>NC_136382.1:39148750-40398750 GCF_965140285.1 Lepidochelys kempii
TAAACTGGCACAATTCCCATTTACTTTACTGCAATTGTGCCTATTTAAGCCAGTGACTTAGTTTTGTTTTACTGTTCTATCTTCCCCTGCCCGTATACACCTACCTCTGCCTTTCACCCTTTACTTCCCTTTTACCCATGCTCTATTCACTACTCTTTCCCCATTCCTTCTCTCTCCCCTCTTTTCTTTCCCTCAACCTTTACTTCCTGCTTTTTCCTTCTTCTCCCCCACCTCAACAAGGACCCAATCCAGTACGCAGTCAAGCAGATTTTAAGCACATGAGTAGTTTTACTGAACTTATTCCCTTATTCACTGGGTTTACTCAGGCACTTAACATTAAATTTTATGTGCTGTGCTGGATTGGGACCCAGATACTGAATTGTATGCATTTATGAACAAGTGTTCCTATTTATTGACCTTTCCCAAATATACTGAGCCAAATTTTTGTTTGTGTAAATTGATGCAGCTTCTTTTGATTTAATGGAGCCGCATCAATTTACCTCAGTGAACAATTTGGCCCACTAAATCAGCTCTGCTTCTCTCTCTCTACTCCTAGATTTCCTCTTACTAATTCTCCCTTATTAATGTGTGGATCAGAACATATGGACATAGGATTTTTTTAAAGAATCAGAATGTATTTGGAATATTTGAACAATGAAAAGAATCAGTAAAAGTTACTATATAATAAATTGTGTTGGAAAAAGCAGTGAAAAGAGTCAGAGGTTTACAGCTAACTTGTTTTATATAATCTCCACTCCTCAGGAAAAGCTTCAGGTGAAATCATTCTGGGGCAGTCGGTAGCTTAACATGTCTATTAATTGAGGATCTTTAAGGGTATGTCTACACTACGGAATAAGGTTGAATTTATAGAAGTCGTTTTTTTAGAAATCGGTTTTATATATTCGAGTGTGTGTGTCCCCACAGAAAATGCTCTAAGTGCATTAAGTGCATTAACTCGGTGGAGTGCTTCCACAGTACCGAGGCTAGAGTCGACTTCCGGAGCATTGCACTGTGGAGAGCTATCCCACAGTTCCCGCAGTCTCCGCTGCCCATTGGAATTCTGAGTTGAGATCCCAATGCCTGATGGGGCTAAAACATTGTCGCGGGTGGTTCTGGGTACATATCGTCAGGCCCCCCTTCCCTCCCTCCCTCCGTGAAAGCAAGGGCAGACAATCGTTTCGCGCCTTTTTTCCTGAGTTACCTGTGCAGACGCCATACCACGGCAAGCATGGAGCCCGCTCAGGTAACCGTCACCGTATGTCTCCTGGGTGCTGGCAGATGCGGTATGGCATTGCTACACAGTAGCAGCAACACATTGCCTTCTGGCAGCAGACGGTGCAGTACGACTGGTAGCCGTCCTCGTGTCCGAGGTGCTCCTGGCCACGTCGGCTGGGAGCGCCTGAGCAGACATGGGCGCAGGGACTAAATTTGGAGTGACTTGACCAGGTCATTCTCTTTAGTCCTGCAGTCAGTCCTATTGAACCATCTTATGGTGAGCAGGCAGGCGATACGGATTGCTACCAGTCGTACTGTACCATCTTCTGCCGGGCAGACAAGAGATGAGGATGGCTAGCAGTCATACTGTACCATCTTCTGCCGAGCAGCCATGAGATGTGGATGGCATGCAGTCCTTCTGCACCGTCTGCTGCAAACCAAAGATGTACAAGATAGATGGAATGGATCAAAACAAGAAATAGACCAGATTTGTTTTGTATTCATTTGCCTCCTCCCCCATCTAGGGGACTCATTCCTCTAGGTCACACTGCAGTCACTCACAGAGAAGGTGCAGCGAGGTAAATCTAGCCATGTATCAATCAGAGGCCAGGCTAACCTCCTTGTTCCAATAAGAACAATAACTTAGGTGCACCATTTCTTATTGGAACCCTCCATGAAGTCCTGCCTGAAATATTCCTTGATGTAAAGCCACCCCCTTTGCTGATTTTAGCTCTCTGAAGCCAACCCTGTAAGCCGTGTCGTCAGTCGCCCCTCCCTCCATCAGAGCAACGGCAGACAATCGTTCCACGTCTTTTTTCTGTGTGGACGCCATACCAAGGCAAGCATGTAGGCCGCTCAGCTCACTTTGGCAATTAGGAGCACATTAAACACCACACGCATTATCCAGCAGTATATGCAGCACCAGAACCTGGCAAAGCGATACCGGGCGAGGAGGCGACGTCAGCGCGGTCACGTGAGTGATCAGGACATGGACACAGATTTCTCTGAAAGCATGGGCCCTGCCAATGCATGCATCATGGTGCTAATGGGTCAGGTTCATGCTGTGGAACGCCGATTCTGGGCTCGGGAAACAAGCACAGATTGGTGGGACCGCATAATATTGCAGGTCTGGGACGATTCCCAGTGGCTGCGAAACTTTCGCATGCGTAAGGGCACTTTCATGGAACTTTGTGACTTGCTTTCCCCTGCCCTGAGGCGCATGAATACCAAGATGAGAGCAGCCCTCACAGTTGAGAAGCAAGTGGCGATAGCCCTGTGGAAGCTTGCAACGCCAGACAGCTACCGGTCAGTGGGGAATCAATTTGGAGTGGGCAAATCTACTGTTGGGGCTGCTGTGATTGCAAGTAGCCCACGCAATCAAAGATCTGCTGATATCAAGGGTAATGACCCTGGGAAATGTGCAGGTCATAGTGGATGGCTTTGCTGCAATGGGATTCCTTAACTGTAGTGGGGCCATAGACGGAACCCATATCCCTATCTTGGCACCGGAGCACCAAGCCGGTGAGTACATAAACCGCAAGGGGTAGTTTTCAATAGTGCTGCAAGCTCTGGTGGATCACAAGGGACGTTTCACCAACATCAACATGGGATGGCCGGGAAAGGTACATGACACTCGCATCTTCAGGAACTCTGGTCTGTTTCAAAAGCTGCAGGAAGGGACTTTATTCCCAGACCAGAAAATAACTGTTGGGGATGTTGAAATGCCTATATGTATCCTTGGGGACCCAGCCTACCCCTTAATGCCATGGCTCATGAAGCCGTACACAGGCAGCCTGGACAGTAGTCAGGAGCTGTTCAACTACAGGCTGACAAGTGCAGAATGGTGGTAGAATGTGCATTTGGACGTTTAAAGGTGCGCTGGCGCAGTTTACTGACTCGCTTAGACCTCAGCGAAACCAATATTCCCACTGTTATTACTGCTTGCTGTGTGCTCCACAATATCTGTGAGAGTAAGGGGGAGACATTTATGGTGGGGTGGGAGGTTGAGGCAAATCGCCTGGCTGTGGTTACGTGCAGCCAGACACCAGGGCGGTTAGTAGAGCACAGGAGGGCGCGGTACGCATCAGAGAAGCTTTGAAAACCAGTTTCATGACTGGCCAGGCTATGGTGTGAAAGTTCTGTTTGTTTCTCCTTGATGAAACTCCCCGCCCCTTGGTTCACTCTACTTCCCTGTAAGCTAACCACCCTCCCCTCCTCCCTTCGATCACTGCTTGCAGAGGCAATAAAGTCATTGTTGCTTTACATTCATGCATTCTTTATTCATTCATCACACAAATAGGGGGATGACTACCAAGGTAGCCCAGGACGGGTGGTGGGAGGGAAGGAAAATGCCACACAGCACTTTAAAAGTTGACAACTTTAAAATTTATTGAATGTCAGCCTTCTTTTTTTGGGGCAATCCTCTGTGGCGGAGTGACTGGTTGGCCGGTGGCCCCCCCACCGCGTGCTTGGGCGTCTGGGTGTGGAGGCTATGGAACTTGGGGAGGAGGGCGGTTGGTTACACGGGGCTGTAGTGGCAGTCTGTGCTCCAGCTGCCTTTGCTGCAGCTCACTGGAGCATACTGGTTTGGTCCTCCTGCAGCCTCAGCACTGAATCCTGCCTCCTCTCATCACGCTGCCGCCACATTTGAGCTTCAGCCCTGTCTTCAGCCCGCCACTTACTTTCTTCAGCCCTCCACTTACTCTCTTCAGCCCGCCACCTCTCCTCCCGGTCATTTTGTGCTTTCCTGCACTCTGACATTATTTGCCTCCACGCATTCGTCTGTGCTCTGTCAGTGTGGGAGGACAGCATGAGCTTCGAGAACATTTCATCTCGAGTGCATTTTTTTTTCTTTCTAAGCTTCACTAGCCTCTGGGAAGGAGAAGATCCTGTGATCATTGAAACACATGCAGCTGGTGGAGAAAAAAAAAGGGACAGCGGTATTTAAAAAGACACATTTTATAAAACAGTAGCTACACACTTTCAGGGTAAACCTTGCTGTTAACATTACATACATAGCACATGTGCTTTCGTTACAAGGTCGCATTTTGCCTCCCCCCACCGCGTGGCTACCCCCTCAACCCTCCCCCCTCCCCGTGGCTAACAGAGGGGAACATTTCTGTTTAGCCACAGGCAAACAGCCCAGCAGGAATGGGCTCCTCTGAGTGTCCCCTGAAGAAAAGCACTCTATTTCAACCAGGTGACCATGAATGATATCTCACTCTCCTGAGGATAACACAGAGAGATAAAGAACGGATGTTGCTTGAATGCCAGCAAACATACACTGCAATGCTTTGTTGTACAATGATTCCCGAGTACGTGTTACTGGCCTGGAGTGGTAAAGTGTCCTACCATGAAGGACGCAATAAGGCTGCCCTCCCCAGAAACCTTTTGCAAAGGCTTTGGGAGTACATCCAGGAGAGCCGCGAATGCCAGGGCAAAGTAATCCTTTCACATGCTTGCTTTTAAACCATGTATAGTATTTTAAAAGGAACACTCACCGGAGGTCCCTTCTCTGCCTGCTGGGTCCAGGAGGCAGCCTTGGGTGGGTTCGGGGGGTACTGGCTCCAGGTCCAGGGTCAGAAACAGTTCCTGGCTGTTGGGAAAACCGGTTTCTCCGCTAGATAAGTAACCTAAATCTCAGAGTGTCACAAACCTCCTATGGATAACTGACTTTATTTTCAAAAACTAAGTACTTTATAACTGAATATCGAATGCAATGAAAGAAAGATCAATAAAAGAACCCACAGAAATTAGCCTTTCAAGTAACTCTTTGAAGTTTGCTTTTTAAACAACTGAAAAGGAGGACTTGTGGCACCTTAGAGACTAACCAATTTATTAGAGCATAAGCTTTCGTGAGCTACAGCTCACTTCCTCAGATGCATATCGTGGAAACTGCAGCAGGCTTTATATATACACAGAGAATATGAAACAATACCTATTCCCACCCCACTGTCCTGCTGGTAATAGCTTATCTAAAGTGATTTCCAGCACAAATCCAGGTTTTCTCACCCTCCACCCCCCCACACAAATTCACTCTCCTGCTGGTGATAGCCCATCCAAAGTGACAACTCTTTACACAATGTGCATGACAATCAAGCTGGGCTATTTCCTGCACAAATCCAGGTTCTCACATCCCCCCCACCCCCATACACACACAAACTCACTCTCCTGCTGGTAATAGCTCATCCAAACTGACCACTCTTCAAGTTAAAATCCAAGTTAAACCAGAACATCTGGGGGGGGGGGGGTAGGAAAAAACAAGAGGAAACAGGCTACCTTGCATAATGACTTAGCCACTCCAAGTCTCTATTTAAGCCTAAATTAATAGTATCCAATTTGCAAATGAATTCCAATTCAGCAGTTTCTCGCTGGAGTCTGGATTTGAAGTTTTTTTGTTTTAAGATAGCGACCTTCATGTCTGTGATCGCATGACCAGAGAGATTGAAGTGTTCTCCGACTGGTTTATGAATGTTATAATTCTTGACATCTGATTTGTGTCCATTTATTCTTTTACGTAGAGACTCTCCAGTTTGACCAATGTACATGGCAGAGGGGCATTGCTGGCACATGATGGCATATATCACATTGGTGGATGTGCAGGTGAACGAGCCTCTGATAGTGTGGCTGATGTTATTAGGCCCTGTGATGTGTCCCCTGAATAGATATGTGGGCACAGTTGGCAACGGGCTTTGTTGCAAGGATAAGTTCCTGGGTTAGTGGTTCTGTTGTGTGGTATGTGGTTGTTGGTGAGTATTTGCTTCAGGTTGTGGGGCTGTCTGTAGGCAAGGACTGGCCTGTCTCCCAAGATTTGATTAGGAGAGTGAATTTGTGTGGGGGGGTGGAGGGTGAGAAAACCTGGATTTGTGCTGGAAATCACTTTAGATAAGCTATTACCAGCAGGACAGTGGGGTGGGAATAGGTATTGTTTCATATTCTCTGTGTATATATAAAGCCTGCTGCAGTTTCCACGATATGCATCTGAGGAAGTGAGCTGTAGCTCACGAAAGCTTATGCTCTAATAAATTGGTTAGTCTCTAAGGTGCCACAAGTCCTCCTTTTCTTTTTGCGAATACAGACTAACACGGCTGTTACTCTGAAACCTGTCATTAAACAACTGAGATCGCCATGTGATATTGAATAACCTTGAAGTTGATATTTTTACTGAGAATAACAGAATTATACACATCATTATGACCTTAGGTGAAAATTATAATCATAGTAAAGAGAGAAGAGGGCTAACTCTGAAATGATGAAATTTATAACCCTTATAGCTTTTGACACATTTCAGTATATTATGAACTGATCTTGGTATGTATCTTAGAGTTTTATATCGCTGGCCATCTCTGTAGTATCTGACTGTCTACAAATTATACTAATTTACTACAAAGTATATCTTTTAATTTACAGGATATATGCATTTTCAACATGTTTTGTATTGGTTTTAGACCAGTGTTTCTCAGGCTTTTCAGATTAGTGATTCCTTATTTGAAGTAAATTTTTCCCAAGCTTAAATTTACTATAAAAGTAAAAGTGAAAAGTATCAGTGATAACAATGCTAAGCCTATATAATTTGTGTGTGTGTTTTGAGAGACTGATAGAATACTTGAGCTTGAAAAGTAAGGGCATGTGGGGAGAGGGGGCAGAATAATTTATTTGCTTTAAAGTATAACATGATTTTCAATGCCTCACAACCTCCTGATTATCTTTCATGACCTCTGTGGGGGTCATGTCCCACTGGCTGAGTAAAGTGTAGTGTAATCTACAATTGTTTCATACGGTATATATTCATGCAAAATTTTTCCAAAATTAAAGCCCGGATGTAATATGTTTAGACCTCAGTAAAACATTTTGATATTGTTCCTCATGACATCTTACCTGAAAAATTCATTCAAATTGATATGAGCCATGTTACAGGGACAGAAAATGTACTTAAGTATCATAAACAAAGCACACTGCTACATGGATATTCAGTGGGCCTGAATCACCTTTCACGTACACCAGTTTTACTTCAGTGCAATTCCAGTGACTTCAACAGAGTTTCTCCTTATTTACACCAGTGTAAATTAGAGGTAAGCTGGGTTTAGTGTGGCCTAACCACCATCAGGAATAGCTCTGATTTGGCAACCAGTGGCCAGCAGTTGGTATAGCTGTGTAGGTGAAGACATACAGGGTTTGCACTGTCTGAGGTGAAATCTAGGTTTATTCCTGCTTGAACCCTCTCAAAAACAGTGCAGTTACGGCACATAAGCCTGGAGTTCCATGGTAGTGAATCAGGCCCATGATTTCCATTGGGAGCCAAACTGCATCTTTGCTGGATTTATATTTAAATGATTTGCTAAAGTTATTCTGGTTCATAAATTCTCTTTTTTCCAGTTTATTTCCAGCCAGGCTCAATTCTTTATCTGATCTCACATATATTTCAGCTTATTTTTCCCTCGTGAACAGTTGGGACATTATGTTTAAATTCATGCTTCAGTTCCATTCAGTGTTTGAGCAAGAATCCATCATATTTAAAGGCTAACACTTCTGAAGAGGGTATACAAATGACTCTTATTAACAGTATTTTGTTGCAGTTTTCACTCTTTAGTCCTTTTAAAAGATGTAGATAGTAAATGTTAAGTAGGTGTAATGATAGACCAGATAAGCTATACAATCGTTCACATAACACTGCCATTACACTATGTCTAATATTAATTATATGAGCTGTATATGTATAGAATTTGGTACAATAGAACAGGGGTGGGCAAACTTTTTGGCCGGAGGGCCACACTGGGGTTGCGAAACAGTATGGAGTGCTGGATAGGGAAGGCTGTGCCTCCCCAAACAGCCTGGCCCCTGCCCCCTATCCAACCCCTCCCTTTCCCACCCTCTGACTGCCCCCTCACAGGACCCCCCGCACCTGACCACCCCCCGGGACACCACCCCTATCCAACCCCCATGCTCCTTTTCCCCTGACTGCCCCGATCCCTATCCACACCCCCGCCCCCTGACAGGCCCCCCAGACTCCCACACCTATCCAACTCCCCCTGTTCCCCATCCCTTGACTGCCCCCCCAAACCTTCACCCCATCCAACCACCCCCTGTTCCCTGACTGCCCCCCAGAACCTCCTTCCCATCCAACCATCCCCTGCTCCCTGTCCTCTGACTGCCCCCCAGAATCCCCTGCCCCTTATCCAACCCCCCACTCCCCACCCCCTTTTCATGCCACTCAGAGCAGCAGGACAGGTTTTATAGGAAATACTGGGAGGTGGGTGGGCACAAGCTGCGCTGTCTGCGTGGTGGCATAACTGCAGAGGAGGGGCCGGAGTCTAGCCTCCCCGGCCGGGAGCTCAGGGGCCAGGTAGGATGGTCCTGTGGGCCGGATGTGGCCCATTGGCTGTAGTTTGCCCACCTCTGCAATAGAAGATATTACCTCACCCACCTGTCTCTCTAATTTCCTGGAACCAACACAGATACAACACTACAAACCGTATATGAAATATCTTTTTACATTTATTACATACAGATACTAATATGTCTACCCATGAAAGAAACTGGCCATGCCTTTTCAGTCTATGCAGAACACTCTTGACTTCGCCCCCCAACACCTTTCGCACCAGGAAGACAAACCTCAGGATGAGCAAAATCAGATAGAAGTTCCCAAATTCAATGATCTCTCTCCTCATGCACAAAACTGTACACAAGGCCCATACCTCATAATACTCATGGACTTAGACATTATGTAATCCACAAAACAAGGTAAAGAAAAAGATTCAGGAGAGCCTCACTCCCACCACATAAAGCAGATAAAACTATCTGGCTTCACAGGCAGAAAATAGGATTTTTGAGAGCTTTTATGAGAACTGATTAATTTTAGCCTGGAAGAAAAAAATCCTTATAGGCTAGTGTGTGCATCAGATTGCAGAGAAAGGAAGGTCAAAACTTTACCCCAAGGAAAAAAAGAATTCAGTTGACACCTCAATACCTGGTATTTGTTTTCCTTGAAATTCCTCTTCCACCTCAGGACCACAGGGTTGCCCATTCCCCTATTAGTCAGACTCAACTACATCCCACCCTGCACCCCCCTCCAGCCCCTACGATGAGGTTGGTGGGACATTCCATGGAGCTTCCTGCAGAATGCACACAGCATCATAGAAATCCTGTTAGTGAAGACTCTTTAAAAAAAACAAAAACAAATAGACAAAACAAATCAAAATATTCATGAGGACAAGAAAAAGTCCCCAGAGCACCAAAATCTTTTGGAGCCATATCTTACTGTTCACTCATAGTCAATCTCCTTATAACTGGGAACTCAGCATGAAAGACTTGATTCTGGCCTCATCATCCAAATCCAAAATACCATATTAATTATTCTTTGGATCCACATTCAGAGCTCCCTGAAACAGTTATTTTTGAGTGTTGTCACAGATTGATGGTACTATAGTCTTAGAGTAGCAGGAGAAAGAAATTCCTCGACTATTTTTCCTACATCATTAAATACCCGTAAATACATCTTAATGATGACTAGGTAATAATTCAGAAAAAAACAAGATTCTTATAAATGAAAACTACACGTAAATATATACTGAAGAAACAGGCTAACTGAGAAATCTGAGAAGCTAATTATAAATGTAAGTCTGGGTAAAATATTTCTTTGCTGCTAGAGAAAACTATATTATTTCTCAACTGCTATGAACTTTTTCAAATTATAAGTCACTCCACTCATCAGTTCTGAAACTTTCAATTCCACCTGTTTTGGAAGGAATTCCTGAAAGGTGATTTCCACAAGAAAACAATGAGTTCCTGTTAAAAAGATGTTTCCTTCTTAAAAAGACAGGTGGGATTTTAAGGCTCCAGAACTGTAATATGTTTTTCCCCCCAATTTAAAAAGTTTTCCTTTTTCCATTGTGTACTGAACAATAGTTTAAAACAAATGTCTTCCCCCATTTAGTCATTTTAGCGACTATTCAGTAATGTACATTAACTTTGCTATCTTTTAAAAGAAAAGGAGTACTCGTGGCACCTTAGAGACTAACAAATCTATTTGAGCATAAGCTTTCGTGAGCTACAGCTCACTTCATCCGTGCATCTGATGAAGTGAGCTGTAGCTCACGAAAGCTTATGCTCTAATAAATTGGTTAGTCTCTAAGGTGCCACAAGTCCTCCTTTTCTTTTTGCGAATACAGACTAACACGGCTGCTACTCTGAAACCTTTGCTTTCTTTGTATTTGTAACACAGGTAGAGTTAGCCTTTTCCATGGATTCTTATTTGGTTACACCAGACATATCAATTACACATTATATCATTCAGTTCTGACAAGTCAAGAGGCTATATTAAATTATTTTGATGGCCTATCATTCTTTTCCAGTAACACTGCCACACTTTCTATGAATGTTGCCTGCTTTGCTGTGGGTACTGATATATTTCCATTCCCCTAAGTGTGAATGAGGATCTATGAATTACATGGTTTTCATCTTTATAATGATGGTCTGCAAAAGCAGATTTTACAAACTCTAGACTTCTAAATTCTGCCGGATCATTGTACTCTCCTCATATGGCCTCTTGCATGGGGCAGCAGAAAATTTTGTTTAAGAAAGAGTAAATTGAAATGAAGATTATTTCCCCTTAGTGAAAAAAGTATAGGCATTTATGGATCTGCTCATTTCAGGGTACAACAGAGGAAAAAAGAAGGTACAGTCAGGTGTGAGCCCTATCTTTAATAACAAAAGATTTTTGCAGGATTTAAGTCATGAAAACATTGGTAAATACATTACAGCAATAGATGTATTAATGCATAATGCAGTTAGTGATCCACATGTATCCTTGATGTAACTCCATAAAAATCAGTGGAGTTTCTCCTGGAGTGAACTAGTCTATTCTTTCCAACTCACTACTAACCAATGGGCAGACAGTGACAAATCAAATAGTATAAATCACAGATTAATACAGCACCATACAGAAAACAGGAAGGAAGGCTATATGATACCAAAGCTTTTCTAGATAAGTCCCTTTGCAGCTCGATTCACTCCTAACTAAGTCTCAGAACCTCAGTTTTTTATATATACCATAGTTGTTCACAAAGAGGGACAAAAATCCCTTTCCCCCACAACCTAATTACTTGTGGAATTTCCTTTACAGTATCTCAGTTTAGATTAAACTAAAGTTATTTCTAACGAAGTCATTATTATTACAAAAAATATCTGTTACAACAGGGAATTCCTGATGAGTTGAACCCATCTCTCACTGATTCATTATTTTATCAATCACAGAACACCTTTGCTAATAAGTATCAATCAATCAATCAATCACAAATGGCTCCTCCCTGTACAGGAGTCAAAGTTAAAGATTACACACATTCCATCATTTATTACATACATTCCATCATTTGGTCTCCCACCAAGGTACTACCTAAGTAAAGAACACTTTAGATTTATGGGTATAAAGCATTAGCACTTGGGTCATACAGAAAGGGTTCTGGGAAATTTGTATGCAAAGCATTGTGGGAGTTTTAATATCTGCTAACATATTTATAGGATATAAATCTTCATTGTTCACAGCATAAGCCAACCATTAACTGAAGAGAGATAGGAAGAAACTGGCCCAGTGGTCAAGTTAGTCTACAGTTATTAAAAAAAATATATTAACAAATCAGAGGGCGATCAGACATTTAAACTTCCATCTAATGTAACTATGTCTGTTCTCATTCTCCAAAGAAATAACTGAACTTCCTGCAATTTGTGAACATCTTTCTGGTAATGAGGTTCCTATTGCTGAATGCAGTATACCAGGTGCAGCTGCTGCACCTGGAAAAGAGATTACCACCTCGCTATATAGCACGATGCCTTTCTGTATGTGGCTCAAAAATGCATTGGTGTTTTTAATCTGCCATATTTCACATATCTGCTGGTTGTCCTCCATCTTCACTATGTCTCTCCCTGAATTACTGCTTTCTAGGTTTCTTCTTTCCACTGAATATCTCTGATTAGGATTAATTTTCACTAGATGCATTAGTTTGTATTTTTCCAACCTCTATTCTTAACTGTGCTGACCTTTTCCTGTTCCAAGAACTGATCAACATGAATGTTTTACTTTGGATATCATTACAGCAGATTTTTCTTCTAACCCTTCCTCAGAATAGGAAGTTAAACTGTCCCATTTTCTCTTTAAGTTCTTTTAACCAAGTAGCTTGTTTAATTCCTGTAAATGGGGATTTGTTTCCTTGAGTGGAGTTACATTAAATATTTTTACCAAGGTTTGTAGTTTAGGCTCTGACTGAACTTTCCAGGTCCTTGAGAATTAAAAGCCTAGAGAGCTTAGATCAGTAAGTAGCTGAGATGGCTGTCTGCTTGTTTAGTTTAAAATCAGAATATTTGTTCACTATTCCTGTTTATAAACCCTTGTATAGTCGTGTTTCTAAGCATAAGATGCTTCATGTGGTGACCTTCAGGATGAAATTCTCTTGTCTTCCTCTGACCTGATCTGGTGAGAACCTTGGCTTTCATTTACATATGAAGTAAGTACCTAGGCCTTCGAAAACAGACAATGTTATCCAAGATTTGAAACCAAAAGGCAAATAAAAGAACCCAAAATGCATAAATAAATCTCATGATTTTTTGTTTGGCTTGACTCAGGATATTTAATACTAGGTCTTGGCAATACTGCTACCATTCTCTATACCAAGGCAGGCTACTGACCAGTGTTTCTGACTACACTCTGATTTTTGTCTCACAGAGATATGGTAAACTGATCCTTTCTTTTGTTTAATCTTTTTCTTATTTATATAAATTACTGCTGTTGTCTTAAATTATTGTACATGCAAGCCTAATCCAGGTGATAACACTGTTTAAATTTGATATCTATTGTGATGGGGCATTCACTCTTGAGCACTGCCTGGGTGTTGTACTACAGTCTTGTTCTTGAACCTTCCTTCCTCCCCCCGCAGGCTGCTAGCCGTCCTTGGTGGGTCTTCCGTGGCTTGGACCTCTGGCCAAGTCACAATGTCCAAATGAACCACTTTCGGGTATTAAAGACTCCAATAAATGAACAGTCTCTTTGCCCTGGCTAAGGTCTTCAGCCCTGGCTCTGGGACCTTTAAATTCAGCCCATTATTCTGGCTCTTAAAAAAGTCTGGAGCCCTCATTGGGGTTTATATCACTGTGACTGGTAGGGGAACCTTGGCCTGCCCACTATTCAGGGTTCCAACCTAAGGATCCTATAAACAGCAGATACGCACTGCTCAGTTTCAGTTCATTGCTGCTTTTTCTCTGGGCCTCTTCCCACCTGGCCCCTTATCTTCACCCTTAGCTCAGGGTTAAGGTTCTTAGGTCTCCTCTCTCCCTGAAAATCCAGTTTAAGCAAATGCAGCCAGAACCCTCAAGCTCTAGTGCCCAGAGAGGCATACCCTTCCTCACCCCTCTGGTCCCAGCCAGGAACTGACCTACTAAAACCAGGCATCTCCTTTTATCTGGGCCTGCTGGGCTGTGATTAGCTATCACTAGCCCTTGGGCAACTAGGTATCTCTAGCTTCCAAGATGGCTGCCCCAGTGAGGTATCTCTAGGTAGGGCTGGTGGACCCACCCTTGCTGCTCTTTTCTTCCTACCTTGCTGCTTTCTGGGGCAGGGTATAGCAGAGCAGCGGTGTCTCCCACAGGATCCACAAAGACCTGATACACCCTTGCAGAGCTATCCAGAATGCAGAAGTGGAATATCAACATGACTTAATTTTATTTATTCCCACAGTTATTCAAATATGAAATTCCTTTATCATAAAAGAAAATTTCATTACTCTGAGCCACAGTTATGAACATTTCAAGAACAACACTATTAAAAGCTAGATTACAGGAAAATAAAATACCCATGGTTGGGTTTTCTAAATAAAGAAATTACAAACTATAATTTTCTCAATCATTTCACCAACTATTTTTGTGTTTTTTTAGTTATGTCTATTGCATCATTTCCATTATAACTGGAAATATTTTTTACAACAGAATCAGAAACCATGCAACGCACTGCTGGTTTCATGTCACATACAAACTCTAATGTAGGATTATGTACCATTGCAAACTTTTCATTAAATAAAAATCTTTGAGAAAGCCACTGGATATGTGTGATGCTCTGTACGTCAGGGGAACACCCTACACCCCCATGTTCATCTTTATAAAATGATTGTATGGATGTTGGTTGTCTTCGGAAGGCTCAGGATGCACTCAGCATGGCTGTTATAGTGATGTTATAGTAATTGTTACAGTAATGTTATAGGTTATCATTTCATGTATATAGTTATGAGGCTGAATATGTATCCTCATGGCTTAAAGCAAGCCCAGGCAAAAACTCTCCAAGAACAGAGAGGCAGTTCACACCTCATCAGGGCATGTAGGGGACAAACCTAGCCCAGCCTCACTGGCCTAATCAACAACAAAAGGATCTGTTAGACTCTGAGTGAGTCACCCCCCTTCCTTTGGTCAGTTTGGGACTGCAATGAAGTAATGCTACCCGGACTCTGAAGGGGGTGGGGCAAAGCCAAGAGGGAAGAAAAGACATGACAAAGGGGCATTTGCCATGCTCTTCCTCTCTCTTCCACTTCCATCTACAGACACCACCACCACCTAGGTCTAGGTGATTGTTCCAGAGCAGCAGGAAGATGAGATAGAGGCTGCACACTCCTAACAGTGGAATTGAAAGGATTTAGGTCCTGATCCAAAGCTTATTGAAGTCAATGGGAGTCTTTCATTGACCCCCAAATAGTTCTGCATCAATACTCTGATATCTGTAAGCTCCTACAAGGTGGGAAGGCAGAGAAAGAATAAAAAAAGCGATAGCAAAGACTCTTTCAGTTAAGACTGTCTGACCTGTTGACATGTGCATTTAACTGTTTGTTTTTTACCTGGTGGCCAGTGACATCTACTCTTAGTCATTTACTGTAGAATATGCTACTGAATAAGTGTAACCCTAAAAGTGTCCTTATCATTGCTGTTTGCTTTGACCCTCAGCTGAGTAACATATGTTATCTGAATGCTAATAGCAATCTGTTTTCACATCCTGACTGAGTGTAGGGGTTAAACACACTGAACTGCACTCATAACCAATGCATGAATATTGTCAAATGCCCAAATGTTGGCCCTGACTCTAGGTCTTAGTTTGACTTTTACATGCAGTTCTTTCTGGAACGGGCTAAAGGTTGTCTTTGTTTCATATTCACTTCAGTATTGATCCAGAACTATTTGGGGGTCAATGAAAGACTCCCATTGACTTCAATAAGCTTTGGATCAGGACCTAAATCCTTTCAATTCCACTGTTAGGAGTGTGCAGCCTCTATCTCATCTTCCTGCTGCTCTGGAACAATCACCTAGCCCAGCTGTCAATCAACACAAAGCAAGAAAACCATGGAAAAGGCCAAATCCATCAGGGCAGTTCATGACTCCCATCAAACAATCCACCAAAAGGAAAGATTCAGAAGATTCTGTGGGCCCAATTCACCATTTCACAATGGCCTCTTATGCTGCTTTAGAGGTAAAAAAAGGGGTGGGAATCCTAAAGAATCTGGACACCATAGATTTTCCCCAGCATGAGGAGATCCACATGTGGTATACAGCTGACACAATGGCAATACTCTGCAGCTGCCGGAGAAGGAATCAAGTCTGTATAGTCTAGATACTCCTAGCTATCAGAACAGCCGCTTGGGACCATAAGCAGCTGCTATGTGGATTAGAATACCCTAGAGATGGCTTTAATTAATTCTGGAAGCTGGCTCAAGAATAGGGGATGTGCAAAGATGGCTATAGACACATTCCTGTGCTAGGCATAGCTACACCAGAAGAGAGAATTGAGCTCTGCCAATTTAAACATTTACTGGTGTCACTATTGGGAAACTCAGTTCTTCCCTTCTTTTAATTTCAAAGTAATGAAATGATAAGAATGTATTTTGGTGTCTGACATGGGAAGGAAAATGATATTAGTAATTAAATTTTTAATACACAACATAGCCACCATGAGAGTCAATACCTCAGACTTTATATATCTATGTCAGTCACCTTATTCTTTGGGTAAAACAGTAACAAGCTATTCAGGTGTTCAAGAGGCCAATCGAAGAACATGCATAAGAGTAATAAAAACAGACTAAAATTGACAAAGGAAAAATAATTGAAATTGTTTTATAAGACATAGTTCAAATAACATGTACCTTCTGCTTTTTATCAAGATATATGTCACATGCTCTGTCATGAAAATCTGACTTACTCTTAACCTTATATATGCCATATTCAGCCCCTGGCCACACATGCACAACTTATAAATTCATCAAATTCATTGAACTCTCATTGAACTGGAGTTGTTCACGTATAACCAACGGCAGAATTTGGTTGCTAGGAAGAGAATATTGTAACAGACATCATCCTAAACATCAAGGGGCCCTGTGCCTCAATATTATGATGATGGGAAGAAGGAGAGTCAGACTAGACACAGTCATGGGAATCACAAAGGTGAAGCTTGAGCAGCTTGTGGTGTCATCAGAAAACAAATGCATGTACAACCTTCAGTTTTTCTGCAGTTTCTAGCTATGAAAGAGAGAAGTTTTAATAATAAATATGTATATAAGTGTATGTCACATACAGTAGTTACACTTAAAGTCCCAGACCCTCAACTGCAGAGACTCAGTCTAGTTAAGGAAGAGTTGTAAAAGTGGCCTTTGCACTCATCTGGTCTAGAAGCTGCTCTGTTTTAGCCTGAACCCCCTGGTGTAACTTAGAGCAGCCTGAAAGCTACCTAATTTACGCTGGCTGCCAGCAGCCTCAGGGCATAAGGAAGCCTTAGCCATGCTCTCTTTCCCCAGCTGTGCCCCCTCCACCGACTACAGCAAGAGAGATGAACTAAGAGTTGATCCTCCTGCAGCCTGCTAGACAAGCTATAGGGATTCTGTGCCCTGGTGGTGTGGAGTAATGCAGTCAAACTGCAGCACAGAACCTGTGTCATTCCATTTTGAAAGACTGTGTCAGTTACAGCCACAGTCCCTGTGATTACAAGGGGAATGCCATTGACACTGGTAAGACCTCTAAAACTGGAAGTAACTTTGTGTCACCACTTTAAATTGATATCCTTATCATAAATTGTATCTATTTCATAATTCTGACCATCTCACCTGCTCACTGCTCCCAAATATCTATTCCCTCAGATCACCCCTAATATTCCAACCCTCTGAGCAGATTCAAACAGTCATCATCATTTAAATTCAACCAGTTATAATTTTTCCTAGTTTTCCCATATCTGGAATTCCCTCCTAAAACAACAATGATCTGAGTCCCAGAACAGGTCAAATTACATCGTGAATGAGTGACAGAATTTTGGTTTGATAGGTTGTAACCTTACAGGGCTAGAAATGGGATTTTTATACCATATGAAAAGTGTGGCCCATGCTCTGCAATGGAACACATCACATATATTTCTAGCCCTGACAACTGCAACATTGTTACATATGCAAATTCTATCTTAGAGCAGTTTTAGAAGTGCTTTAAATGTTTTTGTTTTAATTATTTTTCCATTTTAGTCCTGTACAGTTGGACCGATAATGACAATCTACATAATTCACAGATGGAAGGATTCAATAATAGTCTCAATGAACATTTTTAGGACTTTCCAGTGCATTTTTAAAATGGCTTTTCTATTAAATATGTGCCATTTACAGAATACCACTAAAGGATTTAATAGCACTCAAACAACCTGAAGAGATGAAGGAAATATTAGCCCCTTTCACTGTGGAGATTTGCCTGCTTTTGTTTTTTAAATAAGGTTTGCAACTTGGAGTTGCTGTTGGTTGCTCAGATGTTCCTGTGGAGGTGAGTGTGAAGTTTTCCCAGTGGGAGAGAATGTTGAGTTTAATGTTCTTGGAGAGAGCTTTTTTTCTGTTGATGTTGTGTTCATTTAGTTCAGTAAATTTACGTGGGTTTGTTGCTATTTGTGTGCCTGTATGATTTTGACTGGGGCATTTTATGCATAAATACATTTTCAAGATCAGTTATTAATGGCAACTCACTGCTAGCAATAACTGTTCATCTATCCTGTAATATATTTTATAGGCTTCAATATGATTACATAATGAAAAAAAAGTTTAAGTTTCTTTCACTGCATGAAAGGTTACATCAGTTTTCTTTTACATATATTTAAGACTCATAAATCTCCTTCTCCTTTGTGTGTAACTGGATACTCTGTAGTTAAAACCTCACAAAATACCTCTGAAGCCTGATTATTGGAACTTCCACTCCCACTGTCTTTCTAACAAACTGTTTGAATGTATCCCTGTTCTATTGGCTTATTAACTATGCACTCCCATTCATCCCAATGTATTTGGTGTTACCCACATGGTTTGAATAATCCGGATTCTACATCTCTAGCATAATGGAATTCGACTTCTAGGTCTGTTCTGATGTGAAACACAAAGCAAAAGTTCCCAATTAAAAACGGATTCTATTAAAAGATAGATTGAAATTATACACAGTGCATTTATCCTGAAAGGATTAATACAAAACCCTTCATAATGAACTTGCAGTAAATCCTAAACTTATAACAATGTTTACAAAGCAAACAAAAATATGTGACTCAGGTTAATTACTAGGCCCAGTGGCTGAAAAAATATTACTATAGGACAGATTCTGCCTGCAAACATGGCCTGCACACTCTTTGACGAGTATAAAATATCTGCAATTTTTTTAACTACAGTAAGGGTTTGAATATCATTATTTGCTACACCACCAAGTAAAAACAGTACATACTATCTTTAAAATATTATCTGATGTATAGAAGAAACGTTTTTTTTTAAAAAGAACAGACAACTACATGTCTTAATTGTTATCAGTATGTTCAATAATACAATTCCATACTGAAAACATTAGTTCAAATACTCAGCACTCATAAGCAAACTCATTGGAAAGATGAGTTACAGAAGTTAATTTCGGGTTATCACAGATGAAAAAGACCTAGTTGAAAATAAAGCCATCTAGTCCATGTCCCTGCAAAGTGCAGTATTGTTCCCTACAGTGCCATTTCTGGGATTTTGTCCAGTCTAATTTTTGGAGTCCTAAATAATACAGATTCCATCATTTCTCTCCAGAGACTATTACCACCACTTCTGAAAAGAAATATGCCAGAGAACCAGGAGAAAGAGAGTAAGAAATAGAGAAATAAAAAGCCTACAGTTATTTTATGGTAAATCAAAATAAGGTTTAATAAAAGCCTTGACAATATCTTTTTAAGTAGGAGATTTTAAGATTCAGCAGCCTCCTATTTCCATGCATGTCATAAGCTGTACAAAAACCCAAAGGAAATAAACTGTGCTAGCCTCCCACTCACTGCTAAGTATAAGATATAAAACTTATAAAAGTAGTTAGAATGTTGCAGAAAAGCAGGTAACTTAATTAGCTGCAGTTCCCAAAGCAAAGAATATTTTTTAAATATTTGGGGCGGGGGAGAGGACAGAGGGAGGCTATACTTTCATGTATTCGTTCAAAATTCATATTTTCCATGTCAACTTAAATGTTGTATCATGTTACATATTTCTGAGTTACAAAACATCAGCAGTTACAGCAATGTGGGCCCCACTGATGTCAATGGGAAAAGAGGATTGAACGTCAAGTTAAGTCTTGCAAACAGTGGTCTAGACCAGTGCAACTCAAAGTGGTGGTCCGCGGACCGGCGCTGGTCCCGGACCCATTGGCTGGTCTGCGCGCACATTGGAAAAAAAAAATTGCCAGTCCCCCACATCAGATAGCTTGAGAAGTACAAGTCTAGACTGTGGTATTTAGCCACAGCCTTGAGCAAGTAACTCTGATCTCCTCAGTGTTTTCAATAGGACTTCCTTTCCACATTTCTTTGGAAACACAGAGGGAGTAGTGCTTACCCTCCCCTAAGCATGAGGTCTGCAGTTGCCACAGGCCATTGTCGGGAGCATGCACTGGTTTCTTGTTCCCTCCCTGTCAGTGCAATTGTGACAGCTGCCATTTTGACCAACACACCAGGGATTGACCTGGGAACCTTCAGCTCTAAAGACGCTTGAGCTAAAGAACCAAGATTCTCTAGCTAGTGCTGTAACAAACTGTTATCATCTATAGATTGGGTGCAGAGAGGGACCTGTAATACACATTCACCAGTAGGTTATACCCAGACACAAAGGCCAGGAATCATCTGGCCCTATATCCACTGGCAATATTTTCACAGAAAAATGTAACATTACACTCATGAGTCTCCATAAAAGTTATCTTGTCCCCCCTTATCTATAAATATTGAATAAAGAGTATTGCCGCTGCTGTGAAAATACAAGGAATTTAAATATTTAATTGAATAAAGGTTTAAGTAAAAGCTAGCTAAACCCTTTCATGAAATCCCATAGAATCTAGTTATCTTTGTAACTTTTAGAGCATATTCAAGTTGGTTGAATGACCAGTATATTTATTATACACATATTTAAAATTAAGATGGTTTTGCTGTGACCAGTTAGTATATTTGAAACATGCAGGCCAAAACTGTTTCTCCAGGTCCCGGATATGAATCTGGAAGCTGGATTTTTCCAGGAGTATGCTAGGTAAAGTTGGTTGAAAAATTGTCTTTGTTTTCAGAGAAAACAATTCAAATGAAATGAAAACTGTTTTGTTTGTTTGAAATTTTTGCTGAATTTTTAAGTTTTTTGACTAAATGTAACCCCACAAAGTTTGTCCCCTCACCCTGCTCTGCACCCTTTCTTCATCCACTGGAAAATGAGAAATTTAAGGGGAGAGGACTGGGGAACCCAAAACATTTCAAATTTTCAGATTTTGATTAAAAAATTTTTCCACAAAAATGTAGTTTAGTTTGAAAGGCTATTTTATGTCAAAATAAAAAGTTTTCAGTTAAAAAATATTCTACTAGCTCTAATGGTAGATGCCTCACAGTGCAGATACAAAGAACATGGGCCCTGCTCCAGAGAGTTTACACTTTAATATCACAAATGATGGAACAAAGAGGCAAACAAAACAGTTGGGTGGGCAGGATACATAACTTATTCAAAACTATCTTGATCTACATTTTGTTATTAAGCTAACGTTCGTTTAGCAATGTATTGGCATGACTCCTAATTTTTCCTCAGCATTCTGTACATTTGGAGGCAGATGAGGATGGACAGGCTGTGGTCACTAAAGAGAAGGGGACAAGAAGAAATTCCACGTAGCTAGGAGTTTCCAATCATGGAAACTGGAAGATCTCTCAAGGTCCAGTTATTCCAAGGGAATGGACAGACGTATGGGACACACCTGTGGGTGGCAGCTTGGCCCAACCTGAAAAAAAAGTCAAGCTTATCCACAAACAGTTCTCCAACCATCCCAGACAGACAGATGATCCTTGATGTGGATTCAGTACTAAGAAGAATAAAAAGAACATTCTGTAAGGGACAGGCAGACAAGACCATGTTCTGCTTTCCTGGAGCCAGTATAGGAGATGTTACTCTAAGATTGGAAAGGCTTCTGAAGTCAACAGGTAATTAATCCACTGGTGATGGTTCATTTCTGCACTAAGAACACTGATTGTGGAATATCTCACAGATAGAGGATGACTTCAGGGAACTTGGAAATGTGACGAAAAAAATGTCTACATAATATTCCCCGAGATGCTTCTGGCCCCACAAGTGAAGAAAGGCAGAAGATTCTGGAAGTGAAGCACTTTCTGGGTAAGTGGGAAGGGCTGCGGGGTGGGGGGCTATTCCTGGAACATTGGCCTATCTTCTACAGAAATGGACTGTATAGTTTGTATGGCCTCCACCTCAGAAGTCACTGATAACTTGGAAGAAAATAATTTTAAATGCATGTGTATCAACATCCTAACAGAGATAGCACAATATGGGGTATTAGTTGGTGTCTGCTACAGAACACCAAATCTCATTAGGGACCTAGAACTACCTGGCTCCTTGCACACCTATCTATAATGTGTATGGGGAAAAAAGCTTCATGATCCTGGGGGACTTCAATTTGAGGGACACATGCTGGAGTTCTCATGCAGCCACTATTAAAACATCTCTGGAATTTCTAAATAATATAGATGATAACTACCTAACTCAAAAAATGTTGCACCTAACTCAGGGGAATTCTATTAGACCTCACTTTGAGAGAAAAAGAGGAACTGATCACAGAACTGAAAATGAATGGTAGCTCAGCAACAAGTGATCATTATTTGATAATAAAGTCCAGACCTCTAATATATACACTTGGTGCTTTAAAATGGCCAATTTCACAAAGATGAAAACAATTACAAGACAAATCAGTTGGGAGGAAGAATTTAATCAGAAAAATTTGAATGATAATTGGGAATTGATTAAGAACACTTTACTAAAGGCCTCAAAAGACACAATCCCACAACTGAGGAAAAAAATTGTATTGATTAAATAAATAATTTAAAATTACCTGACTTAGCCCTGGCCTACACTGGGATGAGGTGGGGGGGGAGGTCGAGCTAAGTTACGCAACTTCAACTACGTGAATAACGTAGCTGAAGTCGAAGTACTTAGATCGACTTACCGTGGTGTCTTCACCGTGGTGAGTTGTCTGCTGCTGCTCCCCCATTGACTCTGCCTATGCCTCTTGCGGCACTGGAGTACAGGAGTCGATGGGAGAGCGCTTGGGGGTCGATTTATTGTGTCTAGTAATCGATCCCCACTGGATTGATTGCTGCCCGCTGATCCGGTGGGTAGTGAAGACATACCCTTAGAGGGGAAGTGAAGGCTGCTATAAAAATAATATAGTCAAAGTGGAAGAAAGGGAAAATTGATAGTAATTAATAGAAATCAGAAGCTAGGAACTGTAGAAAATTGATAAGAGAAGCAAAAGAACACAAGGAGAAATCTTTGGACAGTAGTTGAGGAAAATAAGGAGTTTTTAAAGTGTATTAGGAACTAAAGTAATCCTAACAGTGGTATTATGATAATTCAAAAAAGGCAGAAGTGTTCAGTAGATATTTCTGTCCTGTATTTGTGAAAAAGATAACAAAGAAAAGGTTAAGGGGTGACTTTATTATAGTCTATAAGTACCTACATGGGTAACAAATATTCAATAATAGACTCTTCTGTCTAACAGAGCGAGGTATAACATCATCCAATAACTGGAAGATGAAGCTAGACAAATTCAGACTGGAAATAAGGCATAACTTTTTCCCAGTGAGCATTCGAATAATTTACCATTTGTTGTGGTGGATTCTTCATCCCTAACAATTTTTAAATCAAGATTGGATGTTTTTTCTAAAAAATATGTTGTAGGAATTATTTTGGGGAAGTTCTATGGTCTGTGTTATTTCAGAGGCCAAACTAGATGATCACAATGTTCCCTTTCTGACCTTAGAATCTCTGAAGTTTCCTGCAAGTTTAATGTATACAGAAGGTTTAAATTAATTTTTACCACTTTGCAGTATTGTAACTTTCATGTGTAGTTAAATTTAATCTGCCCTTATGATGTTTAATATCCTGTTGCAAACAGTTTAATGGCACCAGCAAACTTCACCAACCTACTATCCACTCCCTCCTCCAGATCGTTAATACATATAGGTATCGTAAATTTCTGAAAATTTTTTTTTTTGCAGATCTCAAACTAGTTGGAGGAAAAGGGACACCACCAGTCAAAGACATGCTGCAATTCAGTTTCTGAAATAGAATACATTTAGATAAATCATAAGTGTTTAACAACATTGAGTCTGTTGAACTAAGTCTGATTATGAAAAAAAAACCTTTCTCTCTATAACAGTCATCATCTAAATCTGGCATTGTGTGTGTAGGAGAAAGCTACTGATGTCTCTAACTGTGCTTGAAAATCTAGGATTGTATAACTATTACATTTGTCTGAAACCTATTGGTTGAAAGGTTACTGTAATTATATAAAATGCATAAAGTGTTCAGGAACATTATTATTGGCATTTTAATAATGATTTATTGAAAGAGAAAAATCTTATACACAACAGGCCCAATCTCCTGCTTTACTTATTGTTCTTGGCATTAATCATTATGTTGCTCAAATTCAAATAAACACAGACAAATCCTATTTACCTTAATAATAAAGCTGGTTATAAACTATTCTGAGTAGAATCTGCACAAGGTCAGAGAAGAATGGGCAGAAAACAAAAGGGAGTGGATTCCCAGGTGTCATTTTTCCTTTGGGTCTCTGTTCACCGTGCAGTAAACTGTAAGAACATGTTACTCAGCCTGACAAACACCTTTGGGCTGAATTGATTATTTTTTTGTTGTTTCTCCTGTCTCTCTGTATAATATATAATCTGATAGCAACCAGAAATGGTTGAATTTAGGAACAAACTATTACTCTAGTCACTTTCCAGTTTTGACTTACTAGTTCACATAAATGACACGTGTTAATTCACATGAACCTCACAACAAAATGGTAGATGGTGCTGATCTGCCAGTAACACTTTCTCTTGCCTCTGTCTCTTTTTTCCATTTTTCTTTTACAGTGTAGGTAAATGTTTTGTCACAAATGTTGTCTTATTCTCTTGGTTTGGGTGAGAATGTGTAACTTGCCAGCCTTTCCTTTGTAAATCCCTTACAACACAAAAAGGAAATGTCTACTGAAGAGAATTCATTCCTAAGTATGGTCTGAGGTATTATTCCCTGTCATGTTAGTCATTTCTCAGTCTGAGCTTAATGGTGTTCTCAGGCTGATATATTACTCATTACTAAGACATTAGCTTTCAAACAAGAAACTATTTAAAAATACAATATTAATTCCAATGAGGTATTAGGTGAACTAATTAATCATTCAAACTGTTCATTTACTAGACTAATTAAGGGACTCTTTCTGGATACTGTCCAAATGTTGTTACAAATATAGGCACCATGAGGTAATTAAAGTGAAAAGCTATCGTGCAAATCTATCTATCTATCTTAGATACTTATCTGGCTCCCCATTACCACAATATCTGAGCACCTCAGAGTCTTCAATTTATTTGTCCCCACAACATCCCTATGAGGTAGGGAAATACTATTAATCCCCATTTAACAGATGGAGAGGTACACAGAGACTAAGGGTAGAATCCATGAAGGGACTTAGGAGTTGTAATGCTGAGTGTCATAGCACCTAAATTTTAGGCACCTAGACAATCATAGGAATGACACTGTGATCTACAACCACTGAGTTAGGTGCCTAGGCTCCCTATACAATGCATAGAGAGAGCTAGGCACCTTAGATTGCGCTCCACAAGTCATCACATTTTTGGGGAGAGGGGTGCCACCTAAACTACCCAATGGGAGATGCTGACCAGAAGAGTGTGTGCTAAGCCCCACCCCTTTTTCAGAGATAGGAGTCTAAGTCTAGGCTACACAGAGGTACCTGCCTCGGCTAGTGATCCATGAACTGAGAACAGATAGGTGCTCGGCTTGGCAGAGGACGCCTACCCAATTGGGCCCCTGACACTGTGTTTCCTGGTTTGTGAATCACTCTGAGGCTTAGGCAAGAGATAGGTGTCTAGATGCCTACCATGAGGCAGTAGTTCATATGCTCAGGCAGGAGATAGGCACCCAAGAGCCTATAATGAGGCTGCAGTGTGCATTCCCAGAGGAAAAAGCTTAGGCATCAAGTGAATTTCGCTTCCTACACAGTTAGGCAGCAGACGAACAGAAGATTTGTGGATCTAAGAGGTGCCTAAAAATGGGACTTAGGCACCTAAATATCTTTGTGGATCCCACTGCAGGAGACTTGCTCACTGTTACGAACTAGAACATAGGCAGTCTAACCTATTATTCAGAGTAGGAGTTGGGTCTAGTGGCCAGGTCAGGGAATGGAAGCAAGAGTCAGAACCAGAGTCAACTGCCAAATACAAGAGCCATGGGTAGAGCCAGAATCAAGACCAGGAATCAAAGCTGAGGATCAGAGCCAGCATCAGATACCAAATCCCAGAGCCTAGGCAGAGTCAGAAATCAGAGCCAGGGGTCAGAGGCAGGACTGGTAGCTGGTGGTCAGGAGTAAGGTGAAAAGGCAGGAACTGGAAAGATGCAGGGATCAAGCATGGAGCAGGAGCATGGTGGGAGTTAGGAGTGAGGAGCAGGACAGGAGTGGAGCAGGGATCAGAAACAGGGTTGGATATAGATTGCAGGAGGCAGGCAAGAGCAGAGGGTTAAATGTAGCAGCAACAGCAGGAAGTCTGCTCAGTTGCTCAGGTAACCACCCATATCATTTCCTGGCTTCAGTAGTGGGTGTGAAACAATAAGGGGGCCGCAGGCCTTGGGTGCTCTGATAGAACTTCCTGTAGGGCCTGAATTTCCAGGTTTAGCAAGATGCTGCTTCATCCATCTCCCTCAGTTATGATGAGGCAGTGTCAGAGATCCAGGGCCCCTGAGCTGTACCCTTGGATCTTTAAGTTAATGGTTATATAAGAAGCACATGGCTGACCAGGAAAGTGAATCTTTGTTTCAAAAATTATAGGCTAGCATCCGAATCGGTGGACTATCCGACATCCCAAACATATAGCTTCTGTTTCAGAGAGCTTCAGGGTTAATATTTGTTGACTTGAACAATCTCAATGCCTGGGGTTCAATTGTGAGAAACTAAAGCAAGGGAGTAATAATGGAAATACAGCTGCATTGTTAGCATGGCACTAAAAACCGAGGAGATTGGGGCACTGAAATATATATAGACAAAAATACAATAAAAAGTCAATAGAAAATGTCACCCAATGCCTCAGCATGCCATCAGCCTGTGAAAAAAATGGGTTAAATTACCAAAACTCACAATTTCAGAGTGGTAGCTGAGTTAGTCTGTAACAGCAAAAACAATGAGGAGCCCTTGTGGCACCTTAGAGACTAACACATTTATTTGGGTGTAAGCTTTTGTGGGCTAAACCCCACTTCATCAGATGCATGGAGTCAAAAATACAGTAGGCAGGTATAAATACCAAGTAGGGGGTCAGTGCTAATGAGGTAGAAGTGCTAATTAAGGTGGAAGTGGCCTATTCTCAACAGTTGACAAGAAGGGGTGAATACTGAGGGAGGGAAAATCACTTTTGTAGTGCTAATGAGGCCAATGCAATCAAGGTGGCCCAATCAAATGGCCTCATTAGCACTACAAAAGTGCTTTTCCCTCCCTTGGTATTCACCCCTTCTTGTCAACTGTTGAGAATAGGCCACTTCCACCTTAATTAAATTGGCTCGTTAGCAAAAACACCCCCCACTTGGTAAGGCAACT
Source organism: Lepidochelys kempii (assembly GCF_965140285.1). Lineage (NCBI taxonomy): Eukaryota > Metazoa > Chordata > Testudines > Cheloniidae > Lepidochelys > Lepidochelys kempii. The sequence goes on from NC_136382.1 coordinate 39,176,132, forward strand.
CCCATCTTTTCACATGCTGTGCATTTATACCTGCCCACTATATTTCCGACTCTATGCATCTGATGAAGTGGGTTTTAGCCCACAAAAGCTTATGCCCAAATAAATTTGTTAGTCTCTAAGATGCCACAAGGACTCCTTGTTGTTTTTACAAAATCACAAGACAGAAAAAAGCTGGGTTCATAATATTTAGTGCAGATGATTTACAGCATAATATAAATTTTCAGGTTGGTACTGTGTGTCAGAGTTCCAGAATAACTCCACCACAGACACTCTCCATTGTTTTCTCAAAGGATGACCCTATAAGTTTCAGGCCTATAGCCATCACCTCTTTCTGGGCAGGCACCTATATTCCTTTCCCTCCTGATCAGGAATTTAGGCTACAGCCCACTTGTACTTCACTGTGATTATCCCAGCAGGTCTGACCTAGCTCAGCACCTAAGGTTTCAGTCTCTCCAGGGATGACAGCAGTTTACCAGTGACTAGACAGCATTCACAGAGCACAGTACATTTATTATGGGACAAAAGTGTTACAGAGAAAACACACAATAAAAGTTCTAAACACATATTTAAAATTTACCAGAAGTCCCTCATCTTTTCTATGGAGACCCAGGCAGGTTCCAGTCCTTCGAGCCTTCTGCGTACCGTTTTGCCCCCTGCATTAAAAGCTGCTCAGGGGAGTTTGTTGGTTCAAAATTAGAGTCCCTGAGTCCATTGAAACTCAGCCTTTCTTTATTTTCCAGGCCTCTTAAAACAGGTAAGACTAATCACTACCTCTTTCTCCAGAGGGTGAAGCTTCAAAGGCTGGGTATCTGCATAACCCTCACTGGGATTTTGCATTAATAGCCCCCCTAGTGATTCTAGATTTCACAAGAAACCCACCCAGCAAGCCAGGAACACACAAATACATACAACACTTAGTAATGCAAAGGACGTGAGTATTCCATGGGCCCATATCATTGGGCACATCTCAGTATAATGGCCTTTGAAGTTTTCATGATTTCGAGCTATAGCTCTCAAAAATGCAGATAACATTTACAAAGTTGATACAACAGCCTCAAGATAGGCTTGTGCTAGTCATATCTGTCATGCTGTGCATGTGTCTAGATGCTATTAGTGATTAGTATTTTTGGTTTTCTTTTACTTGAATTGCACCAGTACCTAAAAGCCTCCATCAGAATTGAGACCCCCGCATAAGCTGGTCACAGTATGAATACATAGGGGACATAGGACCAGACACAAAGAGCTTTGTTATGTTCCACAGCATACAAACAAAGAAACAGATGAAAACTCTTACTGGAAGGTTGCAAAGTAACAATGCTTTATTTCTGAGAACACAGAACAATAACACAAGAGCTAAAAGCAGAGCAAAACAAAGCAGGCTGGTCCATGAAAACAGAGAGGCACAATTCCACACTCCTTACTGTAGTCTGTTTGCAAATGGGCTCTGCTGGTATGCATTGTTACAGAGCCCTCTAGCCTGCAAGTAAGACCCAGAACACCCACCTCACCTACTCTTAAATGAATATCTCGCAATTCCAGCACAGTCCTCGCTGCACCACAAGCTAAAATGTAATGTCAGATAAGATGCCATAATAGTAGGTGGTAAGAGGGGAGAGAGAATGAGAGTAGCAGCTCTAAGAACACACATAGTCTAGCTCTGGGCCAGATGCTGCCTCACCCTGCTTTTCAATGGGGCTACTTGGAGTAAGGAGCTGCTCAGTGTGAATCAGAGTGGAAGAGTCTGGCCCCACGTGGACAACCTGTTTGCACATAAATAATAATGTTATATCAAGTACCCATCATGGAGCTGGGAGGTAAAGATGAAGTTGCCTATAATGTTCCCCTGTGAGTGAAGAACAGAGAGATCTCAGCATGCTGTCGTTTACCTTCCCTCACTTTCCTTGTCCTCTCCCTCAGCCCATTGGTCAATCTTCTTTCCTGTGACCTCAGAAACATCTATTAACCTACTGTTCATCTCTCACAACTTACCTTCCTAGATGCTAATTAACATCAGGAGGGATCATCAAAAGCATTACTGCCTTCTGAGGAGATTGTAGAAAGGGCAGAGTTGTCCATGGGCCTTGTTGAAAGTTCATTGTAAAAGAGAATACTGATGCTGAGAGAGTATAGGGCTGGGTCATTACTTAACCAGTTTATGCATTCTTGACATGAGCTGGATTGGTTTCATAGTTTGGAGTGAAAGACATGTCAATGATCTCACGCTTCTGCTCCAGGGACCCTAAAAGCTGCTGTGTTTATAGTCTCTGCCACTAGTTCAATTCAGACTCAAACATGGCGGGCTCTGAGGCACACTAGGGATTATCACACTGAGGCCATTGCGATCTGCAAAATGCTAAGAGGAGGAAAATCTATTTCAATTAGAGATAAGCCAGCTGGCAATTTAATGCTTGTTTACTGTAGGTATCCCCAGAACACCTGCCCTACTCATAGCTACTATGAACAGCTGTGTTTTCATGTTTATCAGCATTCTCCCTGCCTATTGTACTTGGGAATCTCCAGCGCTTACCTGATTGTATTACAACTAGCTCATGTTAATGAAGTCCAACTTCATCTATGTTACACAAAGAATTCACATTTCACAGGTTTCTTAAGAACACAAAAAATTATACAAAAAACTTACATTATGGGAATACATTGTAAAAACTAAAATATTTGACAATGGCTAGGCTGCTGGTATGTTGAAATCACTGCTTGTCATGCTGATCACTATTGTGTCATTGCTCCTTGTACTCTCCAATCTGTCTGTATTCATTCTTTGTCTCGTCTTATATTTAGATTCTAAGATCTTTGGGAGAGAGACCATCTTTTTTGTTCTAAATTTGTACAGAGCCTAGCACAATGGGGTCCTGGTCCATGACTAGGTGTTGTGGTAATACAAATAATAATTGTATAATGTTGGCCATAGTATTTATGAGATATTATACCAGCTTCATAAAGTCTTCATTGTTAAGGTTAGTATACAATATGAGCACATTAGTGACTCGGGTAATTAATATTTTCTTCCCTTGATTCATATCACAAATGTTTACTGTGGAGAGGCAGTAAGGCTGCAACTAGCTTCCTTTACAAAGCCCTCTTTTTGCCTCTTGATGATGGTGGCTTAGAAAATTGATAACCTGAAAATGTTTACATTTAGCTTGAAGGCAAAGGAAACTGTTTATGAAAAATTTGAGGGAAATTTGTCAGACTGATTTTGATTTAAGAACAATTATTTTCTTTTGAAATGTATGTTTTTGCCTCCTTTTAGCTCAAAAACACATTGTTACCCCTTCAAATTTCCACATAGGATAGTTTCATTTTTCTTGAAATAATTCTGGCCCCAGATATAACTGAAGATATAATTAAACAAAATATGTGTGTGTGTGTCTGTGAGAGAGAGAAAGACTGCGCACAAATTGTCCCATATTCACTTGTTGCAGGTTGGATAGAACATAACTAAGGGTACTTTCATAGTTGGAAGGTAACAGATCGCCATATGTAGCTCAAATGAATATGTAGCTCATGAGAATGACCATATTGTCATGAGCTCTTCTGACAGTGAGGTGTGACAGATGGTTCAGAGGAAGTGAACACAATAGGACAATTATTGAGTGATCCATTCCCTGTCATCCAGTCCCAGCTTCTGTCCAGAGGAAGTTTAGGGATATCTGGAGCATTGGGTGTTCCCCTGACCATCTGGCTAATAGCCACTGATGGACCTATCCTCCATTAACGTATATAAGTGATCAAGGGATAGAGGTCTCTGATTTTGAAGATATGGGACCACAATTATAGCGCTGGCTCTGCAAGTGCATGAAATTTATGATGTGATAAGACATTGCATAGTTAAGTTTGCAACCATGATCCCATTAAAAGACTGACTGTGATTACTCTGTAACTCCAAATAAAGAGAGATAAATCCTCCTGCTTTGACATTTTTGGGGATTTGGGGATAAGTGTCTAATATGTGTTCTGAAAATTTAGAGTACAATGACTAAGTATTTTTAAGATTACAAAAATTTACAATGGCTCCTTTCTTACGTTTTTATAGTGTCTCATTTATTTCTGTTCCTCAACACTCCCAAAGAAATCACATGACACCACAAAATCTGAAACAGACAGATTTTTATATTGAGTCCAGCAAAAAGCAGTTTTCCAGAATAAGTATAATAAAATATTTAAGAAATTGTTGTTTACGTGAAAACTGGACCCTATTTCTCTACTAGCGCAGCTGATGGAGAATACAATGTGGTGACAGAATATTTTAATTGTCAACATATGAACCAGCCAGACCTGCGTTTCAGAATTGAAAGGACACTCTTGGGAGCCCCACCATTCTCCCATCTACAGCTTTGCCTCTAGCTCATCCCCTGAAGCTGGCAGCAGCTGCTGTTGTTCCTACAGCAGCCACAGACTAGATACCTCTCTTCCCCTGTTCAGCCTCCTGGAGTGCATCCCACAATGTGGTCCCACCACTCACTTACTAATAGTTATGACAGTGCCAACAGTGTGCTTAGTGTTATAAACAAAAAAATAAAGACCACACCTGCACCAAAGAATTTGCAGTCGAAAAGAAACAAACAAAAGACAGGTCGCATTGGGTAACCCAGAGTAAGGAATATGTTGGAGTGTTTGTTTCTTTTTAATGTTCCATACTGCACTGTAATACAGAGGTTCAATCACAACCACTGCACCTATTGGGAATCCAGGGATGGGCAGGCACAACCCTGTCCACAGCTAAAGGCCCCTCCCCTCAGCCAAAGGGGAGGAGCTACTGGACCCAGATCCCAAGTAATTTTGGGGGGACAACTAATGAGGGGAACACCCTCCTGCAGGACCTGCTCAAGGAAAGCCTGAGCGGTGGGCGGCAAGGCTGCCTTCACCTCCTGGAGTATGCGCCGGGGGCATGTAAGGGGTGCAGAGCCATGTGTGTTGGCAGAGTTCCAGGGGATCTACCCAGTCCCCAGGTCATAGTCCAGGAGGTCTCTGATCCTGTTGGTACCTTCCAGGACCAACCTCCAGTGCATCGAGGGAGACTTCGCTACCTGCATGCCAAGTTGGGTGTTGTGTAGCATGGGCTCCGTGAGGAGATCTTCCCCATCAGCTGCCACAGACCTGATGGCCGACACCAGCTTCCAGGCCCGGAGGAGGTCCTAGAAGAACACCGGAAACTCAGAGAGATCTCACTGAAGACCCCTCAGAAGAAGAGGAAAGAGCTGCCAGTCATATCGGAGCCTTTGGAGGTAGCAGAGGAAGACATGCGCCGACATGCTCCTTGCCAGTCTACCTGAACTGTAAAGGAGTCTCTTCAGAGCCTGGAGGCAGAAGACATGGACCTGAGTGCAGAGGCAGAGCAGGCCTTATCCCCCCACCCTCCTTCAAGGGAGACTCAAACCCCCCAAAGAGACCCAATGCAGCCCCAGCCAAAAGAACTCCAGAGTTAGCCTCTGGAGGTGGGCCAGGATTCCCAGGCCTGGGCTCAGGGTTTTGGGACAGTGCCAGAGCACGGACAGGACCAGCTGCTTAAGCACCAGTGCCCTCCCCCACAGAGAAAGGCTTTGAAGCAATCCCACTCATCTCCATAGCCACCCAGCCAGCCTGCTCTCCAAGTCGTGCCAGTTCTCTAGCGGGGAGAGATGCGTGGTAGAAAGGTATAGGGCCAGATGGAGCAGCAGACCTGGGCTCCACCTGCTGGTCTGGAGCATGAGTGGGGAAGGAGATCGCCTGCCACCTGTCCCTGACCACCCAAAACTCTGGCTCATGGAGCACCAACTCCATCAACCTCTTGCAGAGGAGCGGGAAGAAGGGCTTGATGACCAGAGTGTACAGTTGGCCTGACAGTGGGCAGCCTTGATGCACCCCTCAACCAAAGATGGTGGGTTCATTCAGGGTCCAGTTGAGCTTGACTAAACACTCCATAGAAGCGTACAGCACCTGGAGAAAGCCCACAAAGTGGGTCCGAAAGCCAAATGCCTGCACAGTGCCTAGGAGATACCCATGGTCCACCCTGTCGAACACATTCTCCTGGTCCAGGGACAGGAGGACAAATGACAGACCATCCTTACACCCAAGCTGGAGGAGGCCCCAGACCAGATAAAGATGATCAAAGACAGTACAGCCCGGGATAGTGTAAGTCTGGTTGGGATGGACCATGTCCGCTTGCACGGACCCCAGTGGCAGCAAGATTGCCTTCGCTATGACTTTGTAGTCCATTACTAAGGAGCGACCACTTCAACGTGGACTAGTTCAAAGAAGCAGTTTTAATTGTACATGTAAAGAGAAATAAACTAAATTAAGGAGTATTAAGTAATGTCTACAGGATAATTTTCTGTTGTGTCAAGTCTCTTGCATTCATGCTTCAAATACTTATGATAGTGGTCACACGGAAGTGTCTATGTGAACTACACTATATGAACTATATTTTTGGACTCCATTTGGTAAAATCAGATGAATGTGTTTAACTATATTAATTTGAAACAAGATATGTTATTTTTTTCTTGTTGGAAAAGAAAAAAGATAATTACTAATCACTGCCATAATTAATAGCCATTGATGTCCTTTGTTACTTTTTTCCTAAACAGAAATTGCTCTTATAAAAATTGTTCATGAAACAAAGAACAACAAAATAACTGGCACTATACAACCAAAATATTAACATATTGCCTGGGAAACTCATATTGTAGGGCAGGTAAACTAAAATCTCAGGTTTTAGGACAGAATTTAATTAACCATTCCAGCAAGCACTTCAGTGATTAGAATCTGCCTGAAATGGGACTCAGTTAACATCTGTGTGTTTCAAATGTCAGCAGAATTAATTCCAAATGATATGTATTGGTGTTTTCATTCTCACGATCCATCTTGCCATTTTATTTCAAACAAGAAGTAAGATATTGGGATTCAGTCTCCGTCACACTCTTGTACACTTTCTGCACTCATTTATGCTGGTGCGATATCCTGAGTTACACAGGAGTCACCTAGGGTAGCAGTGGGCTGTAATATAGAATAATCCTGGTATAGGGTAGAACTACAAATTAAAGCCTATCTGATCCTTCCCCATTCCCTGCTTCTCTGAAAGATATTTGCTGAAATACCTAGAAATACATGCTCATTTCACTTTGTCTGTCACTGCAGAACTGTTTTACATATTTTTAATAAACATTATTCATTGCACTTATAAAAAAATTTCCAAGCCAAGATCAAAAAGCACTTTGCTAATATTTAATTATGCATCTCACTGTCCCATAATCTAAAGAAAATATTATCATTCCCATTTTACAAACAGGAAACTGGAACCCAAAGAGGTTAAGGGTATGGAGTGCTTTTGAAGGCAATGGGCATTTTGTCACTGACTTCAAGAAAGCCAAGATTTGTCCCTAGATATCTTGCCTACAGTCACCCAGAGTCTATAGCAGGGTGAAGAACAGGATGAATATCTTCTGATGCTTGTGTCCTATGTTTTATCCACTTGCCCATCATTTCCTCTACAGTCAGAGGAATCACTCTATGTATTGTACATGAAACTGCTGCATAATCAGAGCACAGAAGAATACATTCTGACGTGATTTACCTTGGTGTAAATGAGATCAGAATTTGGCCCAGATTAAAGTTCTCTTAAAGTATACGGATATATTTCTATCCCATTTTCACAAGCATGCAGTGTGTTCAACTTTTAAATGTACAGTAATTATATGTTAGAATGTTTGTGAACAAAAGCTAAATATTCTGTGAAAATTGGCACTCTTGTAAGCCTTTTTAAAGAGGCTTGAATATGGATCTGTTAACTGAATTTTGTGGAATGCTGATAAAGAAACATCCTCTTCTGTTCACTGCCATGTTAACTTTTGCTGCTTATTGATTAAGAATTCATGATGTTACCTTAGAAACCCATTTTCTCTGTAACCTCCTGTCACTGAAACAGTCTTTATGTCTGCTAAGGATATGTCAGGAACCAAGGTCTTCGGTAGAGCTAATCCTCATCAATACAGCTGGCCTGCTGCAGGCTGCCTGATTGGCCAGGCCACCTGATTGGCTTCAGGGACCAGTAGGCCCACTCTTAAGCCAGCATCAGTGTCTGCTGCCTGTTCAATGCTTATGTCCGTCACTGTGCCTACCCCCTCTCCATCCCCATTCCTTGAACCCCTTCTGCCTACTACTCTGTTCGCTCCAGTTCCTGAGCTCCGGCTAGACCTGTGGCTTCCGACTACCAACTGCAGCTTGACCTTTGGCTCTAGCATCTAGTTCCTGGCCTCTGGTTTGAACCTTGGCTCTGACTTCTGATTGCCAACTCTGGCTCTGACCCTAGTCCCTGATTGCTGATGCCTGCTCCAACCACTAGACAAGACTGCCCTCATCCCAATCAGCTGACAGAGGATGAGTTTGTTACCAAACTTATTTAGCCAATTTTATATTTTTAAGTGAACCATTTCCCCATCATCCTCTATACTGAAATACTTTAAAAACTATAAGCTTTTGTGCTTGGCACACACAGGGAGGAAGTAGTATTTTGCTGAGGTTTGTGAAAATAAGCAACTGATATAATTGTTGCTAGAAACTAGGTATGAAAACAACCTTGGTAGGAAGTACAGACTGCATGGGAATGGAAATATTCAAGTAAGAATGATGCAAACTAATCTGGAGGATTTTGTGCCAATGGTAACAACCTAAAGTGTGTACATATACTCCTCAGCAGTGAGTTTTATTCCCAGAACAGTCCATGCTGTGGTCATATTCCCAGAATGATGAAGTGGGAAAGTATTTAACCATTATCTTTCTGTATTTGTGCTGACTGATCTTTGATTAATACTCATGGGTTAATAAACTTGGTTAATCAATAACACGTCAAATAATCACAGTTAAAAGGACCAAACCTTTAACCAAGTCTATATCCTAAATATGAAATTCTAGGACAAGTGTTTCTAGTTAAAATGGGCTGTTATGTTGCTTCATTTGTTCTTTAAAAAGTCAGTCAACAGGAAGTTCTATTGGACTCTTCAGCTTAAAATAAGAACCAACCTCCCTTTCTGAGATTCAAAAAAGTGTGTGTGTGTGTGTGTGAGAGAGAGAGAGATGATTTTTAGAAAGACTGAATTAAAATATGGAAATATTTTTTGCCTCTGATTGGGGTATTTTCAACCCATCTGGAACCTGATAGTAAAATTCTGTACGAAGTCAGTTCTTCTAAGATCTCTAGCCTCATTTCTGGTCTAAACAGGTTCAGGTAAAGCTGGATAACCTTCAGTGAGCAAAGCATCTAAATATTGCATTTATGTTGAATCAAATCACAGAACTCTTCGAGATGTACCAATTAATATAATGAAGAAAAGCAATTAGCTATTCTATTTAATTGATTAACTCATATTTTAAAAATAAATTCTCAAACTTTATTTCTACTAGAAAAACATCACAATTTTTACTGATATCTTACAAAAACAGAAAAATGGAGAAAAAAGCTGATAATTGAAAATTAATTATTTGTTAGTCAGAGCACTTCTGCTGTCATTTTATTAATTAGTATCAGACCAATAAAACTGGTGGTTGATGGCAGTATGCTTAATTTGTCTAATTAAGACACTGATTTGAATCCCATTTTGCATATTCAGAGAACAATGAATTTAGCCAGTAAAATCTGGAGAAGGTGATTGGAACATTATTCTAAAGAAATGTATACAATAAAAATGGAGTTTTGTGATTACATGGCATGGATTCAAGGCATGATCATGCAATCCAATGAGGTGTCAGATTTTCTAAGATATTTAAGTGCCTAAAGCTTTTAAAGACCCCACTAGGCACCTTTTGCATCTTTAGGTACCTAAATATATTTGACTATCTAGCCCATAACGCCTATTAGAGTTTACAAATCTGGCAAGTACTTCGGCGAAAATCCCACTAGTTTTGTGAGGCCCTTTATAAGCCATTTCCTCAACCCCTGAATTATTATCCTCACTACCAGCCCAATAGACAGTTAGGAATTATTCCAAGAAAATAATAGTCACCTCCAGTGGAAAATAAGAAGAACGTGGACAGATATGACAAGCAGCTGTAAAAAGCTGAGTTTAGTAACTACTTCAAAATTATTCAAACTAATTTTTTCTGCAGTAATCAAGTTTAAAAAAATCTTTCTTCTGGACCAAATTTTGTCCTCAATGTTGGCCAGGCTAGTTGCTCCATGGGTGTTGGGAGAGGGTTGAATTGAAAAGTAATTATTATCTGCATCTATAAAGCAAAATTGGAAGCTCTCTGGAGCCAAAAATGCTGTCCCGCATATGTCTGCACCCTTCCTGACATTCATGGTGAGAATAATGTATGTTGATATACATAACAGTAGCTCCCACTCTCCCATCCCCACTCATGCCTTAGGTTGTTCCCACCATTCCCCTGTTCAGTGCATGCAGAGAGAGCTTTCCTATACAATAGACACACTCTTCCCCCACCACACGCATATGGTGGGATGAAACACCAGAATTTATCCCTCTGTGATTAGCTCATTCTGAACCTTTATTTCTAGTACAGCAACTGTGTTACAATCCTGTCTGAGTCCCACTTGTGGGTGGTCATCAGTCTACTGTATGGGACTCTAGCCTATTGTATAAAGAAAAGGAGTACTAGTGGCGCCTTAGAGACTAACCAATTTATTTGAGCATAAGCTTTCGTGAGCTACAGCTCACTTCATCGGATGCGTTCAGTGGAAAATACAGTGAGGAGATTTATATACACACAGAACATGAAAAAATGGGTGTTATCATACACACTGTAAGGAGAGTGATCACTTAAAATGAGCTGCTACTCTGTAGTCTATTGTATATAGACCTAGTCAGGTTTACACTCAAAATAAGGGCTGAAATACTACATGGTTTTCACAAAACCAGACTGGAGACACTGATATAACCCCCAAACTTGCACAACACAGTCCATTAAAGACAGATTTGCATGAGAAGTAGGTCCTTTTCAAAGCCATTCAATTTCTACTGACTGCAGAGAGCTCAGCGGATAACATTAGAACAAGTATTAAAAATTGCCCTATAATTGATGTTATTTCCCTTGCTACTGCACAAACTGCCAGCATTGCTTTATTCCACTAACTCCTTTGTTCCCCTTCTGCTTCCGAAATTGCACTATGAATACAATGCAATGCATAATCTACTTAAAATGAACTGCTTTTCTCAACCTGGAACATGCATTTTTCATCTTCTTTCAGTGCCATCCTACATTATTAAATTTTGGACATATTTTTCTTATCAAGATAGCAAAATAGCTAGAATATCTTCAACTAGAATCACAACTGAGCAGATTTCTGTAAAAGAACACAAACATTTTCCTTTCTTGGAAAATAGTTTTGTATCTGACAAAATAAAAAGAACAAATCCTATGTTATGTGAAGTGGAAGAAAACAAATTACAAAACAAACTGACTCTATTTTACCGCTGAGCAATCAGAAAATCCATAAGGTAAAACATTTCTCACTCTGAAACAATAATGAGAAGCATAATTGATAATAGAATTTTAATGGCAGTTGTCATTTCTCAGCCTCTCACTGGTGGCAGCAATTTGCTAAAACCCTGACATAATTTGTGACACCAGTACAGTGGGAGTTTCAGCTGAAGAGACTAAACCACGTTCCAACCACGCTTTAACCCTGATTTAACAATTGGAAAAAAATGTCCCTGATTAATATTTAAACAAAATGTTTAATTTTTAAACACTGAAGGTATTTTTGTGATCATTAAACCAGCATTGGATCAGAATGGAGACTCTTCTGTATACTGTACAACTTTCATCCTGGCCATGTCTCCATTTCGTTGTGGGATAGAGGTGTTTTGACAAAAAAACTCAGTCATTGTGTTTTGGTTTTGCAAGCCAAAAACCAAAAGCAACACTGATTCTGGTTTCAATTTGGTATTCACGGCCTACTTAAAATAGCAAAAGATCAAAATCCTTCTATACAGATGTTATATGGAATGGCATTTAACATATAAGCATCTGTAGGTACAGAGTTGCGACTAGGAAGAGTGTAGATTCAAAAGTGTGAATTAGCTGCTGTCAGGGGGAAAAAAGAAGGAACATTTGGAGAAGTGCTTGCCAAGATGCTACTAAGCAACAGGGGTCCACAATGAGGTAGAGGCCCAGAGAGCAGCAGGAGGGGCATCAGCAATATTTAGCTTACTCATCCCCATTACATCTGAATTTAGCCGTATGGAGTGGAAATCTATCAACTTCATGAAAAAACTAGTACAGATACAGACAGACATCATCTTCCTTTCCAAATGCAAACAGATGGCCATCATACCAAAAGGACTGAAGGTAAAAAATCCATTACAATCTACAAACCAGACTATGCTGACAGCTTGTGCCACACACTCTCAAAAAGAAAAGGAGTACTTGTGGCACCTTAGAGACTAACAAATCTATTTGAGCATAAGCTTTCGTGAGCTACAGCTCACTTCATCAGATGCATACTCTCAAAGAAACTGCGGAACCACCTGATCAACATCCTCTAAAGCAAACAGGGAAAGATTAAGAATGAGCTCTCAAAACTGGATACTCTCATAAAAAAACAACCTTCCACACAAATTTCCTCGTGGTTGGACTTTACAAAAATTAGATAAGCCATTTACAACACGCACTTTGCTTCTCTACAATAGAAAAAGGACACTAAACTATCTAAACTACTACATGCCACAAGGGCCACAACAGTGGTTCCCTTAACCCACTCAGCAATATTGTTAATCTATCCAACTATACTATTAGCCCAGCAGAAGAATATGTTCTATCTCGGGGCCTCTCCTTCTGCACCTCCACCCCCATGAACATGACACAGTTCTGTGGTGACCTAGAATCCTATTTTTGACGTCTCCGACTTAAGGAATATTTCCAACACACCTCTGAACAACATACTAACCCACAGAGACCTTCCTATCAACACAACAAAAAGAAGGATTCTGGGTGGACTCCTCCTGAAGGTTGAAACAACAGACTGGACTTCTACATAGAGTGCTTCCGCCAACATGCACAGGCTGAAATTGTGGAAAAGCAGCATCACTTGCCCCATAACCTCAGCCGTGCAGAACACAATGCCATCCAGAGCCTCAGAAACAACTCTGACATCATAATCAAAAAGGCTGACAAAGGAGGTGCTGTAGTTCATCATGAATAGGTCGGAATATGAACAAGTGACTGCTAGGCAGCTTTGCAACACCACTTTCTACAAGCCATTAGCCTCTGATCCCACTGAGGGTTACCAAAAGAAACTACACCATCTGCTCAAGTAACTCCCTGAAAAAGCACAAGAACAAATCTGCACACACACCCCTCCATCCCCAGAACCCCGACCAGGGGTATTCTATCAGCTACCCAAGATCCATAAACCTGGAAATCCTGGATGCCCCATCATCTCAGGCATTGGCACCCTGAGAGCAGGATTGTCTGGCTGTGTAGACTCCCTCCTCAGGCCCTACGCTACCAGAACACCCAGCTATCTTCGAGACACCACTGACTTCCTGAGGAAACTACAATCCATCTGTGAGCTTCCTGAAAACACCATCCTGGCCACTATGTATGTAGAAGCTCTCTACACCAACATTCCACACAAAGATGGACTACAAGCCATCGGGAACAGTATCCCCAGTAATGTCATGGCAAACCTAGTGGCTGAACTTTGTGACTTTGTCCTCACCCATAACTATTTCACATTTGGGGACTGTGCCCGCAAGGGCTGGGGGGAAGATACCAGCGAAAGGAGGACACTCAGGCCTAAGAATAGAAAACTATGCTTTATTGAAGGAAGAACTTACGCTCCAATCTGCGAGGGAAGCCCCTAGGATGCACGGAGGGGCTGCAGGGGACTCTGCCTATTCAGGACAGCTGACCAGGCAGGACTCCACATGGGGGAGTCCTCTGCGGCACTATATTCTCCGCGCTTATCTCGGGGTTACATGGTGTCATAAATATAAAGGGAAGGGTAAACCCCTTTGAAATCCCTCCTGGCTAGGGGAAAGCTCCTCTCACCTGTAAAGGGTTAAGAAGCTAAAGGTAACCTCGCTGGCACCTGACCAAAATGACCAATGAGGAGACAAGATACTTTCAAAAGCTGGGAGGAGGGAGAGAAACAAAGGGTCTGTGTCTGTCTGTATGCTGGTTTCTGCCAGGGATAGACCAGGAATGGAGTCTTAGAACTTTTAGTAAGTAATCTAGCTAGGTATGTGTTAGATTATGATTTCTTTAAATGGCTGAGAAAAGAATTGTGCTGAATAGAATAACTATTTCTGTCTGTGTATCTTTTTTGTAACTTAAGGTTTTGCCTAGAGGGGTTCTCTATGTTTTTGAATCTAATTACCCTGTAAGATATCTACCATCCTGATTTTACAGGGGGGATTTCTTTATTTCTATTTACTTCTATTTTTTATTAAAAGTCTTCTTGTAAAACACTGAATGCTTTTTCATTGTTCTCAGATCCAAGGGTTTGGGTCTGTGGTCACCTATGCAAATTGGTGAGGCTTTTTATCCAACATTTCCCAGGAAAGGGGGAGTGCAAGTGTTGGGAGGATTGTTCATTGTTCTTAAGATCCAAGGGTCTGGGTCTGTAGTCACCTAGGCAAATTGGTGAGGCTTTTTACCAAACCTTGTCCAGGAAGTGGGGTGCAAGGTTTTGGGAAGTATTTTGGGGGGAAGGACGCATCCAAACAGCTCTTCCCCAGTAACCAGTATTAGTTTGGTGGTGGTAGCAGCCAGTCCAAGGATAACGGGTGTAATATTTTGTACCTTGGGGAAGTTTTGACCTAAGCTGGTAAAGATAAGCTTAGGAGGTTTTTCATGCAGGTCCCCACATCTGTACCCTAGAGTTCAGAGTGGGGGAGGAACCTTGACACATGGGATCAACAGCCGGTTACATTATGACATGTATGATTTATGCTTATTACATAAACTGACTTGTTTACAGGCAAAAATATGCTGAGCTAAGCTACAGTATCGTTTGGCAGGGTCTGTCGGACAAAGTTCATGGAAACTGCCTGCATCCTCCGCTTACCTCCAGTCACATACTCAGTCCATCACTTAGCTCATCACCAGTCTTCCGCAACCTTGCCCCTACAGGGACAATGTATACCTTCAAATAAGCGGCACTGCTATGGGTACCTGCATGGCCCCACAGTATGCCAACATTTTTATGGCTGACTTAGAACAACGCTTCCTCAGCTCTCATCCCCGAATGCCCCTACTCTACTTGCGCTACATTGATGGCATCATCATCTGGACCCATGGAAAAGAAGCCCTCGAGGAATTCCACCATGATTTCAACAATTTCCATCCCACCATCAACCTCAGCCTGGGACCAGTCCACACAAGAGATCCACATCCAGGACATCACGGTGCTAATAAGCGATGGTCACACAAACATCACCAGAAAGCTAATGACAGCTATGCTTACCTAAATGCCTCCAGCTTTCATCCAGACCACACCACACGATCCATTGTCTACAGCCAACCTCTACAATACAACCGCATTTGCTCTAACCCCTTGTCATAAATATAAAGGGAAGGGTAAACCCCTTTAAAATCCCTCCTGGCCAGAGGAAAAATCCTCTCACCTGTAAAGGGTTAAGAAGCTAAAGGTAACCTCGCTGACACCTGACTAAAATGACCAATGAAGAGAGAAGATACTTTTAAAAGCTGGGAGGAGGGAGAGAAACAAAGGGTCTGTGTCTGTCGGTATGCTGCTTTTGCCGGGGATAGAACAGGAATGGAGTCTTAGAACTTTTAGTAAGTAATATAGCTAAGTATGTGTTAGATTATGATTTCTTTAAATGGCTGAGAAAAGAACTGTGCTGAATAGAATGACTGTTCCTGTCTGTGTGTCTTTTTTGTAACTTAAGGTTTTGCCTAGAGGGATTCTCTATGTTTTGAATCTAATTACCCTGAAACGTATCTACCATCCTGATTTTACAGAGGTGATTCCTTTACTTCTATTAAAAGTCTTCTTGTAAGAAAACTGAATGCTTTTTCATTGTTCTCAGATCCAAGGGTTTGGGTCTGTGGTCACCTATGCAAATTGGTGAGGATTTTTACCAAACCTCCCCCAGGAAGTGGGGTGCAAGGGTTGGGAGGATTTTGGGGAGAAAGACGTGTCCAAACTATGTTTCCCAGTAAACCCAGTTAGAGTTTGGTGGTGGCAGTGGAGATCCAGGGTCAAAGGATAAAATTAATGTGTACCTTGGGGAAGTTTTAACCTAAGCTGGTGAAAGTAAGCTTACTAGGTTTTCATGCAGGTCCCCACATCTGTACAATAGAGTTCAGAGTGGGGGAGGAACCTTGACACCCCTCAGACAGAGACAAACTCCTACAAGATCTCTATCAAGCATTCTTACAACTACAATACCCACCTGCGGAAGTGAAGAAACAGATTGACAGAGCCAGAAGAGTACACAGAAGTTACCTACTACAGGACAGGTCCAACAAAGAAAATAACAGAACACCACTAGCCGTCACCTTCAGCCCCCAACTAAAACCTCTCCAACACATCATCAAGGATCTACAACCTATCCTGAAGGACAACCCATCACTCTCACAGATCTTGGGAGACAGGCCAGTCCTTGCTTACAGACAGCCCCCCAACCTGAAGCAAATACTCACCAGCAACCACACGCCACACAACAAAAACACTAACTCAGGAACTGATCCTTGCAACAAAGCCTGTTGCCAACTGTGTCCACATATCTATTCAGAGGACACCATCATAGGGCCTAATCACATCAGCCACACTATCAGAGGCTTGTTCACCTGCACATCTACTTATGTGATATATGCCATCATGTGCCAGCAATGCCCCCCTGCCACGTACATTGGCCAACCTGGACAGTCTCTACATAAAGGAATAAATGGACAGAAATCAGACATCAAGAATTATAACATTCAAAAACCAGTCGGAGAACACTTCAATCTCTTTGGTCACTCAATTACAGACCTAAAAGTGGCAATTCTTCAACAAAAAATCTTCAAAAACAGACTCCAACGAGAGACTGCTAAATTGGAATTAATTTGCAATTAATCGGATACAATTAACTTAGGCTTGAATAAAGACTGGGAGTGGATGTGTTATTACACAAAGTAAAACTATTTCCCCATGTTTATTCCCCCCCACACACACTGTTCCTCACACGTTCTTGTCAACTACTGGAAATGGCCCACCTTGATTATTACTACAAAAGGTTCCCCTCCACCCGCACTCTCCTGCTGGTAATAGCTCACCTTACCTGACCACTCTTGTTACAGTATATATGGTAACACCCTTGTTTCATGTTCTCTGTGTATATAAAATCTCCCCACTGTATTTTCCACTACATGTATCTGATGAAGTGAGCTGTAGCTCACGAAAGCTTATGCTCGAATAAATTTGTTAGTCTCTAAGGTGCCACAAGTACTCCTTTTCTACTTTCAGGAGTCTATTTCCTAGCTACAAAAGCTGCAGCCACTGCTCCCACACAGAAGGCTGAATACACAGGATGGATAACAAATTTTGTATCCCACTTAATGTTCCATGCCCTGAAAAGACCTGAAATGGACCTGCTTTCATTGTGAAAAATCCCAGTACATAGGGAAGGAACAATAGAAGAAACAGTGATACATCAGCATCATAAATTAAGCCAGCCTGCTCGTCTCTAGATCTCCACCATCACAACCACCTCTCAAACATACCCAGCTGTTGAAATACATTACTGTGGTTACATAATGAGAAGACTAATTAATATCATGAAATAATTTAAAAGAAAATAATGGTCCATTCCCCTCCCTTCCATTCACCCATTCAAAAATAGATTGTACATGTTTGAAAAGCAAGTGGATATACATCAAATACAATGTGAGTGATAGTGAAGAATGCTAAATGAATAACTGGTGCTGGAGCTGGAAGACATACCAATAGCTTCTCTTTCTGGCCCCCTAGTGAGGACAGACTATGCTGGCCACTTCATATGTATGCAAGGTGGAAGACCACAGAGAAACTCCCATAGAAAGAGTAAAGATCCCAGGTAGTAACCAGACCCCAAGTCTTTAAAGGTATTGTGGGAGGTTAACGCATTTATTTTGTCTAGCAGTTGAAGCTCAGTGGTTCCTTTGTATTGCAACACAGCTGCACAAAAGAAGAGACACTTACAAGTGCACTAACAGGCAAAGTGTTATTTGAAACTGCATAGGAGTAGGTAGGCCAACACAAAGGAGCTGATGAGCATTTTCCACCCAATATTTTTGGAAAGCACCACTGAGTTTCCATAAACTTTTCAAACTTTGAATTTCCTTGCATACAATCATGGACATAAGACCCTCTCTCCCATTGACTTCAGTGGTGGACGATCAGGCCGTAAAAGAATCAGACTTGTTCACGCCTGAATGCCCTTGATCTACATGTGTATCCTATTTTGAATATTTTCCATACATTGTTTAATCCTTTTCAAATCATCCTATCATTCTGTTGCTGGGATAATAAATCTGTTGCATACATCAAAAATGCATATAAGTAGTAATTATATTCATTTTATGTGTATATGTTGTCCTGAGGGAGAAAGGGAAGTAGACTCTGTGAAACATTGG
This sequence comes from Lepidochelys kempii, assembly GCF_965140285.1. Lineage (NCBI taxonomy): Eukaryota > Metazoa > Chordata > Testudines > Cheloniidae > Lepidochelys > Lepidochelys kempii. The sequence continues at coordinate 39,194,705 of NC_136382.1, forward strand.
GCTTCTATGCTCTTTGAAACTGGCAAATATAATTATACTAGCATTTGGAAGCTGCTATGTCATCTATTGCAGGGAATGTAGTGATGAAGCTATCTGAATCTGTAACTGTTTTGCTCTGGAGCACCTCAAATGCTGGTGGGGCTCCCTCTATGCTGTCACGTGGCAGGAGGGCAATTGGGAGTGGGTAAGGAGTAGGCCAGGTGGAGTCAACCATTATGTTGACCACATGTCATAGGAGCTTCTGCAACCTCAAGTATGTAGCAGTCATTGGGGATTCCTCACCCCACTGCCTCCATGGATCTCGAAAATCCAACCCTCATGCCATAAAACTGAACTAAGCTTTATGTGGGCACAGTCCTGTGTCTAAACAGATTTCAGCGCTAGAATGGGCTTGTAACAAGAGAGTGATATGAATCGGCCTAGGAAAGGGAAACATGAGAAAGCAGTGGATGTTTTGTATTGTTCAAGAATTCATTGTCCCAAATTTACTCAAGTTCTATGACTCATTCATGACTGAAGAATTTTATCTACATAAATACCCAATTCTTATCGATTTTAGCAAAGCTCACTGAGTAATGAAATACTTAAGCTTGCACAAAGAGGGTAGTTAGAACTGCTGCCTTTAAACAATGCAACATACAAAATATCACATTATAAAGAATATATTTTGTCTCAAAAGAAATTGTCATTTTTAGCTAGATTATACATCACATTAGGACATAAAGTTAGCATGAGTACATTATTACCATGCAGTTTATTAGGTGCAATCAACTGTACAAGCAGAAGGGACATCCTGATGAGAAGTCAGAAGTCTTGAGAAATTACTATCATTGTGCTTGTAACTGAGGTCGTGCCTCCAGAGAGGCTTGGATTAATGATCTGTCACTTTCTGTAAACACACATTTCAAACCCCATGAACCCTCTACGACTGCATGAAAATTACATTAAATAGCGACTGCATTTAATGTTTGTTGGCATTATGGCTAAAAATACAAATGGGTTTGTTAAAAAAAAATCTGCCACTGTAATATTGACCTTTTCATGTAAAATATATAGCCTCTGTTAAATGGTTAATTTACTTTTGTCCAGAAAGAAAACATCAGTATAATATAAACTAACAAAAGCAATTAATAAGATGTTTCTTAATGGGAGATATGATTGTAAAGTCATTATACATCCAAAGCTGTTACAATCCTCATTCTGCACTCTATCCAGCACACCATAAAGCCACACTGGTACTTTTTTTCATAGACTTCCCTGCATGCTGAACTGGGCCCCAGACCTTCCAAGAGATGTCCAAAATCCTCTTTGCAAACCACTTCCTGATTACATCATAATTCTCTGCTTTCATTAAAGATACTGTGACCAAACATTACACAGAAGCACTGAGGTCCTGATTCAGCTGAGTATTTGAGCATGTGTTTAACATTTATATAAATGTTGGGTGGCAAATCTTGTAATCTGTTTATCAATAATCTAACTCAATGTAATCTATTTTTGGCACAGTCATGAAAATTTGGCCTTAATCTGTGTGTCAGTTTTCTCATCTGTAAAGTGGGGATATTAAAATCTACTCATCTTTTGAAGAGTCCTTTTAGATCTTTGTACAAAAAGCATTGTATTTAGAACTGATGGAAAATGGGCTATTTTTCCATGGAAAACTTAGAAATGAAAAAAAAAGGTTTGCAACTATGTTGTCCACAGAGACGTTCAATACCTCGGAGAAATATTAAAAACTAAAACATTCTGATTCAGAAATACTACTGTAGTGCATCATGGGAGTTACAGTTTTGCTGCCTCATGCTCCCATTCTTCTCTGAAGACCAAGCTCCCCGGTTGGACTACATCTTCCATGATGCACCATGGTCTTTCTTCATGATTGGGGAGGCTATGATGGAATGCACCTCTGTATTCACACCCTACACACCTCTGTAATAATTTTTGTACAAAATATGTCTAGTATCATTTGAAATCGAATAACTTGCTGGTCAATATCATCATGATGAAATGTATATAGCAGCATTATATGTAAAGTTATGAATTCCCCCTGAATGTTGTTGGTGGCACATATTCACACCCACATAGTCTCTATTAGACAGAACTAGTCAAGCAGATCTAAAACAAAAGAGTGTGTGTGTCTACCTCGATTTACATATAAATAGTAAACTGATGTTTACGGCTTGTGACAGCAAGAGGGAGACAAGGCAAATCTGCATTTTAGGAAATAATATGGAATCTCTTTTGCCACCCAATTCCTTGTCTCCATAGTCACAGTAAGAATAAACTTTGTCTAGGTGTAACGCTCAGGAAAATGCATTTCAAAGGGGGAGTGCACTATAAAAGTGAAGTGCAAAAACACCCCAAGGTATCTCTCCCTGTCCATCTCTCTCCTTTTCACCCAACAAGACAAAAGAAACAGCCGTTGAACTTCAGGGGCAGATCCTGGCCTGAGAATTTGGTCAGCAGTGTTAGAGGAAATGTGTGGTAAGGAATCTCACCTTGAACCAAGTCTAATTTGTTACGTTTAGTACTAGAAAGCATTTTATCTTTATTTCTCTTGTAACCATTTCTGACTTTAATACCTTATACTTGTATTCACTTAAAAGCTATCTCCTTGTAATTCAATAAACTTGTTTTATGCTTCAATTAAAACCAATCCAGTGTTGTGAACTGCCCGAGTAATTCCATTTAGGGTAGCAGACTGTTGTATATTGCTCTCCTTAGAGGGACAACAGACCAACTATGTCTGGACTGTCCAGGAGAGGGCTGGATAGTGCAGAACATGTTTTTTGGGGAAAATCCAGGACTGGGAGTGTGTTGGGGAAACCCTGCAAGTAACCAAGGCTGCTGGAAACCAGAGTGTGGGTAGTGTTTGCTAACAGGCTACGGTGGTCAGAGTTGCTGGACCAGGGCTGTGGCTATACACAGACACTCAGGCTGTGAACTGCATGCTGCTTGGCTGTTTGTGAGGAGCCCCAGTTGGGAGCAACAGCAGCAAAGCAGGTTGCAGGGCAGGAGGGACACAGCATTCATTGGTCTGGATTGCACCCTGGAATGTTATAGAGGCATTTGCATCATGGGAGTCCCTGGCCATGGTGCATCATGGGAGAGGTAGACCATCTGGGGACTCCAATTTAGAAAGGAGAATAAGGAGAAGAGGAAACTGTTACCCAGGGAGCCCTTAGTGTCAATGGGCAGAAGGCATCTGAGGGTGCATAGGGGTTTACAGGGATCTCCGGTATATGATGTCTACATAATAACATGGTGAAGGGTAGCACTGGGGTTCTCTACTAAAAGCCATTGACACACTGCAGTCAGTCAATATGTATGTATGTATGGGTAATATTTAAGAAGTGATAGATTTATACCAGAAATTGTGCTTAGAAATCCTTGAAGTTAAAGGCAAGTACCCAGGAGATGACAGGCCTTGGACAAATTCTGTTCAGGAAGGGAGTAGGAGACACCTATCTCTCTTTGTCTGGTCATGTGTATATTATGCATTGTGTGTCTCACAGAGTAAGACTAGCTGCATGCAGAGCCAGATGCTGATTAAAATATTTCAAAGTCAATAAGAAAGAGAGGTCAAAAAGAAGAACAGTTAGCATGGGGTGGCCTGTTTATGAAAAAAGAAGAGAGGACTGACCTGATGGATCTAAGGGGACCGAGTTATGTTCTTGATCCTTCACTGAGGAGATGAACTGCCGGAATGTTATGTCTTACAAAAGAAGGATCACAGCCTACCTTGCTGGAAAATGCTGTGAAGACTCTGGGTGATCTAAACTTCATTAAACAGAAAAGTGTCTTAAGTCTGGGCTCTAAATGGTATATTATGATTTTGTTACATGTAACAAATATTTCCAATAATTCTACCTACTTGCTATTACTTGAATCTCTGTTCTTCATTAAATATACTTATACTTGTTTTCTCTACAAAGAAATTGAATGCTGTGAGTTGAGAGGAGCAGTGATCCTAAGGTGAAACTGGTAAGCTGATGTGTACGACTCCTTTGGGAACAGTGCATCTGGGAATTCTGTGAGTGTCCAGCAGAACAAGACTGGACACTCCAAGGATGTTCAGAGGGTTCAGGAGTTGGAGTGTGCCTATCACTAACCTGCAAAGGGACAGCAGACCCTCTGAAAGCTGAGAGGGCTGTGCTTGTGAGCCTATGGCCAGTGGAGTCAGGGTTCCCCCGGCAGGCACAGACAAGGTTTCCCCATGCTAAGGGCAGGTTGTAGAGAGGTGCCTCACAACCTTGGGTACCCCTGGGAAGCATCCCAAACAAAACTGTGACTCCCATGAGGCACCATAGCAGGATATCTGTATCTAAAATCTCTCTATTTTGGGAAATTTGTTTTTTTGACCCCTCTTCCCCCCCCCCAAAAAAAAAGCATGCAAAAAGCTGTCACTTTTTGTGGAAACAAATCATTTAGGTAAAAACTCAAATTTCCAACAGCAAAACAGTTTTGATGGAATAATTTTGACCAGTCAAATTTAATTTTGACCAGAGAGTCCTAGTTATGTTTAAAAAACAGATTAAATTATTAATACCAGAAATGTGATATGTCACTGATAGGGGAACCTGGGGTAGAGATAACAAGGAGATGAGAACAGTAATGGCAGTGGAATCTGTTATGACTGATGACTAGGTTTCAAAGGATTCGATTTTTATTGGTAAATGTCAGCAAACATCAATTTCACTGTAAACACAAAATCCAACAAAAACATTGGAATTAAGAATTGTCAAAATTTATAGATAGGCAAAGTAAGAAAAATACTGCTTGAGAATTTATTAGAGTTTGATTTAAGGATATTTACGCGGTATATTTTGACTTGTGATGTTGACAATTTGTGTTTTAATGGTTATAAAACTTTAACTTTTTGAATCTCACAATCTACTGTCTTTATTATCTGAACCCTGCTATACTCTAATCCTCTCATAATTTCATGCAATGGCGAAAACTTAAAATAAAAGTCTTTAAAAAATGCTTAAAATAAATAATCTATATTAGCTGTCAAAATTATTTTAAAAAATTGAATTCTACCAAACCTACTCACAACTCACCCCATCCATACCATAAAGCACAATATAGTGATTATTCATATGAAGCTTAAATGGTCATTTATGCTTCATATTACTAGCCAAAATGTTGTGTCTTGCACCCTTAATTTAATGATCCCCACTGAACACGCTGCCATCTGTAATCTAGCCAAAAATCAGTATTCGCCACCAAAAATACTTTTAGCCTGCTAATGACAATAAAAAACAATCTTACCTAACAGGTAAATAGACTATACCTAGTCAGTGATAATTAGATATATATATATATATATATTTAGCACCTTGGATGCCTTTCACTCTACATTTACAGCATACAGACTTCCTTGTCAGTTTGCAGCAATATTCCCTGCTGCACTGAAATGTGCTCAGAATAAACTGTAGCGAAATAGCAGTTTAGTTGTTTTTTTGAGTTGTTTGTGATTTTGCTGATGATGCTATACACTCCCTTCTCTCCTCGCTCTGAGACTCTGATACAATTGTCAGCCTAACTTCAGGCTCCTGCCTTTCTTTCTGTATGGGACTATGTTCTCAATGGGCCAACCCTGTAGCAGGGTCTTAAAAGTATGGTAAGCTGTGACAAGAGGCACAACATAGTTATTTTTAATACCATTAAGAGAAGTTAGTATTCTGCAATAGCAGACCAATTAAGGGATAAATCATTTATAAAAGCCAGGTTTGGCTGGTATGCCAGGTGGAAAAATAGGTCTGAATGGCTAGGTATAGTCTCCAATTAATCTAGAAGTAGTAATCAGTACAATAGCAGCACACAGCAATTGTGACAGGCAAGCAACAAACCAAAAGCAACTAAAACAAAAACAAACAAAAAACAAACAAACCTCACATTTACTCAGACCACCAGTGAAATCATCCACAGGATGTCACATATAAGATAGGCTTGCAATGTGCTGTAAATGGCATAAACATATTTGTTATTATATTGTCAACATTAAAAGTATATTTTAATAGTATAATGGTAAAATCAGGGCCTTTTAATAACACTTAAAATAGAATACATTATATCAACATAATATTTTTCATATTTTTAGAGCTATAGCTTGTATTTTATATGTGTGTGTATTTGGGTATACACATGCGCATTTTGATTTTTACTATATATATGGATGTCAAGGCCACATAAATAACATATATATTATATATTAAATTCATGGGATCATAAAGATGTGTTATCTGGCACTTTATCAACTGGAAATTTCTATTAACCGGCATTTCTGGTATCTCACAATGCAAATCTTCAATCTATTAACCAGGAATAGTATACTGCCCAGGAGGTTACGCAGTTGAACATTCTGGACTCTACTTTTATGCAAAAGAGGCATAAGACAAATAAGCAAGCTGATATCAGGGATTTATTCAAAAAAGCAGCTTCCAGGGTATGTCATAGGGTCGTTACAGATTCAGCCCAATCTCCTACACCTTCTACATCTACAGTGATAACTGATGTTGATAATGAAGCTCCCGAAGTGCCTTCTGAATCACCAAAAAAGATTAAATTATGTTCAGTACAGTTTTAGCGTTAAGTGTATTTTTAGTGATCTGGGTGTACGCTTTAATTGGGGATCAGTCCTGCTTTGAGCAGGGGGTTGGACTAGATGCCTCCTGAGGTCCCTTCCAACCCTGATATTCTATGATTCTATGATACGCCGTGTGCTGCCATAGTGATACTGTATGTAGTGCCATAAGACAACCTACTGTATAGAAAACTTTACCTGGATACACCTAAGTGCTTCAAGAAACCCACCACTCTGCAGTGCAGTACTACTACTGGATTGGTGAGTACCTGTATAATATTTTATACTTTATTCATTTTATTGTATTCCAATTCTTTGAAAATTGGTATTCCATTAGTAAGTATAACTCTTAGTTAATCGGAATTTTTTTATGAACCAGCAGCCCCCATTTCCTCAACATGCTGGATAACAAAGCTTTTACTGTATTATAAAGCATGCACATATTTAACACTCTCTTGCAGGAGTACATGGCATCTGCAAAGCCATTCAACATTCTATAGATGCAGGCTTATTTTGTTGCTCTTTTGACGCAGAGGTTGACAGTCAACGTCCAATCACTGGTTTGATTATGTTAGTCGTGGTTTCACAGTTAATAGTGTGGGCCACATGAAAGTTGTCCTCTTCTACCCTATATTTAACACTGTGATACTATTCATCCATCCCTGATATAATCTAGGTATAATAAAACTGACAGATGGGCAATACACTGTCAGCAAATTCAAGTAAAGGAAAATAAGCAGTAACATATTATAGTATCAGTATATGGTTAAAATATACAAATCATACATTTATAATATACACAGTATCATTTATTTAATTACTATGAAAAGGTACCATTTTCCTGATATATGCAATATTTCCAAAACTATATTTTCCCTTCAAGCAGGCATTCCAATTTACACTAGAAATTAACCAATTTATTTGAGCATGAGCTTTCGTGAGCTACAGCTCACTTCATCGGATGCATGCCGTGGAAACTGTAGCAGACTTTATATATACACAGAGAATATGAAAAAATACCTCCTCCCACCCCACTGTCCAGCTGGTAATAGCTTATCTAAAGTGATCATCAGGTGGGCCATTTCCAGCACAAATCCAGGTTTTCTCACCCTCCACCCCCCCACACAAATTCACTCTCCTGCTGGTGATAGCCCATCCAAAGTGACAACTCTCTACACAATGTGCATGATAATCAAGTTGGGCCATTTCCTGCACAAATCCAGGTTCTCTCACCCCCTCACCCCCCTCCCAAAAACCACACACACAAACTCACTATCCTGCTGGTAGTAGCTCATCCAAAGTGACCATTCTCCCTACAATGTGCATAATTAAGGTGGGCCATTTCCAGCACAAATCCAGGTTTTCTCACATCCCCCCCATACACACACAAACTCACTCTCCTGCTGGTAAAACCCCTTCAAAACTGACCACTCTCCAAGTTTAAATCCAAGTTAAACCAGAACATCTGGGGGGGGGGGGTAGGAAAAAACAAGAGGAAATAGGCTACCTTGCATATAAGTCATTATGCAAGGTAGCCTATTTCCTCTTGTTTTTTCCTACCCCCCCCCCCCAGATGTTCTGGTTTAACTTGGATTTAAACTTGGAGAGTGGTCAGTTTTGAAGGGGTTTTACCAGCAGGAGAGTGAGTTTGTGTGTGTATGGGGGGGATGTGAGAAAACCTGGATTTGTGCTGGAAATGGCCCACCTTAATTATGCACATTGTAGGGAGAATGGTCACTTTGGATGAGCTACTACCAGCAGGATAGTGAGTTTGTGTGTGTGGTTTTTGGGAGGGGGGTGAGGGGGTGAGAGAACCTGGATTTGTGCAGGAAATGGCCCAACTTGATTATCATGCACATTGTGTAGAGAGTTGTCACTTTGGATGGGCTATCACCAGCAGGAGAGTGAATTTGTGTGGGGGGGTGGAGGGTGAGAAAACCTGGATTTGTGCTGGAAATGGCCCACCTGATGATCACTTTAGATAAGCTATTACCAGCTGGACAGTGGGGTGGGAGGAGGTATTTTTTCATATTCTCTGTGTATATATAAAGTCTGCTACAGTTTCCACGGCATGCATCCGATGAAGTGAGCTGTAGCTCACGAAAGCTCATGCTCAAATAAATTGGTTAGTCTCTAAGGTGCCACAAGTACTCCTTTTCTTTTTGCGAATACAGACTAACACGGCTGTTACTCTGAAACTAGAAATTAAGTGAGCCTTTCATGATGGCACCAGTGATGAGTGCTTGTGACGCGTAGGACCTGGTATAGTATTCCCTCCATTTAAGATGTTTTTAGCAGTTTAATATGAATACTTGTTTCTTTATATAGGACTTCTCATTCATGGATCTTAAAGTGTGTACACCAGATCACAAATGCATTAGTGATATTTTTTCTTGACACACCCCTGGAATGGTCTCTTCACCACATCCCATCTCCCCTTTTTTTATAGCCACCCTCTCTTTTCCAGTTATAAAACCTCCTGCAGCCTTGGGATATCTACATAATTTTTGTCCTATTACATAGCACTGCAGGGTTCTAAATGAATTAGGCTGTTTTCACATTCAGAATTTTCCATCCCCCTCTTAACAAACCAACAACTTAAATTATACTAGGGGCCCGGCCCAGTCTTGCTCCAAATCAAGTCAGTAGCCAACCCCAACTGAATTCAATGGAACACAGGGGTTACCTACAAAACTACAGCATTTGCCCCATTATGACTATTATTTTACTTGGTTCATTAATTACATGCATTCAATTTTGCATGCTCTTCCTGGCTAGGTATGATCATCCACCTTTACCTTTGTTTATGGGCTCACTCTTCATGGCAAGCTAAAGGGATGCATCTAAATTCAACAGTGCTAAATGCAAAAATTAGAGTTTATTCACATGTCAAGGACTATTTAATTTTTTTCTTTCACATACAGAATTGAAATGTTGGAACAAGAAGTTTCCTGGCCAACTGAGAAGGCATTTATGTGAGTTGCTACTACAGCAGGAGTAAGAGTATAATTGGAAAACTCAATCAGTCTGGGAGCAGCATACTGTAAAAGTGCTAATAAATATTTTTTTCTATTTATTTGTGTCTGTGAGAGAGACTGTTCTAACCTACTGTGTCTCCAGAGAATCGGGCAAGAGAGATACAAACAAACTTGAAGAATAAGGTTGCCACCTGAATGGCAGAAAATTCATGGACTTTGAATGTCATGTTTGTCTGGGTTTGTTAGCTAGGACTGAGTAAATTACAACTGCTCCAATTACTAACTGTGTGAAAGTGGTTCACTGAAAATATAAAGGGGAAACTTAATACCCTTTGCAAAGAGGTGTTTAGGGCATGAACTGAAAAGAACAGGTTTCAATACCAAAATGTGTGATAACTATTTAACAAGCTACAATGCATTATTGAGAGGGGAACAATCTTGAGGAAAAATATGGGGGAGAGCTGGAATACAATTGAATGCAAAGAGAACTAATTTACGCCAAGAACCTGGAAATCCATACTAAATACCCTGGGAAGCTAGCAGCCAGACAGTAAAAACAAATGTGATAACAAGAGGATAGAGGAACTGAGGACAACATTTTTAACTGAATATCCCAAACTGGTGGTGATGTCAATGGGTTTTTCAGGATCTAGCTTAATGAGCCAGAATCAGGCCTGGAATAAGTGACTGCCACCAAAAAAAGAGGTTGGGCCAAAAAAATTTGCTCAGCTACATTCATGATACGGACACAACATGATTAGACGTTCTAACTACAGCCTTCATCAGTCTCCTAGCTGCAGTTGCTCCCATTCCTCTTTGGTATGCGTGCCACCATGCCTTGCTGTCCCTTTGCTTCTTCTGGAGGTTATCTTGATGCTGACTTTCCTTTGAGATACTAATCCTACAAACCATCTGAGAAATCCTTATTTCTCTTTCTGACTACTCCTCTGGGCATCTGACTCCCACTTGATGGGTACCCAGATAGCTTTTTGTTTCTGAGTTATCTTTTGTGTAGCCAATGATTTTAGTTTATTTATTGTGTGATGTTATGATTAATCAATATGTTATACATATTCATTGTATGTTAATTAGAATGAATTTGTAGGATTTTAAAAGTATATGATTGAGCAGTATTTAGAGGAAACAAGTATTAGACATGAGACATGCTGAAACCCAAGAACCCGTAGGTTGAGGCCCGCAAGATTTTAACTTAGCTATTTTAGGCCTTGGAGACAAGAAATGATGACATAAGTGACCGGAAAATAACCCGATACCCTACGATTATGGGAGAAGAGGCAACAACTAGTAAGATTGTGAAAAATTACCCAGAAGATTAATATTAGATCATAAAAATACTGTAAAGGCGCATCTGTCTCTGACATGTGTCTTAACTACAGAGTACAGGTTGTGCATCAATATTAATGAAAAATAAAGGGAACTTACACAGCCTATAGAAAACTGGAGTCCCCTAAGTTTCCTGGGGACACAGACCAATAAGAGAAAAGAGGGTTAACACTTTTATGGACATGCAACGAATGTAGGTATAGACAGAATCACATTATAAAAGGGGATGCCCAGAATGGGAAAATTGAGCTCCCTATAGGATACTCCAGCAGGAACCATCCCTCTACTGATGATCAAGCCATGAGGGACCCATCAGACTCTAACACTGTTGTTAAGGATGTGAGTATAACTATATTTGTAACTTGTGCATAGGTCTGTACAGAATTTCTATATGCTTGGGTAATCATAACTTTCATTGTAACTTTAAGAAAACTTGTAAAACCTTGTACTTGTGAATGTCTTTGTGGGCGCTACCTTTGGTCTTTATGTGCTCCTAGAGACTCCAACTCTAAAGCAAGTAGCAGAGGTGACTTTCATTCTGTTAAGCTTGAAACTGTAGCCACCAGAGCCGAACTTAGGGTGGTGTAATACCACATTACAAAATTCACTGTAAAAAAGCTAAAAGGCTACATTTGAAATAATGTTGACCTTAACATGTGCTTTAAATAAGCAAGCTGTGCTTTCTTTAACAAGACCAACATCGTTCAAGAGGATTCATAGATTTTAAAGCCAAAAGGGACCTTTAGATCACCTACTCTAATCTCCTGTATAACATAACATTGTCACATCTTCCAGTTACTCATGAGCCTAAGCTAAAGATGTCCTTCAGAAAGGCATTCAGTCTTGATCTGAAGACATTACAAGGTGGAGAACCCACCACTTCTCTTGATAGTTTGTTCTAATCAACTTTACTGTTAAATATGTCAGGTTTCAGAGTAACAGCCGTGTTAGTCTGTATTCGCAAAAAGAAAAGGAGTACTTGTGGCACCTTAGAGACTAACCAATTTATTTGAGTATGAGCTTTCGTGAGCTACAGCTCACTTCATCGGATGCATGCTACAGTTTCCACGGCATGCATCCGATGAAGTGAGCTGTAGCTCACGAAAGCTCATGCTCAAATAAATTGGTTAGTCTCTAAGGTGCCACAAGTACTCCTTTTCTTTTTGTTAAATATGTGTGTCTTATTTCTAATTTGAATTTGTCTGACTTATATAAGGATATATGTATAGACTTTAAAAAATAGACCTGCATTTTAGGTCCTGTGTTTTTTCTTCATAATGATATGAGTAAGACCACTTAATTACATACACTTTAAGGCAAGCTACCTAATGCTTGCTACTCTTTTTAAAGTTATCTATAAGGCCCTACTTAATTTGTGATATTGCAGAAATTGCAGATCCTGCAATATTAGGCTTACACCACAGTTTTGGCAGCCAAGCGGCTGATTGTGGGAGCCCCAGCCGCCAGCTGCCCGGACACCCACCATCCGCCCCACCCATTAATGACTGTAAAGTAGTTGCAGCAAAATGTCTGGTTACCAAAAACTTAGCAGGCATAGCATAATGCTTGAGTGTTTACATTATTTCTGAGTAGCAGTCGTGTTAGTCTGTATCCGTAAAAAGAACAGGAGTACTTGTGGCACCTAAGAGATTAACAAATTTATTTGAGCATAAGCTTTCGTGAGCTATAGCATCCGCTGAAGTGAGCTGTAGCTCACGAAAGCTTATGCTCAAATAAATTTGTTAGTCTCTAAGGTGCCACAAGTCTTCCTTTTCTTTTTACATTGTTTCCACATTTTTTTTAAACAAATAGGTCTTCTCTTGTGTTTGCAAATTACCACAATTAATAAAAGTTATTATTTTTCCACGATTTTTCATGTCTTGTCCGCAACTCATCTGCAATTATTTGGCAATCATCCCACGATTCAAGTAGAGCCTGAGTTATGTACTACAAAGAAAAGCCAGAACCCAGGTTTTGAAAGGGAAATGAAGGAAGTTTGATTTTAAAATATTTTGTCTTAAAGGGCGTTTATCATTTTAAGCCCACAAATAAATTCACTTAGTAATTTGAGTGATTTGGCATCTTATTTTTTTTCTTTCCCCCTCCCCCCCCTCAAATGTACTGCCATCAACCTTTAAGATACAATAGAGCCAGCTGTCTCACTCACGGTTGGATCCACCACAATGTCATTAAAATAGGTTTCTAGGTGTGCAATTGTTCAGATTACTCATGTGTTTCATCTGTTCCTAACTAACACTGAATCAGTTCTAAAAGACTATTGCATATTTTGCTAAAAGAAAAAAAATCTTTACATTGTGGTTACTTCCTTTCAAATTGTTCAATTAACAAATACATAGAATAATGGATTTAGCTATAAATTGGGCCCATCATAATTAATGCATTAACAAATAGCATTTTTTAATTCTACATATATTTCATTACTTTTCCCCCCTCAAGCATTTCTTTTCATTTGGTTCAGATTGTGATGGCCATAATCAGCTCTGTAATGCTAACAGGCCAGTCCAGGTCAGCTCAGGTCAGAGTCTCAGAACAATTCACTTGGACAGGAATCTCAAAGAAGTGTTAAGCATACCAATTCACTCAAATGTTAGAATAGTTCAAAGGAATGTAATGATATTGTTCTCCCTATCTGTTTGCTATGATTGATATCCTTGTATTTAGTTAGCCTTAGATCCAAAGTATGTATTAGTACTAAGATGAGGAGGTGGTTGATGTGTAAACTGCATGAAAACTAATCAAGGATTGTTTCTGGCTCTCCCATTGTTCAAATGATTGTCTGTAACTAAATGCAATATGTATAATTGCCCATCAAATGGCATCTGAGCTTTGGAACTGTAAATGAAGAAGCATGTTAACTTCAAAGCATGGATTATTGTGTTCAACAATGGAAAATCCACAAACTTTGTCTGTGTTTAGTCACAGATGGAGGGCTCATGTGTGGTGGGAACACTTGCCAGATTGCCTTTCAGGAAAAGCAGCTATAAGAAGAAAACCTGGTTGAGATCTGGTATCTCTGGAGTGATGGATTCTGACAGGGGGAATCCTAAAAGGTCCCCAAAGTCCACCCTGAGAGACTGGTGGAAAACTAGCAGATACTACATCTCTGCTATCATTTGGACTACAAACTTGGACTCACCTGTAATGTATTTTACCTTCTTTAACCTCTCAGTAACTCATTTATTTTTATTAGCTAATAAATCTTTAGTTAATTTACTAAAGAAATTGGCTACAGTGTTGTCTTTGGTGTGAGATCAAGAGTACTGATCCAAGCTGGGATAAGTAACTGTCCCTTTGGAGTCTGGAGTGACCTAATAGATGGTGATTTTGGGTTTTAACAACCTTTCATCACTTAGTCCAATTTGTCTGGGTGAAAAGATGCACTGGAGAGCCTGAGGGAGACGGTCTGTGACTCCATGGTAAAACTAATATAGTAATCCAGGAGTGCACAGCTATTCCTGGCTTGGGGAAAGATTCAGGAAAGGAAGTTCTATGAGGCATTGACTGATATTACTACAACCTCCAAATGTATGCCTGCCTCCTACCAGCCCATGGGTAGGAATATCTGGTTTTGATGGAAGAGGAAAAATATCTTTCTACTATACCCCTAGCTTATGAATATCCCAAAGAGTAATTTCAATGCAGGACCTAGGTTTTAGGGTTTAAGGTTTCTACTCACCACTATTGATCTCAGCCAGAGATTAGGCTGTTCAATGGTTTAACAAAGATCAGAAAATATATATATTAATAGACAGTTGATTTTAGAAGTGTAGGTGGGTGAAGAAAACATAATAGGAAAGTGAGCATCCTGCAGGAGACTTACCCAGTATTTAGAAACTGATTTTACCATGCCTCTAAATTAAATTGTATAGGGAAAGGGATGGAGCAAGTCAGAGAGGCGGGGGAGAGAGAGAAGAGTTACCTTGTCAAATATTTAACACAATTTTTCAGTCTTTTGATTTAATCTTTTTCTGTCACACACTGAGCAAGATGCCTTAGGAAAGAGAGAGAAAGATGAATAAAGTGAAGATTAATATTTTAAGAAAACATGATTTCTTTAATGTTTTCAAACAGATTGATCTTCAGGCAGAAGATCAAGTCATTTGATATGACTCAGAAATGTCACTGGAAGTTTGGATTTGGTGATCTGCCTTGGACAGCTATCAGAAAATTGTCTCAATCTAGTCCACTCCGCAGCTGCTGTCAAAACTCCCATTGACAACATGGGTGTAAAACTGGGCCCTCACAAAGAAGTGGGAAATATTTAGACATTCAAAACGATATCATTAAGTTTTTTCTGTATATCACATGCCATCATATTTCACCTAAATACCCCTATGTTGAGCCCTATGACTTCAGTTAAACTAAAGGTTTTCAGTTCTCAAGAGACTACACTGTTACATGCCACAGGCAGAGAACAAGACATAACCAAGGCTCCACCAATGCCTGAGGCCCTTGCCATGGCAGGGAAATGATTAGGTGAGACATGACCTGGAGATTCTAGACGACGATCCACACCTCATGCTGCAGGGGAAGGCAACCCTCACTCCAATATCCCAGATAATCTGACCTGGGGGAAATTTCCTTCCCAATTCCAAATCTGGCACTTAGTTATATCCTGAGCATGTGAGTAAGACACATCAGCCAGGCATCTAAAACTGGGGTGGTAAAGAATCCTTTGAGCATTGGTCCATTACAGCCAGGAGCCCAGCTCCAGCAGTGGCCAATCCCTAATGCTTCAGAGCAAAACAACAATAAAAATCCCCAAGAATACATGTAATCAATTGTGCATCAGGGAAAAAACAAAACTGCTGAGCCAAGCAGGCAACCAGCCAACCTGAAGCATGAGATTCCCCATTCATTCATCTCCATCATGATATGGGAATGATTGACAATGCCATATTGAAACCTCCTGTAGGTTTTGGAGGGCAACACTGCAGCCATTCTACAGAGTGTAAAATCCTGATCTATAGAAGACACCATGAGGGCACAGTCTTGTTCTTAATTATTATGGCCCCAATTTAGGAAAGCATTCCTATTGGTGAAGGTTTCAGAGTAGCAGCCGTGTTAGTCTGTATCCGCAAAAAGAATAGGAGTACTTGTGGCACCTTAGAGACTAACAAATTTATTTGAGCATAAGCTTTCATGAAGTACAGCTCACTTCATCAGATGCATGCAGTGGAAAATACAGTGGGGAGATTTATATACACAGAGAATATGAAACAATGGTTGTTTCTGTAACACTGTAACAAGAGTGATCAGGTAAGGTGAGATATTACCAGCAGGAGAGCCGGGGGCAGGAAACCTTTTGTAGTGATAATCAAGGTGGACCATTTCCAGCAGTTGACAAGAACATGTGAGGAACAGTGGGGGGGGGGGGAATAAACATGGGGAATAGTTTTACTTTGTGTAATGACTCATCCACTCCCAGTCTTTATTCAAGCCTAAGTTAATTGTGTCCAGTTTCCAAATTAATTCTAATTCAGCAGTCTCTCATTGGAGTCTGTTTTTGAAGTTTTTTTTGTTAAAGAATTGCCACTTTTAGGTCTGTAATCGAGTGACTGAAGAGATTGAAGTGTTCTCCGACTGGTTTTTGAATGTTATAATTCTTGATGTCTGTTTTGTGTCCATCTATTCTTTTATGTAGAGACTGTTCAGTTTGGCCAATGTACAATAAATGTGTTAGTCTCTAAGGTGCCACAAGTACTCCTTTTCTTTTTTCTATTGATGAAGGGAGCTTAAGCACCTTTCAGGCTTTTCCTGAACAGAGATGTACGTAAGCCTGAGGTTATGTGTTTTCCTGAATCTGAGCCTCTATCTTTTTAAATATAACTGGATTTGGTAGAAATTAAGGGTTCTGCTTTTAATAAACTGCATTTTGGAATAAAGCAAAAATTGCAAATTGTTGCCCATGAAAGTAATTGTTTCAATGCATTTTTTTATAAATCCAGTTTAATTTGATGTGCAAAACTTAGAATCATATGGTTAGAAGGGACCACAAGGGTCATCTAGTCTAATCCCCTGCCAAAATGCAGTATTTGTTGAGTCTAAACCATCCAAGACAGATGGTTATCCAGCCTCGTTTTGAAAACCTCCAGTGAAGGCGCTTCCACAACCTCCCTAGGCAGTCTGTTCCATTGTCCTACTGTTCTTACAGTTAAGAAGTTTTTCCAGAAATTTAATCTAAATTTGCTATGATGCAGTTTGAACCCACTGCCTCTTGTTCTGCCCTCTGTGCCATGAGAGAACAACTTTTCTCTATTTTTTTATGGCAGCTTTTCAAGTATTTGATGACCGTTATCATGTCCCCCTTTAATCTCCTCTTTTCCAAATTAAATATACCCAGTTCCTTCAACCTTTGCTCATATGGTTTGCATTCCATCCCTTTGATCATCTGTGTCGCTCATTCTGGATCATTTCCACTTCTCTACATCCTTTCTGTACACTGGTGACCAAAATTGGATACAGTACTGCAGCTGAGGCCTAACGAGTGCTGAATAAAGCAGTATTATCCCTCCCTTGATTTTCATGCTATGCCTTTGTTAATGCAACCTAAAACTGCATTTGCTTTTTTGCAACAGCATCACATTGCTGACTCATGTTGAGGTTGTGATCCACCATAACTCCCAGATCCTTCTGAGCAGTGCAGCTGCCAAGCCAGTTATCCCCCATTCTGTATTTGTAGCATCTTACATTTGTCTTTGTTGAATTCCATTTTGTTGTCTATAGCCCAGTTCCTCCATTTATCAAGATCCCTCTGAATCTTAGTTCTAACCTCCGAAGTGTTGTCAATCCCCGCTCCCTCTCAGCTTTGTGTCATCTGCAAATTTGATCAGTATGCTCTCTATAGCTACATCCAGGTTATTAATAAAGATGTTAAACAATACCAGACCCAGAACAGATCCCTGTGGAACCCCACTTGAGACCTCTCTCCAATTCAACATCATTCCATTACTAGTTACTCTTTGTTTGCAGTTGTGTCACTCATAGTTCCACAAAGCCTACATTTCTCCAGCTTACTTATCAGAATGTCATGTGGGACTGTGTCAAAAGTCTTGCTGAAGTCCTGGTATTTTATGTCTACTGCATTTCCCCTATGCTCCAAACAAGTTACCCGGTCAAAGAAGGAAATCAAGTTGGTTTGGCATGATTTCCTCTTAGTAAATCCATGC
The DNA here is from genome assembly GCF_965140285.1 of Lepidochelys kempii. NCBI lineage: Eukaryota > Metazoa > Chordata > Testudines > Cheloniidae > Lepidochelys > Lepidochelys kempii. The sequence goes on from NC_136382.1 coordinate 39,212,806, forward strand.
TGGTTGCTAGTGATTACCCCTTCATCCTCCCAGTATTTTCAAATTGAATGTTTTATATATTGCTCTTGTACATAATACAATTTTTCACACTGCTGTAGAAAATAAGCACTACACACCATTTGGCCAACAGAAAACATTTCTTTCCTACCATCTGAGGATCTGGCACAACTCCATGTGCAAATATGCTTCAGTTATATTCAGAATCGAACTGTTTCCAGTTGTAAGGGATTTGCTGAGTCTCTGAGATATGTCTTGTGCCTCCAGCAGCGCTCCTTTATCAGCTTACATTTCCAGCAGTTTTAAGTAGCAGTAAATAAAACAAAACAATAAGCTCCAATACAGATACTATGGCTGAAGAAAGGCTAGAAAATAAAAAGGGTATCATAGAATCATAGAATATCAGGGTTGGAAGGGACCCCAGAAGGTCATCTAGCCCAACCCCCTTCTCGAAGCAGGACCAATTCCCAGTTAAATCATCCCAGCCAGGGCTTTGTCAAGCCTGACCTTAAATACCTCTAAGGAAGGAGATTCTACCACCTCCCTAGGTAACGTATTCCAGTGTTTCACCACCCTCTTAGTGAAAAAGTTTTTCCTAATATCCCATCTAAACCTCCCCCACTGCAACTTGAGACCATTACTCCTCGTTCTGTCATCTGCTACCATTGAGAACAGTCTAGAGCCATCCTCTTTGGAACCCCCTTTCAGGTAGCTGAAAGCAGCTATCAAATCCCCCCTCATTCTTCTCTTCTGCAGGCTAAACAATCCCAGCTCCCTCAGCCTCTCCTCATAACTCATGTGTTCTAGTCCCCTAATCATTTTTGTTGCCCTTCGCTGGACTCTCTCCAATTTATCCACATCCTTCTTGAAGTGTGGGGCCCAAAACTGGACACAGTACTCCAGATGAGGCCTCACCAATGTCGAATAGAGGGGAACGATCACGTCCCTCGATCTGCTCGCTATGCCCCTACTTATACATCCCAAAATGCCATTGGCCTTCTTGGCAACAAGGGCACACTGCTGACTCATATCCAGCTTCTCGTCCACTATCACCCCAGGTCCTTTTCCGCAGAACTGCTGCCTAGCCATTCTGTCCCTAGTCTGTAGCTGTGCATTGGGTTCTTCCGTCCTAAGTGCAGGACCCTGCACTTATCCTTATTGAACCTCACCAGATTTCTTTTGGCCCAATCCTCCAATTTGTCTAGGTCCTTCTGTATCCTATCCCTCCCCTCCAGCGTATCTACCACTCCTCCCAGTTTAGTATCATCCGCAAATTTGCTGAGAGTGCAATCCACACCATCCTCCAGATCATTTATGAAGATATTGAATAAAACCCGCCCCAGGACCGACCCTTGGGGTACTCCACTTGATACCGGCTGCCAACTAGACATGGAGCCATTGATCACTACCCGTTGAGCCCGACAATCTAGCCAGCTTTCTACCCACCTTATAGTGCATTCATCGAGCCCATACTTCCTTAACTTGCTGACAAGAATACTGTGGGAGACCGTGTCAAAAGCTTTGCTAAAGTCAAGAAACAATACATCCACTGCTTTCCCTTCATCCACAGAACCAGTAATCTCATAATAAAAGGCGATTAGATTAGTCAGGCATGACCTTCCCTTGGTGAATCCATGCTGGCTGTTCCTGATCACTTTCCTCTCATGCAAGTGCTTCAGGATTGATTCTTTGAAGACCTGCTCCATGATTTTTCCAGGGACTGAGGTGAGGCTGACTGGCCTGTAGTTCCCAGGATCCTCCTTCTTCCCTTTTTCAAAGATTGGCACTACATTAGCCTTTTTCCAGTCATCCGGGACTTCCCCGGTTCGCCATGAGTTTTCAAAGATAATGGCCAATGGCTCTGCAATCACAGCCGCCAATTCCTTCAGCACTCTCGGATGCAACTCGTCCGGCCCCATGGACTTGTGCACGTCCAGCTTTTCTAAATAGTCCCTAACCACCTCTATCTCCACAGAGGGCTGGCCATCTCTTCCCCATTTTGTGATGCCCAGCGCAGCAGTCTGGGAGCTGACCTTGTTAGTGAAAACAGAGGCAAAAAAAGCATTGAGTACATTAGCTTTTTCCACATCCTCTGTCACTAGGTTGCCTCCCTCATTCAGTGAGGGGCCCACACATTCCTTGGCTTTCTTCTTGTTGCCAACATACCTGAAGAAACCCTTCTTGTTACTCTTAACATCTCTGGCTAGCTGCAGCTCCAGGTGCGATTTGGCCCTCCTGATATCATTCCTACATGCCCGAGCAATATTTTTATACTCTTCCCTGGTCGTAAGTCCAACCTTCCACTTCTTGTAAGCTTCTTTTTTATGTTTAAGATCTGCTAGGATTTCACCATTAAGCCAAGCTGGTCACCTGCCATATTTACTATTCTTTCGACTCATTGGGATGGTTTGTCCCTGTAACCTCAACAGGGATTCCTTGAAATACAGCCAGCTCTCCTGGACTCCTTTCCCCTTCAAGTTAGTCCCCCAGGGGATCCTGGCCATCCGTTCCCTGAGGGAGTCGAAGTCTGCTTTCCTGAAGTCCAGGGTCCGTATCCTGCTGCTTACCTTTCTTCCCTGCGTCAGGATCCTGAACTCAACCAACTCATGGTCATTGCCTCCCAGATTCCAATCCACTTTTGCTTCCCCCACTAATTCTACCCGGTTTGTGAGCAGCAGGTCAAGAAAAGCGCCCCCCCATGGTAAATTGCATGAAGTGCTTTATGGACAAAAGAAAAAAAAAACCCAGTTTCTCTCTACTGTACATTAAAAAGAGGAAGTCCTAAAAATTTGGGTTTCCAAATTTTAAATGAGAGTAGAATTTTTCTCAAATACTTTTAAAATATTACCTGATTCAGCTCAGGAGATGTTGGCAATGAAATATGGAGCATTTCACTCCGGGTCACTGGATCAAACACAGATCAAACTTAGCAGTAGACACCACCAAGTGTTAGCATCTGACAGATGTGTGATCTGCATGAAATGAGTCAGCGGCCTTAGTCCAATCCTAGAGCAGTGGTTCTTAATCAGGGGTCCGGGACCTCCTGGGAGGTTACAATCAGGATTCAGGGGGTCTGCCAGGCATGGCTGGCATTAGACTCACTAGGTCCAGGGCAGAAAGACGAAGCCCCACCATGCAGAACTTCAGCCCAGGCCCCCAAACCCCACCACCCAGGGCTGAAGCCAAAGCCTGAGACACTTAGCTTCGCGGTGCCCCCTGTGGTAAAACAATTGCCCTCCTTGCCACCCCCTAGTGCCGGCCCTGGCTTTCATATGCTGAAAAACAGCAGTTGTGCCATAGCTGTGTCGTGGAGTTTTTAATAGCATGTTGGGGGGGGCCTTGGAAAGAAAAAGGTTGAGAACCCCTGTCCTAGAGGACATCTGACCATGTAACAAAACTTGTCATTACCAATGGAACCCTTATTGGCATACGCAGCAAACACCAGTGTCTGAGGTACTGTGTAGAATGAACAACCTTCTCACCTCTAGACACGGTCTGTCCAACAAGGTTGAGGAATGTTGGTGTAGCGGAGGAGAAACCGACACTGCTGTTACAGTGCCCATGCTGTACTGTACCAGTTCTCTGAATAAGGGATTTTGTTTCCATGGGTCTCATTCTGGGTCCTTGCTCAAGAATGCATTCCTTATTAAAAAGAGTCCTCTGACCCTACACCAATGTTGGCTCTTAGGTTGTTTCTTCTATCACATTAACATTTAAATGCTCTCAAATGAGGATCTGTAATTAATACCACTCTGGGTTCTATTAAAAGAGGAACAAGATTTTCTAGAAATAAATATAGATGTGGCAATTTTATCCTGAAAAACTGAGGGTCTGCGTGCAGAGAAATTAACACATACTTATATGTCAACTAAAAGTATTGCAGAATGTTAGTGAGGTCTTAGGGAGGAATTAATCTCTATGCATTAGGTGAGCACAAAGCTCATGTCCCACCTAAGTTTTCAAAATAGAGTCTAAGTGGTGTTTGTACTAGGGTAAGTTTCTCCCTTACTGCATAAGAAATCTGAACTGAACAATGAAGATGGAAACTATAATGACAAGTTATTTTACATTGATTTTCCCCTCTTCTTCATGGCAGTATGTATTTTCCTGTGAAAGTAGCAATAGGCATCTATATTTATTCAATAGCTTCCCAAACAGCAGCTCAAACTTTGTGAACATTTAAGCACTGAAACAAGCCTTTCTTGGTCAGAAATTGATGACTCCTTTAATATATTGCATGTTTGTTTATGTTTTTAAAAGTCTTCTGCTTTAGTGAAGTAATGAAAAACATCAAACTTTCTAACTTGTAAAAGTCAAAATAAATAATAAAAATAGTGAGCGACTAGGCGAATGCATGTACCCGTGTAAAGTTCACAACATTTTCTCTTCTTTAACATGAAGATTTTAGATTCTTTGGAAAGCATCAATGTTGCAGAAAATTTATCAAATTAGAGAATCTAAAATCGTCCACTCTCTCACTCATAAGTCAAAATACTTACCCAACCCTTGTAAACATAAATAATGAGGAGTCCTTGTGGCACCTTAGAGACTAAGAAATTTATCTGGGCATAAGCTTTATGCCCAAATAAATGTGTTAGTCTCTCAGTTGCCACAAGGACTCCTCATTATCTTTGCTGATACAGACTAACAGGGCTACCACTCTGAAACTTATAAACATAGGCGCCGACTCCGTGGGCTCAAGCACCCATGGAAAAAAACGAGTGGGTACTCAGCACCCAGGATTCAGAGCTTGAGTGTGGAGTGTGATGAGCTCTGTGCTGCTAACACCTTCTGCCCTTGGGGCATGGGTTTTGTTTATAAACAGAGACAGGGTGATTAAGATAACAAAAGGCTTGTCATTAAATTAAAATAAGGATCATTAGATTTGAATGCTTTCAATTCCCAGGCACTCCAGTCAAAAGACTGGAAACAAAGGATAGGAATAAATGGTCCATTTTCAGAACAGAGAGAAGTAAACAGAGGTGTCCCCCAGCAAGGGGCTTGTACTGGTCTGGAATCAGTGCTGTTAGACATATTCGTAAATAATCTGCAAAAAGGGGTAAACAGTGAGGTGGCAAAGTTTGCAGATGATACAAAATTATTCAAGATAGTTAAGTCCACAACAGACTGCAAAGAGTTACAAAAGGATCTCAGGTTTCAGAGTAACAGCCGTGTTAGTCTGTATTCGCAAAAAGAAAAGGAGTACTTGTGGCACCTTAGAGACTAACCAATTTATTTGAGCATGAGCTTTCGTGAGCTACAGCTCACTCCATCGGATGCATACCGTGGAAACTGCAGCAGACTTTATATACACACAGAGAATATGAAACAATACCTCCTCCCACCCCACTGTCCTGCTGGTAATAGCTTATCTAAAGTGATCATCAAGTTGGGCCATTTCCAGCACAAATCCAGGTTTTCTCACCCTCCACCCCCCCACACAAATTCACTCTCCTGCTGGTGATAGCCCATCCAAAGTGACAACTCTCTACACAATGTGCATGATAATCAAGTTGGGGCATTTCCTGCACAAATCCAGGTTCTCTCACCCCCTCACCCCCCTCCCAAAAACCACACATACAAACTCACTATCCTGCTGGTAATAGCTCATCCAAAGTGACCACTCTCCCTACAATGTGCATGATAATCAAGGTGGGCTATTTCCAGCACAAATCCAGGTTTTCTCACCCCCCCACCCCCATACACACACAAACTCACTCTCCTGCTGGTAATAGCTCATCCAAACTGACCACTCTCAAAGTTTAAATCCAAGTTAAAGCAGAACATCTGGGGGGGGGAGTAGGAAAAAACAAGGGGAAATAGGCTACTTGCATAATGACTTAGCCACTCCCAGTCTCTATTTAAGCCTAAATTAATAGTATCCAATTTGCAAATGAATTCCAATTCAGCAGTTTCTCGCTGGAGTCTGGATTTGAAGTTTTTTTGTTTTAAAATAGCGACCTTCACGTCTGTGATTGCGTGACCAGAGAGATTGAAGTGTTCTCCGACTGGTTTATGAATGTTATAATTCTTGACATCTGATTTGTATCCATTTATTCTTTTACGTAGAGATGGTCCAGTTTGACCAATGTACATGGCAGAGGGGCATTGCTGGCACATGATGGCATATATCACATTGGTGGATGCGCAGGTAAATGAGCCTCTGATAGTGTGGCTGATGTGATTAGGCCCTGTGATGGTGTCCCCTGAATAGATATGTGGGCACAGTTGGCAACGGGCTTTGTTGCAAGGATAGGTTCCTGGGTTAGTGTTTTTGTTGTGTGGTATGTGGTTGTTGGTGAGTATTTGCTTCAGGTTGCGGGGCTGTCTGTAGGCAAGGACTGGCCTGCCTCCCAAGATTTGTGAGAGTGTTGGGTCATCCTTTAGGATAGGTTGTAGATCCTTAATGCATTGGAGGGGTTTTAGTTGGGGGCTGAAGGTGACGGCTAGTGGCGTTCTGTTATTTTCTTTGTTAGGCCTGTCCTGTAGTAGGTAACTTCTGGGAACTCTTCTGGCTCTATCAATCTGTTTCTTTACTTCCGCAGGTGGGTATTGTAGTTGTAAGAAAGCTTGACAGAGATTTTGTAGGTGTTTGTCTCTGTCTGAGGGGTTGGAGCAAATGCGGTTGTATCGCAGAGCTTGGCTGTAGATGATGAATCGTGTGGTGTGGTCAGGGTGAAAGTTGGAGGCATGCAGGTAGGAATAGCGGTCAGTAGTTTTCCGGTATAGGGTGGTGTTTATGTGACCATTGTTTATGAGCACTGTAGTGTCCAGGAAGTGGATCTCTTGTGTGGACTGGACCAGGCTGAGGTTGATGGTGGGATGGAAATTGTTGAAATCATGGTGGAATTCCTCAAGGGCTTCTTTTCCATGGGTCCAGATGATGAAGATGTCATCAATATAGCGCAAGTAGAGTAGGGGCTTTAGGGGACGAGAGCTGAGGAAGAGTTGTTCTAAATCAGCCATAAAAATGTTGGCATACTGTGGGGCCATGCGGGTACCCATAGCAGTGTCGCTGATCTGAAGGTATACATTGTCCCCAAATGTAAAATAGTTATGGGTAAGGACAAAGTCACAAAGTTCAGCCACCAGGTTAGCCATGACATTATCGGGGATAGTGTTCTTGACGGCTTGTAGTCCATCTTTGTGTGGAATGTTGGTGTAGAGGGCTTCTACATCCATAGTGGCAACTGGGTGACTTGGCAACAAGATGGCAGATGAAATTCAGTGTTCAATGCAAAGTCATGCACATGGCAAAATATAATCCCAACAATACATACAAAATGATGGTGCCTAAATCAAGAAAGAGATCTTAGAGTCATTTGCAGTACTGTGGAAGCACTGTGTTTCCAGGGTACTGCAAATTCATAAGAATCCTTCACACTGTGCCTGTATCATCCTGAACTGTGGAATGCTCATTCTCCTGGTTCAGAAGGCTTAAAAATATCTCCAATCATCAATGGGACAGATGCAACTGAATAATGTAGCTGTCCTTAATGTGCACCAAAATAATACCAGGGTACTTAGATGTAAAGAAGACTGTTGACAGTTTCATCCAGAAAGATACAGTGAGACACAATGTCTCAACTGGGATGTTAGTGAAGACAGCTTGTAGGTGATTGCAATGACCTTAATATACTGTAATTCATGATAATGTAATTATGTATTTCATAACAATTGAATCATTAATTGGTAAAGATAACAATGATAAACACATGCAATTACTAAAATATGAAAGAAAATGTATAAATATGCTGAAAATAGCCTCCCTCCAAAACTGGCAGAATGCCCCTTCAAAAACACATAAACCTCTTCAAAAGCACCCACCAGCAAAACCAAAAGTTAATGCCTGTGCTTATGACTTCTTTGGAGTCAGAGATTACTCTGCTGCTAAGAGAGACAAAGGGTGGCAATTTGGCTTTTTCTTGAACTCAAGGCTAGAAATACACTTATCAACTATTTAACTATTATACTTGCACTTTGGATTTTAAAAGCTGTGTGTTGTGGCACTGTATTTTCCACACTCGGGTTTGATGGAGGCGTACCCCACCTCTTTGTCTCTGCAGTTTGTTTGCTTTTCATTTCTTTGAACCACTGAAATAGCACTCCTCAAAGAATGAGGAGGACTTGTGGCACCTTAGAGACGAACACATTTATTTGAGCATAAGCTTTCGTGGGCTTTTGAGCATAAGCTTTTTGATGCACCTGATGAAGTGGGCTTTAGCCCACAAAAGCTTATGCTCAAATAAATTTGTTCGTCTCTAAGGTGCCACAAGTCCTCCTCGTTCTTTTTGCTGATACAGACTAACACGACTACCACTCTGAAACTCCTGAAAGAGTCACTCACGAGAACCAACTGCAAATATTGCATTGACAACAGCTGTTACTACAGAGAAAGTGACTGACGTGCACCTCTGGATCACAAAATATGGCATTCTGGTGTTTTTAGTGTGCACCAGTATAACACTGAGGACTGCATTAGAAGATTTCTCATGGGCAACCAGATGCCATGTCCAAAAGGTAGCAGAGGAGTGTGTAATGGTTTTTGTTTTTTGGTTTTTTTTTTCACCCCGAGTCTGTGGTAAGCCAGACAAGAAAAGGGCATCAAAAACAAAAATGGGAAAAAACAGAGAGCAAAATAGTGTGGGATGACCATCTAAATGGGTAGACAAGAAAAGAGCCATCAACTAGAAACACTGAAATGCATCACCTAGAAATTATTGGAGCCCATACACTGATGTTTTAGCCTCCAGATGAGCACAAAACCTTTTTTAAAAGGGAAAAGTCTATAATGAGTATAAAATTTGACTGAATTTAATAGAAATAAACATGAAATTAAAACATGAGCAAGAGAACCTTAGACCAAAATAATGAGTTGAGTTCAAATGCACCATACTTATTCTTTTTAATGAGCATATGGATTATTATTTCAGAATTGATTCCACCATGAATAGTTTGCAACCTCAGTAGAACATAAAGAAATGCTTTACATTTAAAATGTATAAATTTATATAAATACCTATATTCACATGACATTCTGCTGAGTAACTTTATTTTGTTTAATTTTAGAAGGGGAAAGGCTAACTTACACAAATAAACTGAAAGATTATTAAATTTGCACACAATATTTTAAAAGTAAATTTTGACAGCAATTATAAAACAAAATTGGTATGCAAAACAAGATAAGAACATTCCTGTAGAGGTAGAATTTAGGACTTTTTGAAAGATGGTAGAAGATATTGATCAGGATGTAGTAGTTGTGTGCTGGTCCTGCAATTAGCTGTGCTTGAATGGACCAGAGTGCTATTGTGCTGCACCGTTTATTTTAGTGGGACCTCATGCAAGGGAAGGAGTCCACCCAGGTGGAAGTCACTGCATGACTGGGGCCTTTGAAAATACTGTAAACTGTCTACTTCTATGCATGACATGCCTGTATTTCTAACATTCTATGGTTACAAAATGAACTCCAAGTGTTTTGGGTTGCCATCCATCTACAGGGAGGGGAAATGTAGATGTCACACAGCCTTTTCAGAAAGGAGATATTTATCCATCCACAGACACACAACATAGTATACATTCATATTATGATCCACTGACAAAAACTAGAAGCATGCCTCAAAAAGGTGACAGTTTCAGTACAATCCCAGATCCTCCAATTTGGCTGACACCAAGCTACAGAATTATCGGGCTACTCACTGGTTACTCACAAGGATGTCAAGCTGCCTAAATATAAAACAGGAGTTTATTTATGATTGTAAGAAGATGTGTTCTTAATTTCTCATCATGCTGCCTTTTTGCCTCCCAAGATGCAACTTTAAAATATCTATAAGATGTTTATATGTTTGAATTCTGACCGACTGACATTTATATAGCACATTCCAGTGAAAGATTTCAATGCACTTTACAAACTGGTTACAACTTACATTTGTAGGGATCACTTCACTCATCACTGAATTTCTTACAACTCTGGGATGTGAAGCAGTAGCTTTTAAAACAACTGTGCACAGAAAAAATACAAAATAGATCAAGACAGAAAGTGATGACTACCAGAAACCAGGGGAAATTTATATAGCCAGAATGTAAAAACCTTAGTGAAATTTAGCCAGGACACCAAGGTGAATACTGAAAAGAAAGGCCACAGCTGTTGCTATTCAAGCCATATGATGACAATAAATCTAAAAGAATCATCATGGATTTCTGATTTTCATCCATTGCTAGGAATTCAATGATCAATAAAACCACTACGGTCTCTGTACCATCATATCTTGACTTATAGTTGTATTGACCAGAGGAAAGGGAGTGTGACGCCTCCTGGTATTCTCGGAATTGCTTCAAAGCACCAGGACTCAGTGGAGTGTTTTTACATCCCATTGCTTGTGCAGAATATCTTTCCCCATCCCTTCTTCCCTGAAGATCCCAGCCCCAGGGATTTTAGGGAAAGTAGCCGTATTGGTTGTTGTACTAGGATGTTGTAGAACACAGTGTTGATGTTTAGGATGTCAAGACAAAGTCTTTTAGCTGCCCTCTGAAGGTGGTTATCATCTTGGTTAGTTCCAAAAAACCCAGAAGCAGATGCATGTGTGGCATGAAGTAGCCGGACTATACTTTATCTTTTCAAGTTCCCAGAAGTGAGACCAAGCCTTCAAGTCCTTTCCTTGTAGGGGCTGGTCCAGACCAGTTGATAGCAGTGGGCGAAGAAAATAGAGGAGGCCTTCAACAAACACATTTAAACCTCAAAAACTGTTCCATTCAGTTTAGGGATGAAGAAATATGCAGCAGGAAGATTGGGATTCCCCCAATGAGACAATCTTTGTCTATCCCTATTTATGAACGTAATTTCTGAAGTCTTTCAGACTGTACCCTTGAATACATTGCACATAATGGCTCAGAGAAGATTATTAGTCCATTTAGCTGACCTGTGTGAATACTGACTTTTCTGAAAATTAATATAATTTCTAAACAGTATTTATTTATAGTGTATATATTTAATTTAGGGCTTCAGTAAATTCTCAATATGAGACTGTAATTTCCTAAATACAATTTTAATTTCATTTAAGCCTAATTTAGATCCTTCCTTTTATTCTCTTTAAAAACAACTTTATCATGTTCTCTTGTCATCATGTCAGTAATTTCCTCTACTGCTTGACTTTACAAAATGGTATTCAGGAGGGCAATGGAGGATGAATGTGTTAAGATACAATAATTGTGTTTATTGGATTACAAATTACATGGAGTAAATTGCTTTATGCAGCAGGGTAAGAGAAAACAAACTATTTTGGAAATTAAAAGTCTGACAATGTGCTGCACAATTCTTCTGTGTATTATAAGATTAATTAAATGAATTTTAAAAAAAATAAAGTAAATGTCACAGCACAATTGCTGAAAGGAAAGAATATAGAATAAGTCTATTACAACTGTGGCAAAGAGCAAGACAAAATCATTTAAAGTCTTATGTTATATGATGCATAATAGTGCATATAAACATATCCCTCTTCCTTTCAGGTCCCAGCAGCAGGCACATATTGATGACTTGTAATAGGTAATGAATTATCCTAAGGTTACAACTGGGGACAATGCTTTCATATTATATACAGTAACCATTTGAAATCTGCAAATAAAATGCAGGACCTTATTTATATAAAGTTTCCAGCTGATGACATTGTTGTAGATTTTCTTTTCTAAATAAAGTTGTAATAGTCATGAATTATTTAAAAGTGGAATGCTGTTGGGTGAAATCCTAGCCTCAGCAAAGTCAGCAGGAGTTTTGCCATTGTCTTCAGTGGAGTTAGGATTTCACCCATCACTTTTTCGAAATACATGTTACTGTAGTGTAGGTTAGTGCCATAATTCTGAAATGTTAACTTACGAGGACCGCCCTTGGACTTTGCTCCCATCCAGCCAGGATCAGGCTGAGGTCCCAGTCCCATTTAGAAACATGAAAAGAGCAAGATAGTAGTGACCCTCAGAAGTCTGCTCCAGTCCTATCCACTGTAGAGAATTCCTGGGGTAGTATAAACAAATGAAAATGGTTTGTGTAAAAGTTAGACATTATAAATGAGCATTTTCCTGCCAGATAATTAGCCACAGGGGTGGGCTATTGACTATAAAGGAATTTCTGCACTCTTAACAGCTACAAGACCAGGCAAGATATTGCTAAAAAACTCATTTCAGTTTTGGTAGATGAGTGACGTTTCCTAAGAGAGTGGAATGATAATATGTAAAAAGAATGTGAAAGGAGGTATGACCATTTACAGAGAACACTGAAATAAAGAAGGAAAGAAGAGGGATCTGTGGTCTGCTTCTATTCTTTTTACCACCAGCTTTTCTCTCTCTATCTTTTAGTCTGCTCTCCATTCATTCTTTTCCTCCTTCTTGTTACTCCCCAATGCATTTCTTCATGCCCCATCTCCTCTTTCTTCTTTTCTCCGCTTCTTCCCCCATGCCTGAAGAGATACGTTTGTGCAAGATTATAATTTAGAGAAGCTCCTTCATATGGGACAGGGTGATGTAAATAGGAATTCTGAGCGCTGCCCTAGAAGCAGGGATGGAGAATACAGTGTAGCTGTGTACAGCAGTTGACTACAGATGCTCTAGTTTGTTTTATTAAAAGTTTTGTTCCTTTTTCAGTCACTCACTCAGGAATATCATGATCTATTTCAAGGGTTGTTGTTTGCAGGATGAACATACAGTCCAGATAAACAAACAGCTCCAGTTATCCATCTATGTAGAAAGGTGTCATTTGCACTCTGTGATAAACTCAAGGCTGAGCTTGCAAGAATGGAAGCAATGCAAGTAACACAAAACATTGAGGAGCCAACAGTGAAGGGTTCATGTTTAGCTATTCCACCTGGAAGCAGGCAGGGCACACCCTGACTGTTTTGTAGAAGCAATGCACACATTGCTCTATCCAAGGACAAGGGCTAGATATGAACCATGAGAACTTGATTGTTGGGACAGCAACTGTGGGAAGCTTTCTTAGCCTGGGCTCAAGGCCTGAGAACCAGGATTGTAGTAGATAAAGGATGGTAAATAAGTATATTAATCAACGTCATACATTCCTTTGTGTATCTTTTTGCGGTAGCAGTGTGTAATGCTTAGGGGGGAGAAATATAATAAAAGGAGAAGGTGGAAGGCGGGGGGGCAGAACAGCCCATCTCAGCTGACCAGCCTGCTTGCTTGCATAAAGCTGTGTTCTGTCTCATCATTGAACCGCCACAACTGGCGCCCAAACGTGGGGCCCTCAGCACTCACCTCGCCCGGCAAGGGTTTCAGACGTGTCACTCATCCGCTTCGTGGATCCCGGTGAGTATTCTTCATTGTGGTAAGTATGGGAAGCTCCCTCTCTGCTTTGCAAGTGCAACACCGCAATGAGCTGCAGTATTTGCTGCGTAAGGCTCAGCATGACTGCCCGGCTCGAGCACTTACTCTCCTGTTACAGGAGGTGCGTGCCCAGTGCCCGTGGTATCCTGAAGCCGGAAGCCTTAAGCTAGCGGACTGGGAGCGATTGGGCCAGACATTGCACGAAGAGCCTCGGGCGCCCGTGCAGGCTTTACATGCCTGGCACCTCTGCCGCGACGCGATACTGCGTGTCACCTTGGATAGGCCCTCTTTCACGAGGCTGGTGATCTCGCCACGCCCGTCGGCTCCTGTAGCCATCCCCGTTGCAGCTCTCCCCCCTTCTACTGATGCAACCCAGCGTGTCGCTTTGGAAAGACCCTCTCCCGTACCCACAGCCCCCCCTCTCCCTGCTTTGCCCCCAGTGTCTTCATTACCACCGCCTCCCTTGCCTTCCCCACCGGAGCCAGTGTGTGATCACCCTCCTTCCGTGGGGCCCCATGCTCCGGGGCCCCCTGGAGGGTCATCTGTATCTGCTCAGAAGCTTTCGCTGGTGCAACAAATGGTTCACGCAGCGAAAGCTCGATCAGATCTTACAGCAGAGGAGCTGGCTGATCTGGTCTCAGTTTGCCCGGTGACCTGGCAGAATGATGACCAGGGCAACCCCGTGGGCACCTGGACCACTTTGCCATACTCAGTGGTTAGAGAGGTAAAGAAAGCAATTCGTGAATTTGGCCTGACTAGCACCTTTGTGCGTGGTCTCATTGAAGGGATAGGTACTGGGTACTCCCTAATCCCTGAGGATTGGAAAACGCTGCTGCGCATGATGTTATCACCCAGTCAGTATGTTATTTGGATTAGTGAGTATCGGCAGATGGCAGAACGCCAAGCTCAGGTACATAGAGAGCACGGTATCATTTATGAGCATTTGGCAGGGGAGGGCCCATTTGCTACTATTGAGAAGCAGTCTCAACTCCCTCAGGCCGTCTTCCCCATTATTTCCACCTGTGCCCAGCATACTTTCAAGAAGGTCCCGGATTCAGGCAAGCCTACCAAAAGCTTTGTCAGTATCCGTCAGGGTGCCTCAGAGTCCTTTTTGGATTTTACCAACAGATTGCATGAGGCTATCCTCCGACAGGTGGATAACACTGAGGCAGCTCACGAGCTCCTGTTAAAATTGGCAGTTGAAAATGCAAACGAGGATTGCCGCCGTGCTCTCCAGGCAGCACAAGCCTCTGGTATTTTAGAGCTCTCAGACATGCTGCGGGCGTGCCAGAACATTGGCACACAAGCCCACAAGCCTGGAGTTCTGGCTGCCGCCCTGAGAAAAACTGGGAAGGAGGGGAAGCGTTGCTACCGCTGTGGTAAGGAGGGTCATTTTCAGCGGGAGTGCCGCTCATCTAAGGCACCAGCCCGACCCTCAAAGAAGTGCCCCAAGTGTGGGAAAGGTTATCACTGGGCTAATCAGTGTCATAGCGGGTCGGGAAACCGCGCGACGGGTCCCCGCCGAACCCAGGGTCAAACGGGGGTGTTTCCCACTCAGACAACCACTCCTCTGCCTTAAAATCCATAGACTCTATGAGGGCGGCGACTGCTGGAAGTGCAGGGCTTGATTTGATCATGCAGGAGGACACTGACTTTCGGCTGCCAGGGGAGGTCTGTGCCATACCTACACAGGTGACGGGACCTCTCCCTGCCGGCTTTGTAGGTCTTGTTCTCCCTCGCTCACATGCTGGGAAACAGGTTTTTTTTTGTCATTCCAGGGGTCATTGATGCTGATTACACTGGCATTATTAAGATTCAGGTGTGGACTCATCTTCCACAGTCGCTCCCGCATGGACGGTCAATTGCACAATTGATTTTAGTCCCCTATCAGGTGCCAGCTGCCGAGGATCGAACTCGGGGCGGAGGCGGCTTTGGATCGACGTTGTCTCACTCGCCGTCTCACAGCGCGTCTTCTCCACTTGTTGCTCTGACAATGTCAGTCCGCCCCTCGAAACCTCAGTTAACACTTCTCTTAAATGATGTTCCTTTTACAGGGCTGGTGGACACTGGAGCTGACGTTACAGTGATTCGTGATCTGGAGTGGCCGGTTAGTTGGCCTACGGTTCCTTCTAAAGAGTTGTGGGGGATCGGGGGTAGTAAACCCGGGTGCCACAGTTTGTCTTGGGTCACAGTCTCTAAACCGGGAGGCCGTACCCTTGCTACTATCCGCCCTTTTGTACTCCCTGTCCACCTCAATATTTGGGGCCATGATTTACTTACAAAGTTAGACACCACCCTCGATATTAACATCTGATGGCCCAAAACCCTCCCTCACCCACTGTGCCCTCCGCATTACCCTTGGTATGGCAATCCTTAGAGCCCGTATGGATTGACCAGTGGCCCCTCCCTCTAGAAAAGCTAAAAGCGCTTCATTCGCTTGTGCAGCAGCATTTGCAAGCACAGCGACTGGAGAGCTCCACTAGTCCCTGGAACTCGTTATTAAGAAAAAAATCAGGTGCTTGGCGGCTGTTACATGATTTAAGGGAAATAAATAAATGCATCCAACCTATGGGCCCCTTGCAATTTGGCTTACCAAATCCAAATTTAATTCCTCAAACCGATCAACTTTGTGTGTTAGATTTAAAAGATTGTTTTTTCACTATCCCCCTTTGCCCTCAAGATCGCGAAAAATTTGCATTTACGGTGCCACAATATAATAATCAGCAACCCTCTCAAAGGTATCAGTGGAAGGTCTTGCCCCAGGGAATGCAAAATAGTCCAACCTTGTGTCAGCTTTTTGTGGATCGGGCCCTTGCCCCTTTCCGTGCCCGGTACCCTTCGCTAAAGGTCTACCATTACATGGATGACATTTTGCTAAGTGGTCCCCGGGTCACGGCACAACAGCTTGAATCTTTATCTCAGATTCTCGGCCAAAATGGCCTGTTAGTGGCACCAGAAAAAATCCAACGCTCTTATCCCTACCACTACCTCGGATATAAGGTTTTACAAACCTATGCTGCTCCGGTTCGTCCGGAATTAATTCTACCTCAACCCCTAACCCTTGTTAAATTACAACAGATTTTGGGCCATTTAAATTGGATTCGGCCCTACTTCCGTCTCCCCACTTCAATGCTGCAGCCGTTGTTTGAGCTCCTGCGTGGAGCCCGGGCACCGGGTACAGTTATTGCCATCACTGAAAAGCATACTGCCTGCATTCGACAAATCAATGCAGCATTGAGTCAGCAGTTTGTGGACAGACTCCCAGAGGTCCGTCCCTTACGATTGGTTCTTCTTGCCACCCCTCATACGCCAACTGCAGCTCTGTTTGTACCCCGTACAGACACAGCTGTCTCTATTATAGAATGGCTACACCTTTCATCCACCCCTCCTCGAAATATTTATCCGTATTTAGATGCCCTATCTGATCTTGTTCGTAAAGCCCGCCACCGTGCAGTGCAACTCACTGGCACTGATTTAGTTGCCATTGTGCTCCCCTTGTCCCGTACTGAATTTGACTCTTTGTGCCACACCTCCTTGGCCTGGCAGGTTGCTCTTTGTGATTATGTGGGAGAGATTTCTTACAATCCTCCAAAAGATCCTCGGTTGGTCATTACCCAAAAGGTGCCCCTAGTTGTTCATCGTCTTAGCTGCTCTCAACCCATTGTTTCCGCTGTCATTCTTTTTACTGATGGCTCTCCCCACCGAGGTGTAGTCACTTATCAGTTGGGTGACCCCCCTCGTTGGCATTCTCGTTTTACCCTGCCTCAGCGTTCTGCACAGAATTGACTGCTGTTATTTTGGCCTTTCAACTTTTTGCTGATTGTCCCTTTAATTTAATTGTGAATACCCATTATGTTTATCAGGTAATTGATCATTTACCCCTTGCCCTCATTACCCCTCAGGTTGATGCAGACCTCCTTCGCCTGTTTTTGTCTTTGCAGCATCTTCTTGCCACTCGTCATTTCCCTTACTTTGTTGCTCATATTCGCAGTCATACCCCTCTGCCTGGGCCACTCACTGAGGGCAATGCATGCGCCGATCGCGCGTTGCGTGGTCAGGTAAATTCCCTTTTTTCTGACCCCATTGAAAGCCATGCCTTTTTTCATCAGTCTGCCTCTGTTTTGGCCCGGCAGTTTCACATTCCTGCTGATCATGCACGTTCCATTGTTCGTTCCTG
Source organism: Lepidochelys kempii (assembly GCF_965140285.1). Lineage (NCBI taxonomy): Eukaryota > Metazoa > Chordata > Testudines > Cheloniidae > Lepidochelys > Lepidochelys kempii. The sequence goes on from NC_136382.1 coordinate 39,230,300, forward strand.
CCCCCACTGTGCTGCTGCTGCTCCTACTTTTTCTTATGCCGTTAACCCCCGAGGTACCACAGCAAATCAGCTGTGGCAAATGGATGTTACTCATGTGCCACAATTCCGCCCCTATTCGTTTTTACATGTTTCCGTTGATACTTATTCAGGCTTCCTTTGGGCAACCCCACAACGTGGGGAAGCCACTAACAAAGTTATTCACCATTTGCTGGCCTGCTTTTCTGTTATGGGTCGCCCCTGCCGAATTAAAACAGATAATGCCCCAGCCTACTGCTCTGCAGCCCTCTCCACCTTTTGTGCCCGCTGGGACGTCCGTCTTAAACACGGAATCCCTTATAATTCCACGGGCCAAGCCATTGTTGAACGTGCCAATCGCACACTCAAAACCTTGCTAGATAAACAATTAAAACAAGGGGAGCTGCGTCTCCGAACCTTAGGAGACATTCAACAACAAATGCATATCCTCTTGTTTACTTTAAATAATTTAACACTGAATGCAGATCAGCAGACCCCTGCGGATCGGCATTTTCACAAATCTGAGGTACTGGAAAGATCGCGTGTCTTTTACCGTCAGCTGCCCGATCCACAGTGGCTAAGCCCAGTACCTCTAATCACTTGGGGTCGAGGATATGCTGCTGTGTCTCTCCCTGCAGGACCGTTGTGGGTTCCAGCTCGGTGTGTGCGACCGGCACTTAAACAACATGGCATGGCACCAGGGGCTGTCGAATCCCATACCAGAGTTTCAGCTGACTTTGGAGGAGACCACGTTGCCCCCCGAGTCGACAACGACGGGACGGAAACGGAGGAGGCGTAGTGTCCCAAACCGGCCCGTGACATGGGGAGCAGTGAAAGCATTGGTCGCCGCGGCCCAACGAAGACTGGCAGCAGATCAACAGCCAGAGACTCCTGAGACTTTGTTTGTGGCGATTCTCGCCCAAATCACTGCTAATTCTGTGATGATTGTGTGCCTTTTGTGCCTGCTATTTCCTGTAGGGGTTGGCTCGGAAGCGCTTCTCCCGTTACGAGCCCGAATGACATATAACAAATGGGAAAGATTGGCTTCAATAGCAAATGTTACCCACTTTTGTCTATCTAATTCTGTAGCAGCCGGAGATTTGTTAGGTACATGCCTTATTCCAGTATGTCATCACCCTGAGGAGATGGAGAATAAGACACTGTTCTCTGCTTATGCGAATCTTTCTTCCCAGTACTCTAGCATGGCTAATTGGGGCCCGGCCAATTATACTCTGCCTTGCACGGCTATATCCCTCCACACACCGTACCCGGCCGGGGCTCACAATGTCACCTGTGCGCGTGTAGTTAACTGCACTAGTACAAAGGTGCCCTTGGGCTGTCGAAAAATTTCTCAACCCCTTTTAAATTGTTCCCATGCTGTTAATGTTTCATATAATTATGGCCATATCATCCTACCATCAGGATGGTTTTTTACTTGCGGTTCACGCACCTTTAATTATATTCCTGCAAATTTAAGTGATGGCACCCTTTGCTGTCTTAGTAGAATGACACTTATATTGCCTTTTGCTGGTCAAAAACATAGTAAAAGAAGTGTACCCCTTTCAGATGATTGTATTGCAAATGTTGAGCTTTTTAGTCGTGCTGAGTATACTGCCTTAGCGGCCTCTATTGTTGGGGTCCCCGCGCTTTCTATGTATTCAGCCAAAACTTTAAATAACCTGGCATGCTTTGCAGCAAAGGCAATTAATACAACATCCCAGGCTATTGCCTTACTTAACACAGAACAACACGAATTAAGGGATGCAATTTTGGATAACAGAGCAGCCATTGATTTTCTGCTCCTGAAACACCATCTAGGCTGCTCCACATTTCAGCACACGTGTTGCTTTAATTTAACTGATAATAGTCGCTCCATAGAAACTAGACTGGCTAAATTGGCCAGTCTTACAACACACATACGCCAAGATCTGGGGTTTGAGGGTTTTTGGAATTGGCTTACAGGTTGGCTGCCCTCTCTAGAATGGCTGCGACAGCTTTTTGGTTATTCTGTGTTTGTAATTATTGGGCTTATTTTTTGCTGCTGCTGTGTACAATGTATTCCTTCCTTGTTAAGACTTTGTAAAATTTCGCCCTGGAAAGCTCCCCAGGTTATGTCCTTGTCTGTCTGGGAGTTAAATAGCATGACAAAACAAATTGACGGCTACCATGAGATGGCCAAATATCATTAAATAAAAAACAGGGGGATGAAGGGTTCATGTTTAGCTATTCCACCTGGAAGCAGGCAGGGCACACCCTGACTGTTTTGTAGAAGCAATGCACACATTGCTCTATCCAAGGACAAGGGCTAGATATGAACCATGAGAACTTGATTGTTGGGACAGCAACTGTGGGAAGCTTTCTTAGCCTGGGCTCAAGGCCTGAGAACCAGGATTGTAGTAGATAAAGGATGGTAAATAAGTATATTAATCAACGTCATACATTCCTTTGTGTATCTTTTTGCGGTAGCAGTGTGTAATGCTTAGGGGGGAGAAATATAATAAAAGGAGAAGGTGGAAGGCGGGGGGGCAGAACAGCCCATCTCAGCTGACCAGCCTGCTTGCTTGCATAAAGCTGTGTTCTGTCTCATCATTGAACCGCCACACAACAGAAAGGATGAGTTTCCTTGTCATTGTGGAGAAAAGTAGCGGCAAGCTACAACAACTGATACAAGAGCCAGTGTTAAAGGTCTATGCAACAGGAAGACCTATTCAAAATCTCAGCAGATGCCTCACAGTCTGGATTAGGCACAGTGATTTTAAAGAAACAAAGATTTTTGGCAATCAGTGGTGCATACATCCAAATCATTGACTGAGGCATAAACCAGATATGCACAGCCTGAGAAGAAGCGTTTAGGAATATTGTTTGCCTGTGAGAGATTCAATCCGAATATTCATAGCCAGACAGTGGATGTTGAAACAGATCCACAAGCCCCTGATGGCATTATTTGAGAAACAGTCAAATGACAGTACCTTAAGGATTCAATGAATGATGACAGAGCTGCGATAGTATGATTTGGCTGTGACCTACACACCCAGTAAATTCATGTTCACTGCAGATGCAGTTTCCAGGGCAATGACTTCCATTACAAAATCAGAGAAGCCCTTAGAGCTAGAGATGCAAGCTTATGTAGATCTGATTGTAAAGTCAATTTCCATAGCTAACAGGAAACTGAAACAAATAATAGAGGAAACAGAGAAAGATGAATCGTACGGAATCCTTTAAAAAAGTGATAATTAAAGGATGGCTTGAGGAAATAAGCAGTTGCTATCTAAGTATAAGAGACTATTGGACCTGAAGACATGAACTTACTGTGGTAGATAAGGTGATTTTGAAGGGCAGTAAGATTGTAATACCAATGAACCTCTGGAAAGAAATGCTAAAGCAGATCTATGAGGGTCATTTAGGAATTGAGAAATGCAAACAATGAGCACGAGAGGTGCTGTATTGGCTGAGGTCAATCACAACATTACTCATGTGGCAGAAAACTGGTTTTCATGCTTGAAATACAAGTCATGTCAATAGGCAGAGCCACTGAGACCTCACCCAGTTCCACAAAGGCATTATGAGAAGGTAGGCACTGACCTATTTACATGGCAATGAAAGGATTATTTAATAGTCACAGATTATTATTCTCTGTAACCAGAAATTTGCACACTGCACAGTACTAATAGTAAGTCAGCGATAGTCAGCATGAATGGAATCGTCTCCTGACATGGAATTTCAGATGAAGTCTGAATATAGAATAAGTATATAGCTTTAATAGTCCACAATTTTTCCAGTACAGATTTTAGACAATTTGCAATGGAGTAGGATTTTCATCACAAAACGTCAAGTCCAAATTACTCCCAATCAAATGCACTTGTGGAAAGGTCTATATAGATGGCAAAGAGCCTTACGAAAAAGTGTGTCTGATTTGTGTGAAGCTTTGTTTGTTTACTGAAGTACACGTCTGAAGAATGGCTCTTCTCCAGCTCAGCTGTTAATGGAAGAAAGATCAGATCTAATTTACCAATCACTGACAACTTGCTGAACTCTCATGACAATGGAACTATACAGAAGATGAAAGAAAATCAGAAGTTGAAGCAGAAAATATTATTTTGACAAAAGGGCCCATAATCTCCCATACCTTAACCCAGGTGATAAAATAAGCCGAGGAATCATGCCTCTAATACGTGTGGTCAAAGAGCTACCATTGCATAACAGCTGTATCCAAGGTCTCATGTAGTCCAGACAGATCAGGGGACATATTTCAGCATAAATCAAAGGGATCTAACAGCAATCCCAGAAAGTTCCAAAACATTGACAGTAGATGTGCTACTCCGAAACCTCCCAACCGACTGTTTGTTTATCATCAACAGACAAAGGACAAATGAACAAGGAACAAGAGAACAACTTAGACTCTAAGGAAAGGGTGATACTGAGAAGATCAGAGATGGACATTAAACACCCTGAAAGACTCAGAGACTTGTTTACCTGCCTGGTGAAGGGGTATTTGAGGAAAGTGAGTGGTAAGGACTTACCTGAGTGTGATATGCTGGTAACTTCTCCTCTCCATGTAGGTGACATGTTGGGTTTATAGAAATGTATGAGATGGATTGAGAATTTAAGGTATGTCTTATTAGATAGTCATTATTATATATATATATATATATATATATATATATATATATATATATATATATATATATGCTATTTTTTTTAGAGGAAAGATGTAAAGGTATGTTTGTGCAAGATTATAATTTTGAGATACTCCCTCATAAAGGGACAGTATTATGAAAATAATTATTTTGAGAGGTGCCCTGGAAGCAGGAGTGGAGAACACACTGTAGCTGTGTACAACTGTTCATCAGAGAAGCTCTCTAGTTCATTTTATGAAAAGTTTTATTCCATTCTCATTCACTGGTTTGTTGTTTAATGAACCCCAAGATTATTACAATGCCTTTGTATATCCCTAGCCCTTTTCTTACTCTCTGTAGCCCTTTAAGACCCCCTCTTTTTTCCCTTGACCAATATATCAAGTTTTTGGCTGATCTTCCAAGTCCTCTTTCCTTTAACCATACTTGAATTAAACTGATCCAGAAGACCACTTTGCATACATTTAACCCTTGCCCCTGTAGCTTTCCCACCCTGTTCATTCAAGTCTCCTACTTTTTTCTGTGATCACAAATATCACAGTCAGTGTGGTTAGCATTGGAGAAAATATAACATGGTCAAAGTCCAGACTGTCCAAGTATAGTGGTGTCAGAGTTACAGGGTGAGCTATGTTTTAAATCCCTTTGCAGTTGCTTTTGAACTGAAGCCCTCAAATGACAGGCTTGGCTTCCTTCAGTTCTCTAAGGTCGGAATCCCACAAATCAATCACTCTTGGGCTGGATATCTGGCTTGCAGCCAGCCATTTCTCAACCATGGTAACACAGCAGGTTCAGCTGTATTTGCCACCTGCAAGTAAACTTCCCCCCCAGAAGCCTGCTACCAGAAGTAAATGCAAGTGCCCTTAGTATAGTGCTTCAAAACAAATGTATTGTTTATGCACCCAAAGATATATAGCAAGTAGAAAAAAGGGTTAAAACAATGATAGTATCTGAGCATCTGGTCTCACCTAAACTTCATCCTTTATTTTTGACTTTTGGTAAGCCCCACTTAGGCCCTGTCTACACTAGCAAGTTTCTGCACAGTAAAGCAGCTTTCTGCACTATTACTCCCAAGGTGTACACACGGCCAAGCCACTTAATGTGCAGAAACTGGGCAGCTGTAGCACTTTAAAAAAACCACCCCAACGAGAGGCGTAGAGCTTTCTGTGCCAGGGCTACAGTGCTGCGGTGCCAGGGTAGACACCGTGGTGATTGCAGCGCTGCGATTGGCCTCCAGGAGGTGTCCCACAATGTCTGTTCTCACCTCTCGAGTCATCGATTTGAACTCTACTGCCCTGCCCGCAGGTGACCAACCGTCATCCCCACCCCATAAATTCCTTTGGAATTTTGGAAGTCCCCTTCGTGTTTGCTCGGTGACGCGTGCAGTGGTCTCAGCACATCTTTCCAGGTGGCCATGCCTGCTCCACGCACCATGCAATCCCCCACTTGCAGCATTACCGAGCTGCTGGACCTCATCAGCATTTGGGGGGAGGAGGCTGTCCAGTCCCAGCTGTACTCCAGCCATAGAAATTATGATACCTATGGACAGATTTCACGATGCATGACAGAAAGGGGCCATGACTGGGATATGTTGCAGTGCAGGGTCAAAGTGAAGGAGCTGCAGAATGCCGACCACATCCATGAGCTGCCAGTTCTACAAAGAGCTGGTTGCTGGGAGCTGTGGGAAGTGGTGGCCCAGCCCGCATTGGCCAGAAACGGCGAACTGCGGCTACTGGGAGTTGCGAGAGGCTGTACCTGTGGACGCTCAGGTAAACAAAGTGTCTCGCAGCCTGCCAGTGGCTTACCCTGAACAAGCTGCGAACCAAGTTTGGGAACCCGAGACCTATGGTGATCTTCTGGTCCGGGAAGAAAGTCCCTGCTTGCAGCTTCCTGAATAGGCCACTGCTCCAAAAGATGTGTGTGTCATGCACCTTTCCAGACCAGCCTGCGTTAATGTCTGTGAAATGCCCACAGTGATCCACAAGCGCCTAGAGAACCATTGAGAAATACCCCTTCCGATTAATGTACTCGGTGGCTAGGTGGTCTGGTGCCAGAATTGGAATATGCGTGCCATCTATCACCCCTTCGCAGTTAGGGAAGCCCATTTGTGTAAAGCCATCCACAGTATCACACACGTTGCCCAGAGTCATGATCTTTCAGAGCGATTAGTGGCCCTGCACACTTCCATCAAAACGATTTCAACAGTCAACTTACCCACTCCGAACTGGTTAGCGACCAATCGGTAGTAGTCTGGAGTAGCCAGCTTCCACAGTGCAATCGCCACACGCTTCTTCAATGGCAGGGCAGCCCTCATTCTCGTGTCCTTGCACCGCAGGGCTGGGGCAAGCTTATCACACAGTCCATTGAACGTGGCTTTCCTCGTCCGAAAGTTCTGCAGCCAGACATGCATCACGGTGTGATCCCACCACTCAGTGCTTGTTTCCCGAGCCCAGAAGCGGCATTCCACTGTGGTCAGCAACTCCGTGAATGCCACAAGCAATCTTGTGTTATAGCTACTACGCGTGGCGAGATCAATGTCTCACTCCTCTTGCCTTTGTCGTTTAAGGAATAACTCCACTGCCACTCGTGACATGTTGGTCAGAGTGAGCAGCACACTGGTCAGCAGTTCGGGATCCGTTCCTGCAGCCCGAAGAGGAAGGGCGCGCAGTACACAAGCCATTGAAAGATGGCTCCAAATGCAGATGAAAGCACAGGGACTGCTGGGATGCGAAGCAATGCATCATGGGGCATTGGAACAGCACCCAGGATGCCCTGCGACCCCCTCCACCTTCCCACAACTCTTAGTGGCAGAAGAGAAAGAGGTGCTCGGTGGGATAGCTGCCCAGAGTGCATCGCTCCGAATAGCGCTGCAAGTGCCCCAAGTGGGAACACGCTATAGTGCAGGCAGCTGACAGTGTGAACACACAACAGCAGTTTCCCCTCAGTGCTCTCTGAGCATTGCTGTAACTCCCAGCGCTGTAACTGTGCCAGTGTAGACGTGCCCTAAGTTTAGTTACCTCCATCTCTGAGCTGGGAGAGACAGCGTGCCTCTGCAGCATTCTTTGCCTCTTCTCAGGCCTTGTCTACACTGACTGTGGCATGTAGGATAACAATCACTGCGGGTTATGTCTCATTGATGGCCCATTCATGCAGAAGGGAGTTGTCAACTCTCTGTGTTTAGCCAGTTAGGTAATGCAAGGTTCAATTGTCTAACCCTGGTCCCTCCAAAGACTATCAATGGAAAACTGTCAGACAACTGCAAACAATCAAAACCACCTGGAGGTAAAAAAGGAACATTACAACAGACAGAGGTTCACTCTGTCTATGAACAATGACAAAAGAGCCCCAAAGTCCCTCTGCATTCTTTCTCTGAAGAAAGATCTTGGGGTTCCGGGGGTGTTCAAGAAAAATTGTATTCTGATTCCTGTGAAGCCAGCCAGCTGTGCAACAGACTGAGCTTTGTGGGTAGAGGGGAACCTTCTTTATTAGACAGAAAAGGTAACTATTAATAAGTGTCAGAATGGCTCCTTCTTAATCAATAGATCCAGCATGAAGGAGTTTCACTTCCCTAACACCCACAGCCTTTCAGCCACTCACACACTCTCCTCTGGGCTGTGCCAGCCCTATCCTTGCCTTGGCGGTTAACAGTAGGTGCACTCCAGTCCTCAAGTCCCTTTGAAGAATTCTTCTGCGAAGTCCTGCCACTGACACTGCTTACTCTCAGAAATCCCAGATCTTCTGCCCTCAAAGGAGCAATCCCAGTTTATTAATTATAATTATATAATAATCCCAGTTTATTAATTTTATCTTAAATCACAGCTCCTGTAAAATCACACAGCATTTATGAGCACTTAACAATAATACAAAAGTAGATTTGTTTAAGAAACAATTAAGAGTTAACGAGAAACAGGACACAGTGGTAGAAATGAATGGTTACATGCCCTCATGAACCAACAGTGTGAAGTAGTTGCAAAAAGAGACTAATATTCTGGGGTGTATTAATAGGAGTGTTGTCTACACGCAGCCTAACCACTATCATCAGAACCAGGAGGCCTCTGCAAATTTTAACCTACTACCCCCACTTATAAATTAAGAACACTTTTTAATATATTTAACACCATTATAAATGCTGGAGGCAAAGTGGGGTTTGGGGTGGAGGTTGACAGCTTGCGACCCCCCACGTAACAACCTTGTGACCCCCTGAGGGGTCCTGGCCCCCAGTTTGAGAACCCCTGTATAAGGATATAATTAGTACTGGAATAGGCTTCCAAGAGAGGTTGTCGAATAATTCCTGTTATTGGAATTCCTGTTATTCTTAAGAATAGAATCATAGAAGATTAGGGTTGGAAGAGACCTCAGTAGGTCATCTAGTCCAACCCCTTGCTCAAAGCAGGACCCACCCCAACTAGACCTACCCAATAGGCTAAACAATGACCTATCATCAATGGTCTAAGTCAGCATTTCTCAAATGCGGCCACTAGCAGAGTTTTTTGCATCCATGACAGCTTCAAAAACATAGGTGGAGATTGGGGCGGGGGGAACAAAACATCAGCCCCCTGCCTGCAGTGCCCAGCTATAGCTCCTGAATAGCAGTTTCCAAGGGCAGCAAGAGGTTCCACTTTGGTGTTTGCCAGCAGGAATTGGTAGCCTTCACTGCAAAGCCTCCTCAGTGGCTCTGGCCAGCACCTCTGGAGACATGTGGGGCTGGTGTGCGCTCTGCCTTCAAAGCTGGGCAGCTGGAGAGCAGCAGCTGCTGGTCGGGAGACCAGCTCTGAAGGCAGAGCCGTGCAGCAGTGCCGATGACATGCCAGTTTATACAATTGCAATGATGGATTTTGTTAAGTGAATCTCCCCCCTCCTGCCACCCAGGAACTGGAAAGAGACTGCCATCCCGTTTCACTTAGGCCATCATGTAGCAACTACTTTCTGCCATTATGACTGAGTTATCTGGGCCCGATTTTAACCAGTAACCAACATGTAGATAGATCTGTCTCATAATTTGCCCCCTAAAGTACAACATGGTGCTTTTCCCTCCCTTTCAGTCTGATCCTTAATAATGTGCTTTCTTCTCTATAATTTCCACTTAAACTGTAACTTAAAAGAAGAGAGCTGTATGTTGGGTACTGTGTAGCTGTGCACATACAGGGGAAAATTTTCAAAAGTGTCTAAGTCCCATTTTCAAAAGTGACTTTGGCACCTAAGTTCCACTGACTTCCCATGAGACTTGTGTTCTTAATTGCCTAAGTTACTTTTGAAAATGGGACTTATGCTATTCAGTCACTTAGATGCTTTTGAAAGTCCCACTGATTTGGGACTTAAGCTCGTAGGTGACTTAGCTGCTTTCAAAAATGGGATTCAGGAACTTTTTGAAAAATTTTATCAACAGATTCCCTTTCTAAAATATATGTTTTGTGCTTAACACAGTAAGCGGCACATATAAATAGTACCACCTGGCTTGGACTTGGATATAAATATTTATTATAATTTAATCTTCTCTTGGACATCACTCACACAACTACAGATGAATAAAAGCCAAACTGACAGGAGACAGATGAATGAAAGTTTCCCTAGTAGTAGTCAGCTTTGACATAAACAAAATCCCTTCTTTTTGTCATGTTCACTGTACTGAAAAGCTATTTTAACTGTCTGAATCTGTTATAACATCAGCACCCATAATGTATCCCAGAACATGGGGGAAAATGTTTGTCCATCTCCCCCTCCCCCACCAGTCAGGTTTTTTTTCATTATCTGCCTGGTCTCTCTCAAGAAGAAAAAAACATTAGTTACTGTAGATTTTATAAAATGTCAACACGATAACTGCCAAGTATCAAACATGTTGTTGATATTTATCTCTAAGAACTTAGCATGAAATTCATGCCACTCGTAAAAGAAAAAAAATCTACCATGACTGTTTTTGATGTGACATGTGTTTTTCGCCAGACAATTTAAAACCTGGAATAAATTATTAAAAATTACTATTTTTACAGCACTGAATGCATAGCCATTAGGCTGTATTCTCTGTGTGTGTGAATGAGAAGGAAAGTAACACATTTGAGTGGGTTTGAGAACCATCTGATATTTGAACCCGCATCGCTGTTCCTACACCGCTATGTCCCATTCTTTTCCTCCCCCAGTACTACAGAGTGTTGGTGCCCAGTAGAACTCACTGTGCTTTCAGGGTTAACTACATTCCACCTAACCACCATCATCAGAAACAGGAGGCCTCTGCAAATTTTTACCTACTACCCCCATCTTCTACAAATGGAATAGTTTTAACATGGACACATAAAAAATACAATCAGGCATTGTACTTTTTCCTCCCTCCCCCATCACACCATCTCTCTCTCTCACACACGAGTCCAACTAAGAACTTACACAATAATAATAAAATAAATTGTCTCCTGTCCCTCTCCCCACTAATCAAATCCATTATTTCAGCTTCACTCTTTCAAGAAGCACCATGTTGAGTTTCTCAATGAAAGTACAACACTCTCAGAACCTTGCAGTATGGATCTGTAGAAACATGCTCCTTCAAGAGTTCTGGAAATATCCCCCAGCCGAGCCTCCTAAACCCTGAAGACACTGGCATGAGGAGATACCACTCAAGACAGCCTCAGAGAAGAAAAGATCATGGCACTAATACAAAAACAACAAAAATCTCTAAGATAAAAGGTAAATCATATTAGGTAAATAGAAGAAAAGAAACATTTACCATACAAAAGATTTGGGTAATGTTTCAACACAAGTGTCTTTCTCAGAGCTAGAAATATTGCTTATCTCGAGGAGGAAAAAAATTAGACACATGGGTAGGAAGTACAATCTTGTCATGATACCAACTAATGATCTCATTCAGGTAATCACTATAAACAAACAATTACCAAATAAGCCAGTTCAAAGTTTGGTGCTTTAAAAAGAACAAAACAGAGCCACAACCTTTGACTCAACTACATAATGAATGCAGTTAAAACAACCCTTCAGCCAGCATCAAGATTAATCAGATAATTCTTGCAGAGGGGAAATACTGAGGAGTCATCATAATTGAGCAAAAAAATCCAAGGGAAGAACAATGGGAAATCTCTGCAGTGCTTTTAATGTAGCATCGAGGCAATAGCATTCCAGTGTAACTGAGGAGAGCAGATGTGTTTCCAAGACATAGAAAGATAGTCTACAAATTAACTAAATAGTCCAATAACTTGAAGAGTCAAAATAGCTGGGGGACAGGGGAACCAACACATGACCTTCACCTGGTTAAATATATACTGTGCCAGACTATTCCCATCTTGCTTATTTTATTTCAACAAGTTTAGTAATTTTTCCTTCAAAAGGGAACTCAAAACTAAATAAAAAAAAAAACAGAAAAATCAACTTCCTTTGATGAAGGATGTTAAATCTATATCCTCTGTTTCATTTAAAGGTATGTTCAATCCCCATAAACTGTAGTATATTAGTAACAATTTAATCTACAAAACATGTAGCAAATATGAGCTGATATCACCCCTGCTCAGATCATCAGTAGTTTGTAATTCCAAAGATTTACAGCTTTCACCTGCATATGGCGGTCCACAAGGACATTTTAGCATATCAATTATATGATCAGTGTCACATGATGTGTGCATATCAAGAGATATTTTCTATCATTTAATGGATGGTTACAGTTGATACCTGGACTTAGATTGTTACACTTACTACATAATAAAGGAATACTTCCAGATATAAAATTAGTTTTAAAAATGTTTTTTCTAGACAAATTCTGATTTTATCAATGATCAACAAGTTCTTATTTCTTTTGGAAGAAATCGCTGGCAATCGCTTATGATTTGGGGAATCTCTCTCTTATTCTTTAGGAATTCCAGTGTGAGATTATGAACTCTGTATATATCTTTAGCAAACTACAAACTCCATGTTGATTGTGAAGCTAGTCTGCCTTCTCTACTTTCCGTTAACCTCCATTTTGGGACAAATTCCAAGCGGTAATGGCACAGGGCTAACAATGGAGGTTCATTAAACTTTGATGGTCCTCTATTCACATGGAAGTACTTTGGTGTAAAGTGACCATCTATCACAAAGTCAAGCTTGCCTGGGTGGCATGATAGATTGTAATGCCTAAGGGGACTGTCTGTGACTCCGTGGTAAGGATGTCTAGTGCCTGAGGAGTTTACACTTGTCACTTGGTTGATGATGGTTCTAAGCATAGAACTCACAACAAGTTTGGTGTTTGTGTCCGGCTTCTAAACAGTCTGTTCTGAGGTTGGTATTCTTGACCATGAGCCACTTCAGACAGCATGATGCACACTAGCAGAGAGTATTTTCTGTTTGCAGTGGAGACTGAACAGAAGACATCATTTGCCAAGGGTAATGCTTCATTGTTGTGGGAGCACAGCCAGATTTTGGTAAATTTCGGGTACGAAGCCAGCAAAACTGTGGACTTTGGTAAGAGGATCACGAATCATCACGTACACTAGGAAATAGCTAGGAAGCTGGTGGAGTTGCAAATTTAGCGGACCAGAGCAAGAAGCAGATTTAGTGGCTCAAGACAGAGGACAGGAAAACCAGGGACCAGAAACACACTGTGGGCAACTTGTCAATGTCATGCCCATTTTATGAGGCATTTGGGTGCTGGGTACTGCATGGAGCATGGAGACAACAGTGTTGCATGATGACTGGTCAGCCAGGATGGTGACCTGCTGTCATCGGAAACCAGCATGGGAGTCAGCAGCAGGCACTGAGTGAGCCTAGTAAAGTGACACGGTTGCGGAAACTGGTCCCAGAGGAGGCTTTAGTGCAGGAGTAGCAGCAGCATCACCACCACATCTTAGGGATGTGCTCAGCGGGGCTTTATGATACCCCTCTCTGAGGAACAGCCCACTGCAGAGTCTGCAGCAGACACAGAAAGGCCAGAAGCTGCCCCAAAACCTGGTAAGTTTCTGGCTCCATTTTAATGCTTAATATAGGAGTGGGAGGGATTTCTGTTCTATGAACAAATGCAAAAAAGTTATCAAACGCCCCAACTAGCCCCATATATCAGCTAATGATTGATTTATGCCAGTGTCATGGCTCCACTTCCTCTCCCCCCCGCCACACACACATGGAGTTCAAAGTGACAACTGGCAAACGCAAACAGCAACAATGTCTTAAGTGAATTTTTACTGGAAAGGTGCAGATTCATGTTCCTTAAAAATAAATAACATTACATTACCATGCCAGTAAGTACGTTGTTATGTAACAACTCAGTGTAACAAAGTGCATGGAAACTGAACTGGGGTTGGGGGTGGGGAGGCGGAAGCATCTTCCATTTTTCAAATCTAGTCCATTTCAATTAAATTTGGTCGATAGGTGACAATCATCCAGGTATTCCTTTCACAAGCAAAAAGTTCCTCTACCCTGGGTTCAGCCCTTCTCACCCAGTTCAGTCCTTCTTTCTCAGGTGTTTCCAAGCATCTCCTTTGGGCAGGGAGTCAGTGAAGAATGATCCACAAGGCCCTTGCCTTAAATAGCTTTTGCATATGGTGGGAACCCTTTGTATCCAACTTTTGTTTCCACGCCTTTCAGTGGAAAAACACTAGTATTCTATGATGGAGTCCAGTACCAGGTGACTTGGTCACATGTCTCTGTAGGGCCATAGCAGCCATGAGTCAGAGGCTGTTTGTAGTGTCCTCAGGAAGGCTTCCCAGGAAGGCTCCCCTGTGGGAGATTAGCATCTTCTAAAACCTATTGTTCTCCCTAAGGTTCCTTCCCAGCCAGCCATCTAGACTGATTGCATTCTGTCTAGTGGGCATTTCCAAGGTGTAAACACATTTGTAATAGATGCATAAACAATATTCTGAACTTCAGATACCAAAATGAAACATGCATATAAATAGGATAATCATATTCAGAGAACCATAACCTTTTCAGTGATATCTCATATGACTTATCTTGTGTAAAGTATATCATAGTTATGCCATACTATGATATTTCTATGAAAAAATATGAGGCATATTGCCACAGTTGGTTTGAGTTTTAAAAGACTCCTACTTTTCTTCACTCTGCTGCCCAGCAGTGAAACACAATTACAATATAGATATAGGGTAACATTTTCAAAAGTTTGCTTAAATGACTTGGGCACTTTTGAAAATGGGATTTAGGCTCCTGTCATTTAAGGTATGTCTGCACTGCAATAAGACACCCACAGCTGGCCCAGGTCAGCTGATTCAGGCTTGAAGTGTTATAAAATTGCAGTAATGACGTTTGGGCTCAAGCTAAAGCCCAAGCTCTGGAACCCCACAAGGGGGAAGGGTCCTAGAGTCCAGGCTCCAGCCCGAGTGTCTACATTGCAATTTTATAGCCCAGCGGTACAAGCCCAGGTCAGCTGATACAAGCCAGACAAGAGTGTTTGACTGCAATGTAGACATATCCAGAGGTATTTCTGAAAATGTTGATCCCATGGATAACATTTTCAGGCATGACTAGTGAATTTCAGTACTGCAGTTATGGGGTATTCAGCTCTTAAGGAGCCCTGATTTTCAGAAAGCATTGAGCTTGCCCTCTGAAAACCAGGCCCATTCACAGTGTTTCAACTTCAGCACCCAAGAATTAAGACTCTCAAAATGGCTACTCCCTTTTTAAACCTTAGCCACTGACACATCTTCTTTTTCAAATGCTAGAGGAACTGAACGGTGAAAACGAAGGCTCTTTACGGTCTCTCAGAGCCATGTGTCAAAAAAGTGACAATATGATAAATCCATTATAACTTTTTCCTTACTTTTAAGCATATAGGAAATATTAAGTATCCTAAAACAAATAAAAAGAAAAATCAAATGTATTGTATAACTTGGCTTTGGAGAAGAGAAAAATATTGGACTGCATAGCCATTGTACAGTGTAAGAAAAATAGCTCATCAATACCACAAATCTCAGCATTTTAAAACAGAGAGCAGACATCTTTAGCAAGTCAAATACATAATATACACAGCAAAATTTCAGCAGCACAGTTGAAATGTTAAGAAGTCTCTGCTTTATGCCAAACACATCACCTCTGTTCCTTGCTTCAAGACTGACAGCAGTGAATTTGCTCTGACATACGAGACCTGAACTGAATGTGCAAAATGAAAGGCCAAGACCTGACAAACTACTGTACCTCTTAAGTCTCTTCCCATCATATCTGTAATGAAATGTCCATTATAAACTTACCATCTAAACTTTTAAAATTGTGTTTGGTTGATACAAATGATTACTATAGTTGAAATGCATTTTACTTTACTATGCAAATTGCCAGCCTATACCAAACAGTCTCAAATTATCCTGAGGTTTTGTACTGTAGACCAATACTCCCTAAGCTCCCAATGAAAGTATTTTAAATCTCTTAACCGGGAAATGGGGAGTTCATTGCTTTTCACAAGCTTCAGATGCTTTTTTGACAAACTTCAATCAAAGCAATCCAAAAATTAAATTAATGTAATCAAGAATGAAGTGCATTAGCAGGTTACTAGACTCTGCTGGCCATTATATCTCACTTACACTCCTACAACCACATTAAATTACCATGTAATATTAGCTAGTGTGAAATGGGGACACTAACCTCTTGAGTGCCTCCTAACAGCTAGGTATTGTACTGCAGTCCTTTTCTTGCCCCGAGCACCCTCCGTAGGTGGTCAGCCAACTTTGGTGGATCTCCGTGGCTTGGCCCTCTGTCCGAGTCACAATGTCCAAAATGAACAACTTCCAGGGTAGTAAAGAATCCACAAATCAAAAGTCTCTTTGACCTGGCTATGGGCCTTCTAAATTCAGCCTTTTGTTCAGGCTCTCACATAAGTCCTGTCCCTTTTTGGGAATTTTTATCACTGTGGCTGGTAAGAGAACCTAGGTCTGTCCACTATTCTGGGTTCCAACCCAGGGAATCTATAAAGAGCAGCTATGCACTGCTCAATTTCCGTTCATTGCTTCTTCTTCCCTGGGCCTCTTCCCAGCTGTCCCCTTTATCTTCACCTTTAGCTCAGGGTCGGGTCCGCTGACAGCAATTCCAGGCCCCAGGGCAGAACAGTCAATGGGCCCCTACACATGCACAAGCCACACCCGTGCGGACGCGGTCTGCCTGGCATTTGGGTGATGCTGCACCTGCGCTGACTGGTGCCCAGTGAGCTTCCAGCTGCATTGCTGGTGCCCAGCGAGCTGCTGGCTGTGCTGCTGGGCACACTCTTCTGGCATGGCCAGGGCTTCGACATGCCCACCCAGTAGGATTGCCAATTGTCTAATCGCGCAAACCCAAAGACCCTTGCCCCATCCTTCCCTGAGACCATGCCCCTGTCCAACCCCTTCTCCGAGGCCCCGCTTCCTGCTCACTCCATCCTCCCTCTCTCCGTCACTCACGCTCTCCCACCTTCACTCACTTTCACCAAGCTGGGGCAAGGGATTGGGGTGCGGGTTCTGGGAAGGAGTTTGGTTGTGAGAGGGGGTGAGAGGTGCGGGCTCTGGGAGGGAGTTTGGGACCGGGAAGGAATGTGGGGTGCGGGCTCTGGGAGGGAGCTTGGGTGCTGGGTGTGGTCTCTAGGCTGGGGCAGGGGGTTGGGGTGCAGGAGGAGGTCAGTGGGTCGGCGCTTACCTCCAGGGGCGCTTACCTCCCAAAAATGACCAGCACACCGCTCTGGCAGCGGCTCCTTGGTGGGGGTCTCCGTGTGCAGCTGCCTGAGGGCACTGCCCCCTCAGCTCCCACTGGCTACAGTTCCCGGTCAATGGGAGCTGCCGAGTTGGCACTTGGGGTAGGGGCAGTGCATGGAGAACCCCTCCCCAGGGGCTGCAGGGATGTGCTGGCCGCTTCCGGGAGCGAGGGCAGGCTTAGCTTTAGCCCCGCTGTGCTGCTGGTGGCAGCAGTGGCTGGGCCCCCACAGGCCCTTTTAAATCGCCCAGGCCCCTGGGCAATTGCCCCTTTGCCCCCTGTGTCAGCAGGTCTGCTCAGAGTGAATGTTCTTAGGCACTCTCTATCCCTGCAAACCCAGCTTAAGGAAACCAAGTCTAGTTACCAAACTCTAGAACCAAACTCTAGTTATCTCTCAAGCTCCAGTGGCCAAAGAAGAGGAAACTTCCTCACCCTGATTGGCTGCTGCTAGCCCTTCTAGGTCTTGGAGATCAGGTCTTTGTTTCTAAAAATGGCTGTGTCCTCTCTAGGCAAAGTCGGAGGACCCAACTTTGCTGCTCTTTTCCTCTTAGTTCAATTATTCTTGGAATGGAGTGTAGTAGGAGTGCAGGCTCCCTAGCAGGGAGCCACAAAGGCCAAATACACCCCATCACACAGTATACAGTAGACTCTGTGTTTTGGTGCATCTTTATAGGTTAAATTCCAGTTAAATCCCCCTGACAGAAATAAAATATCCTTGACATGAGGGGCAAGGTTTAGAAGAAGGTTAATGACTCCCCCCCTCCCCCAGAGCATTTGCATAAGTAGGTTGTTTCTTGCCCTTCAATACCTTCTGAGTCAGGCATATATCTACCCCCCTTATCAGAGAGAGTTTCCATTACAGTACCTGAAATGGGATGTATTTTTTAATTAAAATAGTAACCCCTCTTTTCAGTTTATGCAGTCCAGTTTCACTTGATCCCCTTTTTAGATTAGCTGATACTTCTGTGATATTGTCTTTAAGGTGACTCAGTACCTTCTGTTTCTTTATTGGGTTATTGAGAGTATTAACTTTCCAAGAGCTTATTCCTATGTTCTATTGCTCTCCAATATATAGAAGAATTAAAAGGAGTGCTAGTAGAACTAGAGTTTGATTTATTTCCTTTAATTCTCTAATGCAGAGATAGTTACCGGGAAGAGAGAATGTATATCCTTAAGTTTAGTGTTATGCAGCAAACAGAAGAAAAATATAAGGGTATGAAGGAGAAAACAGGTGAGGGGACCATACAGACCACCTCATCTATCAACAGTAATAAACAACCCACAAACTATATTTATGGTTTTATATATCTTTTCTAGTATACCTAATAAATCAGTATATTTGTTTCCTTAATCTTGATAAAGTGAAGAGTGTATCCTTTTCCTTCCTTTGAGGATATGTTTTGTACATTTGTACGCCAGCCTTAGTTTTCTTAGATTCACAAAATCATAAATTTTAAGGCCAGAAGGGACTTGTCATAAATATAAAGGGAAGGGTAAACCCCTTTGAAATCCCTCCTGGCCAGGGGAAAGCTCCTCTCACCTGTAAAGGGTTAAGAAGCTAAAGGTAACCTCGCTGGCACCTGACCAAAATGACCAATGAGGAGACAAGATACTTTCAAAAGCTGGGAGGAGGGAGAGAAACAAAGGGTTTGTGTGTCTGTCTGTAGTCGTCTTGGCCGGGGACAGAACAGGAATGGAGTCTTAGAACTTTTAGTAAGTAATCTAGCTAGGTATGTGTTAGATTATGATTTCTTTAAATGGCTGAGAAAAGAATTGTGCTGAATAGAATAACTATTTCTGTCTGTGTATCTTTTTTGTAACTTAAGGTTTTGCCTAGAGGGGTTCTCTATGTTTTTGAATCTAATTACCCTGTAAGATATATACCATCCTGATTTTACAGGGGGGATTTCTTTATTTCTATTTACTTCTATTTTTTATTAAAAGTCTTCTTGTAAAACACTGAATGCTTTTTCATTGTTCTCAGATCCAAGGGTTTGGGTTTGTGGTCACCTATGCAAATTGGTGAGGCTTTTTATCCAACATTTCCCAGGAAAGGGGGGGTGCAAGTGTTGGGAGGATTGTTCATTGTTCTTAAGATCCAAGGGTCTGGGTCTGTAGTCACCTAGGCAAATTGGTGAGGCTTTTTACCAAACCTTGTCCAGGAAGTGGGGTGCAAGGTTTTGGGAAGTATTTGGGGGGAAGGACGCGTCCAAACAGCTCTTCCCCAGTAACCAGTATTAGTTTGGTGGTGGTAGCGGCCATTCCAAGGATAACGGGGGTAATATTTTGTACCTTGGGGAAGTTTTGACCTAAGCTGGTAAAGATAAGCTTAGGAGGTTTTTCATGCAGGTCCCCACATCTGTACCCTAGAGTTCAGAGTGGGGGAGGAACCTTGACATGGTGGCACAGTGGTGGGATTAACCTGAAATCATTTTGAGATCCAGTTGAGATTTTTTGAACTAGAAATACAGATTTTAAAAAGGAATTTTTAGGAAGTCCAGAAGGCAGCTTTGAAACTGAAAGCAGCTTGGTTTCTCTCTGCTTTGTGGCCAAGCAGAGACAAAAGGGGATTATCTTGTGAATTGCAGGTTTTCTTGCCTGGAGGCAGGGTACTTAACTCCTGCAGGGAAATTCACAGTCTTCCAACCCAGAGGTTTTTTTTTTTTTTTCTTTTCTTCCTAAAAGTAAATAGGGTGTGTGTGCTCTACCCATTTGCCTGGAGACAAAAGTGGCAGGGTTTTTTTAGGATTTTGATTTTTTTGTTTGTTTTACAAGGAGCACAGGTTTGAAAAGAAATTTTTTTCTTCTTTGGGCTGGGTAAGCAGGTTTCCAAGTAGTTGGAGGGTTTTTGCTTTAATTTGGGCCCAGAGCAGAGACAAGGGAATTGTCTTTTTCTGTAGGCTGACAATCACTATCAGAGAATAGGTATTCTATTCCAGCACAGCAAAATTTTACAGCCAAGTTTTGTTTGTTTATTTCTAAACCTCGGGTGTAAAGTTA
This sequence comes from Lepidochelys kempii, assembly GCF_965140285.1. Lineage (NCBI taxonomy): Eukaryota > Metazoa > Chordata > Testudines > Cheloniidae > Lepidochelys > Lepidochelys kempii. Next base: position 39,250,576 of record NC_136382.1, read on the forward strand.
GTTAAAAACAGAGAGGTTAGAATGGCCAAATCCTCAGCTCGACTACAGCTGGAATTAGCCAAATTTCAGGCTGAGGAAAAACAAAGGGAACATGAAAGACAGATAGAACTCATGCAGCTGAAGAAGGAACAAGAAAGGGAGGCAGAACAACACCAAGAGGCTGCCCACAAGAGGGAAATGGAGGCAAGGAAGCATGTGGAGGAGGAGAGGGAAAAAGAGAGGAAGCATGTGGAGGAGGAGAAGGAAAAAGAGAGGAAGCATGTGGAGGAGATGGAGAGGATAAAGGCCCAGCAGAATATACCAACAAACCCTAGCAATCCTTCTCCAGGTACCACTTCCCATCCCAGAAAGTTCCCCACCTACAAGGCAGGTGATGATACTGAGGCCTTCTTAGAAAACTTCGAAAGGGCCTGCCTTGGGTACAACATCTCTACTGACCAATACATGGTAGAGCTGAGGCCGCAGCTCAGTGGACCCTTAGCTGAGGTGGCAGCTGAAATGCCTAAAGAACACATGAACAAGTATGAACTGTTTAAATCCAAGGCGAGAGTCAGAATGGGGATAACACCCGAGCAGTCTCGTCGGAGGTTCCGAGCCCTAAGGTGGAAACCAGACATGTCATTTACCCGACATGCCTACCACATTGTGAAACATTGGGATGCCTGGATATCAGGAGCAAGTGTTGAATCTCCAGTAAATTTGCCCTTCCTAATGCAAATGGAACAATTCTTAGAGGGTGTTCCTGAGGAAATAGAAAGATACATCCTAGATGGGAAACCCAAAACTGTAATTGAGGCAGGAGAGATTGGAGCCAGATGGGTGGAGGTGGCAGAGAAGAAGAAAACTGGTCGCAGTTGGAGCGGAGACCAGAAGGGACCACCCCAGACCACACCCTATTACCGGGGGCCGCCCAAAGCCCCACCTACCTCCCAAAGAACCCTCCAGACCCCTTATCGTCCCACCACCCCGTTCTCCAGCAACCCTCCTCGCCCCAGTGACCCGTCAGCTGGACGATGTTTTAAGTGTAACGAGCTGGGGCATGTAAAGGCCAACTGCCCCAAGAACCCCAACAGATTACAGTTCATTGCACCGGAATCACACCAGAGGTCCACAGGCCCAGATACCTCCCAGATACCCTTGGAGCGGAGGGAAACTGTGAGTGTGGGTGGGAAGAAGGTCACCGCGTGGAGGGACACCGGAGCACAAGTGTCAGCTATCCATGCTTCCTTAGTGGACCCCAATTTAATCAACCCAGAGATCCAAGTGACGATTCAACCCTTCAAGTCCAACTCTTTCAATTTGCCTACAGCCAAGTTGCCTGTCCAGTACAAGGGCTGGTCAGGAATGTGGACTTTTGCAGTCTATGATGATTATCCCATCCCCATGCTGTTGGGGGAAGACTTGGCCAATCATGTGAAGCAGGCCAAGAGGGTGGGAATGGTCACCCGCAACCAGGCTAAACAAGCCGTGAGGCCTAGCTCTGTTCCGGAAACTTCTATCAGGACCCAGTCAGAGGTGATGGACCTGGACCCCAGGCCAATGTCTGCAACAGCAGTAGTGGATCCAGTCCCAGAAACCCAGACGGAACCAGTCCCAGAACCGGAACCAGCCGAACAACCAACACCAGACCCCGTGTCAGCACTGAATCCAGTACTTGCAACCTCAACACCAGAGGGCCCCACCGAACCTGAACTGGCAGCAGCCGATAACCCTACACAAGAGGCTCAGCCGGAGCCTGAATCCCAACATAGTGCACCAGCGGAGAGCGGTTCACAGTCAACAGAAACAGCTCCATCCCCTATATCGCTTCCAGAGGGACCAAGCCTAGGTCCACAATCCCATGAGGAACTGATGTCTCCAGCATCAAGGGAACAGTTCCAGACCGAACAGGAAGCAGATGAAAGCCTCCAGAGAGCTTGGACGGCGGCACGGAGCAACCCACCGCCTCTCAGCTCTTCTAATCGATCCAGGTTTGTTGTAGAAAGAGGACTTTTATACAAGGAAACTCTTTCTGGGGGACACCAGGAAGACTGGCATCCTCAGAGACAGTTGGTAGTTCCAACTAAATACCGGGCCAAGCTCTTGAGCTTAGCCCATGATCACCCTAGTGACCATGCTGGGGTGAACAGGACCAAAGACCGTTTGGGGGGGTCATTCCACTGGGAGGGAATGGGCAAGGATGTTTCTACCTATGTCCAGTCTTGTGAGGTGTGCCAAAGAGTGGGAAAACCCCAAGACCAGGTCAAAGCTCCTCTCCAGCCACTCCCCATCATTGAAGTTCCATTTCAGCGAGTAGCTGTGGATATTCTGGGTCCTTTTCCGAAAAAGACACCCAGAGGAAAGCAGTACATACTGACTTTCATGGATTTTGCCACCCGATGGCCGGAAGCAGTAGCTCTAAGCAACACCAGGGCTAAAAGTGTGTGCCAGGCACTAGCAGACATTTTTGCCAGGGTAGGTTGGCCCTCCGACATCCTCACAGATGCAGGGACTAATTTCCTGGCAGGAACTATGAAAAACCTTTGGGAAGCTCATGGGGTAAATCACTTGGTTGCCACTCCTTACCATCATCAAACAAATGGCATGGTGGAGAAGTTTAATGGAACTTTGGGGGCCATGATACGTAAATTCGTAAATGAGCACTCCAATGATTGGGACCTAGTATTGCAGCAGTTGCTCTTTGCCTACAGAGCTGTACCACATCCCAGTTTAGGGTTTTCCCCATTTGAACTTGTATATGGCCGTGAGGTTAAGGGGCCATTGCAGTTGGTGAAGCAGCAATGGGAGGGATTTACACCTTCTCCAGGAACTAACATTCTGGACTTTGTAACCAACCTACAAACCACCCTCCGAACCTCTTTAGCCCTTGCTAGAGAAAACTTACAGGATGCTCAAAAAGAGCAAAAAGCCTGGTATGATAAACATGCCAGAGAGCGTTCCTTCAAAGTAGGAGACCAGGTCATGGTCTTAAAGGCGCTCCAGGCCCATAAAATGGAAGCATCGTGGGAAGGGCCATTCGTGGTCCAGGAGCGCCTGGGAGCTGTTAATTATCTCATAGCATTCCCCACCTCCAACCGAAAGCCTAAGGTGTACCATATTAATTCTCTAAAGCCCTTTTATTCCAGAGAATTAAAGGTTTGTCAGTTTACAGCCCAGGGAGGAGACGACGCTGAGTGGCCTGAAGGTGTTTACTACGAAGGGAAATGTGCTGGTGGTGTGGAAGAGGTGAACCTCTCCATGACCCTTGGGCGTATGCAGCGACAGCAGATCCAGGAGCTGTGCACTAGCTACGCGCCAACGTTCTCAGCCACCCCAGGACTGACTGAACGGGCATACCACTCCATTGACACAGGTAATGCTCACCCAATTAGGGTCCAACCTTACCGGGTGTCTCCTCAAGCTAAAACTGCTATAGAACGGGAGATCCAGGATATGTTACAGATGGGTGTAATCCGCCCCTCTGAAAGTGCATGGGCATCTCCAGTGGTTCTAGTTCCCAAACCAGATGGGGAAATACGTTTTTGCGTGGACTACCGTAAGCTAAATGCTGTAACTCGCCCAGACAACTATCCCATGCCACGCACAGATGAACTATTAGAGAAACTGGGAAGGGCCCAGTTCATCTCTACCTTGGACTTAACCAAGGGGTACTGGCAGGTACCGCTAGATGAATCTGCCAAGGAAAGGTCAGCCTTCATCACACATCTCGGGCTGTATGAATTTAATGTACTCCCTTTCGGGCTGCGAAATGCACCCGCCACTTTCCAAAGACTTGTAGATGGTCTCCTAGCGGGATTAGGAGAATATGCAGTCGCCTACCTTGACGATGTGGCCATATTTTCGGATTCCTGGGCAGACCACCTGGAACATCTACAAAAAGTCCTTGAGCGCATAAGGGAGGCAGGACTAACTGTTAAGGCTAAGAAGTGTCAAATAGGCCTAAACAGAGTGACTTACCTTGGACACCAGGTGGGTCAAGGAACTATCAGCCCCCTACAGGCCAAAGTGGATGCTATCCAAAAGTGGCCTGTCCCAAAGTCAAAGAAACAGGTTCAATCCTTCTTAGGCTTGGCCGGTTATTACAGACGATTTGTACCGCACTACAGCCAAATCGCTGCCCCACTGACAGACCTAACCAAAAAGAAACAGCCAAATGCTGTTCAGTGGACCGGAAAGTGTCAGAAGGCCTTTAACAAGCTTAAAGCGACACTCATGTCTGACCCTGTACTAAGGGCCCCAGACTTTGACAAACCGTTCCTAGTAACCACAGATGCATCCGAGCGTGGTGTGGGAGCAGTTTTAATGCAGAAAGGACCTGATCAAGAATTCCACCCTGTAGTGTTTCTCAGCAAAAAACTGTCTGAGAGGGAAAGCAACTGGTCAGTCACTGAAAAAGAATGTTATGCCATTGTCTACGCTCTGGAAAAGCTACGCCCATATGTTTGGGGACGGCGTTTCCACCTGCAAACCGACCATGCTGCACTAAAGTGGCTTCACACCGTCAAAGAAACTAACAGAAAACTTCTTCGGTGGAGTTTAGCTCTCCAAGATTTTGATTTCGACATCCAACACATCTCAGGAGCTTCTAACAAAGTGGCTGATGCACTCTCCCGTGAAAGTTTCCCAGAATCAACTGGTTAAAATCGTCCTTGAGATGTGGAAAATATTGTTAGTCTTTATGTACTTGGTAGTATATTTAGAGATGCATGTGTCTTATTAACTCTGTTTTCCTAGAGCTCCAGGAAGAAATCCCAGCCAGTGTTTCACCCTAGCTGAGATTTGGGGGGCGTGTCATAAATATAAAGGGAAGGGTAAACCCCTTTGAAATCCCTCCTGGCCAGGGGAAAGCTCCTCTCACCTGTAAAGGGTTAAGAAGCTAAAGGTAACCTCGCTGGCACCTGACCAAAATGACCAATGAGGAGACAAGATACTTTCAAAAGCTGGGAGGAGGGAGAGAAACAAAGGGTTTGTGTGTCTGTCTGTAGTCGTCTTGGCCGGGGACAGAACAGGAATGGAGTCTTAGAACTTTTAGTAAGTAATCTAGCTAGGTATGTGTTAGATTATGATTTCTTTAAATGGCTGAGAAAAGAATTGTGCTGAATAGAATAACTATTTCTGTCTGTGTATCTTTTTTGTAACTTAAGGTTTTGCCTAGAGGGGTTCTCTATGTTTTTGAATCTAATTACCCTGTAAGATATATACCATCCTGATTTTACAGGGGGGATTTCTTTATTTCTATTTACTTCTATTTTTTATTAAAAGTCTTCTTGTAAAACACTGAATGCTTTTTCATTGTTCTCAGATCCAAGGGTTTGGGTTTGTGGTCACCTATGCAAATTGGTGAGGCTTTTTATCCAACATTTCCCAGGAAAGGGGGGGTGCAAGTGTTGGGAGGATTGTTCATTGTTCTTAAGATCCAAGGGTCTGGGTCTGTAGTCACCTAGGCAAATTGGTGAGGCTTTTTACCAAACCTTGTCCAGGAAGTGGGGTGCAAGGTTTTGGGAAGTATTTGGGGGGAAGGACGCGTCCAAACAGCTCTTCCCCAGTAACCAGTATTAGTTTGGTGGTGGTAGCGGCCATTCCAAGGATAACGGGGGTAATATTTTGTACCTTGGGGAAGTTTTGACCTAAGCTGGTAAAGATAAGCTTAGGAGGTTTTTCATGCAGGTCCCCACATCTGTACCCTAGAGTTCAGAGTGGGGGAGGAACCTTGACAGGACTATTATGAACATCTTGTTTGACCACGCGCATAACAAGGGCCATCAAACCCACAACTTTTGGTTAAGTGGAGCATAAGTATTCAGAAAGTATTCCAACCTCTATTTAAAGACTTCAAGTGACAGAGAATCTACCACATTCCAATAGTCAAAAAGAAAAGGAGTACTTGTGGCACCTTAGAGACTAACCAATTTATTTGAGCATAAGCTTTTGTGAGCTACAGCTCACTTCATCGGTGAGCTCACGAAAGCTTATGCTCAAATAAATTGGTTAGTCTCTAAGGTGCCACAAGTACTCCTTTTCTTTTTGTGAATACAGACTAACACGGCTGTTACTCTGAAACATTCCAATAGTCAATTACTCACTCTGTTTAAAGAAATGTGCCTTATTTCTCATCTGAATTTGTCTTGCTTCAACCTCCGGCTATTGGGATCTTGCTTTGCCTTTCTCTGCTAGCTTAAGGGTCCCTCTACCCTTAGAAATCTTCTCATATAAAAATTTAGAGTCTATGATCAAGTCACCTCTTAACCCTCTATGTGATAAGCTAAATAGATTGAGCTTCTTTAGTTTCTCACTGTAAGGCATGTTTTTCTAACCTCAAATCATTCTTGTAGCTCTCTTCTATAATTTGTCAACATCGATTTTAAAGTTGGACACCAGAACTGGACACAGTATTCCAAAAATGTTTTCACTAATTCTTTATACAGAGGTAATACTACCTCTTTACGATGACACAATATTCCCTTGCTTACATATCCAAAGACTGCATTTGTTCTCTTGGCCACAACATTGTACTGCAAGTTCACATTCAGCTGGTTATCCACCATGACTCCTTAGTCTCTTTCTGAGTCACTGCTTTCGAAAATATAGTCCCCCATCCTGTAAGTATGATCTGCTGCATTCTTTGTTCCTAAAGGTATGATATTGCATTTAGCTATATTAAAACATGTTATTCAAATGAGTCTAGTTTACAAGTGATCCAGGTTGCGCTGTAAAACTGACCTCTCACCATCAATTTTTGTGTCATCTGTAAACTTTGCTGTCAACAATTTTTTGTTCCCTTTCATCTCTTTCCATTTCCATCTGCCCCCTTAAAATTTTTTTAATTTACCCCTCCACTTTTCATACTCTGTTTTCTAACATCCTTACTTGTCTCTGGGGCCTTGGTAAGAAGACAGAAATATAAAAAACTAAAATTTCACAATTGCAACTTTTAAAAAAATGAAAGGCATCAATATCTTACTTCAACAAAATATTTTTCAACATAGCCAGGCAGCTAGCTATTTCCAAAGCTGTGAATAAACAGATGGTGAAGGAGAAAAAAACCCTCTCTTTTAATACAACTTTAGATATTTACTTCTGCATAGCAAAAAAACAAAGCAAAACAATGACAGTGAGTCTCAGAGTCAGGATCAATTAACCCAGGCATGCAGTATGTGTGTTTGGGGCTAAATATAGCTGTGTAGATGTTCATACTCAGGCTGAAGCCTGGGCTATGTGACCCTCCCTCCCTCTTTGAGATCCAGAGCCCAGGCTCCAGCCTGAGCATGAACATCTGTACTGCTATTTTTAGCCCTGGAGCATGAGACCAAGTCAACGGACTCAGGGTCTGAGACTCACTGCCACAGGTCTTTTTTTCTGCAGTGTAGACATACCTTTTCCTCCTTATAGGAGCATTCTTAAAGGGTTTGTTTTTCACTAAAAAAAAAATCCATTTTAGGCTCTTGCACTTAAGATGTATATATTTTCCATAGTGTTGTCTTTTCTCACCCCTTTTATGACTAATTCTTACAGAATACTGAAGGGCAAAAGATAAATCCTGATGTCTCAAGCTTTTCTTCATAGGAATAATCAGCATTCTTCTCTGGACTGCAGACTGTGAAGGCAGAACATTTTCCCCTCTTTGTAAACTGAGCCTGTAGGAACTTTCTTGGAACTTTTTCATTGTGCTTAGCTATTTACCAGCAGGTAGTACTGAGAGGGCTGTGACAAGCTCTTTCTATCTCAAAGTCTGTCTCAGAGTACTAACATTTCTCTAACTTATGAAAGAAAGCACATCTCTTTCCGCTGCTTTATGGAAATCTCTCAAGTTCAGTCTTCCATTCTTCCCCTTGATCTTTGCAATCTCAATTTGAAATATGATTTGAACTTTGAACTCCCATTTCTCTGTGTTCAGTGCTCCCAATTTGGAGCACCAGGGCTGACATTCTTGCTTGGCAACCCTCTGTGCCATCTTGCATATCATTTTCTATTCGTGCAAAGAGATATTTGCTCCATTTCATGGCTTACACCTTTCTGCATTTTTCTTCCCCATAGTGTGTGTGTAGCAGATTCATGTTTTCCCATGCTGATTTCTGCCTGGGGTCAAGACAATCTAGAAAACTCAGTGAGGATCAGAATTAATGAATTTTTTACCTGGCTTTCACCCCCCACCACCACCACTATTCATGAGATAGTGCAGATTATTGGAATTGTGGATCTCCAGTTCACAGGAAATGTCAATATTTGGTTTTGTTCTGATAGAGACCAAACCCATTAAAAAAAATTCCCCACAAACTGAAAATTCTGAAGGAGAGGAGGGGGAGAATATTTCAGAAGCACTGACATGTGGTGTTTCCTAAACAAAATATGACATGGACAAGAATGTCAGCTTCAGTCAGCAGTTGCCAGGGATCCTAAATCAGGGACCGCAGGGCTCTCAGACTCCTAGGCCATTTGGCTACCAGGTCTACCTGCTCAGGAGTTAGGCAGGTATGAGGATCAGCTGGCTCGGGAATTAGAAGGTTCTGGGTGTGTGGCCCATGGCATTCGGTCATGTGATACTCCCCAGAATCATGGACCCTGGAATCCTGTCCCAGGACCTGCAGACTTCCAGCTCTGTGGGAGTCTGAAAGCCCTGAAAGAAGCCCTGTTTGATCTGGAGTCCTTGAGGCTTCAGGCTCCCTGGTGTGCATCTGGGAGCCTAGCCCTGGAAACAGCTGGGGCTCCCAGGGCTTTCAGACTCCTGGCTCCATGACAAGGAGCATGGGAGCCCTGATATGGCAGGGCTTCCCCAGAGCAATAGATCATGGAAGTCCAGGTTCCCCAGCAGCCTGCCAGGAAAACTGGCAGGGAACTCTTGCTGGTGACTTGACAAAAAAATCCTCTAAACATTTACTAAAAGTTTTAGGTCCAACAAATCAGGAGTTTCAATGGAAAATTTCTGACCAGCTCTAGGAGAGAATACTGTGAAACTGTGGTTAGGCCATGAATGGCACCATGATTCATGAATGAGTCACATTGTTGACAACAGAGGGATCAAGGAACAAAGCAATAAGATCTGTGAGGTAGAGTAGGATGTCCTGCAAATTCTTGTACTCCGTGTTGTAAGGTTTCCAAGCCCTCTTTTTTTGCAGCTGCTAATTTTTTCTACCATCGTCTGTCTGGGTTAAGCACAAATGTGGTTTTTGTCATGTGGAGCGGTCATAAAAATAAAGGGAAGGGTAATCACCTTTCTGTATACAGTGCTATAAAATCTCTCCTGACCAGAGGCAAAACCCTTTCATCTGTAAAGGCTTAAGAAGCTAAGATAACCTCACTGGAACCTGATGAAAATGACTGATGAAGAGACAAGATACTTTCAAAGCTGGAGGGAGGGAAACAAAGGCTCTCTCTCTGTCTGTGTGGTGCTTTTGCCAGGACCAGAGCAGGAATGCAGGTCAGATCTCCTTTAACGGGCTAATAAGAAATCTAGTTAGATATGCATTAGATTCTGTTTTGTTTAAATGGCTGATAAAATAAGTTGTGCTGAATGGAATGTATATTCCTGTTTTTCTGTCTTTTTGTAACTTACGGTTTTACCTAGAGGGATTCTCTATGTTTGGAATCTGATTACCCTGTAAGATATTTACCATCCTGATTTTACAGAGGTGATTCTTTTACCTTTTCTTTAATTAAAATTCTTCTTTTAAGAACCTGATTGCTTTTTCATTGTTCTTAAGATCCAAGGGCTTGGGTCTGTGTTCACCTGTACAAATTGGTGAGGATTTTTAATCAAGCCTTCCCCAGGAAAGGGGGTGTAGGGCTTGGGTGGAAGACATCTCCAAGTGGGCTCTTTCCCTGTTCTTTGTTTAACACGCTTGTTGGTGGCAGCATAGGGTTCAAGGACAAGGCAAAATTTGTACCTTGGGGAAGTTTTTAACCTAACCTGGTAAGAATAAGCTTAGGGGGTCTTTCATGCAGGACCCCACATCTGTGGCCTAGAGTTCAGAGTGGGGAAGGAACCTTGACAGGAGCTTTGTCTCCTACCAATCAGTAAGAAAGTGGTAGTTTGGAAGTTAATTTTTTCCCCCCAAAGGAAAAATTGGGGCAGAAAAATAGAGGCAGTATTTGGATCTAAGCGCAGTGATATTTGTAATCTGGAAGGGAATCCCACAACCTTGGATCAACAGCTGATAAAACGCTATATCTAGCATTCACAGGTCTTAATTTGTTCTTGGGTAGCCTCATTGTTCCTTAGTAGTACAGGTGTCAGGGATGGGATCAGTGACAGAAGAGCAGTGCCTCAAGTAGCTCAGCCCTAGCCTCTGAAGAACGTTGAAAATTAATTCCTCTTCCCCATGTTAATAATTGCTCAGAAATACACATAATGAAGAGATGTCTGAGAAATGTTCCTCCTTCTACATACTTTTTTGCAGAAAAAGATTATAATATCCCTTTCTCTTTGTTCAAATATATGCAATCTCCTTTATTGTACTAAAATGCTACAGTAAATGAAATATTTTTGTTCCCTTCTTTTGAAAATACCAGTGCTTTAAAAATAAATCTAAAACTGATACCTTGCTAATTTCTCTCTGAATTTTTACAGAGAGGCCATAGGTGTGAAATGCACAAGTCAGATAACAGAGTGTGACAAAGTTCCTGCTCTACCTTGGTGGGGCTTGCGCTTATTGGCGGATTTGCTCGCCTTGGAGTTTCACGGCGGCCCTCAGCTTGGCCGTTTTTCTGAATTCACATCCAGGTTGACTCCTCCTGTGTCTGACCAGGAGTTGGGAGGATTTGGGGGGAACCCGGGCCTGCCCTCTACCCTGGGTTCCAGCCCAGAACCCTGTGGAATGCAGCTGTCTAGAGTGCCTCCTGGAACAGCTGTGCAACAGCTACAATTCCCTAAGCTACTTCCCCATGGCCTCCTCCCAACATCTTCTTTATCCTCACCATAAGACCTTCCTCCTGGTGTCTGATGATGCTTGTACTCCCCAGTCCTCCAACAGTCTGCATTCTCACTCTCAGCTCTTAGTGCCTCTTGCTCCCAGCTCCTCACACACACACCGCGAACTGAAGTGAGCTCCTTTTTAAAACCCAGGTGCCCTGATCCACCTGCCTTAATTGATTCTAGCAGCTACTTGATAGGCTGATTAGAACACGAGTAGCCAGTCTTAATTGCCTCCAGAAGGTTCCTGATTGTTCTGGAACCTTCCCTGTTGGGAAACGGAACGTCTTTTGCTTGCTCCTCAGCTATCTGCTTTCTGTTCTTTCCTAAAGCCCCCTGGCCCGGATTTTTCTTACTTTTTGCACTTGCCTTAGTCCCCCCCCCGACCGGGCCAGACGCTTTTTTTGTTTTCTTTTCATTTTTTGTGTTTTTTTCCCGTCTACGTCCTTCGCCAGCACCCGCCCCCCCCCCACGCCTGCTTTCGGGTGCAGCTATTTGCCTCAGCTGAAATCCCCGGGGGGGGGGGAAGATTGCCAACCCGATATCCGGAGGGGGGAGTGGAAGCCCCCAGACCCAGCCGTTTTGCTGTCAGCTTATTTCTGCAATTTTTCTCGGCCTGCTGAAAGCCTTGGAACACAGCCAACACAGCTGGAGAAGAAGAAGATAGCAGACAGAAAAAATCACCCAGGGAAGCTACAAATCGTCATGGAGGGGGCCGTAAGACTGAGTAACTTTTTGAATTATACTCTCGTGGGGGGGAGTTTGACTGTGGCTTAATTGCGTTTGTAGCGGCACAGGGGGTGTGGCACGGAGCTGCCCCCCGATCCACCGGTGCCTCCCCCAACATTATTACAATTGTCATGGCCCCCCAGCTGTCCGTCCCTGCTGGCAACCTGCCATCTACCTCGGATCCAGCTGTTTGCTTTGAACTTTGCCTTTCAGACCGGACATAACAGCCGACCAAAGGAGACTCTTTGGACAAACGTGCATGGGTCCACACCCCCCACCCCCCGAACTGTTTATCCCACAGCTTGCCCCTATCACCAGACCCCGATTCCTGTTTTTCCCCCCCTTCCAGTCCAACCCATTTGGTACCACCACCCCCCCGCCTGCAGCCCAGCAGGGAGGAGCGGTTAATCTGCTTCTCCCTCCCCCCTCCTCCTTCCGGTGTCTCCCCGTCTCTCCCTGCTCACAATGGCGGGGAATGAGAGGGGCGAGGCCCCTTTACCAATATCAGTTCTTCCTCCCCCACCTCCCCCCCACAACCCCCGAGCCCCCCGCCCACCACTGTCAAAATACCTGCCACCGCCCCCGATGGGGCAGCGGCAGCAGGAGGCACCGGGGCGATTACTGCCACTGCTACGTCCATCGTCCCCCCAGATTCTAGGAATCCCCCCGCAGCTGGCCGAAAAGGCCAGGGTGGGAAGAAAGGAAAGGGCCCCGCTAAAACCACTAGGCCCTCCATGGCAGGGGCTGCCCCCACTGCTGTGGCCTTGTCATTGACCGTGGCGCCACCCCGTGCTGTTCCCTCCCCCAGCTCTGTGAACGTCCCTCCCCCGGCCCCCAGGACGTATGCCCGGGCTCCCCCCTGCCTGCCGCCTCATCATCTCACCCACCCATTGCCTCCGCTACCATCACCAGCGGCCGGGGCCCCTTCCCCATCTTGACCAGGAGGCATGGTGTCCGTTGCCTCCTGGTGCCCACCTCGCCCCATGTGGAGACATACGTGCAGGCGTTGGCGAAGGTGGTAGGATCCAAGGCTATTGTGGTGGCCTCCAAAATGTATGGGAAGGTCGTTTTTTTCTTAGCTTCGGAGGCTGCCGTCCAGGAGGCGGTGGAGAGGGGCCTGGCGGTGGGGGGGTGTTTGTCCCCCTAGAGCCGCTAGAAGACATGGGCGTTCGCCTCGTCCTCACCTCCATTCCTCCCTTTTTACCCAATGCTGCCCTGTTACCCGCTCTCTCCACCCTGGGGAAACTTGTCTCTGTCATCAGCCCTCTCCCGTTAGGCTGCAAGGACCCCACCCTCCGTCACGTCCTTTCTTTCCGCCGGCAAGTGCAGCTTCTACCGCCGGCGGCGGTGCGTGACGGAAAGGCGCTCGAGGGGTCCTTCCTAGTCCGCTACCAAGGAGCCCGCTATCGGGTCTTTTACTCCACCGGAGAGGCCCGGTGCTACCTCTGCCGCTCAGTGGGGCATGTCCACAGAGACTGCCCTTTGGCCCAGGGGGGAGGGGCACCCGAGACCCCCGAGACCCGGCAGGACATCGGCTCCGTCGTTGCCGACACCCCTAGCCGCCCGGCACCTGAAGCCTACCCTCCTCCTACTCAATCCACCGCTGCTCCCGTCCGGGCCCAAGAAACACCTTCCCTACAACACCCAGGTGAGCAAGGAAGTCCCACCCTTGCTATTACCAATCTGGTAGAGCCTATGGAGGAGGGTGTGGCAAAGATATTACCGGGTATAGGAGAGGGCCCGCCCCAAGGAGAACCCCCCACCCCTCATGCTGCCTTACCATTACCCCCCCGAACCATCGCCTCCGCCCCCCGACACAACCCCTGCTAACCAACCCCCAGACGACGCTATGGAGGGCTGGACCCTAGTCCAGGGGAAGCGAGGCAAGCGGAAGGCTCGAGTTCCGCTGCACCCATCTGATGCGGAAGCCCCACAGAAGACCAGGAAGGGAGGCACTCATATCGAGCCTTCCGCTATGGCCACAAGTGAGATCCATCCGCTGGTGTCGGGAGGGGAAGACAGACTGGCATTGGAGGGCAGAACCCCCCCTCCACGAGAGACCCTCCCCTCCGAGACCCCTGAGGAAGCTCCTTTTGCCCAGATACCACCCGAACCCCCCGCGAACCCCGAGGCGACCATTGAGGTGGGCCCTAGAGGAGAGGCCCCCGGGGTAGCAGGAGTTGGCCTCTCCTCCGTGTATGTGGAGATTGAGGCCCTAGATTTGACCCCGGTCACCCAGGGAGAAGATGATCTACTGCCGGCTGGCCTCGATCTGGGTAGCCTCACCCCAGCCCCCCTTTCCCCATGCTCCCTCCCGCTAATTGCCTTCCCGGGCGAGCGCACCGCAGAAGGTGGTCCACCACCTGATGCCATGGCCGCCAAGACCACCACAGAGCCAGCACCTAGCATCACTGGGAGCCCCCTCCCTTATCCCTTAACCCTCGACTCTGCTCAGGAGGCACCTTCTTTTAGCTGCTCGCCTCATGAAGCCCAGAGCCTTACCTCTGCCCCTGCCCCCACCCCTGTCTCTGCCCAATTCCCCTCCTTCTGCAATGCTAATGCCGCCCCTGGGGTTATTTTTTCCCCGCCTTTTGCAGATTCCCCCCAGGGAGCAGTCTTTGCACTTTCTAGTCGCGACCCATTAGGAGTTGCAATTTTTTCCCTGCCATCCCCTTCCACCCCAAGGCGTGAAATGGATTTAATAACTCCAGCCTGTCAGACTCCCCGTCGGTGGTCCACACCCTGTCTACCCGCCTTAGCGGACCATGAGGCTGCACTAAGAGCCCCACCAGGGAATACCCCGGAAATCGTAACCCCACCCCCCCATGAGCTGCGGCATGCACTACGGAAGTTCTTAGAACACACCCATGGCGCCCGCAATAGGGTACAGCTGGCTCTTCAGCTATGGGGGGACTTTGACCAAATCCTCCAGGCCACAAGGGCCCTTATACAGGAGGGCAGGGGGCAAGGAAAGCGTGATGCTGCGGCCTACGAGCGGGCCCGTGGCTTCTGAAACAATCTACTCATCCACGGGATGGGTCACGGGTTGCTGCGCAACCCACCGGGGGCCACAAACACCCCCACTAACAAGAAACCCCCATCCCCGCAGCCCTCAGCATGACGCCTCTTATTATTGCAACCCTGAATACCAGGGGCTATAGGATGGCTCTCAGCAGGTCCCAGGTTCTCTCTTATCTTTGGGAAGGGGGGTACTCTGTAGTTTTCCTGCAGAAGACCCATACGGACCCGACTGCCGAGGACAGGTGGCGGCGGGAGAGGGGGGACGGGGTATACTTTAGCCACTTCACGACTTGGCAAGCTGGAGTGGCGACCCTGTTCTCCCCCAACCTACGGCCCGAGGTGCTAGGGGTCACTGAGGCCATGCCGGGCCACCTGCTGCACCTTCAAGTCCATATGGAGGGGCTCGTGGTCAACCTTGTTAACATCTATGCTCCACAAACGAGCCCAAAGCGGCCACAATTCTATCAGCGGGTGTCCGACTTTCTCGGCACCCTAGATTCGCACGAGTGCCTGGTCCTGGGAGGGGACTTTAACACCACCCTCGAGGAACGGGACCGCTCAGGGGCCGAGCCGAGCCCGGCCGCCGTGAATATTCTCCGAGGAATAGTCGAACATCACTCCCTAGTGGACGTCTGGCATGATCATCACCCAGATGACACTTCCACATTCACTTTTGTCCGGGTGGAGGCCCATCGGTCACACCACTCTCGGTTGGACCATATTTACTTATCCCGTTTCCATCTTTCACAGGCCCACTCCTCCGCCATTCGGCCGGCCCCATTCTCCGATCATCATTTAGTCACTGTAACGGTCTCCCTCCGTGCAGAGAGACCAGGGCCGGCCTATTGGCACTTTAATAACAGCCTGTTGGATGACGAGAGCTTTGTGATGTCCTTCCGGGAGTTTTGTCTGGCCTGGAGAGAGCAGTGGCGTGCCTTTCCCTCGGTGCGGCGATGGTGGGATCTCGGGAAGGTGCGCGCCAAGCTCTTCTGCCGTGACTACACTCGGGGCACCAGCCGACGGCGAAATGCGGCGATAGAGCAGTTGGAACGGGAGGTCTTAGAGATGGAGAGGCGCCTGGCCGCCGATCCCGAGGACCCGTTCCTCTGCGGAGCGTGCCGGGAGAAGCGGGAGGAGCTCCGGGCCCTTGAGGACCACCGGAACCGAGGTGCCTTCGTTCGATCCCGCATCCGCCTCCTTCGGGAGATGGACCGCGGCTCCCGCTTCTTCTATGCCCTGGAGAAAATGAGGGGGGCCAAGAAACACGTCACCTGCCTTCTTGCGGAAGACGGCACCCCCCTCACGGATCCGGAGGAGATGCCCGTGACTTCTACACAAGCCTTTTCTCCCCGGACCCGACCGATCCTGACGCTTGCGAGGTGCTCTGGGAGGAACTCCCCACGGTCAGCGTGGGCGACCGGGACCGACTAGAGCTGCCTCTCACCCTGGCCGAGTTCTCGGAAGCCCTCCGTCGCATGCCCACCAATAAATCTCCGGGCATGGACGGGCTAACCGTGGAGTTTTACCGCGCATTCTGGGACATTCTCGGCCCAGACCTAGTCACCGTCTGGGCTGAGTCCTTGCAGAGCGGGGTCCTCCCTCTGTCGTGCAGGCGAGCGGTGCTCGCCTTGCTGCTGAAGAAGGGGGACCTCTGCGATTTACGAAACTGGCATCCCGTCTCACTCCTTAGCACGGATTACAAAATCATAGTGAAAGCAATCTCGCTGCGGCTAGGGTCCGTGATGGCGGACGTGATCCACCCAGACCAGACCTATACTGTCCCGGGTCGCAGCATTTTTGATAACCTCTTTCTAGTCCGAGACCTTTTGGAACTCGGGCGGAGAGATGGTCTGTCGTTCGCCCTCCTGTCTTTTGATCAGGAGAAGGCGTTCGATAGAGTAGACCATGGGTACCTCCTGAGCACTCTGCAGGCGTTTGGATTCGGACCTCAGTTTGTGAGTTTTCTCCGGGTGCTGTATGCCTCCGCAGAGTGTTTGGTTAGGCTCAACTGGACCCTGACTGAACCGGTCAGCTTCGGGCGAGGAGTGTGGCAGGGGTGCCCCCTCTCGGGCCAGTTGTATGCTCTGGCGATCGAGCCTTTCCTCTGTCTCCTCTGCAGGAGGATGACAGGGTTGGTGCTGCAGGAGCCGGAGCTGCGGCTGGTCCTGTCGGCGTACGCCGATGACGTACTCCTCGTGGTCCAGGACCCGGGCGACTTGGCGCGAGTGGAGGCATGCCAAGCCATCTATTCGGCAGCCTCCTCCGCCCGAGTCAACTGGGTCAAGAGCTCTGGCTTGGCGGTGGGGGACTGGCGGCAGGTGGGCTCCCTCCCACCCGCACTTCAGACCATCCGGTGGAGTGCGGGTCCACTGCTCTATCTCGGCGTTTACCTTTCTGCCACGCATCCTTCCCCACCGGAGAACTGGCAAAATTTAGAGGGCGGGGTGATAGAGCGGATCTGGAGATGGACGAGGCTACTCCGATGTCTCTCCCTCCGAGGGAGAGCACTGGTGCTTAACCAACTAGTCCTGTCCATGCTCTGGTACCGGCTCAACACCGTGGCCCCGGCCCCGGGTTTCCTGACCCACCTCCGGAGATTGATTCTAGAGTTCTTCTGGTCAGGAATGCACTAGGCCCCTGTTGGAGTTCTTCATCTACCCCTGAAGGAAGGAGGGCAGGGCCTGAAGTGTCTGTACACTCAGGTCCGCGTTTTCTGCCTCCAGGCCCTGCAGAGGCTCTTTTATAGTGCACGTAGTTCGGCGTGGAGCATACTGGCGCACGCCTTCCTGCGCCGCTTCCAAGGGCTTCGATACGACCGGCAGCTCTTTTATCTTTCTCCGAGGGGTTTTCCGCGAGACCTCTCCGGGCTGCCGGTCTTCTATCAGGACCTCCTCCAGACCTGGAAACTGTTTCTAACAACCAGGTCCGTGGCGGCCACCGTGGGAGCAGATCTCCTCACGGAGCCCCTGCTACACAAACCCCAGCTTCGTGTGTGGGTGGCGGAGTCCCACTTGGTGTGCCAGAGTTTGGTCCTGGCGGAAGTCACGAGAGTCGGAGACCTCCTGGACTATGACCGGGGAGACTGGCTGGATCCCCTGACGCTCGCTCGGTGCATGGGGCTCTCCAGACCTCGTACCCCCCAGCACGTACTTCAGGAGGTGAAGGCTGCCTTGACGCTCGCTGCTCGGGCTTATCTCAACCGAGCCTTGCGCGAGGGCGCACCCCCCCACCCTCTACCCCAGACCCACCGGACCTTTCAATTGGGCCCCACCCCATAGATCCCAACAAACCCCTCACCCTTTCACTGCGAGCCAGCTGCATGAACTGCAGCCGGTCAGCTTTCAAATTGTGCCACGGAAATATCTATACACACTCACGCTTCACACCCTTCATGCCCACACCCTGGTGTCCTGCCCTGATACAAAGTGGCGGGACCTCCTGCCACCTTTGGAGGGTGAGCAACCTCGGTGGGCCAGCCTGTATTCCACCTTGGTCCCGAGGCCCGTCGGGGACATTAGTTGGCGGCTTCTTCACAGAGCTGTAAGCACAGGCGTGTTTTTGACACGTTTTACCCCCATCCCAGATACTTGCCCTTTTTGCAACATGAGGGAAACCCTGGCGCACGTATATTTATAGTGTGCCAGATTGCAGCCCCTTTTCCGGCTCCTCAAGAATATTTTATTATGCTTTTGGCTCCACTTTTCCCCTCACCTTTTTATTTACACACTCCCCATCCGTGGCCCCACAAAATCGTGAGATCTCCTGGTTAACCTCCTCCTAGCCCTAGCTAAAACAGCCATTTATAAAACCAGAGAGGGGAGGTTGGCTAATGAAGCGTCCTGCGATTGTAGGGCCGTTTTTCAATCCTCAGCACATTCACATATCCGGGCGGAGTTCCTCTGGGCAGCATCCACCGACTCCCTTGACGCCTTCGAGGAGCGGTGGGCACTCTCCGAGGTTCTCTGCTCGGTGACCCCATCCGGTTCCCTCCGTCTGACCCTTTGATTGAGAGAAAGAGCGAGAGACCCCAGCCCCAGCCGTTGCCGCTGTGGATACCATCATCACTGTCACCTAGGAGGGGTCCTATAACACGTGGGTGTACACCCCCCCACCCCCAAACCGCCCACCCCGCAGCCATGCCCATCTTGTCGGGCACTCTCAGGAGAGGAATAATTGGTGACTCTGAGCGTGGCACTAGGTAACTCGAGGAGGTGGAAGACCACGAGTTTTCGAGGAAGCCCCCCCGCTCTGGGCCCAGGCTAGCCTGAACACTTCTCCCTCCTGAAGGCTGCTGTATTATACCTTCTGTTTGCTTTGTTTTGTTGCATAGCTTTGCTTTATTCTCTTTGGTGATTTTTTGTAAGTGTTACACAAATAAAATTCTTTTCGGCTTCAAAAAAAAAAATTGCTCTCCTATAGCCATCTAGCCCTACCCTGTCACATATCCCCCCCTCTGCTTAACGCTAGGGGGTTGGGCAACTTGGGACAAGCCATCTGCATTGCATGGTGGCTTCCAGGCTGGTGTAGTATGGTGAATTGGAAAGGTTGTAGGGACAGGAACCATCTGGTCACCCTTGCGTTCTTCTCTTTATTTCGCTGCATTCACTGGAGGGGTGTATGGCAGGTCACAAGAGTAAACCGTCATCCCAGAAGGTAATAATGTAGTGTTTCCATGGCCCATTTCACAGCTAGGCACTCTTTCAACCACGGCATACTTCTGCTCTCGCGGGACGAGTTTCCTGCTGAGGTAGACAATTGGGTGTTCTTCATCTCCGACCATCTGCGATAGGACAGCTCCCAATCCTACTTCAGATGCATCTGTTTGTAAAATGAATGCTTTGTTGAAGTCTGGGGTTATAAGCATGGGGTTACTGCAGAGGGCTGCCTGTAGATCCATGAATGCTTTCTCTGCGGCATCTGTCCACTTCACCACGTCTGGACCCCAGGCTTTTATCAGGTCTGTCAGGGGACTCACGCTGGTAGCAAAATGGGGAATAAATCGTCGATAGTACCCCACCACACCCAGGAATGCCCGGACTTGCTTTTTCCGATTCGGCCGGGGCCAATTTTGGCTAGCCTCTAGTTTGTTTAGTTAGGGCTTGACCATGTCCCTTCCTACAATGTAGCCAAGGTATTTTAGCCTATAGCACACTTGGCTGGGTTGGCTATGAGGCCAGCCTGTCTTAGCATGTCCAGAACCTCTTCCTCCTTTCCTAAGTGGGTTTCCCAGTTGGGGGTGAGAATAACCACATCATCCAGGTATGCTGCTGCATAACCGGTATGGGGCCGTAGGAGCTTGTTCATAAGACGCTGGAAGGTGGCAGGTGCCCCATGCAGTCCAAAAGGAAGAACAGTATATTGAAACAGACCCTCTGGTGTAGAGAATGCCGTCTTTTCTTTTGCATCTTTGGCAAGGGGAATCTGCCAGTATCCCTTTGTTAAATCAAGGGTGGTCAAAAATCGGGCATTGCCTAGGCGGTCAACTAACTCATCGATACGGGGTATGCATTGAATTTGGATCGCTCATTCAGCTGGCGAAAGTCAATACAAAACCTAGTGGTGCCATCAGGTTTGGGCACCAACACAATTGGGCTGGACCACTGACTTTGGGACTCTTTGATGACTCCTAGCTCCAACATCCTTTTTACCTCTGCCTTGATCTCCTCCCTTTTTGCTGCTAGGACCCGATAGGGCCTTAAAGTTACCTTTGCCCCAGGGTTTGTGATAATGTGGTGATATTCTTCGGTTGTCCAGCCTGGTTTGGTTGAAAACAAGTCCTGGTATCAGTTGATCATCTCAGTTACCTCCTTTTTCTGGTTTGGTGTCAGATCAGTGGATATCCTGATCTGCTCTTGCATGTTATTTCCCTGGATCGGGGTCTCTTGGACCACTACATGCACCTCTCATTGGTGCCAGGGCTTTAAGAGGTCAATGTGATAAATTTGTTCTGGTTTCCGATGTCATGGCTGCTGCACCTTGTAGGTTTCTTCCCCCACGGGTTCAACCACCTCATAGGGCCCCTGCCATTGGGCCAAAAGCTTGCTTTCTGCTGTGGGTACCAACACCATCACCCAATCCCCTGGTTGGAACTGTTGGACTTTTGCCTGGTGATTTTAATGGGTTCGCTGGGCCTCCTGCTCTTTTTCCAAATGTTCCAGTACAATAAGGCTGACCCGGGCTATCCGTTCTCTCATCTGCAACACATGGTCAATTATATTTCTCCCCTCATTGGGTTCCTCTTCCCAGATTTCTTTTGCAATATCTAATATGCCACAGGAGTGGCGTCCGTACAATAATTCAAAGGGGGAAAACTCAGTTGAGGTCCGAGTTACTTCCCGGATTGCAAACATAAGGTAGGGTTGTAGGGTGTCCCAATCCTTCCCGTCTCGACTTACCACTTTCCTTATCATTGCCTTGAGGGTCCGGTTAAACCTTTCTACCAGCCCATCGGTCTGCGGATGATAGCCTGAAAACTTCAGTCTATGTATATGGAGTAGCGTACAGAGGTCCTTCATTAGCTTTGACATAAATGGGGAACCTTGGTCTGTTAATATCTCCTTTGGTAGCTCCACTTGGGCAAAGATCCCCAACTACTCTTTAGCTATCGTTTTAGAGGCCGTGTTCTGAAGGGGGACGGCTTCTGGGTAGCAAGTAGCATAATCCAGAACGACAAGTATATATTGGTGGCCCCGGGCTGTCTTCTCCAGGGGTCCCACAAGATCCATGGCTATCCACTCAAAGGGGACTTCTATGATGGGAAGGGGTACTAAAGGTGCCCTCAAGTGGGGATGGGGACTGTGCAGCTGACACTCCGGGCAGGACGCACAGTACCTCCGCACTTCATGTACTCTGGGCCAGAAGAATCGTCGCAGGACCCGTGCCAGGGTCTTCTCTAACCCCAAATGCCCCCCCCCCCCAAAGATGACTATGGGCCAGACTTAATACAGCATTCTGATGTTTTTGAGGTACTAGGATCTGCTGTACCTTCTGCCCCTGTACTGGTGCAACCCGGTATAAGAGATTCTTCTTCATTATGAAGTAGGGTCCTGGTCCCTGGGTTTTCCCTTCCACGGGAACCCCATCTATTTCGGTCACCTCCTTCCTAATGTTGTCATACCTTTGGTCTTCAGCCTGATCCTGTCCAAAATTTCCTCTGCCGGGGCTAATCTGCTCAAGATCTAGGGGGCCAGTCTCTGTTGCCTCTACTGGTTCAGAGGCGTTAAGGTGTGGGTCAGACTCGGGTGCTTCTCCCTCCTGGGTGGCCTCCTTTACAGCTACTCGGGTCCGCCTACCTATGAGAGCGACCCTCTGGCTTTGGGCCAGTATTTGGGTTCCCAAGGCCTCAGCTGCCCTTCTTTCCCTTTTCATCCTTCTACGCTGTCTGGGAGTGGAGAACAAATCTGGGGATATTTCAGAGAAGGTTGGGGGTTGACAGTCTACTGTGGATGCCTCACTACTTTCAGGGCTTCCCCCTTTCTCCAATTCCCCCACTGGGAGTAAGTCTCCAAACTCTGGGAAGTCCCTCCTTATGAGCACTGGGTATGGGAGTTTAGGGACTACACCTGCTTCTACCTCAGTAGTGTTCCCCTGAATCTCGATTTTTACAGGGATGGTGGGGTAATAACCAACTGTCCCATGGACGCATGTTATCCCCGTATGCTTAGCCCACGGCAGCTGACTACGCTTCATGAGCTTCCCTGGGACAAGCATGATAGCACTCTCCGAATCAACCAATGCGATGGTCTCTACCCCATTTAGCTTCACTGCTCTAGTGTACATATGTGGGGTTAGTGAGACTCCCAAAGGTGGATTAGGGAGCATGGGTCTGCCCAGTTCCCCAGGTTACACTGCATAGGCTCCTTGGCACTGGGAGACTGTGCAGCTATATGTCTCCACTCCCCGCAGGCATAACATCTGTATGGAGCCCTAGGCGTTCCCTGGTCTCTTGGTTTGGGTAGTCTGCCATTATGATCCTCTTCCCCCTCAGTGCTCTGACTCTTTATGGCTTCTGGTGGGCCTTCAACCCCTCTCTTTTTCCACCTGGGTTCTCCTGGTGGCCCAGTCACCCGAGCTCTAGGGCTTGGTGCTGCTAGTTTAACCTGGGGTGCTTCTTCCTTAATTGGTTGGGTCAGCTCCCTTGCTGTCCTTTGCCTTTCTACCAGCGCGACAGCCTTGTCGTAGGTGGAGGGTTCGTTCTGGCTTACCCAGGCATGAAAGTCTGGCAGTGAGTCCTCTCATGTACCAGTCGATGACCAGAACCGCTAGTATCTCCTCCGGACTCCGGGACTCAGTTTGTAACCACTTTCGTGCAAGATGGAGGAGGTCATATAATTGAGACCGCGAGGTTTGGTTTTCCTGGTACCTCCACTCATGGTATTGCTGGGCCCGCACTGCGGTCGTTACCCTAGATCTGGCCAGGATCTCTGCTTTCAGATGGGGGTAGTCTGCTGCAGCCTCTTCAGGCAAATCATAGTAGGCTTTCTGGGCCTCCCCACACAGGAATGGAGTGAGGATGCCAGACCACTGTTCTTGAGGCCAAGCCTCCTGCAGGGCTGTCCTCTCAAAGGCCAGGAGGTACGCCTCTACATCATCCTCCCGCATCATTTTCTGCAGCCAATTGCTGGCCCGCATGATCTGCGTCCCATCATGGCCGTGGTTCAGCTCTGTAAGGGCCTTTACCTGGTTAACCAATTCCCGCAACATTGCCTGGTCTTGAGCAGCCTGGTCCATTAGCAGGCGATTAGTCTCTTGCTGCAGCCTCCCTGCCTCCTGTTGGGCGGCTGCCTGGACATGAGTAGCCTCCAGCTGGGCAGCCGTGGCTTGTATCAGTGCCCACAACCTCCTCCATTGTGGTGAAAAAAAATAAAAATAGACCCTCTTCCCCCTCCCCCCCCTTCCAAACACCCTCCTTCTTCCACCGTGCTGTGGAGACCAGATCCCACTTCCGACACCACTAGTGACAATGTTCCTGCTCTACCTTGGTGGGTCTTGCACTTATTGGTGGATTTGCTCACCTTGGAGCTTCACGGCAGCCCTCAGCTTGGCCATTTTTCTGAATTCACAGTCCAGGTTGACTCCTCCTGTGTCTGACCAGGAGTTGGGAGGACTTGGGGGGGAACCCGGGCCCGCCCTCTACTCCAGGGCCCTGTGGAATGCAGCTGTTTAGAGTGCCTCCTGGAACAGCTGTGCAACACCTACAACTCCCTAGGCTACTTCCCCATGGCCTTCTCCCAACATCTTCTTTATCCTCACCATAGGACCTTCCTCCTGGTGTCTGATGATGCTTGTACTCCTCAGTCCTCCAACAGTCTGCATTCTCACTCTCAGCTCTTAGTGCCTCTTGCTCCCAGCTCTTCACACGCACACCACAAACTGAAGTGAGCTCCTTTTTAAAACCCAGGTTCCCTGATTAGCCTGCCTTAATTGATTCTAGCAGCTACTTGATAGGCTGCAGGTGTTCTGGAGACAATAAAGACAGGCTGATTAGAAGATTCCTGATTGTTCTGGAGCCTTCCCTGTTACCTTACCCAGGGAAAAGGGACCTACTTAGCCTGGGGCTTATATATCTGCCTTCTATTACTCTCCTATAGCCATCTAGCCTGACCCTGTCACAAGAGCTACTATAGGTTCAGTGGTCTCAGCCCTGAGCTAGCCTCCATTATTTCAGGGTAAGTTTTTTCTATGTCTAGCAATACGATTGGACTTAAAGCAGAAAAACCTTTGAGAAATAACGTTTAATTAAGATTCAGTCTTAAAATAAACAGAACATATATTTGACTGAAAATGATATTCCTGGGCATTTTTAGATTTTACAAACAAAATGTAAAATATTAAACTTCTCAGAATAGGTAGTATTGTGTTAATACTCATACTGTGTGCCCAAGTGAGGTACTATTACTTTTAGAAATAATGGACATTTTGAAGAAACAGAACTTAAGGGTTTCAGAGTAAGCATCCAATGAAGTGAGCTGTAGCTCACGAAAGCTTATGCTCAAATAAAGGTGTTAGTCTCTAAGGTGCCACAAGTACTCCTTTTCTTTGAGAACTTAAAGGGTCATTTTAAAAGAAAAAAAAACTTGTTACTCATTGCCAGTAACATTCAGTTGGAGTTTAGTCAGTCCTACAATGTCCTGGAGATATGAATTCAAAATTAATATACAAAAATGAAATATGCACCTAACCAAGTCCAGTCATATTTCTGTTACAATCAGTAGGAGTTTTCCCATTGATTTGAATGGAAGCAGGATCAGACCCAATCCCATCTTCTTGTGCAATTTGTTACTGAAGAGAAAGCACTGCGATAAAAATTGCCATTCACTAGTTAACACAAACTAAGGAATCTTATAGTATCCTAGCTAAGTCAATGGTGTGAGACTTGGTACATGGTGATTTTTTTTTTTTAAACACAAATTAAGAAACCTGGAATCCATTTCAAAACTCTGAAATAAAATGGTGGTGGGGTGTGTGTGTATGGCCTACTGTCAAGGTTCCTTCCCCACTCTGAACTCTAGGGTACAGATGAGGGGACCTGCAAGAAAAACCCTCTAAGCTTATTTTTACTAACTTACGTTAAAACTTCCCGAAGGCACTTCCCATTTTACCTTTTGCCCCTGGACTTTATTGCTGCCACCACCAAGCGTCTAACAAATATATAACAGGGAAAGAGCCCGCTTGGAAACGTCTTTCCCCCGCAAAATCCTCCCAAACACTACACCCCCTTTCCTGGGGAAGGCTTGATAAAAATCCTCACCAATTTGCATAGGTGAACACAGACCCAAACCCTTGGATCTTAAGAACAATGAAAAAGCAATCAGGTTCAATTAAAATTCTTCTTTTAAGAAAAACTAAAAGAATCACCTCTTTAAAAAATCAGGATGGTAAATACCTTACAGGGTAATCAGATTCCAAACAGAGAATCCCTCTAGGCAAAACCTTAAGTTACAAAAAGACACAAAAACAGGAATATACATTCCATTCAGCACAACTTATTTTATCAGCCATTTAAACAAAACAGAATCTAATGCATATCTAACTAGATTTCTTATTAGCCCTTTACAGGAGATCTGACCTGCATTCCTGCTCTGGTCCTGGCAAAAGCATCACACAGACAGAGAGCCTTTTTTTCTCCCCCCTCCAGCTTTGAAAGTATCTTGTCTCTTCATTGGTCATTTTGGTCAGGTGCCAGTGAGGTTATCCTAGCTTCTTAACCCTTTACAGGTGAAAGGGTTTTGCCTCTGGCCAGGAGGGATTTAAAGGTGTTTACCCTTCCCTTTATATTTATGACACCTACATAGATGTTTTGCCAAACAAAATGGTTTATTGCACCACTGGTAAGCACTTAATGGGTCAGATTAATTGAGGTATATTCTGGCTGCTTTGGGCCTCTGTGATCATAGAAGATTAGGGTTGGAAGAGACCTCAGGAGGTCAACACCTTGCTCAAAGCAGGATCAACCCCAACTAAATCATCCCAGCCAGGGATTTGTCAAACTGGGCCTCAAAAACCTCTAAGGGTGGAGATTCCACCACCTCCTTAGGTAACCCATCCTAGTACTTCACCCCCCTCCTAGAGAAATAGTGTTTCCTAATAT
The DNA here is from genome assembly GCF_965140285.1 of Lepidochelys kempii. Taxonomy (NCBI): domain Eukaryota; kingdom Metazoa; phylum Chordata; order Testudines; family Cheloniidae; genus Lepidochelys; species Lepidochelys kempii. The sequence continues at coordinate 39,276,822 of NC_136382.1, forward strand.
CCAACATAGACCTCCCCCACTGCAACTTGAGACCATTGCTCCTTGTTCTGTCATCTGCCACCACTAAGAAAAGCCTAGTTCCATCTTCTTTGAAACCCTGCTTCAGGTAGTTGAAGGCTGCTATCAAATCCCCCCTCACTCTTCTCTTCTTCAGACTAAAGAAGCCCAGTTCCCTCAGCCTCTCCTCATAAGTAATGTGCCCAGCTCCCTGATCATTTTTGTTGCCCTCTGCTGGACTCTCTCCAATTTGTCCACATCCTTTCTGTAGTGGTGAGCCCAAAACTGTGTGCAATACTCCAGATGTGGCCTCACCAGTGCCAAATAGAGGGGATAATAACTTCCCTCGATCTGTTGGCAATGCTCCTACTAATGCAGCCCAATAGGCCTTTGGCCTTCTTGGCAACAAGGGCACATGACTGACTCATACCCAGCTTCTCATCCACAGTAATCCCCAGGTCCTTTTCTGAAGAATTGCTGCTTAGCCAGTTGGTCTCCAGACTGTGGCAGTGCATGGGATTCTTCTGTCCTAAGTGCAGGACTCTGCACTTGTCCTTGTTGAAACTCAGATTTCTTTTGGCCCAATCCCCCAATTTGTGTAGGTCAGTCTGGACCCTATCCATATATCTCCAGCGTATCTGCCTTTCTCCCCCAGTTTAGTGTCATCTGCAAACTTGCTGAGGGTGCAATCCATCCCGTCATCCAGTCATTAATAAAGATGTTGAACAAAACCAGCCCCACCACCGACCCTTGGGGCATTCTGCTTGATACCGGCTGCCAACTAGACATGGAGCTGTTGATCACTACCCATTGAGCCCGACAATCTAGCCAGCTTTCTATCCACCTTTAGTCCATTCATACAATCCATACTTCTTAAACTTGCTGGCAAGAACACTGTGGGAGACTGTATCAAAAGCTTTGCTAAGGTCAAGATATATCATGCCCACTGCTTTCCCCATATCCACAGAACCAGTTCTCATCATAGAAGGCAATCATGTTGGTCAGACATAACTTGCCCTTGGTGAATACATTTGACTGTTCCTGATCACTTTCCTCTCCAAGTGCTTCAGAATGGTTTCCTTGAGGACCTGTTCGATGTTTTTTTTCCTGGGACTGAGGTGAGGCTGACCAGTCTGTAGTTCCCTGGATTCTTCTTTTTCCCCTTTTTAAAAATGGGCACTATATTTTCCTTTTTCCAGTCATCTGAAACCTTCCCCAATCACCACAAGTTTTCAAAGATAATGGCCAATGGCTCTGCAATCACATCAGCCAATTCCCTCAGCATCCTCGGATGCATTAGATACGGACCCATGGACTTGTGCATGTCCAGCTTTTCTAAATAGTCCTTAACCTATTCTTTCACCACTGAAAGCTGCACACCTCCTCCCCATACTGTGCTGGCCAGTGCACCAGTCTGGGAGCTGACCTTGTCTGTGAAGACCGAGGCAAAAAAGCATTGAGTACTTCAGCTTTTTCCACATCTGTCACTAGGTTGCCTCCCCCATTCAGTACGGGTCCCACACTTTCCCTGACCTTCTTCTTGTTGCTAACATACCTGTAGAATCCATTCTTGTTACCCTTCACATCCCTTGCTAGCTGCAATTCCAATTGTGCTTTGGCCTTCCTGATTACACCTCTGCATGCTTGAGCAATATCTTTATACTCCTCCCTAGGCATCTATCCAAGTTTCCACTTCTTGTAAACTTCCTTTTTGAGTTTAAGTTCACCGAAGATCTCTGTTAAGCCAAGCTGGTTGCCCGTCATATTTGCTATTCTTTCTGCACATCGGAACGGCTTGTGCCCTTTCACAGCATACCAAAAGTCCACAGCTGGTGTATCTGTAATCAGACAAAAACCTTAAAGCAAGCTTTCCTCTTTATTTAGAATATGCAAACACTACTCCCCTGGTCCCACAAATTCCTGACATTCACTTATTCTGCTCCACTGTTTTGTCCATTTAGAAGCACAAACCATTCCTTGCAGATGGTGTGACTGCCAGGCTCTTGTATTTCTATCACTTCTCTTTTCCAGAGCTATCCTTTGTCACAACTTGTCTTATTTCTGAGCTGTCACCACCTTCCCTAAGCTATACCTGGTGGGAAAAAAAAGTAGAAAATTTATTATTTTCACGTAACATATTTCTAGCATCATAACCCTGGAAATATGAGTATAGCAGTCCTGATTCTTGCCTCAGCTATAATGGTTTTACACTGGTGTAATTTGATTTACTTAAGTGGAGTTCTGATTTACACTGCTGTGAACGTGAATAGAATCAGGCCCCATGTCTCTTTCAACACAAACCCACATCAAGTGACTTAGTGTTCAAATTGGGTCCTGGATACTGGAAATGACCCCACATGGGTGGGCCTTTGTCCTTACTCAGAGCTTCAGTGGAGGTGTGTGTGGATGCAGGTGTCATCCACATGGATCAGTTGGCAGAATTAAGAAACTTTCAAGAAAAAAATTTAGTAGATAATATTTCAACCACCTTTGATAACCAGAAATTCCTAGATAGATAGAAAACAGCTAACTTTCTGGGTCCTTTTCTTTTGCTCAAATTGCTGTTACTAGTGTTGAATTACAAGGCCAAACTTCCAGAGGAGGTCTGATCAGAGGCAGAAGTGAGGAGAAATCTGAAACTTGCCCAAACAAACAGAAAACAGACATACAGCCTCAAAAGCTAATCTAAGGCTTTGCATCAGGCCCTGGCTGCTCAGCAACTCTAAACTTTTTTGGAGGGGAACTCCTCGCCCTGTTGAAATCCATGCGAAACTCAGTTGATTTTAATAGAGCCAGGATTTCACTCTTTTTGACAGTAGTTGAAAGTGTTTTAAGACAAGTTCATATCACTTTCCTTTTCTAGACTACATTCTTACCTTTGCAGAGCTGTGCACAGTTTGAGGATCTTAAAACGCTTAGGGCTTGAACCAATGTCCATTGAAATCAACGGTATGCATCCGATGAAGTGAGCTGTAGCTCACGAAAGCTCATGGTCAAATAAATTGGTTAGTCTCTAAGGTGCCACAAGTACTCCTTTTTTTTTTTTTTTTGCAAAGACAGACTAACACGGCTGTTACTCTGAAACCAATCAGGGCCCTGTAACTTTCTCTCCATCTCCAAAGAAAGCATGCAGTTCTATGCCAGAAGAGCTAGTCATGCTTCTAGAATGTTTCATCTCCATGCATGAAATATTAATTCTTATTATTAATATTATTACTAAATAATCCATTGCTTATGAAAGATCCTGGAAATAGTTTATTTCAACTCGCTCCCCTTCTTTGTGTAATGGATGCCTGCTCTAAAGGAGCAGAGCATACTATAGCAGATCAGTAGTGATAACACTTTCGATTATCAATACCAAGTATATCAATACCAAGTATGATGCATTTGGAATGCATCCGATGAAGTGAGCTGTAGCTCACGAAAGCTTATGCTCAAATAAATTGGTTAGTCTCTTAAGGTGCCACAAGTACTCCTTTTCTTTTTGCAAATGCAGATTAACACGGCTGCTACTCTGAAACCTGTCACAATGCAATATAGTGCAGGCCAGCAAAGTCCATGACTAATATGCTGGCTATGCAAGCACAATAATTAAATAGCCATACATTATGGCCTAATTAAGTATGCCACACAGGTCCACCAATAGCAACACTATCATATACCATTTTCTTATAAATTATTTACATTGCCTGAGGATATTTTCTCATTCTGCATCCCCATAGTGCTTTCAAAACATCTGTTTTCCCCTATTTCCTAGCATCCCTTCCTCATATTTCAATTCATGTACAGCAAAGTATGATTTGTTCACCTGTAAGCTTCTTATAGCAAGTTAGTGCTCTGTACATTTTTACCTAATACCCTATTTCTGTTTCCCTCATGGAATAATAAGTCCTCAACTGAAAAAGGATTTGTATAACTGATAATGCTTTCTACAAAGATCATGTTTATATTTTTGTTTTGCTTTTTACCTCTAAACACATTAGAGCGGCAAATAATTTTAGCATCTCCAACAGTAAGTCATATTTCCATTTTTATCTCAGCCATTTCCAAAAGCTTTGGGTACATAAATACCTTTGATCACTTTGTTGTTAACATGCTTTGAGTATTTTTCATGGAAGTAGAAAAGGTTTGCACATCTAGCATGTTAGGTGCAATATATATGTAACCCTTCTGCCAGGCAGAGCCGGCAGCAACCAGGGCTGGGTTCAATATCTAGTGGTTCCTTTTCAACTGTACAACACAGAACTGGTTTGAGCCTCCACCCAGTAACCTGGGAAAATTACACACCACCCATGGCACCTCTGAGAGACAATACTTCCCCACTTGCAAGCACAGAGTCTTAGTGTAGAAAAGAAACTTTTAATGAAAGGGAAATGCCACATGCAGGATTCATAATCAGAAAATGGTGAGCAGGATACCAACCCCAGAGTGTGTGGGGTAGTGTCTTCTGCCTCATGTTCTTGAGTTCTACAACCAAGAGTTCCTTTACTGTGCCCCCCTCTGCTCCCTCACCATACCCCACTCACAGAGGTTGTGCTTGGTCAGTGAAGACCCAGGGTTCAGAGGTGCATGTAGGTGAGTTCACCTCCCACCCAGGGAAGAAGGCACCTTGCTTGCTTCTCCATCTGAGCACTTGCTCTGGCTGGCCACCCTGCCTGCCACTTTCCGCTCCACTGGCCGCCCCACCAGCTGACGTTCCTCTCCGCTGGCCGCCCCACCAGCTTCTCATTCTGCTCCACTTGCTTCCCACTTGTTCTGCTTGCTGCCTCACCAGCCACCATTCCACTCGCTGGTCACCTTCTGCCACCTGCCTCTCTGCTATCACCTCTCCAGGTCAGCCTCATGAGGTTTCACTCCGCTCTGTGATTTTCAGCTCCTATGCTGGGCAGAAACAACGTCCCAACACAAGTTCTTGTCAGCTCTTTTGAGCACTTAAAATAACAAAAGGCTCCTAATGAAACCTGTTAGGGGGCTTATTCCTTCACCCACTTACTTCCCTGGTCCTTCTCGCATGAAGAGAGAGCAACAATACGCAAGTCCAAAGCTGCAAACAATTCCATGTTTCTTGGGGTGAACTTTCAACAAGCATGATTCCAGTTTCCTTCCTTAGTGTCCCCCTTCACAGCTCTGACACCACAGAGCCTTACACCTGTGTCCCTGTTCCCATTCCCCCAGCCTCAGCAAAACAGGATTCCAATTTCCCCTCCACCCACCCCCTCATTTCCTGATTGACTGCAGACTATCTAGTCAAACTTGAGTTCTGCTTCGTTATACCTTAACCAATCATTTTACTGAAATGTAACTAACCAATCCTAACATATTGTAACGATTATTTAACCAATTATATCCCACCACCTTAATTAGTTTACACCCAGCAAAATTAGTTATACAGCAGACAGAAACAAATCACAGAACCAGACAGATTACAGACAAACAATAGGGAAATGGGACTACAGTGACAGAACAACAAAGAAATGAGGATTTCACATCCCAGCTATTGATAAATGAGTTCTTGCCAGACAGGATGCTATCAAACTACGTTTCTTTTTACATCTTCTAGGCACTTCCCTTTTCCTGGAGGTGATAGGAATACAATCCTGTCCTGATAATGTCTAACAGCCCAATAGCACCTTCTTCCAATGTGACTAGTTTGGAATGTGAGGATCTGACCATTCGCTTCCCAGCTTATGGATGCCTCTGCTGCTTAGAGAAAGATCTAAGCCTACACACAGGGCCTCAGACTGTCACAGTAAGAGAAGGCCCTTACACTGGCAGATTTTGATTTTCTCTTTTATACCTCTATAACTAGCTAAGTGATAAGAATACACTGAAATTCTTAGAGTATAGGCCTTTACAGACAGGCCTGAATATCTATATCCTAACAAAACGTATTTATCTTTCTCTTTGAACAGTGGGGAGTAACAGGGTAAACCAGACCAGGGACCCTTTGGGAGAGTCCACGCCTCCAGGCTGGGATATGTGCCCCTCTTACTTTCACAGGGAGCTGCACAGGGCTGTGCCTGTGGATGGTCAATGTAAACAAGCTGTCTCACAGCTCGCTAGCAAATTACCCTGATGGGCCATATGCAGCCCATGGGCCACAGGTTGCCCACCACTGCTATAGCCCTTCACCTCTAAAATGGAGATATTAATCTCTCACACACACAGTTGTGAAAATAAATACATTAAAAATTGTGAGGTTCTTAGATATTATGTTAAATGGCGTCAGATGAGTACCTAAGAGATAATTAAGCCCAATTCTTCTGCCTTATTTACTACAGATGATATCTACAGATTTGTGAGTGCACTAGACAGAGATGTTTAATAGTAATTGACTATTTCTGATATTTCCTAAAGATAATATATTTGCCACCTATATCTTGCAAAATGGTAATAAATTAATTTGTTTTGCTTGATAGGGAATTCCCTATTAATTTCTCATGATGGATATTGATTTTTTATTTGCAGAGTTGAAGGAACATGCTGGAAATCTTAATCATTACTGAAACCTTCAGGTCCACACCTTGGAGCAGAAGCTGGAGAGAGATAAGTCCAGGTTGCTAAAAGAAACCGGAAGCAAAATGATCCATTCTCACCATTGTTGAGGAACAGTGATGTGTCCAGAGATTTTGTTTATTGGATGACAGATCCACATGCCTCTATCTTCACTTCCCTGAAAGCTAGACCCACACTGGCCAAATTTTGTGAAGGTTAAGCAATCAGATAATAGCCTTTGTATATATTCAGTCTATTTTACCATACCTAAAACCAAGCAAGTTGCTTAGACATAAAAGAGAATGGTAAAAACATGGAGTAAGTTGCCCAAAATTAAATCTTACGTCTCTGAAATTTCAGAAGAAATCAAAAGACACATTTTAGTTAAGCCCCTGGATGATGTCTTGGGAGAGCTGGGTTTGACTACGGTTCTGCAACAGATTTCCTGTGTGACCCTGAGCAACTCGTATAATCTTTTTGCCTTACTTCCCTCTGAAAAATGAGGATATAGTCCTTCCTATCTAACAGACATTAGTAGGATAAATTAATTGTTTGTGAGGTGCTCAGCTAGTAATGTTATGTGGCCACAGAAGTAGATAGTACTGATGAAACCTAATAGGCAAACTGTTCCCATTCCTGACATTGAGGAATTGGCTTTTTTACTGCTGGCTGTTCCAATCAACTCTCAGCATAGAGACCTTCCTAATGCTATCACTTCAGCTTGATTCAGTGAACAGGTCACTGGACTAGGAGCACCATTTCTGTTTTGACACTGGTTCATTGCATGGTCCTTGTATAACTCACTTAGCCTCTCTCTATCCACCAATTTCCTGACACCTGTTACCTTGTGGCAGTGACATTACATTCATCTTTGTAAAGTTTTGAAAACTATAGCTGAAAAGTATTTACGTATTCTTAATAATGTTCTCCAGATTGTATAACTCATGCACGATATCTGGTTGAAAAGACAGCCTGAAATTAGGAATGAGGTCCCAATTCTGAAAAATGCTGAATGATGTTACTTGCCATTTAAGTTAATGGGAATTGAGTTTTTTCAGCACCACACAGGAGTTACTCAGCCCTCACAGGATTAGACCTCAAAAAATCTATACTATCACCTGCTTGACTGGAGCAGAAAAGAGTGAGAGATCAGTCCAAAATGTATGCATATGTGTGCAGAAGTTCATTTTCCTTGATCAAATAAGCTGTAAAGCTTTAATTCCTTCATTGTTATGAGCCAATTTTTCTGCTGGTGAAAAAGGACACGTTTGACTTCAAAGGAGGTTTGCACATTGACAACAGCAGAGAACTGGGTCTTATATTTCTTAACAGGGGAATAATGTACCAGATTCAAAGGCTAATGGAGAAGAATCCTTAATACATTTAGCATTCATTTTAATACAATCATTTGCATCAGACCCCACAATTTTAATGGTTTTGCTCCAGAGTTTATTCTTAATCAAGTCTAGTTCAGGTTTAAAAGATTTATTGCCTTTAGTCACTTTAGAAATAATTAAATCATATTCCCGTACCATTACCTCTAGATTGGAAACTTTCCCTTCTGTCTCCATTAGTCTTATATCCAATTGCTCACATTTTTTCCCTCACTGGCAGTAATTGTTTCATGCAGGGAGTCCAGCTGTTAGGCCATAATATCATTGTCCCAATCTATCATATCTGATGACTTCTGGAAAGCTAAATCACTTTCAAAGCCTACAAATGATGAAGAGTTATCCTCATAGGCTTCCTCTCTAGGAGAGATTGTTTTTAATTGAAAAGGCTGCTACTGCAAAATTTTCTGCTTGTTTTCAGTATTCCCAAAGAACTGTGTTTAACAGATATTGAAATACTCTGAGGAAAAAACTCATGTTGCAGTTTTGTACAATTATCACATTTATTTTGTGCATGAAAATAGATATTCATATGGCTGTGATCCATGGCGAAATGTTACCATTTCCATGAATGAATACAAATCGTTACTGGTTGAGGGTGTCCTTACCAACCGCAGCTCAAGTTTGATGAGGTTCCTGAGCCAAGTTTCAACTGCTGTAAGGATTATTTATATTTTTAATGGAAACCCAAGAGCAACTCCAGTTTTTGCATGGTCATGACCCAAACTTTATGGGTTTGGAGGAGTTTTGTTAAGAACTTATTTGTGTAATTGAACCTGAAAGTCAGAGAGCGCAAACCAGCTTGAACCAAAAAACAACCAATGAAAATGCTTGTAGTATCTCTGAAAATTCTTCACTTCTCATCCTAAAATAGTGTGCAATAGTTACTAATGGTGCAATGGAATTGCAGAACCACAAGAGATGGCTGCATTGCAATGGCAGGTGAAGTGACCCCTAAAAATATAGGCTAGCAAAAGCTTTGAGACCTTCAGGTGGAAAGGTGCTATATACATACAAAGTATTATCATGATAAGTTATTGTGTCATGGGGTCTTCTACTATCTATCTATCTATATATGAAATATTGAAATGCACAGCACCCATAGTTGACAAAATGCTCACTTAATATTCTATATTCATGCTCTGCAGACCTAAGGCATCTTGTCAGGTGACATGCATTAACTGGCGTGACAGAGATTATAGAGATATTTTGACATGTCAAATCAGGGTAATAGCTATATTTCACCAGGCAGCAAAAGGAGATGTTTAGAACATTCAATTATGCGATATAAACTTGTAACCTTCTGGGAAAGAACCTGAATTTATGTGGCAGAAAAGATTTTTCTGAAAATAAAAACAGTATAAAAAAGACCTGGTACTTCTAACCTGACCTAGAACTACCTGTATCTGAGCAGATAGAATTTTGACTTCCTTCAGTGGTAATTCTATACTCTAGACATGGGGAAATTCCAGATGGGCAGATTTAGCTGAATTTTGGATGAAGAGCAAAACTGCCAGCACCAGTTTCTCAGCTGTTTTGCAATAGATAAAAAGTTTCAGGGTCCAAGTTTATTTGGACAAAAATACCATTGTATGCAAATTAGGACATCTATATTTGCAAGCACAATTAACACTAGTGCATGTGCAAATAGATTTTCAGATGTGTTTTCTAGCAATGGCTCAAATTGTCTATTTAAAGGCATTGATTTCCCTGAGCTCCACAGGACATATTGCCAGAATGATGTAGCTGACTCCCTTCATTGCAATTGAATCACTGCATAGCTCAGTAGGAGCATGATATTGAAACCTTCCTGCCTTCTTGGAAATGACTGTGCGCACAAGGACACACAGAGAAAAAGTGATCTTTGCACTCCCCAGAGCACGAAGACTGACACTGTGACAGACCCTTGTCTCAGAGGGCCTGGCTCCTCACATACTCTCTTCTTTCACTTGTGCACTTGCATAAATGCCAGTCACAATATTGCCCTATACTATAGTGTATGATAGATAACTTAAGATCAGCACAAATTAAACACTGAAAACTTGTCCTCATTTACATGTGTAAATTTCTGGATGCTTTATCCTGAAAATTGCAATTGTATGTAACAATGCTCTTTCAACTTCCGATGCTACACAGTGTTAAAAAGTAACAGTCATTTACATGTACTATATATGGAGTTCCTGTTTGATTGAACTGTTTCTTCAAAATCCTGGGAGAAAAAGTCCTATTTTCCTGCAGTATTATATTTGTATGCAATAATAATTACAGAAGAGAAAAGAGATGAATTACAGCATGCACTTTGTGGAGAGCATGCCATGGGTAATATCCAAGGCATGGAGGGCAGATTCCCCAGATCAAAAATTGCTGGATTTAGGATATTTGCTTTCTAATTTAAGATAAAGTATTTTGAAAAAATTCTCAGGAATTAAGCCGCAATACCTGTTTTATATTAGTGGAAAAACTGCAGTACTGCTGCTTTGTTCACGTTGCAAAAATTAACATTATATCCTTCCATACAGGTAATTATTAGGTTAGCATAATTTTAGAAAAATGTAATCGTCTGCCAAGCTGCAGTTCCCTACAGCACTTTCTAAACCTACTTACAGCAAGAATGAGAAATAATTTGCATTTATGATTACTGCCAATACTTCCATTCCTTAGTAAAACTCTCCAAATTATTTATTTAGGACCAGATTGTGCAGCCCTTACCCAAGATGATTAACACTTACTTATGGGAGTCATCCCAGTAACTGCTATGCAGTGTAGGTGGGAATATGGCCTTGAATAAATAATGCCAAGTGCTCTAATAGCATAGATTTATTGGCAGAGATATCAAATGCAAATTATTGAGCTATTCACATGAAGAAGTGCTACTTGGTCTGAGTGAGCACAATCTGGCCCTTTTAAATTTTAGCATGGCAACAAGGAAATATGAAAACAGCACTGTAAAGGAGCAGACTCACCCCTGCGGCACCTCCTGTTGGTAGTCATGTGGCATTAGCTCATCCTGCCACTGGAGCGCCTTCTGCAGGCCAGTGATCTGCCACAGCTCCAGGCTCCGTGTCCCTCACAGACCACGGTACCCCTTTTTCTGGGGTTCTACCCCCTGGCAGTACCCCGACCCTCTGCCTCTGGGTCTCCCCTTCCTGGGAACCCCCCAACCCGCTATCCCCACCTTGCCTCAGTCTGGGCTACTGCCAGTCATCACCAAGCCCCCACTCCCTGGGGCAGACTGCAGTGTAAAGGCCACTCATAGAATATCAGGGTTGGAAGGGACCTCAGGAGGTCATCTAGTCCAACCCCCTGCTCAAAGCAGGACCAATCCCCAACTAAATCATCCCTGCCAGGGCTTTGTCAAGCCTGACCTTAAAACTTCTAAGGAAGGAGATTCCACCACCTCCCTAAGTAATGCATTCCAGTGTTTCACCACCCTCCTAGTGAAAAAGTTTTTCCTAATATCCAACCTAAACCTCCCCCACTGCAACTTGAGACCATTACTCCTCATTCTGTCATCTACTACCACTGAGAACAGTCTTGATCTCATCATAGGCAAGGGGCTTCAGACCTGCTGCCTTCCTCTGCCTCGCAGTAACTCTATGAGCCTTGGACTAGGCCCTGCAGCCTGGGGACTTTCCAGCCTAGAGCGCCCCCACTCAGCCTGCTCCCTCGCCTCGCCTCGCCTCGCCTGCCCTGCCCTGCCCTAGCTAGTCAGGCAAGCAGGCAGGCCCTGCTCTCTCCTAGCCTGGAGAGAGACACCTTAGGCCTCTGGCTCACAGCCTTTTTATACAGGCCAGCTGGGCCTCATTGGGGTGTGGCCCAGCTGCAGCTGCTTCCCCAATTGGCCACAGCCCTCTCCAGGGCTGCTTTTAACCCCTCCTATTTTAGGAGCAGGGTAGCCACCCCGCTACAAGCACAAACTACCCCAGACCCTCCGGACCTTTTCATTGGGCCCCGTGGACCCGACCGACCCCCCCGCCCCTTCACCGTGAGCCGGCTGCGTGAGCTGCAGCCGGTCCGGTTCCAGACCGCGCCAAAACGACACCTCTACACGCTCGTGCTCCACACCCTTCATGTCCTCACCCTCGCGTCCCGCCCTGACACAAAGTGGCGGGACCTCCTGCCACCTCTAGAGGGTGAGGAGCCCCGGTGGGCCAGCCTCTATGCCACCTTAGTGCCGAGGCCCGCCGGGGATATCAGTTGGCGGCTCCTTCACGGGGCCGTGAGCACGGGCGTGTATTTGGCGCGGTTCACCTCCATTCCGGACACCTGCCCCTTTTGCGGCATGAGGGAAACCCTGGCACACGTTTATCTGGAGTGCGCCAGGTTGCAGCCCCTATTCCGGCTCCTCACCAATCTTTTGTTACGGTTTTGGTTGCACTTTTCTCCTCACCTTCTCATCTATGCACTCCCTGTCCGTGGCCCCACTAAGTCGCGGGACCTCCTGGTCAACCTCCTCCTGGCCCTGGCTAAAGCGGCCATCTATAAAACCAGGGTGGGGAGGTTGGCCGATGGAGTCTCCTGCGACTGCGGGGCCTATTTCCGCTCCTCTGTCCGTTCACGCCTCCGAGCGGAGTTCCTCTGGGCGGCGTCCACCGACTCCCTTGACGCCTTTGCGGAGCGGTGGGCGCTGTCCGGGGTTCTCTGCTCGGTGTCCCCGTCCGGTTCCCTTCGTTTGACCCTTTGACCGCACTCCCGTCCCTGTTTTTTCATTAGTTGTCCCCCGTAATTAGTTGGTTCTCCAGGCCCTGTGGATCTCCCCCTTAGGCTGTGGGGGGATCCTTTTGTAGTGGACGAGCTCTGCCCGCCCACGTCCTGGATCCCCAATAGGACAAGCACAAACTACCCCAGACCCTCCGGACCTTTTCATTGGGCCCCGTGGACCCGACCGACCCCCCCGCCCCTTCACCGTGAGCCGGCTGTGTGAGCTGCAGCCGGTCCGGTTCCAGACCGCGCCAAAACGACACCTCTACACGCTCGTGCTCCACACCCTTCATGTCCTCACCCTCGCGTCCCGCCCTGACACAAAGTGGCGGGACCTCCTGCCACCTCTAGAGGGTGAGGAGCCCCGGTGGGCCAGCCTCTATTCCACCTTAGTGCCGAGGCCCGCCGGGGATATCAGTTGGCGGCTCCTTCACGGGGCCGTGAGCACGGGCGTGTATTTGGCGCGGTTCACCTCCATTCCGGACACCTGCCCCTTTTGCGGCGTGAGGGAAACCCTGGCGCACGTTTATCTGGAGTGCGCCAGGTTGCAGCCCCTATTCCGGCTCCTCACCAATCTTTTGTTACGGTTTTGGTTGCACTTTTCTCCTCACCTTCTCATCTATGCACTAAGTCGCAGGACCTCCTAGTCAACCTCCTCCTGGCCCTGGCTAAAGTGGCCATCTATAAAACCAGGTTGGGGAGGTTGGCCGATGGAATCTCCTGCGACTGTGGGGCCTATTTCCAATCCTCTGTCCATTCACGTCTCCGGGCAGAGTTCGTCTGGACGGCATCCACTGACTCCCTTGATGCCTTTGAGGAGCAGTGGGTGCTGTCCGGGGTCCTCTGCTCGGTATCCCCGTCCGGTTCCCTTCGTTTGACCCTTTGACCGCACTCCCATCCCTCTTGTTCATTAGTTGTCCCCCGTAATTACTTGGTTTTCCAGGTCCTGTGCACCCCCCCTTAGGCTGGGGGGGGATCCTTTAGCAGTGGGCGGGCATCCCAATAAGGACAAGCACAAACTACTGAACTGCAATCAGATTACTGGGGAGGGGGGATTTATCCTAAAAATCCTTAAAATAGATTTAAATTTACTTAATTTAGCAAATTTTTCGCTATCACCAACTCTGAGTGTGGTCCTTTGGAGGGTCCCTGCTGCCCTCGCTGGTGGTTCTTTGACTGTGAACTTTGTCTGTGTCTGGAAGTGTGTCTTACTCTTTGAGCTGTGCTCAGGGAGGCAGCCTGGATCAAGGGTTTTACCCCTTTGCTTCCCAAGCCTTTCTGCCTCCCTCTCCTTCTCTGTTTTACTCCCGACGGAATTCTGTGCCACTGAGTGTGTGAAAAATTCATGTCTCACAAAGAATATTTTTTCTCCGCACAAAATGCACACTGCTAGAGAGGTACTGTGGTGCCAGAACAGAGAGGAGCCGCTTGCAGGTGGGAGCAGCCCCAGCTGTGGATAAGAAATCATAGAACTGGAAGGGACCTCGAGAGGTCATATAGTCCAATCTCCTGTACCCAAGGCAGGACTAAGAATTATCTAGTCCATACCTGACAGATGTTTGTCTAACCTGCTCTTAAAAGTCTCCAATGATGGGGATTCCACAACCTCCCTAGTCAGTGCTTTACCACCCTAACTGTTAAGAAGTTTTTCCTAATGTCCAACCTAAACGACCCTTGCTGCAATTTAAGCATATTGCTTCTTATCCTATCCTCAGAGGTTAAGAACAATTTTTCTCCCTCCTTCTTGTAGCAGACTTTTATGTACTTGAAAACTGTTATGTCCCTGTGACGGGACTGTCACCTGATGTGCTGAGATTACCTCTGAGCCCATTTTCTCTGCCCGTTTGGGACTCCAGAACCCTGCCTTATTGAGCCAGACATACAAGCCTTCTGCAACACAGAACCAGGGTCTGAACCACGCCCCCAAAGCTTCAGACTTAACTGAAAACAGCTTAAGAAGTGCTCCTGTCTTCAGCACCCAGACACCCATGTTCCAATGGAATCCAAACCCCAAATAGATCAGTTTATCCTATATAAGCTTTATACAGAGTAAAACTCAAATTGTCTGCTGTCTATAACACTGATAGTGAGATATGCACAGCTATTTACTCCCCCAGGTATTACTTACTTACTCTGGGTTAATTAATAAACAAAAGTGATTTTATTAAGCATAAAAAGTAGGATTTAAGTGGTTTCAAGTAATAACAAACAGAACAAATTACTAAGTAAAATAAATCAAAATATGCAAGGCTAACTTAATATACTAAGGATCTAGTTACAAATACTATCTTCTCACCCTAGATGTTATCTCAGGTACAATCCTTTTCAGACCAACATTGTAGTTTATGGCCTGGATCCAGCAATCACTCTTCCCCCGCCCCCGTAGTTACAGTCCTTTGTTCCAGCTTCTTTCAGGCATCTCTTTGGGGGTGGAGAGGCCATCTCTTGAGCTAACTGAAGACAAAATAGAGAGGCTTCCAGGGCCTTTTATATTCTCTTGTGGGCAGAAATCCCTTTGTTCTTTTGTGAAAAAGCATAGCAACAATATGGAGTTTGTAGCCACCTGGGCAAGTCACATGCCCATGAATGATTCAGCTTTTTGCAGGCCAACGCCATTGTTTACATGTTAGTTTGAATGTTCCCAGGAAAGCTCAGATGTGGATTGGCGTCTCCCAAAGTCCATTGTAGTTAAGTACTCCCAATTACTTGAATAACCCCTTCACAATATATTGCCCACACTTCCCTTATGTGTTTCCTACAGCAAACACTTCAAATACAAGCATAGAGCCAACGCTCATAACTTCAGATATAAAAATGATACATGCCTACAATTAGGATTAATATATTCAGTAGATCATAACCTTCACAAAGATATGTTACATGGTATATCTAGCATAAAGCATATACCTGTTATGTCATATTTACACTCATAAGCATATTTTCATAAACATATAGAGTGCAATGTCACAGTCCCCTTTCAGTCTTCTCTTATCCAGACTAAAACTCAATTTTCAATCCTCCTTCATAGGTCATGTTTTCTAGACCTTTAATAATTTTTGTTGCTCTTCTCTGGGCTGTCTCCAATTTGTCCACATCTTTCTGGAAGAGAAGAGGCTGTGTTTCTCACAGCACTGTTCATGGTGCCAGGTCAGGAGGCAAGGGATATGGGGGTTATGGACAGCATGGGGCACACAGGGCTGCTGGGGGCAGTCACAGACTGCAATTTCAGAAGGGATGGGGGAGTAAATGGGGGCAGGGGCTGAATGGGAGTGCAAGTGCAGTGACACAGAGGGACAGGGAGAGGAAGGGTGGCAGAGTGGAGTGCAGGGACACATGGGAACGGGGCAGATGTGCTTGACTGAATGAGAGAGACTAGGTGTCATAAATATAAAGGGAAGGGTAAACCCCTTTGAAATCCCTCCTGGCCAGGGGAAAGCTCCTCTCACCTGTAAAGGGTTAAGAAGCTAAAGGTAACCTCGCTGGCACCTGACCAAAATGACCAATGAGGAGACAAGATACTTTCAAAAGCTGGGAGGAGGGAGAGAAACAAAGGGTTTGTGTGTCTGTCTGTAGTCGTCTTGGCCAGGGACAGAACAGGAATGGAGTCTTAGAACTTTTAGTAAGTAATCTAGCTAGGTATGTGTTAGATTATGATTTCTTTAAATGGCTGAGAAAAGAATTGTGCTGAATAGAATAACTATTTCTGTCTGTGTATCTTTTTTGTAACTTAAGGTTTTGCCTAGAGGGGTTCTCTATGTTTTTGAATCTAATTACCCTGTAAGATATCTACCATCCTGATTTTACAGGGGGGATTTCTTTATTTCTATTTACTTCTATTTTTTTATTAAAAGTCTTCTTGTAAAACACTGAATGCTTTTTCATTGTTCTCAGATCCAAGGGTTTGGGTCTGTGGTCACCTATGCAAATTGGTGAGGCTTTTTATCCAACATTTCCCAGGAAAGGGGGAGTGCAAGTGTTGGGAGGATTGTTCATTGTTCTTAAGATCCAAGGGTCTGGGTCTGTAGTCACCTAGGCAAATTGGTGAGGCTTTTTACCAAACCTTGTCCAGGAAGTGGGGTGCAAGGTTTTGGGAAGTATTTTGGGGGGAAGGACGCGTCCAAACAGCTCTTCCCCAGTAACCAGTATTAGTTTGGTGGTGGTAGCGGCCATTCCAAGGATAACGGGGGTAATATTTTGTACCTTGGGGAAGTTTTGACCTAAGCTGGTAAAGATAAGCTTAGGAGGTTTTTCATGCAGGTCCCCACATCTGTACCCTAGAGTTCAGAGTGGGGGAGGAACCTTGACACTAGGGGTCAGCCAGGGTCTGCAGGGGGAGGCTCTCTAACCACCCTTTCCCCCTCCAAAAAATCCTATATTCTATATTACTCCCACCCACACCAACAACCCTCCAAGTTCACATCCAGGCTCCTTCCCAGCAATTACTTCCCTCTCCCTCAGCTCCTCTGTTACCCATGCCTACCCCAAGCCTTTGCACTGCTTCTGAGGGCGTGGAAAACCTGTTTCTGTATTACAGTTTAAATGAATTTTTACTCAAAGTTCTATATTAATATGCCTAGTAAGGAATCTATTTGTCAAAAAACATTCCCTGAATCTTTTTTGTTGTCTGTATTGTTACAGACATACTTGCTGACAGGTATTTTGAAATAAATTACTAAAATAATTGAAACTGGCATGATTATATTGTGTTAACAAATAAAATACGCAGATTTTTAAAATATTGTCTGTAGAATTTTTAATTTTTTGGTGCAGAATTCCCCCAGAAGGATCCGTTATAGAGGCCTGGTTTCCTCCATTGTGCTCAAGCGTGAGTGCATGCCTCTATGATTGGCAGCTCTGGTATCTATATGGGGGTGTGGCTGGGGTGCTTTCCTGCAGACAGAAGAGGATCCTCTACTCTTCCTGCCCAAGCTCAATATGGGGATGCACTTCCACAGAATACATCAATGTAGCTCATCTCACTGACAGGTGATAATGGAAGTATTTCAAGATCTATAAACAGATATTGGTATATGGATTATCATATATTGTCATCATTCTGGCAGTCATTCTCATCTATGCTTCACCTCATGGCATGACTTTCATTTGTCATTTAGTGTCACAAGCCTTCAGCCATAGCCATTAGACTGCTTTATCCAGCTCATTGGTACAGTAGTTTAAATGAAGATCAGAACTCACTTTCTAAATGCAGTCCTTGGAGACAGACAAGTGAGATTACTCATGAGTATCTAATAGGTGATTAAAGGTATATTTCTAAATCTCAGCTCCTTAACTTGGACAAAGAAGTACAAAAATAATCACCGCTTTCTCAATTAAAACAATCCGTCTATTAAACCTCGCTCTAAGGAAACAATATAAAGCCATTTAAGGATTATTGTCTCTCTTTCCCTCATTTTACTTTCTGTTCAACTTGTCACAAAACTCTCGAATATATGTCTGGTTTTGAACCCATTAATTACAGCTCATGGTATTGACAGAACCTGTCTGTGTAAATGAGTAGTTAGGTTGGTCTTTTTATGTCCTTTTAGATTTTGCCTGAAAATAAGATAAAGCAAATATCTGGAAATAGTTATAATTTATATTTCTCCATGGACACAATTAAAACAAAAGGATGGAATTTTCAGTGGTCTTTTCTTATGATAATGGACTATGACACGTTTAGTTTAGTTCTGATTTGAAACAGATAGTGTTGGGCTTTATAGATCTCAAATATATCTCACTTGCCTGTGTCAAGGTTCCTCCCCCACTCTGAACTTTAGGGTACAGATGTGGGGACCTGCATGAAAAACCTCCTAAGCTTATCTTTACCAGCTTAGGTCAAAACTTCCCCAAGGTACAAAATATTCCACCCGTTGTCCTTGGACTGGCCGCTACCACCACCAAACTAATACTGGTTACTGGGGAAGAGCTGTTTGGACGCGTCCTTCCCCCCCAAAATACTTCCCAAAACCTTGCACCCCACTTCCTGGACAAGGTTTGGTAAAAAGCCTCACCAATTTGCCTAGGTGACTACAGACCCAGACCCTTGGATCTTAAGAACAATGAACAATCCTCCCAACACTTGCACCCCCCCTTTCCTGGGAAATGTTGGATAAAAAGCCTCACCAATTTGCATAGGTGACCACAGACCCAAACCCTTGGATCTGAGAACAATGAAAAAGCATTCAGTTTCTTACAAGACGACTTTTAATAAAAATAGAAGTAAACAGAAATAAAGAAATTCCCCCTGTAAAATCAGGATGGTAGATACCTTACAGGGTAATTAGATTTAAAACATAGAGAACCCCTCTAGGCAAAACCTTAAGTTACAAAAAAGATACACAGACAGAAATAGTTATTCTATTCAGCACAATTCTTTTTTCAGCCATTTAAAGAAATCATAATCTAACACATACCTAGCTAGATTACTTACTAAAAGTTCTAAGACTCCATTCCTGGTCTATCCCTGACAAAGACAGACTATAGACAGACACACAGACCCTTTGCTTCTCTCCCTCCTCCCAGCTTTTGAAAGTATCTTGTCTCCTCATTGGTCATTTTGGTCAGGTGCCAGCGAGGTTACCTTTAGCTTCTTAACCCTTTACAGGTGAGAGGAGCTTTCCCCTGGCCAGGAGGGATTTCAAACGGGTTTACCCTTCCCTTTATATTTATGACAGCCTGCTTCTCCTATATGCACCTGCTTGATTTCACACATTCAACCTTTTCCTTACAATTTGCTTCCAGAGGGATAGCTAGAGAATACTACCATCTGATAGTTACTAGTCAGGTGGTGAGTTGTCATTATTGCTATTGATTGGCTTACTACTCCTACAATATGTGAAAACAGCAAGTCTATGCTAAAATTGTTACAGTTACTCTCTGTTCCCTCTCTCCTCACCCACAAGTTTGTTTTGCTCATAGGTTATATCTTATCTTTTAGATTGTCAGCCTCTGTGGGGAAGATACTGTCATACATGGTCTAGATAACACTTAGCCCTGCCATGAGTGCAGGGGACTGGACTAGATGATTTCTTGAGGTTTTTTCTAGTCCTACGATTCTATGATTCATCACAGGCTTGTACAATGGGACCCTGGTCTCTTTGAGGTTTCTAGGTGGTACTGCAATATAAATAATAATTTAAAAAAATACACAAAAATACATTAAAAGAACATTTGAGACAAAATAGCCAATGTTGGTATGGTGGGTCCCAGACTTTTCCTGGTTAGGGGTTAAGATATCACCCCTTGTCCCTGCTCTTGGGGCACCAAGGGCCCTGCTAGTGGCCCAGGAAGATAGTAGAGGAGGGAAGCGGGGAAGGGGTCTGGGTTTGCTCCTCACTCTGAGCCCCAGCCCCCCTCAACCGCTGCAGGTTTCTTACCCTCTTGCCCTCTTCCCCCTTGGGTAGGGCTATGCTTGGTCCTTGACGCTGGGGCTGGGTTTCCCTTCCTTCAGTTCTCTGGTTTTTCAGGTCTCAGCAACACACCTCCAAACTTCAGTCTTCTCTCCTTCCTCACACACCCTGACTGCCTGAAGTGTGTGTGTGTGTGGGGGGGGGGAGATTAGGTTCCTGAGAGGGCCTTAATGGACTACAGGTGCTCCAATTAACCAGTAGCAACCCTCCCTAGTCTACAGGGAACCACACCTTAATTAGCCTAGGGCTTATATATTTCCCAATAGGACCACTCTCCCTGGCCTTGCTATAAAAAGTTTCCTAGGCACCTAAGTTTCTGTCTCTGGACACGTGCACTGCTGCCTCAGACAGACATCCAGGTGCCTATCTCACAGCTGAGTCTCAATCTGATGCTCAATCCAGCTGAAGAAAGGCATTGCCCTGCCTATCTTGTCTGCTTGGCTCAGTCCAGTAGCATGCTCAGAATACACCTAACTCCACACAAAATGCTGTGGCAGGGGACTTCCATTTCACTTTTAGCCCTCTGCCTACAGAACTCACCCAAGCTGTGGGAGACATGATGTTCCTGATGAGGAGAAGGGATTTCTACCTCTCAGGGGAATGTCCTTATCACTGGTCTATACAGTCATCCTCACTTTCCCTCTGGCCCTGTGCATATTTAATTATTTAATACATAATGAACTGGCTCCAACAGCAGAGATGGATAAAGCCCACATCAGAATATCATAGAATATCAGGGTTGGAAGGGACCTCAGGAGGTCATCTAGTCCAACCTCCTGCTCAAAGCAGGACCAATCCCCCACTAAATCATCCCAGCCAGGGATTTGTCAAGCCTGACCTTAAAAACCTCTAAGGAAGAAGATTCCACCATGTTCCTAGGTAACCCATTCCAGTGCTTCACCACCCTCCTAGTGAAAAAGTTTTTCCTAATCTCCAAACTCAACCTCCCCACTGCAACTTGAGACCATTACTCCTTGTTCTGTCATCTGTCTAGATCCATCCTCTTTGGAATCCTCTTTCAGTTAGTTGAAAGCAACTATCAAATCCCCCCTCATTCTTCTCTTCTGCAGACTAAATAATCCCATTTTCCTCAGCTTCTCCTCATAGGTCATGTGCTCCAGCCCCCTAATCATTTTTGTTGCCCTCCACTGGACTCTTTCCCATTTTCCCACATCCTTCTTGTAGTGTGGGGCCCAAAACTGGACACAGTACTCCAGATGAGGCCTCACCAATGCCAAATAGAGGGGAATGATCATGTCCCTCGATCTGCTGGCAATGTTCCTACTTTTACAGCCCAAAATGCCGTTAGTCTTCTTGGCAACAAGGGCACACTGTTGACTCATATCCAGCTTCTCGTGCACTGTAACCCCAAGGTTCTTTTCTGCAGAACTGCTGCCTAGCCAGTTGGTCCCCAGAGGAACTAAATGGTGAAAACTGAGGCTCTTTACTGACTCTCAGAGTGATGTGTCCAAAAAATGACAATATGATAAATCCATTATAACTTTTTCCTTACTTTTAAGCATATAGGAAATATTAAGTATCCTAGAACAAATAGAAAAATCAAATGTATTGTATAATAACTTGGTCTTAGTGAAGAGAAAAATATTGGACTGCATAGCCATTATACAGTGTAAGAAAAATAGCTCACCAATGCCACAAATCTCAGCATTTTAAAACAGAGAGCAGACATCTTTAGAAAGTCAAATACATAATATACACAGAAAAATTTCAGCAGCAAAACGGTCTCTAGTCTGTAGCGATGCATGGGATTCTTCCATCCTAAGTGCAGGACTCTGCACTTGTCCTTGTTGAAACTCATCAGATTTTGTTTGGCCCAATCCTCTAATTTATCTAGGGCCCTCTGTATCCTATCCCTACTCTCCAGCGTATCTACTCCTCCAAGTTTAGTGTCATCTGCAAACTTGCTGAGGGTGCAATCCACGCCATCCTCCAGATCATTAATGAAGTTATTGAACAGAACTGGCCTGAGGACCAACCCTTAGGACACTCTGCTTGATACCGGCTGCCAACTAGACATGGAGCCATTGATCACTACCCGTTGAGCCCGACGATCTAGCCAGCTTTCTATCCACTTATAGTGCATTCATCCAATCCATACTTCTTAAACTTGCTGGCAAGAATACTTGTGGGAGACAGTATCAAAAGTTTTGCTAAAGTCAAGGGATAACACGTCCACAACTTTCCCTTCATCCACAGAGCCAGTTATCTCATCATAGAAGGCAATTAGGTTAGTCAGGCATGACTTGCTCTTGGTGAATCCATGCTGACTGTTCCTGATCACTTTCCTATACACTGGATTATGAGATATGAGAGGACATCACCTGAAGGGTAGGGAACCTCTGTTCAAATCCCTTTGCCTCATCAGGTAGAGGGGGGAATTGAACAGGGGTCTTTCACATCCCAGGTGAGTGCCCTAATGGGCTAAAGCTTCTAAAGAACGTCTCCTCCCACTCCCCCTAACATTTTGTGTGGATTTTGATGCGTGCCACCCCTGTTCTGACAAGAAACAGTGCCTTACTCCAAGAGAGGGTTCTCAACTGTGGATCAGAAGCAGAGATAGCTGTCTCTCTGCCCCCTGGAAGTAGGTGCCTAACTGTGATAGGACTGGGGCTCAAGGCATGCCTATCTCATCAGCATGCCCCCTAGGTTAGCTTAGGTAGGGAGCTGCTTTGCATGCTGCCTTTTATGGATCCAGTTTTCAGGTGCCGATCTCTCCCTATGCATTGTGTTGGGAGTATAGCAGCTTAACCCAAGGTTTGTGGATTCCAGTGATTTTCAAGGCCCCCACAGGTTAGGTGCTGCCATGCTGAGCATTGCAATTCCTAATTCCCTTTGTGAATCCGGGCCAAAATGTCACAATGAAGGTTGCCCTTGCAACCTTAGTTCAGTCCTCTCATGCATTTGCGGTCACAGTCATAGAGACACTTTGAGCATCGGCTCTGGCGCTGTGCTATTCCTCAGCAGAATACTGTGTGGTGTCATTCGCCTCACATTTAATTGGTCGACAGCAAATTGAATTCGACCATGTGTAACACCACAGGTGTCCTGTGTCCCACTCCTACCCCCTGGTACCAGTTCTGAGCAACATGGCCCCTCTACCCATTCATTGCAGAGAGTCCACAGACAGATTGCTAGGTGCTAGGAAAAGCTAGGTGCCAATCCAGGTCTCCCACTGTACACAGACATTTTCAGCCACCTCAGAGCATCACTTACATAAAGGCATCTATTGTGGCCTCAAGTGCCAGATCGGAATCTGTCAGCAGCAACCCTATGGTGCGATGAGTGATAGGCTAAAGGCATTTGGAATGGTTTCCTTATTGCTGATCCAACCATTCAACCACTGGGATTTGACCTGCCATCTCATCTCTGGACTCTGCTGAACAAGTTCCGAACTGGCCAAGGAATATGTGCAGCCCATCTCTACACAGGGGTTGTGTGCGACAAACCACTTTGTCAGCGTGGCCTCCAGCAGTTAGTGGTGCATGTTTTAGATGAGTGTCAAATGACTAGATTTCATGGTGGTGTTAGGGGCATCCCTTCTGCTGATCAAGCTGCTGTTGGATGGATCGGCAAGCCTGCAAACATAAGAAGAAGAATTATAAGAATTGCTTTTTATAGCTGTCTCTGCCACCTATTGTACATCTGTATATGTCTATGTAAATTGTGTATTATTTTGGACAGTGACTCTGGATTTCATTCTGAGCTCACTTTCTCCAGTTTAACTCTACTGATTTCGATGGAGATACTCCTGATTTACCCTAGTATAAATAAGGCTACCATGATGCCCCCTTTACTTTATCTGTTTATATAGCACCTATATTGACACACTGTTTAGGCTATAGAAATAAAAATAATAAATGTAAATATCAAGATTATGGGTTGAATAATGTTGTTGTTTTCCAAATCTTGTATGTGTGTGTGTATACACACACACACACACACACCAGCTACACTATTTATAGTTTTCATACTCATGTCAATAATAATTTGGACTATTTAAACAGTAAGAACTTTTTTAAAAAAAATCAGATTTCCTGTTCACAATTTCTGCTCTTTTCTTGCTATTTGTATTTTGTTCAATTTAGACAGTAAAATCAGACTTATCTGGTTTCCAGTCAGTTTTGCTTTCTGAAAGAGATCAGCTGCAGTAATAAAATGCTGTAGCTCTTGGGGTAGAAAACATTGCAAGGGAAAGTTTAATTTATGAAAAACTGTGTTCACTGAATTATTAAAATAAATTTTAAAAAATTTAAAATTATTTATCTTAGATTTTAAATTTAAAATACCTCATGGTGTCTCTTGGAGTATGCCATTATTAGTTAAAGTACCTTGGTCTATAATAACACAATAATAGGTTAATGGATAATAAATATATTAGACACAATATAAAGTGCTAACGTGTCAAAGGAATAAATTAGTTTTTAAAACTGCTGGTTAAAAAAATATGGGTAAGATGATGTGGGCTGGTAAATAATATCATTTGATAGAGTCTAATCAGTGGTACTCTGGAGATAGCTAGAGGCAATACTGAATTCCGCATTTGTTAAAGGAAAATTTTACACTCCAGGTGCTACAACAACATAATTCTAACACTGTAGACACAAGGAAGAACATAATAATGAATAATTGCTGTACCAAATCCTCAGAGGTATTGAGAACCTGCATTTCCCATTGGGGAAAATCCAGCCCTCCACTTTGGCCCCCTTCTACAACAGCACTGGAAGACAGGGTGCTGGATATTGGGGAGCTTCATAGAGTGTGTGCACCCACTGCAGAGGCCTCTCCTTTACAGTCCCCACAGTGGATGAAAAGAGAGTGGGGTAGAGGCAAGAAAAGCTGGTGACCCCATATTGTCTCCTGCACCTTTCTCCAGCCTAGTGAGCTGTGATGGGCTATGGGGTCTGAGTTTCAGCAATTTGGAATTGGAGTTGCTCAGCAACTCTCTGGATTTAGCCCAATATGAGTTCAGATGAAGTATATGCTATAGAGAAAATAAAGTTAGGTGGAAGAAAAAACAACAATGTATATGAAATTAACAAATACCAACACAAATTTGGCATACAGTATCTTTTAAAAAAAAGTGGTGGTGTCTTTTTTAAGTAATTACTCATGGAGATTAAGAGCTCAATCCAGCAGATGTGTAGCCATGTCTAGAGGGTAGTGTGAGTCAAGCAGATGTCAAGTATGCTAAATGCCAAGTAAAAATAATCCAGTTTCCTCAGCAACTGTGAGGATCTGCAATGTATGGCAGTGCTATTTAAAGAGGCAAGGGTTCCCTTGTTTGGTGTGTTTTGTGCAACATGCATCCTATCATGAAATCTGCCCATCAAGGAATGTTCATCCTCATGGCTTTACCTTCCACACAGAGATCTATCCTGAGGCATGTTCAGCATATTCATACATTTCTATAGTGGTTAGCAAAGGCTAGATTCTGTCACCTTTAATCATGTTGAGTATTACCTTATTCTGTAGGCAGTTCCCTCTATTTCAATATGAAGTAAGGTACTCCTTAAAATGAGTAGCACAATCTGGCCTTAAAATATCTGTAAAGAAAAATAATCTGCACTTTGAAAGAAAGTAATACACAATCAGAAAGACAATTATGTATACATTTTGAAAGTACATATAGGGGCTGGTTAGCACTGAGTTACTCCAGTCCTGTGCCAAAGTGGAGCTGCTGTAGCATAAAACTGGAGCAAGCCAGGTCTGAATCAGGCCCACAGGGTCTTGCTTTACAAACATGTCTCTGACTGCAAGGCTATGGCCAGTGCTTTTCAGACTGGCACTGCTAGGATTTGCAGTCAGGTTTTTGGTGGAGATTTTTTTTTTTTTCATAAAGCCTGGTACTTAAATGTGATCTCATGCACTTCAATTAGGAACACAGATTCTATTTGACTCTATGAACATCAATACAAGTTTCATCTCTTTGTGCAGAAGTTAGAGACAAACTCTGACTCAGTGAGGCAAGGCTGGAAACACACCCTGCTGAGCACACTGTAGGGAGCTGCTAAGTCTCCAGCGAGACCTGAGCAACCACCTCCAAATGCCTGATTCCACTGCTCAGCCTCCCACAAGCTCAAGCCTTAACGCAGTGTGAAATAAAGGCATGTGTCTCTGGTTTTGTCTTTTCAGATTTAAATTTACAAAGACCCCTGATGTGGAAAATAATTTGAAATGTTGCTCACTTTGACATCAAGGCCAGATCCTGCTCCCAGTAAAGTCAGTGGGAGGTTTGCCATCAACTGCAGTGATAGCAGGTTCATGGACCCTAAATCTGGTTACTAGAATGAATGAAACATGACCTCTTCATTTCTTCAGCAGCCGGTGTCCTGATTTTACTGGAATGAAAGGAAAAGCAAACTAAATTCCAAATCCCAGTGCATTCATATAGAATAATTTTCACGGTTTTTCTATGGAAAATTGAAGTTTTTTTTCTGGCTCCTTCCTCAAAGATACTTCTGCAACAAATTTAAAGTTTTTGTGACCATCTTCTATCTATCTAAGGTACTTATATGACCAACCCCCCCCCCCCCCCCCGCCCCAATACCACAGGATCTGAAGGTCTCATAATCTTTTAATGTATTTAAATACAGAATATATTTATCTTCAGAGTTCTATATAACTCTGCCCTTTCCTCCTTATCTTCCCTCTGGAGCACTGCATTCCTCCTCGGACACACACCCCAATCCCTCTGCTCTACCCATTCTGGAAGAGTTAGAAAGCACTTAGCACATTGCAGTTATTCCTACAAACCTATAGTAAATAATAATGATAGTTGGGACCTATGAATGTTGGAGAAATTGAACCATTGGAGACTCCAGTTATGTCTAACTGTTCAAGAAGGGAGTGATTCTCAGCTCAAGCAGACATACCTGTGCTAGCTCTGATTGAGCTAGCTGCTAAAAATAGAGAGTCCAGCCATGGCAATGGAAGGAACTAGTTTCCAGAGTATATACTTGTTGTCTTGGATGTGATGTGCCAAGTATCTTGGACAGGTGTGTGCTTGAGTCAGCTAACCTCTTCTGTGTCTAGGGCTACACTCCATTTTCTGCCCACTAACTCAAATCAGAGCTAGTACAGTTATGCCTCTGTGATTCTTCCCATGGGCACCCAGGGTTATGAGGCCCCTTGTTATCACCTGCCCTTCATGTGAGGAAGCCTTGTCTGTGCCTACCAGGGAACAGCATTATGACTCCACCAGCCACAGACTCTCAACACTCCTCTCTCCACCCACAGGGGCTCCACTGTCCCTCTGCAGGTAAGCACTACGGTCACTCTAATCCCTGAATTCTCCAAGTGTCCCCTGGGAATGTCCAATCAGTAATCCACTGGGTACACACAGAATTCCCAGATCCCCTGCTCCCAAAGGAACAATACATCCCAACTTATCAGTTATATATTAGATCACAGCTCCGCTTAACACAGAGCACATGGATATATGTTTATAGTTAAATAAACTTTTGTTTTTACTAAGAACAGATATTCAAGTAGAAGCAGGTAGAACTAACTGAAACATATAAAACAAAATCACAACACACTTTCTAGAGCCTAAATTTATCTAACAAGACAGTCCCTATCTCATGAAAGTTCGCTCACCCAAAGTCTCTCTCCCGGTGTCAAACAGCCAGATTGAGGGGATAAATTGCCACAGTCAATGAAGGATAGCTAGGTATACATTAGCACCGCCAGATATAGTTCCAACAGTCCATTGTCTTCACTTGTAAACAGGGCTACCTCCTGCTGGTTTACTTCTTCCTGTAAGTTCCCTCTCTTGAAGATTTATTAGCATTCAGCTCAGACTGTAAATGGGTGTCCACTGTGAACCATAAAATACTCAATTTACATATAACCAGACCAACAGATAAACATCTTCTGCTTAAAAGAAACTTGTTAACTTCTGGTGACTAGCCACAACTCAGACTTTAAAAATATATTTTTCAGAATATATATAAACATATTATCCATACTCATTTAACCCTTCAGACTGTTGGAACTGGCAGCAACAAGTGCTAGGTTCAATATCTAGGGGTTCCTCTTCAAAAATACACCACAAAACCAGCTCAAGCCCCCACCCAGTAACCTGGGACAATTACATATCACCGTCTAAGAGGCAATACTTCCCCTCTTGCAAGCGCAGAGTCTGAGTGTAGAAAAGGAACTTTTAAATGAAAGGGGGGAAGTTACACGGCACTAATTTGGGAAAGTTCCACAAGCAGGATTCATAAACATGAAACCATGAGCAAAAGCCCTACCCCAGAGTAAGTTGGGCATTGTCCTTTTGCCTCAGGATCTTAAGTCCAGCAACCAAAAGTCCCTTTATCGTGCCCATCCCTTCTCTACACCCCACTCACAGTTGTTGTCCTTGGTCAGTGCAGACCCAGAGTTCAGGGGTGCCTCTGTAGAGCTCACCTTCCACTCTGGGTGGAGAGGGGATAAGAAGGCACTTTACTTGCGCCGCTCCCGAGGCACTCCACTCACTAGCTGCTCCAATCCTCTCTGCCAGCCACCCTGCTGGCCAATTGCCATGTCTCTCCATCAGCTGACCTGCTAACCAATTGCCAGGCCCCTCTCCAATCCTCTCCACCAGCTGCCCACTGGTCGATCGCAACACCTCTCTGCCAGCTGCCTTGCTGGCTGCTCACCAATCTACTGGGATGTCTTCAGGTCCCACCACTTAGTACAGCTCTCAGTGATTTCAGCTGTTAGTGGGGGAACTTCACTACTGGTGGACACTGGGCAGCCTCTTGCAACAGAGACACTGTCCCAAAGTAGGTTTAATACTTAGACCTAGGTATCAGTGATTTCAGTTTTGCAGTATGTAATAAGATTCTCAATTGGGTCTAAATTAGCTCTTTTATTACACAATGGAGAGAGAAGGGGTCAAATGGTGTCTAAGGCCCTTAAATAGGACCCACACCACCACGTACAAGCACCTGTACCCACATTCTTTCAACTCATTGGGCTTTGGAACCCATGTTCCCTGATTCACACAACACGGATCATCATCATCATGTTCCATGTACGACTCTGGTGTTTAGGGCAATGACAAAGCTCCTCCACTCCTGTCTGTTTCTGGCAAGTCTTTCAATGGTTCCCCATCTGTGCCCCAGGTTTTCCAGTTTGGCTGCCACAGCTCTTTGCCATGTTGTTTTCGGGCGGCCTCATTTTTGCTTACCTTCTGGTGTCCATTTTATTGCTACTATGGTGGTGGAATCAGTTTCCATCCAAAGCACATGACCAATCCATCTCCAACACCTCTTGGCAATGATGGTACTCAGATCCTCTTGGCTGCACTGTGTCAATAGATCTTGGTTTGAGATTGTTCTGGGCCAAAAGATATGGAGGATTTTTCTGAGGCAGGTTGAATGGAATGACATGCCAAGAGGCATTAAATGGACACACTTCTCATCCCTTGAAGATCTGGACTTCACAGATGTCTGTGATGGGTTGGATCACATAAACTCCTTTGGGGCTGCCAACTGATGTGCCAAGACTACTTCTGTCCCTGCCTTCCTTGCCAGGTTGGGACTCCAGAATCCTGCCTGGCTGTACCAGACACGCTTGCTGGCCACAAACACAGACCCAGGTCTGAACCACATCCCACAAACTGCAAGCTTAATTAAAAGCAGCTTAAGAAGTGTTCCTGTCTTTAACACTCAGATGCCCAACTCCCAATGGGGTCCAAACCCCAAATAAATCCATTTTACCTTGTATAAAGCTTATACAGGGTAAACTCAAAAATTGTTCGCCCTCTATAACACTGATAGGGAAATATGCACAGCTGCCCCCCCCCAGGTATTAATACATACGCTGGGTTAATTAATAAGTAAAAAGTGATTTTATTAAATACAGAAAGTATTAAGTGACTCCAAGTAGTAACAGACAGAACAAAGTGACTTACCGATAAAACCCACAAGTCTATGTGTAATACAGTAAGAAAACTGAATACAGATAAAACCTCACCCTCAGAGGAGTTTCAGTAAGCTTCCTTTTACAGACTAGGCTCCTTCTAGTCTGGGTCCAGCAATCACTCAGACCCCCTGTAGTTACTGTCCTTTTTCCAGTTTCTTTCAGGTATCCTTGAGGGTGGAGAGGCTATCTCTTGAGCCAGCTCAAGACAAAATGGAGGGGTCTCCCAGGGCTTTAAATAGACTTTCTCTTGTGAGTGGATACCCCTCCCTCCCTCTGTGTAGAATTCCAGCTACAAGATGGAGGTCTGGAGTCACATGGGCAAGTCACATGTCCATGCATAACTCAGAATTTACAGGTAGCAGCCATGGTTTACATGCTACCTTGAACATCTTCATGTAGACTTCTGGACTGGAGCCTTCCAAGATCCATTGTCCGTGAAGTGCTTCTTGATTGGGCACTTAATTTCCACATTCCTTTCTCAAGAAACTGACCAAATGCTTTACTAAGGCTACTTAAAAAGGGGGTTCCAAAGAGGATGGCTATAGATTGTTCTCAGTGGTAGCAGATGACAGAACAAGGAGTAATGTTCTCAAATTGCAGTGGGGGAGATTTAGGTTGGATATTAGGAAAAACAAGGAGACTTGGGATCCAACACCAGCCAAAAGTGACGATTTGGGCAAGCAATCCCATCATGCTGAGCACCTAGCAGGGTGGGTGTACCTATGCAAACAAGATCATCTCCTGAAGTCCTTTTCCACAGCTCATCACTAGATGTCATAGGAGAGCTCATTCAGACCCTGCTTACACTCTCAACGATTATGATGACAAGTATGACACAAATTTTCAGTAGAGACCTTACATGACACCCTTACTATGTAGATAACAAACCCAGGAAATCTCAGTAGCCCTTATGCATCCCTGAACCCTCTGCCAGTTGGTAGCAAGAGGTCCCTGGGACACAATCTCCTCAGGGTAAGAATTACCCCTCCAGCTCAAAGTGTAGACATACCTTCAGACCCAGTATTCTCTCTTCAGATGGAGCAGATTACAGTGGGAGCTGAGTCTACCTCACCACCCACAAAAATATTCATTTCAAGACACACCATATAAAGCAAATTTCAGACTGCTATTTGAACTCCACAGCTCCCCTGAGGTGGGAGGCCTATTCCATCATTTTCCTTAGAAACTGTATATTTTATTTTGTACTATCCACACCACTACAGGGAGTTGGATCTTCAGGGTTACATTGCAACAACTAAGTGTTAGCTACACTACTAGGAAACACTGTGTCTGAGTCTCCTCTCATGCTAGTGTAACTCCATAAACTTAAAGATGCTACTGCTGATTTACACTGATGTAAACAGGAGAATCAGGCCCACAGTTTTAACACGTGGTTTCAGGGTTGAAAAGAATTTCTATGGTGCTGTCATGTAAAGGGAGTTCATTGTTACAGTCTTGGCAGTAAAGTCTCCATACTAAATGCAGAAATCCCTGCTATAGTACGTTTGACATTTTATCAAGTGTATTACACCTGAAAAGCAAATAGATCGAGTGTTTGGAAAAAGATAAGAAAACAATTTCTTTTCAACAGACTTCGTTAGCCAGATTCTGGCATCAATAACATCAATGGCACAGTGTGACAGAAAACAGAATTTGGTTCCATGCCTTAATTTACACACAATCATGAAAGATAAGTCTGATAAGAGCCACATTTGTGGCCAACATGAAACCCATATCCTAATGCACAGGTATCTATGCTACAGAAAACACAATCACTATTATTGTCCAGCACTCTAACATACCTTTGGAACTTATTTTAATTTTATGTTCTTCCCCAGACTTCTCATATACCAAAATGCTACCCATATAAACATCCTTTTGCTCCAGGCCTTGCATTATATCTCACTTATTTCCCTATGGAACATTTCTGTAATGCTGAATTGGAGGTAACTAAAGCAATATCTTCTGAATAATGTTATAGTAGTTATCTGTTCAGTATCATCATATAGAACCAAACATGCCACAATCTACTAGTTGCATCTAGGATGGGGAATATTATGTCACCATTTTAATTGGACATTTCTTCTTCCATAAAAGGAAGAATACCCTTCCTGTCTTAATATGTCATTGAGCCTATATAGGTCTAAGTACCTAAGGACATTTCTTCGCCCCTCCACTAGGTCTAGGGGGCACATTACTGTGCTCTGTTACATCACCCTATCGATTTCTTCCTTCATCTAGCCTATGTCTACATAGCAATGTAAGCCTTGGGTTAGTGGGACTCAAGTCACCTGACCTGTGTCAGGGAACCCTGGGCTTGAGTCTCCACATTACATTATAACCCTAGGTTAAAAATTTTCTGACCCGTGCTCAAACCTAGGACCTATAAGACTTTATAATGTTCATAACATATGTATTGCAAACTGCATTTATTCTGTGCATCTCAAATAACCAGGTGACCATCTTTACACATATCTGACAGTAAGAGGGAATGATTAGCAACTGATGGTGACTGGCGAAGCTTTAAAGAATTTGGGGTGGTTTGTAAATGCCCTGACATCTCTGTTCATTTCTTTTTTAACACCAATTTGTTTGCCGTAAAATAATACAGCATCAAAATTATTTCCTTCAATATTTTGACATACAGGATGAAAGGTTCAGGTCCCAAATGGAGTTACATAGCTTAGAACAGTGGTCCCAAAACTGTGGAGCATGCCCTCCTAGGGGTGGTGGAGGAACGTTCAGCGGCCTTGCAGCAGGGTCCAGGCCTGCCCACATGGGGGGTGGGGAAGGAGCACCACACAGCTCTGCTCCACCCCCTGCTCAGCTCCAGACCCAGCTGCATCTCCACTCTGCCCCCTGCTCAGCCCCCTGTCCAGCTCTGACCTCATTCCCTCTCCGTCCCCATGCCAGCTCCACCTCTAGCCCCAGTTCCTCCCCCATCCTCAGATCTGCCCCCAGCTCCACCTTCAACTCAAGCTACTTTGCTGATCCAACTGTGCAGTAATGGAGGGGGGCATGGACACATTCCATTACTGATAAGGAGAGACACGACAGGAAAAGTTTGGGCACCACTGGCTTAGAAACTCATGTCCTTTCACTTTTTTTTTAATCACATTCCCATTAGCCCTGGTTTCTAAACTCTAATTTCCTGCTTTCTCAGAAAGTTTAATAATGTCTGCAGTGGAAGCAACTAAGTCAATTAATGCTAAGGTCAAAGCAATGTTTCCCATACTGTAATGTCTCTGGGGAGCAAAATGAAGATAGCTCTGGCCAGTTTTGTCAATCCATCCTTGTCAACCATTGATAAAATTAATATCATTCAGCCATGACCGGAATTAACCTGCAGCCTTTGATACCTTGCCTTTGTAATTGGAATGGATGAATGACAAAGTGAGTTAATTGATCACAATGACACAACAAAGACATGAGGCATATGACTCCCTTTTGATTTTGCTTCCATGTTCTTTCCCTACAAGCCACACACATATAGGAGACTATTATTCATTATTAGAAATGACCCTGGCACAAAATAATTTCGAAATGACTTGTTTGGATTACTTGGAATAATTTCTTTAAAATATATTTCTACCAAGGACCACAGTAAATGCTGAATTTTGCCCTTAGATGAAACTGAGCTTGTGTACATGGTCCCTAATGACTTCAAGTTCTATTTTTTTCCTTTAATTGCTTTCTTTTTTCCATCATGATTATATCTTCTCCCCTTATATTGTTGTCATCTCACTCTACAGAGGAAAAATATGTAGAAATTAAAGTTTATTTACTATTACAAAGTGGGCCGAGGAATTGATGGACCTGTAAATGAAGAAGAAAAATACCACTGAAATGAGCAGTACCTCTAATAGCTGATATTAAAACATGTCTCCCCTCCCCACCCAAAAAGCTACTTATAGAATCATAGAAGTGTGGGACTGGAAGGAATCTTAATAGGTCATCTAGTCCAGTGCCCTACACTCAAGGCAGGACTAAGTAATAACTAGAGGATTCCTGAAAGTTCTAACCTATTCTTAAAAGCATCTAATGATGGAGATTCCGCAGTCTCCATTGGGAATTTGTCCCAGTGCTTAACTGTCCTGGCAGTTAGGAAGTTTTTCGTAAAATCCAACCTAAACAGCCCTTGCTACAATTTAAACCCATTGCTTCTTGTCCTATCTTTAGAGGTTAAGGACAACAATTTTTCTCCCTCCTCCTTGTAACAAACTTTTATTTACCTGAAAACTGTTATCAAGTCCCCTCTCAGTCTTCTCTTCTCCAGATTAAACAAACCTATTTTTTTTTCCAATCTTCCCTCATTGGTCATGTTTTCTAGACCTTTAAATCATTTTTGTTGCTCTCCTCTGGACTTTCTCCAGGTGGCCACATCTTTACTTAAATGTGGCACCCAGAACTGGACACCATACTCCAGCCGGAGGCTTCTCAGCGTAGAGTAGTGTGTTATTTACAACACTTCTGCTAATAAATCCCAGAATGATGTTCACTTTCTTTGCAACCGTGTTACACTGTTGACTCATATTTAGCTCGTGATTCACAACCCCCATATTTCTTTCTCCAGTACTCCTTCCAAGGCAGTCATTTCCCATTTTGTATGTGTGCAACTTCCTAAGAGGAGTACTTTGCATTTGCCCTTACTAAACTCCATACTATTTACTTCAGACCATTTCTCCAATTTGTCAAGATCATTTTGAATTTTAATCCTATCCTCCAAAGCACTTGCAATCCCAGCTTGGTATCCACCACAAACTTTATAAGTGTACTCTCTATGCCATTATCTAAATCATTTATTGATATTGAACAGATATTGAACAGAACCAGACCTAGAACTGATACCTGTGGGACACCACTCGATATGTCCTCCCAGTTTCACTGTAAACCACTGATAACTACTCTCTGGGAACCGTTTTCCAACCAGCTAGGCACCCATCTTATAGTAGCTCCATTTAGGCTATATTTCCCTTGTCCTCCATGACCTCCTCATAAACAGTATCAAAAGCCTTATTAAAGTCAAGATATACCCCATCAACAAAGGCTTGTTACCCTGTCAAAGAAAGCTATTAGGTTGGTTTGACACAGTTTGTTTTTGACAAATCCATTCTGACTGTCACTTATCACATTATTATCTTCTAGGGGTTTGCAAATTAATTGTTTAATTATTTGCTCCATTATCTTTCCAGATACTGACATTAAGCTGACTGGTCTGTAATTCCCTAAATTTTCCTTATTTTCCCTCCTCCAGTTCTCTGGAATCTCTCCCGTCTTCCATGGATTTTTGAAGATAATTGCTAATGGCTCAGATATGTATTCAGTAAGCTCCTTGAGTATTCTAGGGCATATTTCACTAGGTCCTGCCAACTTGAAGACAACAGAGGTATCCTATTTTATCTTATTTCCCTTCTATTTATTGCCATATTTTGAGCACATTGGCAGTAAGCCTGATAATGAAAGCTAGCAAATAGTTTGATTTTATTTCTAAGGCATGGCACAGTTATGAAATTCTTCTACTCACTTAGGGAATATTATTCATCCAATATCTGTATCACATATTTCAGAATATTATTTCAAAACTGATCTTTTATGAAAGAGTTGACTGATCCTTTTTGAACCATAATGAGTGGTTGTAACTGACATGCAAATCACGATTTTAGTCAATTTATACAACCATTTTAATAAACAGAAGGTGAATATTACTTTCATTACAATCCAAAAAGCCTAAATAAATGGTCATACTGTTTCCTAACCAATGTTTGTTGTCATGGACCCCAGTGAAAATCCAGAGTGACTATTTGACTTCAGTGGAGTTACTCTGGATTTACATTTTTTTACATGAGTACAGAAGTTGGGACATTATCTTCATTTTTAGATATACAGCCTAATTAAGTTAGTCAGGCTTTGATCTTTCTGTTCATTGTGTA
The DNA here is from genome assembly GCF_965140285.1 of Lepidochelys kempii. Taxonomy (NCBI): domain Eukaryota; kingdom Metazoa; phylum Chordata; order Testudines; family Cheloniidae; genus Lepidochelys; species Lepidochelys kempii. Next base: position 39,312,678 of record NC_136382.1, read on the forward strand.
CGGGTGGACATACCGGGGTGGACTTACCTGGGTGGAGCGCCATTAAAGTCAATGGCAGATTGATACCATTCCCACTCCAAACACACAAAAAGATTCAGTAAATAGAGCAGTGTGGTCCACCTTGGTCTGCCCTTAGAGATAATTATAATAACACCACCACCATGAATGTCTGTAGGGCCTTTTAGAAGAAGACTTCAAAGACTATTTCAAATTTTAATATTAAGATGCCAAACACCCTTGTGATATTGTGCATTGCATGCTGAAGCTCACAAATCCCAAATTCTGACAGACCATCAATCAAAATATATCTATTACTCTCCTCCCTCTGATGCCCATGGGAGGGAGGCAAATATGATACCCAGGGCTCCATGAGGAGAGTGTCAATTCCTGCTGCCATTCTTTCTGACCTGAGAGAAAAAAAATGCTGTTTGGGGCTACAGTGGGCAAGACTGCTAAAGGCAATGAAGCTGGGTTAGGACAGAACTTTTCCCAATGGACCCAGCATCCATGGTCTCTCCAGACCCACATTTATCTTAAGTTGCTTCCTGGGAGAAGCTGGGTTGCTTTGGTCTCTCTCTCCTTGAGCATCTTAAGCAGAAGAGTGGCAAAGCCTTTTGTCATTCAGTGCACACCATCAATATATTGTCCATTATACAATTAGGTTCACCACACAGGCACATCCTGCCCCCACAGTCTACCTTTGTTCTGAACATTGGTACTTTTTAGCACTGTTAGCAATTACACTATGCACATGCAAAGTGTCATTCTGCTTACAACTCAGTCAACTCTAAAAGAGATTTCAGTTGAGCACACATTGGTGTTTCTCAAGGAGGACTGTTCCCTGTCAAATTTTAACTATCTTCATGTAATTGCTTTGGTTGTAGAACTGTACAGAAAGAGAGTCAGAATTTCATATTATATACACAATGACTATTTTTACCTACTCTCCTATGATTTAAAAATTGTTTAGTTCATTTAAGCTCACTGGGACTCAGGAACCTCCCGGTGCCAGCTGGCAGTGGGTACAGTGAGATCACAGAATTTTACAGGAATGCTCTGCATCAAATGTATGCATATTAAGTTTACCAAAGGGTGGCAGGTGCAATCTCTACCATGAGCCAAGACACCAATGATAGTCATAATCATTCCAAAATGTATGTACTGCTAATATTTAAGGAGTTATGTATCTATACTGGAAATTATATCCTCAAAGCCTTGGCATTAAGGGCAGTAACATGGATTCCTTTCAAGCAGGAGGAAGCAGGTGCTTATCTCTCCAATTGGTCCCTATGTAGTGTGTGTCTCACAACATAAGCCAGACATATGGAGACAGATACTAATTAAAAGACTGCAAGGCACATGAGAGAGGAAGAACACAGTAGGGGGTGTCCTGAGATTATGAAAAAGAACAAACAACTATTTTGGTATATCTAAGAGTACAAGGAGACACCCTTCATCTTTCCCCAAAGAGATAAACCATCAAGCACGTTCTGTCTTACAAAAGGAGGGTCACAGCCCACCTGGCTAGAAAACACTACAAAGACTTTGGATGAGACAGGAGAGTATCTTGTGTGACAAAGTTCCTCCTTTGGCTTGGTGGGTCCTGCGCTTATTGGAGGATTTGCTCGCCTCAAAGATTCACGGCAGCCCTCAGTTTGGCCACTTTTGCTAGTGGCTCAAACCTGCCATTCACTCAGCTAACCTCATCACTGGCCAGCATGGGGAAAAGGAAGGAGAACAATCCCCGCAGTCTCTGCTGATTCACCTAGTGGGTCAGGGGACAGACGAGGGACCTTCCCCTCTGGTGGGACCCACAGTCCAGGTCAACTCTTCCTGTATCCAATAGGGAGTTGGGGGGTTGAGGGGAACCTGGGTCCACCCTCTACTCCGGGTTCCAGCCCAGGGCCCTGGGGCTTACAGCTGTCTACAGTGTTTCGTGTAACACCTGTGTGACAGCTACAACTCCCTGGGCTACTTCCCCATGGCCTCCTCCCAACACCTTATTTATCCTCACCACAGGACCTTCCTCCTGATGCCAGATAGCATTTGTACTCCTCAGACCTCCAGCAGCACTCACTCTCAGCTCCTTGCATGCCCCTCACTGACTGAAGTGAGATCCTTTTTAAACCAGGTACCCTGATTAGCCTGCCTGTGTTAATGGATTCTAGTAGCTTCTTAATTGGCTCCAGGTGTCCTTATTAGCCTGCCTGCCTTAACTGGTTGCAGCAAGATCCTGATTGTTCTGCAACCGCCCCTGTTACCTTACCCAGGGGAAAGGGACCTGCTTAATCTGGGGCTAATATATCTACCTTCTATCACTCTCCTCCTTCATTTGACCCTTTGACCGCACTTCTGTCCCTGTTATTTCATTAGATGTCCTCTGGAATAATTTGGTTTCCAGGTCCTGTGGATCCTCCCCTTAGGCTGAGGGGGGGTCCTTTAGCACTTCCTGGAAACCAAAAGGATCACTCTGCTGCACCTCATACTCCCCAGCGTGTACTTCAGCAGGTGAGAGCCACTTTGCCGCCCGCTGCTCGGGCCTACATCGACCGGGTCCTGCGAGAGGTCACACCCCACTCACCTTCCACCCCAGGCCCTCTGGACCTTTTCAGTGGGCCCCTGCCCTATGGACCCAACAGCGCCCCCCCTTTATGACTTGCAGCTGGTTCATTTCGAGACCGTGCCAAGAAAATATCTATACACACTCGTGCTCCACACCCTTCACTTCTTCACCCTCACGTCCCGCACTGACACAAAGTGGCGGGAGCTCCTGTCACCTCTAGAGGGTGAGGAACCCCAGTGGGCCAGCCTATATTCTACCCTGGTCCTGAGGCCCGCTGGGGATATCCGTTAGCGGCTCCTGCATGGGGCCATGAGCACAGGCATGTATTTGGTGTGGTTTACCCCTGTCCCAGACACCTGCCCCTTCTACGGTATGAGGGAGATTCTGGCGCACGTTTACTTGGAGTGCGCCAGGTTGCAGCCCCAAATTCGGCTCCTCACAAATATTTTATTACGTTTCTGGCTGCACTTTTCCCCTCACCTCCTTATCTATGCACTCCCTATCCGTGGCCCCACAAAGCCACGGGCCTTCCTGGTCAACCTCCTCCTGGCCCCGGCTAAAATGGCCGTCTATAAAACCAGGGAGAGGAGGTTGGATGATGGAGACTCCTGTGAATGTGGGGCCTATTTCCAATCCTCCGTCCATTCACACATCTGGGCAGAGTTCCTCTGAGCAGTGTCCACTGACTCCCTTGATGCCATCGAGGAGCAGTGGGCACTGTCCGGGGTTCTCTGCTCAACGTCTCCATCATATTCCCTTTGTTTGACCCTTTGACCACAGTTCGGTTCCTGTTATTTTATTAGTTGTCCCGCAAAATCACTTGTCTTCCAGGTCCTGTGGATCCCCTGCTTAGGTTCCCAATAGGATCACTCTCCTGTAGCCATCTGGCCTGACCCTGTCACACTTGGTAATTAAGTTGAAGCCCTAGAACGGATGCTATAGTTTAGTTACCTGTAACCATTTGCTTCTAATATTCTTACTTGCTACTTTTCAAAACTCTATACTTTTGTTAAATAAACTTACACTTGTTTTCATTATAAGCATATCAAAGTGCTGTGTGTTAAATGGAGCAGAGATCCGAGGCAAAACCAGCAAGCTGGTGTGCACTGTTCCTTTGAGAGCAGCATATCTGTGAATTCTGTAAGTGCCCAGTGGACCAGGAGCTGGGCATCCGAGGAGGTACTCTCACAGGGCTCGTGTGTTAGAGCATGCCTAACGCTAACCTGAAGACGGACAACAAACCCTGTGTATGCTAAGAGGGGAGTGCTTGTATTGCCTGTGGGTTATGGAGTTGGGGAGCTGACCCCCAGCAGGCACAGACAGGGTTTTCTCTCTGGGGGCAGGTGGTAGCGAGGTGCCTCACAACCATCTAGAAGCATCACAGTCACCTTATCAGGCAGTGATTTAATGGAGGCACCATGTTAACTTTTGAAAAATCTGTACTTTTATACACACAATAACTAGCTCTGCACAAGATAAAGAGTAAGAACTGGATATCAACACAACATGAGGTTACTGGTGTCATAAATATAACGGGAAGGGTAAACCCCTTTGAAATCCCTCCTGGCCAGGGGAAAGCTCCTCTCACCTGTAAAGGGTTAAGAAGCTAAAGGTAACCTCGCTGGCACCTGACCAAAATGACCAATGAGGAGACAAGATACTTTCAAAAGCTGGGAGGAGGGAGAGAAACAAAGGGTCTGGTCTGTCTGTCTATATGCTGGTCTTTGTCGGGGATAGACCAGGAATGGAGTCTTAGAACTTTTAGTAAGTAATCTAGCTAGGTATGTGTTAGATTATGATTTCTTTAAATGGCTGAGAAAAGAATTGTGCTGAATAGAATAACTATTTCTGTCTGTGTATCTTTTTTGTAACTTAAGGTTTTGCCTAGAGGGGTTCTCTATGTTTTAAATCTAATTACCCTGTAAGGTATCTACCATCCTGATTTTACAGGGGGAATTTCTTTATTTCTGTTTACTTCTATTTTTATTAAAAGTCTTCTTGTAAGAAACTGAATGCTTTTTCATTGTTCTCAGATCCAAGGGTTTGGGTCTGTGGTCACCTATGCAAATTGGTGAGGCTTTTTATCCAACATTTCCCAGGAAAGGGGGGGTGCAAGTGTTGGGAGGATTGTTCATTGTTCTTAAGATCCAAGGGTCTGGGTCTGTAGTCACCTAGGCAAATTGGTGAGGCTTTTTACCAAACCTTGTCCAGGAAGTGGGGTGCAAGGTTTTGGGAAGTATTTTGGGGGGAAGGACGCGTCCAAACAGCTCTTCCCCAGTAACCAGTATTAGTTTGGTGGTGGTAGCAGCCAGTCCAAGGACAACGGGTGGAATATTTTGTACCTTGGGGAAGTTTTGACCTAAGCTGGTAAAGATAAGCTTAGGAGGTTTTTCATGCAGGTCCCCACATCTGTACCCTAGAGTTCAGAGTGGGGGAGGAACCTTGACAACTGGTAGTGAATCATATTGATCTGAGGAACTCATTCAAATCAGACAAATTTCTACTGGCCCTTATCAGCAAACAAGCTACTGAAATATAGACCAATAAGTAATGATTTCATCATGTTGCTGTGCATTTTTCCTTTATGCCTGCTGGAATTAATGTTAAATATTTATTTGGATCAAGATTATCACCCTGTAACCATCATACCATCAAATCGGAGCTGGAACTACTCTGCAAAATCTAGGTGGTGGTCTTTTTCCCAGAGTTTGTCAGATTCAGTACTAACAGTGGTAAATTATGATCTGACTGATGTGTCAGGGAAGTGTCACTATTTTTACTTTAATCATAGGCTATTTGGTTCAAAGACATTGCTCTGAAAGAGCTTCCACATAATTTTGCTGGAGTGGGTATGCAGAGTAAATGATGGCCTTGAAGTGACAGTATTGATACCCTTTCATGTGATCCTCCTCCCACACTCATATCAGAAATAATTAATTGTCAGAATCATGAAAGTTGTTCTTGGTGCTTTTATCAACATTTTCTTTTGTGCATGGTGACTACAAAAGTTTCTTGCCAGGGCATAGTTGCTTCTTTATGTGTGGTGGATGGAGAGCATTCTTCAGGAATAAACTCTGTCATCCTTGTCTCTGAGGGACATGAAGAGAGTCTTTCTTTTCCTTGAATATGCCACATTTAGATACTGACTCCAATTTTCACTTGTTTTTGAAATCAGCAAACTTAAGAGAAAATAAATAGGAAGTAACCATATGAGAAACTAATATAGATGAGTTTGAGGGGAAAAAAGCTTTCGAAACAGAAAATTTCTGGAAAAAAATTGAGAAAGTAAAAATCTAAGATTTGAAGTAATATAAGGAGAGCAAAATATTATTGCAGGGTTCCATCAAGATGAAGTTTATAACATTTAAATAGATGAGTAGAGGTGATGGGAGTGCATATTTGTCCTGGAATGTGGTGGGAGACCTTATTTAGACAGCAATATCAAGACTGATGCTTTTGAGCCCATAAAGAGGTGACATGTTTTGTTTGAGATGGAAAGGGTTAACCTAGTACATTCAGTGCACCCTGAAAACTGTTTCACAGCCCTGGTCTACACTAGCATTTTAGGTCAAATTTAGCAGCGTTAAATCGATGTAAACCTGCACCCGTCCACATGATGAAGCCCTTTGTTTTGACTTAAAGGGCTCTTAAAATTGATTTCCTTACTCCACCCCTGACAAGTGGATTAGCGCTTAAATTGGCCTTGCCGGGTCGAATTTGGGGTACTGTGGACAAAATTCGACAGTATTGGCCTCCGGGAGCTATCCAAGAGTGCTCCATTGTGACCGCTCTGGACAGCACTCTCAACTCAGATGCACTGGCCAGGTAGAAAGGAAAAGAACAGCGAACTTTTGAATCTCATTTCCTGTTTGGCCAGCGTGGCAAGCTGCAGGTGACCATGCAGAGCTCATCAGCAGAGGTGACCATGATGGAGTCCCAGAATCGCAAAAGAGCTCCAGCATGGACCGAACGGGAGGTACGGGATCTGATCGCTGTATGGGGAGAGGAATCCGTGCTATCAGAACTCCATTCCAGTTTTCGAAATGCCAAAACCTTTGTCAAAATTTCCCAGGGCATGAAGGACAGAGGCCATAACAGGGACCCGAAGCAGTGCCGCATGAAACTTAAGGAGCTGAGGCAAGCCTACCAGAAAACCAGAGAGGCGAACGGCCGCTCCGGGTCAGAGCCCCAAACATGACGCTTCTATGATGAGCTGCATGCCATTTTAGGGGGTTCAGCCACCACTACCCCAGCTGTGTTGTTTGACTCCTTCAATGGAGATGGAGGCAATATGGAAGCAGGTTTTGGGGACGAAGAAGATGATGACGATGATGAGGTTGTAGATAGCTCACAGCAAGCAAGTGGAGAAACCGGTTTTCCTGACAGCAAGGAACTGTTTCTGACCCTGGACCTGGAGCCAGTACCCCTTGAACCCACCCAAGGCTGCTTCCTGGACCCGGCAGGAGGAGAAGGGACCTCCGGTGAGTGTACCTTTTAAAATACTATACATGGTTTAAAAGCAAGCATGTGAAAGGATTACTTTGCCCTGGCATTGGCGGCTTTCCTGGATGTACTCCCAAAGCCTTTGCAAAAGGTTTCTGGGGAGGGCAGCCTTATTGCGTCCTTCATGGTAGGACACTTTACCACTCCAGGCCAGTAACACGTACTCAGGAATCATTGTACAACAAAGCATTGCAGTGTATGTTTGCTGGCATTCAAATAACATCCGATCTTTATCTCTCTGTGTTATCCTCAGGAGAGTGAGATATCATTCATGGTCACCTGGTTGAAATAGGGTGCTTTTCTTCAGGGGACACTCAGAGGAGCCCGTTCCTGCTGGGCTGTTTGCCTGTGGCTGAACAGAAATGTTCCCCGCTGTTAGCCACGGGGAGGGGGGAGGGTTGATGGGGTAGCCACGCCGTGGGGGGATGCAAAGTGCGACCTTGTAACGAAAGCACATGTGCTATGTATGTAATGTTAACAGCAAGGTTTACCCTGAAAGACTGTAGCCACTGTTTTATAAAATGTGTCTTTTTAAATATCGCTGTCCCTTTTTTTTTCTCCACCAGCTGCATGTGGTTCAATGATCACAAGATCTTCTCCTTCCCAGAGGCTAGTGAAGATTGGAAAGAAAAAAAAATGCACTCGAGATGAAATGTTCTCTGAGCTCATGCTGTCCTCCCATACTCACAGAGCACAGACAAATGCATGGAGGCAAATAATGTCAGAGTGCAGGAAAGCACAAAATGACCGGGAGGAGAGGTGGCGGGCTGAAGACAGGGCTGAAGCTCAAATGTGGTGGCAGCGTGATGAGAGGAGGCAGGATTCAGTGCTGAGGCTGCTGGAGGACCAAACCAGTATGCTCCAGTGTATGGCTGAGCTGCAGCAAAGGCAGCTGGAGCACAGACTGCCACTACAGCCCCTGTGTAACCAACTGCCCTCCTCCCCAAGTTCCATAGCCTCCACACCCAGACGCCCAACCACGCGGTGGGGGAGCCACCGGCCAACCAGCCACTCCGCCACAGAGGATTGCCCGAAAAAAAAGAAGGCTGCCATTCAATAAATTTTAAAGTTGTAAACTTTTAAGGTGCTGTGTGGCATTTTCCTTCCCTCCTCCACCACCCCTCCTGGGCTACCTTGGTAGTCATCCCCCTATTTGTGTGATGAATGAATAAAGAATGCACGAATGTGAAGCAACAATGACTTTATTGCATCTGCAAGCAATGATTGAAGGGAGGAGGGGAGGGTGGTTAGCTTACAGGGAAGTAGACAGAACCAATGGGCGGGGGGTTTCATCAAGGAGAAACAAACAGAACTTTCACACCGTAGCCTGGCCAGTCATGAAACTGGTTTTCAAAGCTTCTCTGATGCGTACCGCGCCCTCCTGTGCTCTTCTAACTGCCCTGGTGTCTGGCTGAGCGTAACCAGTAGCCAGACGATTTGCCTCAACCTCCCACCCCGCCATAAATGTCTCCCCCTTACTCTCACAGATATTGTGGAGCACACAGCAAGCAGTAATAACAGTGGGAATATTGGTTTCGCTGAGGTCTAAGCGAGTCAGTAAACTGCTCCAGCGCGGCTTTAAACGTCCAAATGCACATTCTACCACCATTCTGCACTTGCTCAGCCTGTAGTTGAACAGCTCCTGACTACTGTCCAGGCTGCCTGTGTACGGCTTCATGAGCCATGGCATTAAGGGGTAGGCTGGGTCCCCAAGGATACATATAGGCATTTCAACGTCCCCAACAGTTATTTTCTGGTCTGGGAATAAAGTCCCTTCCTGCAGCTTTTGAAACAGACCAGAGTTTCTGCAGATGCGAGCGTCATGTACCTTTCCTGGGCATCCCACGTTGATGTTGGTGAAACGTCCCTTGTGATCCACCAGAGCTTGCAGCACTATTGAAAAGTACCCCTTGCGGTTTATGTACTCGCCAGTTTGGTGCTCCGGTGCCAAGATAGGGATATGGATTCCGTCTATGGCCCCACCACAATTAGGGAATCCCATTGCAGCAAAGCCATCCACTATGACCTGCACATTTCCCAGGGTCACAACCCTTGATATCAGCAGATCTTTGCGTGGGCTACTTGCATCACAGCAGCCCCAACAGTAGATTTGCCCACTCCAAATCCATTCCCAACTGACCGGTAGCTGTCTGGCGTTGCAAGCTTCCACAGGGCTATTGCCACTCGCTTCTCAACTGTAAGGGCTGCTCTCATCTTGGTATTCATGCGCTTCAGGGCAGGGGCAAGCAAGTCACAAAGTTCCATGAAAGTGCCCTTACTCATGTGAAAGTTTCGCAGCCACTGGAAATCGTCCCAGACCTGCAACACTATGCGGTCCCACCAGTCTGTGCTTCTTTCCCGAGCCCAGAATCAGCGTTCCACAGCATGAACCTGCCCCATTAGCACCATGATGCATGCATTGGCAGGGCCCATGCTTTCAGAGAAATCTGTGTCCATGTCCTGATCACTCATGTGACCGCGCTGACGTTGCCTCCTCGCCCGGTATCGCTTTGCCAGGTTCTGGTGCTGCATATACTGCTGGATAATGCGTGTGGTGTTTAATGTGCTCCTAATTGCCAAAGTGAGCTGAGCGGCCTCCATGCTTGCCTTGAGATGGCTTCCGCACAGAAAAAAGGCATGGAACGATTGTCTGCCATTGCTCTGATGGAGGGAGGGGCGACTGACGACACGGCTTACAGGATTGGCTTCAGGGAGCTAAAATCAGTAAAGGGGGTGGCTTTACATCAAGGAGTATTTCAGGCAGGACTTCATGGAGGGTTCCAATAAGAAATGGTGCACCTAAGTTATTGTTCTTATTGGAAAAAGGAGGTTAGTCTGGCCTCTGATTGATACATGGCTAGATTTACCTCGCTGCACCTTCTCTGTGAGTGACTGCAGTGTGACCTAGAGGAATGAGTCCCCTAGATGGGGGAGGAGGCAAATGAGTACAAAACAAATCTGGTCTATTTCTTGTTTTGATCCACTCCATCTATCTTGTACATCTTTGGTTGGCAGCAGACAGTGCAGAAGGACTGCATGCCATCCACATCTCATGGCTGCTCGGCAGAAGATGGTACAGTACGACTGCTAGCCATCCTCATCTCTTGCCTGCCTGGCAGAAGATGGTACAGTACGACTGCTAGCAATCCATATCTCCTGCCTGCTCACCATAAGATGGTTCAATAGGACTGACTGCAGGACTAAAGAGAATGACCTGGTCAAGTCACTCCAAATTTAGTCCCTGCGCCCATGTCTGCCCAGGCGCTCCCGGCCGACGTGGCCAGGAGCACCTCGGACATGACGATGACGGCTACCAGTCGTATTGCACCGTCTGCTGCCAGAAGGCAATGGGTTCCTGCTACTGTGTAGCAATGCAGTACTGCGTCTGCCAGCACCCAGGAGACATACAGTGATGGTTACCTGCGCGGGCTCCATGCTTGCCATGGTATGGCGTCTGCACAGGTAACTCAGGAAAAAAGGCGCGAAACGATTGTCTGCCCTTGCTTTCACGGAGGGAGGGAGGGAGGGTACGGGGGCCTGACGATATGTACCCAGAACCACCCGCGACAATGTTTTAGCCCCATCAGGCATTGGGATTTCAACCCAGAATTCAAATGGGCAGCAGAGTCTGTGGGAACTGTGGGATAGCTACCCACAGTGCAATGCTCCGGAAGTCGACGCTTGCCTCAGTACTGTGGAAGCACTCTGCCGAGTTAATGCACTTAGAGCATTTTCTGTGGGGACACACACACTCGAATACATAAAACCGATTTCTAAAAAAACGACTTCTATAAATTCGACCTAATTCCATAGTGTAGACATACCCCTCACAGAGAGATATTGACTGATCCCTGGCAAATGCTGCATTATTCTACCAGTTAAGAAGGAAGAGAGCACCATCCCAAGGACTAAAGCTGGAATGGGGAGGAGATCAGAAAAAGAAAACCTACAACCCCAATAAGACATGGTGGGCTTCATACTGTGCTTCAGATAAAGCTGCTGGAGAGAAGAGTGGGGAAGAAGAAAATATATAATACCTAACTTATTAATATTTACAATTACTTAATTTAAAAAAAAACCCAGCAGCAGCCAGACAAACTACAGTGGTGCAAGAAATTCAAGACAAATCAGACAAATCTAGGTATATGAAGCTTGTCTCTGAATCTCAGTTTCATCCATCCAGAAACCGAAAAATTCTTGAGACTCTAAATCTACACAAGTGATTTTTAGACTCCATGAGCATTAAGAACTGATATAATAATTGATATAATAATTGCTCAGAAGATTTGGTCAGGGGCCCAGTTGTGCACTCCAAATCAAGGGGAGGTTCAAATGAGTAAAGACTGCAGATGAAAGTTCCAGAAGAGCTAATGGTTTCCTGTGATTTATAGAGTTATTTCACTGCATAAATATCAAAGAGGTATGTGTCAAATTTAGCATCAAAGACTATTTATAACAATCACTGAATTCAGCTAGAATATCAATACATGGCAGCCCTTTTGTTACCTTAAATAATCACAGATATTTACTTAATTGGTTTTCTGTAAATTAAATTTTACAATTAAGAGCATTATCTCTAATTAAAATAGATTAAAGCTGTTTTCCAATTATTGATTCAAATCTGTATGTTTTCCACTGTTTGAAGAGTCTCTTCAAAGTGTTGACTTTTTCCTTCTAATTTGATTTTTTTATTTGTTTAAACTGGAATGAGCATTATACGATAATGCCCTAATTGCCTGCAAATTTGTTGATATGAATGACAGATCTAAATGTTAGTTGGAATGTAATGCTTCTTCTGATGGCTGGATTTTACAAAAACAATACACTTTCAGGATTAAAAAATTATATTGGAAAAATGTCTAGATCACCTACAGTGCTAACAGCAGAGTACAAGTACATAGCTAGCAATTTCTGGGAATTGTGGAGGCTACCTAAGCTGTTTAGACCTTACCAATGCTTTCATGCACATGGGAGACAGGGAAAAAAATCCCATACAATGGGAGGAGAAAAAGTGTTATATTTTTAGAGCCAAATAAGTCAATCATGGCTTTTCAATTAGGTACTTTAAGTAGGAACAGCAGAATCAGGAAAACACACAGCAAACATGAATTGAATTAGTTCAGGGGATGGGAAATTAACCAGCTCACTTCATTTTTGGGGTCAGTCTCTAAAGGTATCTCTTTACTGCAGACTTAGCACAGGTGATTGGAACCCAGGTTAGCCTAGCCCAGGCATGAGCAGCCACATTGCAAAGCCCTACCTAAGTTACTGAATCCGAAATGGTGTTGCGCTCACCTTTGTTTCACTAGGACTTCTGGGGACATATCCCATGGTTCTTTGTGCTGTAGTATGCTGAGCTGAGCCACTTTGCTTCTATCCTGTGAAATGAGGGAAAACTTATCTGTCCTTCTGGCCACATAGGGGGAATTGTGGGAACTTGAAGGACTATCAGCACTCAAGTGATTTAGCCTGTGTTCCCACTGCAATGTGGGTGGATTACCAGACCCAGTGAAAGTGGAACCAAAGTTCACACCAATACCAAGATGTGTGCCAGCTAACCTGGTTTGACACCACCACTTAATTTAGGTGAGAGGGTTTAGTGCATGGATGGGAGGGGCTTAGACGCAACACCAGAGTAACAGCCTGGGCTAACTGCAGTGAAGACCTATCTTCTCTGAGCTCCATCTAACATATCTCTGGATTGCTGCCAGCCTACAATACTGCAGACTTTAACATTGCAGTGACCACACTGTCTCTAGGGATCTTAAAGAGCTCATCAAAAAAGGGGAAAAAATTCAGTACGAATTTTCACAAGAGATTTGCCCCTTTTTTTCATAACCTCCTCCCTCCCCCCCCAAAAAAAAACCCCACCCACCCCAGAATTTTTATTTTTGACCAGGTCTAATGACAGGGGATATGATTATATATATATAAATCAATCAGACCAGTAAACAGCAGAGGGAGAAAAGGTTATTTAGGCTCTAAGACAATGCTGGTACAAGAACAATGGGTATAAACTGGCCATGAACAAGTTCAGGCTGGAAATTAGAAGGTTTCTAACCATCAGAGTAGTGAGATTCTGGAACAGCCTTCTGTGAGAGATGGGGCTGCTTTGTAGTGCCTCCGTCAGGGCCATACATAGTACTGAAGCCTCTCCCCACCTTATTCTGCCAGGCATGGCCATCTTCTTGAACCTGTGCCATAAGCTTGGCATTAGTCTCCAAACAATCAAATACCAAAATGGCAACTCAGGATTAGGCTGTCTGCACCTTTAAACAAAGAAGAAGAAGAAAAAAACCCTTCAAAATGAAAATGCTTAGTTGTGGCACTTAAGACAAGGCTGTGGCCTGGTTAGCCCTGAGAAGCTCCTCCTCAGCCTCACCTGGCTCTGCCCTGTGAAAGCACCTTAGCCTTCTTAACTGCCCTACTGGTTTTTGATTGGTCAGAATTTCCTCCTGGCCTTTGGAGAACTGCCTTGTTAGTCACTGAATCTGAGTGGACTTTTCTTGGGTGAGGATCTTGGGGCACTGAGGCCTCCAGCCAGGGGGCAGAGAAGGCCTGGCAGACCCTGTCACACGTTCCAACAGGAGCAGCAGGGGCAAACAACCCAACCAGTTTGAAGATGTCACTTGGTATATTTAGGATTGGGATTATATAACAGGTTTAGGGAAAATTAGGGATTGGACTCAATGACCCTGGAGGTCCCTTCCAATCTTGTGTGGTATGTTCCTATGACACACTTATTTATTTGAGACATGTGAGATTCTAGTTTAGTTGAAGGGGTCTGTCAGGAAAATCAGTTTCTACTTGGCTCCTCAAGTTCACTATTAACATTTTCACATTTATATTCTGCATTATCTTTGTTATTCTTCTAACTGGACGGAGGATAATTAGTGTGTCATTTGTGTCTTTTCTGAACATTTATCTAGTAGTAACTGGTCAATATGCTCTTCACCAGATCTATCTCGGCCACATCAGACTTTAGTTACACTACCTGTCCTCCACTTCTGCCTCTCTGTGTCACTTTTCAAACAATACCCTTTGGTCTAGAAATAGAAATCTGGCACGTTTGTAATGTGGTTTGCCCATTCTTTGTTGTGTATCACCTAGTTCTTTAGCTAAGTCTGATCAAATTTAGCTCTTAACTTACATTTTAGACGGGAACCATCTGGAGCTCTCTCTATAATGTTGGCTCCACAGGAAGGGTGGTGGTGGTGGTGGTAGAATAATATGGGAAGAATTCACTCCCTTCAACAGCCACGGGCCTGACCAGAAGCACTTTCCCCTTTGTGGCCACTGTCTGTGGAATCCTTTATGTAGAGATGTTGGGCCAGTGTACCTGCTCTGTGATGACTTATGTGGAGGGGTATGGAGATCTGTTTCCTAGTACGCAACATTCCATGCTGCCATGGGGGACTGGGAGGATAAGCAGCAGCAAAGAGGCACTGACTGACCCGCCACATGAATCTGTACCTCAAGAATCAAAGGACCTGTAGTGACAGCAGTAACAGCCCCATGCACCTTGTGCAGCTGGGAAGTCCACTCCTATAAAATGATCTGGAGGAAACTTAGTGACCTTTCTGCTTGAATTTTGTACTCTGGTAGGTTTTTATATGGGCAAGAATGATTCAGAACTGTCCTAATTTCCACTGAAGTCAGTAAGAGTTTTGACTCTCAGTACTGGGTAAGGACTGCAGGATTGTTCTAGCTTCATTGTGTGCAGAACATCCAGATAGTTCTATGAAGATACTTTCTCAAAGTATTAGACAGCACATCTTTTTTAATGGTAAGTTAGGAGAGCCTGTATATTTCCAGTTCACAAAATAATCTTACATGTATTGTCAAATACATCTTTGATTTACAGTGTGTATAAACTAAGAAGTTAGCTGTATAATGCAGCTTATTCAGTGTTCATACTACAATAATTACTGTCAGTGATTCTGAATTAATTTGAAAAGCAGACTGTGAAAAGTAAAAGTTACTTTGAATATGAAGGGTATTTTAGCCCTTTCATACAAATTTTGCTTCGTGAACATACTTATTCCAATTAGTATTTTTAGGTAATGGCATACATAACATCATCCTTTACTACATGCAGCGCACTAAAGGAAACACTGCTACAGTATACAATAGTCACACAGGGCCCTCTTCTCCACTCCCACAAAACAAAACTGAGAGAAAATCCATTGGAGTCAATGGAGCTATAGTTAGAGAAAATTAAGGTAAGTTAAGTCAGAATCAGACCTGGTTGAATAATAAAAGCATATGAAATCTATTTTAATTTCAAGTTGAAAGTGCTTTGAACTACAAGGAAACAATGCATATATTTAAAAAAAATTCAAGCCATTAATTCAGTTTTATTGTTGAAGGCTGATTTCTTGCCCTGTACTTTGAATATCTGAAAGAAAAAAATAATAAAAGTCTATTGCAATTTTTAGTCATGAAGAGATGAATAATAGAATGCAATTCATTTTTTTGTATAGTCTCACTCTGAACACTTGCAAAATTCAGGCATATGTTCAGGATTATTTTACCCCTAGGAGATTGTAATATCAATCCGATTCTGCATATAGGAATGAAAGTACAGGTGAGACC
Organism: Lepidochelys kempii; assembly: GCF_965140285.1. Classification (NCBI taxonomy): domain Eukaryota; kingdom Metazoa; phylum Chordata; order Testudines; family Cheloniidae; genus Lepidochelys; species Lepidochelys kempii. Next base: position 39,328,339 of record NC_136382.1, read on the forward strand.
TATTACCATTTTCAAGCATGAGGGATATGAAATTAGAAGAATTTTGTGTACTGTTGTCAGTGATTTCTGTAAAACCTACACTTCTACTGTATTTTCTGCAAGCTATGGTTTTTTATATAAGGAAATCAATTTTGAAAAGTTTGCCTTTAATAAGAAGACTGAAGCAGATAGAAACTAATGTAGTAAATTCTATGTAGGTTATGTTTGACCGGGTTATTGTCATCAGAAGCTGAAGTCCAACATCTGTGACTACGTCAGGGTTTTCAATCCTAAAAGTTACTATCATATAATTGGAGAGACTATGAACACTTCCAAATTTGAGTGTTTACCTGTTAGGTGAAGAATTTGTTATGGGAAAATTAGTAAATCTTCTTTAGCAGATTAATAATACAGGGATTATTTAAATTGAGATTGTCAAAGTAGCCAAAAAGAGTTTGAACACACAGCTTCACGTTAATATAAAATGCATGGTTAAATCCCATGAACTACTTTAGAAAACCTCAATTCTCGGATGTCCCTGACCCAAGAAGCAGTTTACAATTTAAATATATACAGACAATAAAACAGGAAAAAACAACATCAGCATGTTGATAGAAGGAACATGAGCAGGATGACAAAACAAGAGAGAGAAGGGAACAATTAAAAGAGTATTTCATATTTATGTTTTGTGAACACTCTTTTGCCATGTTGTTTTTCTTTTTGTGGGGAGGAATGTTTTGAGATTTGGTTAGCAATAGAAAGCTAGCCAACAGAAGTGAGTTAGTGTAAAGCCATGTTTTCGGTTAAGGTTTTCATCAGGTATCAGATTATATTGTAATATCCATGACCATGGTACTCAGGACTGGGGCTAGTTTTGTTGGGGACGTATTCAAAGTAAAAGATAAGTTGGCCTCAAGGAGACTCCTGTGATTTGCATATTATATTTTTGTGATGTTACCCAGAGTACAATTTGGACTGCTGAACAGCTGTGTCCGCTCAATTCTCCAACCTGGGGTGTCTTTCATACTGCTTCGCTCTGAGAGCAACCACTCCTGGTCTTATCACACAAAGCCTCCAGCATGAAAATTATTCCCAGCTATACTGTTTGAGTGCTATGGCCAGCCACCTTTGAATTACACTTTGGAGCAACACCAGCAAATTCGCACTTCAAGTCTTTCCCCAAGAAAGCCCTCTCCTAGACAACACAAGCTCATATAAAGTCTGTCATTTTATTAATAGAAAATGATGTGCACAAAACCTGTTATCTCAAATGGGTTTTTACCAAACACTTCAATCCAAGCACACTGATTTAGATAAGACAATAAAATAAGTTTATTAACTACAAAAAGAGATTTTAAGTGATTACAAGTAATGAGGATTAAAAGTCAGAATTGGTTACAAGAAAATAAGAGGTAAAATGCAACTCATACCTAATTTAGCAAGCTAAGTGAATTGAAAGCAAAAGTCTCTCTCTCCCCATGTTTTAGCAGTCTTACTTGTTGAATTCCTTTCTGCCAGGATCCCTCCCCAATCCAATAAGCTTTCTTTTTTCTTGAAGTGTGTTGATTCTGTGAGTAGAGATGAAGGGAGAGAGATGATTTAGGGCATCTGTTCCGCAGTTTTATACTTTTTCCTCTTCTTTAAGAATCAACTGCAGCTGGGGTTCAGAGAGAGAAAGTCTGTGGGGACAGGAACCTCCAGCTCTTTCTTTGCCAAGATGCACATTTCTCACTCACATTCTTATTCCTGCCAAAGAATGGCCATTTTATCAGGTGATAGTCCAGTAATGTTATACAGTAGAATTTTATAACTTTACAAACAATGTTGCCACAAACATTTTACCAGGGCAATAATGACCAGCAAAATATGAAATTTCAAATGATACCTCATAAGGCATACTTTGCACAAAATGTATCAAAATCTTGGAAAAAGTTATGAACATATGGTTAACAACTGTCATGATTTTGTTATTAGGTAAGTTGGGACACTTTTCATTTTCACTATTAGGAGGCTCAGCAACATTTAGCCAATCAGACAGGGGGTCAGGGAATTTGTCCACAGGGGCCAGAAGGGATTACAGCACCTAGCCAGGAGAACTTGGTTTACTGTTCACTGGTAGGCTGGGCAGAGTTTGATCCCTTAATTTATCTTTCAAACTAGAGGGGGATCACAGTGACCGAAAGGTGGAGGTCAAGGGCAAGTGCAAGAAGGGATGCTCACAGAGTACGTACCCCCAAAATGCAAAGGCTTTGAAAAGCTCAGAGGGTCCTGTACAAACTTCCATATCTGTTGAAAGGGTGCAAAATGCCATGTGAAAGCGAGGAAGACAGAGAAAGCTTAAGCTATTTATAGCTCCTAACTTTGTTAATGTTACAATCCTCTTGCTCAATCTAACTACAGAAAACATTTTAGAATTCAAGTAAGTATATATTTTATATTATAATAAATAAAATAAGAACAAGAGGCTATCTACACCCCACAATAAATCTTAGAAATAACAACTGAGTATGCTTGTTTTGTATTGTATTTATAAAATACATGTACATTTTTCTGGCACTGGTTGCAACAGCAAATTATATTGTTGTAGTTACTGAGATTGAGGCAGAAGTTTTAAGTTTAACAGCAATTTAAAACTTTTTTTAAAAGCCTTATATAAAAAGGCAGCAAAGAATGGAAGGCAAAGTAAGAATGTAATCTTTGACAACTATTTAAATTTTTCATGCTGGTTTAATGAAAATTAGATAGATACAGAGAGAACGAGAGTTCCAAAATGTGAAGTTTTTCACGGGATTGTCTCACCTTGTTACAGACACTTTTAGCAAGGAATATAAAACACATTGGAATATGTAGCTTGCCCTACGTGTTGCTCTTCATGTGCTGATCGTTGGGTTTGGTGGTGATGTTTATGTAATTAATTTTCATTTTCCTTCCGTAACTGAAAAGAAATGCACCAATCTGAACCTGCCAAACTTAGCAGTGATGACATAACATGGCCATTGGAGAGGGGAGGGGGGAAGAGTACACAAGAGTGAGAGATTCTTTCCCTCACCAACTACTCCTATAGCCTAAAGGGAAAATTCCTGAGCTAGGAAAATGCATGTGTGAGTTCAAATGTCTCTTCTAATGGCACTTCACTGCCCTTATTATTGACCAAGGTCATGACCCCCTATCCTAGAAGGCGGTCAAGTATAAGCTGCATTCATGTTTTACAAAAAAATTAACATACAAGGTTACACAAGGTCACTGCAGGTAGAACGGGAATAGAACCCAAGACTAACATGGTAGACACAAATTTTAGCTACTGCAGTGGCATTGCCTTTGAGGTTCAATAGTCTTTGGTTAGCCTGTCTCTAATTACTAAATCATATTCTTGTCCCAGAGCCACAGGATTGGGGAAATTCTGGGCACCATGTTTTAGGAAAGATGTGGACAGATTCCAGAAGAAAGCTACAAAAATGATAAAAAAAAAAGTTTAGAAAACCTATGAAGAATGGTTAAGAAAATGGGCATGTTTAGTATTGAGAGGAAAAGACTGAAGTGGGACCTGATAATAGTCTTCAAATATGTCAAAGGCTGTTATAAAGAGGATGGTGATCATTTGTTCTCCATGTCCAGTGAAGGTAGGACAGGAAGTAATGGGCTTAATCTGCAGCAAAGCAGATGTGGTTTAGATATTAGGGAAAACTTTCTTACTATAAGGGTAGTTAAGCTCTGGAATAGCCTTCCAGAGGAGGTTGTGGAATCCCCATCATTGGAAGTTTTTTGAAAATAGGTTGGGCAAACACCTGTCAGGGATGATCTAGGTTTACTTGGTCCTGCCACAGTGCAGAGGGATGGACTTGACCTCTTGAGGTCCCTTCCAGCCCTATATTTCTATGATTCTATAGATAGAACCTAGGATTCCTGACTGCCAGTATGCTATTGCTATCTAGCAAACAGATGTGTAACCCAAAGGAAACTGTGTGTTAAATTCAAGAGTCTGAACTAAGTCCACACTAGAAATTATTCCTGTAGCTCGAGTGGTAGTGCTCTAATCTAGGCATCTAAAAATCCAGTGTTGAAGTGCTATTGGCCTATGGGAGGGGCTGTTATGGTTGCATTTTATTTTTTCAAGTTTTCTTTTTAGAAAGAACTGGTTTGTTTAGTTCTCCCAGTAAGAAAAAAAAATTGCAGCATATGTTTGTAATTTAAGAACTATTATAATCTACACATTGTTGCATAACATAGTAACATACACGTGCTTCACACTTCAGACATTTGTCATCTTCCTGTGACTCTAAGAATCACCCAGTGAAGTACTGTGTATAAAAAAACAAAACCAAACATAAACAGGAAATTCACATGAAAAACCTTCTCTTCAATTAAGATTTATCAGACCAGACCCCACCAACTTAAAGTCTTAGAAGCATGGGAATAATAAAATAGAAAAGTCTCTTGCTTTCCTTGCCACTTTTACATTGCCTACAACACTGTCAGCAACACACTCCGACACTCATTAAGATTTCACATCTATATATAAAAAATAGTATGTACCCAAACTTCAAACTCACACTCCAGCACAAAACCTTAACATTGACAAGAGTGCTAAGACAAAACCTTCCCAAATGTATGCAGTTTGTGAGAGTCAGATGTGCGGATATGTTAATACAAGAGCATCTTAAGACAATAATTAAGTTGTAATGAATAAGCAGTAATGGGCTATTTTAAATTCATCTGTTTAAAATAGGTCTTAAAAAAAACTAGAAATAGAGCATATTGGGAGGATATTATCTAAAATATGGCTATATTCATTTTGCCATCACATTCTGAGATCTCTCTCCTAGTAAGCTATATTAGACCACAGTAGGTAACAGTAACAACTGTGTTTATAAATTAGTAATATGAATGACTTAGGACCAAATTCCATCTTCATTCATTTGTTAGACACACTCACACGCAACTCCCATGGAGTTCAGCACACTCATGCATGTACATATGAGGGTAGAATTTGGCCATTGCACTCATTATCATGAAATATGAAAGTTTTCCAGAATGATTGCTGCATTATTCAGACCAGTGTGTTCATAGCACTTAACACAAGAGCTACAGTATGAAACCCCTATCTGGAGGCATGCTTTCTGAAGCATGACTAGCTAGTAAGCTATTTCAACAGCACAGGCTCTGGCCAGCTGATCCTAGATTTTTAGAAGATGGTGTCTATGAAAGAAAAGTCACATCCTTAAAGCTTCATCTCCCCAAGCAAGGCAATCTGGAATACAGCAATTCTTTTCTTTATCAACTTAAAATTTTTGAAATTCTCAGTATGCATTTTTTTCCTGACACAGCAACTTCTCTTTTGTTTAGACACATTTTACATTGATGGAAACTTTAATATCGGTGCCCAATTCCCTTAATTACCCATTGGAAAGGAGGAGAGTGAACAAAGAGCAGACACATATAAGTAAAAACACAGTTATGCACCTTGCATGCAGTTGTAGAAGGAGGGTTTCTGCTGCTGTTGAGGGTAGAGATGGGAGCTAAGGATGTAGAGAATGGTTGGAAGCCTCAGGGAGGTGAAGATTGCCAGGTTGCTGCTGTATATATGAACATTGTCAAGGAATCAGTACAGGGGAGAGTTATCCTGAACTATCTCTAGTTTAACTGGTTGATGAAGGAGAAGGCAGTACTTTCCACTATTGCCCAGGAGCAAGTGGCTTGGCTTTTCTTTTTACAGAATTCAGACAATTGTTTGTGATCAATATAGCTAGCAGCACCAGAAAGAGTGTTTGGCAGTGGTATGTGGTACATCACTCAGCAGTGACAAGGTTAACAGTATGTGTATTTAATGTCTGATAATCAGACTTCAAACTATATGTCTCTTGGTACTATTGTGCTGACTCAGCAAGAGGACAGCACATTGGTAGTCATTTTGAAAGTGATTTAAATCACCAGTAGGTCTAATGAAAAAAGAAGGTCCTTTCAAAAAAAGACCAGTAGGATCTGCAGAAAACCATAAAGTAATCAGAATCCACTAATTTTCTCTGGCCCTATATTTCTAGAGTTTATTTTCTCTCTTCCAAGCATTACAGTGTGCCTGGCTTTCATCTAATTGCTTTCCCACAATCTGATTACTGTACATGACAAAATAGTTCAACATGACGCTCCTGGAATTGTGCCACCCCAAGCATGTGCTTGCTTTGCTGGTGCCTAGAGCTGGTCCTGGTTAGAGGTGCTTCAGTCTTTAACCCAGTGGGATATTGAGACACAGCCCAGGGTCTTGTAGGAGTGAACTCCTGTGTAGAGGACCTCTCAGTGGAGAGCCTGGATCCACTGTCCTGGACTACTTCCTTCCTCCGTCCCTTCAGTTTGGGGCATGGCCCCTATAATCCACATCATTGTTGTGGAGTATCACTAGTAGCACCACCAAATGGACCTTTGGAGGTGTCCTGCTGTAGTCCCAGCTTCCTCTGGGTGGGGCAGCCATAAATTTGGTGGGGCCAGAACCCCACAAAGTCTCTATGCTATGGCCACCCAGTTATCTTTTAGGCTGGGTGATCCTAAGTCTCTTTAGACAGGGAGATGGTACTTATTTCCTTGTGGCTCCCTTGGCTGGCAGGCTAGTGACCCTTCCCCTTCAGGTAGAGAGGCAGCTAGCTCCTGCCTTTTCACCCATAGGCTAAACTGAGCCAGGTTCTGGCCTTTTCTTCCCCCTCCAGGCCCGGCATTGGCTTCAGGTGTAACAGGCTGGAGCTAGCTGGGCCACAAGGCTCCCTTCTGTTTTCTCTGCTTCATCACAATGAATATAAAGTGGTCAGTTTATTAACATTTAAGCATGAATACATTAAAAAGGCCCCAATATTCCATATTTTTATCATCTAATTTACATACTTAATCTATGTGCATTTCAGTCAATGTTTTATTTTCATTCTCACCTCAGGGAAGTTGGAATAGTAGTTCCTGAATTAATGACATTTCTTTAAGTATTTACTGCTGGCCTATAGGCAAAAATAAAATTCTAAGAATACCTACTGAATTGTTATGAATAAGTGTTTCTGAAAGTTTGGTGAGAGCTCTGCACTCATTTATATGAGATAGTAAGTTATAATTTCTACCCCTTAATTATTTTTAATAACAGGGACTGTGGTACATGGTATTATATCACATCTATCTAATTACTGAAGACTTTCAGAATCTCTTCTGGCAATCAGTATCTACATGACATGATGTTTCTAATACTGCTGAGTGAATTAATCTTTATCTTAATTTCCCTGTAAATATGGTTTTCTCCCATGAACAAAATGTATGTAAAATGTTATTAACTACTGGACTGATATTTTCACTGTTTCTGTCTCTTAATTATCTTCCTTTGGAAGACTGGTTAAAGTAATGGTGAGAGAATACTAAACACTCCTACTAGTTTAAAAACACAACTTTCAATTATTTTAAACATATCAGATTTTACTTTTATGTATTTATTACTTTATTTGTGTCAAGTAGGCATGCATGCTTACTGCGGAGTTCATCATTGGATGGGGTATGTATCTGTTATCTTAAGTGCTTATTCTTAATATGTGAGCATATCACAATAATTAATGATCCATCAAAATTGTCTCCCAGAGAGAATGTTCTTCTCTCTTCACTTTAAGATAGACTAATTCTGTCAGGAGCTGGCAATTCATTCCTGCTGCATTGGGTATCATTACTAAATGATTGTTTGAGGACATGCTTGTTCAAACATTCTTGTCTTTGCTTAATTACTGGGACTAATAAAGGGATTTTAAAACAGTTAGTTTACAAGAAACTGTCAGGAATCATTCTTATCCAATTTTTTGTGGTGTCATTGTGACAGGAATCTTTCCTAAATGATGGAATTCAGGTAGCAGATCCTACTCTGAGTTCTGAAAGTTATCTGCCTTGGTGAGCTCTAACATTATTCCAATGCTGTGCCACCCCTCACTTCACCACTTTACCCCTTAACAAATGCCAAAGCTTGTGAGAGTCAAGTGGTTTTGTGTTATTTGTACAGACTTAGATGTGTGCAATGTAGAACAATATGTAGAATCTCATAAATATCAAAGCCATTGTTTCAAGCAAGTAACAGTCTAAAATATTCAAGTTGATTCACATTTGGTGGTGGCCTTGGAAAATTCTCCAGCCCGGTGGAGATGATGCTCACAGAAGTCCCTATTACCCTAGTGGATTTTAGTTACATGTACACCTATTCTCTGGACAAAAAGCAATAATAATACTTGCCTGAAGCAATGATATTGTTCTTTTTATAGGCAAACACTTTACAAACACCAACTAAACAATTTTTAAAATAGTCTTGCTCCATAGATAAGTATAATTATTCTAATATTTTCCTTCTATAGATGAAAAAAACAAAGGTGCGGAGGTTATGTGATATGTCCAAGACTACAAAGAAAGCCAGTGTCAGAGCCAGTATTAGTACTCAGAAGTTCTTGACTCATGGTCTTATTTCCTCTAGGCTACTGAACAGATACAGAAAATAGCTTTTCATCACTATCACCTTGGACTAGATTTGAACCATTTAACTAGAGGTTAAACTTTCCTTGTTTTATCATCACACTCTGAATGATTTGTGAAATATTAATAGCTTTAGTAAAGCAGGTGTTCCCAAAGGTTTATGTAGAGCTCATTGAAAAATGGGTATTTTTCCCCAGGAGAAATTTTGCTGAAAACTAAAAAAAGTTTGACCAAAGTTTTCCATGGAAAATATTAAGGTTTTGGGTAGAAACTTGAATGCTAAAAAACTTTTGGCTGCCAACTGAGAAATACTGCCATTGTGCCTCATGGGAGTATTAGTTCAAGTACCTCGTGCTCCCATTCTCCTCTATGGGCCAGGTTCCATGGTCAGACTACATATCCAGTATTGTATTATGATCTCCATTCTTGGAGACAGGAATTAGCAGTGTGTCATGGAAGTCACTGGCTGGGGGGCATCATGGGAGATGTAGTCCAACTAAGGGTTTTAAGGATCTCAGTTGCCTACTCAGTTAGGTGGCAATTGAGTGGGGCTTTTGAAGATCTAAATTTTGCATTTAGGCATCTAAAGTGGCAGTTAGGCACTTAAATCCTTTGTGGATCCAGCCCAAAGTAGTGAATCAGGCCTCTTGGCTTTAATTGAGTTATTCCTGATTAACACCAGTGTGAGAGGAGAGTCAGGCCCACAGGAGGAAATTAAAAGTGAAGGTATGTGATTGATGTCAAGGGGTTTGCAATTTCTGTAAGCTAACCAAGAATGTTGTGATATTTTAAGCTCTAAAGAAAATGCCTTATGAAGCCATGAGAAGCTAGTGTAAAAGTAAGCTACAAGAGATATGTAAAAATGTTTCTCTTAATGTTTAGATTGCAATTTTTTCCTGATTACAGTAGCCTGGGTGAAAAGGTTTGAGTTGCTGTCTCTGATTAGGTGGAAATGGCTTCAAGTTGCCACGACTGTAAACTAATACTGTAGATACCTTTACATTTCAGGTTTGATTATCCACTTCCAGATAGATGTCAAGTGTCTCAGTTGGTTTGATTTAATTAAAATAGGTTATGCATTAGCAGAACATTTTCTGCTCCTCAAAGACACTAGAGAAGGTGGCTGCAGAAACTGCTGCTATATTCCAGATGGTCTGTTTGGAAAAGGCGAAATCAAGTGTTGTATGCTTAAAATGAAAAACTTTCAGTGATTAATGAGAGTATTTAACTGTCAAGTACAGTAGTCACAGAGGAACATTGCAGTGAATATACTGGATACCACATGTTTCTGTGCAATAGTGATGTTACTGTTCTGTTTTGAAGGGGGGGTTCTTTGTAGCAGTAGAAGAAGGATCAGCCATTTTGTTGTATTTTATGTACTCCCATAAAAACAGAGTAAAAAGCTTGGTAAGTCAAGATGTATAGGTTTTTATTAGAATATGGTGAGGCTGCAGAGGGGTGCATTCAGTTTCATTTTCCTGAGGATGGAACAATTTCCAAATCTGGGAAAACACTGGCTTAAACCTTGCTGTTTTACCAGTTCAAAATATGGAATCCTAGCTATCATGTTAGTCATCCTTCTAGAGACTAAATGCCCTCGCATATTATTTGCTGGAGAGCTATTCATGAGTACAGACTCTGTAACATCTTCTTTTGATCTCACTTATCCAAATTGGACCCTAGTGTTGCTCCAGTGGAGTTTTTTTTTTAAAATAATTTGTATATATTATATTTAATTGGTAGCATAGCAATATTTAAACATTCAACCCTTTTTATATAAAGGACAAAAAATGGGGGGTAAATTATAGACAGTAAATAATCGAGAACAGGGAGTCAATTAGAGTACTGAGTTTTTAAACAGCTATATAATATAAATTGTTTAAGAGAGTTTAGGGGTTTTAAAAACTGTTTCTGTGTAAGAAATGAAACATGTTTTATCTAGAGATAGCCTTAAGGTGCACAGTTCAGCTCCTGATCTGGATTTGAGTTCTATAACAGGAGAGGAGAGGGGGTTGGATTTGGAGGGTGACAGTCTGTGCTGTAACTCTACGAGCCTTTACGCCAGCTTTGTGGTCTCCCACTTCTGGGCTGCTTTGGATTCTTGAGGCCCTCAGTATGACTTACACAGTCTGGGGTGTTTATCTAATTTATGGAATCCTGTCTAGGCAGCCCTATGGGCCAGACATGCTGCAGCTCCGCCCTCAGTCTCATGCCCACATGTGACAGAGTTTGTGAGGGGTTCTCGGAGGGAATCCTTATTGCTGTCGTCTTCAGTGCCTGTGCAGAGTGACTCATCCATCCAGCTGGATCTGGGGCTTTTGTGACCCATTTTTGCCACTGTGGTCCTGAGCAGGACTGGAATGGATATAGATCTCATCCAGAATTCTTAGTAGTGGCCCCTCTCCAATTTTTCCACAGAATCAGTAAGAAACAGAAATGTGAACTCAAAGTTTCATCTGCAGAATTTGTGCTTGCAATTCATTTTGCATCCACAAACTTGGTGAACATGTGCCCACAGAGTGGGAGGTCCAGCCTTCAGCAAAGCGGCCAATATAACCCTAAAACATTTACCTTAAAAGTTTAAAATTAATGGGTGTTATAGTGGTATCAAAATAGATAAGTTCTAAATAAGAACAGGACTCAAAGTGAAAACAAGGTTGAGTCCACACTTGGGGTTCTTCTGCCATTCTGAAAGTGGGCTGGCTACGTTTTCCTGATTTATGATAACAACAGAGCCCTTTGAGTGAATTATTGTCTTGTATTTACTAGATCTATTGCCAGCTGTTATCCTGAGTTTTGTTCTCTAAGCAAACAAGCCCTCCAAGCTTGCAAGGTAACTTACAAATCTCTGGCAAGGGCAACTCTTCATAAGAAGCCTGAAGGTGCCTGTTGTGTGAGAAATGAGTCTTAAAAAAAAGACAATCTAGTCATTGGAAAGATTGATGATGCTTTGTCCATCAAACTTTTGAGAGGAAAAAAAATAGGGGAAAAGATGGCAAAGTTTGAGCCCCAATGCAACACTGAAGTTATTTTCCTTTTGGGAATCATGTTGCATTATTAAAATTATTTTCTTCTCCCTAACTGTTAAGTACAAAACTAAAACAAAACATCAGCACCTATGAGTGCACTTTTTCTTGGAGATTTACTGAATATTTTACACCAGTCTAAGATATTGACAGACTGTTGAGGAAATAAATAAAATATAAAACAATTTTCCTTACAGTGTTGCCACAGCTCTCCTGCCCACTGTAGATTGCAAAGGAAATGCTTTCTGGCTGACCTACAAATCTACTTTGGGACAGACTCTCTGCTGCTGCAGGAGTACAAAGGTGAAGGCCCTCCCACCACCACTTTACACTCCTGTGTATGGCCAGGTCCAGGCACTGTCTCTGCACTCCCCCTACTACAGAGATTCTTCCATCCGTGCTTCTGAGATGGAAGTAACACCAAAGAGGGTGGAGGGGAAACCCTACGAGTCTCTCAGCTGTATCATCCACTCCAGGGCTGCCCAGCATATATATTTTTAGATAATACTGAGATACTTGCACATGAAATATGCAGTATAAATTATTTTTCTAATCTAATTATCGGGGTTGGGGAGGGAAGATTATCCCACATCTGTCTAAAGCAAGGGTCTGAAATATTTGTAGCTGGCCATTGTCAGAAACATGATACTGGACTAAATGGGCATTGGGTCTGTCCTGGTATGGCATCACCTATTGGTGATTAAAGTAATAAAACTGAGATCCTAATTTAACCATATATATTGTCATCTCATGTTTTATGCCCACATGTGCCAAGGTCAAAAGATTATTTTTATAGTTTTTTTGAAAAAGTGTAACTATTGTACTTTGAGACTTTTGTTTAAGAAACAACTTTAAGTATAATTTTAAAGTCAGTTTCCTATCACAGAGTACTTAAACTAGAATAGAAAGCACCCTACTGAGTTTGCTTTACTTGTTATGCAGAAATCAATGGTAGTAATCTTACAATATCTGGTTGATAGTGCATCCCCTTATACTCCTTCATTACATTCCTTCCCTCATAGTTCTGAAGATTTGTTGATAAACTATGAAATTTATGGAGAATGCACCATGTGTGAATGCAATGCATGTGTGAAAATCATCCAGGACCTTTTTCTCCAGAAGATCAAAAATGTCACCTTCCAAAAACTTTACATTTCTGCCTGATCAAAATCAACAAATCTCAAATCCAATTTCCAGCTTTGTCAACTAGCACCTAACCCTTAGCTCACTAGTTCAAAGACATTTTGAATTATTCCTTGGATCTCAGCTTTACAACTGAAGATGAACTTGTTTCATAAGGAAGAGATTACAGTTTTTTGAAAAAAGAAAAGGAGTACTTGTGGCACCTTAGAGACTAACCAATTTATTTGAGCATAAGCTTTCGTGAGCTACAGCTCACTTCATCGGATGCATACTGTGGAAAGTATAGAAGATCTTTTTATACACACAAAGCATGAAAAAATGGGAGTTTACCACTACAAAAGGTTTTCTCTCCCGCACCCACCCCACTCTCCTACTGGTAATAGCTTATCTAAAGTGATCACTCTCCTTACAATGTGTATGATAATCAAGGTGGGCCATTTCCAGCACAAATCCAGGGTTTAACAAGAACGTCTGGGGGGGGGGGGGTAGGAAAAACAAGGGGAAATAGGTTACCTTGCACAATGACTTAGCCACTCCCAGCATCTATTCAAGCCTAAGTTAATTGTATCCAATTTGCAAATGAATTCCAATTCATAAACTAGTCGGAGAACACTTCAATCTCTCTGGTCACACGATTACAGACATGAAAGTTGCGATATTACAACAAAAAAACTTCAAAACCAGACTCCAGCGAGAGACTGTTGAATTGGAATTCATTTGCAAATTGGATACAATTAACTTAGGCTTGAATAGATGCTGGGAGTGGCTAAGTCATTAGGCAAGATAACCTATTTCCCCTTGTTTTTTCCTACCCCCCCCCCCTCAGACATTCTTGTTAAACCCTGGATTTGTGCTGGAAATGGCCCACCTTGATTATCATACACATTGTAAGGAGAGTGATCACTTTAGATAAGCTATTACCAGCAGGAGAGTGGGGTGGGTGGGGGAGAGAAAACCTTTTGTAGTGGTAAACTCCCATTTTTTCATGCTTTGTGTGTATAAAAAGATCTTCTATACTTTCCACAGTATGCATCCAATGAAGTGAGCTGTAGCTCACGAAAGCTTATGCTCAAATAAGTTGGTTAGTCTCTAAGGTGCCACAAGTACTCCTTTTCTTTTTGCGAATACAGACTAACACGGCTGTTACTCTGAAACCAGTTTTTTGAAACTGAACATCCTGTTACACTTTTAAAGTAGCTTAGATTCATAGGATGGAAAGCTTTATTAATTCATTTTGATTTAATTACAGAATTTTGGATCAACATTCAGAGGTAGTGTGTCTTCTGATTATTATTTTGATGTTGTTGTAAGCATAGTGTATTAAAACAGTTGAGACATGCTTCTCTTCAGAGCACAGCCTCCAGAGAAATGTAGAGCTTTCACATGTCATATCCTGCATGCTGTTCTGGCATGTAATATTTTACTTCATGCAGAAGCTGAAAACCAAGTTAACAATTTTTAAAAGTCACAAAAGAAAATCAGAAAAAAATTTAAAAATTTTAGATCAACAAAAGAGTACTGAAATGAGGTTTTCCTTTGTGTTTACAGTACAGTAATTGAAAAGCAGTGACCTATGGGAACATAATATATTGTGTTTATTAGGAGCCTAAATATCAAAAAGATATTTTTGCAACTGAATGTAAAAAGATCGTCAGTTGCTTATATTATCAACAAGATATGATTGTTTCCGTGAAGAGACACTCCATTGAATGAGGATCTTTTGTCTGAAGGAATTGTGTATGCATTAACTTATTCTTTTGTTTCAGAAGACAAACATTTTTCACATATAATTTAAGTTGATACATGAGCCCTTTCATTTCTTATTTAAGAATTTTTAAAAAAGAATCTGTAAGAAAAATTCCACCTGGCAAGCAAACTTTAAAAAAAAAAGAAAAGAAAAGAATTCTCTAAGCTTGTGAGCCTAGATAGAGTATAATTAAAATCAATAGACTAATCATCATGAAAAAACAATGTATTTCATTTCCCTACTGACACAGACACACACTGCCTCACAGGCACACTTCCTTTTCTAACTGATCTCAAATATTAAACAAAGTTCTTTTTTAAAGAACACATTTACTCTTTAATTTCCAGAATGGAAAGAAAGGACAATAATAATACCATGGTTGAAATCTTTCATTAATACACTAGAATGGAATATACTATTAAAACAAGGAGGAAGATTCTGCACTGGCTTGAGAGCTGATCATCATCATCTGTTTGTACTGTATATTGGGTCAAATTTGGCCCTTTGCCAGTCTAAACCAGCTCAATTTATTTTGTATCTTTTTTGAAATAGGATGACCTGAATGGTACACAATTTCCCCAAGTAAGGGTGTATCATTGACTTATACTATGGCATTTTCAGTATTGTTTTTTTCTAAGCATTGCTAATATTGTTTGCTTTTTGACTCTACATTGAGTAGAAGTTTTCGGTAATTGGTCCACAGTGACACAGGTCTTTTTCTTCAGTTTTTACAGCAAAATTGCAACCCTAGCAATGTATATAGGTAGTTCCCATTATTTATTCCAATGGGAATTACCTTTAGGGCTGGTCAAAATTTTTCCATTTAAACTCTTTTTCAATGGAAAAATTGGGTTTTTGACCAAAATGCCTATGGAAAGCAGACACTTTTTTTTAAAGCAACAAATGTAGAGAGCCAAAAAACCTTTCAGGGTGAAAACCAAACACTCAGTTTTTTGACAAAAAGTCAAAGTTTTCCAACCAGCCCAAATTAACTTGCATTTATTCAACAATTAATTTCCATCTGCCATTGTGCTGACCATTCACCTAACTTTGTGGGTACCCCAGAAGAAACTAGTAGTCTTTTCAAGTGTTGACTAGCTTAAACAATTTTGTACATGTGTAAGTTTTGCTACTTTTATTTTCATCTCAGTTTCCAGGTCATTAATAAAACTATACAACACCAGTTACAATACCATGGGGCATCTGGCTAACCTTTTACTAGACTGAAAAATACCAGTTATTCAACTGTTTGCTTATCCTTAGCCCATTTCAAATTCATGACACTACTTTACCTTTCATCCCTTGATGAGTGAGTTTCCTCACTAACCTCTTATGAGGAATTTGGTCAAAGGCTTTTTGATAATCCAAATAAATTAGTTACAGGCTCTCTGAAATCACTCCTGGTGCCTGGCCTCATCCAGACTCAGAGCACCTGGGAGCAGCAATCACACAAGGGAGCTGAATTAAGGTTGCAGGAGCGCCTTCATTTTGACATTTCCTAATTTGAGAGTGCTTTACATTGCAACCTTTTAATCCGTAACTTTTTATTTAAGTATTTTATGTTAGTTTAATAAACAAAGTTTTTTTCTGACTCATTTGCTTTTAACAAAAAAAGATTTTCTATGTGTTATTTAAATAATAAGGCACCTGCACATTTGTTGTCTTCAGTGTGTATTTTATTGCCATTGCTATCTTTGTGAGGATTCATGTTTCACCCTTAGTGCTATGTTAACCAATATAGTGAAAGCAATTACATTAAACTATATTCAAACAAAACAAGGATGTTTTTTGTTTTTGTTTTGTTTTTTTGGCTGTGAAAAAGTTACATAAACTTCTAAATGGCTTTAAAAAAAAGAAGTGTGTTACAGGCAGCTTAGTAGCACCTCATAGCTATATTATAATTTTCTGATTTTTTTTCAGAAAGACATAGCCCCATATTTATAGGATGGCTTTAAACAATATACATTAAAAATGATCTGGGATTTTGTATCATATTTTCATACAAACCTTTCTGAGGAAAGTAACAAACAATTGCCCTTTGAAAAGAAATAGGGCTACTTACCCCAGTACAAGCCCAAAGGAGCACAGCAGGAGTTAATACAAACCCAGTCTGCTTTCATTGAATTTCCTCCTGTGACCCTTCTTTGTACTAACATTCTGGTCTGCTGAGGTAAGACAGTTATCAAAGGCAGCTATTGCCATGACAACTAGGCAAGAGCTCCCCAAGTATGCACATAAATTATGTAAATAAGAGAGGAAGTGATGAATGGTTGATTATCTCTCATATTACAATGTTACTGCTCAGGTATCAGTGGGGGATAACAAATGTGCACTGTGTGGAAAAAAATCAGGCTTTTCCAGTTTTCACAAATGTCCTTTAAAAAATACAAAATATACACTGGAAATCATTCCAGACATGTAATTTGTGGTGAAATTTTCAAATTACCCATGGAATGCTTGCAAAAAAGGGCGGTGAAAATCATGACACACTGAGGTACAGACACTGTGAAACAGAAAATTCTGAAAGAACTTTAACAGTAGTAAGACCACAATATTTAGGCACTGGGGACTAGACACATTACTGGGGAAGGCATAAGTGTAACTCCCTTTAGGAGTCTCCTGGTGGAATTACCTCCAGTACTCACAGAGAGCTTGCCCCATTCAAATAAAGGTATTGCTTTATAGTTAAGTGTAATGTCCATTCCTTCAGATCAATGCTAGGGCTCCCCAAAAGGGGGTTAGTGCACATAGAGTTAGAGGCACATGACCTGTGAACCACTCAGCAATCCTGGGAGGCCCCCACCCTCCCAACTGACATGAGATTGTTAGTAATAAGCTCTCATAAATCTATAACAAGACAATGCAAGCTGTGATTTTTAATTGTCATAATTTAGCCAAATTTGGGTGGATTGGAAAATTTGGGGTTCATAAAAGACACATTCTTGACACAAAGGCCACACACGTACAAATGGTGTTAAAGCGTTTAAAACAAAAAAATTATTGAGAGCTTTTAACATGGGCAAAACAATGTATTTATCTATAGTCTTGCTCTCAGGAATGGCTGAAGTTTTCTAAAAAAAATTCGGACTGAGACAGACACCTGGCATATATAATTTCAGCCCAACTGTCTTAAATTGGCGAGGTATGATGAGATAACTGGCTCTGTGGATATGGGGAAAGCAGTGGACGTGATATATCTTGACTTCAGCAAAGCTTTTGATACAGTCTCCCACAGCATTCTTGCCAGCAAGTTAAAGTATGGATTTGATGAATGGACTATAAGGTGGATAGAAAGATAACTAGATTGTCAGGCTCAACAGGTAGTGATCCATGGCTCGATGTCTAGTTAGCAACTGGTTTCAAGCAGAGTACTCCAAGGGTCGGTCCTGGGGCTGGTTTTGTTCAACATCTTTATTAATTATCTGGATGATGGATTAGATTGCACTCTCAGCAAGTTCGCAGATGACACTAAACTGCGGGGAGAGGTAGATATGCTGGAGGGTAGGGATAGGGTCCAGAGTGACCTAGACAAATTGGAGAATTGGGCCAAAAGAAATCTGATGAGGTTCAACAAGGACAAGTGCAGAGTTATGCACTTAGGACAGAAGAATCCCATGCACCGCTACAGGCTGGGAACCGACTGGCTAAGCGACAGTTCTGCAGAAAAGGACCTGGGGATTACAGTGGATGAGAAGCTGGATATGAGTTAGCAGCGTGCCCTTGTTGCCAAGAAGGCTAACGGCATATTAGGCTGCATTAGTAGGAGCATTGCCAATGGATCAAGGGAAGTGACTATTCCCCTCTATTCGTCACTGGTGAGGCCACATCTGGAGTATTGCGTACAGTTTTGGGCCCACCACTACAGAAAGGTTGTGGACGAATTGGAGAGAGTCCAGCAGAGGGCAACGAAAATGATCAGGGGGCTGGGCACATTACTTATGAGGAGAAGCTGAGGGAACTGGGCTTGTTTAGTCTGCAGAAGAGAAAAGTGAGGGGGGATTTGATAGCAGCCTTCAACTACCTGAAGGGAGGTTCCAAAGAGAATGAAACAAGGCTTTTCTCAGTGGTGGCAGATGAGAGAACAAGGAGCAATGGTCTCAAGCTGCAGTGGGGGAGGTCTATGTTGGATATTAGGAAACACTATTTCACTAGGAGGGTGGTGAAGCACTGGAATGGGTTACCTCCATCCTTAGAGGTTTTTAAGGCCCGGCTTGACAAAGACGTGGCTGGGATGATTTAGCTGGGGTTGGACCTGCTTCGAGCAGGGGGTTAGACTAGTTGACCTCCTGAGGGCTCTTCCAACCCTAGTCTTCTATGATTCTAAGTTTAGCAAAGTTATAAGAGTTTTATAAAAGGAAGTGTTGGGCTACCTTAATAGTCAGTGCTAGAAGCCCTGTGAATAATATATTCCTACACACTAGTAGAAATTTCAATTTGTTTGAACTATTAAGCTAAAGCAAGAGTAAACAAAGGCTTCTTTGATACCACAAAATATTCACTGAGGAACTGAGCACTCCAATTTCCAGTTGAAGTTAATGGAAGCCACAGACACTATTTTTTTATAAAGGATGTAAATATAATCATAGAATCATAGAATATCAGGGTTGGAAGGGACCTCAGGAGGTCATCTAGTCCAACCCCCATGCTCAAAGCAGGACCAATCCCCAACTAAATCATCCCAGCCAGGGCTTTGTCAAGCTTGACCTTAAAAATATCTAAGGAAGGAGATTCCACCACCTCCCTAGGTAATGCATTCCAGTGTTTCACCACCCTCCTAGTGAAAAAGTTTTTCCTAATATCCAACCTAAAGCTCCCCCACTGCAACTTGAGACCATTACTCCTTGTTCTGTCATCGGCTACCACTGAGAACAGTCTAGATCCATCCTCTTTGGAACCCCTTTCAGGTAGTTGAAAGCAGCTATCAAATCCCCCCTCATTCTTCTCCTCCGCAGACTAAACAATCCCAGTTCCCTCAGCTTCTCCTCATAAGTCATGTGTTCCAGTCCCCTAATCATTTTTGTTGCCCTCCACTGGACGTTTTCCAATTTTTCCACATCCTTCTTGTAGTGTGGGGCCCAAAACTGGACACAGTACTCCAGATGAGGCCTCACCAATGTCGGATAGAGGGGAACGATCACGTCCCTCGATCTGCTGGCAATGCCCCTATGTATACATCCCAAAATGCCATTGGCCTTCTTGGCAACAAGGGCACACTGCTGACTCATATCCAGCTTCTCGTCCACGGTAACCCCTAGGTCCTTTTCTGCAGAACTACTGCTGAGCCATTCGGTCCCTAGTCTGTAGCGGTGCATGGGATTCTTCTGTCCTAAGTGCAGGACTCTGCACTTGTCCTTGTTGAACCTCATCATTCTTTTGGCCTAATACTCTAATTTGTCTAGGGCCCTCTGTATCCTATCCCTACCCTCCAGCATATCTACCTCTCCTCCCAGTTTAGTGTCATCTGGAAACTTGCTGAGGGTGCAATCCACACCATCCTCCAGATCATTTATGAAGATATTGAACAAAACTGGCCCGAGGACCGACCCTTGGGGCACTCCACTTGATACCGGCTGCCAGCTAGACATGGAGCCTTTGATCACTACCCGTTGAGCCCAACAATCTAGCCAATTTTCTATCCACCTTATAGTCCATTCATCAACTTTCTGGCAAGAATACCGTGGGAGACCGTGTCAAAAGCTTTGCTAAGGTCAAGGAACAACATGTCCACCGCTTTCCCCTCATCCACAGAGCCAGTTATCTCATCATAGAAGGCAATTAGATTAGTCAGGCATGACTTGCCCTTGGTGAATCCATAAATAAATTTAATTATTTGTCCTTGCTATAAACCAATTTAAATTATGACTCAAAGAAGATTTATAATATTGTGAAACATATTGTTCCTTATATCTCATATATATTGTACACTACAAGTTCAATTAATATATTTACCTCATTGGAATTTTGTCTCATGAATTATTTTCAAGACGAGTGAAACCCATACAAACATTTTCCCCCTACCACAGAGTCATTTATTCTATTCCCTGAACGCTAGAGATTTGGTTGCTTGTTTTTTTAAACCAGTGCTCATGCTGTTTTTCCTTCCTTTATTGCTCTTGTGTTCTCCTTTATAGAAGGATTTCACAACTCCACACCATCATCTTGTAATCATGAAATGAAAAATACAGCTAACTTTCATTCATAGACAAAGATTTCAGTCACTGATCCAATAACAATAGCCAAACACACTGTTTTCGTTTATACAATGTTTCTCTCCGAGAAAGTGACAGCTTCTTAAACCATCTTCATAAATACCTGATACTTACAGATGGCTGGAATTCTAATTCTTAACTCAGTGAAATTACCAAAGCTTAGACTCACACTATTGTCTCATTTGGTTTGATATTTATCTAAATTTCAGATTTTAAGGCAAGTATTTGGAGCTGGGTGATATAAAGTGATTACGATGATTGAAAAAGCTTTAGCTAATCTCCTGTCAAGAGTCAGAAACAAAAGATCAGGAAAACTATTTGATGGTAACAATAATGCATTTTGAAACCTATTACACAAACAATTATTGAGGTAAATATAAATATTCAGAACAAAAGCTATCAAACTAGCTTTTTGATTTGTTATGAATCTTTTGGGGTTAACTTTATAAATCTAGACTATATAACTAAATCCAAAGAAAAAATAATTTCTATTCTTCCTCGCCCCTCCCCCCAGACCCTTTCTAACCAGCCCTACATTACTTTCTCTCTGTTACCTACTCTAGGACTGACAGTGACTAGATAGTGTAGATAGTAGTATTTCTGTTTTAAAGGACAATGAAAGACTCTTATGGACAATAGTTATTCTTCTCATTGTTCTAGTAGTGTAAAGTATCCATGAAGTACTCATGAGAGAAGTGAATATGACTGTTTAGGTATCCTCCTTCTGTTCTAGGCTAGGGGTATAGTCAGTAGAGGCCGATGAGAGAGGAATGGAAAAATGGGGGCTCACATGGAAAATAAAGGGGCAGGATGAGGAAAGACAGAAAATAGTGACGAAAAACAAGCAAGGCAAGGATTAAATTATTTGACAATAGGAGGAGGAAATAAAGAAATGGAACAAGTGGGGGTAAGCAGACAATAAAGTGCATTGAATCCACTCAAGTTTCTAGGTCAGTTGTATTCCCCATGTGAAAGTGTGGAAGGGAAGAGAACTGGAGAAGGTTGTCATCTTGTGGAATGATCATCACATGGCCTGTGCTATGCAGGAGGGTCAGATTAAATCATGATAGTGGTCCCTTTTGATTTTAGATTTATGAAAGGTGTAGCAAGTGCTCAGCAACCAAATTGAATAGAACAAATACCAGTTTATACATATGCTTAGGAGTCCCAATCAAAATTGGTGCAGTTAGGCCACCTCATTCCATTCAGTGTCTGATCTAAGTTGCCAAAGATATGCAGCATATAAGATGAAGAGAGCCCAAGGAGGTGTTCCAGTAGTCTATCAGAGTTGAGCTATTTCACACGAGGAAGAGGGAGACGTAGTCCAGTGCCCACCAATCAACAAACTGATTTTCATTCTCACCTTGGCTTGATCAGTGGGGTAGATCCAGGGAAAAAGCATAAAAAGTAGGCAGAGTAGGCAGCACTGGTTAAGGAATCCCCTGAATTTTTGGTGGTTTCCATTGAAATGTTCAGGTAGAAGCACCACGGGGTCCTGTCTGGGTGGCAGGACCACCATTTGTGCCTAGAGTGCAGCTAGGATGACCAGAGGTCCTGATATTATCAGGGCCATCCCAATATTAGGGGCTTTGTCGTAGATAGGACCCTATTAACCCCCCCACCCACTGCACCACATCCCAATTTTTCACACTTGCTGTCTGGTCACCATAACTGCTGCGCTTCGTTGCTCCTGGAGTGTGGTAGGCAGCAGAAAGCTCACCTCTTCCATTCTTCTAGTGGGGTGACATTCGCAGAGTGGACAGAAGGCATTTATGCAGCCTGTCACAACTGGAATGTGGGTGGTCTGGCCTCACAGGTAGGAACAAGAGTCAGGCCTAGTGGTCGGAGCAGGAACTAGGAGGCTAATCAGGGACCAGTAACTAGAGCCAGAATCAGGGATCAAGTCTGGAATCAGAACTGGAATCCAAAGCAAGGAACAAGGGCAGGTGTCTGTTGTAGCAACAGACCAGGTACTGCTAGGTTGAATAGATAGCTTTCTTTCTTTCCCTGCCTTTTTTTGGTGCAGTAGCTTCAGCATGTGAAGCTGTGGCCACCATTTACTGTAGTTTTCGAATAAACAAAACTGACATCCTCTCACCCAGTCCTATATCCTTAAAAAAGTGAAGTAATACTTTCTAATGCTTCCCCACTTTCCAGGTACTCTCACCAATCCTTTCAGACTATATTCCAGGAGTGGCTAAACTTACTCACCCTCCGAGCCACATTCAATAACCTTCAGATGTTTGAGAGCCGCAAGACATAGATTCATAGATATTTAGATCAGAAGGGACCATTATGATCATCCAGTCTGACCTCCTGCACAACGCAGGCCACAGAATTTCACCCACCACTCCTGCCAAAAACCTCACACCTATATCTGTGCGGCATGTGGGGCTTCTGCCCTGGTGCCCATCCAAAGGGCTAAAGTCCTTAGATCCCCCCCCCCTTCCCTTCCTGCAGGGCAGAAGCCCCTAGTCCCATCACCCCACCACAGGGGAGAAGCCCAGAGCTCCCCCTGCCCAGTTTTGTAGGTGGAGAATGGGGGGTCATGGGAGGTTCCGGGAGCTGCACTTTAACTGTAAAAGAGTCACATGTGGGTCATGAGCCACAGTTCAGCCATGCCTGCTATATTCTTTCACCTTGAGGCATCTCACTTCTTCACAAAGAATCTTTCTTCTGTATAAGTCTCCCTGCATTGCGACAGCAGATGCTCAACTGTATCTTTAACTTTGTGTGTTGCACAACCCATCTTTGTGCGTGCTTAGTAAATATAAATTACCATTCAGGTCACAATGACCTGTGAGCTCTCTAAAAATAGGTACTTCAATTTTTCCTTTGCAGTATTAAGTATACCACTATCGAGTTTAGGATATATTTCATAGAACATTCATCTTTTTCTTTTAATCTTTGGTCCGTATTTCTTGCTGTTCCTTCTTAAGTTCTCTCTTAACCAAGCTTTTGAAACCTGTTTAATCAGAGGGATCTTTATATCAGTCTCTTCTTTTCCTCATTTTTAAGGCATTTTTCGCTGCTTTATCTGCTATTTCATTGTCCAGTATCCCATTGTGTGCCAGAATCCACATGATTCGTATACATACCTCTAAATGTACTGTCTCCATAGTTAAGAACAATATTTCATTAAGATATTCCTGCTTTCCCAGGCTCACTTGCTGATCACTATTATACCCAATAAAGTCAGATAGGATAGCAGCCATAGTTAGGTACACATTCCTGTGATTTGTGGGGTTCACCCAGGCCAGGAAGATGTCAATGTCTGTCTTGTGGCTGTGCAGCTTTGGTTCAGAGCTCTGATCCCAGCAGTTTGCCAGTAATCTACTGGCCTCACCCTGGTTTTGCCCAACTTGGCTACTCCTTGCAGGCTGACCTTAGTACCCTTCCAGACCTAAACTCAAGCCCAAATCATCCTACTGCAGGATCCAGTCTCTCTCACTGCCTTTATAAAGACAACATCCAACTTGTCATCTTCCTAGAAGCATACAGCACTGGTGATTTATAATGAAAGTATAATTATACTTTAAAGCATAATATTAGTGAGTATCCATAATTCCAGCATGCAGCATTGTTACACATATTTTACAATGATATTATTTACCACTGTGTTATTAGTTTTCAGATGATACCACACAAGCTATGTGTTATACAAAAACCACTGTAGTACTGTGTAATGTGTGAATAAAAGGCTACCTAGAGTCACAATCACTTATCAAGGTCAGTGCCAGCAGAATGCCCATTAATTCAATTGTCATAATGGCCACAGAATAGGATAATCTCATAGATCTCTTAAATCAAAATTCAGGGATAGAAAAAGTCCATTCCCTCTCTGCCCCTGTTGCCATCTCTGGAGCCTTTGATAGAGATTTGGCAATGATAATGCCATTTCCCATGTATAAACTCATAAATCTTAGTCAGCATATTTAATGGTCTTCCTCTTCCCTTAGTTTTATTGTATGTTTCCAAATCCATGACTGAAGAGAAAACTGTCCAGCTATGGTTTGATATCCCATGACTAAAGATTTTAATTTCTTCCAGTCCTTCCTGGTTACTCAAGGCTTTTACCCACCTTTTGATCCTGTTAATGTTAACGTGGACGTTTGCGGTGCTCAGATACATCTTGTCTACTTAATTCCCAACAGTCCTTGTATATTCACTGAGTAGTCTTATCTTCACTATTTCCATTAACCTTAGCCCGAAGGCTAAATCTAACAATTTCATCCTTAACTTTATGGACATTTCTCCAGTTGCTACCTGCAGTACACACATAAGTGCCATAATAATTACACACATGTGATTTACAGAGCTTGGGCTTGGATTGGCTCTAGTTAAAGTTTTAATTTAGAAACTGCATTAAAGGCTTGTCATCTAAAATCTATAACTGGTCTTATTAGTGCCCTACACAGGATCAGCAGCTAGTTCTATCTGCACCCCTGTTGTTCCCAGCAATACTTATAAGCAGATGTATCCTATCTTTATATTTAGTCTTGATATTATCTATATGACACTCCCATATATGACAACAACGACAAGTGCAGAGTCCTGCACTTAGGACAGAAGAATCCATGAACGGCTACAGGCCGGGGACCGACAGGCTAAGCGACAGTTCTGCAGAAAAGGACCTGGGGATTACAGTGAATGAAAAGCTGGATATGAGTCAGCAGTGTGCCCTCGTTGCCAAGAAGGCTAACAGCATATTGGGCTGCATTAGTAGGAGCATTGCCCTCAGACTGAGGGAAGTGATTATTCCCCTCTATTTGGCACAGGTGAGGCCACATCTGGAGTATTGCGCCCAGTTTTGGGGGGTCCCCCACTACAGAAAGGATGTGGATGAATTGGAGAGAGTCCAGTGGAGGGCAATGAAAAATGATTAGGGGGCTGGGTCACATGACTTATGAGGAGAGGCTGAGGGAACTGGGCTTATTTAGTCTGCAGAAGAGAAGAGTGAGGGGGGATTTGATAGCAGCCTTCAACTACCTGAAGGGAGGTTCCAAAGAGGATGGAACTAAGCTTCTCAGTGGTGACAAATGAGAGAACAAGGAGCAATGATCTCAAGTTGCAGTGGGGGAGGTCTGTGTTGGATATTAGGAAACACTATTTCACTAGGAGGATGGTGAAGCACTGGAATGGGTTACCTATGGAGGTGGTGGAATCTCCATCCTTAGAGATTTTTATGGCCTGGCTTGTCAAAGATCTGGCTGGGGTGATTTCATTTGGGGTTGGTCTTGCTTTGAGCAGAGGGTTGGACTAGATGACCTCCTGAGGTCTCTTCCAACCCTAATCTTCTATGATTCTGTCATTCCTAAGAAGGTAAAATTTTGAACTACACACCATGTCAGGACAATAAGTCTAAATGCATCAGGCCTTGTGCGTAGTTAGCCAGATTTTCCTATGAGTGTAACCACTGCTTGCTTTGATTTTCTTCAAAATATTCTTTCCCCTCCTCCCCCACACAAAACTCTTTACTTTGATTTGTATCACTACTAACTTTTTTTGGAACTTTTTTGCTAAAATGTCCATTAAAATGTCTATAAAGAAGATGGAATGTTACTTAGATACTCATCACACTTACTCCAAAGCATCACAAATTTGCTTTTCTAAGGCTCCAGGTGGGGATTACTTCAGTGTTTTCAATATTATCTTGACCTTGATATGTAATTAGCATAAGGAAGTGATCACTTTCCATTCCATCTTCTTTATAGATTTCCCAGCTGCATTTACTTGCTCTACTCCTTGTTGCAGTTCCCAGTTCTAAACTTGAAAAGGTTCCATCCACCAAATTAAACCTAGCAGGTGCTCCACAATTTAGCAACACCAAGTTGTGCATGTTAATGTAATGTTCCAGGCATTTGCCATTTTAATCAATCAGTTTTCCTGCTCCCCATAATTTATTATGACTATTAAGATCTCCACAAATAACATAACTGCTTGACACCTTAACATAACTCAAATGTTGTTTTTTAAAAGTTGTAAACATTAGAGTCATATAAATGTATTATTATTATTTTGCATAGGAATCTGTACAGTGTTGTATTCAAAACTTAAATTCTGCAAGTCTATTTCAATGTAACTAAGACCTTTCTTCATAAATATACATACCACCTCCTCCTCTTCTTATTTCACTGTTGCATCTGAATACATCATATCCTGGAAGTCTAAACATAAATATTCTTACCAGCTATGTTGCTTGTAAACATATCACATCAAGTTTGTTTTCCATTTCAAACACAATTCTATTTAATTCCTGACAACGGGTTATTAAAGTATGCACATTCTAGAAAAAAATCATCATCAGTAAAACCAATGTCATTTAAACAGCATGATCTCCTTCATTTAAAACTGCATGGATGCAGTCTATTGAGAGATTGCCTATTTGTAAATATTTTTTTGCTGCTTTTACTGTAATTTTTATTCTTTCGGTCTTCTTCCATGTCTTTAAAGTGCAATCAATCATTTCTATCATAAATGATATACATTTCTCTTTTCTACAAGCAGTATATCTTCATCTATTCCCCTTGTATTATTTTTCCTGCCCTGAGCTGCATGTTGTTGTACCAGTAACTTTTCCCATCACTTTCACTTTTCTCTTTCTCCACTTTCTGTTGTGAATATCTTTTAGTAACTTCTTGTATTAGGGTTCATTTGGGGCCAGCAGGACTAGTGGTCAGGCCATGGCTCAATAGTCTCTCAGCCTTAGGATGGCCTTGCCAGCTAATCTGAAGGCCTAACTGCCAAATTACAGTTCACCATTCCCTGGTGCTCCCTGAGTTCGGTGGAGGAAGGAATTAGAGAGGGGGGGAGGCCCAAGTGCTCCCTCTCCACTTGGTCCCAGCCCAATGCCCAAGGGAGAAAGGGTGAAGAAATTCATAGTAGTTTCTAGCTGGTAACAGACCAGCCACCCCTGGGCCACTTCCTACCTTCCTCTGTTCCCTCTTCAGTTTGGGGCATGGTCATGGCGCTCAGCTTCCCTCTCAGCAGAGGATTACTCCCACAGAAGGATTTTGAAAAATCAGGATGGAACAGGACAGGCTCCTGAGTTTCTGAAGGCTGTAGCATTATCATGGGACCAACAGACTTTCTTGGGAGCTGCATCCTTGATAAGGTCTATCAGTTGGGCTGCAATTGTGGCGAAATCTAGAATAAACCATCTATAATAGCCTTCTAATCCCAGGAAACATCATACCTACCTTTGTTGTGGACTCAAGACATTCTGCTAGGATTTGAATTTTCCCTGCCAATGGGTGTAGGCACCTCCTCCCCACCATATACCCCATATATGTCACCTCCCGATTATCTAGGAGGCACTTGGATGGCTAGCTGTACATCCAGAACTTTTGAGGGCCTGCAAGACTGCCTCAACATGTTTTAGATGTATGCTCCAGGACTTGCTATATATGATGTTGTCATGCTGTCTGAAGTGGCTCACAACTGTGAGTGCCAGGCTCGGAACAGACTGTCAAAAAGCAGGCCGGAAACCCCAAACTGGTTGTATGTTCTATAATGAGATTTCACCAACTCAATAACAAGTGTGAACTCCTAAAGCACTATAACAGTCATACCATGGAGTCAGAGAATCTGCTTGGGGACAAACTGTCACAGCATACTTTTCAGAGTCTTATTGAATTGCTCCACCAATCCATCAGACTGGGTCCTCCTTCTCAGCTTCGCCTACTAAGGCTTGTGGCCCTGCCAGCCTCACATCACAGACATCACTGCCTGTCCCTTCTAGGGGCTCCCCATTCCCGGACATTATTAGGCCTCTAAAAAACCTACAGTCCCACTCAATTATCACAGAATATGTGAGATTTGGGACTATGCCCATGCAGATTTCATTGTTGTGATTCTGCACCCTCAGCTACACTTTCTTTGTCAGCTAAGCATGCACATCCCCATGGATGCAGTGTAAATAAATGGTGCCTGTGGGAACTGTTCCTGGTCCTCCAGATTGGCCCTCACTAAAATTTGGCAGCAACTCAAGTCCATCAACCCTTGTGCCTCTATACTGTTGACTTGCATGGGAATTAGTAGCTTCTGCAGCCCCTTGTTTTGGGCCTGAGAGTCAGCCACCCATTCTTGGCTGTGAAGACAGTCCATGTACAGGCAATCTTGGTGAAAGTGTCCCAGCTGTCCACCCATGAAGCAAGCCCCGATCGCCAGGAGGGGTTCAGTCTGGATAACTGCACCCCCTGCCAGTTTCCAGGAGGGACTGTTGTCTGAACTCATTTCACTTCCTAAGGCCAGCTTTCAGTGGGCACATGTCCCCTGTGACACCAGCCTTGCCAGGATCAGTTTCCATCTCCTTTTTGCACCCCGCTTCCTTGCTCTCCCTTCCACTCTCCTAGGTCATCGCCATAGGCCTCATGGTGATCTGATAATTCTTAGCTAAAGTAACCGGAGAGGGTTTCAGGCTGATGTTGCATGACCCATTCCCATCACCCTGCCAAGAGAATCTGCGTAAGCTGCTCTAAGATGATTCTTTCAGCTACCTGAGCTCCTGTTTTTTCGTTGGGGTGGAGCCACTGCCAGCAATGTTCTCTCAGGTAGTAGTAGTGCCCCAGGTGAATAGTGCTACAAAGTAGTGGAGAACACAAGTACCCTAGAAAGGAGGGAGAAAGATGTAAAGATGGAGTGGGATAAACTGCAAAAATCGATCATGGACCAGCAGCAATAAAACAGCAATGGCAGACCCAATGGCTTTAGCAGCTGGCTGCCCAGCAACAGTAGCAAGGCTTGCAGCAGCAACAGCCGTTTAATCCAAAGAGTTAATAACATATATTAACCCTACTGGGTAGTGTTGCACCTTTTAATGTTACTCAGCTGGCTGTGGATGATTTGTGCTCTCCTTCTCTCCTGCTAATCAGTCACTTGACAAACAGCATTTGGTCCTCACCTATATTCCTTCTATTTTAATCCTGATTCATGCCTAGTGGAACCCTATACATTACCCCTCTAAATTTAGGCAGCCAGTAAATTACTTCTATTTTCTCTAAAATTATAGTTTTAAGGAGATTCTCAGCCTGCTTCTTATGTGTACATTCTACTAATAAATCTCCACCTTGCATTCTTTTAGCTCTTCAAATCTCTGTGATACTGTGCCTAATTAATTCCGCTGTTTTCAAGGCATTAACATCTCCTATGTTTACATCTTCAAGTAGTGATTTGATAATTAAAAGATGTTGATACTTTCTCTTACTCTTTTTTCCACCCTGTTTGCTCCCTCTTCTTCAGATACAGATATTTCTTTTCTTTTTTCCTCATTCCTACTCAGGAGCCATTCCTCATCTTTGCTTCTTCACAATCATTTTACAACATATCTTCCAGCCTCTCCCTATCAGTCTGTATTTCCTTTCCTTTCCTGCCCAGCCAGGCCAGGTCAGGCAAGCCTTTATCAGTAGCATCCTGGAATGCCTTCCATGCTTAAATAGTGCACCTGAGCCACTCAGAAGTCGGGGCAGGGGGGGGAAGGGGTACTGCCAATCAGTTGGCAGTACTTCCTGTGGTGCTTAGTCAGTAGGGTGTACAGAGCATGGCTTGGAACTCTTTAATGGATGGGGATGTGGAAGCATCAGTCATCTGGAACCCTGCTCACCTGGGTTCTAATCCTCCAACTCATTGCATCAGCTGTTAGAGGATGCTGTGGTCTCCTGATGCAAGGTGAAAGACTGACAGAGTTATAATCTAGAAAGGAAGCCTACTACAATCCTCCCACTGACCCCTCAAGGCCTTAGACTAAAAAGGCTACAGAAGAGGGAAACTGAGGCAGGGTGCCTGCAGAGCTGCCTCAAGCCAGGAGATGGTACCCATACAACACCAAGGTTTCCCGTAATATTTGTGTACAATGAGACTTAAATATAAAGGAATATCCCATATATACTGTTGTACTCATTTCTAGCTGGGACAAGATAAAACCTGATACAATGGTCCAGTTTGTCCAATGTGCCTTGTATGGTCATTTACACCTCTGCAAAACAAACAAAGACAGGAAGTAAAAGGCTACCATTATGATATAGGTGCAAAACTACAGTGAATCAGACTCAGTGATCATAAGGCTTTCATTGTGGGCAAGGAATAGAAATTATTTTAGCCTCTTCCTATCTGTCCTCCCCAGTTCTCATCAGGCTTTTACCTGTCCATACAAAATTCACCTTTTAAGTTCATTTTCCTTGCCTGTCACTCTACAAGACTATTCTTTCTTCAACTCTCCTACCTTCCTCACCAGTTGTCATAAATATAAAGGGAAGGGTAAACCCCTTTGAAATCCCTCCTGGCCAGGGGAAAGCTCCTCTCACTGTAAAGGGTTAAGAAGCTAAAGGTAACCTCGCTGGCACCTGACCAAAATGACCAATGAGGAGACAAGATACTTTCAAAAGCTGGGAGGAGGGAGAGAAACAAAGGGTCTCTGTCTATATGCTTTTTCTGCTGGGGATAGACCAGGAATGGAGTCTTAAAACTTTTAGTAAGTAATCTAGCTAGGTATGTGTTAGATTATGATTTCTTTAAATGGCTGAGAAAAGAATTGTGCTGAATAGAATAACTATTTCTGTCTGTGTATCTTTTTTGTAACTTAAGGTTTTGCCTAGAGGGGTTCTCTTTGTTTTGAATCTAATTACCCTGTAAGGTATCTACCATCCTGATTTTACAGGGGGGATTTCTTTATTTCTATTTACTTCTATTTCTATTGAAAGTCTTCTTGTAAGAAAACTGAAGGCTTTTTCATTGTTCTCAGATCCAAGAGTTTGGGTCTGTGGTCACCTATGCAAATTGGTGAGGCTTTTTATCCAACATTTCCCTGGAAAGGGGGGTGCAAATGTTGGGAGGATTGTTCATTGTTCTTAAGATCCAAGGGTCTGGGTCTGTAGTCACCTAGGCAAATTGGTGAGGCTTTTTACCAAACCTTGTCCAGAAAGTGGAGTGCAAGGTTTTGGGAAGCATTTTGGGGGGAAAGACGTGTCCAAACAGCTCTTCCTCAGTAACCAGTATTTGTTTGGTGGTGGTAACGGCCAATCCAAGGACAAAGGGTGGAATATTTTGTACCTTGGGGAAGTTTTGACCTAAGCTGGTAAAGATAAGCTTAGGAGGTTTTCATGCAGGTCCCCACATCTGTACCCTAGAGTTCAGAGTGGGGGAGGAACCTTGACACAAGTGAAAATTCTCATTGCTCCAGTGCATTGCGTTCAATCTCCTTGTTGTTGCCTTCAAAGCCTATGTTAGTTTCTCCTCCTTATTTATCTCACCCAGGGCCAGATTTTTTTTGATATAGCGCAGCTCCTCTGCCCCATGCCATGAGCAGAATCTCACCATATAACCAGATTTTACTGCCTGAATAAGGTTCTCAGCAGAAGGAGAACTATTCCATTGACAGAGCTGAAGCAGCGGCTCTTATGCCGTTCTCTCCTCCCGCTGGGAGGTGGGACCAAAGTAAAGGGGGCATGGTGTGGCTGGAACTTTCCTACATGCTGCTGAACTGACACTACTGTTTCATCTTCTTGGGTTTCAAGGCTGCTCTGATTTGCACTGGAGGACCAGGCTGGCACACGGACAGACTCCAAGAGGGGAATGTGAAGGTGAGCTTTTATATCCCACCAACCTATGCTATGTCTGTATCTTCAGATGTAGCTGAGGATCTGGCCCCTTTTCTCCTATTACATCCCTCACTCTCCATCCTTTCTTCTTTCAGCTTCAGTGTAATAGAATCATAGACGATTCGGGTCGGAAGAGGCCTCAGGAAGTCATCTATTCCAACCCCCTGCTCAAAGCAGGACCAACACCAACTAAATCATCCCAGTGTCTATTTATCCACTTCCAGCCTACTTACAGAGCTCCCCAAACTGATCCACAAAGTCACTGTGCTCTCTTCTTTTAAAGCCCTACCTCTGAGAGATATAAAAAGCTTCCCGATTAAGACTTATACTTATTTTA
Organism: Lepidochelys kempii; assembly: GCF_965140285.1. Classification (NCBI taxonomy): domain Eukaryota; kingdom Metazoa; phylum Chordata; order Testudines; family Cheloniidae; genus Lepidochelys; species Lepidochelys kempii. The sequence continues at coordinate 39,360,840 of NC_136382.1, forward strand.
TCTATTTCTCATTATGTTTTATTTTTATGTTTTATCAGACCATGTTGTAGGCCCACTGAATAACCATATTATCTTACTGGTATTGTCCCAATCCTTCCATCCTAATGTCTTCTTACAAACTATTTTCAGATAGTTAAATTCAATGAGGGGGTAAGTCCATCAGGACTGGGATCTTATCTGTATTAAGAGGTGCTTTGGGGTGCTGTTAAAATAATAACGCAGTCTATCTATATAGAAAAGATTATTTCATCTCTAGATCACCATTTCATTTGTATGGCAAATCATTCCTTTTGCATTGTATTACTACATGAAATCCCTTTGCCTCAGGTAACCCACATTATTTTAACAACTCTTTTGAAAATCTATGCATGATAAGAGTGAGAAGGAGCTAGAGTGCACTTTCATTATTTTAAACTTCTCCGGAGGAATCAATCGTTAGAGTTAAAAACTTGACCTAAACAAAACTTCAGAATACAAATCATGTATCCCTTGGCATCCTCAGAACCAAACATCAAATAAATGCAGGGACATCTACTGGAGAACAAAAACATTTCAGCTGGACGTGCTTTTGCCTCTTGACAGGTGTAGCCTAGCAAAACTACTTGGGATCACTGCTCATGTCTGATTTAAAAAAAAATCCAGGATGATTTGATTTTATGAAAATTTAACTTATAATCACTTGCTACTGACTCTGCTGTGTGATAGTATGATATAGCCTTCACTGAGTTCTCATCAGTTATTTATACCCCATGATGTGAAACAGAAAATACAATAAGATTTCAATCCCTATCAAATGCTATTATTTTCACATTATAAGCCATCAAATACTATTATTTCCAGTAGAATTTAAAACAGCATGAGAAAGTCCATCTGTGGCCATGGATATTTGAGGGAACCAGACTAGAGGAATGAGATTCTGCTTTTGGAAGGAGACCTGGGAAAATGATGAAAGACCTCCTCAAGATCCTTGGGGAAACTGGAGAGGGAGGAGGAAATCCTCAGGTGGGGTAAACTATTATACAACCATTGAAGTCAATGAAAGTATAACAATTTACACTAACTGAAGATCGGTCCCAGAGTTTTTTTCCCCTCCGATCCTTGATGTTGTAGAATGAAGGATGAGCACATACCATTCACATCCTTCCTTACAGATCCATGCTTCAGCTGAGCCTGATGACATAAGCCTCTTAGTGGTTTTATTTTGTATTAACTGCATCCTAAGTGGTGGTACAACATGACTTTTCTTCTGTACTGAATTTTATGTTAATTATGAACAGCGCCGTTTTGAAACACTGCATATGTATCATGTTTTATTCAACAATCTGTTCATCATTTTTATAAACTGCACAACAATCTATAATAAATATGAAAACTAGGATAAACATCATGTCATCTCTTGGTTATAGATACATTTATTATAAACAAGCATAAACTGTACACCCCTTTTCCCCCCAACTATTTCAACACTGAGCATACAGTGTTGAAATAAATGGTACAACACTTGGTGCATCATTCATACATTATTTATTTCAGTGATTGGTAATTCACCAGACATACTTGGACAGAAAGGAAGCAGAGAGAGATAAGGCCATTGAAGCTAAGAGATTTGTCTGGAGAAATTAAAGCATATAGCTAGATAACTGCAAGATAGCTCCAGACTTCCCTGCTCAAGGTAACAGGAGTGGCTTACAACTTAAAAAAGGAGCATGTATATGGAAGGCTGTGTCAGGGTTTCTGAATACTTCTCTCATGTCTGTGTATGCACAGCCATGATCAAGATGGTAGTCAAGTCTATTGTATTTCATTTAAACCATTCCTTTAACAACTGATTCCCTACAACATTTTCAGTCATTAATTCAAGGACTTCTACAGATTTAAGAGATTTTGTCTTGAGCTAGCTCTAAATGAAGGTGGAAAAAGATTCCAAATATCTGGAGAAGGCTCAAATCATACATTATACCTTTTAACATTGCCAATAAGAATTGTCTTAAAAATTCTTATAATAAACAGTGGCTGTTGCATATTATTTGAAAGCAAGAATCATATTAATTCAATATACATGTTCCATTAAGGATTAACATGGTCACTAAGTTATAAAAATGTCTCTAATTATATCACAGACTAAATGGAAGAGGTCACATTCCCAAAATCAAACAAGCTTAAGCTCAAATGTCACAAATTGTTTCTGTATTTGAAAAAGGAAAAGAGAAAAAAAATAAAAACCTCTTCTTCTGATTGATGCCCCTTTCTTATTCAGTTCTTTTCATGATCTTTCTAAATGTATGTGACACCACTGAAAGGGTTAATTTGTAAAAGCCAGCACTGAGTTACAGCTAGCAGCCTTCTGCCCCCAGGATCACAAACAGCCAGTGACATTTTGTTGGGATGATATATAGTTACTACACTTTACTTCATTATTGTATCATCACTCAATCTGCTGAGCGAGTTTTGCTGCCTAGAATTCTGTGAGAACTGATCTAAACTGATCTCCCTTCTGCTTAGAGTGCATGCCAGCCCTCCTGCTCATGGAGCAGAATTAATCTTTTCCTTTCCCCTCTGTACTGAGCTATCGTTCCAAACAGGACAACATACAGCACATTTAAATGTGGACAGAAAGGTCCAAGTTCGGCCCAGATTTTCACCCTATTTAAGCCAACGGAGATTGCACAGAGTGCAAATCAGGGTGGAATTTGATCCAGATTGTCAATCACTCTCTGATTAACGTATAAAACTTTTTGGGGGGTTGCTGGTTAGGTTTTTTATCAGCAGTAATAAAACTGTAAAGGCTGAGTATGAAGTACTTTTATCTTGGTTTTGTTCCAGAGGTATAATGTCACAGAACAGCAGCCTCTCAGTCCTTGGGAGCTTTCACTGAAGTCCATTTCAGGCAAGAACTCTCTTTTTACTATTTTTTTATTTCAATAAATTAAAGCAAATGCAACCAGTTCAATAAACAAGCAAAGCACATTTGTCCCTTGGCCTAGTTCAATGTTTTGAAAGACTATTATGGCTGTGACAGTGCACACAACCAGCGAGTAAATCTGCTGCATGTCACTATTAGAAACAAAAACTCCCTCAGAAAGGTAAAGCATACGACCAGCATAAGGTTCAAGGACACCATTAATGTTTCTAACAATGAAATCCACATACTTAAAAATATGTTTATTGCCCCTCACTATGATTCACTGTCTCTAGCAAGCTGTGTATAACATTCTGCTGTCCTTTGACCCTCTTTTGCTTAAGTTACATTAAATATTTCAATGATACTGCCCTTATCCAGGAAATCCAAAGATTTTAAAGAAGACAATTTTAAAAGGCAATTCTTCTGACCTCATTTATCCTCATTCAGAATGGATCTTTGCTAAATTTGGAGTAAAGTTCAGAACATTGTAGTTAAGGTTGAGAGTCTCTTACTGTTTAAAAGATGACTATCTAAGGGTGCCAAAATTCACATGCTACCCAGACTGTCTAGGAATGTGTCGTGCCTCATGGGAGGGTAGGGTGAGTTAGGGGTCCAAATATGGGGTCATTTGAGCAAGGGGTTTCTGAGATATCGCTCCCTAAAAATTCATGTCTTTACAAAATCATTCGCTATTTTTGTGTGTGTGCAATTGGGGGCAGAAACTAGCCCTCCCCAAACTGATTTCAGTCACCGGGGAGTGACATCAGCTACTGCCCAGCATTATCTGGGGTTCCCCAAACCCAAAGCTCTTGGTAACTTTAACCTCTGTGAGGCGGTATCAGGGCAAACCAAGGGAGACGCAGTGCCTCTGTCTGCTATATGGCTAAAACAAACCAATCAAAACCAAGTGCTTTCACTTAAAGCCAGCACTTTATTTGCCTTCAGTACTCTCACCAGAATGACCACCAGAATGACTTTATTCAAAGTCTCTGCTTTATTTAGTCTCAATCACATACAAACACGATAGTTATAAAGCATATGTAATAGAGCACCCCCAAACAACAGTTACCTATGGTCTGGAGGATTCTCCAGTGTCACCAGGGATTCCAAGAGATGTCCAGAAGGTCGAATCCAAATTCCTCAGACCTCTCTATCCTTATTGTTGAGGTAATTGTAGCAGCTACTAACATAATGTCAAAGAAAAGCTATTAAGCAAGCAGTTAGTTCTACAGATTCGTTTTTGTGGAGTCCACAGTCTCACGGGCCCCAACACACACACCGGAAGTCAAATATAGATAGACTTTTTGTTTTTCACAGACGCTCACCCCAGCATACCAGGGAGGACATGGAGTCAGGCCCACACTTCATGATCGCTGCCTCCTCTCTCCCGGCTTTGCCTTAGTTAGTTTGCAAAGGCCTACTAAATGGCTAAACATAACAAACAGAATAATTGATACTCCATCCCAATACTTTGCAGTGGGTTGGGCATCCGGCAGGTTGCTAAAAATGCCCCTCTACACCTACTGCCCAATATCAAAAAAGTTAGAGCATTAAATTTAGAACTCCACTTTAGATTGACCTAAAATAAGTAACTGAAGAGAGTCACCAAGCTCTCTATTATCACAGCAGCTAGGTGACTCAAGGTTGGATGGGGTGCTCCTTGAGCCTGAGCTACCCAGATGCTCTAAGTTTGATCCCTATGTTTAGAAGCTTTCAGAAAATATATGTTGTGCATAGTCATTGCATTCTGCAGTAGCTCCTTTTGGAAGTTTGTCTTGAGACCAAAATTTGTGGTTTAAGAGCAATATTTTAAAATGTTCTAAAATCCACATGCTGCTCTATTTTTACTTTAGAAGTATTGTCGAAGAAATCAGCATTCATTAAATAGAGGGAAGATAAAGAATCCAGCAAGCACCTAGGATAATATAATCATGTGCCTCATCCTTGTACTGAACAATGACACTGAGTGTGATCAAAGGAAAGCACATTTTGGGGCCATTTGGTCAAGGGTTTCCAAACACAAAGCCCCTGTAACTTGAACTGCTCAAAACATTTTTAGATTCTTACAGCTTTTTGGGGGCAGAGTTTGGAAATATGGAGGAGGTTGGAACACTGAGGGGGAATATGTGTTGGAGTTGTTGGAGGAGTGCAAGGGGAATGGGGCTTGGGAGGGTGCAGCGTGGGTGCTCTGACCCTTTTCCATCCTTTGCCCAGTAGGTCTGTGTTCTGGCACATCTACTAAAAGGCCAGAGCACCCTGAGACAATGAGCCTTATAAATGTAAGGGATTATCCAAACTTTATTTTTTTTGAAAAATCCAATTTGATGACAAAGAATTGGGTTTCCAAAAACATGTCTTTTTCTACAATCCCTCAAAGAATAAGAGATCATCCTCAAAGGGATGACAAATGGGTTGCAAACACATACTTTATATGCCAGCACCAAGTGAAGTGATGTGGGCCCATAGTGTCCTATGCAAGGGCCTTGAAACAAATGGGAGGAAGGAATGGTGGGCTGCAGATGGGGGCATTGGGAGCATAGAGCCGAAGGGTGGTCTTGGAGATCCCTTCTGGACCAGGGCCCTAACTCACAACCTGGCCCATCCAGGCCCCCGCATTCAGTCCTGACTCTTGCTAAAGAGTGGGTATCATGTCCGGTTGGTGGCTCTAGACAAGAGATCTATTGGGTGAGGTCTATTGAGAGATAAAACATATAGGAAAAGTAGAGGGAGGGATGATCCCCATTATGTATCAGGTTAGACTGTGGATGGGCAGGGGATAGCAACATTTACAAAGAAGACAGTCTTCTGTAGGGATGGGGAGGAGGCAGCTCAGAAGCCAGTGAGTCATATTCTCATAGACTTTAAAGCCAGGAGGGACCATCATGATCACTTAGTCTGAACTCCTGTACACCACAGGCCACAGAACCTCACCCATCCATTCCTGTAATAGACCCATAATCTCTGGCTGAGTTACTGAAGTCACCTAATCATGATTCAAAGACTTCAAGTTACAGAGAATTCACCATTTACATGCATTTAAACAGGGGGATGGTGGGAAGGGAAGCATAGCTTTTAGAAAAGCATCCATCTTGATTTAAAAATTGCCTCTGTTGGAGAATCCACAATGACCATTGGTAAATTGTTCCAATTACTCTCACTATTAAGAATGTCTTATTTCCAGTCTGAATTTGTTTAGCCATTGAATCATGTTATATCTTTCTCTGACAGATTGAAAAGCCCATTATTAAATATTTGTCCCCCAGGTAGATATTTGTAGACTGTAATCAAGTTACCTTTTAACTTTCTCTCTGTTAAGCTAAATAGAATGAGCTTTTTGAGTCTAATACTAGGCATGTTTTCTAATCCTTTAATTATTCTTGTGGTCTTCTCTGAAGCCTCGCCAATTTATCAACATCCTCCTTGAATTGTGGGCAGCAGAACTGGGCAAAGTATTCCAACAGTGGTCACACCAGTGCCCAATATAGAGGTACAATAACTTCTGTAATCCACCTTGAAATTCCCCTTTTTGTGGACATTAGTTTTTTGGCCACAGCATCACATGTTTAGTTGATTATCTGCCATGGCCCACAAATCTTGTTCAGAGCCCCATCCTGTCAGTGTGGCCTAAATTCTTTGTTCCAGATGTGTACATTTACATATTGCCTTAAATATTGGTTGCTTGCACTCCGTTTACCAAGCAATCCAGACCACTCTGTAGCAGTAACCTGTCCTCTTCATTATTTACCACTCCCCAAATTTTTGTGTCATCTGCAAACTTTATCAATGTTGGTATTATGTTTTCTTCCAGGTCATTGATAAAAGTGTTAAAGAGCATAAGACCAAGAGCTAATCCCTCTGGGACCCCACTGAAAGCACGCCGGCGTAAAGATAATTCCCAATTTACTATTACATTTTGAGACTTATCAGTTGGCTAGGTTTTAATCCATTTAATGTGCGCCATGCTAATTTTATATCATTCTAATTTTTTAATCAAAATGTCATGCAGTATCAAGTCAAACATCTTATAGAACTCTAAGTATATTATGTCAACACTATTACCTTTATCAGACAAACTTGTAATCTCATGCATAACAGATATCAAGTTACTTTGACAGGATCTATTTTCCATAAACCCATGCTGATTTGCATTAATCATATTGCTCTCCTTTAATTCTTGATTAATCAAGTCCCATATGACTTCAGCTGCTCCATTATCTTGCCCGTGATTGATGTCAGGTTGACAAGCCTGTAGTTACCTGGGTCATCCTAGTTATCCTTTTTAAAAATTGGCACAATATTATGTTGCTTTCAATCTTATGGAACCTCCCCTGTGTTCCAAGACTTATTGAAAATAAACATTAACAGGCCAACAAACTCCTGAGTCAACCTTTTAAAACGCTTTGTTGCAAGTTATCTAGACCTGCTGATTTAAACATATCTAACTTTAGTAGCTTCTGTTTATCATCCTCCAGATATACTAGTGGAATGGAAACGGTGTTATCCCCATATGATGACAGTTCTAGTGACCTTACTGATTGTACCTGGATATGGTGTGGTCAGACAAAGGGGATGGACTTAAAAGAGGAGAAGATCAGTTGTGGGAAGAGACCTATGGGAGAGGATGTAATCAGTTCCCCTGTCTGTGAAGGGACCTGATAGAAGGCTAAAAAGGCTGGAAGGAAGAGAAGCAGTCTCCTGTTGAGGTAAGTCTGAGGGAAGATCAGGAGCTGCTGAGGGATGATGGCTTCCCTGAAACCCTGGGAAGATGGAGAACTGTGCCAGCCCAACAACGTGGGGTGGAGTGAGGTATACGAGCCAGAAGACAGGTATGAAAGCACAGCATTATAGATTTCAGAGTAACAGCCGTGTTAGTCTGTATTCGCAAAAAGAAAAGGAGTACTTGTGGCACCTTAGAGACTAACCAATGTATTTGAGCATAAGCTTTCGTGAGCTACAGCTCACTTCATCGGATGCATACTGTGGAAACTGCAGAAGACATTATATACACAGAGACCATGAAACAATACCTCCTCCCACCCCACTCTCCTGCTGATGAGAGAAGTGGGTATCTGAGCCTGATTGGGGCTGAAGATTTTGTTGTCTCTTTGTGGCCCTAAAAGGGGTCAGACTCTTGAATGTGTCTTGGCTGAAAGGTCAGACTACTCCTATGGCTGGACCAGGAGGGAAACTGAGCAACAGTTGGTGTAATGCCACATCCAGCCAGGAGGGTACATGTAGGGGCAACAATTCTGCCACAGGGTGTTTTGGTAATTACAGAAATGAAGGCTACACTAGGATGAGGTGATGGAATTGTAGATTAGGTTGGGGCTGTATTCACGGGTGCTAGAGGTCTATGAGCTTTTATAGTTGTCCGCCTGTCCAGATAACAGTCATTTTGAGGGCACTGAGGTTTCTGTTGTCCCAGAGGGCACCCTTCAAGTTCAAAGAAATGATCTAGAGACTTTGTCTAAGCAAAGTGGTTGTGAGGGAAGTATTAAAAAACCTGCCACAGGAAGACTGGGTGTGGCCCAGGCAAAAAGCAAGAAGATTTGCTCATGGGGAGTCCTTGATATTCTGGAGCACTTAGTAATGGACTGCTCCTGGGCTCAGAGGGTGTGGGCAGGGCTGGCAAATGTGCTGAAAGTGCCAGTCCAGAGGACAAGAGAGGGCCCACAGGGGATATAGAGATTTCTCAGGCTAAGTATATTGGCAATAGTTGGGGAAGACTCTCTCATCAATGTAGTTCTGTGGTCATTTCTCAGAGAGGCAAGATGTGAAGCAGTGTTTCAGATGAACCCCTGATAGAGGAGTTGGTACACATGGTCTGGAAAGAGCTGAACACATTGAGGCAAACAGAAAGGAATTGCTGCCTGGATAGGAAAAGGAAGTGATGGAGACCCGTCGAGGTCTAATTTTGGGTGGGTCTGTGTCCAGCCCCTCTTCTGCAGGGGCATGGATGTGGGACAAGCTACAGGCCAAGAGACTTCTGGGAGTACGTTGGAAGGAACTGAAGGAGTAAACAGAAACTGAGGATTGCTAGTCTGTGATATGGTGGGAACTGGAGTGAGGCCATTACATCTGGTGGGGGAACTATGTTGTGCCAAGGCTGTTACCCTAGGTATCACAGAGTCTGACATGCCAGTGAGGGGATTTTATTGTGTAATGACCTTGGAAACACAGATTTCAGTGTTGACTGTGATTGTTTTTCACAGGGAGACTTTTCTCTATGTACTAAGGTGTTGGGCTTTTGCTCAGGGGTCAGAAGGATTCCGGAATCAGATAATCAGGCAATGGACCTGTTAAAGAGGGATGAAACACCTGTCTGTGGGACTGGATGAGGACTACTAGTCATGTTTGGTTTCTGGCCTGGTTGGATTCTGGATGCTGAATGGACCGTAGATAGAGAATTTTGCAAATATCCAATGCCAGGATTCTTCTGCAAAGGAAGTTGTGGATATTGGAGGAGATGGGCAGCCTGGGAGCTGTTCTCTGTCTTGACTCTTATGCAAAAAGAAAAGGAGTACTTGTGGCACCTTAGAGACTAACCAATTTATTTGAGCATGAGCTTTCGTGAGCTACAGCTCACTTCATCGGATGCATACCGTGGAAACTGCAGCAGACTTTATATATACACAGAGAATATGAAACAATACCTCCTCCCACCCCACTGTCCTGCTGGTAATAGCTTATCTAAAGTGATCATCAGGTGGGCCATTTCCAGCACAAATCCAGGTTTTCTCACCCTCCACCCCCCCACACAAATTCACTCTTCTGCTGGTGATAGCCCATCCAAAGTGACAACTCTTTACACAATGTGCATGATAATCAAGTCTGGCTATTTCCTGCACAAATCCAGGTTTTCTCACATCCCCCCCACCCCCATACACACACAAACTCACTCTCCTGCTGGTAATAGCTCATCCAAACTGACCACTCTCCAAGTTTAAATCCAAGTTAAACCAGAATATCTGGGGGGGGGGGTAGGAAAAAACAAGAGGAAACAGGCTACCTTGCATAATGACTTAGCCACTCCCAGTCTCTATTTAAGCCTAAATTAATAGTATCCAATTTGCAAATGAATTCCAATTCAGCAGTTTCTCGCTGGAGTCTGGATTTGAAGTTTTTTTGTTTTAAGATAGCGACCTTCATGTCTGTGATTGCGTGACCAGAGAGATTGAAGTGTTCTCCGACTGGTTTATGAATGTTATAATTCTTGACATCTGATTTGTGTCCATTTATTCTTTTACGTAGAGATGGTCCAGTTTGACCAATGTACATGGCAGAGGGGCATTGCTGGCACATGATGGCATATATCACATTGGTGGATGTGCAGGTGAACGAGCCTCTGATAGTGTGGCTGATGTTATTAGGCCCTGTGATGGTGTCCCCTGAATAGATATGTGAGCACAATTGGCAATGGGCTTTGTTGCAAGGATAAGTTCCTGGGTTAGTGGTTCTGTTGTGTGGTATGTGGTTGTTGGTGAGTATTTGCTTCAACAAAAGATCTCAGCGGGCTTAGGGTTTGTTTGCTTTTTCCACTCATGACAGTTCAATCAGTCACATTTTCTCCCCCCTCTCCTTTAGGGTTAGGCATAAAGGTTAACAGAGAGAAGCAGTCTACCAATAAATTTTTATGCTGGGTTTGTAGGGAATGGGGAAGTCATATGGTTGCAGTGCAAGGTATCACCTAGTTATCCTGGAATTATGATCCTTCATACCTTGTATACCACTGTAGACCTTCATGATCAGTTTCAAAAAAAAGCATCTTCCATACACATAGTACTTAAAGCTCGCCACTGTTCATTTAATGGCCAGCCATTCCTATTCTACAGAGCATATTTAGTGCCTCATGTAAACAACTTCCTGCTTAAAGTCCAAAAAGTCAGAAGGATCATGAGGCCAACGCCGTGCTTCCCTATCAAGATCAAGCCAAGTTTTTGACCTTCTGCTCCTCAGGAGATTTCTGTCCTTCCTGAGCTCACTTTAGGACACTTGCATTGTGCTTTTACAACTTGTTTTAAAAAGTGTTCAGGTTGCATTACCTTAACTCTTAGTTTCCTGGTTTTTCGAGGTTTGAGTATAACTGAACTCAACATTCTGGAAGGGCATGAGGCCCCAGGGCCAGCTTAACCTTTTGTGGGCCCGGCATCAAACATATTTGTCGGCCCCCATGGGATGGGGGGGAGTCATTTCCCAGAGTGAGGAAGGGGCAAGAGGCAAGCACAGTGTTGCGGGGGAAGGTGTCAGGGGCAAGCAGAGAGGGTGGGGGATCAGATAGAATCCCACCCAGAACAGCGCAGAGCTGGTACCTACCTCTGTCTGCCAGAGCCAGGTCCTTGAGAGCTAGTTCTCTCTCTCTCCAGCTGAGTTGCAGCTCCTCTATGCAGCAGAAGCTGCTCTTCCCATTCTTCTGGAGGGGAGGCTGATTGTGGTTACTCCTGTTGCAGTAGCAGGATTTTATGTTTGTATTTTGTATAATTTAAAATAAAAAATAATAAAAAATAATGTAGCATGTATTAAATGTATTGGTGTATGATTTGATCATATTTTGCCAGCCACCCTTTTTGAATGGCAAAAAGGAATGGCCTAATGGGCCATTTGGTAAAAATGCATCAGCCAGAATCTGTGTCTATGCTGTTTTCAAAAGCAGTGACAGACCTTAGAGGGTCACTAATTTGTTGTAGGTTTAGCATTTTAAAATAAGTAAAAGAATGCAATGATTGTTTTTCTTTTGCATTAAAATTTAATGTTTCTGTTCAAAATGTTTTGTGTAAATTAATTTTGTTTTGTGTGTGAATGAGGAATGTGTGTTAAAAAATAAGTGTGAAGGCCATTGCTGAGCCAGATGTACAAGGAAGGAACCAGAAACAGACGCAGGAGCGCCAGGAGGCTGCAATGAGCGCCAGGAGGCTGCAAACTCCCCTACTGAAATGTCAGAGAAGGGCAAATTAATTACTCTAAAAATAAGACAGGCACCTATCAATGGGAACAAAATAGCTGTAATAAAAAATAAAAAGGACAATTTAGAAAAACAAGCACTTGTTAAATAACAGCTCTTTTACAGTTAAAGTGAGGCTCACAGATCCTCCCTTCATTCTCCGCCTACCAGAGTGGGGAGCAGGAGCAAAGCTCAGGGCTTCTGTCCTGTGGCATGGTGGAGAGGCTAGACACTTCTGCCGAAGACGTCCAGTGCCTACTGAGAGAGGGGGGACACAATTTAAAGGCTCAGCCCCCCCCAACAGCTTGAGTCACAGCCCCCTAAGCATGCCCCCTCTCTTACCCTCAGTGGCCCCTCCCTGAAGCTCCCAAGTGTTAGCTCTGGGTGGAAAGTCCATGGCAAAGAGCTAGGAGCTGCAGGGAGGGCCCGCTGCTTTAGCTCTGTGGGAGAGGCAGCAGGAAAAGCAGTGGCTCTCCCTTCAGCTCTTGCATCTCCCCGTGGCTGCAGCTCCCAGCTTGCTAGCCCCAGCAGCTGCCATGCAGGGAAGGGGCCCTGGTTGCATCATGTGATCAAGTGGAGCCAGCAAACCCTGGCAAAAATCTGGGGGGATATATGACCTTACGTGCCTCTCCCCCCCCGACCCCGCATCACTTCTGGCTTCTGCCCAGTGTGGAGGTGGGTCTCGGGTCTTGGCAGGTGCACCTTGGCTCTCAAACTTCTGAAGACTGTTGTATGCAGCTCAGAGGATCAGTAAGTTTGGCCACCCCTGGAATGTGTCCTAAAAATTAGAATTCTATTTTTTTTTCAGTTTAATACAGTGGTTCCAAAACTAGGGGCACCGCTTGTTCAGGGAAAGCCCCTGGTGGGCCGGGCTGGTTTGTTTACCTGCCATGCCCGCATGTTCGGTTGATCGCAGCTCCCAGTGGCCGCGGTTCACTGTTCTCGGCCAATGGGGGCTGCGGAAAGCAGCTGAGGGATGTGCTGGCTGCCCTTCCAGCAGCTCCCATTGGCCTGGAGCAGTGAACCGCAGACAGTGGGAGCCACGATCAGCCGAACCTGCAGACGTGGCAGGTAAACAAACTGGCCCAGCCCGCCAGGGGCTTTCCCTGAAAAAGTGGTGCCCCTAGTTTGTGAACCACTGGTTTAATATGTAACTTTTAAGCCCTGCAGGTGAGGGACCCTGTTTTGATATTTGTCTGTTAATCACATAATGTAAAGATTGCACCATTTACATAGATTCATAGATATTTAGGTCACAAGGGACCATTATGATAATCTAGTCTGACCTCCTGCATAACGCAGGCCACAGAATTTCACCCACCACTCCTACAAAAAAAACCTCACACCTATATCTGTGCTATTGAAGTCCTGAAATCGTAGTTTAAAGACTTCAAGGAGCAGAGAAGCCTCCAGCAAGTGACCCATGCCCCATGCTACAGAGGAAGGCAAAAAACCTCCAGGGCCTCTTCCAATCTGCCCTGGAGGAAAATTCCTTCCCGACCCCAAATATGGCGATCAGCTAAACCCTGAGCATATGGGCAAGATTCATCAGCCAGATACTACAGAAAATTCTTTCCTGGGTAACTTGGATCTCACCCCATCTAATAGCCCATCACAGGCCATTGGGCCTATTTACCATGAATATTTAATTACCAAAACCATGTTATCCCATCATACCATCTCCTCCATAAACTTATCGAGTTTAATCTTAAAGCCAGATAGATCTTTTGCCCCCACTGCTTCCCTCGGAAGGCTATTCCAAAACTTCACTCCACTGATGCTTAAAAACCTTCGTCTAATTTCTAGTCTAAATTTCCTAGTGGCCAGTTTATATCCATTTGTTCTTGTGTCCACATTGGTACTGATCTTAAATAATTCCTCTCCCTCTCCGGTATTTATCCCTCTGATATATTTATAGAGAGCAATCATATCTCCCCTCAACCTTCTTTTAGTTAGGCTAAACAAGCCAAGCTTCCTGAGTCTCCTTTCATAAGACAAGTTTTCCGTTCCTCGGATCATCCTAGTAGCCCTTCTCTGTACCTGTTCCAGTTTGAATTCATCCTTCTTAAACATGGGAGACCAGAACTGCACACTGTATTCCAGGTGAGGTCTCACCAGTGTCTTGTATAACGGTACTAAAACCTCCTTATCCCTACTGGAAATACCTCTCCTGATGCATCCCAAGACCGCATTAGCTTTTTTCACAGCCATATGTTACCTTTCAGTAACATAACATAATCGTTATTAATAAATAATGTTACCCTTTTCTGAGAGGTAGAAGATTTGGGTCAGTTTCCCTCTGAAAGATAAACTAGTAATAGACTCATGGTGTCTTCTCCGAATTCAATTTTATTCACAAGTCCTCCTTAGTTTGAAAAGAGATGGCAAAAAACAAAGTAAAATTGTACGCAAGCCATTCTTCTTGCCAGAAGCCCAGGTAAGACAGACATCACCATAGCCAGAAAGCAGCTTCTTTCTGATCAGACGTGGCACACAACTCAAGACAAGATTTTACATATTGCTGCTGATATTGTAAAAAGAAATATTCAGAAAGTTGAAGAATGGATTTTTTGTGGTTCTTGTTGACATGCAGTTTTAAACAAGAAGAAATAACTATCTGAGATACACAGAAAATCTGGAAATAAAAGAATATCTAGGATTTTTTGATTGCTCTGAACAAGGGGATGCTGATGCCATCTAACACAACATTAAGCAGTTCTTATAAGCATTGGGGATTGCAGACATGCTGGTCATAGCACAGTGTTATGATGGGGTTACTCATATGACAGGTCAAGTAAGTGGAGTACAGCAAAAATACTACAAGATCACCCCACTGCTATATATTTTTCTATATATATATATATACACACTCACATACAAAGTATGCCTCATAAATTGAATTTGGTTTTAGTTGAGGCCTGTAAAGTAAATCAGAGAGCAACAGGATTTCATTTACATGCTCTAGAGGGCTTGTTAACGCTTTTTCCCCCCACCGCCTGGCACACACCATGCTTACCTAGAGGCCCAGAAGACGCTTAGAGTGAAACTGGAATTTTAAGTGAGACGAGATGGGCATGCAGATGGAAAAATGTATCTGCTGCAAAAAACTCCATAAGAGCACTTTGTAGTTTGTTGGGACTGTCAGAGCCTCCCTACTGAAGATTTATTAAAGCATCAGGTTTGTTGAAGAATGTGCAGAAAATAAATGTGTGTGCTTGATCATTTTTTACCATGTTCTGACTATGATTCACGTATAATGCAAAGCACTGCAGACACAAGACATGACACTTTTTCAGGATTCCCTCAAGTGTACTGCAGAGAACTGTCAAAGCATTAGAGAAAATGTGAACCCCAGTGGTAAATGGAAGGATATTTGGGAGGAAGCCCAAAAGTTCTGTGAGCTGCATGATGTTCCTGGTACCCTGCCGCAGATTAAAAGTATGCTCACAAACAACCTGGGGTGGAGTAGGGAGGAGGCACAGGCTCCCTTCTCTGTTCAGTTGTTACAAGCACATTCGGACAACGAAAATATCAGCCAGGTAAAAATGAGAGCACTAAAGAAAAATGGGGCACACAGCTGTATTTTCCTGTGTTGGACACACTGTTAGGTGAATGTAATCGCAGGGTTTCATCCCAGTCAATGGAAATAGCTAAAAGTGTAGATGCAGTGCTACAATGTGATATGAGGGCATTGACGGACTTGCTCACGCAGAGATGCATTCAATTAAAATGGGTTTGCCAGGTATCGCTCTGGAGAGTCTGAAGCCAGTTGCTTCAATAACATTTTATCCAAATTTTACAAAACTTTTGAAATTGGCCCTTGCCTTACCCGTCGGCACAGCTACCCATGAGATGTCATTTTCTGCCATGCGATGGGTACAAAACTGGATGCGATACACAATGGGTCAAGAGGGACTGTCAGCTTTGTGTTTACTGAGCATTGAAAGAGACCTTACCAGACCCATTAATTCTGAGCACAACATTGATGCCTATGGTGCCAAGTCCAGTCACCGGATTTTACTTCACTGATGTTTAAGGTAAGACTGCAGTTGGTTTTATTTTTATTACTAGTAATAACATATTATTTGCACTTTGCTGCCTTATTAAATACAATGAACGCTGCTTATTATAATTATTATACAAATATAATGTCATGGTGTATATGCGCCTACATGTTTACATATGAAACAATACAGATAATTAATTTAAATTGGTGTAAACTTGTGGAGAAATGTGGTGTACTGTACAAAAGGTTAACAGATATTTTTACACTACCATGGTGTTTAAGAGTTGGCTTACACATTAATAGTTCTGTTAAACCATATTGCCTAACAGAGATAAACATGTAGTATTGTTGAGTGACTTTGGATCCTTTTGTGCTATAAGTTATACAATACAACACTTAAAAAAGACATAGGGAATGAATCCAGTTTACAGCATTTTCTTTTTGTCCATCATTCTGCTTTACAGCCTCACTAGAAGAAGAGTAGTAGTGGAGGAGCAAGGGGTGTCTTCTTCTCATCCTTGATACACACCACAGTGTTACGCTCCCTAACAAATGATCTCCAGTGATTGCCTCCTGCTTTGCGCCACCATCACTTTCTGACTCTTCACTGATCAATTATTGTTAAGCAAATCGTTGTTCTTCCTTTCATTTTTGAGCCAGTGAGTGCACAGGTGATGGCATTTTGTGGAATCATGTTAGTCAAACAACTCATTTTGCATAGATTCATACCTTTTCTGTTGGCTGGTGCTTCTGTGAGACAGATGAGCTGCAGTGACTGTAACAGAATAAAACTCCAAGGAGGAAAGGTCTGTTTCCCAGTGCTGGAGGTTTTTTCTGCCTCTTTCAATGATTTGAATGCATATTTTCAACAGCATGTGTGTGTTTCTTGGGAAAATGGACACTCAGAGAAAGAATGTAGGAGGGAATGGTGGGAGAGTTAGGAGAACAAACCCCAGATGGTTTTATTTTTTAATAAAAACCAAGAAAACAAATATGCCTAAGTATCTTTCTTTATACTGATAGCACATCCAGCTGCTTTAGCACAAAATGCATCCAGATAATTCAGACCACTGATCACAATGAGTCTGAGCTTGCTGTCTATTTCATTGGGCGGAGAGGGGGCGAGGTTTCCACCTCTTTCCTGTGGAATCTGTACACAAACACACAGGGGCAGTATGTAAATCCATGGAGAGTGTGGGCTAGGGAATAAGCCACTGAGTGTTCCCCAGACACCACTGTTCCAGGGCTAGAAAGGACGCTTTCTCTTGTGGTGGCAGATGCTACAGCTTCTGCCTTTTACTGGCTGGCCCAGCTGTAGGACTCCTCCACTTCCTGCTGTGCTGATGCCAGAGCAACTCAGTTTTATACCTGCAGTATCAGCTTTTCAGCTAGAAAGCCCAGCTTGGCACTGGATCAGTGCTCACCTCCGCAGTCGCCTCCACAGGAGGGGTCACCAGGAGCATCTGTGCAGTGGGTTAAGCCGGAATACCAAATCCCTATTAGGTGCATGAGTCTTCCTGTATAGCGTTTGGTTTAGTAAACATAAGGCAAAACTACAGCGTAGCCTTCCCAAACAAAAGACTCATGTGCCGTTCTCTGTCTTTGTTTCTGACCCTTTGTCTCTCTGTCCTGATTCCTGAACACAGTCTGCTCCTGTGTGCCCCTGTTGATGCAGGACACCCATTGACTAAGCACGATGAGTGTAAGCTTAATTAAATGTGTTTAAAAGCTCACAGCATAAATGAGTGCACACTTTGTACTAACTAAATATTACAGAGCTTCACAAAATAGATGAAAAACATTTTTCCACTATACACCTGAACCCCTTCTTGAACATTTTATTCATGGTAAATAGGCCCAATGGCCTGTGATGGGATGTTAAATGGGGTGGGATCTGAGTTACTACAGAGAATTCTTTCCTGGGTGTCTGGCTGGGGAATCTTGCCCATATGCTCAGGGTTCAGCTGATCACTATATTTGGGGTCGGGAAGGAATTTTCCTCCAGGGCAGATTGGAAGAGGCCCTGGAGGTTTTTCACCTTCCTCTGTAGCATGGGGCATGGGTCACTTGCTGGAGGATTTTCTGCTCTTTGAAGTCTTTAAACCATGATTCAAGGATTTCAATAGCTCAGACATAGGTGAGAGGTTTATCGCAGGAGTGGGTGGGTGAGATTCTGTGGCCTGCATTGTGCAGGAAGTCAGACTAGATGATCACAATGGTCCCTTCTGACCTTAATATCTATGAATCTATGCATCTATTTAAAGTGGAGGTAAAAAGGAAGAAATGTCAGAAGTTTGAACTGCTTTATAAAGTTACCGACAAGGAAGAAAAATGACCAAGAAACTCCTTTTCTGTTCATCAGAGTGACAAGAGATGAACGACAGAGTTTTTACAATATTCATACTAGAATCACCAAAAGACTGAATTTCTTCAGAAATGATGAAGCAGAACTGTAAAACCTATCGCAAGCTACCAAAACCGTGGCTTAGGACCACCACAATGATGGATAAGTGTGTGTGTTTAACTGAATATTAAGGTCCAAGAAAGGTTATTGATTAGTTTGACTGAATTAAAGAAGAAGGAAAAGACATATGACTATACTGACCAAACAAGACATTATATTAACGTAGACATCAGTGGGTGTGGAATGTAAAGTGTTTCTACACAGAGAAAAGCATTTTTATATTTCCCCACTGCAGTAACATCTTTCATTTCATCCCTAAAGAGCCCCAAATGATTTAATATTACTCAGCCTAAAGAATTGAAACACAGCAAATTAGAACAAGAATTGTAGATTACCACATTCCAATTAGAACTTCATGGAAAAGTGAGATAGACAAAATAAATCCATAAGACATCAACAAAATAAAAATGTTATCGATATCTTTAATGACCATAAGTGGTAAGGTCAAAGATCTACATTGTCTGCTGAGCTCAGTAGAGCGGGAAGCTGAAGAGAAGCTTGTTTGCGGCTGCCTGATTCTAAAGGGCTGGTTCTACACCGCCTTGGCATGCTTTAGGGCAGCCTGAGGGAGGGTTTGCTCTGAAGTACTGCTGCTGGCTACAGGCCACAAAGTTATTTCAAATGTTGCTTCATATAGGTATGAAAACAGCTTTGTACAAGTGAAGCCCAGGTCATAGGAAAGGGAAGAGAAGAAATAAAGATATTGTCTCTCACCAGTCTAAAGCAACAATATTACCAACACCAGCAAGTTAAAAAAATAGGGTTTGGCTTAAAAATCATGTTATTTTCTTAATATGCTTAATAACGGTATAACATCATTGCTGTGTTCTTTTTGTTTTGTCTTCTGGTTCTGAGCCTTTTATGCTGTACCCAATTCAAATTTTAAGCTTTCCTCTGAAACCATGAGGACTAAGAACTCACTTTTTAAAATACAGGCTGAGATTCTAATGCAATATTATGATTCTAGCAGTTGGGGGTTTATGAAAAAACACTAGAAAATATGAGATTCATGGTTCAATCATGAGATCATGAATTGGTAACACTGCTTTTTTCCTGGCCATGCCCCCCAAAAGAGAAAAATGACTTACTTCAATCAGGTTATTTAGAAAAGCTGGATATGCACAAGTCCATGGGTCCAGATCTAATGCATCTAAGTGTGCTGAGGGAGTTGGCTGATGCGATTGCAGAGCCATTTGTCATTATCTTTGAAAACTCGTGGCAATCGGGGAAGGTCCCGTACAATTGGAAAAAAGCAAATATAGTGCCCATCTTTAAAAAAGGGAAAAAGGAGAACCCAGGGAAGCACAGACTGGTCAGCCTCACCTCAGTCCCTGGAAAAATCGTGGAGCGGGTCCTCAAGGAATCCATTTTGAAGCACTTGGAGGAGAGGAAGGTGATCAGGAACAGTCAACATGGATTCACCAAGGACAAGTCATGCCTGACCAACCTGATTGCCTTCTATGATGAGATAACTGGCTTTGTGGATATGGGGAAAGTGGTGGACGTGATCTGTCTTGACTTTAGCAAAGCTTATGATGCAGTCTCCAACCAGTATTCTTGCCAGCAAGTTAAAAAGGTATGGATTGGATGAATGGACTATAAGGTGGATAGAAAGCTGGCTATAGAGTCAGGGTCAATAGGTAGCAATCAATGGCTCAATGACTAGTCAGCAGCTGGTGTCAAGCGGAATTCCCAGGGGCTGGTTTTGTTCAAGTCCAGAGTGACCTAGACAAATTGGAGGATTGGACCAAAAGAAATCTGATGAGGTTCAACAAGGACAAGTGCAGAGTCCTGCACTTCGGACAGAAGAATCCCATGCACTGCTACAGGCTGGGACCACCTGGCTAAGCAGCAGTTCTGCATAAAAGGAGCTGGGGATTACAGTGCATGAGAAGCTGGATATGAGTCAGCAGTGTGCCCTTGTTGCCAAGAAGGCTAACGCCATATTGGGCTGCATTAGGAGGAACATTGCCAGCAGATCGAGGGAAGTGATTATTCCCGTCTGTTCAGCACTGGTGAGGCCACATCTGGAGTACTGCATCCAGTTTTGGCACCCCCACTACAGAAAGGATATGGACAAATTGGAGAGAGTCCAGCAGAGGGCAACAAAAATCATTAAAGGGCTGGGGCACATGATTTCATAGAATCATAGAATCATAGAATATCAGGGTTGGAAGGGACCCCAGAAGGTCATCTAGTCCAACCCCCTGCTCAAAGCAGGACCAATTCCCAGTTAAATCATCCCAGCCAGGGCTTTGTCAAGCCTGACCTTAAAAACCTCTAAGGAAGGAGATTCTACCACCTCCCTAGGTAACGCATTCCAGTGTTTCACCACCCTCTTAGTGAAAAAGTTTTTCCTAATATCCAATCTAAACCTCCCCCACTGCAACTTGAGACCATTACTCCTCGTTCTGTCATCTGCTACCATTGAGAACAGTCTAGAGCCATCCTCTTTGGAACCCCCTTTCAGGTAGTTGAAAGCAGCTATCAAATCCCCCCTCATTCTTCTCTTCTGCAGGCTAAACAATCCCAGCTCCCTCAGCCTCTCCTCATAAGTCATGTGTTCCAGTCCCCTAATCATTTTTGTTGCCCGTCGCTGGACTCTCTCCAATTTATCCACATCCTTCTTGAAGTGTGGGGCCCAAAACTGGACACAGTACTCCAGATGAGGCCTCACCAATGTCGAATAGAGGGGAACGATCACGTCCCTCGATCTGCTCGCTATGCCCCTACTTATACATCCCAAAATGCCATTGGCCTTCTTGGCAACAAGGGCACACTGCTGACTCATATCCAGCTTCTCGTCCACTGTCACCCCTAGGTCCTTTTCTGCAGAACTGCTGCCTAGCCATTCGGTCCCTAGTCTGTAGCTGTGCATTGGGTTCTTCCGTCCTAAGTGCAGGACCCTGCACTTATCCTTATTGAACCTCATCAGATTCCTTTTGGCCCAATCTTCCAATTGGTCTAGGTCCTTCTGTATCCTATCCCTCCCCTCCAGCGTATCTACCACTCCTCCCAGTTTAGTATCATCCGCAAATTTGCTGAGAGTGCAATCCACACCATCCTCCAGATCATTTATGAAGATATTGAATAAAACCGGCCCCAGGACCGACCCTTGGGGCACTCCACTTGATACCGGCTGCCAACTAGACATGGAGCCATTGATCACTACCCGTTGAGCCCGACAATTTAGCCAGCTTTCTACCCACCTTATAGTGCATTCATCCAGCCCATACTTCCTTAACTTGCTGACAAGAATACTATGGGAGACCGTGTCAAAAGCTTTGCTAAAGTCAAGAAACAATACATCCACTGCTTTCCCTTCATCCACAGAACCAGTAATCTCATCATAAAAGGCGATTAGATTAGTCAGGCATGACCTTCCCTTGGTGAATCCATGCTGGCTGTTCCTGATCACTTTCCTCTCATGCAAGTGCTTCAGGATTGATTCTTTGAGGACCTGCTCCATGATTTTTCCAGGGACTGAGGTGAGGCTGACTTTATTTATGGGGAGAGGCTGAGGGAACTGGGCTTATTTAGTCTGCAGAAGAGAAGAGTGAGGGGGGATTTGATAGCAGCCTTCAACTACCCGAAGGGGGGTTCCAAAAAGGATGGAGCTCAGCTGTTCTCAGTGGTGGCAGGTGACAGATCAAGAAGCAATGGTCTCAAGTTGCACTGGGGGAGGTCCAGGTTGGATAGTAGGAAACACTATTTCACTAGGAGGGTGGTGAAGCACTGGAATGGGTTACCTAGGGAGGTGGTGGAATCTCCATCCTTAGAGGTTTTTAAGGCCTGGCTTGTGTCTTATTAACAGTTTTACCATGTCCATATATTAAGCAGCCTATACCATTTCTAGGATTTTTTTGTTCATGATATATTTAAAAAACTCTTACTGTCCTTAGCCCTGCCAGTCACAGATTTCTCCTACCCCATGTCTTTAGCTTCCCTCCTCAGTTTTCTACACTTTGTTTGAGACTTGCAAAATAGCTTAGTCTGATGCATAGGACTGGACAGTAAAGGCTCATTTTGCTCGATAATTAAATTCTGCCTTAAGTGACCTTGTTATTGAGACAATTTGTTTATAACTGATGTGTAGGACTGAGGGTAATGTTTTTAAAACAGGATGTGGTTAAATTGAACAATCACATATCTACAAATTATTCTGCCAAATGCAATTAGGGAGAAAAGCAAGTGGAAAGAGATTGGAAAGACCCAGAAAAACCTATGCAGAGAAATCGGCAAAAAATGACACAGCCAAAATGTGCATAGTAATGTGCAATAAAATGGGAATAAATTGATCAGAAAAGGGAATAATAACGTGAAATTAGCAGAGACAGCAATAAGTTATTCCAAATCAGTGTTCACACATGTCTATTGTATAAGTTACATAAGATACTTAATATTCATAATACTTAACAGTGATTGGAAGAGAACGAATGAATATGTAATGTGGATGTGTATAATATATCAGAAATTGTGAGAGATGGGTGGAGTTTGCAGGAGAAATCCAATGTGACCCGTCTGTACCCCAGGAAAAGGTAATCAATCCTTATCTTTTTCCAGATAGGTATTATTTCTTACTTTAATAGTAAAGGTAACCACAACAACAACAGCTGATTCCATCATCATTTTCTCCCCACTACTGGAATCACCTATAAGTGCCCAAATTTTGGGGTAGCCACTTGGGACAAAAGGCGTAAGAACAGTGTTAGACTAAACTTTAGACCCCCTTCCTGTGGTTTTGCCTTGCTTAATAATTGAATAAAAGCATGGAAAACCAACTTCACCCTAAACTATATTTTGCTAGAGAGTCTGCAAAGAGACCCTGTGTTTTAGTCCCCTTTAAACAAACAAACAAACAAACCCTCCTACCTCCCTTATATCCAGGCTGGAGTTCATGGTCTACAACTGCCAAAGTGAGCCAGCAAGAATCAGTCAGCATCTGCCTGCAGGGTTCTACATGGTGGGTCTTCAGGAGAACCTTGATACATCTTCCTAACCTTTAGTATATGTAGCATTTCTGTTTTTATTACACAAAAATATAAAGTTTTACATTTCATTAACACCTTTCGTCCCAGGATCTCACAATGCTTTATTCAGATGGATAAATATAATTATCCCGATTTTTACGTGGCAGCCATGAAAGAAACAGAATACAGACCTGGTATAAATCTTAGTTATTTTTATTTTGAATTGGATTTATTTTGATAAAATAACTTTTAACCCTTTAGGCGGAACATTCCATAGAGACCATTTATGGTAACCTTTGATCTCAAATTGATGATGACAGTTGGTAACTGCCTTGATTGTGAGAAGGACAGGACACCTGTGATATGTCAAAATTATTTTTAAGGATGCTGCTGAAATCCATGATCAAATGGTTGGTGGCCAATAGACTTTCTTTCACTATAGCTATTTTTAGATTTTTGGGGCCTCATTTCTTGTAATATTAGTAGACCTGAACCCATCACTATTTGGCCCAGAGAGGAAAAGCCATAGCAACTTCCTTAAAACTAGCCTTATGATTCTTACTTTTATACATTTTGGAGTTCACTAAACACAAAAGCACATGGTAAGCAGCAACAGCTATTTTTAGAAAACTGCCGTCCTAAGTGGGATTTTTCCAAACTGTTGCGAGGCAAGATTCCCTCACTTCAATTTGGTTAAGTCATGTTGTTGGGATTCAAGACATATTTCACACCTGAGTGATCTGAAGACTCGGAGGGCAGGACTGGAAGACGTAATGAGCAAAGATGAGAAATCTTGGAAAGGGAAAGTGTGACCAAGAAGCTTTTTCCTTTCAGCTCCATGGGAGGAAACTAACATTCCGGATCCTGAGCCTAATCAACTTGGTGAGAGAAAGTCGCAACACTGCCCAGTGCTCTGTCACTGACCAATTTAGAGCTGGGCAAATAACGGATTATTTGGTTCATTTTGAAAAATCTAAAAAGGTTTTGTTTTGGGTCAAACTGGAAAAAACATTTCTGGTGAATCAAAAAGTCAAAAAAATGTTGAGTGTGAAACTAAACTAAATGTTGTGGGTATGTTAAAAGGAATAAAACATTTTATTTTGACTGAACAATTTCATTTCTGCTTTCGGACATTATGACGAAAGGAAAGGAGGACTAGGTATACAAAACAGCCAGAAGAGGAGGTGCTGCTATCATAAGCTTTAGCCCAGTGGCTAGGGCACTCACCGGGCAGGAGGAATACCCAGGTTCCATTCTTTCCTCTGCCAAAAGAAAAGAAGCAATTTTAACTTGGTTTTCCTACCTCTCAGGTCAGTTTCCTAACAAATGGGCTATTGGATATTCTGCTATGAGTATTTTACAGCCTCTTCTCTTGAAGCTGTTCCTCTCTTTATGAATAGGTAAATAGTCATTGGAGCAGGGACTTGAACCTGGATGTCCCATCTCACCTCCCAAGCAAGTGACCTAACTACCAGGCTGTAGAGTCATTCTCTCTCTTTGGCCCAATGACTTTCCCTTGTCCTTCACAGTGGCAATTAATAGTTATTCATGAAACAGCATTTTTCAGCAAACAACTAATTCAAAAAAATTCTCCCTGCTCTGCAGCAACAGACAGGCCACTTCAGCCGCTTGACTGGCCCAAAGAGAGAATGTTAATGATTAGCTGTGCCAGCAACATCACCATTTGGATTCAACTGCGGTTACAGTTCCAAAGATGTGAGAAGACTACAATAGGTAAAGAGCAAACACGCTTTTTGTTATCTTAATAATTTTAGTTCTCTTTTTCCATTTTTGGCCTTTTGTTTCATTAACTGGAGACATCACAGTTTTTCCTTTTTAGGGTGTGAAAGTATGTGCATACATGAATCTATGAGCACTAAGTGAAGTTCACATGGGGATGGTACCTAGCAAGAACATTCCCCAGATATAAATGTGTAGCCCTAACTAGTATCTCATGAAAGAGTATTCATATAAGTCTGCATTCTATTTTCTGTGTCAAAATGCTGAGAAACTGACGTAAACTGTTATTTGTTGATTACTGAGAATGTGAGAAATCTCCACTTTCCAAAAAAAGACTTACTAAAGTCTGTGTTTGTGTTTGGAGGGGAGAGAAGGAACAACTCAGCTACCATTCCATACCACCCACATAAGTGAAATTCAAAGAGGAAACTCTAATTGATCTGTAGACTGTGGTCAAAAACACTGGGGAATTTAATATTAAACCATTAACCCTTATCCAAGGTTCCAAGTTATGGAATTGATTAATGTGGGTGAAATTCTTCCGGGGGATTCTAACCAAACAGACAGCTACCTCTTTTCCTTCTGGATTTCCTAAGATTTCATTATCTGTTATGTTGACTTGACATAGCTGATTTGATCCCAATCCAATACTCCTGCTAACTGGTTTGATTTTGGCTTGATTAGTATTGTTTCTTTTAAATGGAGTAATACATTTTCTGGATTTTAGCCTTGCTTGTTTATAGCTTTAATAAAATTAATAAAATCAATACTGAGTTGCATTTTTTCCAGTGTGGGCCAGAACCCCTGAGAATCTAAGGCCTGGTCTACACTGGGGGGGGGGATCGATCCAAGATACGGAACTTCTGCTACGAGAATAGCTGAAGTTGACGTGTCTTAGATTGACTTAGGGTATGTCTACACTACGAAATTAGGTCGAATTTATAGAAGTCGTTTTTTTTTAAATCGGTTTTATATATTCGAGTGTGTGTGTCCCCACAGAAAATGCTCTAAGTGCATTAAGTGCATTAACTCGGCGGAGCGCTTCCACAGTACCGAGGCAAGCGTCGACTTCCGGAGCGTTGCACTGTGGGTAGCTATCCCACAGTTCCCGCAGTCTCCGCTGCCCATTGGAATTCTGGGTTGATATCCCAATGCCTGATGGGGCTAAAACATTGTCGCGGGTGGTTCTGGGTACATATCGTCAGGACCCCATTCCCACCCTCCCTCCCCCCGTGAAAGCAAGGGCAGACAATCATTTTGCGCCTTTTTTGTCTGCTGCCAGCCAAAGATGTAAAGGATAGATGGAGTGGGTCAGAACAAGAAATAGACCAGATTTGTTTTGTACTCATTTTCCTCCTCCCCTGTCTAGATCACACTGCAGTCAGTCACAGAGAAGGCGCAGCGAGGTTAATCTAGCCATGTATCAATCAGAGGCCAGGCTAACCTCCTTGTTCCAATAACAACGATAACTTTGGTGCACCATTTCTTATTGGAACCCTCCGTGCAGTCCTGCCTGAAATACTCCTTGATGTACAGGCACACCCTTTGTTGATTTTAGCTCCCTGAAGCCAACCCTGTAAGCCGTGTCGTCAGTCGCCCCTCCCTCCGTCAGAGCAACGGCAGACAATCGTTCCGCGCCTTTTTTCTGTGCGGACGCCATACCAAGGCAAGCATGGAGGCCGCTGAGCTCATTTTGGCAATTAGGAGCACATCAACCACCACACGCATTATCCAGCAGTATATGCAGCACCAGAACATGGCAACGCGATACCGGGCGAGGAGGCGACGTCAGCGCGGTCCCGTGAGTGATCAGGACATGGACACAGATTTCTCTGAAAGCATGGGCCCTGCCAATGCATGCATCATGGTGCTAATGGGGCAGGTTCATGCTGTGGAACGCCGATTCTGGGCTCGGGAAACAAGCACAGACTGGTGGGACCGCATAGTGTTGCAGGTCTGGGACGATTCCCAGTGGCTGCGAAACTTTCGCATGCGTAAGGGCACTTTCATGGAACTTTGTGACTTGCTTTCCCCTGCCCTGAAGCGCATGAATACCAGGATGAGAGCAGCCCTCACAGTTGAGAAGCGAGTGGCGATAGCCCTGTGGAAGCTTGCAACGCCAGACAGCTACCGGTCAGTTGGGAATCAATTTGGAGTGGGCAAATCTACTGTGGGGGCTGCTGTGATGCAAGTAGCCCACGCAATCAAAGATCTGCTGATATCAAGGGTAGTGACCCTGGGAAATGTGCAGGTCATAGTGGATGGCTTTGCTGCAATGGGATTCCCTAACTGTGGTGGGGCTATAGACGGAACCCATATCCCTATCTTGGCACCAGAGCACCAAGCCGGCGAGTACATAAACCGCAAGGGGTACTTTTCGATAGTGCTGCAAGCTCTGGTGGATCACAAGGGACGTTTCACCAACATCAACGTGGGATGGCCGGGAAAGGTGCATGACGCTCGCATCTTCAGGAACTCTGGTCTGTTTCAAAAGCTGCAGGAAGGGACTTTCTTCCCAGACCAGAAAATAACTGTTGGGGATGTTGAAATGCCTATATGTATCCTTGGGGACCCAGCCTACCCCTTAATGCCATGGCTCATGAAGCCGTACACAGGCAGCCTGGACAGTGGTCAGGAGCTGTTCAACTACAGGCTGAGCAAGTGCAGAATGGTGGTAGAATGTGCATTTGGACGTTTAAAGGCGCGCTGGCGCAGTTTACTGACTCGCTTAGACCTCAGCGAAACCAATATTCCCACTGTTATTACTGCTTGCTGTGTGCTCCACAATATCTGTGAGAGTAAGGGGGAGACGTTTATGGCGGGGTGGGAGGTTGAGGCAAATCGCCTAGCTGCTGGTTACGCGCAGCCAGACACCAGGGCGGTTAGAAGAGCTCAGGAGGGCGCGGTACGCATCAGAGAAGCTTTGAAAACCAGTTTCATGACTGGCCAGGCTACAGTGTGAAAGTTCTGTTTGTTTCTCCTTGATGAAACCCCCCGCCCCTTGGTTCACTCTACTTCCCTGTAAGCTAACCACCCTCCCCTCCTCCCTTTAATCACCGCTTGCAGAAGCAATAAAGTCATTGCTGCTTCACAGTCATGCATTCGTTATTCATTCATCACACAAATAGGGAGATGACTACCAAGGTATCCCAGGAGGGGTGGTGGAGGAGGGAAGGAAAATGCCACACAGCACTTTAAGCACAGCACTTTAAAAGTTTACAACTTTAAAATTTATTGAATGACAGCCTTCTTTTTTTTGGGCAATCCTCTGTTGTGGAGTGGCTGGTTGGCCGGAGGCCCCCCCACCGCGTTCTTGGGCGTCTGGGTGTGGAGGCTATGGAACTTGGGGAGGAGGGCGGTTGGTTACAGAGGGGCAGCAGTGGCAGTCTGTGCTCCAGCTGCCTTTGCTGCAGCTCAACCATACACTGGAGCATTCTGGTTTGGTCCTGCAGCAGCCTCAGCATTGAATCCTGCCTCCTCTCATCACGCTGCCGCCACATTTGAGCTTCAGCCCTGTCTTCAGCCCGCCACTTACTCTCTTCAGCCCTCCACCTCTCCTCCCGGTCATTTTGTGCTTTCCTGCACTCTGACATTATTTGCCTCCACGCATTCGTCTGTGCTCTGTCAGTGTGGGAGGACAGCATGAGCTCGGAGAACATTTCATCGCGAGTGCGTTTTTTTTTCTTTCTACGCTTCACTAGCCTCTGGGAAGGAGAAGATCCTGTGATCATTGAAACACATGCAGCTGGTGGAGAAAAAAAAAGGGACAGCGGTATTTAAAAAGACACATTTTATAAAACAGTCGCTACACTCTTTCAGGGTAAACCTTGCTGTTAACATTACATACATAGCACATGTGCTTTCGTTACAAGGTCGCATTTTGCCTCCTCCCACCGCGTGACTACCCCCTCAACCTTCCCCCCTCCCTGTGGCTAACAGCGGGGAACATTTCTGTTCAGCCACAGGCAAACAGCCCAGCAGGAATGGGCTATACTGAGTGTCCCTGAAGAAAAGCACCCTATTTCAACCAGGTGACCATGAATTATATCTCACTCTCCTGAGGATAACACAGAGAGAGAAAGAACGGATTTTGGTTGAATGCCAGCAAACATACACTGCAATGCTTTGTTCTACAGTGATTCCCGAGTATGTGTTACTGGCCTGGAGTGATAAAGTGTCTTTCCATGAAGGACGAAATAAGGCTGCCCTCCCCAGAAACCTTTTGCAAAGGCTTTAGGACTACATCTAGGAGAACCGCAAATGCCAGGGCAAAGTAATCCTTTCACATGCTTGCTTTTAAACCATGTATAGCATTTTAAAAGGTACACTCACCAGAGGTCCCTTCTCTGCCTGCTGGGTCCAGGAGGCAGCCTTGGGTGGGTTTGGGGGGTACTGGCTCCAGGTCTAGGGTGAGAAACAGTTCCTGGCTGTCGGGAAAACCGGTTTCTCCGCTTGCTTGCTGTGAGCTATCTACAACCTCCTCCTCATCATCATCTTCTTCGTCCCCAAAACCTGCTTCCGTATTGCCTCCATCTCCATTGAAGGAGTCAAACAACACGGCTGGGGTAGTGGTGGCTGAACCCCCTAAAATGGCATGCAGCTCATCATAGAAGCGGCATGTTTGGGGCTCTGACCCAGAGCGGCTGTTCGCCTCTCTGGTTTTCTGGTAGGCTTGCCTCAGCTCCTTCAGTTTCACGCGGCACTGCTTCGGGTCCCTGTTATGGCCTCTGTCCTTCATGCCCTGGGAGATTTTGACAAAGGTTTTGGCATTTCGAAAACTGGAACGGAGTTCTGATAGCACGGATTCCTCTCCCCAAACAGCGATCAGATCCCGTACCTCCCGTTCGGTCCATGCTGGAGCTCTTTTGAGATTCTGGGACTCCATCATGGTCACCTCTGCTGATGAGCTCTGCATGGTCACCTGCAGCTTGCCACGCTGGCCAAACAGGAAATGAGATTCAAAAGTTCGCGGTTCTTTTCCTGTCTACCTGGCCAGTGCATCTGAGTTGAGAGTGCTGT
This sequence comes from Lepidochelys kempii, assembly GCF_965140285.1. Taxonomy (NCBI): domain Eukaryota; kingdom Metazoa; phylum Chordata; order Testudines; family Cheloniidae; genus Lepidochelys; species Lepidochelys kempii. The sequence continues at coordinate 39,390,879 of NC_136382.1, forward strand.
CCAGAGCGGTGAGAATGGAGCACTCTGGGATAGCTCCCGGAGGCCAATACCATCGAATTGTGTCCACAGTACCCGAAATTCGAGCTGGGAACGTCGATTTAAGCGCTAATCCACTTGTCAGGGGTGGAGTAAGGAAATCGATTTTAAGAGCCCTTTAAGTCGAAATAAAGGGCTTCACTGTGTGGACGGGTGCAGGTTTAAATCGATTTAACGTTGCTAAATTCGACCTAAAGTCCTAGTGTAGACCAGGGCTTAGAATCAGTTACTTCGCTTGTTTTTTTGTTTTGTCAGCCATCTCTTTTACAAGCATTCCAATATGTGCCAGAATCCATGCTATTGTTACAGATACCTGCATGCATCATTTCCATAGTTAGAAACAGTATTTCATTGATTATGTCAGTTTTGCTTTCCGAAGGCCCTGATCTGTTTGTCATAATGCCATGACAAATAATAAAATTACAACTGCAGCCGGTCACACATCTCATGCCCAGGTTTGTGCCAATATTATCCCCATTCATTCAGAAATTTCATTGGTCATAATGTGTTGTTTTTTTCCTTCCCTGTGTTTTTTTCATACAGTTCCAAATCCACAAAAGAAGGAATAACTGTCTCATTGTAATTTGATTTTCCATGACTAAATTTTTTTATTTCTCATTTTCTCTTTTATATATCTCCTTTACCAATTTTTTGAGTGTGAGGAAGTCTGTGGCAATCCATATAATTTTGTCTGCTAAGCTCCAAGTAATCCTCATAAATCTGTTGTGTAGTTTTATTTTCATGATTCTGTTTTTCCTTTGCCCAAAAGGTTGGATCTGATAGTTTCTTTCTTAGATTTATAGGTGCTTCTCCAGTAACTATTTGAAGCACACTCACTGGTGTTGTTATCATTGTGCCACATACCACTTGCAGAGCGTGGGCCTGGAGCAATTCCAAGTTTCTAAGGGTTCTTTTTGAGGCTGAACCAAAAGCTTGCCATCTGTAAGCTAAAATTGGTCTTATCAATGCTCTATACATCATCCTCAATACCTTCTTATCTGCACTCTATATGACATGCCATTAGAGTAAGATAGTGCTACTATAACTCAGGGCAGCCTTATTTGAGAACAGAATCTCTGTAGCGCTGAGTGATATACCTACACCCCTAAGCCAGTGTTTGCAAGTTGGGAGGCAAAGTAGGGCTGCTTCTGTTGGCCCTATGCTGCTCTTGCACTGGTAGAGTTCTCCAAAGTCCTATTGTGACTCATTTATGGCTCCTATAAGCCGCCAGAGTGGTGGTGTAAGGCCCAATGGATCTCAAACCCAGGCCTATAGAGCTGCTAGGAAGCAAACACCTCCATGCTACCATCCAGCAGCAGTGGGAACCAGTGTGTGGTCCACTACCCAAGACCAGGAGCTAGAATTAGGGGTGCTGGGGATGCCAAAGGACATTCCAGGAAGTGTCCAGAGTTGGGGGCGGGGCAGGGCTGGTGTCTGGCTGAAGACCATGAGGCTGGGCTGCAGGAGCAAGCTGGGTGAAGGGCTGCAGGTAGTCCCAGCCCCCAGCTAAAATGAGGTTGAACATTGAAACTGACAACAGAAGTAGAAGGGTGGGGAAGAGAAAGTTGCCTTGGACTGTGAAGGAAAAGCAGCAGGGGATGAGGAATGGTCTGAGATCAAGAAAGAGAAAAAAGACTAGATATGTCAAGATTTGAAGAAGAAGAAGAAATGCATAGAAGTGAAACAAAAATAGGATAAAATATCAACAATTCATAATTCTCATATCAGTGACATAAGATGTGAAAATAGAGGTTAACCCCTGAAAATGGCAGAATGGATAAAGGGAAGAGTTGGTGACATACAAAGAGCTAAAAGAATGCAGGGTCAAGACCTATTAATAGAATGTACAACATAAAGAGCAAACTGAAAAACTTATTAAAACTGTGACCTTACGGAAAAAGAACGTTACTTGTCAACTGCCTCAATTCCTGATGGAAGCAAGGGAGGTTATTTATGGAGTGCTGCTAAGATTGTCTGAAGAGGACATCAAAAAGAGTAAAGGTGAAGATAAAGTATTGTTTAGTAAGAGAAAGGGAGAAACTGGCTATCTATGGCTGTACTCATACCACTCAAAGGTGGAAGACTTCTGGATAGGATCCAAATGGGTAATCCATCTTTCTGGCTTAAACCACCCCCCACCCTCTTGTGAGGTGCTATAATTGTCAAAGGTTTGGACATGTGGCAGCCATTTGTAAGTAAACAATGAGATGCAGTAAATGTGCAGAAATCACTTATATGAGAACAGTGTAGAAGGAATAGAACCTAAAGGCAGCAATTGGGGGGGGGGGGGAAATAGTGCATCAAAGAAATAATGTGCAATAGCAGAACAAGCTAGAGAAATACAAAAAAAAATCCTCTGAGGAGGCTACCAAAATGCACTCACTGCAGAAAATAGAAAAAGAAAAATACTAACATAAAATAAAAGCTGTATAAGGGCAGAAGAACACATCTCTGGTCAGAGAGGAGAATATGAGAGGAATGGGAGATGATGTAGTGCTTGTAGGTAGAGAGACGTTTATAACATTAATTGCAGAAGTAATTAACTGCACCTTGCAGATGGGAAAAATGTGAAAGAATTAAAATAATAGCAAAAGCAGGAGAAAAATATCTAAAAGCAGACCACCTCTCAATAGATCACATCCACACAATTTTAAACAAAGGCAATAATACAGCTTAAATGACCTGGTCTTAATGATCTTTAACTAGAATGCACATAGTTTAATAATGAATGGATAGGAATTTAAGAAGGCCATCTTTGAAATGGGAAAAAAGCCTGATGTAATATGTGTGCAAGAAACATGGCTAATAAGTAAACTTGTGTTCAATCTACTGGGATGTGATATACTCCAGAGGGATCGAGAAGCTACATTTATAAAAGAGGGAAGCAGTTACGTTAACAGGGATGTGCAGAAGCTGTTTAGAATATAATGCTATTGAGATTCTGATGCAGAAGAAAAACATTTCTGTATTGACTTATAATGTTTAAAATCCATGTAAAATTAGTTATTTTAGCATTAGAAAAATTAGTAAATATAAAAAGCCCATTTAGAATTTGCAAAGACTTTAATAGTTATACTGAGTTATATATGGTTACCTAAATGGTAAATGCTTAGAACAATTTGTTCAGATGCATAACCCAGTAATACTGAACACATGAGCAGCTACTAGATTTAATTCAACGAATGGATCTTTCTCTGATTTGGATGCAGAAATTACAACAAATAATGTAGCTAGTAAATTCAACTGGAAAATAGATACAGAAGACAGAATGGGAAGTGATCACTTCTCTATGTTTATTGAGTATCAAAATTGAAGAAATGTTGAAGACACATAGAAAGAATTCCTAGCTGGAATTTTCAGAAAGCTGACTGGGACCTTTTCAAGATTAAATGTGATGAATATTTATGTAGTAACTATACAAGTGACAACCTAGGAAAATTTCTATAACAATGTAATAAAAGGAATTGTAGCTACAGCTGATCTGGACATCTACCATATATCACATTATGGCTGTTTTAGCACCCTCAGAAACAAGAATTTGGAATTTCCCAGGAGATGCATCACAGAATCTGGCTGAATAACTTTCTTTTAATTCCCCCCTCCACCCCCAAAACCAGTGCTATCAAGTAATAATTAAAAAGGAAGGCAGAATGAAGGTTGTGGGAGAAGACAAGGGTGAGGAAAGAATAGGAAGATGGCAGGAGATGGGTAAGAAGGGAGTAAATTTTCATGTCTCTCCTCTTCAGTGATGATGATTGTCAATGGTACTTGAATTCCCCCCACCCCATTTTTATTAATTTGTTTTTGTTAATGCAAATACTCCTTAAGCAGGAAGCATTTAAGATTCTCATTTTCTTCACAGAATTACATTTATTTTCAATCATAGAATTATAGAATATTAGGGTTGGAAGGGACCTCAGGAGGTCATCTAGTCCAACCCCCTGCTCAAAGCAGGACCAATCCCCAACTAAATCATCCCATCCAGGGCTTTGTCAAGCCTGACCTTAAAAACTTCAAAGGAAGGAGATTCTACCATCTCCCTAGGTAACACATTCCAGAGCTTCACCACCCTCCTAGTGAAAAAGTATTCCTAATATCCAACCTAAACCTCCCCCACTGCAACTTGAGACCATTACTCCTTGTTCTGTCATCTGCTACCACTGAGAACAGTCTAGATTCATCCTCTTTGGAACCCCCTTTCAGGTAGTTGAAAGCAGCTATCAAATCCCCCCTCATTCTTCTCTTCCACAGACTAAACAATCCCAGTTCCCTCAGCCTCTCCTCATAAGTCATGTGTTCCAGTCCCCTAATCATTTTTGTTGCCCTCCGCTGGATGTTTTCCAATTTTTTTCACATCCTTCTGGTAGTGTGGGGCCCAAAATTGTCACAGTACTCCACATGAGGCCTCACCAATGTTGAATAGAGGGGAACAATCACGTCCCTCAATCTGCTTGCAATGCCCCTACTTATACATCCCAAAATGCCATTGGCCTTCTTGGCAACAACGGCACACAGCTGGCTCATATCCAACTTCTCATCCACTTTAACCCCTAGGTACTTTTCTGCAGAACTGCTGCCTAGCCATTCGGTCCCTAGTCTGTAGCTGTACATGGGATTCTTCCATCCTAAGTGCAGGACTCTGCACTTGTCCTTGTTGAACCTCATCAGATTTCTTTTGGCCCAATCCTCTAATTTGTCTAGGGCCCTCTGTATCCTATCCCTAACCTCCAGCATATCTACCTCTCTTCCCAGTTTAGTGTCATCTGCAAACTTGCTGAGGTTGCAATCCACGCCATCCTCCAGATCATTAATGAAGATATTGAACAAAACCAGCCCCAGGACCAACCCTTGGGGCACTCCCCTTGATACCGGCTGCCAAGTAGACATGGAGCCATTGATCACTACCTGTTGAGCCTGACAATCTATCCACCTTATAGTCCATTCATCCAGCCCATACTTCTTTGACTTGCTGGCAAAGTATATTACTTTGTAAGTATATTAACACAATAAAATGTAAATGGTAAGGTTTATGGGGGCAGGGATAATCTTTTTGTTTTGTGAGTGTGTACAGCACTTGGCACAACGGGATTCGGGTCTATGACCGGGCTCCTAGGTAGTATCAAAACAAAAATAATATGTCCAGTCCCCCCCATTTAAGGCAACTAAAAATATGTCTGATTAATTTCCACTCTCTCCTGGACACTGGGCTGCTGGCATTATTTTATTAAAATAAACAAGTTAAAATTTTGTTTAAAATACACTAAATCATTTGTTTAGAAAAATACATCTAAGAACTACATGAACTTTGCAAACAGGTAGAAAACAAAACTAGGTCAAAGCTGGTGTCTAGTGACTTTGACATTGCGGCATATTCACTTTTGCTTCAACTGGAATCTTTTATGCATTTTTAACAAGCCATTAGCAATTGTCCCATGGCTTCAAAATATTAATTGCACCTTCATTCTCTATTTTAATGTCATTGTTAGAAGTCTGTCTCCGGTATTATCAAATAAAGTATAGAGATGCAAATTCTAAATATCACAGGGGCCAAAGATCTCCAAGAATTAATTTTTCTCAAGATACCAGATTAATATCCTTATTACTTAAAGGTATAAAATATTTATAAATTACTGTGACTTGAACCAGTGATTAGCTGCCTGTACTATCTGTGGAAATGAGATAATGTGGTTCAAATAAGTGCTTAGCACCTTGTGTCAACAAGTATGTACCACACAGAAATAAACATACTGTTTTGCACAAAGTTAATACCCCTCGTATTTTATAAACAAATGCATTCTTCACCTAAAGTGGGAAAGATGATTCTGTTGTGTTTACAGCTTTATCTTTCCTTTCCTGACTTCTGTAACTGTGTCCTTTTTCATAAAAATAAAATAAAAAAATACCAAAGGAGCCTCCAGATCCAGATCCTATCCATCACACACCACAGACACCATAGACACTCCATTCTCACCTTGCCTTCAGAATATTACCATTATCAGCAAGCACAGGAATAAGCACTGAAGCAATTACTGTATAAACTAGTAATGCATTTATTGTACTGGATCATATGAAATAAAGAATATAATGTATGTATAATTTCAGGTGTTCACAACTTGAAAATAACAATCCTGGTGAAACCTTACACAAATATATTGCTTTCAATTTCCCTCAATATTTTTTAAGAAAAAGGGATTTACTCTAGACATGTGGAGAAAAAAAATTAAACAATGGCACCAAACAGGAATTGTTAACTTTGCTTCTCAATTACAAATCTGAATAGATAGGTATTGAACAATTACACTTGGAAATTCTTATCAATCAGGGAAGACATTCAGACTCACAAATTAGATTATTTGTTTACGACTAGATTAATAACTTTACCTCAGTGAATAGCTGCTAGAGTTTTCAGAAACTGTAAAAATGTTAACTACATTGCACGATCTATAGGTAATGCCCTCTCAGGATCTATTTATCTGTGGACAGTCACTTTGCACCATACATTTGGCTGTACCTGAAGCAATTTCAGGGATTTTACATAAAGAAAATGCAATTGTGATCTAACTGTGGCCTAATTACTACAACCACCATTTTGGGGAACATGGAGGTGAATTGCCTGAAAGGCAGTTATGAGAAGCATGCTACCTGTACAGTACAGAGGCTGGCAGCATGACTCTGTTGCTCACAGGAAGACACTTGAGTGGCATGTTCTACACCCTCTAAGGATCTACCTTCCATCCACCATTCCTCAGCATTGACCTCTGAGCATTCATATATATGGAAGGGGGTCATGAACATGGCCCTGTGTCCTTTCCAGGTGTGGAGTGAGTGCTTCAGGCCATTGTAGCATTGCCCTTCTTTACTCAAAGGGAGCTCAAGCATGTCCTACATAGATGCCAGGAGTGGAGAAATTCTACTTGTACCCCTGCACACCTGCACAAAACGTAACGTGGTTCTTCATGTCACAGAGTTGGGGGGAAATGAAAGCAGAAACTTGAATTCAGCACAATTTATACTCTAACATATTCAATAGCAGTCTTATTGGGTAGCAGCCAGCATTAATAGATGTGAGATGAAAACCCTGGTATTTTTCAGGTGTTTTTCTAACTGATTCTAGTAGGGTGAAATTACCACAGATCCAAATTCATTAGATTTACTCTTATCTCAGATGTGTGTTTTTCCCCTTGTTTCCTTCCCTCACACCCCCAACCAGGAAAGGACAGACAATGTGGCGATTTGATATGCGGTTCATATGTGTGTGGCAGGATTGGGGGATAACTCAAGGCTGTGTTCTGTTGCTCCTCCTTTCCAGTGTAGGACATTAGGGGAGCTATTGTCCTGGTATCTCCAATATGTGGTAGCTCAAACATCTATTTCATTGGATCTACCTGGGAAACCAGCATACCCAATTCCTTAGCAGGACTGGGATTTGGATGAAGGTAAATTGGCTGTGGCTTAATCTAGAGAAGATTGAATTAACACTGGAGGAGGGAAATGACTGTAAGAAATGGTAATGCTGATATCAGCTCTCTCAGTCAAGGGAGATTTCCTGCCTTTGGTTATTCGACTTTGCTGTTTGGGGTCTTACTGGATCCTCAGCTTTTTTTAGATGTCCAGATAGCAGCCATGATCAGAAGTATTTTTGTCTTCTGCTCTTAGCCAGGAGGTTGTGACCTTTCCCTTTGGATGCAGACCTCAATGATTCATGCCTTGGTAATTAAGCATTTGGAATACTGCAATGTACTATACAGGGTCTATTTTTACTTCATAATTATAGAATCATAGAAATGTAAGATTTGAGGGACCTTGATAAGTTATCTAGTCCAGTCCCATACACTGAGCCAGGACCAAGTATTATCTAAACCAGCGTTTCTCAAACTGGGGTCTGCGGACCCCTGGGGGTCTGTGAGGGTACTCCAGGTGGTCCGCAGGCCCCGCTGATCAACTTCTCCCTCACCCTCCCTCAATTCCTGCCCCTCCCTCTGTTTCCTGGCATGCAGGAGGCGCTGGGAGGGATGGGGAAGAAGTGGGGATGAGGCATGCTCAGGGGAATGGGTGGAAAGAGGCGGGGAAGAGGAGGGGCAGGGGTGCAGTGGGAACGGGAAGAGATGGGGTGGGGTCTTCAGAGAAGGGGTGGAGTGGGGGCAGGACCTGGGGCTCAGTGGGGTCTTGGGGGTCCCTGAAAAAATTTAAATCAAAATGGGGGTCCTCAGTTTGCTTAAGTTTGGGAACCGCTGATTTAGACCATCCCTGACAGGTGTTTGTTGAATCTGTTCTTAAAAACCTTCAGTAAGGGAGATTCCAAAACCTCCCTAAGTGATTTTGTTCCTTGTGCTTAACTACCCTTACAGTTAGGAAGTTTTGTCTAATGTCCAATCTAAATCTCCCTTGCTGCAATTTAAGACCATTACTTCTTTTCCTGTCCTCACTGGTGAAGAACAATTTATCACCCTCCTCTTTATAACAACTTTTTACGTACTTGAACACTGCTATCATGTCCCTCCAGCCCCAGTCTTCTCTACTACTGTCTAAACAAATCCAGTTGTTTCAATCTTTCCTCTTGGTAATTTAATTGTAGACCTTTAATAATTTTTGTTTCTCTCCTCTGGACTTTCCCCAATTTGTCCATATCTTTCCTGAAGTGTGGTACCCAGAACTGGACACAATTCTCCATAATGTGCATCTATGCTGGGTTTTTCAGAATCACTCACCATTAATTTAACTCCTCTCACTGAGGTGAATGGGAGTTTTACCATTGACTGAAATGGGAGCAGACATAGGCTAATACTGACTGCTTTTGAAAATCTCACCTTGATGTTTTAATGTCACTGTGAGCTTGGACTCAGTGAATCCTCTCTCAATATGTTTCTGATAGTCATTGATAAAAAGCTAACTAAAGATATACACCACATTGTTTTCATAATGATACATAAGACCCTGATTTCTGTCTATTTTAGGAATTTATATGGTGCCTATTAACATAACCTCTGAACACCTCATAATCTTTAATGTCTGAGGAACATTTTGCTTTTTCTTATGAACAAGGATTATAATGTAAAATAATTTTGTAATGCCCGTCAAGTCCTTCTTTGCATCTCTGTTGCTCCTTGTATTCTACATTATACTACTGAAGTGATGAAAAATTAGCAAAATAAAATTTAAAAATGACTGATTAATACAATGGAATGTCAAGTGTCTTGTAGCTTCCCTAAAGCTTATTTTACTGTGTCCCTGAAAATGGAAAGTAAAGAAAAGGTTTCATTTTGTCTCCCAGTAGAAGCCAGTCTCATTCAGATATTGGGGGCAGAGTGTGGGGGGTATATTTATGTTCAATGCTATTTTCTGTAGACCAGCTGCTTCAAAACTATTTAAAGGTTCCGTATACACTGAATTTAGCTGCCTCTCAAAACTAAATATTAGACTATGTCTGTTTTATTGTGATAAGATGCTGCCAGTGATTTGGTAAACAACATTACTTTGGGCTGAAAAAAAAACATTGGACATGTTGTCCTTCACCTTATTATCCCACATGTCTTAAGCAATGCTGCACTCGGTTCACAAATTGCTCTGAAAAATCTACCTAAAGAATCAAACAAATTAAATAATCCTTTATCTTTAAAGTAAAACTATTTGTTATGAGTTCACAAACTTTAGCTTTCACAACAATTGGTTGTCTACATTTTTAATGGGGTTGGAAGACTCTGAGGGTATTAGATCTAAAATACTCTGAGCTTTACAAACAGTTACATCAAATTTGTAAAACATCTCAAGGTTTAAATGACAAAATAACTCATGCAGCATGACAAAAACAATTAAAATATCTTTGGGAACATCATGTAGAAATTATCCACTAATCAGAGAAGGGTGTACAAAATGAAGTGGAAACCCAATCTTCTTACTATCTGTGGAGCCCTTTTCAGATTGAGGAATACAGTTAAAGTTGTATATGTTTGTTTTGCCTGCAGTCCTTCCCTTCCTTACACCTGCCTTACATAGAGTTAGCTGAACAAAACAGTAGAGAACATAAATTGCTTTGCCATTATCTTAATAGTCATTAGGTCCTAGATAGAAGTGGATCTTCTAAACAACTCAGGACCACGGAAACCCCTCCCACCAAAGTCTCTACTGACCTTTTCCTAGCTAAAATTCAGAAACAGTACTCCATCCTCATCCTCCTAGATCTGTCACCCACCTTTGACATAGTCAGCCATGCTCTTCTTCTTGAAGTCTAGTCCATATCTAGTTGGCAGCCGGTATCAAGTGGAGTACCCCAAGGGTCGGTCCTGGGGCCGGTTTTGTTCAATATCTTCATAAATGATCTGGAGGATGGTGTGGATTGCACTCTCAGCAAATTTGCGGATGATACTAAACTGGGAGGAGTGGTAGATACGCTGGAGGGGAGGGATAGGATACAGAAAGACCTAGACAAATTGGAGGATTGGGCCAAAAGAAATCTGATGAGGTTCAATAAGGATAAGTACAGGGTCCTGCACTTAGGACGGAAGAACCCAATGCACAGCTACAGACTAGGGACCGAATGGCTAGGCAGCAGTTCTGCGGAAAAGGACCTAGGGGTGACAGTGGACGAGAAGCTGGATATGAGTCAGCAGTGTGCCCTTGTTGCCAAGAAGGCCAATGGCATTTTGGGCTGTATAAGTAGGGGCATAGCGAGCAGATCGAGGGACGTGATCGTTCCCCTCTATTCGACATTGGTGAGGCCTCATCTGGAGTACTGTGTCCAGTTTTGGGCCCCACACTTCAAGAAGGATGTGGATAAATTGGAGAGAGTCCAGCGAAGGGCAACAAAAATGATTAGGGGACTGGAACACATGACTTATGAGGAGAGGCTGAGGGAGCTGGGATTGTTTAGCCTGCAGAAGAGAAGAATGAGGGGGGATTTGATAGCTGCTTTCAACTACCTGAAAGGGGGTTCCAAAGAGGATGGCTCTAGACTGTTCTCAGTGGTAGCAGATGACAGAACAAGGAGTAATGGTCTCAAGTTGCAGTGGGGGAGGTTTAGGTTGGATATTAGGAAAAACTTTTTCACTAGGAGGGTGGTGAAGCTCTGGAATGTGTTACCTAGGGAGATGGTAGAATCTCCTTCCTTAGAGGTTTTTAAGGTCAGGCTTGACAAAGCCCTGGCTGGGATGATTTAACTGGGAATTGGTCCTGCTTTGAGCAGGGGGTTGGACTAGATGACCTTCTGGGGTCCCTTCCAACCCTGATATTCTATGATTCTATGAAGTCTTGTCCTCTTTTGGATTCCATGATGGTCCCCTCCTGTTTCTCCTCCTACCTTTTTCATCGCTACCTCAGTGTGTCCTCTAGAGGATCCTCCTTATCCACACTCCAACTTTCTGTGGAGATTCCATAGGGCTGTGTCCTTGGTCCCCTTCTCTTCTCTCTGGGTAATCTCCACTGCAAATACAAATTCAGCTACGATTTCTGTGCTGACAAGTCATAGATCTACCTCTTTATTCTACACCTGTCTTCTTCTGTCCAAACTAAAGTCACAACCTGTCTCTCTGACAGCTCTTCATGAATGTCTAGCTGCCCGCTCAAGCTAAACCAGATCTCCTAATCTTTTCTCACAGGCCTTCCACACTACCTCCTTTTTTGATCACTGTGGACAACACCACCATCCGGCCTGTCATTCAGGCCTGTTACCAGTGTGTCACTGTCAAGTTAGATCTCTCTCTCAATCCTCACATTCAGACTATATAAAAATCTTGACATTTTTTTCTGCATAATATCTGGGTTATGGCCCTTCCTATCCATGCACACCACTAAAACTATCATCCGAGCTTTCATTATCTTGCATCTCAATTACTGCAACATACAGACAAAACCTTCTGTGTAAGGGGGTGGGGCAATTCTTGGGGAAGGGTGGAAGGAATGACATCGGTCAGAGCCCAAGGCTGGAGTTGGGGTGATCTCTGCTAAGCATATTAACATGTGTATGTTCTTTTATTATTTTAATATGTCTTATCTGTAATGCTTTCACCCTAAGAATCAATGTGCTTGCTTAAAATGAGCTGTGTGGTAACTTAGAACTGTGGACAATTATACTGTTAGGTTAAACAAACATTTAACCTAACATATACAAAATATTACAGCTCGCTGTTTTATTACCATGTATTGTGTAATCTGTTGAGGGAAGGGGGTTAAAAGAAGCACCTCTCTCTAAGCACACAAGATACAGGAAAATTATAAAGGCAGGCTAGGTGGAACTGCAGACAATATGTATTAGTAAAAGTGATATAAGCTTTTCCAAGCTACACTTGTCATTCATACTGTGACACTACCAAGATGGGAGGAAAAATCAAAGATCTGTTGTACAGGTAACCAACCTTTTCTCTTCCCACCCACTACCAATCAGGCATGCCAACAGGGCTGATATTGAATTTATCAGCATTTCAGTACCTGCAAAAATCAGAGTCATCCGATTATACCAGAACAACAAATGTTAAAACAAGAGGCGATTGAAGGTAACAGAGATTAATAAATATCATTATTATATATATTTTCATTCATAGATTATAATACCAGAATGGACCACTGTGGCCACCTCATCTGACATGTGTACCACAGGCCATAGGAAGACGACAACAAACTTTAATGTATTAATATTCACAACACTCCTATGAAATAGGTGAATATTATCTGTATAATACAGATCAGGACTCAGACACAGACGGGTTTAATTAACTTTCCAAAGGCCACCCAGTGAACTAGGGTGAGAACACAGGAATCTACTAATGCACAATGGTCAGTACACTGAGGCAACACTGCCTCTCAAGTGTGATGTTGAAGAGATTAGGGCAATGTGTCCAAATCCTGTGACACTTGTGGACACAACTAGCAACCTGAAGAGATCATAAGGACCACACCAATGACCTAATCCTGCAAATACTGACACGTGAGTTCTTATATGATGGATGAAAAAAGTAGCAAGCAAACTAATTTCAGTTTCAACACCTACAAAGGAGTTATTAAAAATAATGAGAAAAGGCACTCTATAGAACAACAACAATGAAACATACCCACAGAAAAATCCTTTTCATAAGCAAAACAAAAAACCTCAGAAACTGCAGAAAACATTTGGGCTCCAATTTAATTTTACTACGTCATAAAGAGTTACCCTATATTCAATCAATCATCTGTCAGATAAAATGTCTGAATGATTTTTCACATCCTGTGTTCCTGGCTAAGGCTCTGCATCTCTTCTTACTGGTACAGGGTAGTCAGCTGGAATGGATCTTGGCATAAAACACTCAAATGTAGTGAAAAATAGAAAATCATAAAATAATGTAGTGAAAAATAAATACAAAAAGCTGACCCTAGCCTGTAATTGAACAGGCTCTATATTTGTTTTTTCTGGTTAATTAATTAATCCTGGGCTCCCTTTTCTTATTCTCCCTTCCTTGGGCTCTCCAAGTATTATTTCTAGTATCACTAGATGCCATCCATCAAAAGGATACATCCACAGAACCGTAGAGCATACATGTGGTCAGTTTATTTAGTTTATGTTAGAAACATCAAATCCGTTCCTTATGAAATTTCACAATAAACTGCCCTCTAGGATCTCTTCAGATATGTGAGTGATTCTGCCACCAGACTTAGGAGTTGGGCATTCCTCGAACATGCTTTACATTATGTGTCCAGTGTTCCAGTTGCAGCATCCATTTTCTTGCCAGTCCCACATATACTCCATGTAACAACAAGGTCATGGAATGATTTAGAAATGGTTTAACGGGATGTGAGAATGATGCCATAAAATATGCACTGCTTATAGGAGCTTGGACCCCAGATGAAGCAAACAAACTGTTTACAGAAGATGAGTTTTAAGGCTGAGAAGTTAGTCTGCCTCTCTTTCTGAAATTCTTCTCTTTCGGTAACTGGCTAAAATAAATATATCTTCATATGAGAAAATGTGGAATCATTGTGTCAAGTTATTATATTAAATAGTGTAATGAAGTTGGTAGAGTCAGGAAATAATCTTAACGAATTCAAACATAGTTAGAGATAAAATAATTGAAAATTTCAGAATAGCTATATAAAGAATAAGGCTAATTACAACATTCTGAACCTAGAGGAAATAACACTCATTAGTGACAATAGCCATAGGGGTAACCTATATAGTAAAAATAGATGGTCCTCTTAAATAATGTTATTCTAGATTTATGCCAGCATGATTACATAGACTGTCAGCAACAGTGAGTCGATCTTTTGGACTTAAGTTTGTAAAGCTCTATATTAAGGATCTCTTTTCATACCAAAATTGCCTCAGAATAATACTGAATTAGGTAAATTTTCTACTTTGTAATAAGACTGATAGAAATTTTTACTGCTTGCTAGGTTTTTAACATCCTAGGTCAAGTTCATACATTGGCACATTGTAAACATTCATATAACCACCTCTAAAAGTCTATTTTGATTAATAAGAGATATTTATAAAAAGCCTTTTTCTGTACTTTACCGTAAGCAATCTAAAACTGAAACAGTTGATTAAATAATTTTATTTAACCAATGCATTATTTCAGACCATATCTACTCTAAAGTTCTTAAAAGTGACCCAAGTTCAGTGAGTTAAGGTCTCAGCCTGGAAAATTCAAGCTAGAGTGTTCAAGTTATTTCAATTTATCTGTTACCTTGTTTCCCGGGACATGTTATTTTGCACTGAAGATGATGTTAAAAAATCAGCACACTGGGGGGTATGTCTTTGTGAATAATTGAATCTTATAGGGAAATGAGATACTGGAGTAATGGATGCTACTAGAAATGCGAGCAAGAGAAAGTTGTAGTATTGAAAATTCACTAATGGGTGCTCCTCCTCCTCTGCCACCATTTATCAAGTTGACTGTATGCGAAACCCTATATTTTACCTGGACAACCATGAAACTTGATAGATAGAAACATTCCATTCTGATGACTGCTGATTATTTTATAACCTGGAGAATAAGGCTTGATGATGAAAATGTATACGCTGTTAATCTGTGTCTCCTTTTTTTCTTAAATTTTGCTAATTTTGTTTTAGTTACTTCAAGAATACCTCATGGCAGTGAATTCCATAGTTATCCATATAATACTTAAAATATTAATCCATTTTCAGTTTACAGTATCAATTTTTAATCCACACATCAAAACCACTAACCCAGGAACCTATCCTTGCAACAAAGCCCAATGTCAACTCTGTCCACATATTTATTCAAGTGACACCATCATAGGACCTAATCACATTAGCCACGCCATCAGGGGCTCGTTCACCTACACATCTACCAATGTGATATATACCATCATGTGCCAGCAATGCCCCTCTGCCATGTACTTTGGCCAAACCAGACAGTCTCTACACAAAAGAATAAATGGACACAAATCTGACATCAGGAATCATAACATTCAAAAACCAGTAGGAGAACACTCCAACCTCTCTGGCCACTCATTAAAAGATTTCAGGGTGGCAATTTTGCAACAGAAAAGCTTCAAAAACAGACTCCAAGAAGAAACTGCTGAGCTTGAATTAATATGCAAACTAGATACCATTAACTTGGGTTTGAATAGAGACTGGGAGTGGTTGGGTCATTACACATACTGAACCTATTTCACCACGTTAAGTATCCTCACACCTTCTTGTCAACTGTCTAAATGGGCCATCTTGATTAGCACTACAAAAGTTTTTTTCTCCTGCTGATAATAGCTCATCTTAATTAATTAGCCTCTTACTCCACCTTTTCATGTTCTCTGTATGTATGTGTATATAGATATATATATATATATCTTCTTACTATATGTTCCATTCTATACATCCAATGAAGTGGGCTGTAGCCCACGAAAGCTTATGCTCTAATAAATTTGTTAGTCTCTAAGGTGCCACAAGTACTCCTGTTCTTTTTGCGGATACAGACTAACACGGCTGCTACTCTGAAACCCATTGTTTTCTTGGGAAAATCATCTTGTGGGCAAGAGGACTCAGAGCACTTGAATGGTCTTGATGTATCATTCATTATTCTAGGTTTCCATTATAGCTCTTCACTTTTCCAAACTATCACAAGTCTCTTTAGTCTCTCCTCATTTTGAATCTCCTGCCCCATACACCCATTCTCTTTGTTGTCTTTTCATGGCCCTCACTCAATTCAGATAAAAGATGTGCCATGCCATATAACTGGTTTCTTAATGCAGCCCAACATTTTATTCCAAAATAATGACAAGGCAGGTGGCAAGCTGTCATTACCATGATGATTGCTACCTATTAGTTCATAGTGAGTCTACACTAGAATATCCTTTTATAATTGTTATTCCAATCTCCCCTCCTTTATCCCTCCCACTTGCTTGTTTCACCATTATTGCATCTTGTCTTTTAAGATTGTGAGCTTCTGGGACAGGGACAATGGACCAGATTATGTCACCTTGACTCATATCACACTGAGGACAACAAGAACATTTGTGAAATGAAGTGCTAATCCCTGTACCAGAATCTGGTGCTATATGCTTATATACGGTGACCAGACGTCCCGATAAAATCGGGACTGTCCCAATATTTAATTATTTGTCCCATGTCCCGACCGATGTATGGTTGGGATGCCATTTGTCCCGATATTTTGCCTTTTTTTTTTTGGCTTGGGGCGGCAAAAAACCTAGAGCCGGCCCTGGTAGGGGGGTGAGCCTGTGGCTGCTCCCCCATGTGTCCCGATATTTTGTTCTTGTCATCTGGTCACCCTATGCTTATACAGTGTCTGCCACAGTGGGTGCATCCACACAGCCATTGGCTGTGAGCCTCTGAGTCAGGGTTGACAGACTCAGGCTAGCAGGGCTTGTACTAGTGCTCTAAAAATAGCTGTGGAGAGAGCGCTTTGAAGTTGTGGCTTGGGCTGAGCTTTGGCTCAAAGCCCACCCTACACCCTAGGCTTCAGAACCCAGACTCCAGTCGGAGCCACAACTTCAAAGTGCTGCCTACACAGCTATTTTTAAAGCACAAGCATAAACCCCACTAGCTGGAGTCTGTCAGAGTTAGTTGAGACCTCTATGTGCTCTCACATTCATAATAATATAAACTTTCTGGTTTCCAGGAGTATTTAGCCATTTTCAGTGGCACTCATGAAACACTGTCAAGCTCCATCCCTTTGGGGAATTCTTACTGTACTCAGCATTTGCTGTTGAAATTAATTTCTTTCCATGAAGTAATCATACTGAGATTGTGAAATGGTGCAAACCCAACCCTTTTTCATTTTAAGGTTTTAGTAATATCTCAAATAATCTTAGAGACATCCCAAGAAGGTACACCATGTGCAGGAAAGGTAAGTTATAAATAATCATCTTGTCTACATTTTCATCTTCTGCTTGGGCTACCTTTAATATTCAGCTATTCACTTTGTAACTTACAAAACTAAAGTTTTTTTCAGTTTGTGTCTTCATGTACTGCATTCCAGTCAGGAACCTCTTTATCACTTATCTATCAATACGTTACTGGCTTCATAGGCAGTCTTTTCCAATGCAAGTCCTCTTTCTCATTATGTCAGGTTCAATATCAGCGGCAGCTCTAACACGGAAGCTGATACAGTTTTTCTAGTTGCCATAATACAATCCATTTCAAACTTACTATTTTGTACTCTGAAAGACAAACTGCTGTTACCCTTCTCAGCTGTCTTTCTCTGGAAAGTTTCATTTTTTATACCTCTCTCCAACATTTAAAACAGTGTAACCTCCAGAAAGGTCATTTTAGACAAAATAGTTTGAGGGGGAAAGCATTTTATTGTTTTAAGCAACATGGCTTACAATAATCACGACAAAAGTTATATTTAGAAGAACTTACAGTAGAGTCAGTTTGCATTATTTTTCACAAAAAATATGGTTACTTTTTTGTATTAGAGGGACATTGGGATGGGGTGTAAAGACCACATATTGCAGCCGACACTAAAAAGTTAATGAAGAGAGCAATCATGACCCCAGCTGTGGATAAATTGCTGGTTAGCAACAGCTGGGATAAAAAGCAGCCACCCAGGTGGAGCAGGGCGGCTGCCAGACAGACTGAAAGTCACTGCAGAGGTTCTCTACCGCATCGGATGGGGAAAACCTGTCAAAAGAGACTAACTCCGTGGCTGCAGGACCCAGGGAAGCTTGCCATATAGAAGACCCCTGCAAAGGCCACAGGAAGGAAGCAGCCCAGGGAGGCAGCAGGGGACCTAAGCAAACAGTCCCTCACTGCCTAACATAGGGTCCCTGGGCTGGGACTAAGAGGAGAGGGCAGGACTGGGTTCCTCTAGTACCCTCGACAGGGAAGGGGGGTACAGACTGCTTAGGCTCCAGATTGGGGGTAGCAATCCCCAAATAAGATTGTTGGACTTTATTTTTGCTTCTGTTTTTAACTTCCCTTGTTCCTGCCCAGCGGAAGAAGGGAGAGGGAGATATCAGGCCAGGACTAGCACCTGGAGGCCCATTATAGGACCATTAGGACACTGGGGATGAGATCCCTGCTTTCTTGAAATGGGAGGGGCTCAGACAACCCATGGATAAAGAGCTGAGCACTACAGGTCATATTTCTGACTGATACCAAAAGGAAAATAGAGACAAGGTTGCTGTTACTAATGCTGGTGAGGAGAAGGTGCATTAAAGGGTGAGAGGCCTGACTACAAATCTAATTAGATGTGAGGTAAAATATCATATGCTATTTGTAAGAGGATAGACTATAAGGTCAGACAACCAGACCACCGAAGGCCAGAGCAGATCTACCACATCAACTTACTGAAGCCCTGGCTTGACAGAGAGACATGCCTGGTCATTCAGGGAGCTCGACCCCAGACAGACGACCCACAGGGGCAGGTGAGGATATCCCTCAAATTAACTCCAGAACAACGAACAGAGGTCATTGATATGACCCAACGGAACCAAAACGTGTTCTGTACACAGCCGGGCTGTACGACACTGGTCCAACATCATATCGTCACCAGTCCCAGAGAAAGGGTGACGATAAGACTGTACCGAATACCGGAAGCTAAAAGGGAAGAAATTAGGATGGAAGTGAAGAAGATGCTGGAACTCAGGATTATTGAAGAATCCCACAGCCAGTGGTCCAGCCCTATCGTCCTAGTCCCCAAGCCTGATGGCACCCTGAGGTTTTGCAGCGACTTCCGGAAATTGAATGAAGTATCCCAATTCGATGCCTATCTGATACCACGCATCAATGAGCTAGTTGATCAGTTAGGCAAAGCCCAATACCTAACCACCGTGGACCTGACCAAAGGATATTGGCAAATCCCCCTGGCCAAGAATGTCAAGGAGAAGACTGCCTTCTCTACACCCAATGGCCTGTTCCAATACACTGTCCTCCCTTTCGGACTCCATGGGGCCCCTGCAACATTCCAATGACTTATGGACAAATTGCTGCTACCCCATGCCAAGTATGCCGCCGCCTATTTAGACAACATAGTCATCCATAGCCCTGACTGGGAAATGCACCTAGGAAAAGTAGAAGTGGTGCTAGACGCCTTGCGGAATGCCAACCTCACTGCCAACCCTCTCAAGTGCGTGACAGGGCTAGCTGAGGCCAGATACCTCGGGTATGTAATAGGGAGAAGTTTGGTGAAACCCCACTGGAATAAAGTGAAGGCAATATAGAATTGGCCTCGACCGGTCCGCAAAAAGCAGGTCAGAGCATTTCTAGGGATAGTAGGGTACTATCAGAGATTCATCCCTCATTTCGCCACAAGAGCGGGGCCATTGACAAACCTGATAAAGGCTCAGGGCCCCGAGATAGTAAAGTGGACTGATGCGTCAGAAGGAGCATTTGCAGATTTAAGGACAGCCCTTTGCTGTCATCCAGTGCTTATAGCCCCAGACTTCGAGAAGGAATTCGTCCTACAAACAGATGCCTCGGAGGTAGGGCTAGGAGCTGTCCTTTCGCAGATGGTACGGGAGGAGGAACACCTGATCCTGTACCTCAGCTGGAAACTCCTCCCCAGGGAACAAAAGTAAGCCATTCTTGAAAAGGAATGTCTGGAGGTAAAATGGGCCATGGAGATTCTCCGCTACTACCTACTGGGGCGGTGGTTAACCCTGGTGACAGACCATGTCCTGCTCCAGTGGATGCACAGAAACAAGGAGAAGAACGCAAGAATGACTAGATGGTTCCCATCCCTGCAACCTTTCCATTTCTGGGTACAGCATAGGGCCAGAAGCCAACATGGCAATGCTGATGGCCTGTCACAACAGCACTGCCTCTTGTCCCAAGTAGCCCAACCCCATGGTGTTGAGCAGGGGCAGGAGATATGTAATACAGCATGGCTAGAGGGCAGCAGGAGAGTGATCGAGGGGAGAATGAATGAGGGAGGCAACCTAGTGACAGAGGATGTGGAAAAAGCTGATGTACTCAATGCTGTTTTTGCCTCTGTCTTCATGAACAAAGTCAGCTCCCAGACTGCTGCACTGGGCAGCACAGCATGGGGAGGAGGGGACCAGCCCTCTGTGAAGAAAGAAGTGGTTCGGGACTATTTAGAAAAGATGGACGAGCACAAGTTCATGGGGCCAGATGCACTCCATCCAAGAGTGCTAAAGGAGTTGGCGGATGTGATTGCAGAGCCATTGGCCATTCTCTTTGAAAACTCATGGCGATCAGGGGAGGTCCCAGACGACTGGAAAAAGGCTAATGTAGTGCCCATCTTTAAAAAAGGGAAGAAGGAGGATCCTGGGAATGACAAGCCACTCAGCCTCACCTCAGTCCCTGGAAAAATCATGGAGCAGGTCCTCAAGGAATCAATTCTGAAGCACTTAGAGGAGAGGAAAGTGATCAGGAACAGTCAGCATGGATTCACCAAGGGAAAGTCATGCCTGACTAACCTAATTGCCTTCTATGACGAGATAACTGGCTCTGTGGATGAGGGGAAAGCAGTGGATGTGTTATTCCCTGACTTTAGCAAAGCTTTTGACACACAGTATTCTTGCCAGTGAGTTAAAGAAGTATGGGCTGGATGAATGGACTATAAGGTGGATAGAAAGCTGCCTAGATTGTCGGGCTCAATGGGTAGTGATCAATGGCTCCATGTCTAGTTGGCAGTCGGTATCAAGTGGAATGCCCCAAAGGTTGGTCCTCGGGCTGGTTTTGTTCAATATCTTCATTAATGATCTGGAGGATGGTGTGGGTTGCACCCTCAGCAAGTTTGCAGATGATAAACTGGGAGGAGAGGTAGATATGCTGGAGGGTAGGGATAGGATACAGAGGGCCCTAGACAAATTAGAGGATTGGGCCAAAAGAAATCTGATGAGGTTCAACAAGGACAAGTGCAGAGTCCTGCATTTAGGACGGAAGAATCCCATGCACCGCTACAGACTAGGGACTGAATGGCTAGGCAGCAGTTCTGCAGAAAAGGACCTAGGGGTTAAAGTGGACGAGAAGTTGGATATGAGTCAACAGTATGCCGTTGTTGCCAAGAAGGCCAATGGCATTTTGGGATGTATAAGTAGGGGCATTGCTAGCAGCTCGAGGGACGTGTTCGTTCCCCTCCATTCAACATTGGTGAGACCACATCTGGAGTACTGTGTCCAGTTTTGGTCCCCACACTACCAGAAGGATGTGAAAAAATTGGAAAATGTCCAGCGGAGGGCAACAAAAATGATTAGGGGACCGGAACACATGACTTATGAGGAGAGCCTGAGGGAACTGGGATTGTTTAGTCTGTGGAAGAGAAGAATGAGGGGGGATTTGATAGCTGCTTTCAACTACCTGAAAGGGGGTTCCAAAGAGGATGGCTCTAGACTGTTCTCAGTGGTAGCAGATGACAGAACAAGGAGTAATGGTCTCAAGTTGCAGTGGGGGAGGTTTAGGTTGGATATTAGGAAAAACTTTTTCACTGGGAGGGTGGTGAAACACTGGAATGTGTTACATAGGGAGATGGTGGAATCTTCTTCCTTTGAAGTTTTTAAGGTCAGGCTTGACAAAGCCCTGGCTGGGATGATTTAGTTGGGGATTGGTCCTGCTTTGAGCAGGGGGTTGGACTAGATGACCTTCTGAGGTCCCTTCCAATTCTGATATTCTATTATTCTTTGATTCTATGATCCTATGTTTAAATTCTAGTATAATTAGACAGCAAAAAACCATCCACTTGCTGCTTCAGCCTCACTGCGCCCCTTCCTCCACCCTCCCCCCCCCCCATCAAGGTTGAGGAAGAAAGTCCACCTCCTCCCTATAATTCACAGGCGGCAGTTCCTTCTGCTCCAACAGTGCCTGTATATCCTGTAGTTACTGTCAAATACAAAAATGATGGTGGTCAGACCACTGTGGTCACTGAATGTAAATCCTACACCCCTGCTGAGCTCCAAGATTTGCAAGCCAAGGTGTCTAGGAAAGATGGTGAACCTATCTGAAATAGAGTAATGCAATTATATAAGGAACATAGTAATGATTTTCTTAATGGTCTGGATGGACCCCTGGTGTTGAGTTATCAGTCAACCGGGGGACTAACTGAAGGGGACTGAAGAACAAAAACAGGCGACGGATTAACCCCGGTTCCCGTCATGGCCTTGGCAATGGCTGTAACTAATACCCAGGGAAAAAGAACCAAGCCAGGCCCTGATGACATCCGGGACTGGGAGTCAATGTATGCATACATGTTTTTGCATACGATTATCAGTGTAAGAGATAATCGTGATGGCACTGCCAAATGGCGAGATGACACCATTGTAAAAACACAAGCCAGAATAGTAAGTCAAGGTACCATTAGACGGGTAGCAAACTACCTTTCAGACGATATTAAGCACAGAAATCCATGGTTGAAATCTGTTGTTTTAGGGTTGGGTGGACTCCCTTGAGAATCTCTATCCTCCTGACAGTGGGATCAAGAAAAGGTAATTGATAACTGAAAACCGCTGAAATCAAATCCCTCTGTGAACCTTAGGCAAGAGCACTTCGTTGTTGCACGTGCAGCCTTCGCCTTCTAATGGAATCAAAATAAACTTCCAAAAGCCCAGTTCTCTGATCCTAAGTTAAGTCAAATTGGCTGAACGCCATGGATTTGCTGCCTGGGGTAAAAATAAAAATGAATAGGGAACTGGCGGCTCAAGCAGGGAGACAAGCAAATTCATTTCAATAAATCTTAACAGAAGTCTCCCTGTTTTAAAATTAAATACCAATAAAAAGCAGGAAAATTGGTTACTTAATATGAGTGCTAAAAATCTATTTACTTTGTCAAAACAATTGATAAAAGGGATCTTTCTGAAGTTTGGTTAAAAGGAATCAGGGGAACTAAAAAGGGATTTGTCTCAAATCTTTCAATAGAAGGTGTTAGTTTTTCTATAATCTTAGTGCCTATGGAATGTAACTCCTTTCATATTTTAAAAAATGATAATATTGGAAAAATTCCTCATGCTAAATCTTTTTTGACAACCTATATTACCCATCCTTTTCTAGGACAGACTCCTTTTGTAGTCCAGTTGAAACCAAATGTACAGGTGGGAGCTCAAAAGCAGTACCTATTGTCTTGTAAACAAATCACTTTGGGTAATGAATTAGTTAACCAAGCATTAACTAATGGATGAATTGAGAAGACAGTCTCACCATACACATCTCCTGTTTGGATTGTAGCAAAAAAGGAACCCAGCAAAGGGTGGTTGATAATAAATTACAGACAAAGTAATGCTGCTGTCCAAACAAAAAAAGGGATTATTACTAATCAAACTAAAATTCAATTCAAACTTCTTGCTAAATTAAAGAACAACCCCTAAAAAGCAGTTATTGACATTAAAGATATGTTTTTTTCAAATTCCAATTCTAAATCATCAAGGATTGACTGTTTTCATGTAAAATGGAAAAAAGTAAAAATTCCGAGTAGCCCCCCAGGAATTTTGTAATTCCCCCGCACGGTCTACACAAATGATGGCACAATCAATGGCCTCCTTCGATTATAATAATTGGGTTAGTTATTTGGATGATATTTTAAACTTTGATTCCACCCAAGAGAGTTGCATTGTCTTAAATGCCTTACAAACCAGGGTTGGAAAATCAAAAAGAAAAAGGTAAAAGAACCCACCCTTAGGCAGACATTTTTGGGATGGCTATGGGGTGCCATAGATATTTCCTTAAATTCAGATGTGATGGAAGCAATAAACAAACTCACTTCTATCCGTTCCTTAAAGGATTTCCAAAGGGCTGCCGGATTAGCAGTCCAAACTAGTCTTTGGTCTTCCTCCTGGAATACCTTTTTCAAACAGGCCTACCTTCTAAGTAGGGGGGAAAATCATAATTGGTCACTTATACAAACAATATGGCAAAAATTAAAAGCCCACTTCTTTAAGAAACCTTCTCTTACCTACCTAGATGCCTCTAAGAAAGTGACCGTGTGTGTAAATACCAAACATGAACGTTGGTGGGTGGAATTCAAACAAGAGAATCACTCTTCCTTTACCAGTGGCACCTTTCATTCTTATCAGTATGCCCAGTCCACAAATAAAACGTTAACTATTCTTAATCAAATTTATCCCATTCTTCAGAGGTTTGTAGGAAACCTGTTAATTTGGTCTGTGTTTTCATATAATCCATTTTCGGTCGGTTTGGAGTTTTGGTGGATGTATCAGGACATGCCTAAAGCAGTAATAAAAATGGCATTGGCCCTAAAGATCCAGTTTCATCCACTGCCTGTAAAATGAATTCAAAATAATCATCAATTCTTACAAAAACAACGGTGTGTTCTGAAATATAACATGAAAAAAGTGTGGTTATGAATTGATGGCACACCACAGCATAAAGGCGCAGTTGGGTATAATTGCCTAAAATGCGCCTCCATAAGGACTCATAAACTACAAACTAATCCTTCGGCTCAATTAGCCGAGGTCAAGGCCCTGACCTTCTCCTTAACTCATGCCTATACCCTTATGGATGTCCAAGTAAAAGAAAACTGTCCAAAAATTCTCTAAAATTGATTTAGCAATAATCCGGCTAGGCAATGTTATTTCTGCAATTCTTAATGTCTCACAGGAAAGTTACCAAGAATTAACCCTGGTAATTTCTCCCTCTACTGAATCTGAGGACTCAATAATAATTCCCTGGTTAGAAGAAATAGGAAAATTTGTCTGCATGATCAGGCAAGATGTTAAAGAAATGGCCCACCAGGTAATTAAAATCCTTAAAAGATTGTTACATATTGTTAAGCAGTGGGGCCCACACATTCTTCTGGAATTATCCTAGAATATGAGGGTTGGAATTATGTCATCTAGTCCAACCCCCTGCTCAAAGCAGGACTAATGCCCAATTTTTGCCCCAGATCCCTAAATGGCCCCCTCAAGGACTGAACTCACATCCCTGGGTTTAGAGGTCAATACTCAAACCACTGAGCTATCCCTCCCCATACTGAGCTATCCCTCAGTCTGTCTTACCGTAGTTTTGCTGAAGCCTTACTGTTTGCCTGCACTCACTATTTGCCCTCTGTTAGAGTGCGATATACACAAATAAATGTTGCTTTTGTTAAGCTGGAAGTTTAGGCCTCGGGGGATGTGATTAATTTGAAGATTAATTTGAACAAAAGTATTGTCAAGCTTGCAATGAACAAAGGTATTAGCAATGTTAGGCCTCAAACTTCCGGATGCTTCAAAAAGCAAGCCTTGCAAAATTAAGTTTAAACTTGTGGTCAGGATGTGCTGCAACCAAATAACATTTTGTGCTGACTCCTATGTACTTATCAAACCCACATTACCCACATTTAAGACCCAGTTGGCTACAGGAGATAAATAGGCCTAAATTATATGACTAACTAAAAATTGGCTACAAGGAGATAAGTATGCATCAATTATACGATTACGGTGACCATACTGACCACATTAACAATGTGGTCCACTCTGATTGGTTGGTCTGTTTTAAAACATGGCCAACAGACCAGATAAAAATTACAAAGGCACAGAACCAGTTGTGTGTTTCGGTCACAAGAAAAACCTGACCCACACCCCCTGAACCGAAGGAACGTGCACTTCGACTGTCTGTACCTGGCCAGTGCAAAAAATGACTGACTAAAGGGTAATGTATTTTCGGACAGATGCAGTGTAAAATTATGTAGTGAAAAATCTGGTTCCTCGAGTTAAATTAATCTTACTTGTATTAATACTGTAGTGTAAAACCAGTAGTAGGTAACTGGTGGATAATAGCTTTACATATGCTTGTCTTCAGGACTTTTAGTATAACCTGCCAAAACCAGTGTATGTAGGGCTTCAGTTCATTAGTTCATTAACTCCTAAATGGTTGGTAACTTTACATGTACTTTTGCTTTTCTTCAGTATAACCTGTCATTTATATTAATTCTTATTCAATGCTGGTCTTCGCTTTTTCTTTTCTTATTTTGTCTGTGTTGTCTTTATAGTCGAAAATCATTAAAAACCTTTTTTAAGAAATAACTAGTAGTTGTTGTTTGTCTTATACAGGCACTACTCAACCTCATTACATCTGTGTTGGGTGGTGGGAAGTAGCGAACACCCAGGGCTAAATTAGGGCCCTTAGGCGTGGCTCCTTCTTCCATGATCTCTGCACAGGTAAGGAGTACTTTTCTACTTACTATTACCGCTAACAGATTACGACTGTTTTCTGTGCTGATCTGTATATTGGGAGAAGCAAAGCCACTCCCTGCCTATTCCCCACTCCCTTGTTTATAGGGAGAGTCACAGTGGATGCACATCACCTGCTTAGCATCCTGTACCAGACCTCAAGGTCTTTAGAGGCTGACCTTGTGTAGGACAAGCCATGACCTGGCCCACAGTTAATGGAGTACTGGGTAACCAGATCAGTTACTTGCTACTGTACCTGCCGGAAATGTACACATTTTAACACATTATTAAAGGCAGCATGACAGGAAAACTGCATAATTACTGTTGGGCTAATGTTGGTTCCTCTGTGCTTAATCTTGGTGCATTTGTTTGAAAAATGAGCATCTCCACAATATCAGACAATAAAGTAAAGGTGGACTGGAGTTCACTGTTACTAGAGACAGAAAAGGAGTGATGCCCTGAAGATAGAAAAATCTGCCACTGAATAACTATCACCACAGTGACTAACAGAGCTGAGGACTAACAGGCCAAGACTGTTATAGAAAGCATACAGAACACTAATATCACACATTGCTATTTTATAGTAGAATACATCATTCATGCAACCAGGTATCTCATTTGAGCCCAGTGATAAACGTCTAATGCCCTGTTCAGTGAGTCTTGCTTCATGAATTCATTAACCCTAACTATAGTATCATTCTTTTCTCAGACTCCTCATAACTAATATTGGCCAGTTGACAATTCAAGAATAAATAAACTGACAGAATAAATTTGATTCTTTCATCTGCTCTGGGCATATATTTAATCAAAGAATTCATTCAAAAAAAAAAAGGGTTTCTTCAGAGCACTCCTGCAAAATGTCCATGACTATTTCAGCACTGGGGAGAAAACAACAAAGTTTAAATTAAAACTTTCTTACATTGCTTGTGGGAGGGGCAATATAAATTACTTTCTTCCAACTAAATGCCTTCTGTACCATTCTTCCCCTCAAATAATTCCAAAATGTAATTAACAGAGTTATACTTTGTATCAATTTTACAATGGTTTGTCTCTACTCAGTATATTTGGCTGATAAAGGAGAGTGTTTTTGCCTAAGAAGAAAAAAATCTCTTGCTGACATAAATTATGGGCCTGATCCAGCTAAGGTTCAGGGAGCAAACTTTGCTTGCTATTTTTTTTACTTCATGGGATGTAGGACTGAGAAACAACTTTAAAGCATTTGTGTCTCAAAATTGCAATAAAACACTATTTTGCAGCAAACTGGTTTTTATTTTTCAATTTTTCATGTGAGATGTATTGTGTTATTTATTATTTGTAGTATCAGAGCACCTGGGAGACCACTGTGATAGGTGTTGTACAAACATAAAACAAAAAGATGGTCTCTGCCCCTGAAGAGTGTACAATCCAATATAAAAAAAAATATACAACACCGTGGATATAGAGATGAGTACAAGGAAACAATGGGACAATATTGGTGATAAGCAGCAGTCCCAGCACTGTATGAAATTTATTGTGACATGTTAAATCAAAATGTATCAATCAAATCAGAGCATATTACATTATGAACTATGGCATTACATGAGTTTCTTCTGATCTAACCCAGTGCAATTGTCACAATCTGTAATCTGTCAAGCAAAACATTTAGAACAAAAGTGTCTGTAAACAAAGGGTTTGATAGTTTGCTGTTAGTTAAACACCTGTGAACATTATGGAAGTCTGTCTGCTCATGAAAACAAACAGATATAGTGCTGGCTGATAAATAATTCAGGTCCAAATCTTGCCCTGGATGGTACAGCAAATGGGTGCAGAGAGGTACTCTTTTGTTTTGTGTTTCATAGGCATCCACACAGAGGGTCTGGGCACCATACAATGCAAACTTATTTTGCTGTTCCTCTAAGCAGGAATAATTTATGCATCTATCATTTACCATGGCTGCCTATATATTTATTTACAAATATTAAGTATGACTTCATTTTGTTAATATTTGAGGATCTTAATTAGTTTGTTTTAATTAATTCATTAATTAAATGTGTGCATTCCTATTTATATAATTTTGATGCCCATCACTGGTACAAAAATTGAACATGAGGGACCTGAAGCACATGTAATTGTCTGTTATCAGCTACACTAGTATGCAGGAAAAAAGAAAAGTAGAAAGTGTAAGAAATACACAGGTTTACTAATTTTGCTTCTATTTCACCAAATTTTTAATTTACTTCCACAAAACTGTCTTAAATTTTAGAAAATCTGGGAGCTAGCAATAACTTTAGGACTAAAATCTGATTCTTGTTTACACCAATGTTTGTCAACATCAAGTGCTTTTAGACACATATGACAACTGCACAACAGAAGGGCAAGAGATCATTTGCAACAGTTTGAAAAAGAAAATAAAACTTGTCTGTGTGTTTTGTACATTCACCATTGTAAGTATTACATTTTCCTACCCATCCTTTCAGTATCTCTTATGTGCCTGAACTACAAAGCAGAGCAGAATGTATACACGGTACAGCAAATTGCTGTCAACAGCTACGCCTTTTTCTTTCATCTGTATAATCGTTTAATGCTCAATCAGTCTTTACCCAGACAACATAATTGCCATGTACTGTAAGTATTAAGGCCAAATCCTATCACTGGATGCTGTTATTCACTTTACCTAGGAGTCCGATCCATTCATTTGAGAGCAAAATTTTAGATTTTAATCTTTATATGTTTATCTCTCCACTTCTTTTCTCAACAAACCAACTGCAAATCAAAGGAAGAAATGCACTATACTATCTGAGAAATGTCTGCATACTACAATAAAACATGACCCATTTGCACACAGACATGTTAAAGAAAATAAAGAAGAAAAAGGCGAGAATGTGTATAAGTGATTCATTCGCTAACAATTCTAAAAATTTAAATTTAAAAAAATGTTTGACCCAAAATGAAATATTTCATTTTGGAATTGAGCATTTAATGGTTTATTTAAAAAAAATAATAAAACTAAAGGAAGTTTTGAAATGAAAAGTCGTTTCAAATAAAAAAATCTCAACATTTCATTTAGAAAATTTCAAAACCAAATATTTGATTTTTTTTTAATTTTATGGGTTGTTTTTTCCAACCAAAACAATTTGGAAACATTGACACAAATTTATGAAATAATTCAATGTCTCGGCTTCTGCATATTTTACTGAAAAAAATGTGGGTTCAAAAATGTTGTCCAGCTCTTTGTCTAGCCCCTAATAGTTAGAAATTATTTTATGCCCTGAAGCATGAGTGTTTATATATACTTTCCAATGTTTAAAAAAATATTTACCATTATCACTCTGCAAATATACCATATAATGCTACATAAGTGATGTACCCAGAAATGGCTGACAGCTTGGATACAGGAAAGGTAAAGATATAGCAGTTCCTAGGGTTCTTTTCCATTAATCTGGTCATTAATCTGGAGGCATGCATTTATGTGTGGGTGGGGGTGAGGAGGGTTTTTTAGAAACAAAAAAGAGTGCGGCTGTGGAGTGACAACCTAGAGGTGCCCATGTGTCATGGATCCACAGGATCTGTGCTATGCCCCAGGTTTTTTAAAAGTATCTTGGGAAAACCCCATCAGTATGGCAGGCCCCGCAAAGGTCCCACTCTTCCTTCAGGGTAGGCAAGCCCATCAGCTTCAGTGCCTCTGAGACTGAGGTCCTGAGCTCCAGCACTCCTGTTTCACACCATGTGTTCTGCCCAGCGACTTCAACAGACCCAGACTCCTAGTCAGAGACTTTTACACTCTTCAAGGACCAATACTTCTCAGCATGTATTTGTAGTGACTTCATGCAGAATTTTCAAAACAGAGTAGCATTTATCAGTCAAGTGGAACACACCACCAGAAGTCCTTAGGTTATCAAAGAGAAATCAAAGTTAAGACATAATCCATCTAGCCAAGCCAGTACCATCAGCTAGTCAAACTGCTATGGGCTCCATTTCAGGTTCTGTTTCTGTCCTTTCAATATCCCAGCACTTCATACGCTCCCAAAAGCCAATTCTGAATCTCCTTCCTACCACCTCTCAGACCTTTTTTCTTGAGCTGACCTCTATTCAGCTCCCCTGCTGAGAGATAGGATGAAAATCTCCTTCCTCTTGTTTATTGATTGTGAGGTGTTAGGGTTCTAGCCATTGTGGTTTTTTCCATTGTCTTCTTGGACTTTTTATTGACATGGGTCTGCCTTGGCCAGTCCTTTAATGACCCATTCAGTCTGCCCCAGACAGCTAGACATGTATAACTCATGTCTCCTACATTGGCCCAAGAGCAGATTTTGCCTCCACTGGGTAGCAATAAAAAGTACCAGTCAAAATTGAGGAACACATAGGTTTCATAAAAATATTACAGAAAATTCCCACTTTGTCACACCATGTTATTAAAAACCAGTCCTCCAGCTCACTCAGTTTACATGGCTGGGAAGGGCTTTGTCCTTTATTGTTTAACCGTCAACATCTGTGTCACTACCAACCATGTTCCTGGGCATTGCTGACACTTTATCTCCATTTCAAGTGGTCAGATATCAAGATCTGGCACCAGGAGCCAACAAGGAGCCTGAATAGATGCCACTGGCCCTTTGTCTCAAGACAGTGTTTCAATTAGTGCAAAGGTCAGTAGCAATGTGAGATACCAGAAAAATTTCCCAAATTCCATTTTGTATCCCTGGCTTCCACTTTGAATGAGCAAGAGTCACTCCACCATTGGAAGCTGCAGGTCACCTGGTACTTCAAAAGTAGGGGAAAGGTCAGCTGAGGTAAACAATCAAAGTAGAGGAAAGCTCAGCAGATCATAACTCTGAGGTAAGCAATGGCTGTAGGAAATAGTAGTGAGCATGCATGGAATTTGGCCTGCTTCAGATATCTGAGATCTGCAAGGCAGCAACACGAAGCAATCCACTGACTTTTGTAAAACAGTACAGCCCCGACTTGTTGGTTAGGTCACATGCCATGACTGGGAGAGCAGAGCTTCAGTCATTATGGTGACTAATGCAACTGAAACTCCTCACTCCATAATCAAAGAAGAAAGAATGATTACGTACCTTATAGTAACTGTGGCTTTGTGAGCCACTGTAATCAGAGTGGTTCTCACAACATGCCCTCCTTCCCCATTTTCAGAGTCTTCAGCTGCCGTAGTTTGAACTACAAGGGAACTGAGGGAGGGTTGCATCCATCCTGACCTTTATGTCTTTGCATGAGAGCACAGAGTGGCACAGGGCCTGGACATGGCTATTCAAAGACTTTGATCTCATGCATACATTTGTCAAAAACAAATCTTGTCAAACCAACCTGATAGCTTTCTGTGACAGGGTAACAAGACTTGTGGATAGGAAGAAAGTGGTAGACATGGTATATCTTGACTCTAGTAATCTTTTGATTCTGTCTTGCATGATCTTCTCGTAAACAAACTAGGGAAATGCAACCTAGATGGGGCTACTATAAGGTGGGTGTAAAACTGGTTGGAAAACTGTTCCCAGGGAGTAGTTATCAGTGGTTTACAGTCATGCTGGAAGGACATAACGAGTGGGGTCCCACAGGGATCAGTTCTGACCAGTTCTGTTCAATATCTTCATCAATGATTTAGATAATGGCATAGAGAGTATACTTATAAAGTTTGCAGACGATACCAAGCTGGGAGGGGTTGCAAGTGCTTTGGAGGATAGGATTAAAATTAAAAAATGATAGGAAAAACTTCCTAATTGTCAGGGTGGTTAAGCACTGGAATAAATTGCCTAGGGAGGTTGTGGAATCTCCATCGTTGGAGATTTTAAAGAGTAGGTTAGACAAACACCTGTCAGGGATGGTCTAGATAATAGTTAGTCTGCCATGAGTGCAGGGAACTGGACTAGACGACCTCTTGAGATCCCTTCCAGTCCTGTGATTCTATGTGCACCAACACTGGGATCCACACTGAGAACATCACAAAGAACCAGTTCCTATAAGGTAAGTAACCATTTTTAATGTGAACAGTGGGCAAAATAATGGCTGTAAAAAGACCAATACAAAATGCCTTTACCCAAACTAAAACATTAC
This sequence comes from Lepidochelys kempii, assembly GCF_965140285.1. NCBI lineage: Eukaryota > Metazoa > Chordata > Testudines > Cheloniidae > Lepidochelys > Lepidochelys kempii. Next base: position 39,423,462 of record NC_136382.1, read on the forward strand.
TGTTGTGCCAAAGAGAAGGCACCTTGCAGGAAAGCTCTATGCTAATCCTGTATCACCAGCCCATAATATTCAAATCAATGGTCATAATTTACAAAACCACAGTGGCTAGTCAGAAATCATCAGCAAAGAAATATCTCAAAGATAAGAGGCCCTAACAATGTATTCACTCAGCCACTTGAAAATCTTCAGCCAATAGCTGCCACCTTCTATCATACCGAACCATATATAAATAAAGTTATAAACCAACTAAAACCCACAAATGATGATCAAGTGCCAAGAGCAGAGTAAAACAAATGTAAACTTATCAAGGGTTGTGGTAGATTCTCTATCACTGGAAATTTTAAATTAAAATAGGATTATTTTTCTAAAAGATATGCTCTAATTTAAACAGCAGATGGCCTGTGTTATGCAGGTTAGATTAGATTATCCCAATGGTCCCTTTAGCCCTTATACTCTATTTATCTATTTTTCTATTACACAATCAGTGCAGAGAAAAACATACAAAAAGACATAATGGATGTGATTCAGACAGTGATCCACTTCACATTAAGTACCCGATAAAGCAGTTTTCTTTCTGAAATTCCTGCAGTAGACTCAGAAGAGAGTATGTGTGACAACATTATTTTTACATATTATATAGCACCCACAAATTTGTTAGGTGCTTTTCAAACAAGTGAAAAGACACAAATCCTGCCCACAATTGACATGTACACACAATTAATGACAGCAATAAATGATGGGAGGTGGAATGGACTGAAAGAGAAGGATAAGACATTAAAATGTTTGTGTGCCTGTATGGGTACATTCTAATTATACATGTAGTTTAGCACATTAATAGATCATATGTGAGATTATTTTAGATCAGATGTGAGATCATGTGAATAAATTACATGTAAAGTGTGTAAGCTTATACTGCTAGTTCTTTAGTGTACCGGGGTACCTGTGATAGAGGGTATCCGTGTCTAGGAATGCATTTCATGAACACGTTTTAAAATGCATGCTGCAAGGAGGCTCTCTTCTCACAGGCTACAAATATCATTTCTGGTGCAAGACTTATTTGTGCAATTTAGCTGGCGCTGGCAGTAAACTGTACTTTAAAATGCCTCATGTGAAAACTGTAATCTATATTCCTCCTGTGAGAACAAAAGATGGTTAATCCGTTGGTGCCCAGGAGTTAGCAGTTCAGTGATGCTAAGCATTAATGTATGATGTTTCCTTTCAAAGTCCTTAACTGACTATTGTATACCTGTTAACTCTCTCCGCCAGTTAGTTCTGCACTTTCTTCACACTTTCTGATTCTTTGAAGCATTAAATAAGAAGGTGCCCAGCTAAGCTTTGGCTTAAACAAAAGACTGAGCAGTACGTTGAGGAATGGTAGCAGAGACGAATCCTCCTTGGAGCAGACAGTAATGCTTTTGTTAAGTGAGAAAATAGCTACGTTCCTACCCAGAATTATGGAAACTGAATAAAATATCATTTTGCCAGTGCCATAATCACAGCAGTCTCATTTTTATGCCTCTCTCTTTCAGATAAATGCTTCATTTATATGAATTGGTCCCAGACACCAGTAGGGATACGTCTGTACTTCCAGTGTTTACGCCTCATATTTTGCTATGAGGAGTCTTGACTCAAAGAATCAATTGACCCCCTGCATGGGCCTCAGAGTGTCACTGAGAAACTAATCTCCTAGCCCTTCCATCCGTCTGAGCTCTCCGGCTCGAGGACAGCAGTTATCAGAGGCACAACCAGCTGCTGCCCCACCTTACATCAGGGAGGGTTTCCTTTTGCAGTCAGGGAATCCAGAAGAAGTAAAGCAAAATCAATGAGGATTAATAACACTGGGATTCCCCGGGGGATTGTTGGGGAGAACAACCTCTCCCCCGACCCCATTAATTCCCTCAGAAGCTTCAGAGCTTGACCTTTACTCTGCACCTGCCAAGTGACTTCCAAAGTGGTAAAGGGAACATGCCACAGACCTTGCACTCTTTCCCTCTCTGTTCACCATCAGGTCTGATTCAGAGGTCTGAGACTCTCCCCTAGCACAAGTTGAGGGTAGAATTAGGCCGTTCCTATAAGAGGTTATGTCACTGATGTCAAGGAGAACATATACGAATGCATGAATTTGTTAATACACATTCATTTTTGGAGTGAGGGAGGGAGTAAATCAGTGCTTAAAATGCTCTCTCTGAAAGCGACTAAATGTGAGCACTTCGTGAGTCAGTGATATTTTCCAGGCACAAGAATATTCTTTTTCTAATAGACAGAGGATTCAATTTAATGTGCTTTGTCTAAATGTGTTTACTTATCTAATACCTTTCGGAAACTGTAATTGCAAGAGACAATTCCAGTGTTTGTGCTTCTCTTTTTAAAATATGAATTAACTTTAATGTAGGTGCTCAGAATTAGATTGGCTAAGCACTTGGATAAATACGATGTTTTCTCAAACACTAATCAGGGAGATAAGAATAGAAAAGTAGATGCTTTCATGAAAGATTGAACATAAAACCATCAGATTATAAGCACAATATGTAGCTAACTGCCTAAACTTAGGCTGCCTAGATAACTCAGAACACTTTTATCCATTTTTCTCAGATTATATCACCTTGAATGTTTAATTCTACTGGGTAGAGGATCAGACCAAGAGAAGGGTAGAGCCCTATGAGTCCTGAGAGAAAATCCTTAAGCAGAAGTCAAGACTATAGAGGGACCTCAAGCCCAAAATATTTACATAGACCAAAGACAATTAATATGAGATTTTTTAATGTAATAATTCCACAAGACATATGATATTAATCTCTTTGGCAAGAAGAGTACATTGTAACTGTATTCATTTCTCATATGTACATATATGTGTGTTTGTGTGGATATATACGCATGCATGGCAGCCACATCTATATTACGGTTGCCTCATTATAATCCTCTCCCTATTTTCAATTGCTTATGAATTAGATAAACTAACTATCCATACTCATATTGTACATGCTTGGTCTCTGCCTCAGGTTATTTTATATTTTAATTGGAATACAAATCTTTTTTTAGAATAATGCAAGTGAAAAATAGGGATTTTTTGCTGGGGTTCAAAATAAATGGTTTGGGGGCGGGGGAGTTTTAACAGCGCTAATTTCATCATAGTTTGGAGTAATGTAAGGAATACAGGCTGTATCTGGAGTCAGGCCTGAGTAACTTTCGGTGGACAAATGTATAACGAAAGTTAGCATTGCCAAGAAATGTTTAAAGCAGCTTTTTTTGTCAGCAAACGGTCATTAGGAAAAGGGCTATTCACGTGTCCTGGCTACTACACCACTTCATAGGTTATTTTCCCAGTATCATAATTAACTCACTGTCATGAGAATTTGTGTAAATGAAAAAACGGCATAACCTTGAATAAGTCATGAATTATATTTAAACAATCAAAACTTCTGAGTTGGGGGCCTAAAACAGAACTTGCCTACCAGTTCCCTATCACGTGGCAACTTCTTGTATCCTATTTTAAAGAGACATCTTTTTGCAGTTAAACACTGTTTGTAAATTGGGTTACAACATACCCACCCTAAATGAGAACCTTTGATGTAATTAAAGACAAAGGTGTCAAATTATTGGTCCTTGATGACATATACCAATATGCAGGAACCTCTAATTGGACAAGAACGTTCCTTGCGGAGGAACAGGGGAATTACAAATGATGCAACCCATGCAGAGAAAGAGCAGGGGGTTAGGGAAATTCCCTTGCAGAAACAAGATACCCAGAGCTGCATCCTGCTTCATTCCCTGGACCAGCCACCCAGAGGAGAACAGAAGAGAGCTGACCCTGACTAAACCATTCCTAAGGTGTAACCAAGTCGCCAAAAGGGAAGCAGGAAATCATTTTGAAAGTTGTACTTCCTTAAAAATCAAGATAAAGTAACAGAAGTGCTTTCAGCAGACTTTGAGTTAAATTAATCAGGTTAAAGGAAAAGGGATTCTTCCATCAACCTTTCTACAAAACCTTGAGAAGAACTGTCGTTGTTTTTTTAACTTACTCGGTATGATTTAATTACTAAGTGTGGTAACTGGCAAGCCAGATAAATTGAACCATTAACTTATTGATTGTATTCCAATTCTAATGTCAGTTTGACTTCGTAATGTATTGTAAATTAAGTCAGAAAAACTAAATTAACCTAGTTAGCAGCTTATTTTGCTTAAACTTGTATTTGTTTTATAACTGCCTGTTTAATCTTTTAATAAATTTGTAAGAGACACTGAATTGTTTTATTTCCCAAATCATCAATGCAGACAAAGTAACCTACATAGGATAAGAAGGTAAAACCCTTAACAATCATTCCTGAGCCCATTCAATATATCATTCACTTAAAATATAACCCTATTATTCCTACAGTAGGTACTTGAATTATGGCAGAGGAATAGTCGTGGGGTCAGAGAAATATCTTTTACAGTGTAGCTTGTTCGAGGTTTGCTCCTAAATTTTCAAATGTGCCAAATGCAAAGTGTCTGCTCCCAAGGTGACTGAGCTCCCTGCACAATAGTGAAGCAGCCACATGGAACTGAACCTTTGGACAGGAGACAAAGAGGAAGCATTCATGTCCTGCTAAGCCCACCAAAATGCCATTTGGTCCAGGAAGATTCACTGACAGGAGACCATATCTTCTTGCCCACCTCTTCCAATGACTAGTGTTAAGAGTTCTATTCATAACTCTTCTTATTGAGCTAGGTCTCACATGGTAGGAGGGAAGCCTCCCTATTATACAGTTGAAATAACTAACAGTTTGAACAAATTTCAGAGTGGTAGTTGTGTTCGTCTGTATCAGCAAAAAAAACGAGGAGTCCTTGTGGCACCTTAGAGACTAACACATTTATTTGGGCATAAGCTTTTGTGGGCTAGAACCCACTTCATCAGATGCATGGAGTGGAAAATACAGAAGCAGGTATGAAAAGATGGGAGTTGTCTTACCAAGTATGAGGTCAGTCTAATGAGACAATTAAATTCACAGTAGGATACCAAGGGAGGAAAAATAACTTTTGTAGTGGTAATGAGAGTGGCTCATTTCAAACAGTTGACAAGAAGGTGTGAGTAACAGTAGGAGAAAATTAGTATGGGGGAAATTAGGTTTAGGTTTTGTAATGACCCAACCACTCCCAGTCTTTATTCAGGCCTAATGTGATGGTGTCCAGTTTGCAAATTAATTCCAGTTCTGCAGTTTCACGTTGGAGTCTGTTTTTGAAGTTTTTTTTGTTGAAGAATTGCCACTTTTAGGTCTATTATTGAGTGACCAGGGAAATTGAAGTGTTCTCCTACAGTTTACATAAGGTCACTTCTAACAGAATTGGGAAGACAATCACATCTCTAATGTGGCAGAAGCTAGTCTCGTCATCCCAGAAACAATCTGCTTAATCTGTGCACTTGGGTATGTTGTATGTAGAATGGGACTTACTGCTTTTGCTTATGTAACCCATTATACGTGTGCTCTGATTGGGTCAGAGGATGAAAGCTACAGCTGCTGCTAGCTAATGGAATTACACCTTTGGCTTAAATGATAGAGAGCTATACTCTGCTGGCGAAGGATGGGGTTGTTACAGATGCACACTGTTTTTCTTTTTAAACAATTACTTATGATGTTTAAAAGTTATGTTAAAAGAACATTCTGGAATGCCTGTCCAGACTTCAATCTATCCCCATTATAAGTATAGTCTTTAATTACATTGTCTTTACTTAGATGATCCATACAAAATTAGAAAGGCCAAAGCATAAAACGAGGTCAACCTATCTAGAGACAGAAAGGTTACCAAGAAAACATTTTACAAATACATTAGAAGCAAGAGGAAGACCAAGGACAGAGAAGGCCCATTACTCAAAGAGCAGGAGGAGACAACAACAGAAAATGTGGAAATGGCAAAGGTGCTTAATGACTTCTTTGTTTCAGTTTTCACCAAGAAGGTTGGTGGTGATTGGACATCTAACATATGGAATGCCAGTGAAAATGAGGTAGGATCAGAATCTAAAATACGGAAAGAATAAGTCAAAAATTACTTAGATAAGTTAGACGTCTTCAAATCACCAGGGCCTGATGAAATGCATCCTAGAATACTCAAGGAGATGACTGAGGAGATATCTGAGCCATTAGCGATTATCTTTGAAAAGTCATGGAAGACAGGAGACATTCCAGAAAACTGGAAATGGGCAAAAACAGTGCCTATCTATAAAGAGTAAAATAAGGAAAACCCAGGGAATTACAGACAAGTCAGCTTAACGTCTGTATCCGGAAAGATAGAGAAGCAAATAATTAAAAAATCAAGTTGCAAACACTGAAAAGATAATGAGGTGATAAGTAACAGTCAGCATGGATTTGTCAAGAACAAATCATGTCAAACCAACCTGATAGCTTTTTCTGACAGGGTAACAAGCCTTGTGGACAGGGGGTAAGTGGTAGATGTAGTATATCTTGATTTTAGTAATGCTTTTGATACTGTCTCGCATGATCTTCTCATAAACAAACTATGGAAATACAATTTAGATGGAGCTACAATAAGGTGGGTACATAACTGGTTGGAAAATCATTCCCAGAGAGTAGTTATCAGTTGTTCACAGTCATGCTGGAAGAGCATAACAAGTGGGGTCCCTCAGGGATCAGTTCTGGGTCCAGTTCTGTTCAATGTCTTCACCAATGATTTAGATAATGGCATAGAGAGTACACTTATAAAGTTTGTGAACAATACCAGGTGGGAGGGGTTGCAAGTGCTTTGGAGAATAGTATTAAAATTCAAAATGGTCTTGACAAACTGGAGAAATGGTCTGAAATAAATAGGATGAAATTCAATAAGGACAAATGCAAAGTACTCCTCTTAGGAATGAAAAATCAGTTGCACACATACAAAATGGGAAATGACTGCACAGGAAGGATTATTGCAAAAAGGAATGTATGAGTCACAGTGGATCACAAGCTCGATATGAGTCAACAGTGTAACACTGTTTAAAAAAAGCTAACATCATTCTGGGATTCATTAGCAGGAGTGTTGTAAGCAAGACACAAGAATTAATTCTTCTGCGCTGCTACGGCCTCAATTGGAGTATTGTGTCCAGTTCTGGGCACTGCATTTCTGGAAAGATGTGGACAAATTGGAGAAAGTTCAGAGAAGAGCAACAAAAGTGATTAAAACATGTCTAGAAAACATGACCTATCAGGGAAGATTGAAAAAATTGGATTTGTTTAGTCTGGAGAACAAAAGACTCAGAGAGGACATGTTAATAGTTTTCAAGTACATAAAAGTTTTTTACAAGGAGGAGGGAGAAAAATTGTTCTTAACCTCTGAGGACAGGACAAAAAGCAATGGGCTTAAGTTGCAGCAAGGGCGGTTTAGGTTGGACATTAGGAAAAACTTCCTAACTGTCAGAGTGGGTAAGCACTGGAATAAATTGCCTAGGGAGGTTGAGGAATCTCCATCATTGGAGATTTTTAAGAGCAGGTTGGACAAACACCTGTTAGGGATGGTCTAGAGAATACTTAGTCCTACCTTGAGTGCAGCGGACTGGACTAGATGACCTCTCGAGGTCCCTTCCAGTTCTATGATTCTATACTTTTTTTCCCACAGGACCCTGTGTCATTCAGTGCACAGCATGGATGGTGCTCTCTTTATGAATGGTGGCTGTGTAGCTAATGAGTCTGTTCATAGTACCTCTGCTTTACTGACATTGGAGGGTGTGTAGTGGTCAGATTTTAAATCTCTCTATAAAAATGAGACTTGCCCTGCCAAAAATTCAATGTCAATTTATCCTCAAACACACACAGCCTGAAAAATGCAAACATATATCTAAGCTCTTAGAAATACTGTAAATTATTTAAGTAGCTGTTGAGAACCTATTTTATTGATTTTTCCCACACTTTTAATTCCTGGATCTCTTTCCATTGTAATAGCCTGCACCAGCAGAAATATTTTCTTCCCACTGATGTGCTCAGTTTTATTTTGAAGATAAGTCATCCAACGCTACCAAAGTTTTCTTTTTCAATGTGCAGTGAAAACTGCATGCCAAAATCCCTCCTTATGCATTTTCAAGAGTTTAAAGATTGATGTGTTCTTAGTTGAAATTACATGCTATTCTATTTTATATCAAATATGCTTTTCTGTGCATGCAAATGCCTTAATGGTCTATTGTCCTTTGATATTAATATTCATAGTAAATAGCCAGATGAACCATACCACTTTTAAATTTAAAATCTATTGTCTAGTCACTAGCAAAAATAAAAAAGAGAATATATAATTCTGACATATTTACAAGTTAAGTTTTCTGCCAAAAATTCACATTTAAATGAAAAATCTAAGTCTATTGCTCTAGTATAATTTTATACTAGTGTTATATTATATTCATTGGTTGCACATGTTTGATGGCATTTTAAAGATGAAGCCAATAAGATAAGCCTGGGAGCTTACATTCTTCACATTTGTAACTTTAATTGCCTCTTTAACTATACATGTTAGAGCAAACAGTTTATTAATTATTATTATTATATACATGTTAGAGCAAACAGTTTATTATTACCCGAAAAGGGGAACTACATTGTGTGCAAAGAGGTCATCTGAAACTGATGACGGTTAAAGGGTCACGCACAAAATGCTTTGCTGAGAGTCTCTCTCTCTGCAGCCCAGAGAGAACCTTATTTTAACAGCACAGCAAACTTAATGTAAACAGAAATGGAAGAATTCAACTACCTTTACTGATACTTTCACTCTGCCATGAATTTGCCCCTATCCCAATCAGGGGAGTACTAGATTGAAGATTTTTCTGATACATTTTCTAGACTATCCTTTGAATGGATATTTAGATAGAAGAAGTAAGTTGACTAGTTTTTCATCTTTGTATTCTGTTACTTTATTTTTGCTATTGGTTTCTCTAAACTCCACATGGTATTTTTATATCAGTCATTAATAAAGACATTCAATTCTGCAGCATTAAAGGGCTCACATTTTGCAGGACTTGTGATATTGCAACCTCTTGTGACACTCTGTACCCCAAAGCAACACCCTGGCATATTTACCAGGGTGATACGATTATGATATGTTTTGTACAAAGTATGCCTTGTGATGTATCATTCTAAAAGTCTTGATCTGTTGAACATTAATAGCCTGTTGGATCATATGTGCTATCATTGTATGTGAAGTTATGAAGTTTTGCTATGTGTGTGTTACTGAAATATGTTGTAAGATATGTATGCCCTCAACCAGTCTTTCAGGTACAATGATGGAGAAGCCAGACAGCGTGGATGCCCATTAAGGAGAATCCACACTACCAAGGACTATCGCAGGATCTGTATACAATGAAGACTTCTTAGAGGGAGCATAAAGACAATGGACACTGCTTGACTCGCATCATAGCAAAAGATCTTTCCAGCAAGCTGGAAGAACCTATAAAGGAGGGTAGTATTAGAGGGGTAGCTGTGTTAGTCTACATCCACAAACACAACAAGGAGTCTGGTGCCTAAATAAATCTGTTATTCTTTAAGGTGCCACTGGACACCTTTTTGTTTATAAAGGAGGGGAAGTGACATCATCCTTTAGCCTCTCTTCTGCAGCCCCTCCCCCGCAGCTCAACACCTGTCTGGAGAACAAAGACTGAACTGGGGAGGTAGTCCCAGGCTGGAAAGAAGAATACCAGTTTGTGTAATAAGGAACTATACCATCAGGGTGAGACATTGCTTGATTCAAATCCTGTCTAGTTTCTAGAACACAAATTGAGATTTTACCTTTATTTCGTAGGTAACCAACTTTGATCTGTCCACGTATTACTTATAATCACTTAAAATCTACCTTTCTGTAGTTAATAAATCTGCTTTATATGTTACCTTAAACAGTGTGTTTCAGGTGAAGTGCTTGGGAAATCTGCTCAGTGTACAAAAGCTGGTGTATGTCCTCTCCACTTTGAGGGAGGGGCAGACTGGGTAATAAACTTACACTGGTCAGGCTTCTAACCAGGGCACCATGGTACCACCCTGGGGTCTTAGGTTGGGGAGCTGGGGAATTAGCTCGAGCCTCTCTATTGTTAGCTCATGAGTGAGTAGGAGAAGCATTCATGTAACTCAGCTGGGTGTGTCCCTGCTTGTGGATGGCTGTGTAAGTACAGTACCTGGAGAGGTTTGCAGCTTGTCACAGCATCATAGTGTGACAGGGAGCCCAGGCTGGTATGCCAGAGGGCTCAGCAGTACCCCAGTTCCAGGTTGCACTCCAGGGAACACATCACACCTCTAAAAAAAAAGGTCAGATATTGTAAAACCTAACATCTTTGGAATGCAATTTCCCACACTGTTTCCTTTCTACATAAGGAAGCAAAATATTTCCAATTAATGGAAACAATATCAGAGAGATCCCAGCATCTGAAAATTCACACATGCACAAAATGTGTTTTTGTTGGACTACAAATGTCTGCCCTGATGTGATACACAGATTTCACACATATTCATGTGATATTTAGTCATCATAATATCAGATCACTACACTTTGAAAGAAGTGCAAGAATACCACAGTAACATTTTACAATTATGCAAAGCTGAAACAAGGAAATAGTGGAGATTTCATGAGAATGCCTTATCTTATGATATTTCTAACTAAATTTCTAAATGAAATGTTTGAATAAGCTTTGGATATATATCTGAAGTTCTTTGAGAATTGCTTCTGCATATACACATTTATGGAATATGTGTTCTGACATCATGAATGAAGAGGAGAGTAGTATTCAAGACAGGAACTTATCTTGGATACCAAACATTCTATACCAAGAACAGAACAAAACTTGCCTCTCCAGCAGTACTGAGCATTTCCAGCTTCAACTCCCACTGATGGAAGTCCTTCACTTTGTATAGAAACAAGTTACAGACTAGTGGTAGAAGGTTGTTCCGATGGTCCCTGCCCCCTGGACATACATTATCATTAACCAGCAAAACTAGCACTATGCCACCATCCTAGTACCGGCAGAGGCTGGGCCCCTTCCCCCACACTGTGCACTCTCACCAGATGGTGTGTACCTGACTGAGAACCAACTTGCCCTCTCCCTGTAAGATGGGCCACAGGTGGTGCCCCCATCCTCCAACAGGGCACCCTGGGCTCCCGCAAATTTAAGGCAATGCGCTGTGGAGGTATCAGTGCAGGGGGAGGAGGGACTGGCAAGAGAAAGACTGTGCTGGGGGAGCAGGGGTCCAGGCATGGTGGAGATGTGGTCTCTGCTGGGGGGAGAAAGGTCAGCCGGGGGGGTACGCTGGGGGAGCTGGACTTGGGTAGGGAGAAGGGGAGGAGCAGTGAGGTATTGGTAGCATTCTGGGGAAGAGATGGGGGCTGACAGGAAGGCAAGGGAGTCCTCCTGCTGCCAATAAAGCCTAGACTGAGGTCTCTTCCTGGGAGAGGCGGGAGAGGCAGGATGCTGCCCCAGCAGTTGGATCTGGCTGCGTGCTGAAGCACCAGGTGCTGAATCCCCCTCAACCAATGGCCTTGGGCTCCCCCACAGCCTGTGGGACTGAGGAGCTGCCCCCCTCTTAAGGATCCCTCACCCATGAGATCCATGCACAGGCTCCCCACTCTCTGCCCTAGCAGCTGAGTCCCACAGCAAAGGGGCCCTGGAGCTCACTGGTCCCCCCTGTAGGCTCTGAACTTGGCACCATCTGTCCTCCTCTTTTCTCCTATGCTGATGTGGGTGGGATGCCTAGAGAAAAGTACATAATTCTGCATTTAAGACTTTAGGTCCTGACAAAAAATATCTGCCACAAAAGACAACATATGCTGACCCAAATGGAGATCAACTTTAATATATATCTGGTTATAGGCACAAATCTTGATGGCATCAAAGAGGGCTGACCCATCTTATCCTCAAAGTCCATGGATCTGAATGTATGCCAGGAAGCCAGGAAAGTGTACTCCGTTACATGGCAGCATTTATTGTCATAAAACTTCACTCCAAGTTACTGATAACCAGGTATGTCTGCTGTGACAAAGTTCCTGCTCTACCTTGGTGGGTCTTGCACTTATTGGCGGATTTGCTCGCCTTGGAGCCTCCTCCCAGCACCTTCTTTATCCTCACATTAGGACCTTCCTCCTGGTGTCTGATAATACTTGTACACCTCAGTCCTCCAACAGTCCACATTCTCACTCTCAGCTCCTAGTGCCTCTTGCTCCCAGCTCTTCACGCGCATACTACAAACTGAAGTGAGCTCCTTTTTAAAACCCAGGTGCCCTGATTAGTCTGCCTTAATTGATTCTAGCAGGTGTTCTAATCAGCCTGTCTTAATTGTCTCCAGAAGGTTTCTGATTGTTCTGGAACCTTCCCTGTTACGTTACCCAGGGAAAAGGGACCTACTTAGCCTGGGGCTAATATATCTGCCTTCTATTACTCTCCTATAGCCATCTAGCCCGACCCTGTCACATATCTCCTCCCTCTCCCGCTTAACAGTACGGGGTTGGGCAACTTGGGATGTCAGGCAGTGTACTCGTGACAAGCCATCTGCATTGCCATGGTGGCTTCCAGCCCGGTGTTGTATGGTGAATTGGAAAGGTTGTAGGGACAGGAACTATCTGGTCACCCTTGCGTTCTTCTCTTTATTTCGCTGCATCCACTGGAGGGGTGCATGGCAGGTCACAAGGGTAAACCATCATCCCAGAAGGTAATAACGTAGTGTTTCCATGTCCCATTTCACAGCTAGGCACTTTCTTTCAACCATGGCATACTTCTGCTCTCTCGGGAGGAGTTTCCTGCTGAGGTAGAGGATTGGGTGTTCTTCATCTCCGACCATCTGCGATAGGACAGCTCCCAATCCTACTTCAGATGCATCTGTTTGTAAAATGAATTCTTTGTTGAAGTCTGGGGCTATAAGCATGGGGTTACTGCAGAGGGCTGTCTGTAGATCCATGAATGCTTTCTCTGCAGCATCTGTCCACTTCACCAGGTCTGGACCCCAGGCTTTTATCAGGTCTGTCAGGGGACTTGCACTGGTAGCAAAATGGGGAATAAATTGTCGGTAGTACCCCACCACACCCAGGAATGCCCGGACTTGCTTTTCCCGATTCGGCTGGGGCCAATTTCGGATAGCCTCTAGTTTGTTTAGTTTAGGCTTGACCATGTCCCTTCCTACAATGTAGCCAAGGTATTTTAGCCTATAGCACACTTGGCTGGGTTGGCTGTGAGGCCAGCCTATCTTAGCATGTCCAGAACTGCTTCCACCTTTCCTAAATGGGTTTCCCAGTCGAGGGTGTGAATAATCACATCATCCAGGTATGCCGCTGCATAACTGGTATGGGGCCATAGGAGCTTGTCCATAAGACGCTGGAAGGTGGCAGGTGCCCCATGCAGTCCAAAAGGAAGAACAATATATTGAAACAGACCCTCTGGTGTAGAGAATGCCGTCTTTTCTTTCGCATCTTTGGCACGGGGAATCTGCCAGTATCCCTTTGTTAAATCAAGGGTAGTCAAAAATCGGGCATTGCCCAGGCAGTCAACTAACTCATCGATACGGTGTATGGGGTATGCATCGAATTTGGATATCTCATTCAGCTGGCAAAAGTCATTACAAAACCTAGTGGTGCCATCAGGTTTGGGCACCAACACAATTGGGCTTGACCACTGACTTTGGGACTCTTCGATGACTCCCAGCTCCAACATCCTTTTTACCTCTGCCTTGATCTCCTCCCTTTTTGCTGCTAGGACCCGATAGGGCCTTAAAGTTACCTTTTCCCCAGGGTTTGTGATAATGTGGTGATATGCTTCGGTGGTCCAGCCTCGTTTGGTTGAAAACACGTCCTGGTATCAGTTGATCATCTCGGTTACCTCCTTCTTCTGGTTTGGTATCAGATCAGTGGATATCCTGATCTGCTCCTGCATATTATTTCCCTGGTGATTCTACCAGCCCATCAGTCTGCGGATGATAGACTGAAGTTCTCAGGGTATGTATATGGAGTAGCATACAGAGGTCCTTCATTCGCTTTGACATAAATGGGGTACCTTGGTCTGTTAATCTCTCCTTTGGTAGCCCCACTTGGGCAAAGATCCCCACCAACTCTTTAGCTATCGTTTTAGAGGCCGTGTTCCGCAGCGGGATGGCTTCTGGGTAGCGAGTAACATAATCCAGAACGACAAGTATATATTGGTAGCCCCGGGCTGTCTTCTCCAGGGGTCCCACAAGATCCATGGCTATCCACTCGAAGGGGACTTCTATGATGGGAAGGGGTACTAAAGGTGCCCTCAAGTGGGGACGGGGACTGTGCAGCTGACACTCTGGGCAGGACGCACAGTACCTCCGCACTTCTTCATGTACTCCGGGCCAGAAGAATCGTCGCAGGACCCATGCCAGGGTCTTCTCTACCCCGAAATGCCCCCCAAAAAGATGACTATGGGCCAGACTTAATACAGCATTCTGGTGTTTTTGAGGTACTAGGATCTGCTGTACCTTCTACCCCTGTACTGGTGCAACCCGGTATAAGAGATTCTTCTTCATTATGAAGTAGGGTCCTGGTCCCTGGGTTTTCCCTTCCAGGGGGACCCAACTAGTTCAGTCACCTCCTTCCTAATGTTGTCATACCTTGGGTCTTCAGCCTGGTCCCGTCCAAAATTTCCTTTCCTGGGGCTAATCTGTCCGATATCTAGGGGGCCAGTCTCTGTTGCCTCTACTGGTTCAGAGGCATTAGGGTGTGGGTCAGACTCGGGTGCTTCTCCCTCCTGGGTAGCCTCCTTTTCAGCTGCTTGGGTCCGCCTACCTACGAGAGCAACCCTCTGGCTTTGGGCCAGTATTCGGGTTCCCAAGGCCTTAGCTGCCCTTCTTTCCCTTTTCGTCTTTCTACACTGTTTGGGAGTGGAGAACAAATCTGGAGATATTTCAGAGAAGATTGGGGGTTGACAGTCTACTGTGGATGCCTCACTACTTTCAGGGCTTCCCCCTTTCTCCAATTCCTCTACTGGGAGTAAGTCTCCAAACCCTGGGAAGTCCCTTCCTATGAGCACTGGGTATGGGAGTTTAGGGAGTACACCTGCTGCTACCTCAGTAGTGTTCCCCTGAATCTCGATTTTTACAGGGATGGTGGGGTAATAACCAACTGTCCCATGGACGCATGTTATTCCCGTATGCTTAGCCCACAGCAGCTGACTACACTTCACGAGCTTCCCCGAGACAAGTGTGATAGCACTCCCCGAATCAACCAGTGCTGTGGTCTCTACCCCATTTAGCTTCACTGGTCTAGTGTACATATGTGGGGTTAGTGAGACCCCCACAAGGTGGATTAGGGAGCATGGGTCTGCCCAATTCCCCAGGTTACACTGTATAGGCTCCTTGGCATTGGGACACTGTGCAGCTATGTGTCCCCACTCCCTGCAGGAGTAACATCTGTATGGAGCCCTAGGTGTTCCCCAGTCTCTTGGTTTGGGTAGTCTACCATCACGATCCTCTTCCCCTTCAATGCTCCGACTCTTTGTGGCTTCTGGTGGGCCTTCAGCCCCTTTCTCTTTCCACCTGGATTCTCCTGGTGGCCCCATCAAGGCTCTAGGGCTTGGTGCTGCTCGTTTAACCCAGGGTGGTCCTTAACTGGTCGGGTCAGCTCCCTTGCCGTCCTTCGCCTTTCTACTAGCGCGACAACCTCGTCATAGGTGGAGGGTTCGTTCTGGCTTACCCAGGCGCGAAGGTCTGACGGTAGTCCTCTCATGTACCAGTCGATGAGCAGAACCTCCAGTATCTCCTCCAGACTCTGGGACTCAGTTCGTAACCACTTTCATGCGAGATGGATGAGGCCATATAATTGGGACTGCAAGGTTTTGTTTTCCTGGTACCTCCACTCACGATATCGCTGGGCCCGCACTGTGGTCGTTACCCCAGATCTGGCCAGGATCTCTGCTTTCAGCTGGGGGTAGCCTGCCGCAGCCTCTTCAGGCAAATCATAGTAGGCCGCCTGGGCCTCCCCACACAGGAATGGAGTGAGGATGCCAGACCACTGTTCTCGGGGCCAAGCCTCCCGCAGGGCTGTCCTCTCAAAGGCCAGGAGGCATGCCTCTACATCATCCTCCCGCATCATTTTCTGCAGCCAATTGCTGGCCCGCACGATCTGTGTCCCATCATGGCCGCGGTTCAGCTCTGTAAGGGCCTTTACCTGGTTTACCAGTTCCCGCAACATAGCCCAGTCTTGAGCAGCTTGGTACATCAGCAGGCGATTAGTCTCTTGCTGCAGCCACACTGCCTCCTGTTGGGCGGCTGCCTGGACACGAGTAGCCTCCTGCTGGGCAGTCGTGGCTTGTATCAGTGCCCGCACTACCTCCTCCATTGTGGTGAAAAAAAAATAAATAAAAATAGACCCTCTTTCCCTTTTTTCTTTTTCCTTCCGAACACCCTCCTTCTGTGCTGTGGACACCAGATCCCACTTCCGACACCAGTTGTGACAAAGTTCCTATTCTACCTTGGTGGGTCTTGCGCTTCTGATAATGCTTGCACACCTCAGTCCTTCAACAGTCTGCGTTCTCACTCTCAGCTCCTAGTGCCTCTTGCTCCCAGCTCCTCACACGCACACCACAAACTGAAGTGAGCTCCTTTTTAAAACCCAGGTGTCCTGATTAGCCTGCCTTAATTGATTCTAGCAGCTTCTTGATTGGCTTCAGGTGTTCTAATTAGCCTGTCTTAATTGTCTCCAGAAGATTCCTGATTCCCTGTTAGGAAACGGAACGTCTTTTGCTTGCTCCTCAGCTATCTGCTTTCTGTTCTTTCCTAAAGCCCCCTGGCTCGGATTTTTCTTACTTTTCGCACCTGCCTTAGTCCCCCCCCGACCGGGCCAGACGCTTTTTTGTTTTTTCTTTTTATTTTTTGTGGTTTTTTTCCGTCTACGTCCTTCGCCAGCCATCCCCCACCACGCCTGCTTTCGGGCGCAGCTATTTGCCTCAGCTGAGCCCCCGGAGGAGGGGGGGGAAGATTGCCGATTTTGCTGTCCGGAGTGGGGAGTGGAAACCCCCAGACCCAGCCGTTTTACCAGCAGCTCGGACTTTACAACATTCTTAACATGCTGGAGGCCTTGGAACACAGCCAACACAGCCGGAGACGAAGATTTCAGCAGACAGAAGAAATAATATAAATCATCGTGACGAAGGCCGTAAGATTGAGTAACTTTCTGAATTATACTCTCGTGGGGGGGAGTTTGACTGTGATTACTTGCGTTTGTGGCGGCACAGGGGGTGTGGCGTGGAGACCCCCACCCCCGATCCATCGGTGCCCCTACCCCCCCATCGTTATTACAACTGTCACGGCCCCCCCGCAGTCTGTCCCTGCTGGCAACCTGCCATCTCCCTTCGGATCCAGCTGTTTGCTTTGAACTTTGCCTTCCGGACCGGACCTAACAACCGACCAACCGAGACTCTTTGGACAAACGTGTGTGGGTCTGCACCCCCCCCCGGATTGCTTATCCCACAACTTGCCCCTATTACTGGACCCCGATTTTGTTCCCCCCACTCCTCCCAGTCCCCCCCCCTCGGCATTTTTTCCCTTTCCGTCCGCAGCCAGTGGAAGGAGGGGCTATTCCGCCTTCTCCCCTCCCCCCTCCTCCTTCCGGTGTCTCCCTGTCTCTCCCTGCTCACAATGGCAGGGAACGAGAGGGGCGAGACTGCTTCAATAAAATTAGTTGTCCCTTCCCCACCACCACCCCTGCCCGACCCCCAAGGTCTCCCCCCTACTACTATTGTTAAGGTACTTGCCACGCCCCCTGCTGGGGCACCGGTAGAAGGAGGCACCAGGGTGATTGCTGCTGCTGCTGCACCCACCACCCCCCCAGATTCTAGGAACCCCCCCCCCCGGTTCACCGGAAGGGCCAGGGCGGGTGGAAAGGAAAGGGCCCCGCTAAAACCACTGAGCCCTCCATGGCAGGGGCTGCCCCCACCGCTGCGGCCTCGTCATCAACCGTGGCGCCCCTCCCAGCGTTTCCCTCCACCAGCTCTGCGATTGTCCCTCCCCCGGCCCCCAGGACGTATGCCCGGGTGGCAGCGGGCTCCCCGCTGCCTGCCGCCTCGTCATCTCGCCCCCCCCCCTGCCTCCGCCACCATCACCAGCGGCCGAGGCCCTTTCCCCGCCTTGACCAGGAAGCACGGCGTCCGTTGCCTCCTGGTGCCCGCCTCGCCCCACGTGGAGACATACGTGCAGGCGTTGGCAAAGGTGGTAGGACCCACGGCTATTGTGGCGGCCTCCAAGATGTATGGGAAGGTCGTTTTCTTCTTAGCCTCGGAGGATGCCGCCCAGGAGGCGGTGGAGAGGGGCCTGACGGTAGGGGGGCTGTTTGTCCCCCTAGAACCGTTAGAAGACCTGGGCGTTCGCCTCGTCCTTACCTCCGTTCCTCCCTTCTTACCCAATGCTGCCCTGTTACCCACTCTTTCCACCCTGGGGAAACTTGTTTCTGTCATCAGCCCTCTCCCGTTGGGCTGCAAGGACCCCACCCTCCGTCACATTTTTTCGTTCCGCCGGCAAGTGCAGCTTCTACCACCGGCAGGGGCGCGTGACGGAGAGGCGCTTGAGGGGTCCTTTCTAGTCCCCTACGAGGGAGCCCGCTATCGGGTCTTTTATTCTACCGGAGAGGCCCGGTGCTACCTCTGCCGTTCAGCGGGGTATGTCCGCAGAGACTGCCCTTTGGCTCGGGGGGGAGGGGCACCCGAAGCCCCCGAGACCCGGCAGGACATCGGCCCCGTCGCTGCCAACGCCCCTGGCTGCCCAGTACCTGAAACCAACCCTCCTCCTACTCGACCCATCGCTGCTCCCGTCCGGGCCCAAGAGATACCTTCCCTACAATGCCCGGGCGAGCAAGGGGTTTCCACCCTTGCCAGTACCAACCCAATAGAGCCCATGGAGGAGGGTGTGGCAAGGATATTATCGGGTATAAGAGAGGGCCCTCCCCAAGGAGAAGCCCCCGCCCCTCATGTTGCCCCACCGCTACCTCCCCGAACCCCTAAACCATCGCCTCCGCCCCCCAACACGACCCCTGCTAACCAGCCCCCAGATGATGCTATGGAGGGCTGGACCCTAGTCCAGGGGAAGCGAGGCAAGCGGAAGGCTCGAGCTCCGCTGCATCCACCCGACGCGGAAGCCCCCCGGAAGACCAGGAAAGGAGGCACTGCTATCGAGCCTCCCGCCACGGCCGCGAGCGAGATCCATCCGCCGGTGTCGGGAGGGGAAGACGGACTGGCATTGGAGGGCAGAATCCCCCCTCCACGGGAGACCCTCCCCTCTGAGACTTCTGAGGACACCCCTTCTGCCTGGACGCTACTCGAACCCGCCGCGGACCCCAAGGCGGCCGTTGAGGCGGGCCCTAGAGGAGAGGCCCCCTGGGTGGCAGGAGTTGGCCTCTCCTCCGTGTATGCGGAGATTGAGGCCCTAGATTTGACCCCGGTCACCCAGGGAGGGGATGATTTGCTGCCGGCTGGCCTCGAGCTGGGCAGCCTTACCCCAGCCTCCCTTTCCCCATGCTCCCTCCCCCTATTTGCCTTCCCGGGTGAGCACCCTGCAGAAGGCGGTCCACCACCTGATGCCATGACCGCTAAGACCACCATGGAGCCAGCACCTAGCATTATTGGGAGCCCCTCCCCTTCCCCCTTAACCTTTGACTCTGCTCAGGAGGCACTTTCCTTTAGCTGCTCGCCTCCTGCACCCCAGAGCCTTACCCCTGCCCCTGCCCCCACCCCTGCCCCTGCCCAAGATCCCTCCTCCTGCAATGTTAATGCCGCCCCTGGGGTTATTTCCTTTCCGCCTTTTGCAGACTCCCCCCAGGGAGCAGTCTTTGCACTTTCTAGTCGCGACCCATTAGGAGTGGCAATTTTTCCCCTGCCATCCCCCTCCACCCCAAGGCGTGAAATGAATTTAATAACCCACGCCCCGTCGGTGGTCCGCACCCTGTCTACCTGCCTTAGCGGACCACGAGGCTGTATTAAGAGGCCCATCAGGGAATACCTCGGGAATTGTAACCCCACCCCCCCATGAGCTGCGGCATGCGCTACGGAAGTTCCTAGAGCACACCCGTGGCACCCGCGATAGGGCACAGCTGGCTCTTCGGCTATGGGGGGACTTTGATCAACTCCTCCAGGCCACAAGGGCCCTTATAAAGGAGGGCAGGGGGCAAGGAAAGCGCGGTGCTGCGGCCTATGAGCGAGCCCGCAGCTTCCGACACGATCTACTTACCCACGGGATGGGTCATGGGTTGCTGTGCAACCCGCCGGGGGCCCTGAACCCCCCCGCCAATACGAGACCCCCACCCCCCCAGCCCTCCGTATGACGCCTCTTATTATTGCGGCCCTGAATACCAGGGGCTGTAGGATGGCTCTCCGCAGGTCCCAGGTGCTCTCTTACCTTCGGGAGGGGAGGTACTCTGTAGTTTTCCTGCAGGAGACCCATACGGACCCGGCCGCCAAGGACAGGTGGCGGCTGGAGTGGGGGGACGGGGTATACTTTAGCCACTTTGCGACCTGGCAGGCTGGAGTGGCAACCCTATTCTCCCCCAACCTACGGCCTGAGGTGCTAGGGGTCAATGAGGCCGTGCCGGGCCACGTGCTGCACCTTCGAGTCCGTATGGAGGGGCTCGTGGTTAATCTTGTTAACATCTATGCCCCGCAAATGAGCTCCAGGCGGCCACAATTTTATCAGCAGGTGTCCGACTTTCTCGGCACCCTGGATTCACACGAGTGCCTGGTCCTGGGAGGGGACTTTAACACCACCCTCGACGAACGGGACCGCTCAGGGGCCGAACCGAGTCCGGCCGCTGTGAATATTCTCCAAGGGATAGTCGACCATCACTCCCTAGTGGACGTCTGGCGTGACCATCACCCAGATGACACCTCCACGTTCACCTTTGTCCGGGTGGAGGCCCATCGGTCACACCACTCTCGGTTGGACCGTATTTACTTATCCCGTTTCCATCTTTCACAGGCCCACTCCTCCGCCATTCGGCCGGCCCCATTCTCCGATCATCATTTAGTCGCTGTAATGGTTTCCCTCCGTGCAGAGAGACCGGGGCCGGCCTATTGGCACTTTAATAACAGCCTGTTGGAGGACGAGAGCTTTGTGATGTCCTTCCGGGAGTTTTGGCTGGCCTGGCGAGAGCAGTGGCGTGCCTTTCCCTCGGTGCGGCGATGGTGGGATCTCGGGAAGGTGCACGCCAAGCTCTTCTACCGTGACTACACTCGGGGCACCAGCCGACGGCGAAATGCGGCGATAGAGCAGCTGGAACGGGAGGTCTTAGAGATGGAGAGGCGCCTGGCCGCCGATCCCGAGGACCCGTCCCTCTGCGGAGCGTGCCGGGAGAAGCGGGAGGAGCTCCGGGCCCTTGAGGACCACCGGGCCCGAGGTGCCTTCGTTCGATCCCGCATCCGCCTCCTTCGGGAGATGGACCGCGGCTCCCGCTTCTTCTATGCCCTGGAGAAAATGAGGGGGGCCAAGAAACACGTCACCTGCCTTCTTGCGGAAGACGGCACCCCCCTCACGGGTCCGGAGGAGATGTGTGGGAGGGCCCGTGACTTCTACACAAGCCTTTTCTCCCCGGACCCGACCGATCCTGACGCTTGCGAGGTGCTCTGGGAGGAACTCCCCACGGTCAGCGTGGGCGACCGAGACCGACTAGAGCTGCCTCTCACCCTGGCCGAGTTCTCGGAAGCCCTCCGTCGCATGCCCACCAATAAATCTCCGGGCATGGACGGGCTGACCGTGGAGTTTTACCGCGCGTTCTGGGACATTCTCGGCCCAGACCTAGTCACCGTCTGGGCTGAGTCCTTGCAGAGCAGGGTCCTCCCTCTGTCATGCAGGCGAGCGGTGCTCGCTTTGCTGCCGAAGAAGGGGGACCTCCGCGATCTACGAAACTGGCGTCCCGTCTCACTCCTTAGCACGGATTACAAAATCGTAGCGAAAGCAATCTCGCTGCGGCTAGGGTCCGTGATGGCGGACGTGGTCCACCCAGACCAGACCTATACTGTCCCGGGTCGCAGCATTTTCGACAACCTCTTTCTAGTCCGAGACCTTTTGGAACTCGGGCGGAGAGATGGTCTATCGTTCGCCCTCCTGTCTCTTGATCAGGAGAAGGCGTTTGATAGAGTAGACCATGGGTACCTCCTGAGCACTCTGCAGGCGTTTGGATTTGGACCTCAGTTTGTGAGTTTTCTCCGGGTGCTGTATGCCTCCGCGGAGTGTTTGGTTAGGCTCAATTGGACCCTGACTGAACCGGTCAGCTTCGGGCGAGGAGTGTGGCAGGGGTGCCCCCTCTCGGGCCAGTTGTATGCTCTGGCGATCGAGCCTTTCCTCTGTCTCCTCTGCAGGAGGATGACAGGGTTGGTGCTGCGGGAGCCGGAGCTGCGGCTAGTCCTGTCGGCATACGCCAATGACGTACTCCTCGTGGTCCAGGACCCGGGCGACTTTGCGCAAGTGGAGGCATGCCAAGCCATCTATTCGGCAGCCTCCTCCGCCCGAGTCAACTGGGTCAAGAGCTCTGGCTTGGCGGTGGGGGACTGGCGGCAGGTAAGCTCCCTCCCACCCGCACTTCAGACCATCCGGTGGAGTGCGGGTCCACTGCTCTATCTCGGCGTTTATCTTTCCGCCACGCATCCTTCCCCACCGGAGAACTGGCAAAATTTAGAGGGCGGGGTGATAGAGCGGATCCGGAGATGGACGAGGCTACTCCGATGTCTCTCCCTCCGAGGGAGAGCACTGGTGCTTAACCAACTAGTCCTATCCACGCTCTGGTACCGGCTCAACACCCTGGCCCCGGCCCTGGGTTTCCTGACCCACCTCCAGAGATTGCTTCTAGAGTTCTTCTGGTCAGGAATGCACTGGGCCCCTGTTGGAGTTCTTCATCTACCCCTGAAGGAAGGAGGGCAGGGCCTGAAGTGTCTGTACACTCAGGTCCACGTTTTCCGCCTCCAGGCCCTGCAGAGGCTCTTTTATAGTGCAAGTAGTTCAGCGTGGAGCATACTGGCGCATGCCTTCCTGCGCCGTTTCCAAGGGCTTCGATATGACCGGCAGCTCTTTTATCTTTCTCCGAGGGGTTTTCCGCGAGACCTCTCCGGGCTGCCGGCCTTCTACCAGGACCTCCTCCGGACCTGGAAATTGTTTCTAACAACCAGGTCCGTGGCGGCCACCGTGGGGGCAGATCTCCTCGTGGAGCCCCTGCTACACAACCCCCAGCTCCGTGTGCAGGTGGCGGAGTCCCGCTCGGTGCGCCAGAGGTTGGTCCTGGCGGAAGTTACGAGGGTCGGAGACCTCCTGGACTACGACCGGAGAGACTGGCTGGATCCCCTGATGCTCGCTCGGCGCATGGGGCTCTCCAGCCTCCGTACCCCCCGGCGCGTACTTCAGGAGGTGAAGGCCGCCTTGACCCCCGCTGCTCAGGCTTATGTTAGCCAAGCCTTGTGCGAGGGCGCACCCCGTCCATCCCTTACCCCAGGCCCGCCGGACCTTTCCATCGGGCCCCCACCCCGTAGATCCCAACAAACTCCTCACCCTTTCACTGCAAGCCGGCTGCACGAACTGCAGCCGGTTAGCTTTCAAATTGCTTCACGGAAATACTTATATACACTTACGCTTCACACCCTTCACGCCCACACCCTGGTGTCCCGCCCCGATACAAAGTGGCGGGATCTCCTGCCACCTTTGGAGGGTGAGCAACCTCGGTGGGCCAGCCTGTATTCCACCCTGGTCCCAAGGCCCGTCGGGGACATCAGTTGGCGGCTCCTTCACGGAGCTGTGAGCACGGGCGTGTTTTTGACACAGTTTACCCCCATTCCGGACACTTGTCCTTTCTGTAATGTGAGGGAAACCCTGGCGCACATGTATTTAGAGTGTGCCAGATTGCAGCCCCTTTTCCGGCTCCTCACAAATATTCTATTACGCTTCTGGCTTCATTTTTCCCCCCACCTTTTTATCTATACACTTCCCATCCGTGGCCCCACAAAGTCGCGGGATCTTCTGGTCAACCTCCTCCTAGCTTTGGCTAAAACAGCCATTTATAAAACCAGAGAGAGGAGGTTGGCCCATGAAACGTCCTGCGATTGTGGAGCCGTTTTCCGATCCTCAGTACACTCACATATCCGGGCAGAGTTCCTCTGGGCGGCGTCCACCGACTCCCTTGAAGCCTTCGAGGAGCGGTGGGCGCTGTCTGGGGTTCTCTGCTCGGTGACCCCGTCTGGTTCCCTCCGTCTGACCCTTTGATTGAGGGGAAGAGCGAGAGACGCCAGCCCCATCCGTTGCCGCTGTGGATACCATCATTCCTGTCATCTAGGAGGGGTCCTATAATACATGGGTGTCTAACCCCCCCCTCCCTAAACTGCCCACCCCGCAGCCATGCCCATCTTACCGGGCACTCTCAGGAGAGGGAGGATCGGTGACACTGGGCGCAGCACTGGGTAACTCGAGGGGGTGGAAGACCACGAGTGTCGAGGAAGCCCCCCCGCTCTAGGCCACCAGGTAACTCAGGAGGGTGGAAGACCACGAGTGTCGAGGAAGCCCCCCCGCTCTGGGCCCAGGCTAGCCTGAACACTTCTCCCTCCTGAAAGCTGCTGTGTTATACCTTCTGATTGCGTTGTTTTGTTGCATAGTTGTTTTGTTTCCTTTGGTAATTCTGTAAGCGTTACCAATAAACTTTCTTTCTGTTTCAAAAAAAAAAAAAACCTTCCCTGTTACCTTACCCAGGAAAAAGGGACCTACTTAGCCTGGGGCTAATATATCTGCCTTCTATTACTCTCCTGTGGCCATCTGGCCTGACCCTGTCACACTGCTCAATAGTATACAGAAGAGATTCACACGGACACCTGCCTATTTTAAGTCATATATGCAGATATTGCCAGGGCATTTGACTTGAATGTCCCACAATCACATGTGGATAGTGCAGGACAGGAGCCTCACTCACATGTCATTAGCATAAAAAAATTCCTTTTACAAACATTTTTATTCATACATGAATAGGAAGAGTGCTAATATCTTGCAATTGAAATCAAGGTGGAGTTAAAAAAAATCCTATGCCATGCCCTATTAATCAAGGACTTTATTCTCTAATATCAATGCTAAAGAGAATCATAGGACTGCAAGGGACCACTAGAGGTCATCGAGTCCAGTCCCCTGCACTCATGGCAGGACTAAGTATTATCTAGACCAGCGTTTCTCAAACTGGGGTCAGTGAGGGTACTCCAGGGGGGTCCACAGGCCCCATTGATCAACTCAAATCCTCCCACTCCCTCCCAGAGCATCCTGCATGCCAGGGAACAGCTGTTTAGCAGTGTGCAAGAGGCTCAGGCACTGGGAGGGAGTGGGAACTGAGCGTGCTCAGGGGAAGGGGGCGGAATCATCGGCCCTGCTTATCAACCAGCGGCCCTGCTTATCAACTCCTCCCCTTCCCTCCCAGTGCCTCCTGCAGACTGGGGAACAGCTCTTCAGTGGCATGCAGGAGGTGCTGGGAGGGATGGGGAGGAATGGGGATGGGGCGCACTCAGGGAAGGGGAAATAAAGAGGTGGGAAGATGGGGGGCAGGGATAGAGCAAGGGTGGGAAAAGGTGGGGCGGGTGTGGGGCCTGGGGAGAAGGGATGGAGTGGGGCCGGGGTCTGGAGCTGATCCAGGGACTTGGTGGTCCATAGAAAAACTTTAAACCAAAATCAGGGTCCTCGGGTGGCTAAAGTTTCAGAACCTGTGATCTAGACCATCCCTGACAGGTGTTTGTCTAACCCATTCTTAAAAATCTCCAATGATGGGGATTCCACAACCTCCCTAGGCAATTTGTTCCAGTGCTTAACCACCCTGACAGTTAGGAAGTTTTTGCTAATGTCCAATCTATACCACCCTTGCTGCAATTTAAGCCCATTGCTTTTTGTCCCATCCTCAGAGGTTAAGAACAATTTTTCTCCCTCCTCCTTGTAACAAACTTTTATGTAGTTGAAAACTATTAACATGTCCCCTCTGAGTCTTTTGCTCTCCAGACTAAACAAATCCAATTTTTTCAATCTTCCCTGACAGGTCATGTTTTCTAGACATGTTTTAATCATTTTTGTTGCTCTTCTCTGAACTTTCTCCAATTTGTCCACATCTTTCCAGAAATGCGGTGCCCAGAACTGGACACAATACTCCAATTGAGGCCATAGCAGCGCAGAAGAATTAATTCTTGTGTCTTGCTTACAACACTCCTGCTAATGAATCCCAGAATGATGTTAGCTTTTTTTAAACAGTGTTACACTGTTGACTCATATCGAGCTTGTGATCCACTGTGACTCATACATTCCTTTTTGCAATAATCCTTCCTGTGCAGTCATTTCCCATTTTGTATGTGTGCAACTGATTTTTCCTTCCTAAGAGGAGTACTTTGCATTTGTCCTTATTGGATTTCATCCTATTTACTTCAGACCATTCTTCAGTTTGTCCAGATCATTTTGAATTTAATACTATTCTCCAAAGCACTTGCAACCCTTCCCAGTTTGGTATTGTCCACATACTTTATAAGTGTACTCTCTATGCCATTATCTAAATCATTGATGAAGATATTGATCAGAACCAGACCCAGAACCGATCCCTATGAGACCCCCCATTTGATATACCCAGCTTGACTGTGAAGCACTGATAACTACTCTCTCTGAACTGTTTTCCAACCAGTTATGCACCCACCTTATAGTAACTCCATCTAGATTGTATTACCCTAGCTTGTTTATGAGAAGATCATACAAGACAGTATCAAAAGCATTACTAAAGGTAAGGTATAACACATCTACCACTTCCCTCTCCCCCATCCCATAAGGCTTGTTACCCTGTCAAAGAAAGCTATTAGGTTGGTCTGACGTGATTTGTTCCTGACAAATGAATGTTGACTGTTACTTATCACCTTATTATCTTCTCAGTGTTTGCAAATTGATTTTTTAATTATTTGCTCCATTATCTTTCTGGGTACTGCAGTTAAACTGACACATCTGTAATTCCCAAGTTGTCCTTATTTCCTTTTTTATAGATAGATACTATATTTTCCAGTCCTCTGGAATCACTCCTGTCTGCCATGATTTTTTGAAGTGGAAGTGGAAATAGAATTGCATTAGACACTAAATTGCTTTCCTAACCTTTGTTAATCATTTGATTATACTCAGCAACAATTGTGACTGCATGAGCAATAACATTCCTTCTTCATAATCACCCATAAAGTCACCTGGTAGCCACCCAGCTCACTAACTCAGGATAGGCAGGGGACTGTGGATCTGGGCCTTAGTTGTTAGTCAAAAAAACTACTAGAAAGTTTTCCTAAATTATGATACAGTGAACATGTAGTATCTCCATGTAAAAGCCTTTTAAACATCAATTCTCTCTTTTCCTTTCCTCTCCTCTTTGAGCAAGCAGTTGTGTCTGTGAATTTTATTGTTTTGCACAGCCAGGCTAATATTTCCCTGGTGGCATTTAAACTGGCGGTGCCTGAAGTAATTTCTGACTGTGACATAGTGTAAGAAACCAGAACAAAAAAACTGGATGGGAAATTCACTGCTTCTTTTTAAAGTGCAATTCTGCTTTGTAGGCTAAGATAAAAGTATTTTTAACCATATTAGTAGTTCCATGAGTGGAGGGTAGAAACAAAACAAACAAACAAAATCTACCATGTTTGTTTTGTTTCTACCCTCCACTCACGGAACTACTCTTGGCTGTTGTACTGAAAGAGTTCAAAATACATTTCACCAGCTGAACTGATTTTTTTGATCACAGAGAATTGAAAAGTCATGAATGATGGAACTCCACAATTAATAGTTTGCTGTTGCAATCCTTGAAACAGTTTTCTCTTTCAAGACAATCCCTCAACAGGGTTTACCTTGAACTTTGTGGATTATGCCAAATTCAATTTCAGAAGATGGATTAGAATAGATCAGGCAGAGCCACCATTTGGGGCTTGCAGTTTGACAGATTTGGAGAGAGAGTCCTAGTGATTCGGACGCCAGTGGGATTTGAGGGAGAAAGTTGAATAAAGCCCAGAAAGAGTCTGAGGGAGATTTTAGCTAAATCCAAAAAGGGCCTAAGAGACTATCAGAAGGGGTCTGATGGAAAGACTATGATCAGAGTACTGACGGTAAGGCTGAGACTTGTGTGGTTAGGAGGATTGTGATGCAGGTTAAATATGACATGGAATTTTTATGTTCATGTTTTACGTGTTAATGTTAATTTTAAATATTTTCAGTCTGGCCAACTGAAAATGTTTAATGTCTCACCTCAATCATTGAATTAATTTTTAACTTGAGGCTGAGAACTGCCTATCCAGGAAAAGGTAGCTATTTCCTTCAAACCCAGGAGTGAGAAACAGAGACCATAGCCCTTTGTAGTGGACAGCAGGGTTATATAGTGGGGGAATTAAAACTTGGTGAGACAACCAGGAGGATCATATTACAAATGGTGCCCATGTGAGCATTTGAGTTGCACTGGACTTCTGAAGTTCAGGAAGAGTTTCCCTGGCCAAGCAATGTACCACAGATGTTTATGAGTGTGCTTCAGGTTTTGAGCTACTAGAGCTAGTTGCATTAGCTCAAGCAATAGAGACTTATGCTTTTAGGTCCAGAGGTTCTGGCTTCAAACACTGCTGCCCAGGACTCACCCACTAGTGTCATATCACACAGATATTAGTTACATATTTTTATTGATTCAATAGGGACACAAAATCATAACTACAGACTGGTTTAAAAAACAAACTAATACTCCTGCTCTTGACACATAATTGTTCCTAAAACTATCAGGTAGTTTCCACATACTAAAATAAATTTACAGTATATAGGATTTAAGCACTTACATGTGATTTTTGGTCCACCTTCCTTCTGTTCCTGCTGAAACAGAATTAAGAAATTATGTCAAAGGTACAGAAGCCTGTCACATTCTGCCCAGTGCTAAATAAATGACAAGATATTTACCAAAACCTTGAGACAAAGACAATTATTTTCAAAGGCAGGAGACAATTTGTGACAACTATATATTGCAAAAAGAACATGAGTACTTGTGGCACCTTAGAGACTAACAAATTTATTAGAGCATAAGCTTTCGTGGGCAACAGCCCACTTCATCGGATGTATAGAATGGAACATATAGTAAGAAGATATATACATATACACATACAGATAAATTGGAAGTTATCATACAAACTGTGAGAGGCTAATTAGTTAAGTTGAGCTATTATAAGCAGGAGAAAAAAGCTTTTGTAGTGATAATCAAGATGGCCCATTTAGACAGTCGATAAGAAGGTGTGAGGATACTTAACTTAAGGAAATAGATTCAATATGTGTAATGATCCAGCCACTCCCAGTCCCTATTCAAACCCAAGTTAATGGTATCTAGTTTGCATATTAATTCAAGCTCAGCAGTTTCTTCTTGGAGTCTGTTTTTGAAGCTTTTCTGTTCAGAATTGCCACCCTTAAATCTTTTACTGAGTGGCCAGAGAGGTTGAAGTGTTCTCCTACCAGTTTTTGAATGTTATGATTCCTGATGTCAGATTGGTGTCCATTTATTCTTTTGCATAGAGACTGTCCGGTTTGGCCAATGTACATGGCAGAGGGGCATTGCTGGCATATGATGGTGTTTTCTGGGAATTCTGGACGCCCCATCATCTCAGGCATTGGCACCCTGACAGCAGAATTGTCTGGCTATGTGGACTCTCTCCTCAGGCCCTATGCTACCAGCACTCCCAGCGATCTTTGAGACACCACTGACTTCCTGAGGAAACTACAATCCATCGGTGATCTTCCAGAAAACAGCCTCCTGGCCACCATGGATGTAGAAGCCCTCTACACCAACATTCCACACAAAGATGGACTACAAGCTATCAGGAACAGTATCCCTGATAATGTCATGGCAAACCTGGTAGCTGACCTTTGTGACTTTGTCCTTACCCACAACTATTTCACAGTTGGTGACAATATATACCTTCAAGACAGCAGCACTGCTATGAGTACCTGCATGGCCCCATAGTATGCTAACATTTTTATGGCTGACTTAGAACAACGCTTCCTTAACTCTCATCCCCTAAGTCAGCCATACAGACTCCAGTGAGAAACTGCTGAGCTTGAATTAATGTGCAAACTAGATACCATTAACTTGGTTTAATGAATATTTCAGATCTTACCCAAATACACGCTAAAACAATTCTTATTAACTAAACTATAATTTATTAAAAAACAAAAGAGAGAGAGAGAGTATGGCTAAAAGATCAATATACATACAGACATGAGTTCAATTCATTGAGACTCAGATTCACAGCAGAGATGGTGAGCTTTGTAGTTGCAAAGAGTTCCTTTAGAATTCATAGGTCATAGTCCCATGTCCAAATCTCATATTCAGGGTGTACTGGCATAATAGGGACCTCAGTCTTGCAACTCAAACTTCCCCTGATGAAGTCTAAGCAGATCTGAGATGACAGAATCAGGACCCAAATGTCTTTTTACACAGTGTTCTAGCATCTACTTGACCACACAGTCCTGGTTAAATAATAAGCTTTTGATGTAACCTTTTGTTTTCCAAATACCACCAGTAATTAGTTACACAAATTAACATTGGGCAATTTATCCATTAGGTAGTCTATTACAAACTTCAAAGAGACATATACACAATGACATTATTTTACCCAAGATTCATCCAAATGTTAATATTCCCTTTTGATCTCTGAATCAATAGTTATAGTGACAGACAGGAACTGTCTGTTTACCGGTAGCATCTAAGATACACATAATTAGTATTACTTTTAACAATATAGGTTTGCATTTCAAAGTTCTAGCCTTTTTAGCATGAATGGCCGTAATTATCATTTGCATACCTTTCTAACATGACTTTAAAGGTGGGCTTTGGATCATTCACCCTGCAAGCTGTTTAACCCTTTCTAGCCATGCGTCACAAAAGATATTAAGGGGACTAGAACAGTACACATATTATGCAGAGTCAAGGCAGTGCAAACAAAGAATTGAGGTCTCAAGCTACGTAAAAACAAGAAATTCTTCATTTGTATATATACCAATGCTACAAGCCTGAGTTTAAAAAAGGAATTAATATAGTCATTTATTATAAGGTGTTTGTAGTAGTTGGTCGTACTGAAATCTGGTGGGATGATTCACATGACTAGAATTAAAAAAAAATCACTGAATACATCCAATTTGAGGAAGGCAGAGTGGGCAGAAGGGGAGGAGGATAGCACTGCTTATCAAAGATACCATGCCCCCCACTGTCCTTTGGCCTATTCTTGCGGTAGGAATGACCAGACCATATGGCCAAACCACTTCCCATAGTCCTAGCCCTCCTCAGTACCACAGGATCTTTTGCTAAAGTTGAACAGAAATGTGAAAATCACCAAACATTCACCCAGCCAGGCTCAGTAGGCTGCCTCTTCCTCACAGGTGCACCTTGGCTACTATAGTCTTTTGCAACACCTTGTCACAGGCTTCTCTACCTCTGACAAATCCTCTATCAAGGGGTTGGCACACTCCTCCCTGTATTAAGGGATTCAGGCAGGGTGCAGTCTCCAGCATTCCTACTTCTGCTCAGGCTTCCAGCTCACCCTGGAGTAGCCTGTTTTTTCCCCCTTTTCTGCTTCTCAGCCTTCCTTCAGGCTGCTTCCCATCTCTTCTTCTCTGGGTTCACCAAAACCTTTATGATAGTCCCCAGCTCTGGGGTCTGATAACTAAGCTGAGCCACCTGATCTCCATGGTCAGGACTAGCTGACTAACCTCTGATCTGTCAGAGGCTGAGACCTTAAGGGTCAGGCAGCCTGTGACACATAACCAATTGAATATGAGCTCCCAGTGTGATGGTCTAGCTAAGAGGTCTAATGCAAGCTTTGGATGTATAAAAAGGGGCATGTTGAGAGTTGATGAGGACAAGAAGAACATAACCAAGAATTGTAGCAGTTCCTCTCCAGAACTTGGGGTTCAGTCATCACCCATCGGGACATTAGTTATACTCTTCCCTAGCTGTATAGAATGACATCCATCCTTCAAAGTTTCTGTATTTGGGTAGAAGACATTCTGAGACTCCATGCCAGGCCACATTTTTTTAATTGTGTGTATTGTCAACGCAACATCTGATTTTGGTCTCTGTCAAGTTTCAGAGTAACAGCCATGTTAGTCTGTATTCGCAAAAAAGAAAAGGAGTACTTGTGGTACCTTAGAGACTAACCAATTTATTTGAGCATGAGCTTTCGTGAGCTACAGCTCACTTCATCGGATGCATGCCATGGAAACTGCAGCAGACTTTATTTATACACAGAGAATATGAAAAAATACCTCCTCCCACCCCACTGTCCTGCTGGTAATAGCTTATCTAAAGTGATCATCAGGTGGGCCATTTCCAGCACAAATCCAGGTTTTCTCACCCTCCACCCCCCCACACAAATTCACTCTCCTGCTGGTGATAGCCCATCCAAAGTGACAACTCTTTACACAATGTGCATGATAATTAAGTTGGGCCATTTCCTGCACAAATCCAGGTTCTCTCACCCCCTCACCCCCCTCCCAAAAACCACACACACAAACTCACTATCCTGCTGGTAATAGCTCATCCAAAGTGACCATTCTCCCTACAATGTGCATAATTAAGGTGGGCCATTTCCAGCACAAATCCAGGTTTTCTCACATCCCCCCCACCCCCATACACACACAAACTCACTCTTCTGCTGGTAATAGCTCATCCAAACTGACCACTCTCCAAGTTTAAATCCAAGTTAAACCAGAACATCTGGGGGGGGAGGGGGGGAGGAAAAAACAAGAGGAAACAGGCTACCTTGCATAATGACTTAGCCACTCCCAGTCTCTATTTAAGCCTAAATTAATAGTATCTAATTTGCAAATGAATTCCAATTCAGCAGTTTCTCGCTGGAGTCTGGATTCACTTTAGATAAGCTATTATCAGCAGGACAGTGGGGTGGGAGGAGGTATTTTTTCATATTCTCTGTGTATATATAAAGTCTGCTGCAGTTTCCACGGCATGCATCCGATGAAGTGAGCTGTAGCTCACGAAAGCTCATGCTCAAATAAATTGGTTAGTCTCTAAGGTCTCTGTCAAGTTATCATACTTGAACTTTATTAATGATCAGATGTGAGGTGTAGTAGAAGCAGAGAGAATTCTCTTATGCCCCCTCCTCTGAAACAGCTGGAGTGTTACTGGCCTTATTTGGTGCTTGCTGTGCTGAGTGTTAACTCTTTGAGTTCATGTGACTTGCTCTGCCACACTGACTTCTGAATTGAGTGTTAACTGAGTATCTTTATTTGCACTCTGACACTTGGTTGCAGAACTGAGTGTTAACTGAGTGTTTTACCTACTTTATCATATTAATTGTAGAATTGAATATTAGGTTTTCTTTTTCTTTCTCTCTCAAGTGCCTATGTAAAGAATAACAAATGTTTTAGCAGTTGCTCCAATTGATTGTTGCTAGTTTGAATTTAATGCTAAAGTTTGAACAGAAGGGAAATCTCTCATTTTAACTGTCAGAGGAAAGTTATAAATAGTCACAGGGGAACTGAGTGAAGTGAAGGAAGAAAGATCAGCCTGAGAAAGGAAGGTCTGGACAGTGAATCTATCTCAGCCCACTGAGCTTCCCCAGACATTGTAGGGTAAGACATGCATTGGCTGTTATGGATAGCTAGTTTATAGTCGGGGAAATGACTGTATGATTGCCCTCTGCTGTTAAATCAAGGTTTGAAAGAAGACTTAGACTTTGTGTAGTCAGCCCACACCACCACTAAAAGTTACCCCTCTAGGAAAATCCTGGATGATTTGGTAACATGAGGGCACCTACTTCTAGTAGTACAAATTCTGAACAAAAAACAGAAAAGAGTTTACTGGACACAAGGATGAACAGTATTCAAGGGCAGCTGGCTCAAGTTAAATATTAATCTGATTTCCTGAGAGGGATGTACAGATGAGCACCTGAATAGCATCATAAAAATAATGCTTAAAAGCAATCATGTTTCCAGACATAGCTATCCACTTACATTACTTTCACCCCTTCTTCACCCTGCAATCATAAGAAGGGAGAGGGCCTGCAAGGGTCTTCCTTCTCACTCAGTGCAGGGTATAATCTTACTTGCATCCAAGAATAGTCTCTATATACAATTCCATCTAAGGTGCACTATGCATGAACTTGCAGGATCAAGGCCTCTGTGGTGTTTTTGTGCAATGACACCTTGAACTGAACTATTTCTACTTTTATTACTTGTACTATAGTGTTGGTTTATTTACATTAATAGGCTTTATGACTAAGGCTGCGAGACTGTCACGGAGATCACCGAAGTCACACATTCTGGGACCTCTGTGACTTCCGCAGATGCAGCAGCCAGTGCAGCTGACCCCAGGGCTGCCCATGCAAGCTGTGGAAGGCGTCATTGACCTCAAAAGCTAATCCCCAGAGTGAACAGGAGTAGGCGCCACACCATTGGTGAGTGGTGCACCCCATAACAACGCTTTATACAAATTTTAAACTGTGTTGTAGGCCTGGCTTGAGATAAGTAACTTGGCATAAGTAACTTGCCTCATTTCTTAATGGGCAGTTGGGCCAAGTAATCCACTAAATGTGCAGTCTCCCTCATATAACCAATTAAATTGTTGCATGCAAATTAGCTGTAAAGTAAGAATGCTGATAGACTGAGTTACCACTGATATCACAATGGTTTAGAACTCTTGGCATGGCATAGATAAATGCCTTACTGTAGCTGGGATACACAGGTGTAACTCAAAGTCAAAATGATCAGAACTTAAAAATGTGATGGTAATAGACCACAAATCCCAGTGATAATTGGACCTGGTAATATTCTAAACAAAAAGACCTCTTAGCTATGCTTATATGTGTTTCCACTGGTTCACTTTTACTCAACAGGCTTCAGAGTGACACACAGAGTGGTAATCCTCAAATCTTATTATATAGAATAGGAACAAAAGCAATTCTATACAATTACTAGCTGGAAATAATAATGTCAGTAATAATGCAGAAAAAACTGAAGTGTTCAATAAATCTTTCTTTCTGTATTTGGGAAGAAACATGATATATTTATATCATGATAATGACTAAATACTTTCCTATAGTAACTTAGGAGGCAGTTCAACATCAGCTATCAACAGGGCTAGACAACTTGCATCCAAGAGTTTAAAAAGAGCTGGCAATGTTGATTTTCACTAAGTCTTGGGACAGAGAGAAAGGTCCAGGGGATACCTCTTAGCTCTAGCACAATAAGGAATCTCTTGTCCCTACTCTCACTCAGTTGCATGGTGGGTATGTGTGGGAGCGGGGAATTTCAGCAGCAGGTTAAGAGTGCCTGACCCTTGTTGTGTTTATAATGTGAAGCCACATCCTGTTGCATTGGACTACTGTTTTTTACCAGATAGGCTTCGGAGTACTGTTCAACTAAGGGTTCATTCAGTTCAATAAAGATTCAACCCACCATTTAAACTCGTCTTCTGTGTTTTGCTCATCTACATGTGATTAATTTGCACATACAAATTTGTATGTGTGCAAATTATGATGATTTGACAATTTGGGGTGGAGAGGCATTATGTGTGCTGTAGAGAAGGTGGCTACCTGATTCCTCATGCCCTCAATTCCCACACACTAATCCTCATCAATTAAGGGTTCCCAAGTATCTAAGCCATAATTTTCTGTCAGAAATTTGCTAGTTAGATGAGGGAGACCCTTTTTGTTGTGTTATTATGGGAAACACCAAATGACCCAAGCTTGAGTCTCCAAAGAAAGGTAAGGTAATCCCCGGCAGTCTTTCACACAGGGCTTTGCAGGTATGAAGGACTTTTTAACTACAAAATTTGATCTTTTACCTCAAGATATACATGAGCTCTCCAAGGCTTGTTTGACCTATTTAGATAATGAACTACAAAAACTGCCATAGAACTGTAGGACGCTAACATTGAGAATGCTTCCTTAAGGCAAAAACTAACCAGTCTTGAGGAGAAACAAGAAGATCTTGAAAACAGGAATAATTTGTGGTTACTGGGGGTACCTGAAGGACTGGAAGGAACAAACATGGCTACCTTTTCGGAACATGTTCTCTGAGGTACTAGGAGTGGATCCCAATTTGCCTCCCCTGGAGATTGAAAGTGCTCATTGAATGACAGGAGCCAAAAGGAGTGGACAATAATAACCCCACAATCATTATCTTTAAATTGCTAAAATTTAATGACAAAGTTAAGCTTATGTCTGCTGCTAGGCGAAAAGGAACTCTTAAATATAAGCATTTTAAATTTTCTTTGTTTCCAGATTTCTCTGTAAATTTAAGCAAGAAAAAAGCAGCATTTAATGGCATCAAATGAGCTCTCAGCAGATCAGATATTAAAATATAGCCTCAGACATCCGAAAGTTGACAGACTGAAGTTGACGGACCCTGTGCAATACTTCAGGACCCTATCAGATGCTTGGCAAACACTACAGGAATTGAGACCAGATCTCACTAAGGGTAACAGAATAATCCTCTCATAAAGGATCTGACAATGGATAGTGTAAGCCCTGAAGAACAGGAACTGTGTTTGGGGAAAAACAGGCAAATCATATTTTTTAACATATTTGATATATTTAATAGTGTTATAGAGTATAATTAGTGCTATTAGACAAGATATTTAGTATAGCTTGATCAATATGTTCAATTTATTGAGAAGCCAACATGTTGTGTGTATATATATCTATCTATTCATAATAACTGTATTACTCCTAAATCCTTATTTCTAGTCATAATTATATCTATATTTGTCTAGTTATAGGTGTATAATATATACATTATGCTAACTTATTTATAACTATTTACTTTTGTGATTCTTGTGACTTCCTGTATCCTTCTATTTATATTTATATATTTATTTTTACATTTCTACCCATACTTAAATTTTATACATGTATAATGCATAGGGTAATATTCATATTTATTTATTGGCTCACATATTATCATTTAGGTCACTTCGTGTCTACTTTTTTCATTAATCTCTTAGTATAAATATTTATGTACCATGTGTATATTAATACAAGGGGCTGGAGACTTCCCAAAAGTGTGGGGGCGGGGCCCCTGCCTGCCCCCAAGGCACCACCCCCGGCCAAGCCAGAAGCTGGAGTGGGGCCAGGAAGCCCGCCCCTCCGCCCCAGGTAGGGGTGGGCCAAAAGTAGCCCCCTGCCCATGTCCCTGCCCCCCAGGGCAGGGACCCAGGCCAGTGGCTGCTCTCATCCCCGCTGCACCCTGGGCAGGTGGAGGGTCTGCTGAGGCTCCCAACCACAACTGCCCCGGCTCCATGCTGGCCTGGCCAGAAGGTGAGGCCTCAAGACAAAGAGGTGGGATCCGCCCCGGTGATAAGTGGATGGGCCAGGCCTGTCCACTTTCAAAATGTGGGAGGGGCATGGTCCTCTGGCCCCCCCAGGTTCCGGTGCCACTGTATTAACTACATATAAACTATTACTTATACATGAATATCAATTAAGCAATAGGTTTCATTCATTTATATACTTTGGCACATGTAGGTATTTTGGTAAATATAGATATATTCTGGCAAATTCCTAATTAATTCATATTGTGTGGGGGCAAGGGAGGGAAGGTGGGTGCAAGCTTATACCATCTGGCATCTGAATGTCTCTGTATTGGAAGTCCAGGATGTTAAGGTGGGTGGTACATGGATTTTGGGAGGTGGTGTTTTGTTTTACGGATAGGCACTCAGAAGCTGTCAATCTACCTAGTGTCAATTAGCAGCTGAACAATCACTGATTTTTATGATGTTTATAAAGTTTTGTTCCTGGAATGTACAGGGGCTTAATGAAGCGTCCAAGAGAAATCAAAACTTTGGGGCACTTAATATCAAATGGATGTCATATAGCTTTCCTTCAGGAGACTATTTAAGGGATGAAGATATAGACAGAATTAAAAACCTATGGGTGGGATATGACTAGCACTCCTCTCTCAGTTCCAGAAGCAGGGGAATAGAGATACTAATCCACAGAACATAGTTTTTCAATTTATTTAGTTGTGGTTGGATCCAGAGAGCAGATGCATAATAATTGAAGGGATTTTCAATACTAAGAGATTAATTCTGGGAAGTGTATATAATCCTACTGGTGGGAATGTACTCTTTTTTTGGGAATAAGTCTGCAATAGCGCTGATATCCAGTGGTATTAGGAGGAGATTGGAATGCTGTCATGGATGATATATCATAGACAAATCTCAGTGCTTAAGGTGAAAATCTCAGGCCTTTGCAAACCATCAATTATCCCTGCTGAAAGGTATTGGACTAGTGGAAATCTGGAGATTGATGCATCCTACGAAGTGTGACCACGCATTTCTCCACAGTTCATGCCTTCTTTTCCAGATTTCATTTTTTTTAAATGATATTGATGGTCCTAATGTAATGCCCCAGATGTACTGGAGGTTGTTGGATCAAAAGAGCAATGGGAGCAGCACAAGTTGGCTGCTCAGAAGCAGCCTCATGATGTTTAGAATGTTTGCTTATTTGTTTTTTTAAAAAGGGGACCCCAAAATAGTGGCTGGGAGTCATGTCCGGAGAACTCCAAGGATTCTGGGGCAATTAAAACAAGGTGCACTTAAGCCTGGGATTTTCTGGAGGGAGGTATAGCGGGAAGAACAGCAGGAAGCTTCCCCTTTTCCCCTGAGAGTGCTACTGTGAGGAGGCCAAACAAGCAGCAGCAGAAATGGAGGGAGGCTGCCCAGCACTGGGAAAGAGAGAGAGAGGCCACAAGCAAGGGAGGCAGAAAATGGCACCAGAAAGTAAATGGGGATCAAGTGGATAGGGACTCCAGTGGCTGAGCTGCATCATCAGAGAGATGCCAAGCCAACAGAGCTGAAAGGGGGAAAGTCCAGTTCATGAGAGCCAGGAAAGACAGAAACAGTAAGGATAGCTGTAAAAGGGACAGTACCCAGAAAGAGGAAATACACTGGCACAAGGGGAAAAGTTAAAGGAAGAATGATACAGTTAATCAAAAGGAAAAATAACTAAAGAGTCTCTAGGTAATCTAAGAATTGATTAGAAAAAAATTGTTAGAAAACTGAGAAGTAAGGATGAAATGTGAAGGAAATAAGCTGTAATAAAAGAGAAACTATAATTAAAGAGAAATAGTCTTAAGGAATAAGGAGGAGTGAGCTGGAGCAAAAGTAGGAAAATAGTAAGGACTGTTAAAACAAAACATCCAGACAGCATCTTAAGTTATACATGTTGAAGTGACAGGAATAAAGAAATTGTCAGAGAGCAAAGGGACAATAAACCAGAAAGGAGTGAAGAGATAATTGTTCAGTCAAGAAGCCAACTCATCACATCAAGGAATACAAGTCTTTATCTGAGCTGGAACTCAAAACAAAGATTGCACAAGAGAATTGCTCAAGATATAACTAAATATCCTAAGAACTATTCTTCCAAACTCCTCAGACTTAGAGTCTGAAAACTGAGAAACTGAAAAGGAAAAGTGTAACAATAGGATTATGTTCTAATGCATTGTATTTTGTAATTCAAAATGTTATTTCATAAATTTAAATTGTTGCCTAAAAAGTGAGTTTAATTAAAATACTGATTAATATGCAGTAGATAACAGTAACAGTTTACAGTAGTTTAGAGTGTAAGCCTAAGTAGTAGTTCCTGCTAAAGCAACTAACTCTGATTTAGTTGTGATTATTCCCCACTTAACTGATTTCTACTTTACCATAACGGATAGAGATAAAACATCATTTGGCTGCTAGATTGTTTCTGCATCTCTTCATTGCTCTGATTCAGAATACCTCTCCATTGGGCTTGTTACACTAGCTCCTTGTATGTCTGGAAGCAGAAGTCATCATCTCTGATCATGCTCAAATTTCTCCTCACATAAATACTGGTCAGAGCACTACAGATCCTCAAAATGGAAGTTAAACACACATCTACTTAGAGACCCTACATTTTTTTCAAACAGTTGAAACATCCATTACCAACTTCCTGAGTGAAAACACACATATTGTGTTCTTTACTACAACTTTATGGGAAGCACTGAAGGCTACTTTAAGGGGAGAATGTATACAATTTGCATCTGAAAAGAAGAAGGGATAGAATAATTACCTAATTCTTTGGCAGAGGAAGTTGCTAAATTTGGGGGGGAGGGAAACCATAAAGAAGACCCTCAATAGTAAGCTGCTGCACACTCTCTTATTACCTCAAAATACAAATACAATGAAATTATATCCACTGAGATTGAATTAATACTTAACAGAGTCAAAGAGAGGCATTAGGAATGGAAAGAAAAAGCAGACAAACTCCTAGTGAAGAAAATTAAAATGCCTTCATCCAATAACACTATGTCTTTTTTGTTACAGGAAAATGGTTCTGTACTAGAACCTGATAAAATTAACAGACAACTTTTATGAATCCCTTTACACATCTCATATTGAGTTCAATTTCAATGTATTTGATCAATTCATAGGGTTAGGGTTAGGGTACCCCTAAGTATATTGTCACTACAATAAACTGATTTGGAGGGAGGTAGTGCTCTCTTAAAAGTTAAGCAGGAAGTTGGCTCACTCATCTTGGGCAAAGCACCTGGGTATGATAGTTTCTTAGAATAATTTTATATGATATTTCTCAATCAGTTAGTACCATTACTATCAGAAGTCTGTAATGAAATATCTATGAAATAAATAATGTCATGGGACATGAGGATGGTGATATTTACTCTAATTCTAAAAAAAGACCAGGGTGGTCTTTGTAGGGATGGTGCCAAATTGGTGTGGCCATACTGAATGAATGGTGTAAGCATAACTTGACATGACTTAAACGTGGCTGAAGGGCTGCAGAGTTTCCTGGGAACAGGTTTCCTTTAAGCAGAAGCAGATTTGATAAAGAACTGGCAAAGCCTGCATGTGTGATCGATATTGAACCTATTGGTTGGCAAATATGGGCCCATGCAAAAGTAAATATCACATGTAAAAAGTTTCAGCATGGAGCACAGGTTGACCTGGT
The DNA here is from genome assembly GCF_965140285.1 of Lepidochelys kempii. Lineage (NCBI taxonomy): Eukaryota > Metazoa > Chordata > Testudines > Cheloniidae > Lepidochelys > Lepidochelys kempii. The sequence goes on from NC_136382.1 coordinate 39,464,356, forward strand.
TATAGTGACCTTATAGAAAGGACACCACGCAGAGAGCCAGAGTGAATGACTGATGAGTGAGTAAACGTGGAATGATCTTCATTCAGTACCACCCCAGCAGCCCCTTCTAAAATACTAATCAAAAAAATTAATAACAGCATGCCCACTGGGCATGCTTTTAAGACATGTGACTCCTTTGAGGAAAAAGAGTATAAGAACCAAGAGAAGTAAATTACTGTGGTTGGGGATTCCCCAATTGACTCTTGATGAAGCTGCAAGACAGAATAGCCAAAACTCTGCTCCATGGGCTTGAGTAGGAAGGACTGTGAACCAGAGGGGCCTCAAAGCATCCAAGACCTTGCCTTGGTGGAATCTGAGACAGACCAGAGGGCTGAGAAGAACAGGCCTGGAGAGAAGAAGCCATCCATAAAATTGGTAACCATCTTCTTTGTTTATGAAGCTGGAACTGTGTGGCTAGCGCAGGGCCTGTTTGTGTATGTTTGTGAAAGAGAGGCTCATTAAGAGGAATGTATAGCTCTTAATGTCTAACATAGGAGTTATGTGCTTAATGTAACCCTTTACTGCCTGAGTAATTCCTTCTCAATAAACTGCTGTGCCCTAAAGATAATTACTGTAGATCTTTTTCACTGGTGTGATAGTAATCTGCTCCGCTGGGAGCCAGTAAAGATCCATTTCAGGGGTAGTAGCACCCCCTAGTGTCAACAGTCTTCTTTGTGGTGAAAACAATGAGGAGTCCTTGTGGCACCTTAGAGATTAACACATTTATTTGGGCATAAGCTTTCGTGGGCTAGAACCCACTTAGAATCATAGAATCATAGAATATCAGGGTTGGAAGGGACCCCAGAAGGACATCTAGTCCAACCCCCTGCTCAAAGCAGGACCAATTCCCAGTTAAATCATCCCAGCCAGGGCTTTGTCAAGCCTGACCTTAAAAACCTCTAAGGAAGGAGATTCTACCACCTCCCTAGGTAACGCATTCCAGTGTTTCACCACCCTCTTAGTGAAAAAGTTTTTCCTAATATCCAATCTAAACCTCCCCCACTGCAACTTGAGACCATTACTCCTCGTTCTGTCATCTGCTACCATTGAGAACAGTCTAGAGCCATCCTCTTTGGAACCCCCTTTCAGGTAGTTGAAAGCAGCTATCAAATCCCCCCTCATTCTTCTCTTCTGCAGGCTAAACAATCCCAGCTCCCTCAGCCTCTCCTCATAACTCATGTGTTCCAGTCCCCTAATCATTTTTGTTGCCCTTCATCAGATGCATGGAGTGAAAACTACAGGAGCAGGTATAAATACATGAAAAGATGGGAGTTGCCTTATTAAGTGTGAGGTAAGTCTAACGAGACAATTAAATTAACAGTCTTAAGTGGTATATTTCTGGTAAACCAACTCCATCTCAAATACAATCATTCTCCTTTCATTCATGTAAAGAGATAACCTACTTAGGCATCAGGATATGCTCTGATTTATCAAAGATAGTATCTGCAAACATGGATATCAGACTCAGAAATGACAACAGACATAGAGAAATAACATTCACTACCAATATCTTTGTTAGGAAAGGCAAAAGCTATTAAAATGAATGTCAATCCAAAATTAATGTTTATGTTTAGCTTAATTCCACTTAAACTTCCTGCTTCAACTTTCATAAGAATAAACAGAATTGTATAACAATTTTTATGGAATACGAAGACACCATAGATATCCCACAAGATACTTGAGAAATCATGGCCCAATGGTGGGGGGAGGGGCTGGGATTACCTGACTTGTATTTGTTTCACTGGGTTTTTCTAGTAAGAGTTTTAATAAAATGGTTCTGTCCCACCAGCTCTTCCCAAATCCTAATGTGGTTTGAGATTGAAGACAAATTAGTTAACCCCTTTGGCTCTCTCTCTGAACTACGATTTTTAAAATTGTTGCCTGCAACTATAGGATAAAGCACAGTATTAATCTCTTCTTGGAGTGTTATTTCAGAAAATCAAGTCCTTTAATACTTCTAATTTCACAAACTATCCTTCCATGCCAATCTGGAACAATCTCTGATTGACCTTTGCTAATAGCTCAAAACTCAAATCCACCTGGCTAAACAAGGGTATAGTAACCATAAAATTTATTACCAAATGGACAACTTTAGCCCTCTTCACATATCTCTGTGATAAATACCAGCTACCAATAGAACAAGGTCCTTTCTACAATAATCTCTGACTCAAAATTATAAAGGAACTAGGGAATTTTTGGCAGGCCACAAATAAGACTCCATTTGAAGTGCACCTTAAAAAGTATACTACCCAAAAACATTTTATGGGTAACAAATACAAATGTCTGAACTCCTTGATTTATCCTGACTATGCCATAAAAGAAGAATGGAGGAAAGAGCTAAACATCTCCATTTCTTCTGATAGGTGGGATAATATCTGGCACAACATACACAAACAATCCAGTTCTTTGTTTTTCTGTTTTTCAGAACAAAATTCTAAATAGATATTTTTGGACTCCTGAGTGATTAAATCTGGACTCGCACCACATGGTAAATGTTGGCGATGTGACAGTTCCAATGCAAATCTATCATATATAGTCTTTGAATGTTAAAGTATATCCACATTTTGGAAGGAAGTGTGTGGTGCTCTATCTAAGACAACTGGAGTAGTGGTTTCGTCTACATCAAGTCTCTGTGTTTTGGGCATTCTAAAACAGTGGTTCTCAAAGAGTCCTTAGAGACTGCCCAGGGGTCCACAAAACATTATGAAAAAATTAAAAAATAACCTCACAAAACGTCTGCATTGCCTAACTATTAAAACCAACAAATCTACTATTTCTGTTTACACAACATATTCTATCGTGCAGGAACAACAGCGTAATACATTGTATAACCGTCTCAAAAAAATCTCACTGCTTTGTAAGAGCAAATGGGAAGTGGAGTCCATTTTTGTTTGCTTGATTTTTGATGTCTGAGATGTCTTTGGGGGAAATGGAATATATTTTTACTATGTGTGAGCAAATTACATTGAAAATGGATAAGTTTGTAAAACGTTTTCATACTAGTACTGTTAGTTGTGCTGAAGCTAAGGACAATGCAGAGTCAAATAGTAAGAAACAGATGAAGAACAGAAAGTTTGACAAAAGTTATATTGATTTTGGTTTTATAGAATTTAGTGATGGATGACCGCAATGCATTGTATGCTTACAAATCCTATCAAATGAAGCAATGAAACCTGCAAAGTTGAAATGACACCTCACAACAAGGCACCCGAAGTACAAAGATAAATCCAGAGATTTTTTTCAACAAAAGATAGAAGAATACAATTGACAGAAAACTCAAACGATAAACATAACATTGGTTCCGGATAAGACTCTAAAAGCATCTTTCTTAACTGCGCTTCAGATTGCAAAGAATAAAAAACCCCATACCCTGGAGAAGAAACGATTCTTTCAGCTTCTGTAAAAATGTATGAAGTGATGGTAAGCGAAGAAATTTAAGGCCATTCCACTTTCTAATGACATAGCTGGTAGGAGAATTCAAGAGCTTTCAAATGATGTAAAATGCCAACTAACTGAAAGGCTATGTACATGTGAACAGTTTGCAATTCAGCTTGATCAGACAACTGACATTGGTAATGCAGCACAATTATTAGTTCTTGTTCGTTATGTTTGCCTGGGGGAAATTTTGGAAGATTTTATTTTTTGTTAGAAGTTACCAGAATGGACATCAGGTCAGGAAATATTCAAATTATTGGACGATTTCATGAAAACTGAATCGTTAAATTGGGAGACGTTTATTGCTGTTTGCATGGACAGTGTTGCCACTGTGACAGGCAATAGGTGTTGTAGCAAGAATACAAGCCATAAACCTACAGGTAAATGTAACACACTGTATGTTGCATTGCTAGGCCCTTGCATCAAAGAAAATGGAATCCAAATTACATGATGCGCTATATGCAGCTGTGACAGTTGTGAATTTTGTAAAGTTCTGGCCTTTGAATTCCCACCTTTTTGCAAAGCTGTGTTTAGAAATGGGTGCAGGACATGACAAATTATACAGAATCGCATTGGTTATCTTGCAACAGAGTGCTGGAAAGAGTTTTTGAGCTTCACAAAGAGCTGCTGGGTTTTCTTTCTGTGCACAATCCCAAGATCCCTGCAAACTTTTCTGATCTGATATGAATCACAAAGCTTGCATAACTTGCAGACATTTTTAATTTGTTGACTGTGCTGAACCTGTCCACACAACAGGGTGATACAACCATATTTTGAGGTGAGTGACAAGACTGCAGCATGTCAGAAGAAAGTAGAGATTTGGAAAATTAGACTGAGCCATGGAATCTCAGATATGTTTCTGCTACTGACAGAATTCCTGGATACTAATAGCATGATAATTGACTGTGTGAGAGATATCATTATTGCTCACCTTTCAACTTTGGTATTACAGTGTTTATTTTAAAAATATAAATATGTACGAATATGACTGGTATCAGAATTCATTCTCAATTTTTGCTATATCATCTTGCCATTTGAGTGGAAAAGCAAAACAGGAGCTGCTCAAACTATCCTGTAAAAACACATTAAAAAATTAAGTTTCAGGAAGAGACATCTTGCCAGTGTTGGCCAACGGTTACTGCAGAGTACAGTTTTAGTTACAGAAGCAATGAAAGTATTGCTACCTTTCCCAACAACATATATATGTGAAGTATCATACTCTATGAAGACAAAGTTCAGGTCCCAACTGGAAACGGGGAATGATCTACGAGTTTGCTTGTCAACCATCACCAACAATAGATAGACTCTACAGTAAGAAGCAGGCACACCCATCTCACTAATATCTATAAATATTCTTATACTTTTTTTTTCGTACAGCATTGCTAACAGGAAGTACACATAGACTTTTGGGCAAAAGCTTTCGTGGGTTAAAAACCCACTTCTTCAGATGTATCTGAAGTGGGTTTTTAACCCACGAAAGCTTATGCCCAAATAAATCTGTTAGTCTTTAAGGTACCACCAGACTCCTTGTTGTTTTTGTGGATACAAACTAACACGGCTACCCCCTGATACTTGATATATACTTTTGTCAATCAGTTTCTCCGTTGGGAGTCCATGATTAACATTTCATTTGAAAAGGGATTTGTCAACAAAAAAAAGTTTGAAAACCTGTGTTCTAGAAGATCTATCCTGTTCGAACTATGCCAGGAAATGGAACCCTCCAACACTCACAGAGGCCAAGGGTCGTTTTATGAAAATGGAAATCTGCTGTTCCCTGCATGTTATTTGATTGGTTAACTGAGCTAATCAACACTGCCCTCATGGAAAACTGACATTAATCTACAGAGGTACAAGAAACAGCTATACAGATACTTAGTCTTTCATGAGAGCATTACAAATTGACTCTAGGTAGATTGGGCTTTAGATGCTTCTCCTTTCTGTGGGGGGAAGAGATGTGGGAGAGGAATGTTAAGGAATTATTTCTTGTAACACTCAGGAGTATTTATCTATGAATATTTCATATTGTGTTGTTAAATCTGTACTCCTGCTATGTCTGCTGTGTCACTGTATTTGAATATGTCCGTGGATATCTTAAAACTTTGAAAAAATAAAATTAAAAAAAGAAAGAGAGGTCCTCCAGGTTTGGGGATCCCCTCAGAGAGAAAGATGAAAAACAGCTCTTATTGTTTCTTTGCTATTGCTGAACTACTGGTTGCTATCAGTTCATTTGACATGCTGCACCAGAAATTGGGGAAGAAGCCGCTCTTGAGGATAGAAGCGGGGAATAACTGTTATGCCTGTAAGGCTGATTTCCAACTTTTTTCTGCTGTTACTCAGAATGCTGTCTTCTAAAATACTCTTGGTAGCCCTGTCTACACTAGGAAATTGAACCCTCTAGACGAGACAAAAAGTTTCTCAAGAACCTTTTAGGAGCCACAAAGCCTTGATTCTACTAGGTTTTAAGTGTTAAGATGTGCTGCCTGTGATTGCCAACACCTTCCAACAAGTTTTAATAACAGTTGCTGATACACTTTGGAAATATTTTTGTCCTATCCATGCTAGCACTTGATTGTCTTCAATGCCTGGTAAGCATGGAGTTATGTGAGGAAAACATTATTTTTTAATTTTAAAATTAATTTAATTAATTACCTTTATTATGGTTATGTAAATAATTATTTATGGGATTGTCATTTTTCAGTCACATCAGTTTTTAGAGCCTACTTACGTTGAACAACACACAGTGCTTCATTTATTCTGAAAGAGGTAATGACATTTTATTTATTTAAAAGGTCCTTTCTCTTATTCAAGAGTGAATATCAGCTTGACTGACTATTCTGCACTGAATGAATTATTTTTACTTAGTGAAGTTGGGGAAGCTGATTGTTCTGTTTTAATTAAGAACAGCAAATGGGCAAGATTAATTCACCACAGCTTGTAGTAATTTACTATGTTGTCTGAAAACTTCCCCCTAGTTTTTGAAAACTGATTTTATTTCTGAAAATACAGTATGTCATTTTACTGTTTCTTCAAAAGGTTAAGAGTTTAATATGAGAATATTTCTGCACCTTAAAAACTGTCATGCAAGGTTGCAATCCCAAAGCAAATTGGTCTGACTGTTTGTTAAACCATCAGGTCATCTTTCATTTATTTAATAGTTTCATTTTATCAGTTTCATGAAGAACCAGCTAGTACAACTCCAGTACTACTATAGCCAGTATACGGATTGTCTAGATTCAGTCTGCTGTTTGCAGCTCTATTTTCCCCTGAAGGGTATTCACAAGGTTCATTATAAGAACATAGTAGCATTTTCCCCCATTTATGTGAAATCTGATATTGCTGATGTGAAGGTCCTACCAACTACTTCACCTCACTGTGACATTGTAAAAGAGTCAGTCGGTTTAAAGCAGTGATGAACAAACTTTTAGAATTATGCCCCCGCTTACCATTAGTGGAATCTGTCCATGCCCCACTTCACTACTGCACAGCCAAGGCTTTTTCAGTAGTGGAGCTTGGGGTGAAGGCCCAAACTGGAGGCAGAGCTGCGGCTAGAGGTGGAACTGGTCTGGGGGCACAGAGGAAATGAGGGCAGAGCAGGCCTGGGGGCAGAGCAGGGGATGGAGTGGAGCTCGGGGCAGAGTGGGGCTGGGGATGGATCTGGCCTAGAGACAGAGTGGGGCCTGGAGGCGAGTAGGAATGGAGGCTAAACGGGGTTGGGACAGAGCTGGTCTGGGGGTGGAGTGGGGCTGGAAGCATGGTGTTTCTTTTCTGCTCCCCATGGAGACTTGCCTGGGCCCTGCTAAATCCCCCTCCCCCAAAAAAATGTTCCTCCACATAACCCTAAGGGGGCACGCCCCGCAGTTTGGGCACCCCAGTGTAATGTTATGAATGTTTATAAACCTCCTTATAAAGCCTGGAACACCCCATCTCTACCAACACTTCCACATCCATCCATCTGTGTTGGGGGACTTCAATAGTCACCGCCTTCATAGGGCTACAGTTAATTTGACAAATGGACTGGATCTCAGACTGGTCTTCAATACATGATGTATATCTCTTGCATGATCCTATGCAGCCAACTATTTTTTAATCTGCACAGTGGAAGCAGGGCTACTCTCCTGACCTCAGTTGGGTAGCCTTAGCAGGGGACCAACCATTACAACCTTCCTGTGGAGTTCTTAGTAACTTCCTGTACAGCCAGCACTGTCCCGTTCTTACTCAGATAGGAGTGACGATCCCCACAATAACCACTATCCTCAGATTGCAGTGAAATTATCAGAAAAGCACAATGGAAAAAATACTCAGTTGACCGATGAGAAAACAGTGTTCATACCACATTTAATACTTCTGTAGAAAACGCTTATACTTGCTTCTCAATCTTCAAAGCAGCCACTAAATCCATCCCACATGGCTACCAAAAGACTTACATAGCCCATTTAGATGAATAACATGCAGAGCTTGTGATGCAGCAGGAAAAATTTGGTGACTTGGAGGTAGCAAACCACCAACAACCTCAATACCTATTGTAGGGAATGTTGGGAAGTTACCTCAAATATGGGCATGACAAGGTCTAGCAGGAAAACACCACTCTGATAAGGAAACTTGGAGCAGCACAGAAACCACAACCCATACATCAGGATAAAGTGTCCCTAGCCAGCATCACCACACCTAACTAACATGGCAAAAGCCAACAGGGACTGTCCCTTTGAGGAATCAATAAAGTGGGAATGGTGCTGATAAAATCTGGCCCCACTTTGGAGTGAGGAAGATATCTTCTAGCCTTTCCCCACTGAGGAAGCGGAGAGAGTACTGAATTATATAAAAGCAGGAAAAGCATGTGAACTTGACAAGAGTTCACAGAAATGCTCTTACATCTTGTTAAGTTGAGCATAACATGGCTGTCAATTTTCATAACCCTTGTCAAGAGAACAAGATGCCTAAGAAAGGGCAGAAAACTAGGGTGGTTACCCACTCAATTTAGGGCACCTCAGCTTTCTACTGCCGAGTAAGACCTCCCTTACCTCTCCATGCACAGGAGCTCCATCGGGTTCAGCCATAAAGCTTCCAGGTCGTGAAGTGGAGGGACTGGAGGTCTGAGTGATGAAGATGAATGTGGTCCTGAGTGATCAAGTAGGGGAGGCGCGGCAACGTGATCACTGTCAACCGACAAATCCAGAAGCGTGGTGCACCAATGTTGTCAAGGCCGCACTGGCTGCCCTGCCTCTACGAACCTTAAGTAGGACCTTGTGCATGAGAGGGATCGGGGGAAAGGTGTAGAGCAGGTGGCCTCCCCAGGGTAGCAGGAAGGCATCCACTATTGAGCCCAGGCTGCTTTTCTGGAATGAGCAAAACACTGGGCACTTCCTGTTGCTCTGAGTGGCAAACAGGTCAACCTGAGGGACCCCCACTCCACTCTGAAAGATGGAGTGAATGATATCCGGCTGGATGGACCACTCATGGCTGTGGAAGGACCTGCTGAAGTGGTCCACCAGTACATTCTGGACTCCTGACAGATATGGTGCTTCCAGGTAAACAGAGTGGGCTATAAAGAATTCCCAGAGCCTGAGATCCTCTTGAAAGAGGGGCGAGGACTGGGTACCACCCTGCTTGGTGATGTAAAATATTGCAGTGGTGTTGTCTATCATGACTGCCATGTGCTGCCCTGCAGATGAGACTGAAAGGCCTGGCATGCGAGTCACACCACTCTGAGCTCCTTGAGAACTCCCAGATGTATGCCCCAACCTGGAGCTGACGCGTCAGTAACTTGAGACAAGGACAGCTGAGGGCTGCTGAAGGGGACTCCTTTGCAGACTATTCGAGCATCGAGCCACCACTGGAGTGACTCTAGCACCTGCTGTATCATCGTGACCACTAGTCCCAGGCTGTCGCATTGCGGGCAGTATGTCAAAGTGAGCCACGTCTGTAGAGGCCTGAGTCTCAGCCTGGCGTTTCGGACCACGTACATTCAGGCCACCATGTGACTGAGGAGACGAGGCAATTCCTTGCTATAGTGGTCGGGTGTTCTCTCATGCATCAAATGATGCTTGCCATGGCATGTAATCAGGACTCCAGCAGGCTTGCTCTTGCTTGGACCAAGTCCAACACTGCTCCGATAAACTCTATCCTCTGGGTCGAAGACAAAGTGGACTTGTTCATGTTGAGGAGGAGACCCAGTCTCTTGAACGCAGATGTGGCCAGATGGACCTGTGACTCCACCTGTTCTCTGGTGTGCCCCGAGCAGCCAATCGTCGAGGTAAGAATATACCTGCATCTGCCTCCTTGGGAGGAAGGCTGCTACCAGTGACAGGCACTTGGTGAATATTCATGGGGCTGTTGAAAAGTTGAGGGGAAGGACCATAAACTGATAATGTTTTTGGTCAATCAAGAACCTTAAAAAGCATCTGTGTGCAGAGCAAATTGCTATGTGAAAGTACATGTCTTTCATGTCGAGGGCAGCGAACCAGTCTCCCAGATCCAGAGACAGGATAATTATATTGAGGGAAACCATGTGGAACATCAACTTTACCATGAACTTGTTGAGCCCTCGCAGGTCTAGAATGGTTCTGAGACCCCGTTTGGCTTTGGGGATTTGAAAGTAGTGGGGATAGATTCTCTTGCCCCTGAGCTCCTGAGGAACCTCCTCCACTGTTCCTATGTCGAAGAGCACCTGGACCTCCTGGATAAGGAGTTGTTCATGAGAAGGGTCCCTGAAGAGGGACGAGGAAAGGGATGGGAGGGAGGGTAGGAGCAGAATTGGAGAGAATATCTCACTTCCACTATGTGAAGAACCCAGCGGTCTGATGTTATTTGGGACCACGCACAGTACAAGTGGGATAGATGGTTCAAAAAAACACAGGGAAGGATCCAGTATTGAGGCAGGTGCTCCATCCTCGGGCGCATCTTCAAAATGTCTGTTCTGAGCCCAATGAAGGCTTAGTTGGACCCTGACCCTGTCCGGACAGGGGATGGGAAGGCTTACACCTGCCATTCCTACCCCTGCGCCTGTAAAAATCCTGCCTCAGCCGAGGAGGATACGAGCACTGTTGTGGCAGTTGGGGCTTAAAGGGCTTTTGTTGGAGCATGCATACCCAAAGATTTAATTTGACAGGTTTCAGAGTAGCAGCCGTGTTAGTCTGTATTCGCAAAAAGAAAAGGAGTACTTGTGGTACCTTAGAGACTAACAAATTTATTTGAGCATAAGCTTTCGTGAGCTACAGCATCGGAATGCATCCAATGAAGTGAGCTGTAGCTCACGAAAGCTTATGCTCAAATAAATTTGTTAGTCTCTAAGGTGCCACAAGTACTCCTTTTCTTTTTAAAGATTTCATTGTCGCCCTGCAGTCTTTGAGGCTATGCAGTCTGGAGTCAGTCTGTTTAGCAAACAGACCCACCCCATCAAAAGGTAGGTCTTGCATAGTTTGCTGAACTTTGGGTGGGAGCCCCATGAACTACACTGCATAGCTTTCCCTGAGGACAAGGTGTGTGCTGCCGAGTCTGCAGCATCCAGTGAGGCCTGTAAAGAGGTCCGTGCCATTGCCTTGCCCTCCTCAATAATTGCCCTAGACTCCTGCCTGGACTCTGCTGGTACCAGCTCCCTAAACTTCGGCATTGAGTTCCAGGAGTTAAAACAGTACCTGCTCAGGATTGCCAGCTGGTTGGCAATCCTGAGTTGTAAGCCCTCCATAGAGTAAACTTTGCATCCGAATAAATCCAGGCGCTTGGAGTCATTAGATTTAGGCCCTGGGGCTTGCTGACTCTGCCTCTCCCTCTCATTCACTGCTGACACTTCCAATGAGCAAGGCTGTGGGTATGTGAACAGGTAGTCGAACCCCTAAGAGGGAACAAAGTACTTCTTCTCCATACCCTGGGAGGGATGGAGGCCAGGGTCTGCCAAATGGTCTTTGCATTGGGTTGTATAGTTTTCATGAGGGGTAGAGCAACTCTGGATGGCCCTTCTGGTGCCAGGTTGTCCACCATATGTTCCTCTAACTCTTCCTCCTCCTCAACCTGCAGGTTCATATTCTGTGGTAGTGCCCGTCACCACCTTGTCTGGGGAGGATGACAACGATGCTAATGGGAGAACTGGGTCCTCTGGACACTCTTGGTCCTCGGGGACCCCCTGTCCCGCCTCTAGATCCTTGCCAGCCACTCCAGGGTCTGGCTCAGGAACTAGGGTGGGTTCCCGAGGAGGTGGTGTGACCGCAGACTCCTCTGCACCTCTAGGAGTGGAGCAACTGGCTGCTTCCTCAGGCACCCTAGGCTCAGAGGCCACTGAGCATGGGGCCTTGGACTGGCCACCCTGGGACTGGTGTTACACCCATGGGGTCCAAAATGGTCACTGCGCTGTACTGTGCCACTGTGCTGGCCATGGCCCTGCACCAATGTCAGGTTTGTCCTGCACAGACTTGTGCCGGGGCCACTGTGAATATTTGGATTCTGTCTCTGAGTCTGAAGACAGAGACCGAGACCGTCATGGCCATGGCAAAGCCAAGCGCAGCTGAGCCAGAGAGTGGTGCCACGAGCTTGGGGAGTGGTGCCGCGAGGTTGGGGAGCAGTGCCACGAGGCTGGGGAGCGGTGCCATGGCCTGGAATGGTACCACGATCTGGAGCAGTTCCACGAGCGGGGTCTGTGCAGAGAGGCAGATCGGTGCCAATATGAACGGTGCCGAGATCAGGACCTACTGAGCGAAGGCGATCTGCACTGTGAGTGGGAGCGCTGGCGGGATCTAGATCAGTGCCACGAGTCAGACCTGTGCAGCAAGTGCAACAGGTGCTGGGACTCCGAGCGGCACCAGGACTCTGAGTGGTACCTCCCCTCTGCAGGCTGAGTCAAAGAGTGGATCATCGCCGGCTTTCCCCAGGACGGCGCCACCCATGTCAGTATCGGAGGCTTAATGCAAAGGGACAGGGACCTCGGTGTTTTCATCACAATGAGGTCCCTGGCGGCCTCAAAGATGTCCAGGGTGGAAGGCAGTTCTACTTCCTCCACCATTGGACCCGGGGAATCCAACTGCACCAGACTCGACAGTCCCGCCTGTTAGCTGAATTCAACGGCACAGGCTCCAAAAGTTTTGGCACCGGGGGCTCCTCCCTGGGGCGTGCCCCATTGGCCGGCTCCGATGGGGTGGGTCCTGAAGTGGGGGAACCACTCCTCCCTTGCTTCTGGTGCCACGTCTGTGCCTACGAATGGGATCGGTGCCGGGCTGGTCCTGCCGGGGAGCGACGGTGCCGAGGGTCTCTACCCAAGTCCTTTTGCAGTGCCACCTCTGCCACTGCTGCCAGGGCACTGTGCACCGAGGAACTCAGCCCTGGGTCCTGCCATGCTGATGTGGGTTGCGGTCTAAGTGCTGCCTCCATTAGGAGCTGCTTCAGTCTAAAGTCCTGCTCCTTCTTGGTTCGGGGGCAAAAGCCCTTACAAATCCTGCACTTTTCTGACTGATGTGCTTCCCCCAGACACTTTAAACAAGCGGCATGAAGGTCGCCCATTGGCATGGGATTGTTGCAGATCTTGCAGGGTTTGAACCCCTGAGACTTAGACATGTAAGTCCCCCGAGGAGAACGCAGTCAGGGTGGAGGGTAAACCCTCCAGTCCAACAGCTAACTAACTACTAACCAGAACTACAATAACTAAGAATTAACTAAGAACTAAACAACTACAAAATACAAACAGTCCAAAAGAGAAGCTAGGGAAACGTGGAGAGCTTGCAAAGCAAGACGACACACTTCCAGCAACTGTCACTGGTGGTAACAAGGAACTGAGGAGGCGCTGGATTGGCAGGGTCATATATTGAGCACCATGAGGGGGCTCCACAGCCGACCCAACGGGTGCTGCTAGGGGGGAAACATTCCGACGATTATGTATGCTGTGCACACACACTTAATTGGAATCAATATGAGCAATCCCTCAAAGTAGACTACATATACCAAACAAATCTCTTATGATCACCACTCCCAATATGCAGACAAATTTCACCCAATGGCCAGTCAGGATCCACTCATCTGGGGGTCCCTGGAGATGCCTCTGCACGGCATGGTCGTGCAGAGGGGTCAGAGTTCCAGCTTGATGTTGAACTGCAGTTCGGAAATAGTTCCCGAAGAGCATTGTTTTTCATTTACTTTAGATAGGTAAAACTAACTACCTCTTTCAAATTTACTAAACTTATCACATTATTGCACACTCCTAAATAACAAAAAAATTTATCCATTACATACTAGCACCTATGTGTCCTTCTTCCTGCCCAAGGGTTTTACATTTTATCTTTCATGTCCAAATTATAACTTAATTGTGACCTACTCTGTTTATGCAGATGGTCACCATAAAAACACTGGTTAGAGCTTATCTGACCATTTATTGAGTCTCTTTCTGTATTCTCCCTAATTTCCCAGCACCTGGGTGTCTCTACTTTACAACCTTCGTGGTTATAACTCTCGTTAGGGACATTCCTGAAGTAGGGGTGTTTTATCAGTAGCGGAACATTGATTTTTTTTCAATTTTAGTGGTGAACTCCCGGAGTTTCATGCAAGGCTGGTTTAAGATGGGTGGGGGAGGGGTTGATCAGGTCTCAGGCTTACAGGGTGATAACCAGGGATCCTAGAAATCTGTTTTCTGTGGAAAAACGTGGAATTTTCATTTCGACAGACAATCTTAATATAGTTTATTTGTACATAAAATAAAAAAACTAAACTATTACCTAATGTTACTGAAGCATGAGCATGGACAAACAGAACATGGGAATACAGCCATTCTGCAGCAACTAGCCAGCCTGTTCGTGACAGAAGACATATACACTGACCTGAAATACATTGTAGAGAACTGAGGATGCCCAGTGACAGAACTAGATGTTTTATAGTCCCCAAACTACCAAATACACAAAGTGTACAATGTTGTCCTGTATTTAATTTCATGGCTGGAGCATCTTGTATCATCAGCTGATAATGCAAATGGATCCACAGCTGCTCAAAGCACTGCTGATAAACAGACAGTACAACCTAAAAAATAAACAAAGAGCTATTGATTTTCTCCATGCTGTTCATGCACTGGATCATAAACAAATAGCTGCTGCTTGTACAGATTATGAAACTGTGAAACTGCAATTAAAGCTGTCTAATTAATGCAACATGGAATGGGCAGTGTATTTAGGGATTGCCAAAGATGTGTTTGGAGACGCTGAGGATCCCATTTACTCCTGGATGGCTGCTGAAGATTGCATTCCCCACCTGGCAAAACACTCAGTGGTTCTCCTCCAACTAACTGTAAATTCAGCTGATGTGGAAAGAAGTTTGAGCAAACTTTGGGTTCTTTCCTGTGCTCAGCACCAATGACTGAAAGACAAATGTGGCAGGAATGCTGTAATTCTATTTTAACAACCAGAACTAACTCAGAATGTGAGTAATGTTAATATAAAAGCAATTTTCACTTTATTTTTGTGTATTAAAAGCAAAACAATTTTCTGAAAATATAGAATACACACATAGAAGTATTTGGTATATATAAAAAACAAATTTCAGTTCTATTAATTTTATAATTTTATATTATAAGGATTGATGGCATGGATAGGCTTTGAACTTGCTTAACAGTTGTAAATATATCAATAAAACATTGTGTTTAACTGTTGCCTCTATATATTGTGGCTTGGGAAACTAAAATTCAGCATTTAATTTTAATCGTGGAAAAATGCAGATTTTGTGGGGGGGGGAGTTGTCTTGGAAAACTAGCGTCCCTGGTTAGAGCTGTACTAAAACCAGGAAAGTATCATTCCCGTATAGCAAGCTACCATCTGATATCGTGTCTGAGTGGTGATTACAAACTTTTGGCATAACTAATTCTGCAAAACATTATGCCCACAGTCGAGCAGGCTCTGAGTGATGACCAGCCATGTTTAAACCTAATAGGAGCACTTGCGATCAAGTTCTTGCTCTTATCACCTGTATAGCATATGATTTTTAACAGAAGACAAAGACAGGTGCTGTGTTTCTTGATTTGCAACAATAAATGATACTATGTGGTATACTAGCCTGCTGGCCAAGATATCAAAGATGTTACCTTGATGGGTGGTTATTGCTACAACATGCTTTGAAACGGACAATTCCAAGTGATGCTTTGAAATAACCTGAGCACATGGAGGATCCAGAACAGATTCACTCAGGGATCTGTTCTTGCCCCAATTTTTTCATGATGGTTTGCTGACCAGTGGTATATTTCAGCCAAGAAGACCCAGATAATTTCTTAATAAGTACTGTGCGTAGCGAGAAGTCCTCCATGGACTCAATGAGGCAAACAGAAAGATAGGTATGCATATGAATCACAAGATGACATAGGTCATGTCAAATGTACCTGGTTCATGAACGTTCACCATACAATTCAAGGGGATGCATTCAAAGAAGTAGAACATCATGCTTATCTAGGTCAAATGGTTTAAAAGGAACTAACCAAGAAGGCAAAATAGAACAAAAATTATCACAGGTTGAGTAACATACAGTAGATTACTGCAATTTTTTACAGGAAGGATGCTACTTTGCCAGAAGTGGATGTTGTACAAAATCTACATGCTTCCTGTTGTCAGTTTTGGCACTGAAACTTGGACAATGTCAAAGCAAATGGAAAATCACTTGAAGAACAGCAAAAGAAGAGTGGAGTGAGCAATGCTGATTAGCACAATGAAGGACAGAAGGACCAACATGGAGATTCATCATCAGAAAATAGCAAATGTCATCTACGCAAAGAAAAGAGAGTGGGCAGTTCACTGGCCGCATCATAAGATAGATGAAAGATGGTCTAAGGTTTTGAATTGCAAACAAAGTAGAGGGCAGTTACAAAGTAAGTGCAGACACAGGCTGACAAAGCAGGTGGGAGTTGCTTGGATTTCAATGGTGCATGACTGAAGAAAATGGTGCTTAATTGGGGAGTCCTTCATTCAGCAAAAAGAAAAAGAGTCCTTGTGGCACCTTAGAGACTAACAAATTTATTTGAGCATAAGCTTTTGTGAGCTACAGCTCATTTCATCAGATGTATGCAGTGGAAAATACAGTGGGGAGATTTTACATACACAGAGAACATGAAACAATGGGTGTTACCATACACACTGTAACAAGAGTGATCAGGTAAGGTGAGCTATTACCAGCAGGAGAGTGGAGGGGGGACCTTTTGTAGTGATAATCAAGGTGGGCCATTTCCAGCAGTTGACAAGAACATGTGAGGAACAGTAGGGGGGAAATAAACATGGGGAAATAGTTTTACTTTGTGTAATGACACATCCACTCCCAGTCTTTATTCAAGCCTAAGTTAATTGTATCCAGTTTGCAAATTAATTCCAATTCAGCAGTCTCTTGTTGGAGTCTGTTTTTGAAGTTTTTTTGTTGAAGAATTGCCAGTTTTAGGTCTGTAATCGAGTGACCAAAGAGACTGAAGTGTTCGCCGACTGGTTTTTGAATGTTATAATTCTTGATGTCTGATTTGTGTCCATTTATTCTTTTACGTAGAGACTGTCCAGTTTGGCCAATGTACATGGCAGAGGGGCATTGCTGGCACATGATGGCATATATCACATTGGTAGATGTGCAGGTGAACGAGCCTCTGATAGTGTGGCTGATGTGATTAGGCCCTATGATGGTGTCCCCTGAATAGATATGTGGACACAGTTGGCAACAGGCTTTGTTGCAAGGATAGGTTATTGTGGTTTTGTTGTGTGGTGTGTGGTTGCTGGTGAGTATTTGCTTCAGGTTGGGGAGCTGTCTGTAAGCAAGGACTGGCCTATCTCCCAAGATCTGTGAGAGTGATGGGTCATCCTTCAGGATAGGTTGTAGATCCTTGATGATGTATTGGAGAGGTTTTAGTTGGGGCTGAAGGTGATGGCTAGTGGCATTCTGTTATTTTCTTTGTTGGGCCTGTCCTGTAGAAGGTAACTTCTGTGTACTCTTCTGGCTCTGTCAATCTGTTTCTTCACTTCAGCAGGTGGGTATTGTAGTTGTAAGAATGCTTGATAGAGATCTTGTAGGTGTTTGTCTCTGTCTGAGGGGTTGGAGCAAATGCGGTTGTATTGTAGAACTTGGCTGTAGACAATGGATCGTGTGGTGTGGTCTGGATGAAAGCTGGAGGCCTGTAGGTAAACATAGCTGTCAGTAGGTTTCCGGTATAGGGTGGTGTTTATGTGACCATCGCTTATTAGCACCGTAGTGTCCAGGAAGTGGATCTCTTCTGTGGACCGGTCTAGGCTGAGGTTGATGGTGGGATGGAAATTGTTGAAATCACGGTGGAATTCCTCAAGAACTTCTTTTCCATGGGTCCAGATGATGAAGATGTCATCAATGTAGTGCAAGTAGAGTAGGGGCATTAGGGGACAAGAGCTGAGGAAGCGTTTTTCTAAGTCAGCCATAAAAATGTTGGCATACTGTAGGGCCATGCGGGTACCCATAGCAATGCCATTGATTTGAAGGTATATATTGTCCCCAAATGTGAAATAGTTATGGGTGAGGACAAAGTCACAAAGTTCAGCCACCAGGTTTGCCGTGACATTATTGGGGATACTGTTCCTGACGGCTTGTAGTCCATCTTTGTGTGGAATGTTGGTGTAGAGTGCTTCCACATCCATAGTGGCTAGGATGGTGTTTTCAGGAAGATCACCGATGGATTGTAGTTTCCTCAGGAAGTCAGTGGTATCTCGAAGATAACTGGGAGTTCTGGTAGCGTAGGGCCTGAGGAGGGAGTCTACACAGCCAGACAATCCTGCTGACAGGGTGCCAATGCCTGAGATGATGGGGCATCCAGGATTTCCAGGTTTATGGATCTTGGGTAGCAGATAGAATACCCCTGGTCGGAGTTCTAGGGGTGTGTGTGTGCGGATTTGTTCTTGTGCTTTTTCAGGGAGTTTCTTGAGCAGATGGTGTAGTTTCTTTTGGTAACCCTCAGTGGGATCAGAGGGTAATGGCTTGTAGAAAGTGGTGTTGGAGAGCTGCCTAGCAGCCTCTTGTTCATATTCCGACCTATACATGATGACGACAGCACCTCCTTTGTCAGCCTTTTTGATTATGATGTCAGAGTTTATGAGGCTGTGGATGGCATTGTGTTGTGCACGGCTGAGGTTATGGGGCAAGTGATGCTGCTTTTCCACAATTTCAGCCCGTGCACGTTGGCAGAAGCACTCTATGTAGAAGTCCAGTCTGTTGTTTCGACCTTCAGGAGGAGTCCACCCAGAATCCTTCTTTTTGTAGTGTTGGTAGGAAGGTCTCTGTGGGTTAGTATGTTGTTCAGAGGTGTGTTGGAAATATTCCTTGAGTTGGAGACATCGAAAATAGGATTCTAGGTCACCACAGAATTGTATCATGTTCGTGGAGGTGGAGGGGCAGAAGGAGAGGCCCTGAGATAGGACAGATTCTTCTGCTGGGCTCAGAATATAGTTGGATAGATTAACAATATTGCTGGGTGGGTTACAGAAACCATTATTGTGGCCCCTTGTGGCATGTAGTAGTTTAGATAGTTTAGTATCCTTTTTCTTTTGTAGAGAAGCAAAGTGTGTGTTGTAAATGGCTTGTCTAGTTTTTGTAAAGTCCAGCCACGAGGAAGTTTGTGTGGAAGGTTGTTTTTTTATGACAGTATCTGATTTTGAGAGCTCATTCTTAATCTTTCCCTGTTTGCTATAAAGGATGTTGATCAGGTGGTTCCGCAGTTTCTTTGAGAGTTTGTGGCACAAGCTGCTGGCACAAGCTGCCAGCATAGTCTATGTGGTATGTAGATTGTAATGGATTTTTTACATTCAGTCCTTTTGGTATGATGTCCATCTGCAAACTGGATACAATTAACTTAGGCTTGAATAAAGACTGGAAGTGGATGTGTCATTACACAAAGTAAAACTATTTCCCCATATTTATTCCCTCCCTACTGTTCCTCACACATTCTTGTCAACTGCTGGAAATGACCCATCTTGATTATCACTACAAAAGGTCCCCCCCCTTCCACTCTCCTGCTGGTAATAGCTCACCTTACCTGATCTTGTTACAGTGTGTATGGTAACACATATTGTTTCATGTTCTCTGTGAATATAAAATCTCCCCACTGTATTTTCCACCGCATGCATCCAATGAAGTGAACTGTAGCTCACAAAAGCTTATGCTCAAATAAATTTGTTAGTCTCTAAGGTGCCACAAGTACTCCTTTTCTTTTTGCGGATACAGACTAACATGGCTGCTACTCTGAAACCTTCATTCAGCGGTGAACTGAAAATGGTTAATTAAATAAGAGAGATGTCAGGCAGCTTGAATTGTATAGAGGCAAAGGCATACACAGAGTTTGAAGCATGAATAGAGATTAAAAGGGTGAAGGGATGTAAATGGAGATGGAAAATCTAAGGTGTGAAAGCCTTTTAGAAAGAATATGAAAACACTGTGCTACCACTGTACAAAAAGGATGGCAGCAGCATAAAGCAGTTGAGCAACTTGGATATCCTTAAATCTGCCATGAATGAGCAAGAAGCTGAGAGTGACTTGGCCACTTCATATATCTTTATAACAGCTTATTACATAGCTAAAAAGGGTTTGTCTTCTAGTGAATACATCGAGTTCACTGTTCCAGAGTGTTTGAAGAGGAAAGCTGGTTTAGTACTGTAAGTAATGAGTCACATGCAGGTATAATTAAGTGCATTTCTATACATATTATTTTAAAGTAAGCATTGAAAAGAAATCACTACTGAGTGTGCTCCATGAAGAAAACTCTAGCATAAAAGCAAAGAGTGGTGCTTAATTATTTGAGAGGCAGTTTTGATGCAGTGAAGCTGGTTGCTTTTCTTCTCAGACTCTCAGATGATAGACCCAAGCAACTGTTAACTATCACATCTCTCATGTCCCTGAAGCTGCAGGAATCTTTAAAGAGATTCTATACAAGCACATACTCTATATAGGCAGACAATAGCTACCAGTAGCCAAATCACTGCAGCAACTGTTCAAACAAGAAGCCAAATAGGGCAGATTCCATGCAATTTGCCACTGTTTACTCAGGATTTAGGAAGCACCACTAGTTCCTGGTCCCCTTCTCATGCCACCAGGCCCAAGGACACTCCCAGGGAGCCCCAACAGGCTGGGTAGGGCTGGGTACTGGGTAGGGCTAACACTTGTGCCCAGGTGCTGTATATAATCACCTGCCCAAGAAAAGAGTAGGAAGCCCATAGAAGTTCAGGGGACTGAGTGGGGATTCATGGCGACAACACATAATGGGGGATAAAAGAGCTGAGACCCAATGGAATGGCATAAGGGATGAGCCCCTCTCCCTGTAGGCACGGTCATGCCATTGCACATCCCTGAGCCAGAATGGTGGCATAGGAAATCCCAAATCCTTCTGCTCAGTCTGCTGCATATTCCCTGCACATATCTTCCAAAGGCCTGACTCAGTGTATGTGGCTCAGAGACACCGTACAGCACTAGAGCTGATTACTGGAGTAGGGACTCTCTTATGGGTCACAGATACTGCACATAGGAGAACCTGCAGGGAATAGGGCCAATATAGTATAGGAAGGGAGAGAAGGGCCACGAAAAAAATTGAGCCTCTAACTGGCTTGTGGGATAGGTATGTGGGTCAGGAAGCAAACAACACACTCACAAAACAATGAGGAAACAGCACTGATCATGCCTGGCAAAAGATATTCCAGCTTCTCAGTCTAATCAACAGCAGTGGGTGCTGTATAAGAAGCATGTGATGCCCATGCTTTGTTTTGGAGCAGGTGTTCTCACAACAAATTTTTTGGTGGCCTCAAGAGTGTGGCCACCAACTCGTGCTGGTGGCCGCACTGATACTTTTTCCTAAAATACTTAATTAGCTTTAGGAAAAAACCAAACAAATATGCACATATACACATCCATCATTGTAATATATTTATGTAGAGTTTTCTTTCTGGACTCAATAATAAAAATAATGCAGTGAACAGTGATGTTAACAAATATACAAGTACCACTTTTCACAACCTCCCAGCTAGCTAGTAAGTCTGCTGTGAAAAGTGATATTTGCATGTTTATTAATAACACTTTTCAAAGCAAGCCCCAGGACAAATTAAGCCCTGGATGCAGGGATAAGAGGGGAAGGCAGCGAGGGTCAGGGGCGATGGTGGAGCCCACTGCCCAATCACCCGGAGCTGAATCCCAAACCCCATTGCCCCCCTGCAAGGTGGGTTGAGCACTCACCTTGCTCCTGCAGCGTTTTGTCCCATTTGTCTCCAGAGGTGGTGCAGGGTGGCACATCAGGAGCAAGGGACAGTGGGGAGGGGGAAAAACATCTGCTCCTATCACCACCAAGAGGTGGTTGTGGCCTGGTTCCCTCATGTGGCCACAGTGACCACATTTGAGAAATTCTGTTTTAGAAAGTATCCTGGCTTGTGCCATGACACCTTTATTTTTGATGCTTCCCCCATTTCAGGCATCTCTCTCTGCCACTGGTATGACTACCTACGAGGTAGGTGTGACATGCTCTCAGACTGCATTTGTGTCTCTGGGCCTCTGACACGCACATTTAGCAGCAGACAGGTTTAGGCTGCAGAGAAATAATAAGGTGGGGAATGAGATTGTTTAATATTCACACACTGTTTGCTTGATGCCCTCTCTCCCACAACCCAATTGAGGAAGAGAAGCACCAGCCCCTATCATTCTATGATCATTAGTGCAAGAGAGGGTGGAAGTCCCCTATCTGGTGGCTTTCAGTCAATGATATTTTCAATGTGTGGTCTAGTAATCCACTGAATGAATGACCTTCCTTTGGACAGCTGGGCATAGTGCCCAAGCGACCCTGATATGGTGCTGATAGGGGGAGTCAATGCACAGTTGCCAGAGTTTACTGGGCAGTTGCAGTGGGGCTATGACTGGGAGTCACAGGAGTGTGGAGAGAGACTGCCCAGCTATTCCCTGGGGTAATGGGCAGCAATGGTTGGCAACAGAGAAGTGCAGGGAAGAGAAATAACATTGTGGAGGTGGATTTGCCCTGTGTCCAGCAGTAGGTTGCTGTCATTTGTAACCCCAACAGGAACTGACATGAGGAAAGCATGAATTATAGTGGAGACTGTGGCCTGTGTGCGGCCTATGCCACAAAGTCTCTCTGAATCTGCAAAGACACTGCCACGCAGGCTCAGTGATTTGTGGATAGCCCCTTGTAGTTGATTTACTCCTCTGCAATTTGAAAGCTTACAACGCTTCAAAAAGGACATAATTATAAAAGCCAACTGTAGAGAACTGGTAATCACTTTGACTTTTTGGTAATCACTTTGACTTTTTGCCTATCACTTAAAATCTATCTTTTGTAGTCCATAAACTGGTTTTATCAGTGAGTTTACCTGAAGTGTTTGGTAAATCTGCTCAGCTCTTCATCACTTTCCATTGATGAAGTGGTGAACCAATTAATAAACTTGCACTGCTCGTCTTGAGCAGTGCACGACAGTATATTCCTGAGGTACAAGGCAGGGAGCTTGGGGGATTTGGCTGGTGCCTTTCTCTGTATGATTCCTGTGTGGCTTTGGGTGCATTCATGCAATCTAGCTGGATGTGGGGATCCAAATGCAGTTGTGCTGAATGTTAACAGTGCCTAGAGGGGTTTGCTGCTTTGTGAGAGACAGTGTGAGAGACAGCCCAGGCTGCCCCACAGTCCCAGGCTGCACCCCAGGGATCTCATCACAGATTAATTGTTCAGAATCCCTAAAGAAGTGATAATTAAAGGGTGGCCTGCAGAAATAAGTAATTGCTGTCCGAATATAAGAGACTGGAGACTGGAACTGCAGACATGAACTTACTGTGATAGAAGAGGTGATTGTCAAGGGCTGTAAGGTTGTAATTCCAATGAGCCTTTGAAAAGAAATGCTACAAAAGATCAGCAAAGGTCATTTAGGAATTGAAAAGTGCAAACAATGAGTATGAGAGGTGCTGTATTAGCCACAGATCAATCATGACATTACTAATGTAGTAGGAAACTGCTTTTCATGCTTAAAATACAAGCCATGCCAACAGGCAGAGCCACTGAAACCTCATCCAGGTCCACAAAGGCCTTATGAGAAAGTAGGCACTGATTTATTTACCTGGCAATCAAAGGATTATTTAATAGTCACAGATTATTATTCTCTGTATCAGAAATTTGCACACTGCATGGTACTAATAGTAAATCAGTGATAGCTGGCATGAAGGATACCTTCTCCAGACATGGAATTCCAGAATTATCTTAGCTATAATGGGTTGCAATTTTCCTTTGCAGATTGTAGGCAATTTGCCATAGATTGGGATTTTCATCACAAAAAATCAGGTCCAAATTACCCCCAATCAAATGGACTTGAGGAAAGGTCTATACGCGCAGTAAAGAACCTTATGAAAAAGACTTTTGACAGTGGGGTGATTTGTATAAAGTGTTACTGGTTTACCAAAGTCTTCCACTGGAGAATGGCTTTTCTCTGGCTCAGCTGTTAATGGAAGAAGGATCAGATCTACTTACCAATTACTGATAACCTGCTGAAATCTCATAACAATGAAACCATACAGAAGATGAAAGAAAATCAGAAGCGGAAGAAGATATATTATTTTTGTAAAAGGGCCCATGAGCTCCTATCTATTAACCCAAGTGATAAAGTGTGCACGAGGAATCACACCTCTAATACTTGGAGCCAAAGCGGTACCATTAAAGAACAGTTGCATCCAAGATTTTATGTAGTCCAGACAGACCAGGGGGACACATTTCAATGTAATCAAAGGGATTTACAAGTAATCCCAGAAATTTACAATGCATTGACAGAAGATGTGGACTCTGGCATGTCCCATCTGATTGATCCTTTATCATCAACACACAAAGGAAAAACTGTCAAGGAACAAGAAAACAACTCAGATGCTAATGGAAGGCTGTTACTGAGAAGATCAGAGCAGGAGATTAAAGTCCTGAAAGACTTATAGAGACTTGCTAACCTACTTGGAGAAGGGGTAGTTGAGGAAAGTGTTTGGTACAGACTCACTCAAGAGTGATTTGCTGGTAATCTCTCCACTCTCTAGGTAGTTGACACATTAGGTTTATAGAAATTTACTACATGGATTGAGAATTTAATGCATATGTTATTAGATCAGTGGTTCTCAAACTTTTGAGGCTCACGCCCCCCCTTACGTCTGTCTGCGCCCCCCTGCAGTCATTGCTGGGAGTGGGGACATGGCAGGGGAGCTGGGGGAGAACACGGAGAGAGGTAAGAGGGCAACAACTGGGAGTGGGTCTGGGCCAGGAGCGGGGCCACTGCCATGGGCCGTGGCTGGGGGCAGGAGTGGAGCCGTAGCCAGGCTGCAGTGGGGGCCAGCAGCCAGGTGCTGCTCCACTCCCAGCCTTGCCCCCAGCCTTGGCCCCAGGCTGGGAATGGAGCCACAGCTGGGCCACAGTGGGGGCTGGCAGCTGGTCTCCCAGCCGGGTGAGGATCTGTGCCCTGGTGGGGAGAGGCTAGGCATGTGGCTGGGAGGAGCCAGGGACGTAGCTGAGGGTGGGACTGGGGCAGAGCTGGGGGCGGGGAGCTGCTCCCTCCCCGCCACTGTGGGGGCTGGCCTGGGCCCTGCCGCACCCCCCTGGATGGTCCTCCATGCACCCCTAGGGGGACATGCCCCACACTTTGAGGATCTCTGTATTATATAGTTGTTAGCTGTGTGTATATATATATATATGAGTTAATTTGTTTTTCTTTAAGAAGGAAGATGTAGAGATATGTTTATAGAAGATTATAATTTAGAGACACTCCTTCATAAGGGACAGTATTAAGAACACAGGAATTTGGAGATGTGCCCTGAAGACGTGGGTTGGGAAATGGCTATGTGAAGCAGTTCACCAGAGATGCTCTCCAGTTTGTTTTATTAAAGTTTTGTTCTTTTCTCATTCACTGATTTATTATTTAATGAACCACAAAATCATTCCATGGACCTTTGAGAAAGTTCTCCCATGGATGAAATCCACCAAGGTGAGCTGGTGGGTGATTTACCAGCTCCTCAGTAGACTGCATCCCACAACTCCAGCCCTCCCTCGCTACCCTTCACTGTTGTGCCGGGTGCAGGGTTGATATTTCACTAATATTGGATGCCTGGGTGCAGGGTTGATATTTCACTAATTTCACCCACAGGGTTATTTCAGTCTGTTTGTTACTGTGGACTTTTGGTCTTTTTTTGATTGCACAGACCAATTCATATGCTGATTCACACCTAAATCAGTATGCCCACAATTTATCATCCCATTCCCAGGTGGGGCAGTGGACCCCAACAAGTGTGCCTGAAATGCAGAGGTTCTGGGTTCTCCAATTTTGATGAGGATAATAAGTCCAATATTTCCAATTACTGGTCCACAAACCCACCCTCTCAACTCTAGTTTTCCAAAGAGTAATATCTTGGGATAGGTTTCTCCTCCTGCATGCTTTCTCCACTTCAATGAAACCCACAGGCAGGTGCTCAGACAAACTTTATTGGGCCAGACAACTCCAGGAGAGGTTTATGCAAGTGTACAGCTCTGGGTGGAGTGTAAGCATAGATGAGTCCATGCTGAGGTTCACAGGTCACTGAAAAAGACTTCTCCAATATATCCCCAATAGATGGGCATTATATAGTATCAAACTGTAAAAACTCTATGAAAATCATATGGGTTATCCCTATAACTTCACAATATAAACTGGGAAGGGACGAGAAACATTCAGAGGTTCCTTCTCCAGCAGCACAGGGGGATCTGGTAATATTGTTTGGGAGCTTGTTAGGGCCCTGCACATGTCTGGCTACCACATCTATATTGACTGGTATTTCACCAGCATACCTCTATTCAAAGCCCTTTCCCAAGGAAGAACAGGAGCCTGAGGTACAATCAGGAAAAACAGTAGAGGATGCCCCCAGAGCGTGGTCAGGCAACCCTTAAGTACTGGCAAGATGAGTGTCCTGTGAAGCTATGCCCTTCTGGCTGTTAAACATGCTGGCAGAAAGCCTATTTCTTGACCACCATGTACAATGAAAGAACCATCAAAGCCCCAGTCCCAGGAAGAAAGGAGCCCCAGAAGAAGCCTGTTGTACTTTAACCAATGAATGGGAGAGGTCAATAAATTAGACCGTTATAGCCATATCATGTAATCAGGAAAATGGTGGCATGGTACAAGAAACTAGGGCCTCTGTATAATGCAGCTTGCTATGCACAATTCCTGTGTTATCTTCCACCAGACATCAGGAGATTTTCACTTCACCTAGCTGAGTTTCAAGCTATCACTCATATCAAGCATGCTCGGAGCTTGAGGCAACATAGATTGAAGTATTGTTCCCTTTGACCAACTCAGCAAAGGCCACTTCATCTGAAAATTACTGCTGACCCGAGGCCATAGAAGAGATGCAGAGTCTGCAACAGGCAGGACCAAAGGCAAAATGCACTTTTTCATTGCTCAAAATGTCCAGGAAAACCAGGCCTTTGGTTGGGTGCCTGCTTTGAACATTACTGTACTTCCATTGAATATTCTTTATAAATAAACCTTTCTCATTTCTCACATACATCCTGTCTCTGTACTGCTTCTAGGGGACAATCCTAGGGAATCCATTCACCATCCCCTCCTCCTTCTCTCTCGCTGAGTTGGCTGTACACTGTTCAGCTAAGAGGATGCCCCACACAGGGAAGAGGGGATCCCAAAGATCCCAGACAAGTTTTCCCAAGCAGTATGGGAGGGTCAGGGTCCCCTGAGGAGGGAATTGGAGGGGACTCTACACTTGCTCCAGCTCTCATAGACTCATAGATTTTAAGGTCAGAAGGGACCATCTTGATCATCTAGTCTGACCTCCTGCACCTTGCAGGCCACAGAACTCACGCACCTACTCCTATAATAAACCCCTGGCTGAGTTACTGAAGTCCTCAAATCATGATTTAAAGACTTCAAGTTAAAGAGAATCCACCATTAATACTAGTTTAAACCTCCAAGTGACCTCTTCCCCATGCTTCCTTACTGCAGAGGAAGGTGAAACCCCCCCAATGTCTGCCAATCTGATCCAAGGGAAAATTTCTTCCTGACCCCAAATATGGCAATCAGTTAGACTCTGAGCATGTGAGTAAGACCCAGCAGCAAGACACCTGGGAAAGAATTCTCTTTAGTAACTCAGAGCCCTCTCCATCTAGTGTCCCATCACTGGCCATTGGAGATATTTGCTCCTAGCAGTCGCAGATCAGCTACTATTACCAGAGAAATTCTCCAGTCTCCACTTTGCTTTCCTAAATTTTTATTCTGAATAAGCACCCTGAGATGAATGCTCCAGACCATGAGTGTGCTCAGTAAGAACTTCAGATTTCTAAAATGGTGCCATGGCAAAGAGCCAAGTATGGGCGCGGGGAGGGGGAGATTGGCAGAATCACAATTCTGAGATGAATGACAACAGTGAGCATATGCAATCCTGGTGACTACTGAATATGTGCAGTAAGGGGTGACAGAGAGGACAGTTACCTGAGCAGCTAGCTGGTCAGAGCCCACCCATTCCGCTCACAACTTGTTTTAAAAGTAAGAGCTGTCAATCAGAATTCTGAGGTAATGGTCAAGACTGGGCAATTGAGAGTGAGATGACTACTTCTAAGAATAAAAAAAGTATATAAAGAGAGAGCTAAAATATAGCATAAAAGCCCAGCTACCAGCAACAATTCTGGAGTCCAGAGTGTGAGTCTGAGAGAGAGAGAGAGAGAGAGAGAGAGAGAGAGATTTGGAAAGAGCCGGGAAGCAAGCAAGGGAAGAGAAAGAAAAACTGCTGCAGAGAGAGAAAAGAAAACTTGAGTGGAGCAGAGCTGACTGATCAGGAATTGAACAGCAGCAGCAGTGATTTTTAAAATGAAACATCAACAGATTTATAGAGTAAGCTTAATATTC
This sequence comes from Lepidochelys kempii, assembly GCF_965140285.1. Taxonomy (NCBI): domain Eukaryota; kingdom Metazoa; phylum Chordata; order Testudines; family Cheloniidae; genus Lepidochelys; species Lepidochelys kempii. The sequence goes on from NC_136382.1 coordinate 39,492,660, forward strand.
TTAATAATAAGCTTAAGTTTTAATTTTAATTTAGCATAAGTATAGTATAGGATAGTATATAGGATTAGTATGTGTGTGCATGTATTGATAAGAACGCATACAATCCTGTTATTAATTGCATCGTATCTATATAACCTTTAAAGCAATTTAAGAGCTGCTGTCAGCAATTTGTTGCAAACTGGCCATGTGCAAGAAATTGCTTTGCTAAGACTCATTTAAACGATATGCTATTGTGGTTTAAGGGCTCTTTAACTTGCAATAAGGGATTTGTTTTCTCAGGGATTTTTGTGCCTTGTTTGGGATTTTTAGATCATATTGTAGTAGGGACTGTCGTCATATGTTGGCTGCATGTGTGTTCTCTCTGCATGCTGCACTGGCTCTGGCCAGATAACCTGTACAGAAGCCTCCGACTGAACTGCCCAATATAACTACAAGATTTGGTTAAGCAGCAAAGGCACCCAGCCAGGTTTATTGTCGATGAAGCACAGTATTAGTGCCTTATGCTTGCTACAAGTACACTTCATACATCTATGCCCATGACAATGGATGCAGATCAGTGACCAACTGGATTTCCATTTGCCCTTAGGCTGGCCAAAGTCACTCTGTCATAAATATAAAGGGAAGGGTAAACCCCCTTTGAAATCCCTCCTGGCCAGGGGAAAGCTCCTCTCACCTGTAAAGGGTTAAGAAGCTAAAGGTAACCTCGCTGGCACCTGACCAAAATGACCAATGAGGAGACAAGATACTTTCAAAAGCTGGGAGGAGGGAAAGAAACAAAGGGTCTGTGTGTCTGTCTATATGCTGGTTTCTGCAGGGGATAGACCAGGAATGGAGTCTTAGAACTTTTAGTAAGTAATCTAGCTAGGTATGTGTTAGATTATGATTTCTTTAAATGGCTGAAAAAAGAATTGTGCTGAATAGAATAACTATTTCTGTCTGTGTATCTTTTTTGTAACTTAAGGTTTTGCCTAGAGGGGTTCTCTATGTTTTTTGAATCTAATTACCCTGTAAGATATCTACCATCCTGATTTTACAGGGGGGATTTCTTTATTTCTATTTACTTCTATTTTTTATTAAAAGTCTTCTTGTAAGAAAACTGAAGGCTTTTTCATTGTTCTCAGATCCAAGGGTTTGGGTCTGTGGTCACCTATGCAAATTGGTGAGGCTTTTTATCCAACATTTCCCAGGAAAGGGGGGGTGCAAGTGTTGGGAGGATTGTTCATTGTTCTTAAGATCCAAGGGTCTGGATCTGTAGTCACCTAGGCAAATTGGTGAGGCTTTTTACCAAACCTTGCCCAGGAAGTGGGGTGCAAGGTTTTGGGAAGTATTTTGGGGGGAAAGACGCGTCCAAACAGCTCTTCCCCAGTAACCAGTATTAGTTTGGTGGTGGTAGCGGCCAATCCAAGGACAACGGGTGGAATATTTTGTACCTTGGGGAAGTTTTGACCTAAGCTGGTAAAGATAAGCTTAGGAGGTTTTCATGCAGGTCCCCACATCTGTACCCTAGAGTTCAGAGTGGGGGAGGAACCTTGACACAAGTGAAAATTCTCATTGCTCCAGTGCATTGCGTTCAATCTCCTTGTTGTTGCCTTCAAAGCCTATGTTAGTTTCTCCTCCTTATTTATCTCACCCAGGGCCAGATTTTTTTTGATATAGCGCAGCTCCTCTGCCCCATGCCATGAGCAGAATCTCACCATATAACCAGATTTTACTGCCTGAATAAGGTTCTCAGCAGAAGGAGAACTATTCCATTGACAGAGCTGAAGCAGCGGCTCTTATGCCGTTCTCTCCTCCCGCTGGGAGGTGGGACCAAAGTAAAGGGGGCATGGTGTGGCTGGAACTTTCCTACATGCTGCTGAACTGACACTACTGTTTCATCTTCTTGGGTTTCAAGGCTGCTCTGATTTGCACTGGAGGACCAGGCTGGCACACGGACAGACTCCGAGAGGGGAATGTGAAGGTGAGCTTTTATATCCCACCAACCTATGCTATGTCTGTATCTTCAGATGTAGCTGAGGATCTGGCCCCTTTTCTCCTATTACATCCCTCACTCTCCATCCTTTCTTCTTTCAGCTTCAGTGTAATAGAATCATAGACGATTCGGGTCGGAAGAGGCCTCAGGAAGTCATCTATTCCAACCCCCTGCTCAAAGCAGGACCAACACCAACTAAATCATCCCAGTGTCTATTTATCCACTTCCAGCCTACTTACAGAGCTCCCCAGACTGATCCACAAAGTCACTGTGCTCTCTTCTTTTAAAGCCCTACCTCTGAGAGATATAAAAAGCTTCCCGATTAAGACTTATACTTATTTTATCTATTTCTCATTATATTTTATTTTTATGTTTTATCAGACCATGTTGTAGGCCCACTGAATAACCATATTATCTTACTGGTATTGTCCCAATCCTTCCATCCTAATGTCTTCTTACAAACTATTTTCAGATAGTTAAATTCAATGAGGGGGTAAGTCCATCAGGACTGGGATCTTATCTGTATTAAGAGGTGCTTTGGGGTGCTGTTAAAATAATAACGCATTCAAAATGGATTCCTTGAGGACCTGCTCCATGATTTTGCCAGGTACTGAAGTGAGCCTCACTGGTCTGTAGTTCCCCAGGTTCCTTTTTTTCCCTTTTTAAAATATGGGCACTATATTTGCCTTTTCCCAATCGTCTGGGACCTCCCCCGATCACCACAAATTTTCAAAGATAATGGCCAATGGCTCTGCAATCACATCAGCCAACTCCCTCAGCACCCTTGGATGCATTAGATCTGGACCCATGGACTTGTGCATGTCCAGCTATTATAAATTGTCCTTAACCTGTTCTTTCACCACTGAGGGCTGCTCACCTACTCCCCATGCTGTTGTCCAGTGCAGCAGTCTGGGAGCTTCCCCCGTCTATGAAGACTGAGGCAAAAAAAGCATTGAGTACTTCAGCTTTTTCCACATCATCTGTCACTATGTTACTTCCCCCATTCAGTAAAGGTCCCACACTTTCCCTCACCACCTTCTGTTGATAACATACCTGTAGAAACCCTTCTTGTTACCCTTCACATCCCTTGCTAGCTGCAACTCCACTTGTGCCTTGGCCTTCCTGATTACACTCCTGCATGCTCTAACAATATTTTTATACTCCTCCCTGGTCATCTGTCCAAATTTCCACTTCTTGTAAGCTTCCTTTTTGAGTTTAAGCTCACAGAAGATTACATATTTAAGCTCATATTTAAGCCAAGCTGGTCATCTGCCAAATTTGCTATTCTTTCTGCACTTCAGGATGGTTTGTTCCTGTGCCCTCAATAAGACTTCTTTAAAATACAACCACCTTTCCTGGACTCCTTACCCCCTCATATTAACCTCCCAGGGGATCCTGCCCACCAGCACTCAAAGGTAGGGGAGAAGCTCAATAGTCATCCTCCAGAGAGTGAGGCTGGGACTCCTGGACCCAATCTGCCCACTAGTCAGAGGCAACCCCAACACAGAGAATGGCACATCCACGTTGGCCAGAGAGGAGCAACAGGAGCACTCTATCACAGGGCCACAGGAGCACTCTTCCACAGGGTCACAGGCACTCTAAGATAGCTCTATTTTATTTTCTTCTGCCCATTTTCCCCTAATTCTGATGGTGTCAGAGTATCCCTCTCCACCAACCACCACATGTAGACGTTCGTAAGGAATTGTGCACTCATATGAAACCCCTTTAGCCACACTGAAGTGGTTAAAGGCTCACTTTATGGCTTAAGAGAGAGAGTTGAATCATGTATTTTTTCTCTCTGACACACACACACCTTCATATTTACATTCCACATCAAAATCTGAAGTACTTTTAAGAAGCAAATTTGTGGCAATAGTTCTATCTGTTCTGGAAAAGGAATGTCTGTTACAGATTCCTTGTGCTAATATTTTTCTTGTCTCAAGATAACATTGGTTCATCTTTCCTTCTTTAAAACAAATATTTAAATATTGCAATAGTCAAAGTTGTCATCACCATTCAAGAATTCATAGCATTCAACTACAAATTTAATTGGGTATCTTAAATTTGTGGAAACAGTGACATCCTTTGCAAAACTGATGAATGGCTATCATATATCTAATCAACATTTATATGATATTTACAAATATATTACTGAAGAGCAGTAACTAACTCAAGGAATGGTCAGTTTTGATTCAGAAGTGTTGGTTGTTCTGGAAGACAAGGGAATAATGTTCACAGGCTCACAAAGGTAGGAGTAAAAGAGATGTTGGTTGTATTGGCAGGTTGGCAGACCACCCTGGAGGGAGAGAATATATAGAGTTGGCTGGATTCCTCTACCTCCTCAGGTTCTCCCCCTTCCACAGGCCAGCTGGGAAGGGGAGGGGGTGAGCCGATTGGCCTTCATTTTCAGTCCCTACTCCTATCAATTTAACACCCTTACTGGGCTTTCAAGGCCTCTTGCCCTCTTTAGCTGCAGACTGAGTCCCTTGTCTCTTTAGTTGCCAACAAAGCTGGAAGGGAGAAGAGAGGTGGTGGCTCCGAGCCCCACTGAAACAGCCAGGCTGGAGCTTAGCCAACCAACCCCGTCCACTTGTGGGAGAATTAGCAGCCAGCAGTGTCAAGGGGCAGAGGTCATTGAACCACAAGGGTCATCTAGTCTAACCCTCTGCCAAGGTGTAGGATTTCCTGTGTCTAAACCATCCAAGACAGGTCGCTATTCAGCCTCCTTTTGAAAATCTCAAGTGAAGGAGCTTCCACAATCTCCCAAGGCAGTCTGTTCCATTGTCCTACTGTTCTTAGAGTTAGGAAGTTTTTCCTGAGATTTAATCTAAATCTGCTATGCTGTAGTTTGAATCCACTCTCTTGTCTTGCCCTCTGTGACAAGAGAGAACAATTTTTCTCCATTTTTTATGACAGCCTTTCAAGTGTTTGAAGAGCACTACCATGTCCCCCCCTTCTATCTCCTCCTTTTCAAACTAAACATACCAAGTCCCTTCAGCCTTTGCTAATATGGTTTATGTTCCATCCTTTTGACCATCTTTGTCACTCACCTCTAGATTCTTTCCAGTTTTCTCACAGCCCTTCTATGGACTGGTGACCAAAGCTGGACACAGTAATCCAGCTGAGGACTAACCAGCTCCAAGTAGAGTAGTACTATCAATCACCTCCCATGACACGCATGCTATGCCTCAGTTAATGCAACCTAAAATTGCATTCCTTTTTTGCAGCAATTTATTAAGATCCCTCTGAATTTTAGCTCAACTTCCAAAGTATTGGCACCCCCTCCTCCCAGCTTTGTGTCATCTGCAAACTTGATCAGTATGCTGTCTATCCAGGTCATTAATAAAGATGTAGAACAACACCAGATCCAGAACAGATCCCTGTGGAACCCCACTTCCCTCCAATCTGACATCATTCCATTAATAATTACTCTTTGTTTGTGGGTGCTTGACCAATTATGTATCCACTTAATGATAGTTCTGCCAAGTCCACATTTCTCCAGTCCACTTATCAGAATGTTATATGGGAAGGTGTGAAAAGACATGCTGAAGTCCAGGTATATTATGTCCACTGCATTCCCCCATCCATCCAGGTATATTATGTCCACCTCATTCCCCCATCCATCAAATCAATTACCCTGTCAAAGAAGGAAATCAAGCTAGTTTGACATGATATGTTCTTGGTAAATCCATGATGGCTACTAGTGATTACCCCTTCATTCTCCAGGCATTCTCAAATTTAATGCAGGAGTTGTGAACCATGCTGCAGTAATCAGGTCTGGGACTGGCCCATGCCCTACCCTTTGTGGGAGAAATGGACCCTGGGTGGCAGCAACAGGGGTGAACTCTAGGGGCAGAGCAGAGAAAAGGGAACTACAGAAGCACCCAGGGCAGAGTTTAGTCCCTCTGAACAGTGGAGGATTCCAGCTGAGCCCTCCTGGAGGCTTTGAGATTCATAGCAATGTATGAGGGCAGTGAATTCTACCCAGAACTCAGTGAAGGAATCACAGCTTTAAACACCACCACCACCACCACACAAAGACAGGCTCTCAGTAGCCTCAGCCAAGGTAAGGGGATTGGGATCTTTCCCCCTGGATGCAGAGTGTGATCATACACAGATAACAGCAAAGAAGCTTCTGAAGAGCAGAAATGAGCAAAGAACAGGAGGGGAGGAACCCCACACCAGCCTAGGGAGAAAAATGTAAGCAGACCTTATCCAGGATCCCAGCTGTGGTCATATACATTGAGTTGGTGGCCCCACCAGAGATTTTCAAAGAAGGTAGAGGAATGTGGCATAGGGATGCAGTAAGCAAAATGTGACAGTAGGTTTACATTTCAGTTACTCCCTGTGCAACTCAGTCAAATGCTGGTGTTGGCTCATACAGCATCCATGTAACACTCACTGCAAAGCAAAGTTGAACTGAGACTTAAATCAATGTTTGAAATTTTTATTTTTGAATTGAAACAAAATTGAAAATGTGTTGATGCACTTTTAAATTTTTCATGTTCAACTGGTTTTGAATGTTCTGTTTCAATGTGGGATTTTTGGTTTTTGTACTCTATTCTTCAACTAATTAACACAAAATACTGGATATATGTCACAAATAGTTATTAATTACTATTAATTATTATTGTTGTTTTATTATTATTAATTTAGCTAATGCCTTTATCCAGGGTGACTTCATTAATTCAGCAGTTTATCATTCATTTTGACTGGGTTTGTTTTGCTATAACAACCGCCGGGCTATAACAAACAAAAGGCTTGGATCCCAATAGGTTCGTTATAGCAAGGGTGTACTGTTATTAAAAGGGCACTGGTGTGCACAGAAATGGGCAGCATAGGATATAACAAGTATTATTACTTTTTTGATTTTTTTCCCCAGTGTTGATGGCAGTCATTCTTTGGTGTGAGGAATTTAGAAATAAAAAGGTTTGCTTTTGGTGTGACAATCAGGCAGTAGTTCATATTAACTGACAGTCAGCTAAGCTGGGTCTGGTAATGAGTCTACTGAGGGCATTTGCACTGCACTGTAAGGGCAGTGCTGATGTTATATCTCAATTTCAGAATGACAGATTCCAGGAGTTCTCACAATCTTCTAGCTGAGACCTGCAGGTGATGCCTCGCCAGTTGTGGAACCCTGACTAATGATGACTTTAGGATTGGAAGAAAACTCTATTGCCTTGAGGACATTCAGGGATTACAAGACTTATTTTCAAGTTTCAGAGTAGCAGCTGTGTTAGTCTGTATTCGCAAAAAGAAAGGGAGTACTTGTGGCACCTTAGAGACTAACAAATTTATTTAAGCATAAGCTTTTGTGAGCTACAGCTCACTTCATCAGATGCATCTGTAGCTCATGAAAGCTTATGCTCAAATAAATTTGTTAGTCTCTAAGGTGCCACAAGTACTCCTTTTCTTTTTAAGACTTATTTTGTTTGGCTCAAGGAACTTAAGAGGTAGGAAACAACTCCAGCATATTGGGCCAGTCCCTGAGCTTCATGTGTGCTGGCCAGGAAGCAGTGAAAAGAAAGCAGTGAAAAGAAAATTTTGTTCTGAGGCCACCCCAACAGGCTTCTCCAGCAAGGGATAGATGCTGTACTTTCACTCACTGTCCAACAGCCATGGCAGGGTTGGCAAGTGATTAATGAGAGACTTATCAGCATCCAGTTCCATAACAGTTGTGGGTATTACCCCATCGTTGTAGTGTACGACCCCATCAACACCACAGTCAAGAATGCTGCTAAAGGTAATTTTTTTACCATCAAGTGCAGATAGTTTATAATGGAACTCCAAGAAGAGCTGTCATCATTATTCTGAGTGACTTTAATGTGCAGGTAGGAAAGGATAATGATACCTGAGGAAGTGTGCTTGGGTCTCTTGGTATCTGGAAGCAGAACAGAAAGGGGAAGGGACTGCTTGAATTTGGAGCAGCCAATGACATTTTTATCACTGACTTGTTCTTTCATCACCTGAACATTCACAAGCTGACCTTGTACAGCCCAGATGGTTTCACTGTGTCCTCATTAACAATCATTTGCAGTTAACAGTCATGGAGGTACAAGTTCAGAGGTGCTGAACTTCACACTGACCAGACTTCTGCTGCCAAAAATGCACCTCTGACTTCGATGACAGCCAGTTAATGGGCCAAAATTAGCCTGATTCAAGCAAAAGTACTTATTACAACCAAGGTATGAGATGGCTTTCTGCTCTTAACTGGTTATGCCATTGGAGCATTAAGGCCTGAAATCTAACTCATTCTGTCATATGAGGAGGAAAGGCATTGTTTCAAGTCATTAGTGCTGACTACTGTCAGCTTAGTGATGGAGCCTCAACCCTTAAAACATCATCCATGGATCAGTGAGAAGATGCTTACTGCAGTCAGAGCTAAGAAAAAAGCAAGGCTATAATTCAAGTCTTTAAAGACAAGCATTGAGAGCAAAAGCAAAGACTAAATGAGTTTGACTTCAGAATATTGTCAAGTCATTGTGTAAGCAAAATAAGGAATCTTTGGCATCAACTTAGGCAGCCAATTTAGAACAGACTGCCACCAGGCATGATTTTCACCACCTGGTAAACAAATTTGCTGAGTTTGGGGAGAAGGTGGCACCAGCATGTCCAGTAAAGAATTGGGATGGCTGCATTAACCAGAGACTGCAAAATTAGTAGCATCAATGTGAAAGACCATTGTGAAAGACATTGTCATTGTCAACTGTCCACCATCTATTGTCATTCTTCCTTTTGAAATGGAATGGGAAGTTTTGGTAGGCCCACTTTTGTTCAGCCAATATGAGATACAGATTGAAGTCCATATATTTAAGTCTGGAAAGGCACCAGGAATTTGTAACATCACCCCTGAGTTGAAGACAGGTGCATAGGCTCTTCCAGACCATTCACCACACTAATATCCCAAATGACTAGAAGAAGGTGTTGTTCTGCCTCTGTTCAAAAAGGACAACAATGTCAAATGTAGTAACTATAGAGATATTATGCCATTGTTGGTCCCAGAAAAAGTCTTTGCTTCCATGTTAATGTCTCAATTCCTGTGTGTGTGTGTGTATATATATATATATATATATATATATATATATATATATATATATATATATATATAAATAATAAAAAGTTAACAGAAAACACAAGAATTGGCAAATTTGCAGTTTATGCACAGAACAATGTCCTGGAAAACAAGGCCACGGGGAGCTGCCCGTGACCGTGCCTGTGGACGGTCAATGTAAAGAAACTGTCTTGCGGCCCACCGGCGGATTACCCTGATGGGCTGCATGCAGCCCGCGGGCTGCAGGTTGCCCACCAGTGCCCTAGACAATATGCTACAGGTTAATATATTTCTAGATGGTCATGTCCTATACTCTGAGAATCAGAATGTCAACACTGGCGATATGAAGAAAAACGTAACAGCACTGGAGAGATGCTGGCATATTGAGGATAGTCAGACTTATGCCTGTTTGTTAAGACAAGGGGATATGGGCTTTATTCTACCCCAAAGTATTCAAACTTGATAAGATTGGCTGCAGCACAGAAATATGGTAGATCCTAAACAAAAAAGAAATTATGTATTTTCAACAAACCTCTATAAGAAACTTGAATTTCCTACAACTAACACTTAATATTTCTCTCCATCTTTTGTGGTTACAGCACAGAGAATGCAGAATACACAGATTTTCTGGCACATATGATTTTTTAAAAAACAATCAATCCAGTAAGTCAATATTTCTTATTTTCCAACATTTCAGTTCAAGTTCCCATTTCTAACATTTTCCTTCTGTATTAAAAGTATTTCCCCTTTAGCATTAATATTACTGGAAGTGACTTTACTTTCATGTATTCATCACACATGTAAACGATATCTTAGAGTTATTTAATGTTAAATATGTTAATTTTTTAAATTATTACAATTTGAAATAGGCTGTGAAGTACTTAAAATGAACCACATTTTAACATTACATCTGTCATTAATGATAAATTAAACATTCTTTTTACACTCTCTAATTTCACTAATTAGGACACACAATTATCATTAAGATTGCTTACAGCTGACATTAATGTGGTGAAACTGCAGTCTATCTTACTGCTTAATTTTTGCATACTACTTTCTAAATGATTTATACCTCTCAGTGGGTTTTTTGCAGTTTACAAACTAGATTTTATTAGAAGTAATCCTATTAGTTTTTTCCATTATCTCCTTATTCACCACACAATATTCAGGTGTCTTCCATTATGTTTTCTGTCTCTACAATTTCTTCACAGTAGTATTTTCCCTTTCTCTCTATTTCCTCAGTATTTGTTTTCTGTAAACTAATATAACATTTGTAATGTTTGAATGAGAGAAATTTTTGAATATGGAATCATTAACAGGGGGATTTTCAAAGGGGATGATGTGAATATACAACAGGGAATCTGAACACTCTTTTATGGAACTTACAGCAATTGTCAAAGTTGAGAGTAGATGTCACTGGAATTTTTAAAATTTAACCCCTGCCCTTGAGGTGTAAGCGACCTAAGCACTCTGTCCTTAGCTTTATTTCCTACCCTGGCATAGGTAATGGGGAGCATCTCCAATGTGTTAAGTGTCAGTGACAAGTTCTGTCTTTTTAGGGGTGCAGGCATATGCTAGTCTGTGGTCTAGCTGTCACTATATATCTGATGAGCCTCATCACTTGAAATGTATCTTATCAATATTTTGTGCCTACCTTTCACCCTCCCCTCCTATGGTAGGAGAAAACCAACAGAAGTTTACTTCATGAGATAGAGATTTCAGACTTGCATTTACATGAGACATTAGACCCACAAAAAGAAAGATCACTGCCTGGAAAGTTTTCCCACTTTAGCCTCCCATCAGAATGATTATATTGGCCAATGAAATCACTACTTTTCGCCACAGCAATGCATACAACCAGCACATCCCTGGAATATTATAAAATTATTCATTCCAAGTCCATACAACTTCTGCATTTCACACTCACATTCATCACAAGTTAGTGCTTGCTGTATTCCTTATTTGGGTTTTCAGCATGTCAAGCAAAAAACCTCACCTACCTTATTTGCACTCCCACTCCCACACTGTGCCCTTGTGCTTATGTTGCCTTTTTTATTTTATACTACTGTCTGAAACCCCAAGAAACCCAGACAAAAAGCTTTATAAAAAAAAAAGTTATACCATAAAAGAAAGCATATGTGAACAGAAATCTAGATTACACATCTATTTGAATACCAATTTTGCAACTGTAGTTTAAAAGAGATCACTATTATATTTTGCAATATTTACCTTCAATGTCTCTTTTCTATCTTTTTAATGTTTGTGTCAGATGAATTCTTGGTAAGTTTACAGTTTTGTTTGCTGATATAAACAGTTGGTTACTTGGTGTCAGACTTCAGATAAATATACCAAATAGAACATAGACTAAAGAAAAAAATCTAAAACTAAAACCCCCCTCTCTATCCACTGTTAGAGTGAGCAGGCACGGTGGAATTCTCCTAGCTATTGGTTTTATTGGTAAGACCTTGAATCTTTATATAACGATGCACAGTCACACTGAAGTTAGTGGGGCTATGCCCAAACTAATCAGTACTGGGACCTAAGTGGCTACTAGTGAGTAAGGTAAAGAAGAAGTGTAGATACCAATCCATAAACCCCAAAGATTTTTTTTATTCATACTAGGTTCTATGATCACAAAGCTTCTCTGAACTCACTATATCCCTGAAAATGTATTATGTGGTCAACAGTGCTCACTAAAAGATTATGTTCCTGAAAAAATAATGTACTCAAGAAATACCAAGTAATAGTGCCATCTACTGTTCTTATTTTGTGTAATAAAAAAATGTCAGGATGTTCCTTCATGATACTTTGCTTTCTGTTGTAAAAAACTGTGTTAATCGTTGCAGTTATTTTCTTTCTAGTTATGTACACATATTGACATTAGCATTAACAAAGACTAGAATGGCATGGTATGCCATTAATAAAGTACTGTAACACAATTAATGTCAACTCAAAATGAAACATTAAAACAAACATCAGGTAGACTTTGGACATAAGGATGATCTAGCAGGTAGGGAACAAGCTTTCCTATGCAACATAACTATGAAAAAACTCTTTCAAAAAACCTCTCAAAATCTCGCTTGTAATAATTTTTTACAGTTCTAGCTAAAACAAAAACAAATGTACATTTTTCAGTGAAGGACATTATATATTGCACATTTTGGAAACAGAAAAAAATGACTATTTATATACACACATATATACACATACTCAGAGCAATGTTCTGTATTGAAATTTGACTTTATCAACTTAACCCATTCAGTACTCTATCTCTGTTACGTTCCTGAGTCATGGTTGAGAGAGTCTTAGGGATGGTAGAGAAGCAAATCATCCCAAAGCAACATAGTTATTTGCAAAAGCAACATTCTCTCCCTCCAGTCTTCTTCTCTCACCATCACGAGAGAGAGGTAAACAGAAGACAAGATAAGTACTCAGAATTACCATGAATATTATCCCTAAGCATACATCAATCACCATTTGACAGATCTCACACACAGTATTTCCATTCTTTTGTCCATTACTAAAGACAACCAACAAAATGAGTGGCATAAATTAGATGCTCAAAGAAGACTAAAGATTTATTCTTGTAGAATTTAGAGGAATTCAGCAGCTTTTGAGATAAACAGGTACCCAAATGTACAAGTTCTTGATGCATAAGGACAGGCATTCAAGAGGCTTACAGAGCCAACAAAAATAGAGCTAAGGCTGTTTAACAGGAGGAAAAATCTTGCAAATATGTATACAGATACCAGCTATTCTAAACTAGACCTTCATTCATCATCAAGTCAGATTTTGGAAGATAGCAAAGACCATAGCCTGATAGACCTAAGGACAAAATTCTGAAGTCCTTAGTTTTATTCACTCCTTATTCAGGCAAAACTCATGGTTTGTGAATCAAAGTGTAACCCCCAAGGAGCTCACCTAGGTTCCTGGGGCTCTGTGTGCTGGTAGCTCAGGGAGAGGCCCACTGACCCTGGTAGGGAGGGAGAGCCAAGGGCAGAGTCAGAGTCTGCTCTGGTTGGCAACCAATAGGGAGAGAGATGTCCCTCCCAGGGAGATGAGGAGGGGGAAGAAGTCATTTTGGAGCCGTCTGGAGCCAGCCAGGGAAAGGACAGGAGCTAGTGAGTCCCAGGTCTGCATGCAGGGTTCCCTGTGAGAACTGGCCCCTGGGGACCTAAAAGCAAGATCCCTCATCTTGATCCTTTCCCTCTCCAAGGTGACTCCGAGTTTGTAGACAGGTTTCAGAGTGATAGCCGTGTTAGTCTGTATCAGCAGAAAGAACGAGGAGTACTTGTGGCACCATAGAGACACAAATTTATTTGAGCATAAGCTTTCGTGGGCTAAAAGCCCACTTCATCAGATGCATGCATGAATTTGTTAGTCTCTAAGGTGTCACAAGTACTCCTCATTCTTCCAGTTTGTAGAGTTTGCTAGGAAAACTTCTCCCAAGCAGGCTCAGACTGATCTAGGTGAGATCAGTCACCACATGGCACCACTAATCTGGCTGCTAGTCCAGGGCTGCTGCCTGCTGTGAGTGTGTCTGTGTGCTGGGGTGGGAGACTAAAGTTTGGATTTTAGGATAGTTTTGTAATGTGCATCTTTAGCCCTGCACCCCTTCGTGGTGAGGGGAAATCCTAGGACTAGAAGTAGCCTGACTCCTGCATGAAGAGGATGCCTGCCAGCAGTGATCATCAGCCCCTCTACATAGACTGAGGAGTCCAGTACATCTCTGAACCTGAGGATCATTCACAGAGTTTGTGAGTGCACCATCTTTTAGTTAGCTAGTCAGGGAAATTGGTTGGGAGACCCCTTACTCCCTGAACTATGTCCTCAAGCCAGGGGGTAAGGGTTTGTGGATTTTATTACTTGCTGCATATTAAACCTGAGGAAGGAGTTACCACCTTATCCTACTTGTGAGTCCTTTGGACTGTACTGAACCCAGTCAGTCGCATTGCTAACTGCTGCACAGAAGATATCATGGTCACAGGTCATCAAGGGCCACAGAAAAGTACATGTAGCAATGGAACACTAACTTTATATTTGCTATATCAGGTCACATGGCTGGGGAACTTCACAGGTATTATCAACAGGGGCACCAGTGACCCTGAGAATAATGTTTTACCCTGTTATATTTATCTCCTGTTTAATATAATTACTGAGTTGAATATATTGTATGTGTTTGTGTTATTTCTTGGGAGTCCCCAATTATTTGGCAAGTAAATGGGGATTACCCTGTGTTTTGAATTTTCCTCCCAAGCTGCCCCAGTGACCCTGCCAGGAAGGACTGAGTGGAGTAGAGGCATTGCCAAATAAATTTCTGTAGGAAGAAAATAAAGCAGTTACACCCTGCTGAGTGGGTGGCAGGATCCAGAACAACCCAGGCCTGTCCATTGATACCTGTAAGCAGATTGGCATTAAAGGAGGTAACCAGATGGAGAGGGGACACTACAAAAGTTAATCAGAACACTAAAACTCCTTTTGCCTTTTTATTACTATGGCTAGTGATTCAAACTAAAAAAAAGACAGTGAACTGTGGGCTGAAAATAAGGCAACTGTACATGTTTAAAAAAATGTATTCAATTTCTCTGCCATTCTGCAAAATGACACCTGATGGCACTGCAGAGCTGACAATCATTGAAGCAATTCTCTTGAAATAAAACTGGTTGGTTACAGGTTAGCCAGCTATTTCAAATGAATAATTATGGGTCAGTACCTAGGATTGTGGGGGAGCCAAAGCTGCTTTTCCACCTGCAGTTTGGCCTGGCCTCTTCCACCTTTGAAAAGTAGCCCAGGAGAGGTATAAAATAGTTGCCTTACTGTAACACATCAGGTCAGTGAGGAAGGGCTAAAACGTTCTTTTGGTGAGACTGGTGGAGTTTGTGAATGGTTTCTGTTAACTGGAGGTGCAGAATTCACCAATACAAGCTGCCAAAGCCTAAGGGTCTCATTTTACAGCTTCTTGTACTGATGTTGAAAGTTACAGCCATAAGTTTTCTGGAAGCCATTCAATTTCCCTACTGATTTAATTAGATTTAGTTGAAAACATAGGTAAAAGTGTCCTGATGACTGAACTAAAGAATACTTGTTTGTAGTGTTGTAGTGTTGCTACAAACACTACTTGTCTCTAACATGCTGGTCCCAGAATGTTAGAGACAAGGTAAGTTAGGTAATAAATACCTTTCATTGCACCAATAGAAGTTGTTCCAATAAAAGATATTACCTCACCCACCTTGTCTCTCTAGAGAATATTTGTATTTCAGAGTGTTTCTAAGTGGTTTGGAGATTGTGGAAAAGTAGTTGTTGTAGATATTGTGCTGTGAAAAATCTTAGAAAGAAACTATTGGATAAAAGAGCAACATCAAGTTATGTGCACAAGTATTAATAAAGAACCTTCAACTGTTGGACTACTGCAGCCAACTTTAATGGACATGCAAGTGAAATATCTGATTAAGCCTCAATACAGCATAAAAAACCATTGCCGTATTTTTATCAACCAAATCTGAACAAAATAAACCCCACAAATCATATACCCTAGACCAGTGGTTCTCAAACTAGGGACGCTGCTTGTTCAGGGAAAGCCCCGGCGGGCTGGGCCGGTTTGTTTATCTGCCGTGTCCACAGGTTCAGCCGATCGCGGCTCCCACGGACCACGGTTTGCTGCTCCAGGCCAATGGGGGCTGCAGGAAGCGGCACGGGCTGAGGGATGTGCTGGCCGCCCTTCCCGCAGCCCACATTGGCCTGGAGCGGCAAACTGCGGCCCGTGGGAGCCGCAATCTGCTGAAACTGCGGACGTGGCAGGTAAACAAACCGGCTCGGCCCACCAGGGGCTTTCCCTGAACAAGCGGCGGCCCTCGTTTGAGAACCACTGCCCTAGACATAGCCCCCAGACTGAAGTAGTATCAGTTTTCAGAGAGAGAGAGAGAGAGAGAGAGACTCCATCTGCTACATTGTAATAAGTGCAGTATAATGTATCAGCATTGTAGGGCTTGTATACATATGTACGGAGGGTCTCTGTGTGCCTTAAGTATCACGTTGTAACTGTTATATGATTTGTGTAGCTATGTGTTTTGTGTAGTTTTTGTCTTTCTTTTATTGCACTGCTTTAATGTATAATTTCTAAACAAAAGTTAATAATGTTATATTATATTTTATGTATTATAATATATTCCCTCTTGCTTTATTGAATGCATTGTAACTGCTTATTGCCTTTAAATAAATGATACTTTGTTTTTGAAGAATTACTGCTTGAATGCCAATCCTTTGAGTGGAGGGCGGTATCCATGTCCTCCCACAGGGTAAACCTGGTAAAACCCTGACAATTCGTCTAGGGCAGGCCACCACCTTATAACCCATTTGGGCAGAATAAATTGACGATAAATTTATTATTATAGGCAAGCCAGTATTGGAGTGCCTTGGATCCAAATGTTGGGGTAACACCCTTGTATATATCTTCTGGAGCTGCAGAAAAATACATGTCTGATGTGGATGAAACATTATTGGACACCTGACACAGTGCAATACAGCAGAAGACATTTAATCAGTTTCAAAGAGAAACATAAGAATTGCCATACAGGGTCAGACAAATGGTCCATTATCCCAGTATCCTGTCTTCCAACTGGCCAGTGCCAGATGCTTCTGAGGGAATGAACAGAACAGGGCAATTATTGAATGATCCATCCCTTCTCATCCAGTCCCAGCTTCTGGCAGTCAGAGGTTTAGGAACACCCAGAGCATGGACTTGCTTCCCTGACCACCTTGACTAATAGCCATTGAGGGACCTATCCTCCATGAACTTATCTAATTCTTTTTTGAACCAAGTTATACTTTTGACCTTCACAACATTCCCTGGCAAGGGGTTCCACAGGTTCACCATGCATTGTGTGAACAAGTCCTTCCTTATGTTTCTTTTAAACCTGCTGCCTTTTAATTTATTTGGGTGACCCCTCGTTCTTGTGTTATGTGAAGGGGTAAATAATTCTTCTGTATTCACTTTCTCCCTACCATTCATCATTTTATAGATCTCTATTATATTCCCCATTAGTCGTCTCTTTTCAAAACTGAACAGACCTGGTCTTTTTAATCTCTCCTTATATGAAGATGCTCCACACCCCATATCATTATTGTTGCCTTTCTCTGGATCTTCACCAATTCTAATTTTTTTTTCAGATGGGGCAACCAGAATTCCATACATTATTCAAGGTGGGGGTGCACTACGGATTTATATAGCAGCTTTATGATATTTTATCTTATTAGCTATCCCTTTCCTAATGGTTCCTAACATTGTTAGTTTTTCAGTACCACTGCATACTAAGCATATCTTTCAAAGAATTATTCACATAACTCCAAGATTTCTTTCTTGAGTCCTAACAGCTAAGTTAGACCCCATCATTTTGTATGTATAATTGGGATTATGTTTTCCAATGTGCATTATTTTGCACTTACCAACACTGAATTTCATCATCTGCCATTTTGTTGCCTAGTGACCCAGTTTTGTGGGTTTTGTAACTCTTTGCAGTCAGTTATGGACTTTACTACTCTGAGTAATTGTATCTGCAAATTTTGCCAACTCAGTGTTCACCTCCTTATCATTAATATATTCAACAGAACAGGTCCCAGTACAGATCCTTGGGGAAGCCTGCTATCCACCTCTCTCCAATATGAAAACTGACTATTTATTCATACCCTTTGTTTCCTATCATTTAAACAGTTAGTGATCCGTGAGAGGACTTTCCATCTTATCCCATGATTGGTTACTTTGTTTAAGAGCCCTTGATGTGGGACTTTGTCAAAGACTTTCTGAAAGTCCAAGTGCATTATTAACATTATTAACTGGATCACCCTTCTGCATGTGTTTGTCAACACCCTTAAAGAATTGTAATGGATTAGCGAGACATGATTTCCCTTTACAAAAGGCGTGTTGACTATTCCCCAGCAAACTGTGTTAATCTGTGTCTGAAAATTCTGTTCTTTATTATACTTTCAACCAATTCACCTGGCACTGAAATTAGACTTATTGGCCCATAACTTTCAGGATTACACCTCTGGGGCCTTTTTGAAAAAAAATCAGTGTTACATTGGCTATCCTTCAGTCATCTGGTGCAGAGGCTGATTTAAGTGATAGGTTACATACCACAGTTAGTAGCTCGACAATTTCATATCTGAGTTCTTTCAGAACTCTTGCATGAATACCATCTAGGCCTGGTGATTTCTTACTCTTTAATTTATAAATGTGTTCAAAACCTTCTCTACCTGTTTCCAGAGAAATTCTCCAGTCACACTTTGTTTGCCTGATCTCTCCACACTGAGATGAATGCTACAGACCCAGAGTATGCTGAGTTGAAAGCCCAGAATTTCTAAAATGGTGTCCTGGCAAAGAGCCAGGTATGTGTGTGTATTGATCAGCAGAATCACAGCTCTCAGGTAAATAACAGTGACAATAGGCAAGACTGGTGGCTATTGAGCAAGCACAGTAAGGGCTGACAGAGAGGTCAGTTCGCTGAAGAGCTAGCTGATCATAGCCCACTCATACTAGTCAAAACTTCTTCTGAAGGTCAGAGCTGTCAATCAGAACTCTGAAATAATGGTTGATCCTCGGCACATGCGAGTGAGGTAATTATTTCTAAGAATACAAAGGTATATTAGAAAAGAGCCACAATGCAGCATAAAAGGCCAGCTGTCAGCAGACAGTTTTGGAATCAGAGTCTGAGTCAGAGGGAGAGAGAGAGATTCGAGCAGAAGTAGATGGAAGAACTGGAAACTAATACAAGAGATTTTCCAGCTGCTCTGTTCTGTGGAAAGAATACAGTACTAAGAGCACTGTGCTGCCACCACTAGCTGAAGCAGGGAGGAATCAAAATTAAACTTCTTTAAAATAACAAAAATGGAGTGGCGACAGTGAATCAGTGTTACAGTATACTTACATATGGATAGTTGTTTATAAATATAGAGGTTTAATAATTAATAAAGATAGTTTTAGGTGGTTACAGCTTGAAATAACAAGATGGCAGTTGCAAGGAACACAGTCAGAGAAATCCAAAATGGAGGTCTGAGAGAGAATCAGCCAATATCAAGCAAGCAGGCTCAGGTGGAACAAAGGGAGGGGTCAATTAAGCATAACACAGGTCTTCAATCAGGTCCAGCTTTGATTGACTGAAGGCTTAAACCTGATTGGTGGGAATGCTTAGGATTGTAAAAATAACCAATCAGAATAAGCAAACATCTGTATATAAGACAGAGAGCTGACAGGTCTGGGTCAGTGAGTGCATGTGTGGAAAGCCTGTGGGAAAGGAAGCAGAAAAGAAGAACACATCTAAAAGAGTGACATCACAAGAAAAAGGAAAGCAGAACAGTGAGCAGCAAAGCAGCAAAATATAGACAGAGCAGAAGGACCACTCAGAGGAAGGAAGACTACAGGAAAAGTAAGTTTAGTGATATCAATACGAAATAAACTATGCGAGTGGGTGTGTCTGAAATAATAAAGCTGGATGTCTGTGTATGTATATTTATTATGTTTGTTGTTATTATTATGTAGTTTTAATGTTTAAATAAATAGTTTGTTGCCAGCATCCTGTATGTGATCTGCTATTGCATATAGAATGTAACCACTGAAAAGCCCTTTCTAACTGTATTATACCCAGGGCTGGATTACCCAATAGGCAGACTAAGCACGTGCTTAGGGCACCAGCAAAACAGGGGGAAACCCCAAAAAATGAGATTTTTTTGGGGGGGGGGATTTGATATTTCAAAAAAAGCATTGAAGTAATCATCATGGGAAAAATCAGAACTTTGTTAGACTTTCTTACATTCCACTACACACTCTTCCCCCATTTTTCTGTTCTCTTTTTGTTATTTATCCCCACCTAAACTAGGGGGTATCCTACTAACATAGATCAAAATAATGTGAGGAAATGAGATCCTGTCATTTATAACATTCCTCAATCTGAAAAGCCACACTGGTGAAGAAATGGCAAATCAAGTACTGCCTTATCTGTGCGAAGTTTGCAGAGTAGATTTCTCAAAGTGCAGAGGTCAATCTTATGGCAACGCTGCCAACATGTCAGGGTGTTACCAAAGAATGCAGACAAAGCTTTTAGAACAGAACAAATATGCCATATTCATACCATGTGCTGCGCACTCTCTCAGTCTTGTTGGCCGCCGTGCTGTTGATTGTTGTCCGGTGGCAATAAGTTTTTTCTCAACAGTCCAGTTACTTTATACATTTTTCTCTGCCTCAACACGCCGATGGGCAGTTCTTAAAATATATTCGGGCAATGATTGTGTGTTGAAATCTCTTTCTAATACTCACTGGGAGGCACATGCAGTGGCAACGAGTGCAATTCTGGAATCCTACTCAAAGATTATGGATGCATTAGAAAGTATAGCTGAAGACCAATCTCAAAAGGGAGAAACTATACAAGAGGCAGAAAACATTGCAAACAAGATGCAAGAACTAGAGTTTGTATTCATGTTGACCATGTGGAATGAAATTTTATGACACTTTTACCACTCAAGTCAAGCTCTCCAAGAAAAATAATTGGAATTGAAAACATGTGCAGACTTCTGCCAATCATTAGCAGACCACTTACACACTTTGAAGAATGATTTCGAAAGATTTGAAGACATATCAAAAGATATCTTGCCTGATACTAACTACAAAAAAGCCCAGTCCCACAAGCAAATCAGGAAAAAACAAGCAAATGGTAGCAGTGCAACAGACACAGCACTGAATCCTAGAGACAAATTTTGCGTATCTATTTACTATGCTATAATTGATACACTTGAAGCTCATATGAAGAGGAGAGGTGAAGTGTACAAAGAAGTATCAAGTAGATTTTCTTTTCTAAATGATATGGACTTATCTGACAAACAATATTCACAAGGTTCCCAAAAGTAAGTTGACTCATATCCTATTGACTTGAGCATAAGTCTCTCTGGAGAAGTACGGCAGTTCCACTGTTATATGCAAGCAAAGTTTAATGAAACAGGAAAAATGAAATTCAGTCACATTGATCTTCATAATACAGTATTGAAAGACAGAATACAATGTGTATTTCCAAATGTAGAGATCGCACTACGTATTTTTCTAACACTGATGATAACTAATTGCTCCACAGAATGCTCTTTTTCTCAGCTGAAAAGAATAAAAAATCCTCAGAGAACAACAGTGTGTCAGGACACACTTGATTCACTTTCTCTATTGTGTATGGAAATGGACATGCTTCGATGAACTTATCCAGAATTTTGCAATCAGAAAAGCTAGAAAGAAGCTATTTTAATTTCAGCATACATGTAAGTTTTGTGTAATTTCGAAAAATAAAATTTTATTTTACGTTATAGTATTGTTTTTATTTTGAATTACATATGAGGGGGCACCGTAATCTTTTCAGTGCTTAAGGCCTCTAAAGGTCTTAATCCAGCCCTGATTATACCTTAATATGCATCTGTGTTAATACAGTTTATAAGACATAAACTGTACAAACTAATGTATTGTTTCTCTAAATATACATTTTAGATTTATTGTATTAGAGTTGTGTTAAATAAAGGTTTATTTTTGTTTTTGAAGAATTACTGCCTGAGTGTCAATCCTTTGAGTGGAAGTCTGTGACCGTGTCCTCCAGGGGTTAACAGAATTAGTCTGTTCTGGGGAGTTCTCCACAGGCTGAAGGGAAACCCGCTGGTAAAACTCTGACAGTTCCCCTAAGGTGGGCCACCCCTTTTCACCTACCAAAAACAGACAAATTGCAAATTAAGTTACGGGTAAAGGCAGGCCATTGTAGGGCTGGCTCGATTCTGATTTGGGGGGTAACATATCTTGTGTCCCTGGGTGAGCCCACAGTGTTATTTGAAGCCTCAAGGAAGGTATAGTAACCCCTAATAGATAGGAGGACAATTGACAGCAGGAAGTATTTTTTTTAATTGCTTTAAAAAACTGATGCTATGTGTTCAAGACAAGAAGGCCCACAGGAAACAGAATCAGCCACCAAGGGTAAGAAGACCCAAGAAGGCAGATTCTGGAATCAGGTACTGAGGGTAGAGAAGCCCTGGGAGGCAGACTTTATCCTGAGAATTATTAAAGTATAGGAGCCTCTGAAGAGAAGTATTATTCTGAGGATAATAGCACAGTTTGAAGGGTGGAAATTGAGGATCACAACCTAAATTTCTGCTGGGCTAAGTGGTTGAAATAAAATATAATACGACAATGAAAGGGATACGAAGTCATGATATCACTTAGAAATGCTGTTGGGAGATTGAATTATAAGACTTTGTTAAAAAGATGGGGTGCGGTACTTGGAAATTAGAAGCATGCATTGGGCCTGGTGCTTAACAACTGTGTAAACAATGGGTTCAGCCAAGAAAAAAGGGATTATCTCAGGGAAACCCAGCAAAAAGGAAAAGAAACAAGCAGCTTTACAAGGTTTATGAATAGTAACAAATATTTTAGATTTAGAAGTAGATAACCTTATGTAAGAAGCAAGTGTCACACCATGCCCATATTCTTCATAGAAATATGCTTATGATATGAATATGGCATAACTAAGTTGTATTTGATGCAAGGTGGGTCTTGTGAGATACCACTGGAAAGGTTATGATTTACTGACTATGACTGTCCTATTTGTATGTATGTATCATTGTGGAATCTGAAGTTAGGGATATAAGCTCTGTATCAATTGCAAAAGTGTTTGTCTACTGTCTCGTGGGCATTTCCTAGATGCAATCAGCCTAAACGGGCCATTAGGAAGAACAATAAGACTTTGAAGATACTAATCTCCCACCTTCCTGAGAAGCTTCCTGGTTTCCTGCTTTGACACTACAGGGTCAGGTGATCATGTCACCGGGTACTAGACCCAATCCTGGGCTTTCAGTGTTTTTTCCATTAAAGGGGATCAGACTGGGAAACAAGATTCCAGTCATATATAAATTTTATTTAAGGCTGGAGAGTGAGTTAATCCTGGTTGCCAGTTCTTCACTGAATCCCCACCCAGGATGACTGCTGGGAACACCTAAGACTGATCTGGGGAGAAAGGTTAGCCTGTGAAGGGTATACCTGGAGATTTAAGCTGCAAGCAGTGCAGTTTACCTTCAAGAGACTCTGCAACCTGCATAAAAACAACATTTAGGGTGAGAAATTACTATTTGTAGCCAATTTCTTTAATATATTAAGCCTAGTTTGTGCGTTTTATTTGTTCAGGAATCTGCTTGGATCTGTTTGCTATCCCTTCTAATCACTTTAAATCAGTCTTTAGTAGTTAATAAACTTGTCTTTGTTTTCTATAAACCAGTTTGTACAATTCATATTGGGGGGAAGGGAAGCAGTAAAAAGCGCTGCATATCGCCCTCCACATTGAGGGAGGAGGCAAATTTTATAAGCTTGTGCTGTACAGATCTCTCTATACAATGCAAGACAATATTATTTTGGATTTACACAGCAAAGGAGGTGTTCACAAGAGTGCTGGGTAAATCCCCAAGCTGAATCCTCCCACACAGAGCTGATTTCAATCTGTGTCTGCAGTTGGATGTAGCCTTACCTGTGAGTAGTATATGGCTCGATAGCATTCATCACCATGCATTTTTGACAGTTTTCCATGCCCCCTTTGGGGCTTATGTCCCACCCTCCAACCCTGTTTCCGTTGGCATGGAAGTTTGGCGCCATCGGCCATTTTGAAAAAAAAAATCTTATGTTTAAATAGGGGGAGTGTTGTGTATGTTTGTGCTTGGATACATTGAGAAAAAAAGGTTGAAAGACTAGAGTGTGAGAGTTTAAAGAGGAAAAAAGAAAGTTTGGGTAAGGTTTAAAGGAAAGAAAGGTTATTTGGGGAGGTAGAGAAAGGAGAGAGGATTGTAAAGGTCTAGTTTGGCATTTTATTCAAGAATAGAAAGAGAACTTGAAGAAAAAAGGAGAGTTTTGTTTTTAAAGGGTTAGTTTTAAAGAAGAGGGGTAAGTTGTTAAAGAAAAGAGATTTTTGGTGAGTTTAAGTAAGGAGAGATGATTTTAAAGGTCTAGTTTGGCATGTTATTAAAGAATAGAAAAATTTGAAATAAATGTAAAAGGTTATTAACTAGCAGGGTCGGTTAAGAAAAAAGTTAAATAATATTAAAAACTAGGTTTAAAAAGGGAATTTACTAAGGCAGAGCCTGTTTAGTAAGAACATGGTAAAAAAGTGAATACAAAAGCATTTAAATACAAGGGTAAGTTAAGAAAAAAGAACAGGGCAAGAAAAGGGAAAAGAAAGCCCCTTTGCAAAGGGCAAAGATAGACAGCACATGGTTGAATCAGAGAGCGAGAGAGAGAGAGAGAATTCTTACCTTTCAATTTTTCTGTAGAATGAGGCAACTTCCCTGGTTCAGACCCTCTCAGACTTGTTATCACTGCCTTTGGATCAGCCCAATCAGAGGTTGTTCTACAGAAGCGTCATAGAATTAATTTTCCAGAACCAATCCTATAGTTCCAAGATTTTAAACAATAGCCAACTCCCTTCTCTCCCCGCTCCCCTCCTCTCTCCCCCTTCCCTTTTAACTGCCTTATTCTTATCTAAAAAAACAGATCCCCAGCATTTTTTCCCACCATATAGTCCTTTTACATAGGGGCTTTCATAAAAGTTAAAACCATAAGCTTTTTGTAACAAACAATTTGTAAAAGTTATCCCCTAGGTTTTAGACTAACATGGATTATTTTTAGTAAGAAGAATGTGAAGCTGCAGCAAAGCCCCTGTTAGCAAAAACAACCTTTGTGAGTCAGTGGATCAGAGAGAAGCAGTCTGCTTCTTTCCCAAACTTTTTAACAAACACCAGTAAAAGTTACATTAAGTTTTGTAAACAAATAAAGCTCTGCTTTATAATGACTTGAAAAGACAAACATATCTGAAGACACATTCCTTTATTTATAGGGGTGTTTCAGTAAAAAAGAGCATGCTGAAGCACCCATAGCCTCAACCCTGACTAACAAAAAGTATTTAAAAGCTTTTCCCCAAGGTTTTTAGTAAGAACAACTTGAAACAGCCTTTTGAAGGTAGTGGATTAGAAAAGAAGACCACTTTCAAAAACAAGGCCAGCTGAAGACACATGCCTTTATTTAACCCCCTTGGCATAGGTGTTTCAATAAAATGTGAGTCTGCAGAAACAACCCAGGCTTAAAAACACTGAAAACCTGTTTTTAAAGTTGTCCCCTAGGTTTTAGACTAACGTGGGTTATTTTTTAGTAAGCACAATTTGAAACAGCAGCAAAGCCATTTGTTAGCAGAAACAGCCTCTTGATCGGAGATAAGAAGGCCAGAACATAACAAGAAAGCCCTAAGCCTGCTTTTAAAACAAAATGATACCAAAGACTTGTATTAGAAAGAATGGTAACTCTAATTGTAAACTTCCAGATGCCCAACTAGTAGAGCGGGCCAGACATCTCCATCAGGAGTTGGGGCTTTCGGACCAAAAAATGATTAGCTTTACAGACATGAGCTCTTTTGAAGAGTGCTTAGGCGTGGCTATTAGCGTCATGTATCATGAAAATGGGAACTTGTGCTTTTTAATATATAAAATAAAAACTTTTTTAAAATGAAAGTTTAAAAAAGCTAAAGTATGTAGCCAGAGGCCCTCCCGCGTTTGTTTTTTTTTTTGAGAAAAAGGGCCCCTGCTCTGCTCTTATCTAAACAACCAGGACCTTCTTTCTTTTTTTCCACCCTGTAACAAAAGCTGAGCAACACATAATATAAACAATTTTAAAATGTGTTTTTTAACGTGATGCCTAAAAAAACCCTCTTTTCAACTTATTAACAATGTAAAATAATAAAAAGATAACCAAAAACAACCCTCATGGCCTGTAAATTGTGCAGAAAGCTTTAAAAGCCAGGGTTCAGTTACAACCCATGCCAACTGTGGCTTTTTTAAAAAAAGGTTAGAACATAATATGAAAAAAAAATTAAAACCCACAGTAAAACACAGCAACCTTTTTAACAAAATGTAAAATAAGACTTGTCGGGGTTTTTAGTAATAAGTTTAACAGGGATTATTTTAAAATGAGCAAGCTTGTTTTAAAAAGCCAGGGCCACAAAATGAATTAAAGAATACAGGTTGCGGCTTTTAAAGACTTCTAGTTACAGAGATGTTAATGGGTTTATTACCATTTACAGTGTCTTTTTATTAACTGTTTAAACACATTTACTATAGAAAATAAGAACTTTTTAATTATTAACATTTAAAGAAGCTAAAGTATATAGCCACATGCCCCCCCACACACATACCTACCTACCTTTTTTCCTAGAAAAAATGTCCTTTACACACCTTGGTTTTTCGAAGAAATGCCTTTTTAAATATTAATTTTTAGAGGTCCCAAGATCTTTTTTCCAACAGGTTTAAACCTATAAATAGGGACAGAAAACTGGACAACACTGTTAAAGAAATACTGCTGATACAAGACTTCTGCCACCACGGGAAGCAACACCATGGTAAGAAAAATTACTATGGTGTGTGTCTGTGTGTTTGCCACCATGGTTTTATACCTGTGTTGTGCTTAGTTAACAGTCAAGATATATATATTTTTTAAATAGGACAAGGCCTTTTTTCTTGACATACCAGATTCTTCACTAGAAGTTTTAAATTTTGGTAAGCTGATTAATATGCTACACATTTATGGTTTATTTTAAAAGAAATGGTTTTAAGGAGTTTATTTTTTTTTAATTTAGAACAAGATGGAAGTCAAAACCAACCAATAGGTTTTCCTGAGATTACAGAAGACAGTATGATTTGTTTTAAATAGGTGTTTGAAATAACGGTTATTGGAAATAGTGTATATGTTTCTAGGGGGGTGCGTTAACAGGTGTATTGGGGACTATGTTTGGTGTTGTTAGTTTAAAAAAAAAAAAAAAAAAAAAGCTGCCTTTGCCCCAAAGGTTTTACTATAAAAAAGTTTCGCTGGACGTTGTTGAGAATTTGGAAGCTGTACTGCCCCCATGTGGCATAAGCGGGAATAGCGCTTTATTTTTGTACATTGTATTTAAACATAGTTTTTAGCCCCCCTTTCTAAAATAAATGTTTCAGCATTGCGGGGCGTGTTATCCCCTATACACACACACACACACACACACACACATATAATTTCACATATGTTGTGTTGCTGTTAGTAAAAAGAACATACAGCCTTATGTGCTAAAAACATTTTGTTTATGTGTATTGGCAGACTTATCAAGCGTAACCCCTCAAGAAGAAATGTTGAAGGGGGCCAAGAAATTTCCCTCTGAATCAGCGACAGTTTCCAGCGTTTGAAGCAAGGGTATTAGGCACCCCGATTTTGAACAGCCCTGCACATCCAAATCCTTCATTACACAGAGCCAGCCATCCTTAAAAAGGGCCAAGAAATCTACTTCTGAAACAGCAACAGTTTCCAGAGGTGGGAAATAGGGGATCGTACCCCCCAATTTTGAACCGCCCTGCACCTCCAGAGCCAAGAAATCTACCTCTGCAGCTTCCAGGGACATTGGTAAGCAATTCAAAGGGGTCAAAGCCCTTAGTTCTCAACAACCCTATGCCTTCACAGCCCAGAAGGAATCAGCTTTAAAAAGGGTAAAAGCAAACAACTCTGTAGCAGCAACCATGTCCGAGATGGGTTTGAGCAGGGACTAGGGGCCAGCCCCCCTGCTTCTGGGCAACGCAGAACCTCTGCTACAAATAACAACCTCCCCGTAGGCCTTGCTGCATCAGTTGTTGTTTGTAATGAGATGTTTAGTGTTTGTACATCTCTTAAGCGTTTAATAAATAAAAAGTTTTCGAAGCTAATTCTTGAGGTGTTTCAAAAGCAAAATGCTCCAGAAGAAAGGGTGGTTTTAGACCAAAAGATAACAGATACCCAGGCACTGATTGAAAAGGTGGAAAGCGCGTTGAAGGCGGAAGGGAGGGTGTGACTAAACATGAAACCTAAAAACATAAAGAGGGGTTAGGGGGAAAAATGGAAGAAATCTAAAAAACTGAGGAGGCTTTTGGCCAAAAAACTTTAAAAAGCCAGAGCTTTTTACAGAAAATAACCCCCCAACCAAGAAAGGGAAATAGACATAGACTCCCCCCCAACCCCCTCTTCTGAAGGTCCAGATTCTCCTGCTCCTAATACACCTCCTTAGGTGTATTTGGAATGTGTGAGACACTGGATAAGACCCCGAAGAGAGTTTAACATTTACGAATATTTTCAAGAATTTCGTTTCACTAATTTGGACAGAGTAATGGGGTTCACAGAGGCCACGGCAGCCATTGACACCGCTATTCAAAACTTTCTAGATGATATTAATAATCAGGTGGGCTCTGAAGATTTTGTACAGCTACACTTAGATGCCCCAGGGCTAAATCACCCGCTTTTTTCTCTACGGAGGCCTTGGGAAGATTTAAACACCATAGATTTTTTTAAATAATAGCATTACGTTGTTACAAAGTAATGCAGAGATTATGGGGTCTGGAACTCTAAAACTGGTTGTTACGATTATTAGAAACAGGGCTGGTGGAGGTGGGTCTGTAAGACTCTCAAAGACTATCACATACAGTAAAATCATCGGGGAAAAAAATAAAACAATTAATTGATTTAAATAACCAGGGTAACAACCTGTGTTTTGCCGGTAGCGCGCTGGGTCTTTTATCAGATGAAAAACTTACAGATGCTCAACTATTAGAGGGGGCCAGACATCTCCATCAGGAGTTGGGGCTTTCGGACCAAAACCTGATTAGCTTTACAGACATGAGCTCTTTTGAAGAACACTTAGGCGTGGCTATTACAGTCATGTATCATGAAAATGGGAACTTGTGCTTTTTTTACAATGCTTGGTGTACATTACCCCAAAACTGTTTTGTTCGGTTACATGACAAACATTATTACGGCATCCTAAATATTAAAGCCTTCACAGGCACACCATATTTGTGCAACTACTGTTACGCCACGTACAGCCACAAACACCAGCACGCCTGTAAAAACTACTGCTGTATGTGTAATAGTGCTGAGTGCCTTGAAGTGGCCAGTGAAAAACAGAGATGCCCCAGCTGTAAGCTATTTTGCAGGTCCAAGGCCTGTTTAGAAAGGCACAATGCTCTGGCAAAGGACGGTAAAGTTGATTGTAAAAACAGAAGTCTTTGTGATAAGTGCAGCTTCTATGAAGTTAAAAATCATTGGTGTAAAAGCAAAAAGTGTCCCCAGTGTATCAGAAGACCAACAACATAGATGGTCACGAGTGTTATATGCGTAATATCTGGTCTCCAGAAGAGGGGAAGGATTATGTGTTTTATGATTTTGAGTGCATGCAAGAAACAGGGGTACACGTGCCAAATTATGTTTAAGCCTTGTATTTAGATAAAGAAATCAGCTGGGAATTTAAGGGGAAACCTTAAGGGGAAACCTTGTTCAAACCTTTGTAGACAAGCGCTTTAAGGGATACACTTTTATCGCTCATAAAGCTAAAGGTTAGAATTGTTGTTTTTTTCTTAGACAGCTGATTAAAGAAAAAATGGCTGTCAGCCCGGTAATGCAAGGTGAAAACTAATGTGTGTAACAGTGGTGGACTTAGACATCAGATTTATAGGTTTTTTACATTTTCTTCCCATGAAACTCAGCAAGTTACCCAAAGCTATGGGGTTTGAGGAAGTCAAGGGGTACTTTCCGCTGAACACCGTTGAAAATCAGAACTGTGTGGGGCCTATGCCCGGGATAGAGTACTTTGGAGTAGAATACATGCTGCCTGAAGAAAAAAAGGAATTTCTGAACTGGTACCAACACAATCGCCAAAACGAATTCGATCTCCAGAAAGAACTGCCTTATTATTGTCAAAAAGATGTTGAAATTTTGCGAGAGGCTTGCGATTGGTTCAGAAATGAAGTCATAAAAATGTCAGAGAAGCAGATTGTTAAAAACCCAGGACATGATGATGAGGAGGTGGTCACTAAGTGTATAGACCCCTTTCAGTACCTTACGTTAGCCTTGATTTGTATGGCCATGTACCGGTTTAATTTTTTAAAACCACGAACCATAGCCCTTCTGCCATTAGACAATTACCACAAACAGCAGAAGAGATATTCCATCCAGGCCATTCAACGATTGCTGTATTGTAGCCCACACTGAGAACATTTACATCCAACACGCTTTGCAGGGTGGGGAGTTTAAAGTGGGGTCCTATTTTTTAGACAGTTATGCTGTCATAGCAGGTAAACCCACAGCCTTTGAATTTAATGGTTTTTTCATGGCTGTCCTGTCTGCTATTGTGAAAATGATTACAATCCGTTGCTTAATGTGACCTACGGACAACTGTACAACCGAACCATGATTAAGGCTGAATTTCTAAAAAAACAGGGGTTTGAGGTAAGGACTGTGTGGGAACACTAATGGCAGGCTATGCTAGCTAACGATAACCGGGTGGGGGATATTTTATGAGAAAAAAACCTGCCACTGCCTTTGGTTCCTAGATATGCCCTTTACGGTGGTAGAATGAATGCCATCTGCCTTTATTACAAACCGCAGCCCGGGGAGCAGATTCATTACTATGATTTTACCAGCCTCTACCCTTTTGTTAAGAAGACTAAACAATTCCCTGTGGGACACCCCATTATCGTGTATGAGGGGTTTGGGGATATCAGAGGGTACTTTGGCATCACCAAGGTTAAAGTGTACCCTCCAAGAGGTCTGTAGTTCCCCGTATTGCCATACAGGGTCGGTGGTAAACTAATATTCCCCCATGCGCCCTTTGTGCAGAAAGAAGACAAAAGGACCCCTGCACACACAGTCAGGAGAAGAGGGCTTTAACAGGGACTTGGTGCACAATAGAGTTGGTGGAGGCTTTAAACAAAGGGTACAGAATCACTAAGATTTATGAAGTCTGGCATTTTAACAGCTCTTCAGATACCCTGTTTTCAGACTACATTAAAACACACCTGAGATAGAAACAAGAGGCCTCGGGGTTCCCTCACTGGTGTACGGACGAGTTGGAAAAAAAAACCAGTATGTTAAAAAGTACCGTGAATGAGAAGGCATGTGTCTGCATCTAAACAAGATTAAGGTAAACCCCACAAAAAGGCAAATTTCAAAGCTGTTTTTAAATTCCTTGTGGGGAAAATTTGGTCAGCAAACAAATTTGACTAACACCAGTATAGTGATGGACCCCAACAAGCTCTTCAAGTACATCTTTGTACCTCATTACGACGTGTCAGCATGCGAGTTTATCGACAATGACACGGCCATGGTGTCTTGGAAGTACGCAAAAGAATGCTGCACCCATTCCAGCAACACTAACATGTTTATAGAGTGCTTTACCACCGCTTATGCCAGGCTAGAGCTCTAACACCTGTTAGACCGCTTACAGGCATGGTGTCTTTATCACGATACGGATTCTGTGATTTTTGGGAGTAAACAAGGGGAGTGGAATCCGCCCCTAGGGGATTATTTAAGGGATCTGACCAGCGAAATACCACCAGATGGCCACATCGTGGAGTTTGTGTCCGCTGGGCCTAAAACATAGGGTACAAACTGTCCAGCGGTAAGACCTGTATGAAATTAAAACGGATCATGCTCAACTCAGGGAATAGCGAAAAAATTAATTTTGAAAGCTTAAAAGAACTCGTCTGGGATTACCGCATGGGAGAGGGCCCAAAAGAAATTGTGGTACAGCAGCCAGGAATCATGAGGGTAAAAAAGCACTGGTTGATAGAAACAAGAACTCTGGGGAAAAAAACAAAGTCATTTACAACAAAAGAGCCCTTGAGGTGGATTTTAAAACCTTGCCGTACAGGTACTGATTATTACGAAAAGCCACGTTCAGATTGTTCAATCCTTTTCCTGTTTGCTTTGTGGCTCCTTGAATTCTGGAAAATCATTTTTTATAAAGCAATTGTTAGAAAATGGCAATAAATTGTTATCGTGTGTGCCTGAAAATATTGTGTGGTGTTATAGCTGTTGGCAACCATTGTATAAAGAGTTGCTGCAAAACTTTTCATGTATTATATTTTTGGAAGGTTTACCTAATACTTTTAATGGTGAACATTTATTTCCTAGTAATAAAATGAATATGGTTATTATAGATGATCTAATGGCGTCTGCTTCTGAAAGCGGCAAAATCGAAAAAGCTTTTACAAAATACGTACACCACAAAAACCTAAGTATTATGTATATTGTGCAAAACATGTTTTGTTAGGGGAAAAAAGCCGAACAATTAATTTAAATACTAAGTATATGGTTCTTTTTAAAAACCCACACAATAAACTGCAAATCACCACTCTGGCCCGGCAAATGTACCCTGGTAAAACACAATTCTTTTTGGAGGTTTTTGAGGATGCTACCAAAAAACCCTACAGGTATCTGCTGGTAGATTTAAACACTTCAGTGCCTGAAGCCTTCAGGTTAAGAACAGGCATTTTCCCCACAGACTGGCACTGTGTATACGCCTTAAAAAAATTCCATGAAAAATAGTTATTTTTATCAAACTTCCATTTTAAAAAAGAGCATCCCCCGACAAACATTTCTAGCCACATGCAGAGAAACCTGGCTCTTTTAAGATTTCTCATCAAAGCCAAACAGCAGCAAAGAAAGGCTATTCTTTGCTCAGCTTCTGATGACCTAGTAGAAAACAGGGAATTATTTAAAAGCTGAGTGATAAAAAACTATCCCTCAAAAGAAAAAAGCTAATTGTGAAACAGGCCGGGAGCTTTATCGGACCTTTGTTGAGCTTGGCACTCCCTCTACCGTCAAGCCTTTTAATTAACAGATAATGGAACATGTTGAAAAATTGTACCTCATTCATAGCCATCAGTTAGAAGAAATAAAGCGTGCTTCCAGCAGTGAATAAAATATCAGAACCACAACCACTCGCCAGTTGGATTCAGAAATGAAAGACATTCTTCAAAGATCCAGTTTATCCGACTACAAGAAAGCTAAACTTTACAAGGGGGTCCTGCAAAGATATCTGGTATTGGCAAAGCATGGTGAAATGGAAAAGACTAAAATAAACCTCTTTCTTCCTGAGGAAGAGCAAAAGGAAATTCAACCTCCTGAAGTCCAGTGGGGTTCATCAGACTTTGTCATTCGGGAGGTATTGGAGGGGGTAAATCCTTGCTATAAAAAAAAAGCTGAAATATTGTTAAATAAACTCAGACAGCATAAAGATGTTTCTTCTTGGGCCAATAATGGCAGTTTTGTGTACTGGGGAGAAGCAACTGAGGGGTCTCACATGCTCGATTAAGTCAGGGAGGTAACCGGCTCTTATTCTTTCGCTAACAAGAGGACTCCTAAGGGGTGGAATGTTTTTATGAAAGCCTTGGCAGAGCTGAACATGCCTACATCCGTTGTAAGCCATGTTACCAATAAACAGTTTTTAGAACGTCTTAAAACAGGGCTAGAGCCATAAGTAGCAGCACCCCTTTTAAAAATGTCCCTCTTAAAAAACAAAAAATTGAATGGTTAATGGTGTAAAATAAAAGACGTAAACAAAATTCAACGTGTGCTTTATTGATGCACCTCTTTAAACTCACGACAAGACAAACACGTCTGGACATATTGAAACATGTTTGGAACAAGTCTGAGCATGCCTGGCCTTTTTCCTTTTACAAAACGTACCACCAGGCGGTCATTTTCTGGTAAATCATCAGTGTACAATTTTAAAAGATCAAAAGATAAACACCTACTATGTTGCTTTAAAAAAAATACAATGATAACTGCAGGTTACAGCTAGAGGGTCCTGTAATTGTCTCTGATGAAACACAATGTTATTAGAGTTACAGTTTAAAAAAGTCATAATAGATTTAGAAAAAAAGTCACTGTCTGTTGAAAATCCGTAGGAGTAAAAAAACTCACCAGGGCCCTGTTTTGGTAAATAGAGGGCCAGCCAGTGTTCCCCTGGTAAGTCGTGGGGGTGCATGTTAACAATAAGCCTCGAAGGTTTTCCAGACACAAAACCCTTCGGGAGCAAGTCGCTAGGAAAAACATCTAAAAAAAGAAGCATCCTTTGATAAAATACGCCTTAGCTGCACGGTGTTCATAATCACATATAGTCAAACGGGATGTGTCTCGTATGATTCACTTCAAGCACGTTATCAAAAACCCCATACACTATCATATTAACCATAAAGGGCAGTGCCATTGCAAACTGAATCTCCACTCTCAGGTTTCCAGTTTTAATCAAAGAATAATGATCGGTGCACTCCTGGTCCGGGGTCAGATCGAAGGCGTACAGCGTATAGCCCTGGGGAAATTCACCACTGTCAATCGAGAGCGATAAGTCTTTTGCATATTTCCCAGTCGCCTTCACAAGCTGCATGTACTCCCTCACACAGTTTCCATTCTCAAAATCGGGTTGTAGGGGTTTTGCCGGCACCTGTTCGCCATCCACATACGAGGCCACAAAATTAATGTTATAATGTTTAAAGTTAAAAGGGTTTTTAATGTAGCTGCTGCTGAAGGCTTCGTTATCTATAAAACCGATTACGAGCTGCTTGGGTAACTGTCCCAAAAAGAGGTTTTCCTGGTTACTGACAAGACTGCCGGCCAGAATACTAAACACCTTTATGCCCACCCTGTCTACCGGGTACTTAGTACTGGTGGTCATTAGAGCTTCAGCATGCCCCAAATGGACCCCCAGGGTCACTTTCACCCATTTTACAAACAGGGACACTGAAATAATGTGAGGTTTCAGAGGAGCAGCCGAGCTAGTCTGTATCCGCAAAAAAAACAGGAGTACTTGTGGCACCTTAGAGACTAACAAATTTATTAGAGCATAAGCTTCTGTGGGCTACAGCCCACTTTATCGGATGCATTGAATGGAACATATAGTAAGAAGAGATATATATATACACGTACAGAGAAGGTGAAATTTGCCATACAAACTGTAAGAGGCTAATTAATTAAGATGAGCTATTATCAGCAGGAGAAAAAAAACTTTTGTAGTGATAATCAAGATGGCCCATTTAGACAGTTGACAGGAAGGTGTGAGGATACTTAACATGCGCAAATAGATTCAATATGTGTAATGATTATTCAATATAATAATAATAATGTGTAATAATTATTCAGTATGTGTAAAAATGTGAATTTTATTCTGGTTGGCATTCCCGCTCATGAGGCAAAAACCATCTTTGCTGCGCGTCAGTTTAATTTTCAAGTCCACACCATTCAGCAATAGTTTTTCTTGAAAAAACAAATCGCTGTGTAGAGGCCCCAACAAATTCAGCTTCCTGCTGCCAGCCGTTAGTCTGGCCCTATGTATAAACCCCTCATTAGTCGCACCAACCAAAAGGGTGCTTTCATGGGTCCCCGCCGTGTCTTTATGGAAACCTCCTGTTGAAAACTGCGTTGCAAGGGTGTCATGGCTGTAGTTCAGAATCAGCTCTATCAAGGCTCCGTAAGGGTAACAATTGCTGCTCTGGCTGATAAGCCAGTCGCCTAGAGTGACATCCAGCTGTTTAAAAAGGGTGGCTATGGGATAGTTTGTTAGGGCAACCCTGGCGTCGTCATCAATGTCTGACCCATCTTCTTTTCCACCTTACAGCACACATACAGCAACGTGTTGTTAAGATCTAAGTAATGATCCCCGTGTCCCGAAATAAAAAATTCTAGAGGGGCATTCACCGTCAAAGCAGCCAAAGGCGGCACCTCTACATAAAAGCTATTCTCAATACTGGTTTGTATGGGGGCTATTTGAAATAAATCCAGTTCCGATTTGGTGCATTCGTCAGAGCCACAATGAATAAAAGCCATTTTAAAATATATCCCTTTTACTACGGGCGATACGTCACTTCCTCTTCTTAGGGCACCTTTTAGTTTTATGACTGAGGAGTCTTCTGACAGCTTTTTTTTAAGGGGCCTAGGAGGCCCTTTAAATGGCTGGCACGATGCTGCTCTCTTTCTCCTCATCATGACTAAACCGGAACCTTCCTGTGGCTTGTGCGCTACTATTTTGTTTATAATGGTGCTAGACACGTGGTTCACTACTTCTCTGGTTACATTTTTTGTGGCTGTTTTCATGTGGGGTTTACTAATTTCAAAACCCCTTCTCAAAAGCGGCATGGCTTTTCTAAAAAGACTGCAAAATATCCCTCCTAAACCAGCCCTGTACGTGACTGGTAATCCTTGAAATCCCGGTAAGGCATAACCAGCCTGGGCCTTGTAGTAGTTCCTACACTAAATGAGATCCCCGTAGTTTTTCATAGTCACCATTCTTTCATTTTCCTGGGGCACAAATGTAGTTAAACAATCACCTTCCCAAAACTAAATGAAACATGTTTATTTTGATCTGTCTTTATTTCAATAGTAATGGTACCAATATGCTGGTTACTCACGGGGACGTAATGTGGTTTGTCATACGTGATGGTAATAAATTTGTTGTTGCTACCGCGGATGGGAATGCAGTGCTACCGCGGATGGGAATGCAGCGCAACAGCGACACGTAGTAGTCCCCCACTAACTGATGTTCCGCTATGTCCATTTACACATATAAAGAGTTAAACCCTCCCATAATGTCCAAGGGGTATGGTGCTACCCTACATGGATAATCCAGAATCGTTCCCAATATTGCTGCCAATTTTCCCAGAGTGGAAAAAAAGTAATTTTCATCGTTTGGTTTTAACCGAACCCTTCTAGTCACCGAGTTGTAAATTAAGTTGACCTTCGGTTTTTCAGTATCTTTGTCAATATGCTTAATGTTCTCTATTAAATGATGAATGCTTGAATAATAGCTGGCGTCTATGTTGTAGGATTTAATTTCTTTTTTCGATACTAATATAAACGGTGTGTCGTAAAAGAGTGTGTTTCACGAGTGACAATAATGAATTTCCAATAAAGCGACATCCCAATAACCTATCAAATTTAAAGGCTTGGCTAGTTGTATTGTAAAATTGGAACTAGTATTTTGAGGAAAAGCCCCCGCAGAGGCGTTGCTTGGTAAGGTAATGTAAAAACTCCGTTCAGTCATTTCCCCCCTACTTTATTAGAGGTCTTGCACTTGAGACGCTTTAACACAACTGTTAAATAT
This sequence comes from Lepidochelys kempii, assembly GCF_965140285.1. NCBI lineage: Eukaryota > Metazoa > Chordata > Testudines > Cheloniidae > Lepidochelys > Lepidochelys kempii. The sequence goes on from NC_136382.1 coordinate 39,529,648, forward strand.
TTTAGGCCATCCTTTCCATTTCACAAAAAAATTCTCATTCCTTCCCCAACCTTTTTTCGCTAAAAACTTTCCTACCCTGTAAATGCGGTCCTGGTTAGGGTTTACTTTTTGTAATTCTTCGGGGTAAAATGAACCTGTGACTTCCTCCTCTCCGTAATCTTATAATGCGTACACAAGCCTCTGTCCTCGTAATAAAACCCCTGACACAATTTCATGAAACATATTTCATCAGTAAAGGTTTGCTGATATCCTTTTTCAAAAGTACCCTTCATTTTAGATACCCTTATGTGATCCCCTTTCTTAAAAATCACGTGGCGCCTTTATTTAAAACCCGTAGCCGGTTTTCCATACGCTCAGTGTGTTAGAGTGTGTCACGTCGATCGGGCATCCTCTAATAGTTCTGTGATAACTTCTGTTGTAACCATCTATGAAGGCCTGCAGCACATCAATGTAGCAAAAATAAAATATACCTCCACATCTTTGATTTTAAAGTTCTGTTAAACTTTTCCATGACCTTTGCCTTGACTTCGTTATTGGTTACAAAACAGTGTATCCCATGTTGCTTAAACAAAGTTTTTAAAGCTTTGTTTAAAAACTCTTTTTCTCTGTCTGTTTATAATTTTTGAGGCAAAAATGTGTAAAAATAGCTTTAAACGCCTTTGCCACTTCTTCCCCGGTCTTATTCTTTAGGGTTACCGCCCAAGCGTATTTAGACAAAACATCTATCGCTGTTAAAATATATTTACGACCATCGTTGTGACTAGAACAGGAGACCATGTCAACCAAATACGCCTGCCATTATGCATCCGCATCAGACACAACCGTTTTTTCTTTTAAATGTAAGCACTGCCAGTTTATGTAAAGCGTAAGCCTCTTTATCCGCAAGCCAAGCGGCAACCTGCTTTGTCTTTTAGCGGTGTCTTTTAGCGGCCTGAAATAAGGGTGTTACACCCCCCAAACTTCCAACTTCTCCGGGAGAGTAATACATTTTCTTTAGCAACCTCGGCATGTCTAACCCATCTTACTTTAAAACACATGTATACACAAGATCCAGTTTTTGCTTTTGTTTTTATTTAATACAGAAGAGGCTATACACATTTTACTTAAAAAAAACCAAGCTTTTAATGCAGCAGCAAAGTAATATTACTTTACATTTATGTAAATATTAATATTAGGGTACAACTATACACATTTATTTAATGCATAAGGAAAGTAATATAGAAAATGGTTATACAAACTTTTTTTTAATTTTACAATACATCTTAATCACTATTTTTTTTTACCCTTTAGGGTGAGGAGCTGGCATGTAAAAAGTTTTACAATCCATTTTACGAATCCTGCTACTCACTGATCGGCCAATTTTGGCTGCCACCTCGTTTGACAGGTCTACCAGCAAGACCACCGGGTCAGATGTCTCTGCAACCTCCCTGATCATTTTAACAACTTCAGTTACAGTTTCAGTGGTCATGTTAAGCTTTTTCAGTTTGTAGCCTTCAGCTATAACTACATTTAGAAACTGGGTCACATTCAGTTTGGAAGAAATACGTCTAATCTGGTGAAATACTTCTGAGCGACCCCAAAAGACACAAGGGTGACTAAATGGGTTGGGCTCGCCTACCACACAGGCTGCACAGTTTTCCAGAAGTTGTTTTTTCAAACAGTGGTAAATGGTTTTTACTACAACGGCCCTAATAATATCGGCCATAACATCATCTTCGCAGCTCTGCTAGTCACCCTCCTTACTTTTTACAGACTTTTTTTTACAATCTTGCTTCATGCAAAAACAACAGGTGCATATCATGGTTATTCTTCTCAAGGGCCAACTCTCTTCATCCTCTGAAGATGTCTGTCAAAAACAGAGAAAAACGTGTATTAAATTCTTTGTTGCAATCTTTTAAAAATAAAAAAAGGCCTACAGTTTATCGTGCTACCTCAATCTACCCTCGTCTGATTCTGAATCATCATCCCCGGCAGATACACCGTCGGACCCGTGGCACCTTCCTGTTATTAAACACAAACATATAGCTGTGTTTAACGCCCCCTTACATATATGCTTATATTTCTATTTTTTTCAAAATTCTCTAAGTAGCTTTTACCTCATCATGTTCTTTTGGGTCTACATTTGACAACCACTCGCTGCACCCCCAGGCTGTGTCATTTGTTTCTGAATCACCACAGGTGGGGGCTCCGTCAGTCATCGTTTCAGCAATCTATTATTAAGCACAACCATATAGTGGCGCTTAACTGGTGGCTTACATAGATGTATTTTCTTTCCTTTCAAATAATTTAAGCTGTTTTTACCTCATCATGCACTTCTGTTGCTCTGCCAGTAACAACGTCACCGTCTTTCCATGATCTGGGGTCTATTGGTTGGTTTTCGACATCACTATCCTCCAACGGTCCCTCAGTTGCCATGTCCTCGTATATAGGTTCTTCTTCCATTCCTACCTATAAAAAAATAAAAATATTTAACCATCAATATTTATAAAATATTTGTAATTTTCCATTAATTTGTTATAAAAAAGGTCTTACTTCTGCCCTCGAGTCGGCTTCCTCCAAAGCCGGCAACAAATTTTTTCGCACTTTATCCTTTTTTTCTTTTACAAATGGTTGTGGCTCCATAAAGTCTTCCTGTTTCTTAGGTTCAATTTCAGGATGAAATACGGGGTTCGGTAACAGTCCCACCTCATTAGCAAAATAAGCGTAAAAGGGTCTTCTCTTCTGAACACGAACTGGTGCACCCAGGGGCAATTCCGGCTTCTTGGCTTCTGTAGGTGTCTTGTACATGGACATGTCTTTGTGTCTAGGCTCCCAGTTTTAAAGCCCTGCTCCCAAAATATGTGGCTTTATACACATGGCCAAATGCTCATTGGTTAGAGTTTTTCAAATAACCCGCCCCGCACTAGTCCATTTTTAAAAGGCTCTGGTTTAAAATTTTGGGAGTACAGGATAGGTTCAACAACTGCATTCTGTGACCTAGCTGTAAAATAGCTACAGATTGGTCCACTGAAAGGAGGGACTAGCTCCCCAGGAGCACCACCCAGAACAGCTATCATTTCACTACCAGCAGTCGCTGGGGTAGGATGTTTCGCTCTGCATGTGTTCAGTAACACAGACTCTCTTACTGCTTTATTTTTTTCTCTCTTTACAATCCTCTCTCCTTTCTCTACCTCCCCAAATAACCTTTCTTTCCTTTTTTTCCTCTAAACCTTACCCAGACTTTCTTTTATCATCTTAAACTCTCTCACTGTAGTCTTTCAACCTTTTTCTCTAAATGTATCCAAGCACAAACACACACAACACTCCCCCATTCAAATACAAGAACATTTTTTTTTCAAAATGGCCAATGGCACCAAACTTCAGCACCAACGGAAACAGGGTTGGAGGGCGGAAAATAAGTCCCAAAGGGGGCGTGGAAACCTGTCAAAAATGCATGGTGATGAATGCTATCGAGCTGTATACTACTCCTGTGTGTGTGCTAGAGAAGGCTTGAGGACCTGGCACAGCAAGGAGAGAGTGAGAAAGCCCAGGCTGATGGAATGGGTGGGCTCAATGGGACCCCAGTATAACAATAGCATCCTGGATGGGGGGCGTCCAACATCACAGTGGCGGAGCAAGCAGGGTAATGTACACAGCTTGATGCTCCGAGAGCCTGGTGGTGATTTTAAGTGAGTTTTAAGAGTGTTGGCTAGAGAAGAAAGGGGTTACTGGTTTATTTTCTGTTTGCTTATTTTGGGCAAGGGAAATAGGGACAAAAGAAGTAAGAAAATAAGTGAAGCTACCAAAAAGTTGGAGCTCCACAGGTTGCAAGAAGAAGAAAACAAAAAGATGCATAAGAGACAGATGGAATTAAAACAGATGGAAATTGATAAGAAAAAAGCATCCCCCCAGAGAGCCATGGAGCTGGGACAGCTAGAGGCTGACAAAGAAATGGAGGCAGAACAGGCCAGGCATAAAGCTGCTCTGGAACTGACGGATAGGTTGAGGAAGCCCAGGCTGGTGGAATGGGCAGGCTCAGTGGGACTCCAGTATATCAGGTGGCACCCCAGATGGAGGGGTGCAAACTGTCACAGCAAGGAAAAGAGAAGAAACAAAAGATAAAGAATTAATTAGTCTAAGAAATCTTAAGAGCAACTATGTTGACACAAACTGTCCAGATCATTAGTTTCCAAAACGAATTAAACAAAGGAAAGAAGGAACAGGAAAAAATTATTCAAGAAATGAGGGAATGGAAACAAAAGGCAACAAATAGGCAGGTCACAGTGAGAGTTGTTCTCTTAGATGCAGGAGAAAAAGGGGAAGTGACTCATGAGGCACGTAAAAAACAAACATTAAAAGAGGAATTAAGAGTGAATAGAGGAGTAATAGCAGCAATAAAGTCTGGTAGTAACCAGTGGATCAGCGACGAAACAGAATCAGATGAAGAGGGTTTTGATTCTCCCTCTTACAACAATTCAGAAGAGTTTCCCTCAGGACCTTATGGTCCACTAAGCAAAGAACTGAAAGAATTACAAAAGCCGCCTTCTATGGCCCCAATAGTTACAACTATTGTTACTAAAACTACTGCACATGGCAATGAGGGAGGATGAGAAGAGCAAACGGAGGAAAGATCCTATACCCCGGAACAAATTAAGGCCTTAGGGAAATCCATGGGTTTTCTAAATAAGAATACCATAGTCAGGTACTTAGCCAAAGCATTAGGGATGCATGGGTTAACAGGAAGAAACTTTTGAGCTTTGATAAAAGAATGTATTAGCTCAGAAGACTTTGCTGAACTTCCTTGCAAAATCCAGGGTAGAGGACAAAGAGAAATGTGATAGAGGAAGAAATACTGAAATTCTTCTCCCTAATGAAGACCCAGTTGTGTGGTTCCATAAGGAAAGACAACAAACAGGGGAAAGGCCAGAACAAACATTCTGGGCTAACCCCATTATGATGCCATACAATTCAAAAGAGCCTTGTTGCTCGGACTCAATCAGATTTTGAGACTGGCTATCGTCTCTGACCACCCTGAACTTACCTCATTACATGAAATTGAAAAGGCAAAAAGGTTATATAAAATACAAAGGGAAACTTTCCCATCCCCAAAGAAAAAAACAGAGTATCTGTAGTAACATTATCCAATAATGGCCTACAGGGAAAAAGAGATAAAAGAATGGGACAGCATAACTTAAGCAGAGGAGAACAAAGAATAGAGTAAAAGAAAAGTAAAAAGCTTGTTGCTCATGAGAAAAAGAAAACTTTTGATTTAGGTAGAAATTGGCTTTGGAAAAAATTGTCACAATACGAGCCTAGGGATCAGATTAATGGGTTGCCCACTGAAGAACTGCTACGAAGATTGGCAAGTCATGAAGTCAAAAAATCACATCTACGGCTCCCCAACACTCCAAAGATCATGGAATCATAGAACTGGAAGGTCATCTAGTCCAGTCCCCTGCACTCATAGCAGCACTAAGTATTATCTAGACCATCCCTGACAAGTGTTTGTCTAACCTGCTCTTAAATATCTCCAATGATGGAGATTCCACAACCTCCCTAGCAATTTATTCCAGCACTCATCCTTTGTAATTTGACCTAGTTTCTACTTTTTGTAGGACTCTTTTTTGATTTTTAGATCATTGAAGATCTCCTAGTTAAGCCAGGGTGATCTTTTGCCATACTTCCTATCTTTCCTACATAGTGGGATAGTTTGCTCTTATGCCCTTAATAATGTCTCTTTGAAAAACTGTCACTGTCATCATCTGTTTTTCTCCAGACTTGCTTCCCATGGAATCTTACCTACCAACTCCCTGTCTCCGTTCTTGAAATCCATTGCCTTTATTTTGCTGTTCTCCCTCCTACCATTTCTTAGAATCATTAACTCTTCCATTTCATGATCACTTTCACCCAAGCTGCCTTCCACTTTCAAATTCTCAACCAGTTCCTCCCTATTTGTCAAAATCAAATCTAGAACAGCCTTTTCCCCTAGTAGCTTTCTCCATCTTCTGAAATAAAAATTGTCTCCAATACATCCCAAGAACTTGTTGGATAATCTGTGCCCGGCTGTGCTCTGTCTGAGTAGTTGAAGTCCCCCTCACCACCAAGTCTTGTGATGTGGATGATCGTGTTAATTGTTTAAAAAAAAGCCTCATCCACCTCTTCTTCCTGATTAGGTGGTCTGTATTAGACCCCTACCATGATATCATCCTTGGTTTTTACCCCTTTCAGCCTTACCCAGAGACTTTCATCTAGTCTGTCTCCTATTTCCATCTCACCTCAGTCCAAGTGTATACATTTTTAATATGTAGGGCAACACCTCCTCCCTTTTTTCCCTGCCTGTCCTTCCTGAGCAAGCTGTACCTTTCTACACCAATATTCCAGTCATGCGTATGAACCCACCAAGTAACCTAACAGCCAGGCATTCACTTCCAGGATTCATCTGCCTCTGCCTGGGTCCCTACCCTTGACCAGAAGTATAGAAGAGAACACCACCTATGCTGAGAGAATGGCTGAGAGAATGTCACCCCATTGAAAGAGCAACCAATCAGAGGCTGAGAAAACTCTATATCACTCAGAGATGACCAATCAGAGACAAGCTGGGTAGGCTGAAATTGTATATAAGGCAACAGGCAAGTAGGCTGAACTTGTAGTGGTTCGAGACCTTCAAGAATAGAAACTGCAAGTCTCCTATTTTGGAAGAAAAGGGTTCCTAGTCAGCTTTGGGTGCAGTCTTGTGAAGCTTTGGGAGGGGTTGCTTTGGGGTTCCAGAAAGACACTGCCTGCAAGAAGCCTCAGGAAGCAGCAGCAAGAGAACCCTGAGGTTGTCCTGGTGACAGTTGCTGTAACAACCAAGCCAACGGCCTCCACCAGCATCAGCTCTAAAACTGATGCTGGAGGACTAGTCACTCCCTGAACTGTCTGCCAGATCAAGCTTTAGTATTGTGTCTCACCTGAGAGGAACAGCACTGAGACAGAGCAGAAGGACCTTGAAGATTCAAGAGATACTGAAGAATAATAGAAGTGTAATTTTTCATCTATTGTTAAGGAATGTGGGTTTTGCTTGTAAATAAAGTTGGATGCCAGTGGTCTGAGTGAGATCTTCCCTACTGATCTGGTAGCCACTTGGCCAGCGCCTACGGAATGTTTAAATGTCAAATGGTAAATGTTTATTGTTAGTGTTAGATGTTAAATGTTACTGATAGTGTTAAGTGAATGATTACCTTGTGATAGATTATATAGTCTGTATCAGTTATTTGATGCACTGTTTTATTTTTAAACTGTAATTCTTGCTTTACTCATTTCCTATTGTTTTTATGTATCTACCTAATCCCGTTAATAAATGGTTATTTCTATTTTTAAAGAATTTCTGTTTGTTTGTGTCAATCCTTGAGCAGAAGGTGGTATCTGTGTCCTTTCAGGGGTCAGCAAGACTATGTTGCTCTGGGGAGCACTCTGCGGGTCAGAGACAAGCCCCTTGGGAAAACCCTAGCAATTCCTTTAGAGCGGACCACAACCTTGTTTACCCTTTGTCAGACAAATCTGTGGGTAATTTAATTGGCATCTAAAATCTTTAAGGTAACAGTTGGGGTATTCTGAGTCCCCATAACTTCCCCTTACCAGGACCAACAGGGTGTAGTTGAATAGCCAAATAAGGAAAAGGCATAATATGGGGAAAAGTGGTTAAATCTGGATAATGGCAGTGTACTTTGGTGATAACAGACCAATGGATGCAATTATTGAAATCCATTGCTGAAATGCATACACAGATGGGAATAGCACTTAAAGCAAATGCTCAACAAATGGATAAGAAGATGGGACCAATCTTGCACCCTCAGGAATAGCAGATACGGGACAAGATCATGTACAGGCAATTTAAAGAAAAAGATCATGTGCTTAGCCCTATATGGGAAGGACCAGTAAGAATAGTAAATAAAGCAAGTCCCACAGTGTATCAGTTAGATATTCAACAAGGGGAAAAGAAAGTTTCTAAATGGTTCCATTCATCACAATTAAAAAAAGTGGAAGGGAGACCAAAAATAGTTACAATAATATCTCTCTTGTTATAGAGACAGGCAAAAGATAAGTTAGGAAAAATGCAGAGCGAAGGAGTATGGAACAAGATGTGGGATGAGGAAGATTGGTATCCACTTCCATTCCCTCTACCTGGATAGAATGAGATTTAGAGGAGTTCCTGGAAACTTTACCTGGTCTGTGACCAGCGGTTTTGCCTCAGTTGCCTGAAATGCCTTACAATTCAAACTGGGAATTTGCAGAAAAACCTCGGAAAGGGGTTTAAAATTGGAAAAATTATAAACTGCTTAACTGAACATAAAATGGGTGGTGATAATATCAGGATCCTTTGTCATGCTTAGGATAATAATTAGTTTTAGAAATAAATCTTTAATTAAATAAAAATTAAGAATAGTTTAAATTAGAAAATACAATGATGGCAGCTATAGGGGTTATGTAATGGGAAATCCCATGGGAATGTATGGGAGCCCATAGAAATAAATAGGGATGATGCAATCAAGGCAAGGTATTGCATCCCATAGAAATACACTGTAGCCCATAGAAACAAATAGGACTTCCAGACAGGAAGTAGCTAGGGGTCATCTAAAGGTCTATAGCAGCTTCACAGCACATGCTCACGAGCATTGTTCTCAAGCAGCTCTTACAGAAGCAGCAGCAGTCCACACAAGGTTCTGAGGTTGCCCTGACAACGGCCATTTCTGCCACTCCACCAACAGGAGGCCACCACAGCAGCTACCAATCAGGCTTCCATATCTGCCATCTGAGGAGAAACTTCACCTCAGCAGGAGCAAGCGGCCACCCAACGCAGCCACTATCATCTGTGATTCAACCCCTACAAACGGCGATCTCTAGCTACTGACATAGCTGAAGGACCCTTGTAAGACAACTCAGAGGGACTTTTAAGAAGCCTTCTGTAAGTCTTTTATCTTAGCATCGCAGAGCGTATGGGTGCCAAGTGTAAATGAAGTTGGATGTATGTGGTCTGAGTGAGATCTTCTCCCTACCCATCTAATAATTGCCTGATCAGCACTTGTTGGATGCTTAGTATTAAGTATTTAGTATTAAATGTTTAACTGATATATTTTCACGTTTTATTGTTCTATTGTTATAAGGCATAGAGCAGTGGTGGGCAACATGCGGCCCGCAGGGTGCACGTTGCCCATCAGGGTAATCTGATTGCGGGCCATGAGACATTTTGCTGACATTCCTGGCCAATGGGAGCTATGGAAAGCGTCAGGCTACAGGGAAAGGAAGCGGATGTGCTCTGTCTTTACTAATATGTTCCAGTGTCCAACAGTTTGAAAACATCTAAGGTCAGAAATAAAATAGATCAGATAAATACCTTTAATCAAAAAAATGACAACCAAAAAGAGAAAGCTAGAAGACGAAGATCGAGAATTTCAAAATGATTGGACTGAGTCTTACGCTTGTATAGCGAGTTCAGCTGGACTCCCATTGTGCCTCATTTGCAACGAGAAATTATCCAACAATAAGAACTCAAACCTAGAAAGACATTTTGAAAAGAAAGATCGGACGTTTGCTGAAACCTATCCAGCTGGAGATGTGAAGAAAAAAGCAGTAGAGGAGCTCCGATGCAAAGCAGAGTAAACAAGATGTACGTTTGCTAAATGGATGAAGGCGGCAAGCAGAACCACTACTGCTAATTTCGTGGCATCTCAAGAAATCGTCAGAAGAGGGAAGCCATTCACAGATGGAGAATATGTGAAAGAATGTTTCATTAAAACATCTGAGCACCTCTTTGGTGATTTTAAAAACAAAGATGAAATAGTTAAGAAAATTAGAGAAATGCCATTATCTGCGAAGACTGTAAAGGACAGAACTATTAAGATGGCAACAGACGATCAGCACCAGGTTTTTCTATTCCCTGCGATGAGACATGCGATGTGGATGACATCACTCAGGTTGCCTTACTCGGCAGATACGTTAAAGATCAAGGTCCTCTAGAAGACTCAAAGGACAAACTTGGAGCAAAGATATTGCATCTGCTGTCACTGAACATCTGAAACAAAAATATATTGACATAAACAGAATAATTTCTATTGCTACAGATGGAGCACGGTGCATGAAGATTTCATTTCTTTACTTAAAAAAAGTATGGAGCACGATGTAATTTCATTTCACTGCATAACCCACCAAGTGCCAAGAGGCACTGTGTGCACAAACTTTTCCAGAGGAAATCTCAAAAGTAATGGAAATGGTCATGCAGATCATTTACAAAATAATCATCGGCAGTTTTGTGAGTTTCTTTGAGAAGTGAACAGCCAATATTCTGATCTTCTCATGTATATCAAGGTAAGATGGCTTTCCAGAGGCACAGTCCTGGTGAGGTTTGTGTCATGTCTTGAGGAAATTAGGGTGTTCCTCCAAGAAAAGGGCCTTAAATATACAGCACTAACAGATCCTCAGTGGCTGCAGAAATTCAGTTTCATGGTGGATTTACCTTCTCTTTTAAACGTGTTCAATCAGAAGCTACATAGGGAAAAGGAAATACTGCAATTTCGCTTCTGAAAGAAGTTCTTTCATTTGAATGAAAGCTGTCTTTGTTCGCAAGGAACATTGAGACTGGCATGCTAGTGCATTTCCCAACACTGAAGCAATACAAACAAATGACTGTGACTTTGACATTAAGTTCCTTGCAGAAACAGTCATCCAAATGCAAGCTGCCTTTTCTGACTGATTTCATGAGTTCAGAAGGGAAAAGGCCACTTTGTCATTTCTGTTGAAACCGCTTGAAGCTGACACTTCTGCATTAAATTTGTAGAAACAGATCAACTCAAGTAGTGGACATGCAAGACAAGGATTTATGGAATTCAAAATTGAAAGATCTTGTCACTGAACTCGAAAATCTGGAAAGGCAGAAATCCACCCTGGGGCTACAACACAAGTGGTCTGAAATGGATGACCTTAAATGGCAAGACCAGATAGAATCATAGAATATCAGGGTTGGAAGGGACCTCAGGAGGTCATCTAGTCCAACCCCCTGCTCAAAGCAGGTCCGATCCCCAATTAAATCATCCCAGCCAGGGCTTTGTCAAGCCTGACCTTAAAAACTTCTAAGGAAGGAGATTCCACCACCTCCCCAGGTAACGCATTTCAGTGTTTCACCACCCTCCTAGTGAAAAAGTTTTTCCTAATATCCAACCTAAATGTTCAATGACTTCCATTGCACTTCAATGTTTGGAATTGTCTACCAGATCGTACAGTCATCTGAAGAAATACATATTTGGGCTTCTCTCAATCTTCGGTTAATGTACTTCTGTGAACAAGTGTTTTCCAACATGAATTTCATCAAAAATAAACTGAGGAGCCAAGTGCAAGATATTAGTCTTGAGTTCTGCTTGAAAATGAAAATTACAGAATATTCACCGAACATTGAGCAACTCTCTAAAGATGTCCAACAGCAGAAGTCACATTAAAAGTATTGGTGAGTAGCAATAACTTTAATATGTTCAATTATTATTATTAGTTGATAAATTTTAACTCTACAAGAAGCTTTGCATCTCATGTAGCTCTCGAAATATTTTGGTCAAAGACAAAAACAAAAAATGGCTCTTCTTTTTTGAAAAGTTGCTGACTCTTGACCCAGACAAGACAGAGGGATTATACAAGAGCTGTAAGTTTGATTTTCTATCAATTTTAAAGAATAACTTTGTGTGCATATGTCAATAAAGCTGGATGCCTGCTTTTAAGTGTGACTTACTCAACCCCATTCTGTGAGAGGCCGACCACTGCTCACAGAATAGTAACTGTTAATTCAGTTTTCTTTAATGCTATATTGTAGTGCTGTTTTATGCATATGCATCAGGGACTTGTATGGTACTTTGTAATAAGTCCATTTTTTTATTAGAGGCCTTATGCATATGTATAAAAAATTCAGTGTGTGCAAATAAAACAACATTGTATTTGTCTTAGTCTGTAGTCTCTTGTACCAGTTAAAAGTATGATCTCAAAGAGTAATCCAATTGTGCTTTATTACCTCTTATACATTGTATTTTTTCCCTTTTCATTTCTGCTTTAATTGAACATACTATAACCACCTAATTTTCTCTCAATAAATAAGACTTTGTTTTTGAAGATTTACTGCTTGCTTGTCTATTCTTGATTGGAGGGCTGTATCCGTGTTCTTTCAAGGGTCAGCAAAGTTAACTTGCTTCCCTGGCAATTCCTTTAGGGCGGGTTGGTTACCGGTTTAGGTAAATTGGAAATTAAAGTTGTAAATTAGAAATATTATTTTAGGCAGTGTACCTGGCTTAATATAATTGAATTAAAATCTTCTGGTAACAACTGTTCCATGAATTTTGCCTTTGACCAATATGTAACATCTGCCTAGATGGACCCTTGGTCTGATACAGTATGGCAATGCCTGTTTTCCTACAAAGTTTACACACGAACTCTGCACTGGCTACCACTAAGCATCACATACAAAATTCTAAACAGCCTGGGCCCACCTATGGGAGGCAACGACTTCCATTGTACTTGGAGCTTGTCAGAAACATAGGGACCTTTGTCTTCGGCAACCCACTAAATCTAAACTGGGCCAAATTCACCAGAGTGTTCCACTCATAAAAAGAGAATCTACATCCTGGACTTGCTGATGTTTGTGTGGCCTTACAGTTAGTTCCAGGTATAGCACACTTCAGTCTGCAGTCTAGTCCAAATGTAAAGATGGGGCCATAGGTGTGCGCACGGGGTGTGCCGGATGTGCTCAGGCACACCCTAATCAGGGCTGCCCCAAGTGCAAAAAAAAAAAAAAGGGACAGCCGGATTGCCAGAGATGGGGGGCACGGGAGTCCGGGGTAGGGGGGGCCCTGGCCCGGCCTCTCTTCTCTGCCTCTGTTCTCCCCCGAGGGAGCAGAAGCTTGGTGGTGCTGCGCACCCCAGGCTGTGTCCTGCTGCTCCACAGCAGCCAAGCTCCTGCTTCTTCCCTCAACATGCAGCATACTCGCCCCTCCTCCTCTCACTCTCTCTCCCTGCCCCCGTTCAGCTGTGTACTGGGGAGAGAGAGGAGGAAGCGGAGAAGAGGCGGGGGCAGGGCCTTGGGAACAGGGGTGGAATCCCTTCTCCAGCCCCCTGCTGTGAACGGCTCAGAACAGGGGGCTGGGAGAACCCCCACAACTTCAGCCCACCTCCCCAGCCCTGACCCCAGCACCCCCCTCCCACACACCCAACCCTCTGCCCTGACTCCTGCACCCTCCAACCTCAGCCCTGACTCCTGCACCCCTCACACACCCTGCCCTGACTCCTGCACCCCCTCACACACTCCAGCCCTCTGCCCTGACTCCTGCACCCCCCACAACCCCAGTCCTGACTCCTGCACCTCCACACATACCCAACCCCCCACACCCCATCTCCTGACTCCTGCACCCCCACACATACCCCCCAAGCCCCATGCCCTGATTCCTGCACCCCCCCACACCCCCACCCCCACCCTGAGCACCAAATGGGGAGCTCCTGCGCCCTCCTGCCCATATATTCACCTGCACCCCTTGCACTAAATGGAAGCTGCCCCAGGTAAGTGCTTCCTATTCCTTACATGGGCGTGTACTTGGCACAGTTCACGCCCGCCCTAGACACCTGTCCCTTTTGCGCATGAGGGAGACACTGGTGCATGTATATCTGGCGTGCGTCAGGTTGCAGCCCCTATTCTGGCTCCTTCTAGATATATTATTTTCCACTGCTCAATCCATTCACACATCAGGGCAGAGTTCCTCTGGGCAGCATCTGCTGGCTCCCTTGACACCTTAGAGGAGTGGTGGGTTTTCTGCTTGGTGTCCCCATCAGGTTCCCCTCGTTTAGCCCTGTGACCTCACTCCCGTTCCTGTTATATCTTTAGTTGTCCCCCACAAACATTTAGAATCCCGGACCTATACATCCTCCCCTTAAGCTGTGGGGAGATCCTTTAGCTTCTGCCAGCCCACTTCTTGGATCCCAACAGGACCACACTTCTAGGGCTACAGAGCTGACATGGGGAGTGGGAGGCAGCTGCTATCAACTTCTGGCCAGGTTTACTTCGACTCAGGTCCGGGTGCACTACAGCGTGGATGCCTAGAGCCCTAGATTCCACCACAGAACAAAAAATTTGTAACCTAGGATTAAAATGCAATGTAGACGCTCAAGTCCAGGGTTCCCTCACATGGGTCTGCTGACTGGACTCCGAATAACCCCAGTGTTTTACACTGCAATGTAGACATATCCAGAGGCACTGAATAACTGTAGTGCTGACAGAAAGATGTTTCTTCTGCTTCACCCTCTTCCCAGGCCCCGTTTATCACAGTCACCTATTTCCCACAACAGACACCCCTTCCCACCCATAGACGTGCTACCCGGGCTGTGGAAGGGAACTGAGCACCCCAGCAGGATAGGAGCCAAACGTAAGGGCGCGCACCTCCCCACCCTGCTCCAGCGCCAGGCAGGCAGCAATGATCGCGGGAACGCCTCCCAGAGCGGCCCTGCCCAACACCCCCTGGCAGCCCTGCGAGAATGGGGCACCAGGGTAGCTTGGCTGCGCTGTGTAAGTGCAGGAGAAGGGTGACCCCCCCAACAGACACCTGCCGAGCCGGGAACGAGGCTGCGCAGAAAACACCAACACCCGCTACCCCTTATCGCGCGCGCGCTCGCTGTCTTGCCCTGTATGTGCTGTGAAAGGCCGCGAGCCCTAACGTCGTTTCCCCATCTATCTCGCGGGATTTCCCCCCTAACTTCTCGCGAGAATGAAGGGAGGCGGCCTCGGCAGAGATGGAGCCGCCGCAGCGCGTGCCTACCGGCCTCCCCGCGATACTGGCGGTAACTTCCCCCGCCCACCCTGGCGAGGGGAGAGAGAGAGTGCGCGCGCGGGGGTGGGGGATCTTCATCAAGCACGGGAGGGAGGGGCCGTGGGGCGGGGCGATGGATGGGTGAGGCCGGGGATCTGTGCGGAGCCGGTGGGTGGGGGGCGGTGAGGGGGGTATTAACGGGGCCCCGCTGGGGGGGACTGTTGGGCTCTGGTACCTCAGTGTGTGGAAGAGGGGGAATTCGGCTGCCTTTGGGGCAGTAATCAGGGACCTCTGGTACGTGACGTACCGGGCGTTATTGGGCTCTCTCCCGTATTCTGGCGGCGGAAGGGGCTCTCTGGGCATGAGGGAGTGAAGCTGTCCAACCCCTCCTCACACAGGCCCAATTATGGGTGTCCCTGGCCTCCGAATGTATGCGAGGCCCTACTTTGCAAACACTGGTGATGTGAGGCATCCCACTGCGTGGAAGTGAAGTGACTCACACGTGTAAGTGTCCGTAATGTCACAGACCAGTCTGTTTTACTTCATTTTCTTTCTTTCTTTCTTTAAAGGAAGCTTTAAGTTGGGGCTGTCTGCTTTCATGTTAAATCGTTTTCTTAATCTGCATTCCAAGGCTGAGCTTTTCTGATGTCAGTAATTTAGAAGAGTAAAGTAAAATTCCAGGTTTGCCAGGAACACACGTAAACCGTCTAAGATTGTTATATTGTTAATACGTAAGCCTAGAGTAACAAGGTTAGTGTGGGTACACGCAAGATGAAAGTTTTTTCTCTTTCGTAAAAGTTTCTTAGTTGATTTTATGTTTTGTCTGCAGCAGACAGACTGGTCTGAACCATGGCTGTTGGGACTTGCAGTTTTCCACATCCTCTGCTTTCTGATCACTTACTTTTCATTCCAGCGCTACCACCTGCAGATAGGGCATTTTCTCTGCATGGGTGAGTAGAGAATTAATAACTTACCTGAGTTTGTGTTTCAGTTTGAAATCGGCATCCATATCTTTAAAGTTATATATATTATTATACACCTTCTCTATTGCACACTAGTGATTATAATTTTGTTTGCGTTCATTTGTTATTATATACGATCACACATCACTTAGTAATGTAATATACCACTCAACAGTGTGTGTGTGTGTTTGTATGTGTGTATATATATATATATGTGTGTATGTGTGTATATATATATATATGTGTATATATATATATATATATATAACTTCCCCCTTTTTACTATAATAGGCCAGATTTATTTGTGCCCTGTTTCCCAAACAGCTTGAACTAGTAACTCAAAAAAATAGTTTAAATCTTTTGGTCTTGTTGAAGACTTGGCTTTGCTTAATTTAGGGTGGTTTTGTGGTTGAGAATTATTTAGCAGTTAAGTGGTTTGTATGTACTTTGTGTCTATATTGGCCGCATTGAAGATGACAAAGTTGAATAGCAAGGAGGTAGTCTTGGGAAGAATGGGGACTCTGTGTTTTTTTAAAGTGTTTACTGTATGGTAGCCTTGTCTGAACACAGAAGTTTAAATAAGCATGTTCGGTAATTGATCAGCAACGTAACAACGTTAACCAGTACGACTTTAAGTGAGGAGTTACTATATATAAAAATGTGTATAGACTCGGAACTGATCACCAGCTGTGCATTTGTCAAGAAATGTTCAACCTAATATTAGTTTCCTTCTGTGATCCAGTTGCCTTGGTGTATTGTGCTGAATATATCAATGAACTGGCTGCTATGAATTGGAGGTAATTACATTAACTTTTATTTTCATATTTAAATTTTGCTTTTATTGGGAATGCTGGTTTTTCTGTACAGTCCTCAAAGGCAATTTCTAAATGAAGTGTCACATCCCTCAACAGTGGAAAGTAGGATAATGAATGGTTTCATTAGTTAACCAAAAAAAACATTAAAATTATAATACAATATGTGCTAAGTATTATATTTTGTTTAGTAGTGTATACCTAACTCTTATCCTTAAGTGAGAAAATGGATTGTTTTTATGCTTTGACCATCTTTAAAAATAACTTTACAGATTCAGGTTACTTGGTTTTTGTTTTAGTTCAAACTAACCCCAGAAAACGTGTGAAAACTCTTAAGTAACAAGTGAAAACAAGGTTAGGTGTGTTTTTGAGAGGAGGTGGAAGGTATTTTTGCTTTTGGTCATGAAATTCATCCATATTTTTATTTGTGCAAGAACATTGAAATTTTTGCATGATTGGTCTCTACTCAAGAGACATAATGCTGGAACAGCAAGTTGTGATAAAACTTGTCTGTTTATATGTCTGAGTCAAGCCTGGGTGAAGTGGGAGGTATGACTTACTGAGGTCAAACTTGGGTGCCTAAAACAAAGCACGTAGGGCCAGATTTTTAAGGGTATTTAGGCACAAAGTTGCACATGGGCAGCTGGTGGAATTTTCAAAAGTGCACAACTACCTAACTGCCACTGAAATCAATGGAGTTAGACACCTAATTGCTTTTTAGAATCCCATTAGATCTGCCTCTGTCAAGGTTCCTCCCCCACTCTGAACTCTAGGGTACAGATGTGGGGACCTGCATGAAAACCTCCTAAGCTTACTTTTACCAGCTTAGGTTAAAACTTCCCCAAGGTACAAATTAATTTTATCTTTTGTCCTTGGAATAACCACTGCCACCACCAAAAACTAACTAGGTTTACTGGGAAACGTAGTTTGGACACGTCTTTCCCCCCCAAAATCCTCCCAACCCTTGCACTCCACTTCCTGGGAAAGGTTTGGTAAAAAGCCTCACCAATTTGCGTAGGTGACCTCAGACTCAAACCCTTGGATCTGAGAACAATGAAAAAGCATTCAGTTTTCTTACAAGAAGACTTTTAATAGAAATAGAAGTAAATAAGAGTAAAGGAATCACCCCTGTAAAATCAGGATGGTAGGTACCTTACAGGGTAATTAGATTCGAAACATAGAGAATCCCTCTAGGCAAAACCTTAAGTTACAAAAAAGACACACAAACAGAAATAATCATTCTATTCAGCACAATTCTTTTCTCAGCCATTTAAAGAAATCATAATCTAACGCATACCTAGCTAGATTACTTACTAAAATTCTAGGACTCCATTCCTGGCCTATCCCCAGCAAAAGCAGCATATAGACAGAGAGACACAGACCCTTTGTTTCTGTCCCTCCTCCCAGCTTTTGAAAGTATTTTGTCTCCTCATTGGTCATTTTGGTCAGGTGCCAGCGAGGTTACCTTTAGCTTCTTAACCCTTCACAGGTGAGAGGATTTTTCCTCTGGCCAGGAGAGATTTTAAAGGGGTTTACCCTTCCCTTTATATTTATGACAGCCTCTCTAGGTGCCTATATGCCTTTAAAAATCTGGCTCTTAATCTGTATTTAGACACCTAAAAAAAATTGGCCTGATTTTTTTCAGAGGTACTGAGCATCTATATCTTCCCATGACTTATGAGAGCTATAGGTGTGCATCACCCTGAAAATTAGGTGTTTTTTATTTAGACATCTAACTATTGATATGTGTGCCAAACTTAAGATATGAATGCTTGAAAATTCTGGCCCGAATGCTTAAATACTTCATGTATTCAAATATCGGGAATAATTGAAATTGGTGCCTACAAAAGAAGGGCTATTTCATAAATGTAAGTGTGTGTTTTCTTTCTGATGCGTAAGCATAGCTTCCTAATGTGAATGTGCACAGACAATTTTCAAAGAGGAAGTTGTATCTATTAGTCACTTTGGGTATGTCTACACTGCAGTTGCGTACCCACAGCTGGCCCATGCAAGCTGACTTGGGCTTGCGAGGCTTAGGCTAGGGAGTTAATGTGGTAGCCCAAGTCAGCTGTCACAGGCCAGCTGCAGGTTTTTAATTGCAGAGACATACCGTCAGTTGCGGTGTAGATGTTGGGGCTCAGTTTGCAGCCTATCCATTAGGATCCAATGTGGGGAGGCTCCTTGAGCCCAGGCTGCAGCCGAGCCCAAACATCTACACGGAAGATAAACATCCCGAGTCAGCTGGCACAGGCTAGCTGCAGGTTTTTTAATTGCAGTGTACATATACCCTCAATTCTACCACATTAACAAAAATATTGTGCAGAAGTGAAAGGGTAGAATTGGTTACAGTATGCATACAGGCAGAACATACATGTACAGGAATTATTTTTTATTGAAATGTAATGTATGAAGTATGCTGAGTAACACATGTTTTATTTATTTCAGGTTATTTTCTAAATACCAATATTTCGATTCAAGAGGGATGTTTATTTCCCTAGTATTTTCAGCTCCCTTGCTGTTGAATGCTATAATAATAGTGGTATGTGTTTAATTTAAGTTTATATTTTCAATAAAGCAGATTATAAATTTAATGTGTCCACATTATATGTAAATATATTTACTTTTTCAGGTTACCTGGGTTTATAAAACATTGAATGTAATGACTGAATTGAAGAACCTACAGCAAAAAAGAAGAGCAGAAAAAGAAAAGAAAAAGTGAATATTGATTTATTTTTAATAACACTTTATGTAACCATTCCTTCCATTTTATTAATATACATATATATATGGTACTCTTTCCCACCCACCCCCGTCTTGAACTCTGGGCTTGTCAGCTACAAATGGTCATTGTTTACATGTGATATGAATATGGCCATGCAAACAGAAAAAATCTGATCTTAAAAAACCTTCATGCTCTTTACCATACAGTAGTTTGTTTTGTGCTGAGCCAATGTTTTAGCCTCTGCTAGATTAGACTTTCATATCTTCTGCTCAATAATCACTAGTCTATAAATTATATACTTATTTAATAGGCTGCTCATTAAGGGTCTGATTTGATATCCATGTAAAGTTAATTGGAGCTTTGGTACGGATTTCAGTGGGTACAGGATTATACCCCATCTGTGCTTACAGTGCTTTATTATGAAATTAAAGTGTCAATACATTGAAAAACAACTGTAAAAAAAAGTGTTGTGGATCTCGTGCATCCCACCAGGTGTATGTTAATAAGCAACTTTTACAGAATCAGTTTACAAATAAAAAGGTTTGTTTTTTTTCCTAACTCTCACTCCTGTAAATTTAAGCTGAGACATGGTGGTCAAGATGGGTTCTGAAAAAGATTTGGCGGTCATGGTGGATAATCAGCTGAACGTGAGTGCCCACTGCAACACTGGCCAAAAGGACTATTGTGATCCTGGAGAATCTCAAGTAAGAGTAGGGAGGCTGTTTTACTTCTGTATCTGGCACTGTTGCGACCACTGCTGGCATACTGTGTCCAGTTCTGGTGTCTACAGTTCAAGAAGACAATTGATATATTGGAAAGGGCTCACAGGAGAGCCACAAGAATGATTTAAAGGATTAGAAAACATGCTTTATAATGACTGAGCTCTTTAGGTGGGATCCCAAAAGGGACTTAGACATTTGCCACACAGCATCACAGTGCCTAACTGTAGGCAACAGGAGCAGCGGGACCCACAAAGCTGAGATAGCATTTAAGCTTCCTATATGATGTATGGGAAGAGCTAGGCACCCAAGGATGTGATCTTCAAAGATAGCACACTAGCCAGGGAGTCGCCTAAGCTAGCAATGGCAAATGCTGACAAGAGTGGTGTGTCCTAAGACCCAGCTGTCTGTCAGAGATAGTGCCTGTCTTTGCTTAGCAAGCCATGTCAAGGAACCCATCTGGAATCAGGTGGCTTAGGAGCCTACAGCATTTTTTTGCAGAAATGAGTTGGAGGCCTCTAGTGTTCCGTACAAAATGGGGCACTGCCTACTTGATAACTTTTAGTACAGTGGAGAGAGCACTCACCTGGGATGGGAGAGAGCCAGGTTCAATTCCCCTCTCTGCCAGAGGAGGAAAAGATTGGATTAGGTGGTCTCCCACACCTCAAGAAGGTGCTATAATCAATGAGCTATGGGATATTGTGATGTGGGTCTCTCTCAATCTCCTAAAATGTTCCACTGTGGATACATGATGTTTGAATGGAGGAGGGTGACTGGATGCAAGATTTTCCACTTCCCAGGTTGGTGCTCTAATCACAGTGCTACAGTCATATTCTCTGTCACCCAATGACTGTTCCACTGTGGCTAAAAACCTAGTTATTGGGCCAGAGCCGAATGCAGTATAACTGAAAAGATGATCTGGTACAGACTTCCAAAGAACATATTAACATTAAAGACTGAATATTAATCTACATAAGCCAAATAATAAGATCCCAAGTTTACACACACATATAA
Organism: Lepidochelys kempii; assembly: GCF_965140285.1. NCBI lineage: Eukaryota > Metazoa > Chordata > Testudines > Cheloniidae > Lepidochelys > Lepidochelys kempii. Next base: position 39,550,660 of record NC_136382.1, read on the forward strand.
GCTTGAGTAGTCACCTTAATGCCAGTGAGACTACTCATAGGAGTAAAGTTAAGCATGTGCACAAGCTTTTGAGGGACATGGGCCCAAGTTTGTATCACAAGTGTATTTAGGTTGTGGTAAACATGTTCAGTGATTTGGCTGCAGATAATTTCCTTGATCCTCTATACAATAAGACTGACTATTGAGAGATCAAGTATAGCTGTGTAAAAACTCTTGCCCCTCCAGTGGAAAAAGTAGGATTTTGTGAAAAGAGGTACTGGTTGTTTGCCATACTAGGACTTCATAAGTAAGAAATCCGCCATTTGCAACAAAATGTGTTCAGTGTTGTAAATGGTTATAAGTCACCTTTAATCTAATTAATAAATTTGCACAATCTGTCCTTTTAATGTGAGATTAGGAAAATGAAAAATAGTTTTTCTAAAACTGTATGAAATTTTCATGGGATCAGCCGTTACAAACAAAACTGCTATTTCTGAACTTAGACATAGAAGAGAATTCATAGAGCAGTTCTCTTAAGTTTTATAAATAAATATAACAGGGAAAAAATAAGGATCCCTTTCTGTTTCCAAGCATCCCGTACTCTCTTTGTCTTTTTAGGCGCTGATCTTGCAAGCTGATCAGTGGGGACAGTTCTCTGCACCTTTGTGGAGCCGAACCAAAATCAGGGAAGCTTGTGCAGGCCCAAGAGTCCACCCACACAGATTTCCTTATAAGGGCTGGGCCCTTCAGCATCAGGGACATGTCTCACTTTGTCTTGTACAGCAAGACAACAGTGTTGGAGCATAATAAATAGCATACTACAATCCTGAACAGAGTAACACACATGCCAATATAAAAACTTTGATAAGTAAAAATGACAGTTTTAGCATTGAGGAAGTTGAATATCACCATAATGATACAATAGTTTGCATACTTTTAAGTGGATAGAAGCTGGATATTTTCTTTGTTAAAAATCAATTAATATGAAAGCACAGTGGCTTTTTTTTCTAAAGTGTGGATATGTGCACATTGGAAGAGAATAGGTGCCAAATCAATAAAGTAGGTATTTTTAAAAATTGGAATAGCTTTTTTTCAGTTCCAGGAAACTCTCAAAATACACTTTAGAATTCTAAGTATAATTGAAGCAGCACATGGTTTTAAGTCTTCTCTATTAAAAGGTCTCTTAAAGGTAAATAGCAATATGTTTAAGAAAAATAATTTAGTCTTATAAATTAATGACTACAAACTGAGACAAATGTGATTTTTTTTCCAAATGTTATAAAATGTAAATAACAAAAATATTCCAGCATTTTCCCCCCCATGGGATTATCAAGCCTTACCTACGTTGATTACTTTTCCTTTAGATAACCTTTTCATGTAACGTTATGAAGGAAATTTTAAGTTTTAGAGTGAGGGAAATACATAAAAGAATAATAAAAAATGGTTTTCAAATTATTTTTTTTAAAAAGTGTTTTTTAACCATAAGGGCATCCCCCAGAGAATTAAACGGAAAGTGGTGATTGTGTTGGTTATAATAGGAATAGATTTATGAAGTGATGGAACAATAAATGTAACCTAAAAGCCTACTTGCTGACAAACCTAAAATAATTACATCGTTAATTCAGACAGTTTTTGCTGGTTTCAGCTTTCTATATGTGTAAGTAACTTGGGACTAAATTTTTATTTGTGGTGGAAAGCCTGAATCAACATGCTTTGCCTGGAAGATTTCAAAGGAGGTTTTGTGAGAATGCTCCAGGTTCAATGACAAGGAGTCTAAGATACAGCCAAGGGATAGCTGCTCTACTAACTACTGCAGACTTTGGGCTAAAAAGGGGAATTTGGTCATTGGATTCATGTAGCTTGCAGGGACAAGCTTCACCTCCAGCGTGCCCTGATCTCTTCTCAGTGCTACAGGGAGAGTCACTGTGGAATAATGCTAAAAGGTGCATGAGGAGTATGATGTCCACCTGCCATCCTTCCTGTAGCCCAGCTTTCGCTGTATTTGAATCATGGCAATTCTGGGGCATTATGTGCCTTTTCAAAGGGGGGCAGCTAGGACTGTGCCCTAAATATCCTAAAGAACCCTAAATGCAATAGAATTTGAAGTTATCATTCCAAATGCAAAACTGGTTAATGAACTGAGCTTGAGGTGAATTTGCCCACAGACACTTGATTCGGCTCTGTCTGGGAACTTGACAAGAGGAGGAGGAGAAGAAAACACAAGCCTCCAAAAAGAAGTAGGAGTCGGTTTTTAACAATTTTCATTCTATATAAGAGGGCACACTCTCTGGCTTGGAACATGTTTACTGAAAGTAATGTGTTTCTTCAAGTTCAATAAGACAAAGTCAGATTATTTTGCCCCCTTTTTATTTTAAAGCTAAACTAAATCCATTAGGAATGAGGACACCTACTAGTACTGGCATAGACACCAATACAGCAAAACACTTAGGGCTAGATTTTTGAAAGGTATTCAGATGCCTGAAGACACAGATTGGTGCCTAATGGGATTTTCAAAAGTTTTTAAGCAAGTTAGGCACCTAACTCCCATTGATTTCAATGGTATTGACCATTAACTCTAAAACATGAATTGTTGATGGGACTACTCACATGCATAAAGTTATGCATAGACTTAAGTGCTTTGGTGGATCAGGGCCTCAAGTAGCATACTCACTTTGATAAATTTATCATGTATGCATTTCAGAAAATGTTCAACATAGCTTCTGTCAGAGTACTATATTAACTTTAAAACTAAGCTTTTTTTTTTTCTTTTTGTAAAGGATTGTCATATATCGGAGGAAGGGTTTGGTTTGCTTTTTTTACGTAGGTTTTAGTATAAAAATGTTGGGAAAAAGTTTGAAGTAAGAAATAACTTGAATTTTGGTGATCAAAATTACACTGAAGTTTTGGGCTCAAGTCTAGTTATAGATCAAGAAAAGGTCAAACAACTGGGTTTTTTAAAAAAAAAAAGCAAAAAAAAAAGCAAAAAAAAAAAGCAAGAAAGAGGTTATGTGTTAGGGGTTCAGATGATAAAGAACCAAATTTCTAATTAGTGAATATTTTATTCCTCCGTCGTCATTGTTTTGAACAGTTTCTTACATACACATATATTAGTCTTATGCTTTTTAACATGACTGGGGAAAAATACTTGCATACACTGTAACTTTACAGCGTGAATAAAACCAGTTTGTGCAAGTTGTTAGACTTTAGTTATCTCAGCACAGAAAACTCAAATACTATGTCTGTTCATATTTGTATCCAATGTAAATATTTTTAAATGCAAAACACCCCTTAAATCTTGTATATGTTCAGGAAATATGGGTCAGTTTTGAGTATGGTAATATTGGTTTGCATCCAATACAGGTGTAATATGAGTAGGGACTACTACAGTTAATTAAACTAACCAGTGAATGGCAATGGTTCATACTCAAAAACTGATTTATTTCTCTTGCAGTATTTTCCATACTACCCATCACCATAGTAGCTAAGCAACTAATTACAACATATAGGAATGAGCAAGAATGTTTAGACTGTAAACACTTGAGAGCAGATACTTTGTGTTATATATATTTTTACTACTGTAACGTGTCCCATGCACTCATGATTTAAATAAAACCCTCTACAGGAAAATCACTTTAAAAGGATAATTTATGCATCACAGTGCACTGTAAGGTTCAAATCCAGCAGACAGGTATATACTTAATGTAGTAAAGTTAAGCATGTTGGTAAGGGCTTGCAGGATAAAGGCCTATTACTGTAAATAGATTTTAATTAAATAGTAGTGGAATTGGTTAAAACAAAGCAAATTTCTTAAAATGGACAAACTCCAAGTGCCAGTTACAACATACACACAAACTTAGCCCAGAATCAAATGAACAGCATAACCTAGTTAGAGCAGGGCTTCTCAAACTTTAGCAACGTATGGGCCCCCATTTTGATTTTTATTTTTTTGCAGATCCCCAAGCTCCCTCCTCAGGCCCTGCCCCACCTCTTTCCGCCCCTGCCCCTCCTTTTCCCTGCTTCTTTGTGCCCCCATCCCTGCTCCTCCTCCTGCACACTGCTGAACAGCTGTTCCCCACTGCATAGGAGGCCGAGGGAGGGGGAAGAGTTGATCACCTGGGCCCATGGACCCCCTGGGGAGTACCCTCATGGACTCCCAAGGGTCTGCAGACCCCAGTTTGAGAAACTCTGGGTTAGATGAATAAGAGACAGATTCCAAAGTCGAGGGCCCTTCATGGGACGCATCATACCAAACTAGTTGTTCAGATCTTAGGACTGTAAGCACCTCAGAGACCTCAGTTGTCGTAGAAGGAAATGTGCAGAAAGGCAGTCTTTCATAAATTAGGACCTAGGGCTTTCTGAATCAAGGTGCAGCCTTAGAAGGGAATGTGAATAAGAACAGCATACCATTCTGGGACACGGATACGGATCTTTGATCATACAATAGAAATAATGATGTTTTAGTAGCACCTCAACTGGTCTAAGAATCCATATAGTGGTATCTGAATATATTTGTGGATGTCCAGCCATCAGCACAAGCTCGATGTGGATAAAACAACTAATTTCCCCCCCCATGCTTCATTCCCACTACCTCTCTTTCTCAATCACTGTTGATAACAGCACTGATATTGATAACATTGATCATTGATAACGTTGTTATCAACAGTGATCTCAATCACTGTTGATAACATCCTTCCTGTCACTCAAGCCTGTACGCTGGGTGCCATCCTTGACTCAGACTTATCTCTAAGTCCTCACTGTGACCTATGGTGCCTAGGGCAGCCCTCCCTGGAAATTCCACGGTCAGGGCAGGCTACAAAAGGGAGAGCAGAAACTCCCAAGGCTGGTGGGTAACACTGACTTTAAACTCCTCAATCAGTCACAAACTCTGCTTCTGATCCCCCCCACTGGTGAGCAAGAAGCAAAATCACACAGCCCCTTTATTGTTTTCTGGCTCTCTGGCTCCTAGTCAGCCCAGAGGTTCAGTGCCATGAGAAGTTATTTAAAAAACTCTGCTCACATATACAAAATGTTCTTCTGACCCCAAAGGGTCAGCCACGTTACCAGGTCAGTGTAAGCTTGGATAAGCAGGCTAGGCAGTTCTTATGCCAATCTGTCTGGGAGTGTCACCCAGATGCACAGTATATGTTTGAAATACAGATATACCCTACATATCTATAACATAAACAAGATTACAAAATACCCAAAGATTACCCAAAATACCATGCTGCTAGCCAATCCTTTAGTGTCTAAAACTAAAGATTTATTATAAAGAAAAAAGACCAAGAAATGGTTAAATATTAGAGCAGTCACATACATACAAAGACTTCAAAGTCCATATATCAGGTTCCTAGTGGTATTGATGAATTTGCTGGCTTGAAAGTCCCTGTGGAACACAACCACAGCTTGGATGGGTCATTCAGTCCTTTGTTCAGAGCTTCTATTGTAGAAAGGTTACTCCAGAGGTAAGAATCAGAAATGAAAAGAAAATGGAGAAGATGCAACTGCCTTTTATAGTCTTTTGCAATGCAGCTTGAATGTCCTTTGTTCCAAACACAAGCTGCCCAGCACGTGATCTGGAAGCCTTAAAGTTCTGTCCATAGGCATGCCCCTACATGCCTTTCTGAGTCATAAGGTGCATCCCTGACCCTTTCAATGGGTTCATTGTACAATTTATGTCCCTTGATGGGCCATCAAGCAGGCTAGGCAATTCTTATGCCAATCTGTCTGGGAATGTCACCCAGATGCACAGCACATGTTTGAAATACAGATATACCCTACATATCTATAACATAAACAAGATTACAAATTTATAACATTTTCTCAGATACCTCACGTGGCATATCTGACACAACTCTTTGCCATTTTACAGTATTGGTAGTCATAATATCCTAAAGTGTTCCCCAGATTCCATACAACATCACACTCACACCCAAGCTATGTCTAAGACTGTCTATACTGTATGGTGGTGCATACTACAGGGGTATAAATTGCAGAGTGCATCAAAGTGTGCTGTTTGAAAGAGAACTACTTTAATGCAAACTAGCTACCTTTAAATTCTCTCCAGCAGTGTCCACATGGGGCAGTTAGAGTGCAATGCTTTGGTGCTCTTTGTAGTTCATGCTCTCATAGTCCCCACTGCGGCACAGCATAGACAAAACTTAAGCCTTACTCATTCTTTTTCAATATCATCTCCAAGGCTTGGTCTGACCCAGCAACTTATGTCGGTATAACTACAATACTCAGAAATGTAGAAAATCCACACCCCTGAGTGATGCAGTTATACCAACTCCCAGTGTAGACAGTGCTATGTTGATGGGAGGGCTTCTCATCAGCATAGCTAGTGCCTCTCAGGGAGGTGGAGTACATAAGACGACAGGAGAAGTCCTCCTGTTGGCATAGGAACAGTCTTTGCTGAAGTGCTAGAGCAGCACAGCTGCAGCCTTTTAAGTGTAGACAAGCCCTAATATATGTCCTTTCCTGTCCATCCACACAGCTAAAACTTTCATCAAGGCTGTCATCATCTTGTGTCTCGATTACTACAACATCCTTCTCTCTGGCCTTAACAAATGTAATCTTTTGCCACTCGTATCCATTCATAATGCTGCTGTAAAGATAATTTTTCTGAGGTGTTGCTTTAAACTTGTTACCCTTTCTTTCCATCCACTGGCTTCCCTTTCACTATTGTACCAAACATAAACTGCTTGTCTTCACTTTCAAGGCCCTTCACGCTCTAGCCCCACCCTATCTTTCATCTCTCATTCAGCATCACAATGTTGACTCCCTCCTCCAATCAGCCCATGATGTCAAACTCCATCACCTACTTGTTACATTTCCAAAAAAGTTCCTTTCTGCTTTTTTCTACCCTGCCCCTCACACTTGGGAGGAGCTCCCCATAAACATCCACTAAACTAACTCATTCTCCTGCTTCAAACCTGCCTCCCTCAAACATTTCCTTTGCCATGATACCTTCAAAGAACTTGACAAAAGCTAGGCTGCCTATCATGCTGATCAATGATATCTCATTGTTTCCTTGTACTCCCCCATTGATCTGTTTATCCATCTGTTGTCTCTTGTCTTGTACTTAGATTGTAAGCTCTTTGGGGCAGGGACTATCTTTTGGTTCTGTATTTGTATAGCATTTAGCGCAAAAGGCCTTGGTCCATGACTGGGGTTTTTAGACACTAATAATGCAAATAATATATATATATATTTTTGAACAAGACATGAAACTTGTCTTTACATTATTTGTTTCTCTCTACTTTCAATCTTCAATAATTATTTGTCACCAGTCAAGAGTTTTCCCTAAACCTGTGTGTGGTAGGAACTTCACACCCCAGAATGATCCATTTTAGAACCTTTGTTATAGGGTCATATATCTGAAATCTTGTTCTAAACTGTGCTTTGGGGATTACTGAGAGTAGTCAGGTTCCTAACACTGCAGCTGGCTCTGAGAGAAGGTGATTTGTGAGATTTGTACCTGAGAAAAAGACAATAAAAAACAGGCAGCTGAACAACCAAGTAAGTAAATAATAAAACTAATGCCAAAACTTTCAGTCCTGTACAGCAAGTATTTTGCTATAAAATACTGGGGATCATAACCCTTTTGATTTCTTAAACACATTCTACCCATTTCTATGTTGTAAAATAGGATCAGTGAAAGATTTAATGGCTCTGTTGGTTGGAAGGTGCTGAAGGTTAGTCGTTAGTAAGGCCATTAGTAAATAATCTTGCAGTTCTTCATTTTCTCATTTAAAATGAAAGATTCTTTTTCTTATTTTGTTTACTCTCTTGCTTGGCATCAAAAAAGAAAATAATCTAATTACTGTACAATAATTACTACAGAAATTCAGTACTGAAAACATCTCAAAGCTCCCACTATTCATAAAAGCTCATCTGAGCTAAAACATCCAGCCACCTAAAACAAAGAATGCTCAATCCAAAGCATGACTAAACAAAACAAATTCAGTCACAGAGAACATATTCCAAAAGTGGGGTCCTGTAACTGAGAATGCCCTACTGCTGACCTGGGAACTAACAGCCAAAGGCTCAGCAGACCTGGATTTGTGCTGGAAATGGCCCAACTTGATTATCATACACATTGTAAGGAGAGTGATCATTTTAGATAAGCTATTACCAGCAGGAGAGTGGGGTGGGGGGAGGTATTTTTTCATGCTTTATGTGTATAAAAGATCTTCTACGCTTTCCACAGTATGCATCCGATGAAGTGAGCTGTAGCTCACGAAAGCTTATGCTCAAATAAATTGGTTAGTCTCTAAGGTGCCACAAGTACTCCTTTTCTTTTTGTGAATACAGACTAACACGGCTGTTACTCTGAAACCTGTCATAGGGAAGAAGATTATCTTAACTGCCCACCACTAACATAATGGGTGTTTTAAAAATTCTTATAGATAGGTGAATTACACAGAGTGTCATGCACTCAAAGCTACTCACCCCACATTGCAGTGAAGAGACATATCAAGAGCTGCTCTAATAGAATGCATTAATCGGCCCACAGGTAACAGTGACATAAATAAATGCAGTGAAATGCATTTCAAAGGAAAGGATGCAATCTACTAGAAAAAGGCATTAAGAACCACCACAACTTTATGCATAATTCTGAAGTAGCTTATAATGTGACACAGACAATTGTGACATTCAGGCTATCTTGTCTACATATGTGTATGTCAGAAAAGAGGACATAGGTGTCAGGACACAAGTATTGCGTTCTGCCCCAGACTCACCAAAAAGCCATGGCGTTCACTATTTGCAAAATAGCCATGAACAGAGCTGCAGAGAAATCACGTCAGAGAAGAGGCTAAGGTTGTGATCTATGCATTTGAGCCTATAGAAAAAAACAGAAAATAAAGAGTTCAAGCCAAATCCCACTGAAATAGGAGACTTTCAGCTGAATGTTGGACTGGATCTTAACTGCTTAAATGAAATTAAAATATCTTTAAAAAATGAATAGTATAATTAATTAATTGAAAGATAATTTAGTGTCGTTACAAAGACATTTTAATTTGACTAATGGTGACTGACCAATAAGGAAAATGTGTGAAAAATTAAAATTGCAAAACATCAGAAATGTTTTTATTGAATTTTTACAATTTAATCTTCCTCTGAGAAATGCCAATGCCTCTACTCAATTCTTGACTGTATAATACACGTCTCCTAGTTCATTGATTAGTACACAGCAGGATTGGCAGAATCATCTGCTTCTCTCTAGATTATAAAAATGTGTTTAAAATATTTTAGCTGGATGGATCTTTTAAATTGGAACCCTGAAAGATAGCTTGTCATCCCAATTAAAAGACATCACCATTTAAAATATTCCAATAAGGTCTTAAAATAAAATACTGTGCTGAATGAAAATACCAGAACAAACATTATATTAGTTGCATTTCTTTTATATTCGATCCTTATTTTTTCATCTTTTAATCTTCATTTGTCAACTTCTGGGTTAAAAAACTAGCTATCAGAGTTTTACACTGAAGTAAGCAACACTGAACCCCTTAATGCTCGCTGAATGTATCCCTTTTAAGCAGATTTATGTTAATTATATCCCAATTAAGCAACAGTCATTACCATACACTATGATTAGGCTAAACTGGTCTCTTGAGAGATGTCGTTATAGAGTGGCCATCTCATTTAAGTTTAACCAATTAAATGTACTCTGGATCTGTGTTAACCCATTAAAAATAAGATAAACTAGGAGACATGCATGATTGTGACAATTAAATATGTAATTGGCAATATTATATCTTGCTATGAAACAATCAGTTTGAACTAATAACCTGTAGAGGGCTCCATTGGTATGTTGTATTGGAACTACTTAATATATTTTGGCATCTACTGTAATTTAATCTAGATTTGATATTAACTCATTTTACATGGTTTTAGCAAAGTGCAGAACATTGAAAACGTACTGAAATGGGGAAAAAAGTGTTGAAAAGACAGATTTAAGGTAGTTGAATAAAGTACAATACCCACAAAAACTATCTGCACTTATAGTTTGGATGCATTAATAGAACTAGGACAGTATTGCTAACGCAAAAGTTCAAAAATCATGAGTCATAACATTTACAAAAGGGTGACATGTTTTTTGTCCATCTTCAGAATTTTAAATTTCCCCACCCCTAATATATGTGGGAGAATTACAGTGTTTCAAATGTATCACAAATAATATAGTTTTGACCCTTCCAGCTGTAGCTCTCCCTAGGGTACTCAACTGAGATTGGTGCAGCCTCCTTGTGCTAAGCCCTGTAAAAGCATATGGTAATTGTGTGCTCTGAAAAGTTTACAATCTTATGCAAAGCATAGAGTTTCTAACACGGGAGCTGCAATTGCATCCCACCAAACTTCTCTCATGTAGGGCCACTAAACATCCATGTGATGGGAACAACTTTTAATCTACTGAGCTGAGCTGAATTCAAACTGGTGAAAAACGGTGGAACTCATTAGACTCAGGCCTGGTCTACACTATGGGGTTAGGTCGAATTTAGCCGCGTTAGGTTGATTTAAAAATGACTGCGTCTACACGACCAACCCCATTCTGTTGACCTAAAGGGCTCTTAAAATCAACTTCTGTACTCTTCCCCGATAAGGGGAGCAGCACTAAAATTGACCTTGCTGGGTAGAATTTGGGGTAGTGCAGACGCAAATCGACGGTATTGGCCTCCAGAGTGCTCCATTATGACCGCTCTGGACAGCACTTTCAACTCTGATACACTAGCCAGGTACACAGGAAAAGCCCCAGGAACTTTTGAATTTCATTTCCTGTTTGGTCAGCGCGGTGAGCTCAGCAGTTTGCAGCAACACAGGTGACCGTGCAGTCCCAGAATTGCAAACGAGCTCCAGCCTGGCCCAAAAGGGAGACACTGGATCTGATTGCTGTTAGGGGAGAAGAATCTGTGCAGGCTGAACTCCAATCCAAAAGAAGAAATGCAAATATATTTGTCAAAATCTCACAAGGCATGTTGGACAGGGCTACACCAGGGACACACACACAGCAGTGCTATGTGAAAGTTAAGGAGCTCAGGCAAACCTACCAGAAGACAAAGGAGGCAAACGGTCTCTCTGGGTCAGATCCCCATATATTCTGCTTCTATGAACAGCTGCATGCCATTCTAGGGGGGGGACCCTACCACTATCCCACCATTGTCCGTGGACACCTGCAAGGGGGGAGTCTCACGTCACACAGAGGAGGATTTTGTGGATGAGGAAGAGGAGGATGATGAAGAGGAGAAGAATGCGCAGCAGGCAAGCGGTGAATTCGTTCTCCCCAGCAGCCCGGACCTTTTCATCACCCTGGAGCCAATACCCTCCCAAGGCGGGATCCCCGACCCTGAAACCGGAGAAGTCGCCTCTGGTGAGTGCACATTTGTAACTACAGTACAGGGTTTAAAAGCAATAGTGTTCATGGTCACCTAGTTGAAATAGGGGAATTTTTGTAAGGGAACAGTAAAAGGACGCCATTCATGCTGGGCTGTCTGCGTTTGGCTAAAAAGGATCATCCCAGAGAATAGCCACGCAGTGGGGAAGGGGTGAAGGGATCATCTCGGAGAATAGCCACACGATGAGGTAGAGGTAGGTGTGTGCTGCACATCTACCCGAATACTGCAGCCCCTCCTTTTAAATGTGAAACCCGACCCATTGCTTGCTCTGGGAAAGGGAGGTGCTGCAGTTTGAAAACATTCCCACATGTTATGAAGGCATAAGAAGCCCTCTTCCTTTTTATCTCCCCCCAGGTGCAAATGTTTCTACGCTCCTCCTATCATTTCCATCCCTGAGGTTATCGCAGATTAGAAGGCGAAAAAAACATACTCGCGATGACATGTTTTCCAAGCTCATGCAGTCCTCCTGCACTGATAGGGCACAGCTTAATGCATGGAGGCATTCAGTGGCAGAGCCCAGGAAAGAAGTGAGTGTGAAGAGCGGAGGTAGGATGCGATGTTGGGGCTAATGGGGGAGCAAACGGACATGATGAAGCATCTTCTGGAGCTGCAGGAAAGCCAACAAGAGCACAGATCTCCGCTGCATCCACTGCATAACCGCTTACCCTCCTCCCCATGTTCCATAGCCTCCTCACCCAGACGCCCAAGAACACCGGGGGAGGGTTGGGGGGAAGGCTCCAGGCATCCAGCCACTCCACTCCAGAGGATGGCCCAAACAACAGAAGGCTGTCATTCGAACAGTTTGATTTTTAGTGTGGCTACAATAAACAGTGTGGCCTTGTCCTTCCCTCCTCCCCCACCCCACCCGGGCTACCTTGTTGCTATCTCATTTTTTTTTAATTAATAAAGAAAGAATGCATAGTTTCAAAACAATAGTTACTTTTATTTCGAAGGGAGGAGGATGGTTGGCTTACAGGGAATTGAAATCAACAAAGGGGGTGGGTTTGCATCAAGGAGAAACACACACAACTGTCACACCGAAGCCTGGCCAGTCATGAAACTGGTTTTCAAAGCCTCTCTGATGCGCAGCATGCCTTGCTGTGCTCTTCTAATCGCCCTGGTGTCTGGCTCAAAATCGGACGCCAGGCGATTTGCCTCAACCTCCCACCCCACCATAAACGTCTCCTCCTTATTCTGACAGATATTATGGAGCACACAGCAAGCAACAATAACAATGGGAATGTTGGTTGCGCTGAGGTCTGTCTGATCTAGTCAGCAAACAGTGCCAGTGAGCTTTTAAACATCTAAAGGCACATTCTACCACCTTCTACACTTGCTCAGCCTATAGTTGAACTGTTCCTTACTACTGTCCAGGTTGCCTGTGTAAGGCTTCATGAGCCATGGGAGCAAGGGGCAGACTGGGTCCCCAAGGATAACTATTGGCATTTCAACATCCCCAATGGTAATTTTCTGGTCTGGGAAGTAAGTCCCTTCTTGCAGCTGCTCGAACAGCCTGGAGTTCCTAAATATGCAAGCGTCATGCACCTTTCCTGGCCGTCCCACACTGATGTCGGTGAAACATCCCTTGTGATCCACCAGTGCTTGCAGCACCATTGAGAAGTACCTCTTGCGGTTTATGCACTGGTTATGATCCACCACAGTTAGGGAACCCCATTGCAGCAAAGCCATCCAGTATGAGCTGCACATTTCCCAGAGTCACTACCCTTGATAACAGAACGTCAATGATTGCATTGGCTACTTGGATCACAGCAGCCCCCACAGTAGACTTGCCCACTCCAAATTGATTCCCGACTGACTGGTAGCAGTCAGGCATTGCAAGCTTCCACAGGGCTATCTCCACTCTCTTCTCAACTGTCAGGGCAGTTCTCATCTTGGTATTCCTGTGCTTCAGGGTGGGGGAAAGCAAGTCACAGAGTTCCAGGAAAGTGGCCTTACGCATGCAAAAGTTTCACAGCCACTGGGAATCATCCCATACCTGCAACACTATGCGGTCCCACCAGTCTGTGCTTGTTTGCTGGGACCAGAACCAGCATTCCACTGTATCAACCAGCCCCACTGCCTCCATGATATTCCAATTGCCACAGCCCGTGCTTTCAGGAATGTCTGTGTCCATGTCCTCATCAAAATCCTCCTCGTGCTGGCGTCTCATAGCCCAGTTCTGAATATACTCCAGGATAATGCACGAGGTGTTTACAATGCTCACAACAGCAGCGGTGACGGTGAGCTGAGCAGGTTCCATGCTTGCTGTGGTATGGCGTCTGCAAGAGAGCAGAGTTGCAGTGGAAGCAGTGACAACAGTTAGCAGTCGTACAGCACCCAGGAGGACCAGAACTGATCCCCCAAGCTCGTCGCTAGGGAGCAGGAGAGCAGAGTTGCAGTGGAAGCAGTGTATGAAGACGGTTAGCAGTCCTACTGCACCGTCTGCTGACAGCAGCACCCAGGACTCAATAGCAGTGGTGATGGTGAGCTGAGCTGAGTGGGCTCCATGCTTGCCATGGAATGGCGTCTGCACAGAAAACAGGCACGAAACGATTGTCTGATGTTTTCACGGAGGGAGGGGTGACTAACGACATGTACCCAAAACCACCCGCAACAATGTTTTTGCCCCATCAGGCTTTGGGAGCTTAACCCAGAATTCCAATGGGCGGCGGAGCCAGCGGGAACTGTGGGATAGCTACCCACAGTGCACCGCTCCGTAAGTCGATGCTAGCCACGGTAGTGAGGACGCACTCTGCCGACTTAATGCGCTTAGTGTGGACATATGCAATCGACTGTATAAAGTCGATTTCTAAAAATCGACTTCTATAAGAACAACCTAATTTCGTAGTGTAGACATACCCTCATAGACTTTAAGGTCAGAAGGGACCATTGTGATCATGCATCTAGTCTGACCTCCTGAACATTGCAGGCCACAGAACCTCACCCACCCTCTCCTGTAATAGACCCCTGGCTTCTGTCTGAGTTACTGAAGTCCTCAAATCCTGGTTTAAAGACTTCAAATTACAGAGAATTCACTATTTACACTAGTTTAAACCTGCAAGTGATATATGCCCCATGCTGCAGATGAAAACGAAAAACCCCCAGGTTCTCTACCAAGCTGACCCCTTGGGGGGAAATTCCTTCCCAACCCCAAATATAGTGATCAGTTAGACCATGAGCATGTGGGCAAGACCCATCAGGCACTAGTAACACCCTTAAGCATCCGATGAAGTGAACTGTAGCTCACGAAAGCTTATGCTCTAATAAATTTGTTAGTATCTAAGGTGCCACAAGTACTCCTGTTCTTTTTACCCTGAAGCATGTAGTCCTCAATAAGTGCTAATTTTACACATATTGGAATGGGGCTTGGTTTCTGGAAAGATAAGTTTATTAAATCAAGTTCTTACCCTTCTGGAATGTTCATAGAAAGGGTCTTCCATCCTCTGAACTCAGAGGCAAAATCTCCTACATGTTGCTCCCAGTCTCAAACACATTTCTCACTACAATAAAGTGCCACATCCTGTTCTTAAAGGGCCAGCTCCTATTAGCCCAATTACAAACACTAAAATGCAACAATAAAACAAATATTTATACAAGATCTAAATTTGCTTCTAAATACAAAGATTTCCAATATAAAGTAATTCCAAACTTTCAAAACTCTCCTTTGCTGTGATGTCTATGAAAAACTTGATGATGGTTAGACTGCTGGTGTGCTGAGACCACTGTCTATCATGCTGACCAGTATTGTCTCATTGTTTTCTACTCCCCACCTGTCTGTATCCACCTGTCATTTCTTGTCATATACTTACACTCTAAACTCCTTGGAGCAGGGACTATCTTTGTGTTCTGTGTTGATACAGCACCTAGCACGATGGTCCTGGTCCCTAATTGGGGCTTCTAGGTAATACAAAAAAACAAATCACATATTAAAAGTGTAAGGATTGTGGAGTAATTGTTTGAAATTATTTCCTTTACTTAGAGTTGACAGCAGATTTTGGACTCACTATCTTCAGATCCACAGTACAAACCTCCTCTGCTTCAGCAGTAAGTGGTAGGGTAAAAACATACCGATATCTTCAACCTCCAGGGGGAAACTCAAAATGCACTTGCCAATGGGTTATACAACTATTGGTGAAACAGTGGTGGGACAATTGGTATCAGGGTTTCTGTTTCTGAGGGAGAGTGTGTTCTAATGGCTACAGTGAGCACCCACAGACACCTTTTTGGGAGTTGTCTATGGGGACTGAATCCAGGCTCTCTAGATGCAACAGCATGAATCTATGTCACCTGTGCTAAAGAACCAGGTCTGCTAGTATGGAGACAACAGCAGAGTCATAAACTCCTATATGTGGTTTAGTCACTAGATAGTAACATGTAGCTGCAGTGTGTGTTAGATAAGTAATTTTGGATGTGCTTTTTGAGAAGAAGTATGGGAAATGAGCTAAGACACGTGTGTAGCTGGAAGCAAGCCCAACATGAGTGAAGTTGGGGGGGATTTTGCTGGCCAGTGAAGGGTCTGTCATAGCTGGTAGCTGTGAGCCCACAGCTGGACTAGGGTCACCTTTCTTTTTCGGGGACACAGAAGTGTCTGCCTCAGAGGGGACGTCATAAATATAAAGGAAAGGGTAAACACCTTTAAAATACCTCCTGGCCAGAGGAAAAACCCTTTCACCAGTAAACCGTTAAGAAGCTAGGATAACCTCGCTGGCACCTGACCAAAATGACCAATGAGGAGACAAGATACTTTCAAAGCTGGAGGCGAGGGAGAAACAAAGGTTCTCTCTGTCTGTGTGATGCTTTTGCCGGGAACAGAAAGGAATGGAGTCTTAGAACTTAGTAAGTAATCTAGCTAGATATGCATTAGATTCTGTTTTGTTTAAATGGCTGATAAAATAAAGCTGTGCTGAATGGAATGTATATTCCTGTTTTTGTGTCTTTTTGTAACTTAAGGTTTTGCCTAGAGGGATTCTCTATGTTTTGAATCTGATTACCCTGTAAGGTATTTACCATCCTGATTTTACAGAGGTGATTCTTTTACTTTTTCTTCAATTAAAATTATTCTTTTAAGAACCTGAATGCTTTTTCATTGTTCTTAAGATCCAAGGGTTTGAGTCTGTGTTCACCTATACAAATTGGTGAGAATTTTTATCAAGCCTTCCCCAGGAAAGGGGGTGTAGGGTTTGGGGAGGATCTGGGGGGGAAAGGCGTTTCCAAGCGGGCTCTTTCCCGGTTATATATCTGTTAGACGCTTGGTGGTGGCCGCAATAAAGTCCAAGGGCAAAAGGTAAAATAGTTTGTACCTTGGGGAAATTTTAACCTAAGCTGGTAAAAATAAGCTTAGGGGTTTTCATGCAGGTTCCCACATCTGTACCCTAGAATTCAGAGTGGGGAAGGAACCTTGACAGGAGCCCAGAGAGGGAAGTCCAGACGGAAGGTGAGGGGGACAGGACGGTCTGCCCACCTTTTGCAGGGAGGCTTTTCCCCAGGAAGAGGGTGAAGAATCTGCATCTAAAGTTCCAGACCCCTCACCCATGAATCAGGTTTTGAGGGAAGATAGGGGTCGGATCTCCTGGAGGGGCGAATCCACCCAGCTCACCTGTGGAGAATAAAGAGATGGGTGACTGAGGGGATCATACCAATCCAAAGCACTCCATTAAAGAATGTTGTTCCTGCTACCCTTGTGAGAGATAACAAGATCTCTTCAAGGCTAGGGAAAGAAAAACTTTGCATTTGGGAAGCTTCACAAGGGGGTGGGGTCCAACCCAAAGAAATTCCAGAGGGAGGGGCCGAGGGCAGGCATGGTTACAGTGCACCCTTTCCTTGCCAAAGCCTCAAACACATGCCTGAATTGAGACCCTTCTCCAAAGAGGCAGAAGAATCTGTATCGTAGCATCTACCATGGTACACAAAGGAATTGGGAAATGCAATAGACACTAAACAAGCTAAATTGTGTGAGCAGAGCCTGTTCACCGTAGATTTGCTGTTAATTTTGTGTCTTTTGCTACTTCATCTAGGGGTCAAGACAAAGGAGTTAATACTAATGGTAAATCCTTTAAAGATGTGTGACATACCTGATTTGTAGAAAAAAAACTTTTGTACATGCTAGGGATGGTGACAAGACAGTCCCACAAGCATGTTGCTTTTCAGCTTATACTTGTAAAGAGGCTGGAAGCTTGGCACAGCAATAAAAGCATAACAGGCCTACACTGCTGTGTGGAACGGGAAACTGAGGCACACCACCACATGGCATTGATGGCTAAATGCCAAGACACCTATACTTTAACAGACATTGCTGTCTGCATTCTGTTGGCAATACTACACCACATGTTTTCAGGCACCCGGGGACCAGAAACCCCAAACCTTGCTAGAACACCTGTTAATGACATCAAAGGGTTTAAAGGTACTGGGTGGGTGTGTGACCAGAGGAAAACAGGGATTTTACATGTACTGCCTCCACCATGGACAGTCCCCAAGACTCTGGCAGTAAGTTCAGGAGGAGGTTGTGACGTTATTGACACGAACAGTGACCGTATAGATCATTGTTGCAACCAGGATCCTATGGTTACACCAGGTCTTGTACAGAGGAGGTCAAGTGGGGTGTCTATGAAAAGGTTGTAGTTTGCTGGTTATGATTATGCTATCTATATATGTGTATCATTTTTGTATTTGAAGTTATGAATATTGGCTATGTACTTGTTTGATTCTAAGTAGCCTCAGTGAAGCATTTGGTCAGCTTCTTGAGAAAGGACTATTCTCAGTAAGTGCCCAGTCGAGAAACACTTAACTGACAATGGACTTTGGGAGACACCAATCCACATCTGAACTTTCCTGGGAATGTTCAAACTAACCTGTAAACAATGGCACTGGCCTGCAAAAAGCTGAATCATTCATGGACATGTGACTTGCCCAGGTGGCTACAAACTCCATCTTGTTGCTGTGATTTTGCACAGAAGAACAAAGGAGTTTCTGCCCACAATAAAATGAATATAAATGGCCCTAGAAACCCCTCCATTTTGTCTTCAGCTAGTTTGAGATGGCCTCTCCACCCACAAGAGATGCCTGAAAGAAACTGAAACAAAGGACAGTAACTATGGGGGTGTGCACGATTGCTGGACCCAGACTAGGAAGAAGTCCAGTCTGTGAAAGAAGCTTATTGAAACATCTCTGGGGGGGGGGGGGCGGGGGTGTGTGAGATTTTATCTGAAATCAGTTTCTTAATGTTTTAGGCTTAGACT
Source organism: Lepidochelys kempii (assembly GCF_965140285.1). Classification (NCBI taxonomy): domain Eukaryota; kingdom Metazoa; phylum Chordata; order Testudines; family Cheloniidae; genus Lepidochelys; species Lepidochelys kempii. The sequence goes on from NC_136382.1 coordinate 39,569,267, forward strand.
TGCACATTTCACTTTATTTTCCTTGGTAACTTACTTTGTTCTGTCTGTTATTACTTGGAACCACTTAATCCTACTATTTATACTTGATAAAATCATTTTTGCTTATTATTGAACCCAGAGTTAGTGACTAATACCTGGGGGAGAAAACAGCTGTACATATCTCTCTATCAGTGTTATAGAGGGTGGACAATTTATGAGTTTACTCTGTATAAGCTTTATACAGAGTAAAATGGGTTTATTTTGGGGTTTGTATCCCGTTGGGTGCCTGGGTGCTGGAGACAGGAGCACTTCTTAAGCTGTTTTCAGTTAAGTCTGCAGCTTTGGGGCACGTGGTTCAGATCCTAGGTCTGTGTTGGAGTAGACTGGCGTGTCTGGCTCAACAAGGCAGGGTTCTGGAGGCCCAAACTGACAGAGAAAATGGGCTCAGAGGTAGTCTCAGCACATCAGGTGACAGTCCTAAGGGGGTCTCTGTGACCCAACCCATCACAACGTGTACACTTTGAGTTGGTGGTGTAAATTCCAGTTGAAGGAGACATACCTGTACTCACTCTGTTGGAGCAAGCATGCTAAAAATAGAGTTTAGTTGCAGCAGCATGAGGGGAAGAAGAAGGGTTGCCAGTTTTGGTTGGATGTATTCCTGGAGTCTTCATCACAGGACATAATCTTTAATTAAAGGTTAATGCTTAATTTCTGGAGACTCCAGGACAATCCTGGAGGGTTGACAACCCTAGCCAGAAAGGGCTAGTGACTCCAAATACATGCCTTTTGTCTGTTGCTGTGTCTATACTCTCTTTTTTTAGTATACCAGCTCAATCACAGCTAGAACAGGTAAACTGTACACACACACCCCACCTTGAAGTGCAGACATAACCGACTTGGGTCTGCTATTTTATAGACTTGGCTTCTATTCCCAGCTCCACTGGAAGTAACCTTAAACACACTTTCAGTTGTCTTATCTGTAGAATGGGAGAATGATCATTACCTCCCCTACAGTAGACGCATGAGGTTATAAAGGACACACAATTATGAACAACGATCATTGGAAGAGCTGGGATGAGAATTCAGTCTCCTAAATTACAACTTGGTGAATTTTCACCTAGACCACTGGACATTATGTGAAGGAGGGAGTCCCCCCCCTTTCTCTGCCTCCCCCCAAAAAAATCACACTAAGGCAGGAATTTATCAAGTTTTCACAAGAGCTCCTACAGTAGAAGCCAAAACCATGTGAGTTGGCAACACTGCAAAGCACACCAAAATATGTTGTGAATTAATTTTTTCTTCAAGAAAAAAATTTACTAAATGTGTCAAGTCAAAGTATCAAAGTCCATTCAGCCTCACACACACACCTCTGGATCTCTCCTGAGCCTGGTCCCCTCTGACCTTAGGATGTTACTTCCTTTTCCTGTACCCTAGGGATTATGGAGCACTTTATTGGATAGACATTGAATTGGTTAACACTGTGTCCTGCACTGGCTAGATTGTTTCCCTCCAGCTCAGCCCAGCCTGGGTGGAGGGGAACCTGGCTAGTAATGAGCCAGTAGGTTCAGTACAATATTATATTTTTATTTTTATTAATTATATGCAGTAAAAGGTGCAGCAAGTGAGGCAAGTACACAGAAGGGTCTCTGAAAGGATACAGGTTGCTACTCCAGCTCCACAACTTTGAGAGTAAAGAGAAACAATCTTTCACGATTTGAGGAATTGCTCTGAGGTATAACCACCATCAGTAGCAGCTCATTCCCCTGCTTCTTTCCTTTGGGATATCTTCACTTAGAGGATTTTTTTCATTGGTAAATGTGTTTTCTAAAGGTAAGAAAGGAAGGATTTAGGAGTGTAATGAATTACTGCAGTGTGGTAGGAAAAATGTTTTAAGGTGAAAAATATGTAAAGGATATTTCACTGTTCCAGCAAATTAAAAAAAAAAAAAGAAAAGAAAAGAAAGGGAAGGGAGATTATTGCATGACTCATACTCCCTAGAGTGACAGTGTCAGCAGACTTGGAATCATCCCTCATTCTTCAAAGAAACTGTGTTGCATAGGACAAACAGATGAGCAAATTGATGAGTAACTGATGAGAACTTTGATTTCTGAACATAAAACTAGCAAAGAGCTCAGATTATTTTTTAATGGATAAAGACATGAGGTAATCATTAACATCCTCCTGAAAGCTGAGAGTTGCAATGAAATAAAGCAGGTGGTACACTAGACTAGTGGCCCCCAAACACAAATAGTTTTACTCGTGTTGCAATTCAAGGTTGAGGAGATTGCTTTCATGAGTCCGTGGAAAGGTTACTGGACTGGGAAGCAAGAGTCCTGGGACTGAGTGCCAGTTGTGCCACTGTCATTCTGTGTACACGTGGGCAAGTCAGTCCAACTCTCAGTTTCACCATCTTTTAAACTGGGATAACAGTACTGACCCTTCTTTCCTAACATTTTGAAATCTATGAATGAAAAGTACTATACGAGAGCTAAACTAAGCACAGTTATATGGGCCAAATTATGATACCCCTTTTGCTAAGTAGCACTTTCATCAGGGAACAGTCCTATTGATTTCAGTGGGACTGTTTGAGGAGTAAGGTGCTACTCAATGTGAGAAAAGGTAGCAGAATCTGGCCCTTATTATTTTGGGTTTGGTACTCAAGGGTCCCTCTTCAAACCTTAGGGCCCAGTTCTTTAAACTTTATCTTGAAGAACACTTACTCTTGCAACTGCATAAGAATGGCTCAGTCAGACCAATGGTCCACTTAGCCTAATATCCTGTCTTCCAACAGTGGCCAATGCCAGGTGCTTCAGCGGGAATGAACAGAACAGGGTGATTATTGAGTGATCCATCCCCTGTCATCCAGTCCCAGCTTCTGGCAGTTGGAGGTTTAGAGACTTTGCTAATAGCTATTAATGGACTATCCTCCATGAACTTATCTACTTTTTTGAATGCAGTTATACTTTTGGCCTTCATGACATCCCATGGCAACGAGTTCCACAGGTTGATTGTGCATTGTGTGACAAAATACTTCCTTTTGCTTGTTTTAAACCTGCTGCCTATTAATTTCATCAGGTGACCTCTAGTTCTTGTGTTATATGAAGGGGTAATTAACACTTCCCTAGTCACTTTCTCCATAACGTTCATGATTTTGTAAGTAGTGACTTCAGGGGTTGGCTGTGTGCTCTTGGTCAGCAGAACCACCTGATGGTGAAAGTCCCAAGGCCACTTCACCTAGTAGTTACATTTCAGGGTGTGTCCATGGCAGAGAGGAGGTCGGGGAACCCAGGCCCACCCTACCACCAGGTTCCAACTCAGGGCCCTTCAAAACAGTAGCCCCATGTGTGGGGCCTACTGTCTGGTACCTGAAGCACATTCTCTTGGTTCCTTCCTACCCTTGTTCTGCTCCTTCCAGTGTTGCCATGGGTTCTACTGGGGGTCTTTCCTGTATTCCTCTCTGGTCATCTCTGGAGTCTCTTCTGCTGACAACAGCAAGTTATCACCCACAACTCCTGTGGTAAAAGAGCCTCCTGTGTCTCGGCTACCAGGCTTGGTCCTGGCCACATGGAGCCCTGGCAGTTTCCTGGCAGGAGACTGCTGCACCCAATTGCTCTCCTTCTTGGTCAGCCCAGACTGAGCTGAGCTGCTTCCTTTTTAATCTTCCCATCTCTAGGAGCATGCCTACCAGAGGTGAGGGGGCCTGGCTTCCTGTGTCCAGAGTAGCTCCTTAACCCTCACCAGTATGGGGTTGATACATCTCATCACAGTCACTTACACAATGTGACTAGTTCCAGGATCAGATTGCTATGACAAGCCTATGTGCTGGGCCCTGCTGCTTCTATTTCTAGAATATGCACAACTCAATTGGGGGCTGGTACAGCTAAGGTTTTATTCTGATTGGTAAATTACTCAGAAATGTTAAGGACCACTGTCCTACAACATGACTTTCAGCACACTACTTACTGTTGTAAAATGGAGGAGCAAGACAAATCACCGGTTTCTTGTTTGCTATGACATTACTCAGCAATATAATAACTTTTCTGGCAGGGCAATTTTTCTGTGATTATTTTCTTCACTTAAATATATTGTTCTATCTATCACAAGGACCTGACTCAAAACGCTTAATTTATCAAATACATTTAACTGATCATACAAGTAAGAGACTGATGACCCATCTCAGTTATGCACAGGTTCTGTGTAAGCCTTGCCTCACAGCTTTGATGATGTACCTCAGTCCTGAGCTGCATTATCACTGCTATTTTAGCCGTGGGAATTTCATAAGCAAGACTGACAACGCCATTACTGCTTCCATTCAATTATATTTATTTGTATGTATTGTCTTTTATGCAAAATATCTTACAACACTTTACAGTATAAGATGAAATAATATGTAATAAGGCTTTATTAAATCAGGTATGGCAAATTTTATACAAACAGCTTTGCAAAACTGTGGAGAGATAGACCAAAGGAAAAGAAAAGCTGTAACTTATAAGAGGTGCTATTGTACATAAATATCATTGTCCCCCATGCTAGTATAGGATGGAAGCAGGGTGGGATTTAGTGAGAATCTGTATCATAAAGTGAAAAGGAAGATTTTTAAAATGAGATTGGAACAGAAGAGGTCTTTCAATGGCCTTGTGACTGAGAAAGAGAAAGAACTCCAGAAGTAAACAGGGAGGTACAGAAGTAAGATTGAACTTGAACTATGGAGAACATTGAAGAACCCCTGCAAAGCAATGCTCTGCCATTCAGAAAGTGAAGGGCCAAGAATGAAATTTGAACTTGGATCTACTTCACAGTAATACATAGCACTAGAAGAGTGTTTCCCAACTGGTGGGCTGCAACCCCTGAGGAAGGAGGGGGAAGTGTCACATAAGGCACGTGGGGTCACAAGTCATTGAAAATTATTACAATTCTAAAACAAAGAATAAAAAAATTCCAAAATAATACTGGGGTGGCCAAAATTTGGGTGCAGGGGGACATGAGGAATCAGAGGAAGACCCTGAGGACATGCAAGGGGAAGTGAAGGGCATGGGCATTGTTGTTGTTGATATATATTTTTACTCTTAGTTTTACAATAAATGTAAGAAGGTCATGAAAATTCTTGCCTCTGAATAAGGGGTCACCAACTTGAAAATATTGAGAAGCACTGCACTAGAACAAGATCCCAGTGCAGTCTACATCTCTAATCCTGCCATTGTTTGCAGCTCAAAAATATCTTGCCACTGGAATGATACATTACATTGATCTAGCATCTTTCATCTGAAGGATGAATGTATGTACATAATATAAATGACAAATTAGTGACTATTTTACTGTCTAAATACTTTGTACCTGTTACATCATATAATGAAGTCTAAGATCATCTCTGAGGTTGTAACTATTAAACAGAATCTACCTCAATATCTTACTAAAACCAGCATGGTATTCTTATTTGATTTAATGAAACTCCTGTCTCAACTGAATCTCCTTTACCCACAGATATTTTTATATATATATATATATATATATATTGTGAAATATCCAAATTTAATTTACCTTTACTGATATTTGCTACAAAACCTTTTATTGTAGCAAAGTAGAAAAATGAGGCCAAGCAATCTATTGGCATACATTTATTCATGTAAATTTCTAACCCAAATTTGAGGGCCAAGAAGCAAATATCAAAAGGGAAATTCTGCCCCTCCATCCATGGTGTGGAGGACAGCATCTGCTTTGGAAATAGGGTTGCTCCACTGTGTAAAAGAAAGCAGGAATTGGGAAAGGTTCTCATAATCCTTGTGAAATTACAGAAACAGAAAATCCTGTATCAACCTCCATCTTAAATCTTTAACACTTCGCCTATTGTTCTGACATTCTACAGTTGTAGAGATCCTACAACATTCTCTGCGGCATCCCTGTTGCCACTTGTAGGTGGATGACTCTGTAATCCTCTCATATTGCTGTTGCGAGGTAGCAGTTGTGCTTTTTGCACTGGTCTGCACATTGTGCCCCAATTTGTTGCAGGTTCTATAGAGCTTATCCTTGATCCAACAGTCATGTGCATTGTGAGACTGTTTCCCCACAAATAGTCTTTGAGTGTAGTCCACATCATGCTTTATGCTTGACCCCGTGTTTACTTGTTGCAGCTCCCTGGCATCTTTAATTAGCTTTCTCCATTGATACAGCAATTTCTAGAGCACATTTGAGAGTCAAATCAGCTTCAGTCAATAACCATTTTTGCATTACTTCATTTTGCATGCTATACACTAACTGGTCCCTTAATGCATCATTTAAACTCTCTTCCAACTGGCAATGCTCTGTTAATTTCCTTAATTCAGCCACATGTTCAGAAATTGTTTCATTGTCTTTTGGTATTGTTTATAAAAACAAAATGCTCTGTAATCTCCAGTGGCTTTGGGGATAGGTGACTGTGTAGAATTTCCATTGTAGTCCCCATGTCAGGTTGGGGGCTTCAGGGAGCAGCTCAGTGTCTTGGAACTAGGACATAGGCAGTGAGACCTAGTGATCAGAACAGTGGGGGTCAGAACAGGAGTCAGGAGCCAAGAACCAGAGCCAGGGATCAAAGCTGGAGATAGAGTCAGGAGTCAAGCCAAGGGTCAGGGTCAGAGTCAAAGTCAGGAGTCAAGTCAAAGGTTGGAGCCAGAGTCAGTAGCCAGGGTGGGGTGTAGAAGTAGGGATCTGGAACAAGGCAGGGTACAATCTAGCAGCCAGCCAGTGACCCACCTAGTTGCTCAGACAATTCCTGTGCCTCCTTTTGGTTTAAAAAGTGAGCCTGAGCCAATCAGAGGCCAGACATCCCCTCCCATCAGGAGCTTTAGTGGGTGGTGCATCTGGTGAGCTAGGGTCTACCAGTCCATACTCCCTGCTGGTACCGGAGAGCTACTGGGTGGTGGCTGCAGTCTGGGGCCTGCAGATCCGGTTTTGAGACCCATGATCCCCCTCACACAGCAGCTCCCACAGAGAGCAGCACAGAGACTGGACCCAAAAGTGAGTCTGCCTGCCTACCAGAGCTGGAGGGAAATACAGAGACTGTGGGGACTAGACCAAGAGCCCAAACTGACAAGCAGGGCAAATAACTGGAGAGCCTGCACATGGCTGGAATATGTGAGCTGAGTGTGAGAAAGATGCCATGAACAGAAGGTTGGCTGGCTGCCATTGTGGAGATTGGAGCAGCCAGAGAAGACACAACCCCTATCTTGTTGTCTGCCAAAGAGGACTGGAGACTCCACTTGCTTCTTCATGCCAAGGTCAACGAATCAGATACAATGGTACTTCAGCCTGTCTACAGCTTGGCCCCCTACCGTATTGTGTAAAATAGCCACACACATATTTAGTAGGGAGAGCAGGTTGAATTTTCACTGGTGCACAATAAGGAACCATTTGGCTTTATAAAATTGAGGCCAGGGTAGAAATAAATGGTGAGCTAAGCCCTGGTCTACACTAGGACTTTAGGTCGAATTTAGCAGCGTTAAATCGATTTAAACCTGCACCCGTCCACACAATGAAGCCCTTTATTTCGACTTAAAGGGCTCTTAAAATCGATTTCCTTACTCCACCCCTGACAAGTGGATTAGCGCTTAAATCGACGTTGCCGGCTCGAATTTGGGGTACTGTGCACACAATTCGATGGTATTGGCCTCCGGGAGCTATCCCAGAGTGCTCCATTCTGACCGCTCTGGACAGCACTCTCAACTCAGATGCACTGGCCAGGTAGACAGGAAAAGAACCGTGAACTTTTGAATCTCATTTCCTGTTTGGCCAGCGTGGCAAGCTGCAGGTGACCATGCAGAGCTCATCAGCACAGGTGACCATGATGGAGTCCCAGAATCTCAAAAGAGCTCCAGCATGGACCGAACGGGAGGTACGGGATCTGATCGCTGTATGGGGAGAGGAATCCGTGCTATCAGAACTCCGTTCCAGTTTTCGAAATGCCAAAACCTTTGTGAAAATCTCCCAGGACATGAAGGAAAGAGGCCATTACAGGGACCCGAAGCAGTGCCGCGTGAAACTGAAGGAGCTGAGGCAAGCCTACCAGAAAACCAGAGAGGCGAACAGCCGCTCTGGGTCAGAGCCCCAAACATGCCGCTTCTATGATGAGCTGCATGCCATTTTAGGGGGTTCAGCCACCACTACCCCAGCCGTGTTGTTTGACTCCTTCAATGGAGATGGAGGCAATACGGAAGTAGGTTTTGGGGATGAAGAAGATGAGGAGGAGGAGGAGGTTGTAGATAGCTCACAGCAAGCAAGTGGAGAAACCGGTTTTCCCGACAGCCAGGAACTGTTTCTCACCCTAGACCTGGAGCCAGTACCCCCCGAACCCACCCAAGGCTGCCTCCTGGACCCAGCAGGCGGAGAAGGGACCTCTGGTGAGTGTACCTCTTAAAATGCTATACATGGTTTAAAAGCAAGCATGTGAAAGGATTACTTTGCCCTGGCATTTGCGGTTCTCCTAGATGTAGTCCTAAAGCCTTTGCAAAAGGTTTCTGGGGAGGGCAGCCTTATTTCGTCCTTCATGGTAGGACACTTTACCACTCCAGGCCAGTAACACGTACTCGGGAATCACTGTAGAACAAAGCATTGCAGTGTATGTTTGCTGGCATTCAACCAAAATCCGTTCTTTATCTCTCTGTGTTATCCTCAGGAGAGTGAGATATAATTCATGGTCACCTGGTTGAAATAGAGTGCTTTTCTTCAGGGGACACTCAGAGGAGCCCATTCCTGCTGGGCTGTTTGCCTGTGGCTAAACAGAAATGTTCCCCGCTGTTAGCCACAGGGAAGGGGGAAGGTTGAGGGGGTAGTCACGCCGTGGGAGGAGGCAAAATGCGACCTTGTAACGAAAGCACATGTGCTATGTATGTAATGTTAACAGCAAGGTTTACCCTGAAAGAGTGTAGCGACTGTTTTATAAAATGTGTCTTTTTAAATACCGCTGTCCCTTTTTTTTTCTCCACCAGCTGCATGTGTTTCAATGATCACAGGATCTTCTCCTTCCCAGAGGCTAGTGAAGCTTAGAAAGAAAAAAAAACGCACTCGCGATGAAATGTTCTCCGAGCTCATGCTGTCCTCCCACACTGACAGAGCACAGACGAATGCGTGGAGGCAAATAATGTCAGAGTGCAGGAAAGCACAAAATGACCGGGAGGAGAGGTGGAGGGCTGAAGAGAGTAAGTGGCGGGCTGAAGAGAGTAAGTGGCAGGCTGAAGACAGGGCTGAAGCTCAAATGTGGCGGCAGCATGATGAGAGGAGGCAGGATTCAATGCTGAGGCTGCTGCAGGACCAAACCAGTATGCTCCAGTGTATGGTTGAGCTGCAGCAAAGGCAGCTGGAGCACAGACTGCCACTGCTGCCCCTCTGTAACCTACCGCCCTCCTCCCCAAGTTCCATAGCCTCCACACCCAGACGCCCAAGAACGCGGTGGGGGGGCCTCCGGCCAACCAGCCACTCCACCACAGAGGATTGCCCAAAAAAAAGAAGGCTGTCATTCAATAAATTTTAAAGTTGTAAACTTTTAAAGTGCTGTGCTTAAAGTGCTGTGTGGCATTTTCCTTCCCTCCTCCACCACCCCTCCTGGGATACCTTGGTAGTCATCCCCCTATTTGTGTGATGAATGAATAACAAATGCATGACTGTGAAGCAGCAATGACTTTATTGCCTCTGCAAGCAATGATTAAAGGGAGGAGGGGAGGGTGGTTAGCTTACAGGGAAGTAGAGTGAACCAAGGGGCGGGGGGTTTCATCAAGGAGAAACAAACAGAACTTTCACACCGTAGCCTGGCCAGTCATGAAACTGGTTTTCAAAGCTTCTCTGATGCGTACCGCGCCCTCCTGTGCTCTTCTAACCGCCCTGGTGTCTGGTTGCGCGTAACCAGCAGCTAGGTGATTTGCCTCAACCTCCCACCCCACCATAAACGTCTCCCCCTTACTCTCACAGATATTGTGGAGCACACAGCAAGCAGTAATAACAGTGGGAATATTGGTTTCGCTGAGGTCTAAGCGAGTCAGTAAACTGCGACAGCGCACCTTTAAACGTCCAAATGCACATTCTACCACCATTCTGCACTTGCTCAGCCTGTAGTTGAACAGCTCCTGACTACTGTCCAGGCTGCCTGTGTACGGCTTCATGAGCCATGGCATTAAGGGGTAGGCTGGGTCCCCAAGGATACATATAGGCATTTCAACATCCCCAACAGTTATTTTCTGGTCTGGGAATAAAGTCCCTTCCTGCAGCTTTTGAAACAGACCAGAGTTCCTGAAGATGCGAGCATCATGCACCTTTCCCGGCCATCCCACGTTGATGTTGGTGAAACGTCCCTTGTGATCCACCAGAGCTTGCAGCTCTATCGAAAAGTACCCCTTGCGGTTTATGTACTCGGCGGCTTGGTGCTCCGGTGCCAAGATAGGGATATGGGTTCCGTCTATAGCCCCACCACAGTTAGGGAATCCCATTGCAGCAAAGCCATCCACTATGACCTGCACATTTCCCAGGGTCACTACCCTTGATATCAGCAGATCTTTGATTGAGTGGGCTACTTGCATCACAGCAGCCCCCACAGTAGATTTGCCCACTCCAAATTGATTCCCAACTGACCGGTAGCTGTCTGGCGTTGCAAGCTTCCACAGGGCTATCGCCACTCGCTTCTCAACTGTGAGGGCTGCTCTCATCTTGGTATTCATGCGCTTCAGCGCAGGGGAAAGCAAGTCACAAAGTTCCATGAAAGTGCCCCTACGCATGCGAAAGTTTCGCAGCCACTGGGAATCGTACCAGACCTGCAACACTATGCGGTCCCACCAGTCTGTGCTTGTTTCCCGAGCCCAGAATCGGCATTCCACAGTATGAACCTGCCCCATTAGCACCATGATGCATGCATTGTCAGGGCCCATGCTTTCAGAGAAATCTGTGTCCATGTCCTGATCACTCACGGGACCGCGCTGACGTCGCCTCCTCGCCCGGTATCGCGTTGCCATGTTCTGGTGCTGCATATACTGCTGGATAATGCGTGTGGTGGTTAATGTGCTCCTAATTGCCAAAGTGAGCTGAGCGGCCTCCATGCTTGCCTTGGTATGGCGTCCGCACAGAAAAAAGGCGCGGAACGATTGTCTGCCGTTGCTCTGACGGAGGGAGGGGCGACTGATGACACGGCTTACAGGGTTGGCTTCAGGGAGCTAAAATCAACAAAGGGTGTGCCTGTACATCAAGGAGTATTTCAGGCAGGACTGCACGGAGGGTTCCAATAAGAAATGGTGCACCTAAGTTATCGTTGTTATTGGAACAAGGAGGTTAGCCTGGCCTCTGATTGATACATGGCTAGATTTACCTCGCTGCACCTTCTCTGTGAGTGACTGCAGTGTGATCTAGACAGGGGAGGAGGCAAATGAGTACAAAACAAATCTGGTCTATTTCTTGTTCTGACCCACTCCATCTATCTTTTACATCTTTGGCTGGCAGCAGACGGTGCAGAAGGACTGCATGCCATCCACATCTCATGGCTGCTCGGCAGAAGATGGTACAGTACGACTGCTAGCCATCTTCATCTCTTGCCTGCCTGGCAGAAGATGGTACAGTACGACTGCTAGCAGTCCGTATCGCCTGCCCGCTCACCATAAGACGGTTCAATAGGACTGCAGGACTAAAGAGAATGACCTCGTCAAGTCACTCCAAATTTAGTCCCTGCGCCCATGTCTGCCCAGGCGCTCCCAGCCGACGTGGCCAGGAGCACCTCGGACACGACGAGGACGACTACCAATCGTATTGCACCGTCTGCTGCCAGAAGGCAATGGGTTGCTGCTACTGAGCAGCAAAGCCGTACCGCGTCTGCCAGCACCCAGGAGACATAGGGTGACGGTTACCTGAGCTGGCTCCATGCTTGCCGTGGTATGGCGTCTGCACAGGTAACTCAGGAAAAAAGGCGCGAAATGATTGTCTGCCCTTGCTTTCACGGAGGGAGGGAGGGAACGGGGGCCTGACAACACGTACCCAGAACCACCCGCGACAATGTTTTAGCCCCATCAGAGTGCTCCATTGTGACTGCTCTGGACAGCACTCTCAGATGCCCGATTGTTTGCCATTGCTCTGACGCTGGGAGGGGCGCTTACAGGGTTGGCTTCAGGGACCTAAAATCAACAAAGGGGGTGGCTTTACATCAAGGAGTATTTCAGGCAGGACTTCACGGAGGGTTCCAATGAGAAATGGTGCACCTAAGTTATTGTCCTTATTGGAACAAGAAGGTTAGCCTGGCCTCTGATTGATACATGGCTAGATTTACCTCGCTGCACCTTCTCTGTAAGTGACTGCAGTGTGATCTAGAAGAATGAGTCCCCTAGACAGGGGAGGGGGGGAAGCAAATGAGTACAAAACAAATCTGGTCTATTTCTTGTTTTGATCCACTCCATCTATCTTTTACATCTTTGGCTGGCAGCAGACGGTGCAGAAGGACTGCATGCCATCCACACCTCATGGCTGCTCGGCAGAAGATGGTACAGTACGACTGCTAGCAGTCCGTATCGCCTGCCCGCTCACCATAAGACGGTTCAACAGGACTGACTACAGGACTAAAGAGAATGACCTGCTCAAGTCACTCCAAATTTAGTCCCTGCGCCCATGTCTGCCCAGGCGCTCCTGATCGACCTCACAGAGGCGACCAGGAGCACCTCAGACATGACGATGACGGCTACCAGTCGTACTGTACCGTCTGCTGCCACAAGGCAAGGGGTTGCTGCTACTGTGTAGCAATGCCGTACCGCGTCTGCCAGCACCCAGGAGACATAGGGTGACGGTTACCTGAGCGGGCTCCATGCTTGCTGTGGTATGGCGTCTGCACAGGTAACTCAGGAAAAAAGGCGCGAAATGATTGTCTGCCCTTGCTTTCACGGGGGGAGGGAGGGAACGGGGGCCTGACGATATGTACCCAGAACCACCCGCAACAATGTTTTAGCCCCATCAGGCATTGGGATCTCAACCCAGAATTCCAATGGGCAGCGGAGACTGCGGGAACTGTGGGATAGCTACCCACAGTGCAACGCTCCGGAAGTCGATGCTTGCCTCGGTACTGTGGAAGCGCTCCGCCAAGTTAATGCACTTACTGCACTTAGAGCATTTTCTGTGGGGACACACACACTCGAATATATAAAACCGATTTCTAAAAAACCGACTTCTATAAATTCGACCTAATTTCGTAGTGTAGACATACCCTAAGTGACTCCTTACTGCCTGCCAATTCTTCCATGTCTGGGACACTTGTCCCTCTCATCGGTCCTGAGACAACTGCTGAGCAGAGGAAGAGGAGGTGGCAGTGAGGCATGGCAACCTGCAATAGAAGCTGGGAACTACAACCTGGATATTAGAGTGTGATTGTGACCCAAGAACCTCTTAATGCCAGTTGGCAATGGGTGCAGAGGCTTTACAAGGGATCTCTTGGGTCTGACATGAACATTCTAGGTCACCAAAGAGTGTCATGTGAAGACTCAAATAAACACCAGTGTCACACTGGTTGCCAATATCATTGTAAAATGTATGTACAGATACTGTGTAAGGAGTTATGTATATATATTGAAAATATGTTCTTAAAGTCTAAGGCAAAAAATTGGTTTTCTGTTGGACAAGAGATGTTTATCCATCCGTTTACATGTAAATTGAGTATTGTCTCACTCACAGTCTGAACTGAATGCAAATGAAGGATTGTGAGGACTTCAGAAAGAAATCAAAAGGAGGAGAAAAATAGTGAGGGAGAGTGCCTTATTTTAAGGTGTACTTCAAAGGTTTGTTCCACTATGTTTCAGGGGCAGAGAAGACACCCAGGTACCCTTCACTAAGGACATAAAAGGACAGTGATTCTGCTGTATGTTAACAAGGTCTTAGCCAGGCTTGGTTGAAAACGCTGGAGAAAACTTTGAGATAAAGTTTGTTTGTTAAAGTTTGGTCTCCAGAAAGTGTGTTATACTTTCGTTTTATCTGCAGCCATTTGTTTCCAATATTTTTACTCACTATTACCTGAATCTCTGCTCTTTTGATAATAAACTTAGTTTTGTTTTCACTATAAATTAATGTAAGTGTTGCAATATTAAGCAAAGTGATGGTCCTGAATTGAATCTTAGAAGCTGATGCATACCATTCCTTTGGGAACAGAAGGTGTGGTAATTCTGTGACTGCTCAGTAGAGAAGAGGTTGGACACTGCGGGGCATGCTCCGAAGACTTGTGGGGTGGGTTTGCCTATCGCTACCTGCACTGAGAGAATGAGGCCTGTGGGGGGCCTGGAAGACAGTGCTTGTGCTGTCAAAAACTGGTGGTTCAGGGAGCTGCTCCACAACAGGCACAGACTCGACTTCACAGGAAGGGTGGGTAGTGGAGAGATGCCTCACAACAGTGGGCACCCCTAAGGACTGTCATAATGGTAGCCTCCAGTGGCAGTTGGGGATGACAGTCTGATACTTTCCCAAATTTTTAGGTCTGGTAGGAAAACCCCATCCCTCTTGTGCACCTTCCCAGGGTCTATGAGGAGGATATTTAGCTATAGGCTGCCTAGGGCAACTGTAGACTGCCTAAGTGCAGTTTCATAATACTCAGCACACTCTTGCCTGAAAGAGTACCCTCTGGTGGGTTTGTAATATGTTTTGCTATTTGATTCTTTAACTCTGATTTGCAATGTTGATCTTCCTCCCTAAGGAGGAAGAATTCCCTTTGTGCGGGTATGTGTATGCAGATGTACAGGAATCATCCCATGTCTATGGCCTGAGCTTTTTGGCACTGATCTGCCCTGCAGGACTCTGTGAACATGAGTAAGACAACCTGGCAGTTAGGATTATCTGCCCTGCTGCACTTTGTGAAGGTGAACAGGGGAAACCCACTCTGATTTATTATTAATTTATTCCCCCTTGGAAGTTTGTCCCCATAATCCTGCTTCAAAATTGAGCTCAGAGATTACTCTGCAAATATTTCAAGTAGACTATGATTTCCCTCCTTCCTTCTCATTCTTTCAAGAAAAGTACGGGTGGGGGGAATAGGATGGATTCTCAAGATGCTCCATCCCTTTCTGTTGTATAGAATCCACATGGGCCAGATAGATTTCAGCCTGGGATATAAATAGGAATCCTAGGGAGGAGGATTGTAACAGGCTTGCCCCATGGGCTGGAGAGCCTGGGACTAAATCAGCCCTGATTACAGAATGGACCCCACCTGAGACAGGAATCACCTGATTCCTATACAAGAGGAGCCAGTGTTAAGTGCTAAGGGGGCTAACTTGGAGAAAGATAGGAGGGAGGAGACTGCAGGGAGAAAGAAGTCTTGTGCCAAGCCCTGAGTGATCAGGCAGGAAAGCACTCTGGGAAGGGAGCCTGGGAGAGACCCTGAATAACCAGGTAAGAAACTGGCTGAAGAAGAGCTCCAGAGAGGGTGGAAGTTTTGTATCTGTTAGTGTCCAGAGGGAGATGGAGGTGATATTTATATATAATCTACTTTATTTAGGATGTCTACTTTTAAGGATGATTCTGCTTTCCATCCTGGAGGCACGCTGCTATGGAAATCCCATTGTAACAAGTCTGCAGATCTTAGCACAAAGAAGAATAAGAAAATTTAACTGTGCTTACCTGAACATTTCTCTTCTTCAAGTAATAAGTTCCACAGATGCTGCCTACCCTGGAGAGAAGCAGATAATACAGAATGGAGATGGAAATTGATATACAAGTCTGTAATTTAAGCAAATAGATTTGAATAATCCTGGATATGAAAGTTATCTCAACTGGAGGGAAATTCAGGAGGTGAGGCATTTCCTTGCTTCCAGTGAGTGACAGGTCTGGTTCTCCCCACAAGCTGCAAGTGTAACACTGATAGACCCCAGTCGCTGGACGGCAGGACTGAACTGGAGTTTAGTGCATGAGCTGCTACCGCATGAGCTAAAAGACAACTGGCTGTTAGCTAAGGCTGTAGAGCAGACTCATTTTCTCTCTCTCTCTCTCTCAAAGTGGCCTCAGTGCTACTAGATGGGACAGAACACCACACCCAAGAGGTGTGTGGGTTACACAAGCAGGCCAAAATATTTGTTGTAATAGATCTGTGGACCTTATTAGCCAAAGAACAGAAATTTTCAGGTAATCATGGATACACTTTCCCTATTGATTCTCTTGATCAGAGATGTCTGACTGTCCACAGAGCCAGGTAGGCCTCCCCTGCGCCAGGAGAGAGCCAGTGCTTGTGGCCATTAGGGACTTACTCCCGTCAAAAGGAAGAGCTGTTGGCTTCCTAATAAGGGATGCAAGCCCTTTGCACTGAGCTCCAATGCCACCACCCAGGTCAGGCTAACTCACAAGTTATCCAAAAGGGTGGTGATCAGTTCCTGTAAACTACATGCTGAACACCTGCAGCTCCTACAGCCAGATTCTGAGCAGGTCTATAGCAGCATTTACATCAGTGGCTCTGTGCCAATTTACCAAGTCACTATTGTAATCAATGCTCAGCACCTCTTAGGATCAGCTCTAGTGTCTTGGGCCCTGCCCCTGTGAATCTTTAAGGAAAATTACTTTTCCTATTGTCACAGTTTTATGACTATTCCCCAGCCCCCGTACGACTTGGTTCCAAAGCTGTAATTCACAGTATAGTGTGTGCCTTTTGAGATTTACATCAATGTGTGTAGTCCCTATGAGACACAGATAATATAACCGTATTAGAACACTGCTGGTTTTACTGAAATTCCTTTATAACATGTGAATTACATTTCCAACCTTTTTAAAATTTGACATAAGAATAACAAATGTCTTATCAAATATATTATACAGAGTTACATCAGTGAGTGTGTCATACCTAGAGCTGTGCAAAAGTTTACACGCTCAAAATTTGACTATTTCCAAGTTTGTGAAGGTTCCATGAAAATAAAGAATTTTAGTGCAAAAATTTGTCCGCAAAAATGTAGTCAAAGTTGGGGCACTGATTCTAAAGCAGCTTTTTGCAGTACATTTCAGATGTTTTAAAATTGTGCTTAGTCACATGGTGGCGGCCAAATGACAGATACTCATCACAATGGAATCTGATATGGTATTCTGGTAACTAGATTGGGTGACCCTACCCATGTGTTCAGAAGGGTCAGCGGAGGCCACTCTGGATTTGTGAAAGTATACAGTAAGAAAATAAGTCAATCAGAAAAAAAATAGCATGTCTGTTTTCACAGTCCTGAGCCTTGCAGCTTCCTTAGTAATTGCTTGAAACCTGTTGACATGGAGTTATAGCTCTACTCCAGAACCCTGACCACTGATGACAGCCATCAGGAGTAGCTCTGTGTTTCCTACTGCACTGTGGAGAATTCCATCACACCTATGTCTTTTTTCATTGTTGCTTAATGCAAATCTTGCAAAAATACTGGAATTTGAAATGTCTTTGGAAACTAAAATAAGATATTAAAAATTAAAATCTAAAAGAAGAGGAAAGAAAAGAGTTAAGAGAGAGGATGTGGTTTGAAATAGTTTGCTTAACTGATATTTATGATGCGCTTAAAAATAAAAAGTAAGCATATTTTGGAATTTTTTGACACTTTGTAAATAGATCATAACTTAATTTTTTCTGCCTTATACCAGAAAATGCAGTAAACTCTGTGTTCTCTAATATCTAAAAATTATATTACAAAATTTTAAAAAAGTAAATGGATATCTTGCAAATATTCAAAACAGGTGGGCTAATAACAAATATTTTTAAAATTAAATAGAGGCTCAGTGGTAGTAATTTCAGTTTATTCAATATGCCATCTCTGCTAACTAATTATTGTTAAAGCCACATTAACTAGAAAGTGACTGGTGGCATTCCAGAACTTTATGTACATAGTAAAGAATGTTATTAGATTGATTAAAAAATCTTAGTAAATAGGTCCCCAATGATGCAAACACTTATGCATCTGAGTAATTTTGCTATTCCCATACATAAAGTTACTTATGCATAAGTGTGTGGAGGATAATGTAGAATGACATTAACTTTTAATCACATACACATGTCACAGCTGTGCCATTGCTGATCAGTTTTTTACAGTTTAAATGACTATTAGTCTTACTGTTGTTGACAGCTTTTTCCTGTTTAACCACAGAGAATATTTCAGTGGTATATAATGGCTTTTCTGCAGCTCTCCCCCACAAATTGTCCTCCACTTTTAATAAGGAAAACAGTCACCTTCATGTATGATATTTGACATTTATATTTCAATTGGGATTGATTAGTTTCACACACCAGGGAAATGACCTGCTTGAAATATACAGAAAATATACAGCATTCTTTACTTTGCATGTTAAAACATGTTTAATTGCTGGACAATTCTGAAATTCTGGATATATCAAACCTGTATTATGAAAACAGAATATGACTGAAATGATAAGATATTATTTATGTCCAGCAATGTTGTATGAAGATTTTGTGCTTTATGCTTACAGGTAATTCTTTCTCTCTTTCCATCTCAATGTCTGTTCCATTATTTAGACTTTAACAAACTGCTAATAATCTCTAATGATTATTATAACATTACTGGGTTAAAAAATGGATGAACTTGAAAAGTTTTTGAAATTTCGTTTGGATAAGCACCTTGTTAGGATATAGATATTCAGGCCTGTCTGTAAAGGCCTATACTCTAAGAATTTAGGTGTATTCTTATCACTTGGCTAATTATAGAGGTATAAAAGAGAGAATCAAAATCACTGTCTGCTGGTGTAAGGGCCTTCTCTTACTGTCACAGTCTGAGGCCCTGTTCTTAGGCTAAGGCCTTTGGCTAAGCAGCAGAGGCAGCCATAAGCTGGGAAGCGAACAGTCACATCCTCACATTCCAAACTAGTCACATTGAAATAAGGTGCTATTGGGCTGTTAGGCACTATCAGGACAGGATTCCTATCACCTCCAGAGAAAGGGAAGTGCCTAGAAAATGTAAAAGGAAACTTAGTTTGATAGCATCCTGTCTGGCAAGAACTCACTTATCAATAGCTGGGATGTGAAATCCTCACTTCTGTGTTGTCTTGTCATTGTAGTTCCCACTTTGCTATTGTTTGTCTGTATAATCTCTGTCTGGTTCTGTGATTGTTCCTGTCTGCTGTATAATTAATTTTGCTGGGTGTAAACTAATTAAGGTGGTGGGATATAATTGGACAATATGTTAGGATTGGTTAGTTAAATTTCAGGAAAATGATTGGTTAAGGTATAGCTAAGCAGAACTCAAGTTTGACTACATAATCTGTAGTCAATGAGGAAGTGAGTGGGTGGGGGTGGGGGTGGGCATGGGCATGTGGGTAAGGGAAATGGGAACAGGGAATGGGAGTAAGAAAGTTGGAATCATGTTTGGCTAAGGGTAGGAATGGGAACAGGGATACAGGTGTAAGGCTCTGTGGTGTCAGAGCTGGGAAGGAGGATACTAAGGAAGGAAACTGGAATCATGCTTGCTGGAAGTTCACCCAATAAACATTGAATTGTTTGCACCTTTGGACTTCGGGTATTGTTGCTCTCTGTTCATGCGAGAAGGACCAGGGAAGTAAGTGGGTGAAGGAATAAGCACCCTAACACACCTAACTGTTTGAGTCCTAACCTTCTGAACTGTTTTCTATGGCAAAATATTTCATCACATGTTCTGAAGCTAGCCGGATTATTTCTCTGGAAAGAAGATTGTTTCCTCAAACAAAATACACTGGTATAGTTGCCAAAGGCACAAAAAAGTAACATATGATGTATAGATATAGATTATTTATTTCTAATAGGGTTGTCCAGTGATTAAAAATATTAATCACGATTAATTGCGCAATTAAATAATGAATCATGATTAATCATGTGATTAATTGCTATGTTAAACATTAATAAAATACCATTTATTTAAATATTTTGGAGGTTTTCTACACTTTCAAATATATTGATTTTTAATTACAACAGAATATAAAGTGTACAGTGCTCACTTTATATTTACACTAAAAAACAAAAGAAATAGTATTTTCAATTGACCTCATACAAGAACTGTAGTGCAGTCTCTTTATCATGAAAGTTGAACTTACAAATGTAGAATTATGTACAAAAAACCCTGCATTTAAAAACAAAACAATGTAAAATTTTAGAGCCTACAAGTCAAATCAGTCCTACTTCTTGTTCAGCCAATTGCTCAGACAAACAAGTCTGTTTACATTTGCAGTAGATAATGCTGCTGCTTTCTCGTTTACATCACCTGAAAGTGAGAACAGATGTTCGCATGGCACTGTAGTAGCCAGCATCACAAGATATTTACATGCCAGATGTACTAAAGATTCAGATGTCCCTTCATGCTTTAATCACCATTCCAGAGGACGTGTCCATGTTAATGACAGGTTCTGCTCAATAACGATCGAAAGCAGTGTGGACCAACATATGTTCCTTTTCATTATCTGAGTCAGATGCCACCAGCAGAAGGTTGATTTTCTTTTTTGGTGGTTTGGGTTCTGTAGTTTCCACATCAGAGTGTTGCTCTTTTAAGACTTCTGAAAGCATGTTCCATACCTCGTCCCTCTCAGATTTTGGATGGCACTTCAGATTCTTAATCCTTGGATCGAGTGCTGTATCTATCCTTAGAAATCTCACATTGGTACCTTCTTTGTGTTTTGACAAATCTGCAGTGAAAGTGTTCTTAAAATGAACAACCTGCTAGGTCATCATCCAAGACTGCTGTAACATGGAATATATGGCAGAATGCAGGTGAAACAGAGCCAGAGACATTGAATTCTCCCCCAAGGAGTTGAGTCATAAATTTAATTAACACATTTATTTATTTTTAACAAGTATCATCAGCATGGAAGCATGTCCTCTGCAATGCTGGCCAAAGTGTGAAGGGGTATATGAAAGTTTAGCATATCTCAGACATAAATACCTTGCAATGCCAGCTACAAAAGTGCCATGCAAATGCCTGGTCTCATTTTCAGTTGACATTATAAATAAGCAGGCAGCATTATCTTCTACAAATGTAAACAAACTTGTTTGTTTTAGTGATTGGCTGAATAAGAAGTAGGACTGAGAGGCCTTGTAGGTGCTAAAGTTTTACATGTTTTTGAGTGCAGTTATGTAACAAAAAAATCTACATTTGTAAGTTGCACTTCCTCGATAAAGGGATGTATGAGGTGAATTGAAAAATACAGTTTCTTTTGTTGTTTTCACAGTGCAAATATTTGTAATAAAAATAGTATAAAGTGAGCACTGTACACTTTGTATTCTGTATTGGAATTGAAATCAATATATTTGAAAATGTAAAAAAACATCCAAAATATTTAATACATTTAAATTAGTGTTCTATTTAACAGTGCAACTAAAACTGTGATTAATCACAATTAATTTTTTTAATTAATTGCATGTGTTAACTGCAATTAATTGACCACCCTAATTTCTAATTGTATGCTTTTTCTGCATTTCCAAACCTTGTTTTTTCCATATAGCTATAGACATATAAAATCACTAGTGGTAGAAACAGGAATTTTGTTTTATTTACAGAAGGTACATGAAAATCTTTACTTGAATCACTTTAAAAGTTCTCATTTCCATTAACTGCACAATAACACATCATTTTTACCTCACAACTTTTATATCCACTTTCCCAGTGTGAAGGTAAAATCTGGCATGGCCTTTTAGCTGCGATTCTCACAAGGAACATTCCTTAGGTATTGAACTCTGCCTTAATGTCAGGGGAGCATAATACTTCCCTAGTCTGTTCACTTACTGTACTGTAATAGGAAAAAATAATTAGTTAACTTTTTTCTCTTACAAACATTACAAATAAAATCCAGGTAGTATTTGATTTCTTCTCCAGAATCAATTCTAGCAACAATAACTCTAACTCTAATTTCTCTTCTGCATCTAAAAGGGCTCCTAATATAATTCTTGCCTTTTGGAGGATGATAAAGTAAGGATCAGAAAAACAGGCTGCCAAAGATAGTCAACTGATAATGCTTCAGAGTGGACTGCATGGAGAATATAGCTAGATCAATCAACTTTCTTGATGTTATTAACCTGTAATAATACATTTTTATATGCCACTTTTCATCCAGAGATCTTAAAATGCTTCACAAAGATGGGTAAGCATTAGCCCCATTTTACAGACAGGGAGATTGAAGTACAAAGATTTTAAGTGACATGCCCAGTTTCACAGAAACTCATTGGCAGAGTCAGGAACAGAACCTCACTTTCACACTGCCCAAAGAGTCCCTATCTGCTTCCCAGTTCCCTCCCTGGGATAATTGACTTAAATTATTTCTTTTGGCATGCTGATGCAACTATGCCTAGCCCCTCCATGTTGTTGGCATAGAGCCAATTCTCTGCCCACTTCCTGCCTCCCCACTTGCCATCTATCCATATTAGAGGAGGAGGAGTGGTTCTACAGAGGCTGCTTCCCATCCCCACGTTGCTATCTATGTTGCGCCAAATCAGTGCCAGGGAGAAAAGAGGCAGTTAGCCCTGAATGAGAGCATTAGCTGGCATTAACCTTTCTTGGAGCAAAAGAGGACTCAAAATGTAGGTCATTACACAGATTGGTATGAAGATTTCAACCATGGCTGCAGGAAAAACTTTTCTGGATTTTTTTTTTCTCCTTAGCCATAGATTTTTTTCCTCCTTAGCCATTTTCTCCATAAATGTGCATGTTTAAAATACATATCACATTCCTTAATTTCATATTTAATTTATAATTTTGAATATAAAACAATACAAAGCAATTAAAAGATGCAATTTAGTCTAGAATTTCCAGCTACTTATTCTGTAAAAATTGATTAGCATTATAATGTAACAGTTTTTCATTTGATTTAATTTCATTCATGCAATTATTAAAGAATGACTTTAACATAATTTTCATTGCATAGAGACACCCTGATTACAATGCTGTGAGAAATCTTATCTTCAAAATTTCTAGTATCATTTTTATGCCAAAATCAACCTTAATTGAAAAAGGAGACTCCCTGCATGTAACTTTACCCTGGGTAAATACTGTTGTCCCAGCTAACACCTTTAAATCATTTCCAGCTTACTGTTTCCATTTTATGCAAGTTTTTGGACATAGGGTCCCTGGGTTTTCTAGGTATGCTGAAAAATTAACAACTAACTAATAGTTAAGAGTATAAAAGTTATGAGCACACTCCATCTTTCTAAGTTGTTTATTAGCCACCATAAAATGTATTGTCTTGTTCCATTGTTGTGTTCTTTAAAAAGCTGTCATCCATGCTACATACCACTGTTAAACTTTGAAAAATATGTCAATCTTGGTAACTACGTCAAATCCTTTTTAAAAACAGATCTAGGTAAAATAGCAAGAGATTAGTTTTGCCATAAATATAAAGGGAAGGGTAATCACCTTTCTGTATACAGAACTATAAAATCCCTCCTGGCCAGAGGCAAAACCCTTTCACCTGTAAAGGGTTAAGAAGCTAAGAGAACCTCACTGGCACCTGACCAAAATGACCGATGGTAAGACAAGTTACTTTCAAAGCTGGGGGTGGTGGGAACAAAGGGTCTGTCTGTCTGTGTGATGCTTTTGCCAGGACCAGGTCAGGAATGCTCTTCAGAACTTCTGTTAAGTTAGTAAGTAATCTAGCTAGAAATGCGTTAGATTTCCTTTTGTTAAATGGCTGGTAAAATAGGTTGTGCTGAATGGAATGTAGATTCCTGTTTTTGTGTCTTTTTGTAACTTAAGGTTTTGCCTAGAGGGATTCTCTATGTTTTGAATCTGATTACCCTGTAAGGTATTTACCATCCTGATTTTACAGAGGTGATTCTTTTACCTTTTCTTTAATTAAAATTCTTCTTTTAAGATCCTGATTACTTTTTCATTGTTCTTAAGATCCAAGGGTTTGGGTCTGTGCTCACCTATGCAAATTGGTGAGGATTTTTTTAAGCCTTCCCCAGGAAAGGGGGTGTAGAGCTTGGGGGGATATTTTGGAGGGAAGACGTCTTCAAGTGGGCTCTTTCCCTGTTCTTTGTTTAACATGCTTGGTGGTGGCAGCATAGGGTTCAAGGACAAGGCAAAGTTTGTACCTTGAGGAAATTTTTAACCTATGCTGGTAAGAATAAGCTTAGGGGGTCTTTCATGCAGGTCCCCACATCTGTACCCTGGAGTTCAGAGTGGGGAAGGAACCTTGACAAGTGTCTTATGGCATTAATTACATTATAATTGTCATATGCTTTTCTCCTTTTCTTCCTGCACTTAGTCACTGATCTGTGCTGAATAGCTCCACAGAATCATGCAAAGGTGTAAATTGGACAGCAGCCGTGCTACAGCCAATATGAATGAGAAATAGAGTAAATGTTTAGAAGATAAATGTTGTAAAACCAAAACTAGACTTTACCTATTGTGACAGGGTTGGGCCAGATGGCTATAGGAGACTAATAGAAGGCAGATATATTAGCCCCAGATTAAGTAGGTCCCTTTCCCCTAGGTAAGGTAACAGGGAAGGTTTTTTTGTTTGTTTTTTTTTTTTGAAACAGAAAAGAATTTTATTGCGTAACACTTGCAAAGAGTTACCAAAGAAAACAAAACAAACTATGCAACAAAACAACGTAAACAGAAGGTATAACACAGCAGCTTTCAGGAGGGAGAAGTGTTCAGGTTAGCCTGGGCCCAGAGCGGGGGGGCTTCCTCGACACTCGTAGTCTTCCACCCTCCTGAGTTACCTGGTTGCCTAGAGTGGGGGGGCTTCCTCGACATTCGTGGTTTTCCACCCCCTCGAGTTATCGAGTGCCATGCCCAGTGTCACCGATTATACCTCTCCTGAGAGTGCCCGGCAAGATGGGCACGGCTGCGGGGTGGACGGTTTAGGGGTTGGGGGGTAGACACCCATGTATTATAGGACCCCTCCTAGATGACAGTAATGATGGTATACACAATGGCAACGGCTGGGGCTGGCGTCTCTCTCTCTTCCCCTCAATCAAAGGGTCAGATGGAGGGAACCGGATGGGGTCACCGAGCAGAGAACCCCGGACAGCGTCCACCGCTCCTCAAAGGCATCAAGTGAGTCGGTGGATGCCACCCAGAGGAAATCCGCCCGGATACGTGAATGTACTGAGGATCGGAAAAGGCCCTACAATCGCAGGATGCTTCATGGGCCAACCTCCTCTCTCTGGTTTTATAAATGGCTGTTTTAGCCAAGGCTAGGAGGAGGTTGACTAGGAGATCCCATGACTTTGTGGGGCCACGGGTGGGAAGTGTATAGATAAAAAGGTGAGGGGAGAAATGAAGCCAAAAGCGCAATAAAATATTTGTGAGGAGCCGGAAAAGGGGCTGCAATCTGGCACACTCTAAATATACGTGCGCCAGGGTTTCCCTCACATTACAAAAAGGGCAAGTATCAGGGATGGGGGTACTCTGTGTCAGAAACACGCCCGTGCTCACAGCTCCGTGAAGGAGCCGCCAACTGATGTCCCCGACGGGCCTTGGGACCAAGGTGGAATACAGGCTGGCCCATCGAGGTTGCTCACCCTCCAAAGGTGGCAGGAGGTCCCACCACTTTGTATCAGGGCGGGACACCAGGGTATGGGCGTGAAGGGTGTGAAGCATAAGTGTGTATAAATATTTCCATGGTGCAATTTGAAAACTGACCAGCTGCAGTTCATGCATCCGGCTTGCAGTGAAAGGGTGAGGGGTTTGTTGGGATCTACAGGGTAGGGGCCCAATGGAAAGGTCTGGCGGGCCTGGGGTAGAGGATGTGCAGGGTGCGCCCTCGCGCAAGGCTCGGTTGACTTAAGCCCGAGGGGGTCAAGGTGGCCTTCACCTCCTGAAGTACGCGCCGGAGGGTACGGGGGCTGGAGAGCCCCATGTGCCGAGCGAGCGTCAGGGGATCCAGCCAGTCTCTCCGGTCGTAGTCCAGGAGGTCTCCGACCCTCGTGACTTCCGCCAGGACCAAACTCTGGAGCACCGAGCGGGACTCCGCCACCTGCACACGGAGCTGGGGGTTGTGTAGCAGGGGCTCCGTGAGGAGATCTGCTCCCACGGTGGCCGCCACGGACCTGGTTGTTAGAAACAGTTTCCAGGTCCGGAGGAGGTCCTAGTAGAAGGCCGGCAGCCCGGAGAGGTCTCGCGGAAAACCCCTCGGAGAAAGATAAAAGAGCTGCCGGTCGTATCGAAGCCCTTGGAAGCGGCGCAGGAAGGCATGCGCCAGTATGCTCCACGCCGAACTACTTGCACTATAAAAGAACCTCTGCAGGGTCTGGAGGCGGAAAACGTGGACCTGAGTGTACAGACACTTCAGGCCCTGCCCTCCTTCCTTCAGGGATAGATGAAGAACTCCAACAGGAGCCCAGTGCATTCCTGACCAGAAGAACTCTAGAATCAATCTCCGGAGGTGGGTCAGGAAACCCAGGGCCGGGGCCAGGGTGTTGAGCTGGTACCAGAGCATGGACAGGACTAGTTGGTTAAGCACCAGTGCTGTCCCTCGGAGGGAGAGACATCGGAGTAGCCTCGTCCATTTCCGGATCCGCTCTATCACCCCGCCCTCTAAATTTTGCCAGTTCTCCGGTGGGGAAGGGTGCGTGGCGGAAAGGTAAATGCCGATATAGAGCAGTGGACCCTCACTCCACCGGATGGTCTGAAGCTCGGGTGGGAGGGAGCTTACCTGCTGCCAGTCCCCCACCACCAAGCCAGAGCTCTTGACCCAGTTGACTCGGGCGGAGGAGGCTGCCTAATAGATGGCGCGTGTGGAGGCATGCCAAGCCAAGTTGCCCGGGTCCTGGACCACGAAGAGTACGTCATCGGCGTACGCCGACAGCACCAGCCACAGCTCCGGCTCCCGCAGCACCAACCCTGTCATCCTCCTGCGGAGGAGACAGAGGAAAGGCTCGATCGCCAGAGCATACAACTGGCCCGAGAGGGGACACCCCTGCCGCACTCCTCGCCCGAAGCTGACCGGTTCAGTCAGGGTCCAGTTGAGCCTAACCAAACACTCCGCGGAGGCATACAGCACCCGGAGAAAACTCACAAACTGAGGTCCAAATTCAAATGCCTGCAGAGTGCTCAGGAGGTACCCATGGTCTACTCTATCAAACGGCTTCTCCTGATCAAGAGACAGGAGGGCGAACGATAGACCATCTCTCCGCCCGAGTTCCAAAAGGTCTCGGACGAGAAAGAGGTTGTCAAAAATGCTGCGACCCGGGACAGTATAGGTCTGGTCTGGGTGGACCACGTCCGCCATCACGGACCCTAGCCGCAGCGAGATTGCTTTCGCTACGATTTTGTAATCCGTGCTAAGGAGTGAGACGGGACGCCAGTTTCGTAAATCGCGGAGGTCCCCCTTCTTCGGCAGCAAAGCGAGCACCGCTCGCCTGCATGACAGAGGGAGGACCCCGCTCTGCAAGGACTCAGCCCAGACGGTGACTAGGTCTGGGCCGAGAATGTCCCAGAACGCGCGGTAAAACTCCACGGTCAGCCCGTCCATGCCCGGAGATTTATTGGTGGGCATGCGACGGAGGGCTTCCGAGAACTCGGCCAGGGTGAGAGGCAGCTCTAGTCGGTCTCGGTCGCCCACGCTGACCGTGGGGAGTTCCTCCCAGAGCACCTCGCAAGCGTCAGGATCGGTCGGGTCCGGGGAGAAAAGGCTTGTGTAGAAGTCACGGGCCCTCCCACACATCTCCTCCGGACCCGTGAGGGGGGTGCCGTCTTCCGCAAGAAGGCAGGTGACGTGTTTCTTGGCCCCCCTCGTTTTCTCCGGGGCATAGAAGAAGCGGGAGCCGCGGTCCATCTCCCGAAGGAGGCGGATGCGGGATCGAACGAAGGCACCTCGGGCCCGGTGGTCCTCAAGGGCCCGGAGCTCCTCCCGCTTCTCCCAGCACGCTCCGCAGAGGGACGGGTCCTCGGGATCGGCGGCCAGGCGCCTCTCCATCTCTAAGACCTCCCGTTCCAACTGCTCTATCGCCGCATTTCGCCGTCGGCTGGTGCCCCGAGTGTAGTCACGGCAGAAGAGCTTGGCGCGCACCTTCCCGAGATCCCACCATCGCCGCACCGAGGGAAAGGCACGCCACTGCTCTCGCCAGGCCAACCAAAACTCCCGGAAGGACATCACAAAGCTCTCGTCCTCCAACAGGCTGTTATTAAAGTGCCAATAGGCCGGCCCCGGTCTCTCTGCACGGAGGGAAACCGTTACAGCGACTAAATGATGATCGGAGAATGGGGCCGGCCGAATTGCGGAGGAGTGGGCCTGTGAAAGATGGAAACGGGATAAGTAAATACGGTCCAACCGAGAGTGGTGTGACCGATGGGCCTCCACCCGGACAAAGGTGAACGTGGAGGTGTCATCTAGGTGATGGTCGCGCCGGACGTCCACTAGGGAGTGATGGTTGACTATCCCTTGGAGAATATTCGCGGCGGCCGGACTCGGTTCGGCCCCTGAGCGGTCCCGTTCCTCGAGGGTGGTGTTAAAATCCCCTCCCAGGACCAGGCACTCATGCGAATCCAGGGTGCCGAGAAAGTCGGACACCTGCTGATAAAATTGTGGCCGCCTGGAGCTCATCTGCGGGGCATAGATGTTAACAAAATTAACCACGAGCCCCTCCATACGGACTCGAAGGTGCAGCACGTGGCCCGGTACGGCCTCATTGACCCCTAGCACCTCAGGCCGTAGATTGGGGGAGAATAGGGTTGCCACTCCAGCCTGCCAGGTCGCAAAGTGGCTAAAGTATACCCCGTCCCCCCACTCCAGCCGCCACCTGTCCTCGGCGGCCGGGTCCGTATGGGTCTCCTGCAGGAAAACTACAGAGTACCTCCCCTCCCGAAGGTAAGAGAGCACCTGGGACCTGCGGAGAGCCATCCTACAGCCCCTGGTATTCAGGGTCGCAATAATAAAAGGCGTCATACGGAGGGCTGGGGGGGTGGGGGTCTCGTATTGGCGGGGGGGTTCAGGGCCCCTGGCGGGTTGCACAGCAACCCATGACCCATCCCGTGGGTGAGTAGATCGCTTCAGAAGCTGCGGGCTCGCTCGTAGGCCGCAGCACCGCGCTTTCCTTGCCCCCTGCCCTCCTTTATAAGGGCCTTTGTGGCCTGGAGGAGTTGATCAAAGTCCCCCCATAGCCGAAGAGCCAGCTGTGCCCTATCGCGGGCGCCACGGGAGTGCTCTAGGAACTTCCGTAGCGCATGCCGCAGCTCATGGGGGGGGTGGGGTTACAATTCCTGAGGTATTCCCTGATGGGCCTCTTAATACAGCCTCGTGGTCCGCTAAGGCAGGTAGACAGGGTGCGGACCACCGACGAGGCGTCTGACAGGCTGGGGTTATTAAATTCATTTCACACCTTGGGGTGGAGGGGGATGGCAGGGGAAAAATTGACTCCTAACGGGTCGCGACTAGAAAGTGCAAAGACTGCTCCCTGGGGGGAGTCTGCAAAAGGCGGAAAGGAAATAACCCCAGGGGCGGCATTAACATTGCAGGAGGAGGGACCTTGGGCAGGGGTGGGGGCAGGGGCAGGGGTAAGGCTCTGGGGTGCAGGAGGCGAGCAGCTAAAGGAAAGTGCCTCCTGAGCAGAATCAAGGGTTAAGGGGGAAGGGGAGGGGCTCCCAATAATGCTAGGTGCTGGCTCCTTGGTGGTTTTAGCGGTCACGACATCAGGTGGTGGACCGCCTTCTGCAGGGTGCTCACCCGGGAAGGCAAAAAGGGGGAGGGAGCATGGGGAAAGGGAGGCTGGGGTAAGGCTGCCCAGTTCGAGGCCAGCCGGCAGCAAATCATCCCCTCCCTGGGTGACCGGGGTCAAATCTAGGGCCTCAATCTCCGCATACACGGAGGAGAGGCCAACTCCTGCCACCCAGGGGGCCTCTCCTCTAGGGCCTGCCTCAACGGCCGCCTCGGGGTCCGCGGGGGGCTCGGGTAGCGTCCAGGCAGAAGGGGTGTCCTCAGGAGTCTCGGAGGGGAGGGTTTCCTGTGGAGGGGGGATTCTGCCCTCCAATGCCAGTCCGTCTTCCCCTCCCGACACCGGCGGATGGATCTCGCTCGCGGCCGTGGCGGGAGGCTCGATAGCAGTGCCTCCTTTCCTGGTCTTCCGGGGGGCTTCCGCGTCGGGTGGATGCAGCGGAGCTCGAGCCTTCCGCTTGCCTCGCTTCCCCTGGACTAGGGTCCAGCCCTCCATAGCATCATCTGGGGGTTGGTTAGCAGGGGTCATGTCGGGGGGCGGAGGCGATGGTTTAGGGGTTCGGGGAGGTAGCGGTGGTGCAACATGAGGGGCGGGGGCCTCTCCTTGGGGAGGGCCCTCTCCTATACCCGATAATATCCTTGCCACACCCTCCTCCATGGGCTCTATTGGGGTGGTACTAGCAAGGGTGGAAACCCCTTGCTCGCCCGGGCATTGTAGGGAAGGGATCTCTTGGGCCCGGACGGGAGCAGCGATGGGTCGAGTAGGAGGAGGGTTGGTTTCTGGTACTGGGCAGCCAGGGGTGTCGGCAGCGACGGGGCCGATGTCCTGCCGGGTCTCGGGGGTTTCGGGTGCCCCTCCCCCCCCAGCCAAAGGGCAGTCTCTGCGGACGTGCCCCGCTGAGCGTCAGAGGTAGCACCGGGCCTCTCCGGTAGAATAAAAGACCTGATAGCGGGCTCCCTCGTAGGGGACTAGAAAGGACCCCTCAAGCGCCTCTCCGTCACGCGCCCCTGCCGGTGGCAGAAGCTGCACTTGCCGGCGGAACGAAAAAATGTGACGGAGGGTGGGGTCCTTGCAGCCCAACGGGAGAGGGCTGATGACGGAAACAAGTTTCCCCAGGGTGGAAAGGGCGGGTAACAGGGCAGCATTGGGTAAGAAGGGAGGAGCGGAGGTAAGGACGAGGCGAACGCCCAGGTCTTCTAACGGTTCTAGGGGGACAAACACCCCCCCTACCGTCAGACCCCTCTCCACCGCCTCCTGGGCGGCATCCTCCGAGGCTAAGAAGAAAACGACCTTCCCATACATCTTGGAGGCCGCCACAATAGCCGTGGGTCCTACCACCTTCGCCAACGCCTGCACGTATGTCTCCACGCGGGGCGAGGCGGGCACCAGGAGGCAACGGACGCCGTGCTTCCTGGTCAAGGCGGGGAAAGGGCCTCGGCCGCTGGTGATGGTGGCGGAGGCAGGGGGGGCGCGAGATGACGAGGCGGCAGGCAGCGGGGAGCCCGCTGCCGCCCGGGCACACGTCCTGGGGGCCGGGGGAGGGACAATCGCAGAGCTGGTGGAGGGAAACGCTGGGAGGGGCGCCACGGTTGATGACGAGGCCGCAGCGGTGGGGGCAGCCCCTGCCATGGAGGGCTCAGTGGTTTTAGCGGGGCCCTTTCCCTTCCACCCGCCCTGGCCCTTCTGGCGAACCGGGGGGGGTTTCCTAGAATCTGGGGGGGGGGGGGGTGCAGCAGCAGCAGCAATCACCCTGGTGCCTCCTGCTACCGGTGCCCCAGCACGGGGGGTGGCAAGTACCTTAACAATAGTAGTAGGGGGGGGACCTTGGGGGTTGGGCTGGGGTGGTGGTGGGGAAGGGACAACTAATTTTATTAAAGCAGTCTCGCCCCTCTCGTTCCCCGCCATTGTGAGCAGGGAGAGACAGGGAGACACCGGAAGGAGGAGGGGCTGGGGGGAGAAGGCAGAATAGCCCCTCCTTCCGCTGGCTGCGGACGGGAAGGGAAAAAATGCCGAGGGAGGGGGGCTGGAAGGAGCGGGGGGAACAAAATCGGGGTCCAGTAAAAGGGGCAAGTTGTGCGATAAGCAATCCGGGGGGGGGGTGCAGACCCACACACGTTTGTCCATAGAGTCTCGGTTGGTCGGTTGTTAGGTCCGGTCCGGAAGGCAAAGTTCAAAGCAAACAGCTGGATCCGAAGGGAGATGGCAGATTGCCAGCAGGGACGGACTGCAGGGGGGCCGTGACAGTTGTAATAACGATGGGGGGGGTAGGGGCACCGATGGATCGGGGGTGGGGGTCTCCACGCCACACCCCCTGTGCCGCCACAAACGCAAGTAATCACAGTCAAACTCCCCCCCACGAGAGTATAATTCAGAAAGTTACTCAATCTCATGGCCTCCGTCACGATGATTTATATTATTTCTTCTGTCCGATGAAATCTTCGTCTCCGGCTGTGTTGGCTGTGTTCCAAGGCCTCCGGCATGTTAAGAATGTTATAAGGTCCGAGCTGCTGGCAAAACGGCTGGGTCTGGGGGTTTCCACTCCCCCCTCCGGACAGCAAAATCGGCAATCTTCCCCCCCTCCTCCGGGGGCTCAGCTGAGGCAAATAGCTGCGCCCGAAAGCAGGCGTGAGGGGGGATGGCTGGCGAAGGACGTAGACGGAAAAAAAACACAAAAAATGAAAAAAAAACAAAACAAAAAAGCGTCTGGCCCGGTCGGGGGGGGGGACTAAGGCAGGTGCAAAAAGTAAGAAAAATCCGGGCCAGGGGGCTTTAGGAAAGAACAGAAAGCAGATAGCTGAGGAGCAAGCAAAAGACGTTCCGTTTCCTAACAGGGAAGGCTCCAGAATAATCAGGAACCTTCTGGAGACAATTAAGACAAGCTGATTAGAACACCTGCAGCCAATCAAGAAGCTGCTAGAATCAATTAAGGCAGGCTAATCGGGGCACCTGGGTTTTAAGAAGGAGCTCACTTCAGTTTGTGGTGTGCGTGTGAGGAGCTGGGAGCAGAAGGCGCTAGGAGCTGAGAATGAGAACGCGGACTGTTGGAGGACTGAGGAGTACAAGCATCATCAGACACCAGGAGGAAGGTCCTATGGTGAGGATAAAGAAGGTGTTGGGAGGAGGCCATGGGGAAGTAGCCCAGGGAGTTGTAGCTGTTGCACAGCTGTTCCAGGAGGCACTCTAGACAGCTGCATTCCACAGGGCCCTGGGCTGAAACCCGGGGTAGAGGGCGGGCCCAGGTTCCCCCCAAATCCTCCCAATTCCTGGTCAGACACAGGAGGAGTCGACCTGGACTGTGAATTCAGAAAAATGGCCAAGCTGAGGGCTGCCATGGAGCTCCAAGGCGAGCAAATCCACCAATAAGTGCAAGACCCACCAAGCTAGAGCAGGAACTTTGTCACACTATTTACTTCTTCTTTTAATGAAACCTTATTTTTACATTGTATTGGTAATTCCACTTGCTAATTATAAAACATTCTGTGCATTCGGTTAAAGATGTTCGCTCCTTTTATAATGTTTCCTATCCATGTAATTTGATCAGTCAACTCCTGATTGTGTCTACTAAAAGGTTATGATTCTGTTTCTATTTCCCTGTCAAGCATTGTCTGCTATTCCAGTAATCTTCCTTTCCTGACCTTTTAAAGAAGCTATTACTGTACCATAATTGTAACCAGCATATTATTACTTCTCATATATAGTACTCTAATTGGGAAGCTGATAGAGCTGCAGCTGACAAGTGATCTTGTAAGAAAACAAAAATTACTTACTAACCTCAGAGGAAAGTGAAAACAAAAATATTGTGATTTAGTCTCACAACTGTATTTTTGACCATTCTGGTGTGTAGTCCTTATTGCTTGCTATTTCTTCACTTGTTCTCTTTTTGAAATTCCTACAGTGATGTGCAGGTGGCAATGGGGACAGGCAGAGGATGGTGCTGTGGGTCCCTAATCACAAATTCGCACACAAGTGATGTGGGAGTGATGGTCATTCAGCATTGACTTGGAGTGATATCAGCATCCATATCCTGCTTGTGCAACAGAGCAATGGTCTTCAGAGACATCACTGCTCTGCCCAATCCAGGGAAGGGCGAGAAAAGGGTTCCTAAACATTGTTAACACCACTATTGATTTGCTAGTGTCTCACAACTAGCTGGTAATCCAATTGTGTGGTAAAAAATCAGCATCGCCCACACAACACTGAGCCCTGCCTCCTGGAATGTCACACTTTCTGATGATGCTGGTGGGCTCGAAAGGTGCACTGCTCTCATCAGAATCAAACTTGTCAAATACAACACTGGGTACAGCTGCACTGAATGAAACATGTTTCCCAGGCAAGTCCCATCTTGATGAGGTCAGTGCTGGATACATGTTCTACTGGATAGGCAAGTCCACAGAAGAGATGCATCTGTAGGGTGAGCTTAACTATTGGGACATCTATCTCCCATTCAGTCTGGCTGTAGCATTGCCTGATACATGGACAGCGTGTTGTGGCTGGATTCCCCGCTGACCCAGTGCTGGAATATTCCGCCACTGTTAGGGCCCTGAGTTGGGGCCTGGTGGAGTCAGGTCGGCCCAGGCCTCTCCTGAGAATCTGAATTACAACTTATTAGAGTTTCAGAACTCTAGATGATAAAAACTTCTCCATCTGTCTTCGAAATATTAGTAACTCCTGATTTATTCCAATATATTATTGAGATTTAGATTTCTGATACTTGTGTTCTGCTATTGGTCAGAAATACCTTGAATAAATGTCTCATCTGCTTATATTTGGTGATTTACATTTGCATGAATGAATCTGAGGTTCCGTGACATGTCTGATACATTCATCTTTGCTAAAAATTGCGATCCTGCAAAACTAAACACAATCAGGACTTGGTTTAAGCTTGTGTTATTAATGCATCTACGTTTCTACACATTTTTTGGAAGCTGCAATAATAACCAATGCATCATCCAATGGAAGTCAGGTAGAATTGATTGTAAGAGTTGCCAGATAGAAGCAAAATACCTTAGAGATTTATTAAAGGGCTTTGATAATGACAGCCTTACCATCTATCTTCGAAGGCTGCCTTGTCCTATTAGTTGTTGCTTTTATGTGACATGTATAAGCAAGCAATGAGTCAGTGCCTTGAAGTTTGTGGAATGGACCACTCAAAAATTATGACTAAAATTCCATTTCTCAGTCAGAACATGACTCATGATTTCCACTGAATGTGGTGACTTGTAATCTTCTGATTTATTTGTTTTTCAAACATATCAGTTAAACTTGTCAGACTTATAATTTTTGTTGGTAGATCATACCAGAAGCTTTGGCTTCCAAGTCTAAAAATGCATGAAGACATGTTGAAGATCCAGTATATCTGAACAGGAAAGGTGGCAGCATGAAGTGCAGTGGACTCTACACATGAGAGGTCTTGGAAAAACAGAACAGTTGTCAACATGATTCTTGGGGGTGTCTTCGAAAGATACAAATGCAGCCATCTCAGTGTATTCTATCCATCTCTGCCTCATCCAGTTGCAGGGCTAACAGACAACACCTTGTAATTGATGGTATCCAAGTTTGCTGAGAAATCTAATGAAAACAACATGGACACCTAACCTCTACTCTTTGCCCAGAGCAGATAGTCTGGCAACAAGATAAGTGCAGTTAATTACTGTATGAAGATTTAAAAGCACATCCAGAAAATTGGAGGAAACCCATTTTAGATAGTGGTGTCTCACCATGGCCTTCTCAACAACTTCCCTGAACAATGGAAGGTTTGAGGCAGGATTGTAATTGACAAGGCAGTTAATGCTAGGTGTTGGATTGTTGATCAAAGATGTATGCAAGTTTAAAGGCTACTTTCCCCCAAAAGAAAGCTTTAATATACCCCTTCAATAATGGACCCTGCCATGAACCCTGCATTCACTAGCAATAAAAAACATGGGTCCATCTCACAGAATTCACCTAGCTCATTGAAAAATTCTGACTGCTGCACTAGAGGAAACTGGTGTAAATATGGAGACATTCCACTGACTTCAACACTTGTAAAATACAGTGAGAGCTATATGGAAATACTAAATTATAATACACTGAAATGAGATCAGGATCTAGGGCTCAGTATATTACAATCATAAAATTTGGTCATTCTTCCCTACTCTTGCTTGTGATGTCTTAGCTCTTTTTTTTTAAAAAGGATGCAATCAACTTGAAATCTAGGTGGTATAAAATTTTGATCTTAAAAGTAGTTTCTGCACCTGAGACTGGGGAAACTTACTAACTGATTCATTATACAGGGAAAATTGTGAAAATGACAATATAGAAAGTGCTATCAAACGTACACAGTTCACAAACTAAAAATAGAACATTTCTTTCTCCTGTCTTTTTCAGTTATAGTAATTTTGTAGATTTCTTGTGAGAACATTAGACAAAGTAACTTCAGACAGAAGTGTAATTTTTAAGTTGTTGGTTGTCACAAGGCAGGGGTCTCACCCTTGATTCTTACTGAGAACAGTCCTCTCACACGCACTAGTGATGACTTCAGCATCAAGTGCTTTATAAATATTTATTCACACATCATAAAGCTTTCCCTGAAGCCTTTACCTACTACCAAGGCAAAGGGAAGGAATGGGGAAGTAGGGGGGAAGAGAGATCTCTCATCACTCTGAGATCTTGCACTTTTTCTGACCCTTCCTTTCAGCCTTCCCCCCTAATCCTCCTATTTCTTCCTGTCTCTCTTTCAATCGTCCTCAGCAGATGAGCTGAATCTCCTTGTTGATTGGTTAATCACCTAGTACTTAATCAATTGTCTTGCCACTTTGGATCACATGGGTATGCTTACCAAGTGCACAAAATAGTGGATTAGCTTTAAGCTATTCACACCCTGTCATGCTGGTATTTTAAATATGTATACACATGGGTAGATTATCCCTTTGCATCTCACTCTGGATAAATACATATTTCCCCAGAAGGAACTCAGTGAAGGAACTAAATTCCTTTCCTACTCCCCCTTTGCTATGGGAGAAGGTGATCTGCTACTGGCCCTAGCTGTGCTGCCTGGTACATTGTAGAGTTAGAGACAAAGCTCTTTCCTTTCATAGATCCTTGTTGCCCTCTCCACCCACATAGAGAAGTAAGTACTGGGTGGATAGCCTCTGCTCTACCTACACCATGTCTGCAAAGGAGGTTGTACAGGAGAATGTGTGGCCCTTAAAGGGGTTTGACCTGCTGTGGACAGGGACAAAGCCATGCTGTATAACTGTGGCTTATGCACTACCCATGGCCAGGGAAAGTCTGGAGCTCGGGGTATAATTTCCAATTCAGATAGACCTACCCATGCAAGCTCTGATTAAGTACATCTCTAGAGTTTAAATTGAGTTCATACTTGAGGCAACTAGCCCTTCCTGCCACTTGTGCTGCATCTACATGGCTATTTTTAGTGCATTAGCTCTATCAGAGCTAGCACAGGTTTGTCTACCCAAGCTGGAAATTGTACCTTCCAGCTCAGGTGTAGACATACCCTTATGCCCCTCTGTGGCGATGGGGGCCTGCACAACAATCTGGCACACCATTATTAAGCTGTACTGGTACTTGTCAGACACCTCTGCCAGTTAATGTATTGTTTTCTGGAGTTCTATACTAGGAATCAAGAAAATTGAATGCTAGCTTTCATCTGGTTGAAGGATTAGTACCTGACATCAGTGCCCATTGTGAGACAAAACCCAACTGTAAACAGTGAGTCATTGCCATTACTAGAGGAATAGGATTATTTCAGTGATAACACAGTAATCTCTATTTTAATAATTACACATATGCTTCAAAATGTAACAATTGGATATATAATTGTCTTGTGTAAAAGAAAAACATTTAAAGAAATGCAATGATGTAGAATCAATCTCTCAATTTTTCTGAGGGCTACATCAATACAATCATCAGAAATTGTTTAATCAAGGAGATAGTTTCAATAGATTATCAATAAAGCACGTATATACTCATAATATAGTGTGAAGTGCACAAATGCAAGTATATACAGTCATTTTGTTGCTTGTTACAGCTAACTAGAGAGAAGGCAGGGACAGGTGGGGCAGAACTCCAAGCTCTAAGTGGTAAGCTATTGGAAGTCATGGAAAAAAAGAGCATTTTGGATCAGGTATTGTGAAAAGTAAACGTCCACTTCCTATTACACTGATTTAGGTAGGCTCTGATGCAGGAAAGCAATTAAACACATGCTTTAGACCCTCTGAAGTCAATGAATGAAATCCTGGACCTATTGAAATCAATGAGATTTGTGCCTTTGACTTCAGTATAGCCTGGATTTCACCCACTGACATTTAGGAAAGCACCTAAGCACATACTTAAATCAAGGACTCACTGAGGATTTCAGGTGATTGTTAACGTGACTTACATTTTTTTTTATGAGTTTAACTACTGAACTAAAGCAATATTTCTATCATATGCTATCTCTGTACTCTTATAAATATATGTGAAGCCACGTTACAGGGCCAGATACTGCTGCCATTCAAGTCAAAGGCATTTTTACCATTAACTTCAGTGAAAGTAGGATGAGCTCTATGTTGTATCCTGTTGTCTCTTTGGTATTTTTATCAAAGACCAATAATAACCTCTTTAGTCTAAAGATCTCATAGTGCATTAGTATGGTGAGTAAGTATTATTAGGAACAGGGAATATTTGTAACCACAGTTTTCCCCATTAAGTTGTTTTTAACCACTTTCCTTTATTTCCCCCATTCTATTCCAGTTTTTTTCTTTTCTTATACAAATAACTTTACCAACTTTATCACTGTCAAGAGACAAGTGTTAAGTTTTACATTTGGCAAATGATAGGACTGTGAATGCAGAACACAGCTGGAGTGTGTATAATGAGGATGCAATCTTGTTGCTGATGTTGGAAAACAACAACATGGTGTATATTTATATCAATTTAATGAGGCCCTATTCAAAATCCAGCTGTGAAAATGTGATCAATCCCCACACAGTGTCAGCACTAGAAAGTACAATTCTCCTGGGTTAAACCCGATTTTCACATACCTTGCTCTGTATTTTGTTGCTTTTCATTTCTAGCAAGCCACCACCAAAATAGGTAAGCCGAAAACTTTAGTTTTTTTGAATAGTTACACTGAAAAAACTTTAGGAGAAAATGATTGAATTCCCACAAAATTCTTACAAACAAATAACTTCATGAGTATTATGGATTTCTTTTCTTTTTGCTTAAAAAAAAAAAGCAAAGACATAAAACCCAATACTGAATTACTTCTGTAGGTGGTGCTAGAGATATTTTCATGCATTTGCTTGCTTATGAATAGGTGTGGTTTTAACTACAGAAAAGCATGTTTCACTTGTTTTCATACATTTATATTCTCATTTTCCATTAGTTAAGCTCATTGTGGGGGTAGCACAGCCTATTTTCAAATGGAAAAGTGGAATGTTCCAGTTATTTAAAGTAATGAAAAAAGTACAGATTGTCCTTTAATCCAGACTTTTGCTATCTTGGCCACTGAAACAAATATCTTTTGAGTAAGAGCTGTGTAAGGGCTTCCATTATGACTATCTCAATGTAATTTGTGAAAACATACCATTGGCATTTGACCTATTAAATTAATGAAAAAAAGACCATACTTTCCTTAAGACCACATTTTACTTATAGTTTGGGTACTAAAGAAAACAATTATTTTTTTGTTAAAGGTTCTCAAACTGTATTAGTAAACAGGGAATTATCACTGCGTTAGTGTGTTTCCCATGGAGTCTGCAGGGTCAGTTCTTGATCCTATATTATTTAACATTTTTATCAATGACCTATAAGAAACATAAAATCATCCCTGATAAAGTTTGCAGATGACACAAAATTAGGAGAGGTGGTAAATAATGAAAAGGATAGCTCACTGATACAGAGCAATCCAGATTGTTTGTTTGATAACTTGGGCACACACAAACAATTTGTATACATCTAGGACCAAAGAACATAGGCCATAGTTACAGCATGGGGGACTCTATCTTGGGAAGTGGGGTCTCTGAAAAAGATTTGGGTGTCATGATGGATAATCAGTTGGACAGGAACTCTCAAGGCAATGACGTGGCCTAAGGGCTTATGTGACTTTGGATGCATAAACAGGGGAATCTTCAATAGGAATAGAGAGATTATTTTACCTCTATATTTGATGTGACTAATGTGTCAACTTCTGGAATCTGCAATTCAAGTAGGATATTGATAAACTGGACAGTGTTCATGGAAGATTCATAAAAATGATTAAAAGATTAGAAAAAAATGCTGGTGTAGCGATTTTGTTCCTTGAGTCTATTTAGCTTAACAGAAAGAAGGTTATGGGGGCCCCAATCATGAATAGGGGCCCCAATCATGGACCAGACCCAATTATGCTCGACACTGTACAATCACTTAACAAAGAGACAGTCTTTGCTCCAAAGACCTTACCATCTAAAGAAAAAAGAAGACAAAATGTGTGGGCACAACAAACAGACAATGTGGAACACAGGGAAACAATGAGATAACACTGGTTACTGACAATAAAGAGACACATAGCAGCAGGAGGTGAAGAAAAAGTTACTTCAACACTAGGGTGAAGCAGAAGCAGCAGGGCTCAAAGTACTGAGTAACTGAGGTGAGGCAAGAAACCTGGTGGGTGGGAAAACAAACAGGAGAAAAGTGGGGAGAGTTTTGGGGAAAGAGATGGGGTCCCCTGTGTGGGGAGAAGAAAGGCACAGCACAGGAAATGGGATCCTTTGAGGACAGAAAGATTAATACATGTCCCTAAGACAATGACTGAGTGCTTGGAGAGGGAGGAGAAAAAGCAAAGTGATGGCTAGACCAAGAAAGTAAGAAGGGAAGAGAAAAGCCGGGGGAGGAGGGGAAGGGAGAGGTAAAGAAAGGATCAGAAAGAGATGAAGGAAACACATATTTAACTTCCTGTTTCTGAGAAAACAGGCTCAATATGCTGAGTATTAATAAATGCTTTTTAAATTTTCACTTTGAGATAAGGGGAAAAGTAAAGTGCTTGGATTATCTTCTTTCCAGCCTAACATTTCAAAGGAGAAAAAACTCAATCATTATGTAAAACCAAAGCCCAGAATTTTTGTCAGCCAGTGATATGCTAAATTCTAAGAAGTTTTGTATCATAAGAACATAAGAATGACCATACTGGGTCAGACCAAAGGTTCATCCAGCCCAGTATCCTGTCTACCAATAGTGGCCAATGCCAGATGCCCCAGAGGGAGTGAACCTAACAGGTAATGATCAAGTGATCTCTCTCCTGCCATCCATCTCCACCCTCTGACAAACAGAGGCTAGGGACACCATTTACCCATCCTAGCTAATAGCCATTAATGGACTTAACCTCCATGAATTTATCCAGTTCTCTTTTAAACCCTGTTATAGTCCTAGCCTTCAGAACCTCCTCAGGCAAGGAGTTCCACAGGTTGACTGTGCACTGAGTGAAGAAGAACTTCCTTTTATTTGTTTTAAATCTTCTACCCATTAATTTTGTTTGGTGGCCCCTAGTTCTTATATTATGAGAAAAAGTTTCATTATTCACTTTCTCCACACCGCTCATGACTTTATATACCTCTGTCATATCCCCCCTTAATCTCTTAATGAGGGAGGCAACCTAGTGACAGAGGATGTGGAAAAAGCTAATGTGCTCAATGCTTTTTTTGCCTCTGTCTTCACTAACAAGGACAGCTCCCAGACTGCTGCGCTGGGCATCACAACATGGGGAGTAGATGGCCAGCCCTCTGTGGAGAAAGAGGTGGTTAGGGACTATTTAGAAAAGCTGGACGTGCACAAATCCATGGGGCCGGACAAGCTGCATCCGAGAGTGCTAAAGGAATTGGCGGCTGTGATTGCAGAGCCATTGGCCATTATTTTTGAAAACTCATGGCGAACAGGGGAAGTCCCAGATGACTGGAAAAAGGCTAATGTAGTGCCAATCTTTTAAAAAGGGAAGAAGGAGGATCCTGGGAACTACAGGCCAGTCAGCCTCACCTCAGTCCCCGGAAAAATCATGGAGGAGGTCCTCAAGGAATCAATTCTGAAGCACTTACATGAGAGGAAAGTGATCAGGAACAGTCAGCATGGATTCACCAAGGGAAGGTCATGCCTGACTAATCTAAGCGCCTTCTATGATGAGATTACTGGTTCTGTGGATGAAGAGAAAACAGTGGATGTATTGTTTCTTGACTTTAGCAAAGCTTTTGACACAGTCTCCCACAGTATTCTTGTCAGCAAGTTAAAGAAGTACGGGCTGGATGAATGCACTATAAGGTGGGTAGAAAGATGGCTAGATTGTCGGGCTTAACGGGTAGTGATCAATGGCTCCATGTCTAGTTGGCAGCCGGTGTCAAGTGGAGTGCCCCAGGGGTCGGTCCTGGGGCTGGTTTTGTTCAATATCTTCATAAATGATCTGGAGGATGGTGTGGATTGCACTCTCAGCAAATTTGTGGATGATACAAAACTGGGAGGAGTGGTAGATATGCTGGAGGGCAGGGATAGGATACAGAGGGACCTAGACAAATTGGAGGATTGGGCCAAAAGAAATCTGATGAGGTTCAATAAGGATAAGTGCAGCGTCCTGCACTTAGGACAGAAGAACCCAATGCACAGCTACAGACTAGGGACCGAATGGCTAGGCAGCAGTTCTGCAGAAAAGGACCTAGGGGTGACAGTGGACGAGAAGCTGGATATGAGTCAGCAGTGTGCCCTTGTTGCCAAGAAGGCCAATGGCATTTTGGGATGTATAAGTAGGGGCATAGCGAGCAGATCAAGGGATGTGATCATTCTCCTCTATTCGACATTGGTGAGGCCTCATCTGGAGTACTGTGTCCAGTTTTGGGCCCCACACTACAAGAAGGATGTGGATAAATTGGAGAGAGTCCAGCGAAGGGCAACAAAAATGATTAGGGGTCTGGAACACATGAGTTATGAGGAGAGGCTGAGGGAACTGGGATTGTTTAGTCTGCAGAAGAGAAGAATGAGAGTGGATTTGATAGCTGCTTTCAACTACCTGAGAGGTGGTTCCAGAGAGGATGGTTCTAGACTGTTCTCAGTGGTAGAAGAGGGCAGGACAAGGAGTAATGGTCTCAAGTTGCAGTGGGGGAGGTTTAGGTTGGATATTAGGAAAAACTTCTTCACTAGGAGGGTGGTGAAACACTGCAATGCATTACCTAGAGAGGTGGTAGAATCTCCTTCCTTAGAAGTTTTTAAGGTCAGGCTTGACAAAGCCCTGGCTGGGATGATTTAATTGGGGATTGGTCCTGCTTTGAGCAGGGGGTTGGACTAGATGACCTCCTGAGGTCCCTTCCAACCCTGATATTCTATGATTCTATGATTCCTCTTTTCCAAGATGAAAAGTCCTAGACTCTTTAATCTCTCCACATATGGTACCCATTCCAAACCCCTAATACTTTTATTTGCCCTTTTCTGAACCTTTTCTAATGCCAGTATATCTTTTCTGAGATGAGGAGCCCACATCTGTACACAGTATTCAAGATGTGGGAGTACCATGGATTTATATAAGGGCAATAAGATATTCTCCATCTTATTCTCTATCCTTTTTTTCACGATTCCTAACATCCCGTTTGCTTTTTTGACTGCTGCTGCACACGTCTTCGGAGAACTATCCATGATGACTCCAAGATCTTTCTCCTGATTAGTTGTAGCTAAATTAGCCCCCATCATATTGAGCCTTTGTTGAGGGACCTTGTCAAAGCCTTTGGTGAGGGACCTTGTCAAAGGCTTTCTGAAAACTAAGTACACTAGATCCCCCTTGTCCACATGTTTGTTGACCCCCCTCAGAGAACTCTAATAGATTAGTAAGACATGATTTCCCTTTACAGAAACCATGTTGACTTTTGTGCAACAATTTATGTTCTTCTATGTGTCTGATAATTTTATTCTTTACTATTGTTTCAGCTAATTTGCCCGGTACTGGCGTTAGACTTACCGGTCTGTAATTGCCAGGATCACTTCTAGAGCCCTTCTTAAATATTGGTGTTACATTAGCTATCTTCCAGTAGCTGATTTAAAGGACAGGTTGTAAACCATAGTTTATAGTTCTGCAATTTCACATTTGAGTTATTTCAGATATATTATTTCTATAAATTCAAGGAATGAAGATTGGGGATAGCATTTACTGTTCATGTTTGTTGCATATTTGTTTAATATTTTAACCTTTGATTAGATTTGACAGGATACCCATTCAACTGGGTTTTCTGTGGGGACGGGTGTGGAACACATTCT
Source organism: Lepidochelys kempii (assembly GCF_965140285.1). Taxonomy (NCBI): domain Eukaryota; kingdom Metazoa; phylum Chordata; order Testudines; family Cheloniidae; genus Lepidochelys; species Lepidochelys kempii. The sequence continues at coordinate 39,613,035 of NC_136382.1, forward strand.
TCATACTTGTATCCACTTGTTGCCTGTAATATGGTGATGAGAGGGCCATAAACAATAAATAACCACAGCATTACTTCACATAATCTAGCAAGCTGAGTGTTCCACAGTGGAACTTTGTTGCCTGTTCCTCTACAGCAGGGGTTCCCAAACTTGGTTCATGGCTTGTTCAGGGTAAGCCCTGGCGGGCTGCAAGACACTTTGTTTACCTGAACATCCACAGGTACAGCTGCTCACAGCTCCCAGTGGCCGCGGTTTGCCATTCCTCACCTTACCCTGAACAAGCTGCGAACCAAGTCTGGGAACCTCTGCTCTAAAGCATGTAAGTATATTGCCAGTGTTTTTTAAGACACATCAATGGAACAAGGTGTAAGTAAAATGAAAGAATTACAGCAACACCTGAGCAAGAATAAGGAAATAGTTATCCACATGGTGAGCTGCAGTGCAATTAAAATCACAGCCTCTGTGATACAAAAGGATTTTGAGCTGCTCTATTTTGTTTCTGAAGCACAGCACTGAAAACACTGCTTTGCCACCATTAACTGAAAATAGGGGACAAACTGCAAAGAATGGGGCAGAAAATCCCCAGAACTGGTGGTTATTTCTAATACTTAGATTCACCAAGCCAGCAACAAAACAGTTTCCACAATGCCTTACTGGTTACCCAGAAGCCAAAAATACAGCTCCCTTAAACAATTTAGCCTTGGGCTCCCACTCCAGACAGCCTAGTCAAATATGATGAGGATTACTGAAAATCTAGTTCATCATATAAAATTTATTAAAAGAGAGAGAGAGAGCCCCTCCCTCGGCCCAGCCTAGGCCCACTGGAGCTGCTGTGGCTGGGGAAAGGCACCTCTCCCCCACCTCTGAGCTGTTGCAGTGAGAGAGGGCTGGGGGGAGTCCTCTCTCCCCACTGCAGCCCCAGAGCAGCCTGCACCCCAACCCTCTCATCCCTGGCCCCACTCCAGAGCCTTCACCCCCTGCACCTAACCCTCTGCCCAAGCCCTGAGTCCCCTCCCAGACTCCGAAGCCCTCATCCCCAGCCTCTCCTCAAAGCCAGCAGCCCCAGCCAGAACTCTCACTCCCCCCTGCACCCCAACCCTCTGCCCCAGCCCTGAGCTGCCTCCCACACTCCAAACCCTTTGGCCCCACCCTCACCACATGAATTTTCTTATGTGCACCAATATGAAGGTGATGTGTCACACATCACCTCCATAACGGTGTACATAACAAAATTCATTCTGCACAAGGATGTAAAAATTAGAGGAAACACTGGCCACCATCCCATAATAGTAAACGTCCCATAATACTAAAACTTGTTATGTAACAACTTTGATTGACAGTTAGATTTAGCAGTTGTGATTGGTCCATACTTGTAAACCAATCAGAGAGGGTTAAAGATGAATGGAAGATAGGTATGCTAATCCTAGGATTGGGAAACAAGCCAATCAGAACAGGCCAAAATTGTATAAAAGACAGAGCAAGCAAGCAAAAGTCAGTCAAGTTAGGAGTAGGAGAAGTTAGAAGAAGGAATCAGTGGAAGAAGAAATTGCAGAATATCAACAGCAGTGGGCTGCTGGGACAAAGCAGAAGGATCCTTGGACAGAGCAGGGGGAAAGAAGACTACGAAGCATAAGCATTCTAGCTATAGTATATAGAATAGAAGTAAGGTTAATGAATGTGTATGCTTGGGATAATAAAGATGAGTGTCATGTTTGTTACTATGTATAAAGTTTAGTGTTTATTAAGATTACTGTCAGTGTCCTGTATATGACTGATCACCATGTGCAGAACACAATCGCTTAAGCCATTTCAACTGTATAACATTACAATATTGAGTACTTTGGTTTGGATACCTCTGCTAATGATTTATGTTTATGTTTTTATTTAGGTTTAGATTAATTGTATTAGAAAGATCAGTTACACTAAGCCCTGGTCTACACTAGGACTTTAGGTCGAATTTAGCAGTGTTAAATCGATGTAAACCTGCACCCATCTACACGATGAAGCCCTTTATTTCGACTTAAAGGGCTCTTAAAACTGATTTCCTTACTCCACCACTGACAAGTGGATTAGTGATTAAATCGGCCTTGCCGGGTCGAATTTGGGGTACTGTGGACACAATTCAATGGTATTGGCCTCCGGGAGCTATCCCAGAGTGTTCCATTGTGACCGTTCTGGACAGCACTCTCAACTCAGATGCACTGGCCAGGTAGACAGGAAAAGAACCGCAACCTTTTGAATCTCATTTCCTGTTTGGCCAGTGTGGCAAGCTGCAGGTGACCATGCAGAGGTGACCAGGCAGAGCTCATCAGCAGAGGTGACCATAATGGAGTCCCAGAATCGCAAAAGAGCTCCAGCATGGACTGAACGGGAGGTACGGGATCTGATCGCTGTATGGGGAGAGGAATCCGTGCTATCAGAACTCCGTTCCAGTTTTCGAAATGCCAAAACCTTTGTGAAAATCTCCCAGGGCATGAAGGACAGAGGCCATAACAGGGACCCGAAGCAGTGCCACGTGAAACTTAAGGAGCTGAGGTAAGCCCACCGGAAAACCAGAGAGGCGAACGGCCGCTCCGGGTCAGAGCACAAAACATGCCGCTTCTATGATGAGCTTCATGCCATTTTAGGGGGTTCAGCCACCACTACCCCAGCCGTGTTGTTTGACTCCTTCAGTGGAGATGGAGGCAACACGGAAGCAGGTTCTGGGGACGAAGAAGATGATGATGAGGAGGAGGTTGTAGATAGCTCACAGCAAGCAAACGGAGAAACCGGTTTTCCCGACAGCCAAGAACTGTTTCTCACCCTGGACCTGGAGCCAGTACCCCCCGAACCCACCCAAGGCTGCCTCCCAGACCCGCCAGGCGGAGAAAGGACCTCCGGTGAGTGTACCTTTTAAAATACGATACATGGTTTAAAAGCAAGCATGTGAAAGGATTACTTTGCCCTGGCATTCGCGGCTCTCCTGGATGTACTCCCAAAGCCTTTGCAAAAGGTTTCTGGGGAGGGCAGCCTTATTGTGTCCTCCATGGTAGGACACTTTACCACTCCAGGCCAGTAACACATACTCGGGAATCATTGTACAACAAAGCATTGCAGTGTATGTTTGCTGGCGTTCAAACAACATCCGTTCTTTATCTCTCTGTGTTATCCTCAGGAGAGTGAGATATCATTCATGGTCACCTGGTTGAAATAGGGTGCTTTTCTTCAGGGGACACTCAGAGGTGCCTGTTCCTGCTAGGCTGTTTGCCTGTGGCTGAACAGAAATGTTCCCCACTGTTAGCCACGGGGAGGAGGAAGGGTTGAGGGGGTAGCCACGCGGTAGGGGGAGGCAAAATGCAACCTTGTAACGAAAGCACATGTGCTATGTATGTAATGTTAACAGCAAGGTTTACCCTGAAAGAGTGTAGCCACTGTTTTATAAACTGTGTCTTTTTAAATACCGCTTGTCCCTTTTTTTTTCTCCACCAGCTGCATGTGTTTCAATGATCACAGGATCTTCTCCTTCCCAGAGGCTAGTGAAGATTAGAAAGAAAAAAAAATGCACTCATGATGAAATGTTCTCTGAGCTCATGCTGTGCTCCCACACTGACAGAGCACAGATGAATGCGCGGAGGCAAATAATGTCAGAGTGCAGGAAAGCACAAAATGACTGGGAAGAGAGGTGGCAGGCTGAAGAGAGTAAGTGGCGGGCTGAAGAGAGGGCTGAAGCTCAAATGTGGCGGCAGCGTGATGAGAGGAGGCAGGATTCAATGCTGAGGCTGCTGGAGGACCAAACCAGTATGCTCCAGTGTATGGTTGAGCTGCAGCAAAAGCAGCTGGAGCACAGACTGCCACTACAGCCCCTGTGTAACCAACCGCCCTCCTCCCCAAGTTCCATAGCCTCCTCACCCACATGCCCAAGAACGCGGTGGGGGGGCCTCTGGCCAACCAGCCACTCCGCCACAGAGGATTGCCCAAAAAACAGAAGGCTGGCATTCAATAAATTTTAAAGTTGTAAACTTTTAAAGTGCTGTGTGGCATTTTCCTTCCTTCCTCCACCACCCGTCCTGGGCTACCTTGGTAGTCATCCCCCTATTTGTGTGATGAATGACTAAAGAATGCATGAATGTAAAGCAACAATGACTTTATTGCCTCTGCAAGCGGTGATCGAAGGGAGGAAGGGAGGGTGGTTAGCTTACAGGGAAGTAGAGTGAACCAATGGGCGGGGGGTTTCATCAAGGAGAAACAAACAGAACTTTCACACCGTAGCCTGGCCAGTCATGAAACTGGTTTTCAAAGCTTCTCTGATGCGTACCGCACCCTCCTGTGCTCTTCTAACCACCCTGGTGTCTGGCTGCGTGTAACCAGCAGCCAGGCGATTTGCCTCAACCTCCCACCCCACCATAAACGTCTCCCCCTTACTCTCACAGATATTGTGGAACGCACAGCAAGCAGTAATAACAGTGGGAATATTGGTTTCGCTGAGGTCTAAGCGAGTCAGTAAACTGCGCCAGCGCGCTTTTAAACGTCCAACTGCACATTCTACCACCATTCTGCACTTGTCAGCCTGTAGTTGAACAGCTCCTGACTACTGTCCAGGCTGCCTGTGTACGGCTTCATGAGCCATGGCATTAAGGGGTAGGCTGGGTCCCCAAGGATACATATAGGCATTTCAACATCCCCAACAGTTATTTTCTGGTCTGGGAATAAAATCCCTTCCTGCAGCTTTTGAAACAGACCAGAGTTCCTGAAGATGCGAGCGTCATGTACCTTTCCTGGCCATCCCACATTGATTTGGTGAAACGTCCCTTGTGATCCACCGGAGCTTGCAGCACTATTGAAAAGTACCCCTTGCGGTTTATGTACTCGCCAGCTTGGTGCTCCGGTGCCATGATAGGGATATGGGTTCCGTCTATGGCCCCACCACAGTTAGGGAATCCTATTGCAGCAAAGCCATCCACTATGACCTGCACATTTCCCAGGGTCACTACCCTTGATATCAGCAAATCTTTGATTGCGTGGGCTATTGCATCACAGCAGACCCAACAGTAGATTTGCCCACTCCAAATTGATTCCCCACTGACCGGTAGCTGTCTGGCGTTGCAAGTTTCCACAGGGCTATCGCCACTCGCTTCTCAACTGTGAGGGCTGCTCTCATTTTGGTATTCATGCGCTTCAGGGCAGGGGCAAGCAAGTCACAAAGTTCCATGAAAGTGCCCTTACGCATGCAAAAGTTTTGCAGCCACTGGGAATCGTCTCAGAGCTGCAACACTATGCGGTCCCACCAGTCTGTGCTTGTTTCCCGAGCCAGGAATCGGCGTTCCACAACATGAACCTGCCCCATTAGCACCATGATACATGCATTGGCAGGGCCCATGCTTTAAGAAAAATCTGTATCCATGTCCTGATCACTCATGTGACCACGCTGATGTCGCCTCCTCACCTGGTATCACTCTGCCAGGTTCTGGTCTGCATATACTGCTGGATAATTGTGTGGTGTTTAATGTGCTCCTAATTGCTAAAGTGAGCTGAGCGGCCTCCATGCTTGCCTTGGGATGGCGTCCGCACAGAAAAAAGGCGTGGAATGATTGTCTGCCGTTGCTCTGACAGAGGGAGGGGCAACTGATGACATGGCTTACAGGGTTGGCTTACAGGGAATTAAAATCAACAAAGGGGGTGGCTTTACATCAAGGAGTATTTCAGACAGGACTTCATGGAGGGTTCCAATAAGAAATGGTGCACCTAAGTAATTGTTCTTATTGGAACAAGCAGGTTGGTCTGGCCTCTGATTGATACATGGCTAGATTTATCTCGCTGCACCTTCTCTGAGAGTGACTGCAGTGTGACCTAGAGGAAGGATTCCCCTAGACGGGGGGTGGGGGGGAAGCAAATGAGTACAAATCAAAGCTGGTCTATTTCTTGTTTTGATCCACTACATCTATCTTCTACAACTTTGGCTGGCAGCAGACGGTGCAGAAGGACTGCAAGCCATCCACATCTCATGGCTGCTCGGCAGAAGATGGTACAATAGGACTGCTAGCAATCTGTATCACCTGCCTGCTCACCATAAGATGGTTCAATAGGACTGACTGCAGGACTGAAGAGAATGACCTTGTCAAGTCACTTCCAATGTAGTCCCTGCACCCATGTCTACCCAGGCGCTCCTGGCCAACGTGGCCAGGAGCACTTTGGATATGACGATGACGGCTACCAGTCCTATTGTACCGTCTGCTGTCACAAGGCAATGGGTTGCTGCTACTGTGTTGCAATGCAGTACTGTGTTTGCCAGCACCCAGGAGACATACGGTGACAGTGAGCTGAGCGGGCTCCATGCTTGCCGTGGTATGGCGTCTGCACAGGTAACTCAAGACAAAAGGTGCGAAACGATTGTCTGCTGCTGCTTTCACGGAGGGAGGTAGGGAACGGAGGCCTGACGATATGTACCCAGAACCACCCGCGACAATGTTTTAGCCCCATCAGGCATTGGGATCTCAACCCAGAATTCCAATGGGCAGCGGAGACTGCGGGAACTGTGGGATAGCTACCCACAGTGCAACACTCCAGAAGTCGACGCTTGCCTCGGTACTGTGGAAGCACTCCGCCGAGTTAATGCACTTAATGCACTTAGAGCATTTTCTGTGGGGACACACACACTCGAATATATAAAACTGATTTCTAAAAAACTGACTTCTATAAATTCGACCTTATTTCGTAGTGTAGACATACCCTAAATAAAGAGAATACTTTGTTTTGGAAAAGTACTGGCTGGGTGTCAGACCCTTGAGCGGAAGGTTGTATCCATGTCCTCCGAGGAGTGAAGAGAACAGTGAAGTCTGTTCTGGGGAGTTTCTGGAAGGGCACAGGGATATCCTTGATAAACGCTGGCAACCTCTGTAGGGAGGTCCCCCTCCTTTCACTTTGCAAGAACAGCTTAATAGGTTAACATTAGGGGAACCTGGAAGTAAGCAACAGAAGGGCTACTCTGGGACTCCTGGGTCTGTTCTTGGGGTAACATCTGAATGCAGTTATCACCAAATGAATAACTGTGAACTCTTTAGGGAACTGGAAAAAAAAACTAGTTAGAATCATAGAAATGTAGAACTGGAAAGGACCTCAACTTGACCAGGTCATCTAGTCCAGTCCCCTGCACTGAGGAGGGACTAAGTGTTATCTAGACCATCCTTAGATAATACTTAGTGTGTATACGTAAATATAGAGCATATTACTTCCCTTCTACTCCTATGTTTATGGGAAAAGGGAGGCTATTACAGTCCTGAATAAATTCGTAAACTAGGGAATACTTTGAAAACTCTAAGTCAGATTCAAATCTCAGTTGCAAGGATGTAAATCTGCAATAATTCCATTTAAGTCATGATTTACAGTCTCTGTGCGAGATCCTGCTTTAGTCGCAGAAAGGCATCCTCATGCCAGAAGAGCTAGCACCTTGAGGATTTCCCTGGTGAGGGAATCCCAAAATAGCATAGATTCTGTATCAGCCCCTGCATATTACCCTCCTGCCTGACTCCCAGTATAAGGGACATGGGCGAGAGAGCAGCAGGACTACCCCTATGCACTAGTGACTCCCAGCTCCTTGAGCATCCCCTTCAGGCCATGGGCACCTGGATGTAAATTAGAATAGCCTTGAGGTTTCTGGGTTGCACTAGATATGGCTTTGAATAAAAGTTTCAGCATCATTTCTAGGTGAATGGGAAATTGGAATGAATTTATTAACTTCATTTCCTTTAGTGCACATTACAAATTGGCTTTCAGGGTATCCACTTATTTTTCAAGAAGTTTGGAGTTCTTATGTGGACTCCGTTCCAGAAAATGAATCAGTATGGGCAGACTCTTATAACTGCTTTATAAGATTGACCATTACAGTGTGGAAAATATTTTGAAAAATATTTCTTGTAAATATAGTTAGTGCTTCATTGACTTCAGTGGGACCACTGGCCTAAGTAAAGCAAGGAAGATTTGGCCAATTGCTATTTAATAAAGTATTTTATATTTTATTTCTATTTATTTTTGCTGTATTGTATTTATAAATAAGAATATACAGATATTATTTTAAAAGATAAAAGCTCCACAACAAAACAGTAACTCTTGCTCAAAGGAGCAAGCCTTAATTAGAGAATCGTTAGATTCATAGATTATAAAGCTACAAGGGACCACTGTGATCATTCAGTCTAATCTTCTGCATAACACAGGCCATAGGCCTTCTTTGAAATAATTCTTGTTTAAAATAGAATGTATGTTTTAGAAAACAATAACCAATCTTCATTTTAAAGTTGCCAGTGATGGTGAACCACACAACCCTTGGTAAATTGTTCCAGTGAATAATTTCCCTCAGTGTTAAAAATTTATACCTTGTTTCCAGTCTGAATTTGTCATATTTTTGCAGATAGTCTCATTAGCTTCAATGGGATTGCTTACACGAGTAACTGTTATTCACATAAGGATCTGGTTTATAATGTGCACCATACAATGCTATGAATTAGTTATGAGTTAAAACATCAAGCAACAATTGTCAATGGCAGCTTTAAATTATTAAGAGACATGTCATTGCAACTGTTTATTTTCAGAAGAAAATTGAAATAGCCAACTTATAATCAGCCTACTTGGATAGTTTTATTTTACTACATTACAAACATTTTGCGTACAGTACAAGTATCCTAAAGAGTATGCTACTGCTTTAATACGTTGGTTTCCAATTTGTAATACTGTAACATTATAAGCCATTGTAATAGGAACAGTTTAACATAGCTTTTTCTGTTTTCTGTAATTACTTGGATAGTATAATACACGCTTTATATTCTGGGTGGCTGCAAGAGGTGCAAAGCAATATTGTTCACACAGTTCCCTGTATTATTATCTGTTGTGACTAGCTTGATAGAATAAACATCAAGAAGCCTCCAGGGTTCTTTCACTTCATTCATTTTATATTATTCCATTTAGCAATAGCCGTTACAGCTCTGCAGCCTTAATAAATGTTCAAATGAAGTAATGTTATCGTTCTAAAAGAAATAAACCTGCTGTGCCAAACATGATCATATTCATGTTTCATTGATGGACATACACAATCAAATGTACATAACAGCATAGGGGCATCTACTTGCCAAATGATCAAAGTGAAGTAAGGTTGAATCACTTCCCAAAACAGCTAAGCCTTGTTGTTCCATTTTGTGTGTTGTATTTAATTCTAACTAATTTCATTAATATAATTCTATGACTATAACCATAAAAGGAAGTTCTTCTGGCACAACACAAAGAAAGTTTTCCTTTAAGAAAACACTACTCTATCTTTCTGTGTTCTTAAGTTTCCCCCTATTCCTATCTGAAAGTGTTTTTTATTTGCTGCATGTAATAAAAAAGCAGTAACGGATTCATATTTGACATGCATATTGATATGGAACATCTGAAGAAGACAATGTCCTGGCAAGAACTTCAAAGTGTCTTCTTCTTCCTACTAGTATCATCTAAACATTGCCTTAATTTCGAACCAACTGCTTTTCCTCCATATCCCTATCTTTCGGATAATGTGATATGGGCTGATGGTGGTTGGTTGGCCGTTAGTCAATATATACATGTTATACATATTGCACACCATATTAAAATGTATTACACACTTTATATGTGTTAGAAAAAAGCTTTATATTTGAATGATTTTATGCTTACTCTTGTTCATTAATACTAAGCAGAGGTGCTGGAAATAGGGGTGAGGCTGCACCCCCGGCTTGAAATAGTAATAACAACCAAATACATGGTTTCTGCTTTCAGCACCCCCACTATAAAAATTGTTTCAGCACCTCTGATGCTAAGTATCCCATAACACTTTGCAAAACTGATGTCAGCTTTGTCACAAGTAAATACGAAATCTGTCAAAATCAAGTGCAGGTGCCTTCACAGGTACCTGGTTTGGAGTGTAGTATCCAAAACAGAGACAAGGAAAAAGTACAGAATAAAACAACAAGTTAAGGAACTGTTATAAACTGTTGGGTTGGATTTTAGTGATGTACAGAGAGTTTTGTAACTTGTAAAACAGTACGATAAATATCTAGTTTACACGTTGAAGCACACCTTGTGTGTAAGACGAACATGCTGCAAGGTAAAAATTTCTTCCCAAAAGGAGGGTATGTATTTCTCCTTTTCATATTGTACTGCTTTGTTTTTAGACAATAAACTTGGCTAAGTTTGGTTATTTGGTCTCAAATATTTTTAAGAACAATCCGCAAGTGTAGTCAAACTATTGGCTTACAATTAAGCAACAGTTCCATCAATAAACTCATCATATTAGTGTCTCTGTGTTCTCATAAACTCCTCTAGTGGTCTCATATACAGCATGGACCAGTATAGAGCAATGTCTATTTATGTGGTATTGGAACCGTCATAAGTATGGCTTATATATAGTGAATAAGTTTGGACAGGCCAAGATAGTACTTGTCCTAGGCTGGCTGGCTTTAGCATAGTCTTTGCTTGGCATGGGTGTTGCCTTACTGACTTTGTTACCTGGGGTTTTCTGAACCCAAAGCTCTTGGTAACTTTACTCCTTGTGAGGTGGTTGTCAGGAAATAAATCAGTGGGGACACAGCATGTCCGTCTGATATATGATTGGTACAAACAGACAAACAAGAATGCTTTCACTGAAAGTTTTTACTTTATTTAATCTCCAGCACATAAACACACACGCAACAGGTTTAGAGCACCCCAAATCAATAGTTACCCCAAACATCTGGAGTGATCTTCAAGTGTTCAGTGACAGATTTCTGGTGGCCAGCCTTCTGTCTGCTGCTGGGGATCTTAAAATGAGTCCACAAAGAGTCAATCTAACTCAGAACTTTTGTCTCTTTCTATGCATGTTAGTGTTACATAGTTTGTCAATCAAAAAAAAAGTAGGCAAGAGTTAAACAAGAAGTTTCCAGCCATTAGTTGAACAGATGTGTTTTGCACAGTCCATAGTCTCATGGACAAACACACACCAGAAGTCAAAAATAGACAGACTTCCTGTGTTTCAAAGCTGCATACTTCAGCAGTTTAAAAGAAGCAAAACAGGACGGAACAGGGTCACGCTCACTTCTTGTGGTTATCCCCTGCCCCTCCTGGACTGCCTCATTATGCTAAGGTTGCTGCAAAGGCCTACTAGCTTAGCTGCATTGGGAAATAAGTGTAACAGTCAATAGTACAGTTACTGGCAGTGGCCTAGGCAATTTGCTGAGCTGTCAAAATCTCTCCTAACAACTTGTCTTGATGTAAGTTTTCTAAGTGAATCTTACAGCTGCTGTGTAGACAAAGGTGATGTTTTGACCACAGAATGTATCTAAATTGGAGGATATTCATAAACAAGAAGAAGTTATCAGTACAATGGATATACAGAATGTACAGCCTAAAGGCATTTAAGGAACAGCTGAAAAGTCCCTAAATTCTATAAGGGCTAGATGGCCTTGTCAGCATATATGATCAGTGCATGATCAATGGAAATAAACCAATTAGAAAAGAGGTATGATAACATGAAAATATCATAGTCAGCAAAAGTTATATAAATTGAAGCTTGCACATGCATATTGTATGAGTTATATAAGATACATGCTTAATGTTGATTGGAGGACAATATTGGTTATGTAATTTGGATAGGTATAAATATGCTGGAATATAAGAGAATAGTTGGTGTATTGTAGGAGAAATTCGTCATGACCCACCTATGCCCCAGGAGAAGGTAACAGGCCCTTGTCTTTTTTCTGCCTATCTGTCCATTGTTTCTACAGTAATTGTAACCAAAAGGTATGCTTTTGCTTCAAATAAAAGTTTAAATTAATCAACCTGAATGTCGTGGCCCGAGTCTGTTACACTGCAACCAACAATGGGTGTGTACTTCAGGAGTAGTCCAAGGACTGCACAATCAGGCACTCTTTGTTTAAAAAGAAAAGGGAGAAGCTGGATCTGTGAAGAAGTCCACATCTGAAACCTTTTGAGAACAAGGAGTTACCCATCATGTCTTCCTATGAACAGCCCATAAAATATAAGAGAAGCTGGCTTGGTAACATGCTAGTAGGTTCACGTTACACTGGATCTTGCAAAAAAAGAAAGAATGGGGTTTGATTGATTTTTCATTTACACAGGTATAAATTGTAAGTAACTCCTATTGTGTCTCTCCAACTGTGTGATAGGAATCTATGAAAGTTAAAATCTTTTAGAACATAGTAGAAACACACTTAAAACTAATTAGAAAATATTTTGGAACATTAAATAAGTTTACAGATCTGTTGGCGATGGACGGGCAAACCCTGAGGAAAATATTCCTACTGTAATGTATCTTAAGCTGAATCACAGTAGCCTTAGCCATTTTATCTCATTTTATCTCAGCCACAACTGATCTGGGGGTATAGACATGGATAAATTCATGTATACAAAGAGGACTAATATGCCAATATGTATTGTCTAGACCTGGGAATCTTTTACTGTTATGCACATTCTATTTGCAACCACCTTTGGTCAGATAACTCACCGATCTAGATTTTTCCCCTGTATTGAAGTTAAAAGGGAGGGGGGAGTTGTAATATTTGTCCATTAATGATACTATAAGTGAATAATACCAGTGCTTTTAACCTATTAAATAAATATGAATATACTCTTGTATTATTGTACACTACCTGATTCTGCTCTCACTTATATATGTGTCTATCTGGAGTAACTCCATGGTATTCACTATAGTTGTTTCAGATTTACATAGATGTAAATTAGATCAGAATCTGACCTAACATCTGCATTTTGTCTTGATGGTTCTGATTAAAGCCTCTTTATCTCTTGCCCTCTCATAAAAATAAAATAAACACATACTAAAAGTATATAATTTAAAAGATACTCCCAGAGGTCTTTTTGTTGCAGTCTATCTTTCTATCCAAACATCCATCCATCCATTTATGGAAATATATTATTTGTAAATCCCCAAAAGAGTTTAGCTAGAAATAAAACAATCTAGCTATATTTATTCATGCAAAAATATCCTTTCAGAACTACACAGAGAATCTTGGCTTTGATCTTTGGCTCTCCCTAAGATCTTATCCGCAATGAAACAATTCTAGTTGATTTCAATGGGATCTTGGTCAAGCCTTAAATGCATAGATATTCTCTTGCAACCAATGTAAATGTCACATATGTAGGTGAAGCAGATATTTGGAGGTGTCATCTGCTATGCAGATCTGAGAAGAGAATTTTTACTTTTTATAATATTATTTAGTAAGGCCTTTTCCAGCACTACTGAGGTCAGTAGGAGTTTTGCTTGATACTGTTTTAACTTTAGTGAATGCAGGATCAAGTCCATACCAAATATCACTGTCTTGTTAAAATAGAACTCTGCATAGTTCAAAACACTTATAGCAAAATAAATTGGGGAAGGGGAATTGTGGGGTTTATTTTATTCTGTGTCTTCTGAGAGCTAACATCATAAGCCAACACAAAACTAAGTATTAAAAAATGACGTATAGCATAAAACCAATTCCACATTTATAAAATTCCATTTCTAAAATGTTTTATATATTTTGTGCACTAGGCTAAACGATATTTTATTGCAAAGCTAATACTGATCATTAACAAGAAAAATGTACTATCGCCTTTTTCTCCTACCACAGGATGCAAGTAAATCCCTGAAGTCAAGAGGAGTTAATTCTTCCTATAGCAGGAAAATAGGGCTCCAGTTATTCTTATTGTTTCCATTATGATTTATATTGTGGTAGCACACCAAAGCACCTATACTTGTGAAATATATTCAAGACTGAGGCCCTACTTTTCTAGGTGTTTTATCAGTGTATAGTAAGACACAGGATATAACCCAAAGTGCTTACACTCTCATGTTATGTCTACACTGCAAAGAAAAACCTGTGAACCGAGCCTCAGAATCTGGGTCAATTGACTCAGGCTCTGAGGGGTTGGGTTACAGGGCTAAAAATAACAGTGTAGACATTCTACAGTAGACATTCTACTTGGGCTGGAGCCTGGGCTTTGAGGCCGGGTTTTGGAGCCCGGGCTCCAGCCTCAGCCTGCTATTTTTAACCCCTCAGCCTGAGCCCCACGAGCCTGAGTCAATTGAGCTAGGGTTTTGAGGTACTCAGCACTGTAGGTCTTTTATTGCAGAGTAGACTTGCCTTAAGGAGAAAAAAAGAAAGACAAATATGGAAGGAGAGGTTTGTAGCGCACACAAGGCAACATGTTTGAGTTGATGATGGGCATACATCTTGCTAGTTCCCTTTTTCTAAAATTTACTTCATTTATGTTTAATTATTAAGAGAGAAGGGAGAAAGTGAACAGGAGCAAAAGAGTGTGAAACACAAAGATGGTGATTCCTGAGGTAATTTCAGAACATTGCCATGGAAGACTTTCTGTCCAAGTGGAGAAAGTGTATAAATAAATTAAACATATTGCAGTATTTCAAAGTGTTCCTGAAAATCCTTCCAAGCCATTGGGAAGTATAGGCATACTGGGCACAGATTCCATACAACTGAATAAATTACTGTATATGGTGGGGTCATCTTCTTAGACCAAAAACCTCTAATGCTGTTTTTGCAGAAAATGCCAGAAATAGTGAAATTAATCAATATTTGACTGCATCTTGAATATTATAGCCTGCTCCAGTATTTCCTCATATCATGTTTTAAAAACTGAGCAACTATGAGCCATATGCTTCAATGGAGCTATGTCTATTTGCAACAGTTAAGGAGGTGGCGCTATATACATGAGCAATTAGGTGTTATCATCACACATTTCTTGTGAGCTATATCAGGTTTAATATTTTAAATTTCTGATCAGAGGCACTGAGGGTTGAATTCTGTACCTATTTTATTTCTCTGGTTTTTTTTAAATAACAGATCATGATTAAAATTAAATGGAGTGAGACTGTTCAAGTCATGACAGTAATTTTAATGGGCTGAAGCTAATCTGTACATTTAAATGGAGTGTCTCTTGGTGGGATTTCGTAGTGCCAGCTAGCCGCTGTCAAGCTAATACTACTTTATAGCTGCAAAAAATATTTTCCTTTCTTTGTAAGGCTTTGCTAAAGCCCTTAAGGAAAATGATGTCTAATGTAACAGAATTTGTTCTGGTAGGAATAAAAACAAATCACAGGGTAGTTCAGGATACTTTCATTCAAAATCAAAGCAATGGTACAATTTTAGCACATATCAGAGGTTCAGTCAGTAAACATAAAAATAATTTACTGTGGCAGTTTAACAAAGTGTTCGTACAGTGGAATATCCTGCTGTGTGTGGGAAAGATGGGAATCATAAGACAATGAAATACACTGTGCAGCTAAACCATCAAAATCTAAAAATGTCAGCTTTATTAAATATATGTACATTAAAATGTGTATTTAAAATGTACATTAAGATGTATATATATATATATATCTATATCTATCTATCTTACTGTTATTTATTCATATTGAACCAGCAGATCTAAAGGCTTTGTCAAAACACTTGAGCACACACACGCACACACACAACTATGCCCTTGCCCCCCAAACTATGTCCATATTAAAAAGTGGGAGGCATGGCCCCCTTGCACCACCACCACCACTTGGCTCTGGTGGCCCCTCCACTCCTATAAAGGTTCCAGTGCCCTTGCTCCCAATACGACTTTTGGATACAAACAATTTAATTAGTTTTTAAGAGATCTGGACACATTTATGAGTGGGATTGTATGGCTGGGTGGCTTGTGATGGTGGGGGCCAGAGCTCAGTAGCCCTGAGGGTCCCTTCTGGTTCACTTCTTATGTTCCTAAAGCTCATCCTTCAGAACTTCAACTGGTCATGTACTGGGGTCAGGAAAGTATTTCCTTCCTCCTTCTCCTCCCAGCCCCATGATTTCTGGTTTGGTCTTTTGTTTTTTTGGTCTCTTTCTTCTGAAATATCAGAGATGGCCACGGCCGGAGATGGGACACTGGAGAGGGTGGGTCAGTTCTCAGTGTTGGCACAGAGCATACTCTCTGTCATGTGATTAGCTGGTTGGCTCTTGCTCATGGGCTCTGGGTCTAACTGATCACTACAGGTGAGGTCGAGAAGGAATTTTCCTCCATGTCAGATTGGCAGTCACCTTGGGGGTCGGGGAGGTTCACCTTTTTCTGAAGCATGGAGTGTGGGTCACTTACTGAGGTCATCTGGGTAGACCTCACTTAATCAATTTCCTGCTATTTCTGGGGCCTCGGGCACTGGTGCAACTCAGTCCCTCTTATTCTCTGACTGTGGCACATAATAGTTTAGTCTCCTGTGAGCTGTAATACTCTGGTCTAATTTTGATTGTAGGTTTAGTGTGTGCTGGGTGATGTCAGTAGCTTGTGGTATGCAGTAGATCAGATTAGATGATTTTATGATCCCTTCTGGCCTTAAACTCAATGACTGTATAACTTTGAGGGCCTCTGCATCCCAGGGGGATCCATCCCGGGAGTGGGGAGGCAGGTAGTGCTTGTACTAATGGGTTCCACTAATGGAAGGAAAATTTAAAGTACAATGGGGACTCCATAGGATCCCTTTCAGCAGAGATGACTACAGGAATCAGTGAATCTCCCAGGCGTCCTGGGCACATGACTCCCTGACTAGTCATAACTACTTTCTGGGACATACTGCTCAGCTCCAGCTCTGTGGCAGAGCAGAGATTGAAGATATCTTGCACCCTGTTGACATCCTTCTAGACAGACTTTCTGCCAAGGGGACCTCAGCCCAAGTTGCAACAGTAAAGCAAATTAGAGCTCATTGTTCATACATGTTAAACCTGCCATATGGATGTGTGATACATCTAGTCATCATAATGTTGGATCAAGAGATCTGATATGATCCAGGACTTTCAATTGCTGCCCTTCTCAACCCATCAACTTTATCCTATACACCCCAGTATCTGATCTGATTTCTGCCCTTCTTTGTTCCTTACCATACTCAAAGCAAGGGAAGAATTTTTGCAGTTTTGAGAGTAAACATCCCAATTGTACACAAATCAACCTGAATCTCTTTACTCTTGAAATTTATTGAGAATTGGTTTTCATGCCAAATTTCCCAGACCTTGGTATGGCCTTAGAGAGGAAATACTGTGAGAATATTATTTCCAGTTATAATTCTTCGACTGATCCTGGCCAAAACCATGAAATGCAGAGAGATGTGAACATTTAAAAATAGTTTAATTTATATTTGAAGCTTATAAAAGATTCAGGTAACTTACAATTTATATTTGGGTAAAATATCAATTGTTAATTTACCCTGAACCAGTTTACATGCTCAGCTTTATCTGAGCCCAGAAGCCTCTTGGTTTCAATGCTTTTCAGTTGCAGATCTAATCCTATCTTTGACATGTCTCCGACTTCACCTTCAAAGACCTGAAGAATTACTACAGCATATATTAAGGCATTCTGTTAAATAATCTTTCTAGCTGTTATTGTCTACTACATCACCTTGATCAATCGGTCCTTCAGCCCTCATATAGATTGCACCAATCACAACAATCTTCCATTCTTCTTGTATCCTGGCCTTCCTTCTCCATGTGTGGCCATGTCTTTTCACAATAAAATCTTCCCATGTCTTTGAAGATCGGCCGAGTGGTCGTTTCTGTTTCTGTGAGTATCACTCAGCGACAGTTGCACTCCATTGACTGTCAGTGAGCTTCGCTATATGCCCAGCCCATCTCATTTCGCTATGCCTGCTCTCAACAACGACGTCCTGCACTCTATTCTGCTGTCTGATCACTTCACTGGGGACTTGGTCATGGATTGAAATTCCCAGAATTCTTCTTTCCATCGCCCTCTCCGTGACAGACAGTTGCTGCTCCTCTGTCTTTGCCAGCGCCCATGTTTTGCTGCCGTACAACATTGCTGGCAGTACTGTTGAGTTGAAGAGGCTGGCTTGTGTTGCCTTGTTGATTTTTCCTTGGAGGACATCCTTGATAGAACTGAATGCTCACCAACCTGTTTTCTTTCTTTGCGAGAGTTCACCTTACTGATCGTGGCGCAGGTTAATTTCTTGGCCCAAATAGATATATTGCTCAATTTCTTCTATTTGTTCTCCCTTGGTTGTTATTTGGGCTTTTGGCAAGGTATCAGACTGCACAAATTTCATTTTGGAGCAGCTAATTTTCAGTCTGACTTGGCTGCTTTTTGTGTTGCAGTCTCATGGCATTTTCTGTAGTTTGATAGTATTTTTGGTGATCAACACAATATCACCCGTGAATCTGAGATGGCTTAATTGCTTTCCATTGATGTTGATTCCACCCTTCCAATTAATCCACCTTATTACCATTTCGAGGCAGGCTGTGAAGAGTTTCTGTGAAACAGTCTCCTTGTTTCACACCTTAACTGGGAAGCAAAAGGGAGTATCAAATAACATTATATCTGTAGTGCAGTCAAAATTTGTTTCCTTTAATATTTTGATATAGTTTGTGTCAATGCCATGCTCTGCAAGAGCTTTCAACACTGCATTGATCTCTACAAACACTTTTTCATGTATCATGACAAAGGTAATACATAAAGGGAATTTGTATTCCCTCGAGTGTTCCAAGCTGGTTTATAGTGAAAATATGGTCCATTGTGCTGAAATTCCTTTGAAAGTCTGCCTGCTCTCTCAGCTGCTTCTCATCCAGACTCTGTGAGAGTCAGTTTTTTATTATTTTGGTGAACAGCTTGTAGACATGTGAGAGCAGGCATATTGGATGATAGTTCTTTAGATCTTCAGGATCACCCTTCTTGTACAGCAGAATGGTGTTGGACTCCTTCCAGCTAGATGGTATCTTCTGCATTTCCAAGTAACGGCTAAACCTCTGAGCAAGGGTTTCCCAGGGGTCTTGGCCTCCAGCTCTTATCATTTCAATTGTCAGTCCATCTTTACCTGTGGCTTTTCCTTCCTTCATCTGGTGAACTGCATGTCGAACTTCGCTGACATGCTCATTGGTCTGTTGAAGTGTTGGTACTGGGACATTTATCTGAGACACAAACAGTTCGGTGTAGAAATCTTTGCAGACAGCTTCCATTCCTGTTCTATCAATTACTGGTTTTCCATCCCTGTTCTTCAGCACCATTATTGTTGACCGGTACAGTGTCAATTGCCTTTTGCATTTTTTGAGGCTTCTGCGATCTTCAGTCTTTAAGAACCTATCATTTCAGTATTTCTCAAAGTCCTCCTTTAGTCTTCTTCTTATCAACTTGCAGAGGAAGGAGTACTCAAGATTGTCCCCATCATTTCTCTTCATATTCCTCTGCTTCTCTAGCAGGTTCTGTGTTTCCTCCGAGATTTTTCCCTTCACTCTTTGCGGTCTTTCTTTCTCAGATAATTTCACGCATTGCCTCAATTTATCAGTGAAGTTTTTATAATCCTCATCATAATTATCTATATGACTTCAGTCTTCCTTGGAAATGTTTGCTTTCAAAATTGCCTCATTGCATATTTTTGGCCGCTGTCTCTGATTTGCCATCTGTAGCGCTTTCTTCTCCACCTTCTCGTTGAAGTTGAGCCATGCTCTGAGCAAGCGATGGTCACTACCAGTGTTAAATGATGATACTACTGAGATGTCTTGTACAATGCACCACTTAACGATCAGAATATAGTCAATCTTGTTCTTGTTCTTCTGCTACAAAATCCTTTCTCAATACCTCAAAGTGGCACAGCAGTGACCCTGGCTTGTCTGACAGCGAGGATAGCAGAGTTTATTCTTCAGTAGGTTCAACCATGCTATTACGGTGTCAGACTACCAACCCAGGGAGAGAACAGCTATCCTCCTCCTTGAGGTTGGGTGCTTGCTAAGTTGAGGAGGTAAATGCACCACTGACAGCATAGCCAGCGGGTGGGTGAAGAAATGGCTAAAACAATGTGAATAAACAGGCCCCAACTCCTTGTGTGCTCCTTGATCCATTCTACGATGGTGGTGGAGAGTTCAGTTGACGAGAGGCTGTTAAGAATCTCAGGGTCAGAAAAAGGACTGCCCTTTCAGTGTGCACCTATAACTGCAGGACACTGATAAGAGATGATTCGATCAACCATCTAATGGAGGAAAAGGCAAGGACTGTCTGCAACATCCTTGGTCTCTGTGAAACACAATGAAGAAAGGAGATGGAAGTGAAGTGTTGAGTCAAAAGTGCCATCATGTTGGGAAAAGGAGAAGGCATGAGACCTGTTGGAGGAATCGGCTTCATCATTAATAAGGAATGGTCTTCAAAAATCATTTCCTGCAAGTTCAAGTCATCTCGCATTGGAGTGCTACACCTCCAATTGGACAAGAACAGCACTCTCAAGATTATTCAGATCTCTGCTCGCACAAGCACAAGTGAAGATGATGATGTGGAAGAATTCTATCAGGAGCTCAAGGAAACCCTCGCTCAAAAATCCATACATACGATTGTGATGGGAGATTTCAATGTCAAAATTGGAAGAGGGAAAGAAGGTGAAAAGTTCAATGGAAGGTATGACATTGGCGAATGAAATCCATGAGGAGAGTGACTGGCAACTCTGGCGGAGATGAAAGAAATGTTCATTGGTAACACCTGGTTTAAGAAGAAGACCAAGAGGAGGTGGACATAGATTGCGCCCAATGAGAAGAACAAGAACAAGATTGGCTACTACATAAAGTGTTAAAATTCTAGAATATAGATATGGTTTCCTCTTTTGTCCTGAGCCATTTAAATGTACTGCACTGTCCTGAACAGGTCCAGTAGAAACTCTGGGAACTCACCTTTACCCCCTTCCCTCTTGTAGTTTTGTTTTATACCAGTATTTACTATCCATCTGTTCACATTTTGCAACATCGGTTCCCTTTTTTCAGTAGCTGCTGTTTCTCAGAAACATTCAGCAAATGAATAGGGATCAGTTCTTTTTTCAGATCCACAAGAGCAAAACTGGTTTCCACCACTCCGCATCCTTACCTTCTTGGAAAGCTATTCCATCACGTGGCATCCACTATGTCAGCCACCCAGACTTCTTGCTTGAATTCCAGAGGTACAATTTGCAAACCCAATTTTTGGATAGGTATGCTTTCCCCAGTCACTGTCTCCATTTGAGTCCAAAACTAGGTGGTTTAGTTTTGGATCCTCTCTTCCACAGCCTTTTTATCATGTCAGATTTAAGAGCATATGTTGGAGCCTCTGTCAACTATCCCTATACTCATCACCAATCCTATTACACATGCAACTGCCAAACTCTCATTACAGTTGTTTTACTGCCCAGACTGAAATAAAACCTGTGGAGCTGATCTTGGTACCTCCAATGTTTGCCCTTTCAGCTTCATGTTCCCCTTTCTGGGGCAGGGAGAGAAGCTTTAACTAGATGCTTGTGACAGTCTATCTTGGCCCACCTTCAATTTATAGCAATCCTTCTGAACTAGGAGGAGTGGTAGATACGCTGGAGGGCAGGGATAGGATACAGAGGGACCTAGACAAATTGGAGGATTGGGCCAAAAGAAATCTGATGAGGTTCAATAAGGATAAGTGCAGGGTCCTGCACTTAGGACGGAAGAACCAATGCACAGCTACAGACTAGGGACCGAATGGCTAGGCAGCAGTTCTGCAGAGAAGGACCTAGGGGTGACAGTGGACGAGAAGCTGGATATGAGTCAGCAGTGTGCCCTTGTTGCCAAGAAGGTCAATGGCATTTTGGGATGTATAAGTAGGGGCATAGCGAGCAGATCGAGGGATGTGATCGTTCTCCTCTATTCGACATTGATGAGGCCTCATCTGGAGTACTGTGTCCAGTTTTGGGTCCCACGCTACAAGAAGAATGTGGATAAATTGGAGAGAGTCCAGCGAAGGGCAACAAAAAATGGTTAGGGGTCTGGAACACATGAGTTATGAGGAGAGGCTGAGGGAACTGGGATTGTTTAGTCTGCAGAAGAGAAGAATGAGGGGGGATTTGATAGCTGCTTTCAACTACCTGAGAGGTGGTTCCAGAGAGGATGGTTCTAGACTATTCTCAGTGGTAGAAGAGGGCAGGACAAGGAGTAATGGTCTCAAGTTGCAGTGTGGGAGGTTTAGGTTGGATATTAGGAAAAACTTTTTCACTAGGAGGGTGGTGAAACACTGGAATGCGTTACCTAGGGAGGTGGTAGAATCTCCTTCCTTAGAAGTTTTTAAGGTCAGGCTTGACAAAGCCCTGGCTGGGATGATTTAATTGGGGATTGGTCCTGCTTTGAGCAGGGGGTTGGACCTTCCAACCCTGATATTCTATGATTCTATGATTCTTTTTGTGGCCACTTTTGTCACAGTATCAGCATTTAACTGAATTGTTTCTGTCAATTTTTGCATTATTGCCAGGTTCCCTTATTTTGCAAACCAAATTGATCATTTGTCCCAGTTGTTCAGTGTGATCATTAACCAGATTAGAATCTTTCTGTCTTCATACATATTACACACAGAGTGTACTTACAGGGTCCATGGTGATCAGCTTCTCTCTTCTTAACTATCTGGTTCAAAGCTGCAAGAAAAGATTCCAGTTCTGTAGCAAATTCTACAGCTTCTTTTGGCCTCCTTTCACTGATCTTGATCTGCAAGATGTTGTTTTAAATCCTGGTGGCCATTTTTTATTTCTGCAAGCACCTCCATGATCTGTGTCATCTTGGTTCAACATGAATACCAGCTCATAGCCTCTTTCCTTGGAAACTGTGATGCAACCCTGACACTAGTGTTACCTTTTTTTGCCCGAGTGGCTAGCTATAAATTTGGGGCCTTGCAGGTTGTTCCACTTGGAAGTAGAAATCGGTGATGATCTTCAGGTATGTCTTTGATGCAACTTTGTTTATTTACAAAAAGTGTACTAAGCCCTGTGTCTCTGAATGCAGAAGGAACCAAGAACAAAACAAACCATTTCTTAGCTTCTTTACCAACAGAACAAAAAACTGCCTTCTCTTTTCCAGGGTCACATTCTGCTCACAGATTACTGCTAGCCTTTCTTACCTTTTCCAGCTACATCTCTCTTTATGTTTTTGGTCTGTCCTCAGTTTCTGTGTGTTCTTTCTCATACCAACTCACACACAGAGGCATGTGGTGGTCGCACCCTCTGCCTAAATGGTGTTAATTTCTGTGTAGACTCTATTAGGCTTTGTTTTAGTTGTGGCCCCTTACCTGTCTCTTACAACTGTCTTAAACGGAAGAGTTGTTAATACATCAGCTTGAATGACGTTTTAACACAATCCATAACAAGGTTTCACTCAGCTCATACGACAGCATCTAATACTAAAGTTGCAGCAAACTACCTGAAATACACCTGGATACATTTAAAATTTAAGAGTCAGAGAGTGGAAATATACAGCTAGCTCATAAGTAACAGAGGTATTTTGAATGTCTTCCTCTTTCTTTAGTTTTAACATGGAGAACACTGTCACTCCAGATTGCCAGTCAAATTAAAGCTTAGGAAGTGTATGCAGTAATGCAGTCTTTCCATTGACTTCAAAGGGCTTTGGATAAAGGTCACAGCAATTTTCAAAGGGTTATTATGTTACAAATATAGAAATACTGAAATACCACAAATAATGTGGCAAATGTTATCATATCATTATGGGACATGCTGTTGAATGTGAAAAAATAGCATATTATGAAGCACAACTCAACAAATAAAAAGGTAAAAATATATTAAACTTCCATTTTCAGTGTGTATAGCAATGGTTCCATCAAAATGGAACAAATGGAAACAGACAAAGTTTATGGTTAGTTTCTATACAAATTGGTCACATCTGTTTCTAAAATCTTTATAAATTTATTTTTCAAACATCAGCATTGTCATATCTTTTTATTTCTTTCCTTTCAGTCTCTTCCTACTTTTTAACATCTAAAACATTAGAAAGAAAAATAGCGAGGGTCAGAGCTGGAAAGAAATCCCTTTGTTTTCATAAATGTAGCCATCTGTTTTAATTTTAAAAGAAAAAAATATTTTTAAAGAGGTCACATCTTCCAAAATCCTGTTTCATTGCATTCTAAAATAGGTCCTGGAGTAGCAAACATCTAATCTATGCTGCGGTGGGTGTGTGAGTGATTCACAGGATTGGCTGTTAATAAATCAAACTTTGTTGCCTCTTGCCTTGGGAACTAGTGAGATACAACTCCCCTATTTTCACTTCCTCCAGCTGAAGTCCAATACATTAGAGTCAGATGACATGCTGTGGAAACTTCCATGAAAACAAAACCAATTTTCAGTTAAACTGAACAGATCATGAAACACATATCAAAATTAATTAAGATTAGAGACAAATTTTCTGATAAGTCAGAAGAACTATTTCTGTTTTTATAGTAGCAATTAGTGATTGCATTAATAGTTAACAAATACTCTTGTGGTATATGATTCATTCTCGTGTGAAAAATAAATGAAACGTGTGGGCTACATGTTTGGCCAAAGAAACGTGATTTCTGTTTGCATTCCATGCAAACCTTTTATTTTAACTAATAATAATACCACCCAGAATTTTCTCTGCTAAATTATCTTGTTAGCAAATCTCGCTTCGGGTTCTTAAACATTTATAGTACTTCGTTGTTTGACTGGTTTTTTTTAATAAATTAAACTTTCTAATACAGCTGAGATGCACAAAGCAAATAAATCACTATGCTCATCACATAGTGAAAGAAACACAAATTCATCATTCAAAGGACTCATGATGGGCTCTGTAGCATATGGTGTGTGTTGCAAATACTACAGGAATCAGTTGAAACAATTCTTGGTAAACTTCACAAACATATGGACTCTGAAACAGCAACCTGAGATCTTGCTTAGAGTTTTGGAAATAAAAAACTAAATGTTACTCCTATATATATTGACTAAAATGTGTATTGATCAAGTAGCTTTCTGTATGTTGGAATGATCTTTAAATATATTAAATATATTATCTGATCTCAATGAATGTCTTGGGACCCACTGTATCATTATGCAGACAATCTGCATATATTTTTACTTTGATACTTATTTTTTCTTCTTTTAAAAACTGATTTTAGTATTGGTGAAATTTGACGTCCTTCCAGAATAAATGTAACTACAGAATAGCATTCCTTTCTATACAACTCTGCCCAACTCCCTCAACCCTGTTATAGAGAAACATCTTGAAAAGTGAGAGGACAGTTCAGTTCCCATGACCCCTCAATCCTTGACCTCTTTGCTGAGATAGTCAGCAAAAAAGCATAATTATTAGTACCAACTTTGATGGCTGTTTTTTGAGATATGAACATGTGTCTCTTAGGAAGATGACAGAGGCCACTAAGTAATTTCATATAGATCATCAAAGAGCCATCAGATGGCAACAATGTCCAGCCATTTTCTACCTTATCTGTATTCATATTTATGATCTGAAGGCTCCGCAACTCATTACTAATAACTATGAGCCATGCATTTTATATGTATTTAATAAAATATACTGAATTATGGATAATTTTATATGAAAATATATACAGTATGATTTTTGTTGTTTTGTTATTTTTCCTGGTTTAATCTGTAGTTTGTAAGATTATTATTATATGTAAATATAAGCCACACACCTCCTGAGTGTGGTGTTCTGTCCCCTGTAGTGGCACAGAGACCACTTAGAGTTAACAAGTCTGCTACAGCCTTAGCTAAGAACGATGTGTCTTTTAGCTCATGCAGTAAAGGCTCATGATTTAGCTCCAGAGTTCCCAGGTTCGATTCTGTCTGCTGATGACTGAGGTCTGTCGGTATTACATAAACTGTAAATTCTCGCAGGCAGACAATAATTTACATATACACTTCTATTTCATTCTCCTAAATGGTGAATCCTAATTGATGAATCCAGATTGTTTCTGCCTGAAAATAGAGTCACATTTCTCATGCTGTCAGGATCTTTTCAGTCTAATTTGCAGATAAAATCAACCAGATCTGAGTAAGCTTGGCTACTTTCCTACGGGAAAACTGTCTGGAGAAGAGAAAAGCAAAATCTCTGCTAATGGAATTTTGGTTAATTTCAATCTCTAAAGTTTCACAGCAAAGTTTCTGAGAGACATTCAGTTTACAATTTATAAGCCGGGTATATTCCTCTCTTGGACAAACAGAGCTTCTCAGTGCTCACCATTTTTGAAAATCAGGCTATTTATCTACCAAAATATGGATTTAGGAGCCAAATTTCGGGCTTCTCATTTTGAAAACCTGGGCCTAGCCTTTAAGCAAATGGAGCCTACTTTAAAGTTGTTTTCCATCTCAAATCAGGACAATCATCACAACAAACATCATCTTGGAGTCAGTCTCTCTGAAAGAATAAGTCTCCAAACAATTCTCTGTAGGCAGCTGTTGCAATGGTATCACTTTCACAAAGCTGCCCCATGCTAGTTGTGTCGTGATTGACTGGAACTTCTCAAAGGGCTAGACTATGCCTTTAGGCGTATCTCTGTTTAAGAGATGGTACAAGGCTCCATTGCCATTGGAAGAAGTAGGGGAAGGATTGTGACAGTTCATCCTTTGCTCACTTTGTGTTCTAGGAAGGAAATAATCTGCTTCTGTCCTTTCCCAGGTGTAGCATACTTCTTCCTTGTGCTGGCTCAGCTTTACGTACTTTGCAACCAAGATATAAAACTTGATGGATGACTTTTCTGTAAAAATGTTATTTTTAAAGCAAACTGTGTTGTAGTGAATGGCAAAAGATAATTGAAAAACATCAGGAAACTCTAAGCTTTGCTTGTTCAGAAGTAGATATGTATGTATATATAATGTTTAGTCCACCCAGATTGATAACCAGTATATCAAAGTTAGTAGCCATTTACCTAACTGTAGACCATGTTCCAATCTGTTTGTACATTCCTAACACATGCCCTATTTTGTTATGTACATATAATTATGGATGGCAATGCCTGAAAATTTCCCAACCTAGGAGGCTGTCGATTAATCACAGTTAACTCATGTAATTAATTCAAAAAAATTAATAGCGATTAATCATAGTTTTAATTACACTGTTAAACAATAGAATACCAATTGAAATTTATTAAATATTTTGGACGTTTTTCTACATTTTTAAATATACTGATTTCAGTTGCAATACAGAATACAAAGAATACAGTGCTCACTTTATATTATTTTTTATTACAAATATTTGCACTGCGAAAATGATAAAAGAAACTGTATTTTTCAATTCACCTCATACATGTACTGTAGTGCAATCTGTTTATCGTGAAAATGCAACTTACAAATGTAAACACTGCAAACCTGTTTTTCAGCAATTCACTGGTATATTTTTTCCTTTTGTGTTTTTACATCTATTTTATACACTAATGCATGTCTATTTCCAAGACATTTATTTGTTAATATAATCTTGTCACCTATTTTCCCTACTATAAAATTAGTATTTTTATTCCTCTTTCCAAGTATACAGGTTATATATAAAGATGAGTTTTCTTGTACTAAGTATTGAGCAAGCCACAGATAATTGATTAAGCACTTTACAACTGTCCCTGGGCTGTTTAAAAATTTCCATCGGTACTTTTTTTTTTTTGGGCAGAAAATAGGTTTTAAACAAAATTAACATTTTTGTAGAAAGTGTCTGTTTTCAAAATAGAAATGTATTCTTGTCAGAAAACTAAAAATGCAAAAATCAAAATAAATGTTTTTGATAAAAACGTTCATTTTTTCCTGTCACTTCAGTAGAAACTTTTGGAGGGGTTATTATTGAAAACGTTTTCCCCCAGTGTTCAGATTTTCAACACAAAGTTGAATTTTATTTTGTCTGAAAATCTTTTCACTTTTATTGCAATTTTCCACAGGGGAAAAAACAAACCAAAAAACAAAAGGCCCCAAATCAAAAATCTCACACAATTTTCCAAACAGCTCAGTGCACCTGCTTTCTTGTTTTGTAATGCTGTTGCAAGAGACAAGTGGAGCTGCTTGGATTTGGCAAACCAATAAAATGCAATAAATTATTCCAAAGATAATCTATCATGCTGGAAGTCAGATAAAAATCAGAGAATAATGAAAATTGGTATGTTGGTCTCAGAAAACTAGCTGCTAAGAAGATGGCATAAAAGCAGCACATTAAATAAGATGATTTGTAAGAATCAGAGGCCAAAAATGCACTGACTTACAACCTTAACTTCAGTGGGGTTGCACTTGTACAGAACCTTTGAAGATCTGAGCTTTAACTCTCAAAATAGCATGGGTGTACATGTGTTAATGAGGCCCTAATGTTGTTTAGCACAGGTACAAATAAAGACTGATGAAATTGCTGAAACTGCTTATTTGTATTTGTACACACTTATGAACATTTCAAAGTAACCTCCTAGATCTTTCAGTAGAAGTTAAAAGATAATTACATGTGGTATATAACAGTTACATACAGTATTTTGGAGTTGGTACAGAAAATTAAATATTCATAGTGACATTCTTTCATCCTGTCATTTACGCTTAAATGAAATGTTTAAAAGAATAAATGAAAAACTTATCCTTAAATTTAAATACCTGCCTTCCCCAACCATGTCCCATAGTTTACTTAAACAATTGGGAATACTTCATTTTAATTCTGTGCGTCGCTTTCAGATGGCATTAATAAATTATTTCATTTCACTGTAAATAATTAATGGGATCTGCAAACACTAACATGAATCTGAAACCATCTAGCCAAGTAATTGACAAAATACTAGTATTTCTGTGATGTGCTTAGCACAAGCATTTTTGTTAAAAGTCAATATTTTTACTGGTATGTCATAAAACAAAAAGTAAAGTAAAGAGAAAGCTCCCAGACTGCTCTTTTCCCCCCAGAATCAACCTCCCCCTTTAAATGTATTATTTTGACAGATGGGGTCTCTGATTTTCATTGGATTAAATAACGCTCGCAGGAAAGAACACCAAACAAAGACAATAGCAAGGGCTATGTTTTTACACAGCCTGGAACACATTCATGCATAAATATTGGAATTGCCAATATTACCAAAGAGCTGACAGGAAAGGTTTATATGCTACTTATACTCAAGGGGCCAATCTGATCACATCTCTGTGAAATGTCACTGGCCCACCTCATCAGTTACTGGAGTCAGAAGTCAGGGTATTTCACTCCTCCTGATTGTACCAGCTAAATATTTATCCTTTTTATGTATATGATGATTGGGCTGGTCAAAAGAGTTTGTGTAAGCTCCCTGCCTATATAACTGTTAAAAATCACACTTTTATTGCACTTTATAATTTATGTATAGCCTTTGGAAAATGCCAACAATGAGGCAATTGCATTATGCTAGACCTGTTAATAGTAGTTGGGAGTTCTTCAAATATAATTGAGTTACAGCTGAGAAACTCCAGAAGACCTGAAAATTGTCATCTTTCAAAGCTTCCTATGTAAAAGTGAAAAAAAAAAAAAGTAAAATGGGTTTGTAATCTGTGAGGCAGCCATTTTATTCCTGAGACTTTGAATATACATTTTCTAGTAAGGTAAATGGATGTTTTGCACTTCATATGCACTGATCAGAGAAAATTCTGTAGCCTGTAGTTGGGGTATGTAAGGGTTAAGTAGAGATCTGGGAAATCGCTGGTGTGCTGGCATGGTATTAGGGAGTAGGCACAAGCATGCACTATTCCATCACTTGATAGATAAAAGTGTCATCCTGCCATAAAGTTCCCTTCTGCTTGTTAAGGATTGATAAGCATTGCAGCTGCATAAGTAATGTGGGGATGTAACGGATACTCTTTGTATAAAGACAGGTTTCAGAGTAACAGCCGTGTTAGTCTGTATTCGCAAAAAGAAAAGGAGTACTTGTGGCACCTTAGAGACTAACCAATTTATTGGAGCATAAGCTTTCGTGAGCTACAGCCCACTTGAAGTGAGCTGTAGCTCATGAAAGCTCATGCTCAAATAAATTGGTTAGTCTCTAAGGTGCCACAAGTACTCCTTTTCTTTGTATAAAGAAGTGTTATCTCCCCCTCCCTTCCTTGTCCAGCTACATAAACGAGCTCAGGGTCATGGCCCCTTCCTCCCTTCCCTGCAAACTGCTGATTAGGGGAACTTGTGTCTGCAATTACTGCAAAGAAATGTATCTTCAAGGTAAAAATGACTGTATGATATGCTTAATGCTGTAAATAGCAAATAGGGGTGGGTATAATCATATTCAGCTTATAGCTATTAATATTCATTGTATGGGCATTCATATTACTCAGTAAGAGTTTTGAGGGTGTTGTAGTAAATGTGGATATTTACATACTAACTTAGATAAAAGAGTGTGAGGTGATTAACTCAGTGCTTACTCGACAATTGAGTAGAGGGGAACAAGCACGATAATAAAGAAGCCCCGTCTACTCAAGCTGCCTCTGGGTCCCCCTGCTCATTCTTTAACACCTGTCTTCTTTCTGGAGGGCATTGTTGTGTTACTGAGATATTTTACTTAATATTTTTTCATGTACAGATTTTTCCTTGATGAATTTCAAAATGCAACTGAAATTGAAAAGCAAAAGTGCTTTAGACATGCACATTAGATAGAATGAAAATTACAAAATGTAAGAAATACTTCAGATAATTAAAGAAATCAAATCTATTTGTGGGAAACATCACTCAAAGAAATTTCAGCAAATAAAAGCAGAATCTGGTTTAATTGGGTAATTAAAATAATGCAGTACAAATAAAAACAATATAAAACAAATGGAAAAATGGGGTAGTTGATGGCAGCAATTAGTACAAATTGGCAGTTGACTGCTGTTGTTAAGAGAAGCTAAAGGTATCAATGAAAACCTGGATTTGTGCTGGAAGTGGCCCACCTTGATTATCATACACATTGTAAGGAGAGTGATCACTTTACATAAGCTATGACCAGCAGGAGAGTGGGGTGAGGGGAGAGAAAACCTTTTGTAGTGATA
This sequence comes from Lepidochelys kempii, assembly GCF_965140285.1. Classification (NCBI taxonomy): domain Eukaryota; kingdom Metazoa; phylum Chordata; order Testudines; family Cheloniidae; genus Lepidochelys; species Lepidochelys kempii. Next base: position 39,643,768 of record NC_136382.1, read on the forward strand.
AACACCCATTTTTTCATGATTTGTGTGTATAAAAACAAACATCTGTATTTTCCACAGTATGCATCCGATGAAGTGAGCTGTAGCTCACGAAAGCTTATGCTCAGATAAATTGTTTAGTCTCTAAGGTGCCACAAGTACTCCTTTTCTTTTAATGAAAAATCTGTATCCAGTGGGGCTAAGAATAATAAGAAGTTCTTTAAATATATCAGGAACAAATGAAATCATAGCAATGATAGAGTCCAATAGTAGATAAGAACAGTAAAGTTGTCAATCCTGATGCAAAAATGCAGAAGTATTCAATAGATATTTCTGTTCGGCACTTGGAAAGAAGCAGGATGATATATTTTAGGAAGGAAATACTTTCCATACCATCAGGAAGTAGGGAGCATGAACTATTAAAGTTAAACACTTTTAAATTGGCAAAGTGGGATAACTTGCACCCCAGCATATAAAAATAATTGACTGAGTCATGGTAGATAAACTATTGAACATTAGCAGTCCTTGGATGGATAAGCAGGGGAATATCGAGTAGGAGTAAGGAGGCGGTAGTTTCTCCACATACAGAATTACTGTGATTATTCCTGGAATACTATGTCCAGTTCTGGTTTCTTGGAAAGGAGTCACTATAGAGCTATAAGAATTATCTGAGGTCTGCAGAACATTTCTTATAGTGAGAGACATAAAACGCTCAATCCATTTTGTTACTCCAAGAGAAGGTTAAGAGATTATTTAACCTTCATCTACAAATACCTACATGGGTAGGAGATTTTTAATAATAGATAGCTCTCTAATCTAACACAAACAGGTATAATGAGATGCTATGGTTGGAAGCTGAAGCGAAACAAATTCAGACTAGAAATAAGGCAAATTTTTTAACAATGAGGTTACTTAACCATTGGAACAATTTACCTAGAGATGTGGTGGATTCTCCATCACTGAACATCTTTAAGACAAGACTCGGTATGTTCCTAGAGGATTATTATGGGCTTCAGGCACATATTACTGGGTGAGGTTCTGTGGTCTGTTACGCAGGAGGTCAACTAGATCATCATCAATGGTCAATTCTGGCCTTAAAAATCAATTAGTTTATTTATAATGTCTCCACAATGTTGTGATAGTTTATTAGAAATAAACATTGTAATGATGTATTAAATTTTAATCAATACTATATTTTAATAGAATTATTTAGAAATGTTATGGTAATTCATTTAAAATTTTACCAGTTTTTCAGAGTCACCCTTATCAAAGTTTAGAACCTTTCTGTGGTGATTGGATGCAGGGTTCAGTAGTTCTTACCTGTAGATCCTAACAGCATCCAATGAAGTGAAATAATACAGACCCTTATCTCTGTGTGGTTCTCCCCTAACGGAAATAAACTGTTGCTTCTTTACAATTTCTAACGATATAAGTAAACCAAAGCTCACATGATGTCAGTACACTTGTCCTAATGTCATGCATCTGATTACAATTTAAAACATTACTGTACCTGACATACTTTACAACACTGCTTGCTTGTTAACTCATTCACTGAAAACCCATGACAAACCATTACCAATAAAGGTTACATTTATTGTAGTAAGCTACAGCTTATGAGCAGAAAAAATAATGAAAAGCAAAGAAGTGTTACAAAATATTTTTGAACATATTTTCTCTGATGCAAAAATCTGAGCTTAACATTTTGTGCAAAGGGACCAGTCTTTCATTAACAAGATGAAACGTGTAGGCTATGTAAGGAGACAGACAAAAAAAGACTTCACAGAAAATTGTGGAGGAAAGAAAATATACCTGCTCAGAATCTTCTTACATTTTAAATAGAGCATTATTGATTTATCCAACTAGTAGACAGTCATTTTCTGTAGAACACGATTAGAGAGGATGTATGGAGTCTCATGAAAATGAATGACTGCTTCACAAAATGTTATGGGGAAGCATTAGCCTTTGTTGCTCCCATATGGGATGGTAAAAGCAAATACTAAGTGTCACAGTTCACAGCTAGTTTCATTTTAGACTCCTCTTCGTCTCTCTGAGATCATCCTCTGAGGTGTTAGGCATCTTGCCTTCACCAGTCGTGGGGTGAAGTCCCATGATTCCCCCCCCACTTTTTAGATCAGCCCCCCTGGATGCATCACCCGGTTTACCAACCCTGATTACTCTGCAGGCCTGTCTGGGTTCAGCTGCCCTGCACAACTTTTCTTTCGGAGCTGTGACCAGGGCATGAATATAGTGGGCCAAAACAACCTTTTCCTAACAAAGTATTGTTTAATCCCAACAGCAGAAACAAGCATAACAGGAAGAAGATTTCCAACACAACAGTCTACACACATTTGTTTTACGTAAGGCTTAGGTAGAACTACCTTAACCCAGCAAAAAGAAAAGGAGTACTTGTGGCACCTTAGAGACTAACCAGTTTATTTGAGCATAAGCTTTCGTGAACTACAGCTCACTTCATCGGATGCATACTGTGGAAAGTGTAGAAGATCTTTTTATATACACACAAAGCATGAAAAAATACCTCCTCCCACCCCACTCTCCTGCTGGTAATAGCTTATCTAAAGTGATCACTCTCCTTACAATGTGTATGATAATCAAGTTGGGCCATTTCCAGCACAAATCCAGGTTTTCTCACCAGCCCACCCCCTCCCCCCACACACACAAACCCACTCTCCTGCTGGTAATAGCTTATCTAAACCACTTTCTACAAGCCATTACCCTCTGATCCCACTGAGAGTTACCAGAAGAAACTACAGCATTTTCTCAAGAAACTCCCTGAAAAAGCACAAGATCAAATCCGCACACACACACCCCTGGAATCCCGACCTGGGATATTCTATCTACTACCCAAGATCCATAAACCTGGAAATCCTGGGTGCCCCATCATCTCCGGCATTGGCACCCTGACAGCAGGATTGTCTGGCTATGTAGACTCCCTCCTCAGGCCCTATGCTACCAGCACTCCCAGCTACCTTTGAGACACCACTGACTTCCTGAGGAAACTACAATCCATCAGTGATCTTCCTGATAACACCATCCTGGCCACTGTGGATGTAGAAGCCCTCTACACCAACATTCCACACATAGATGGACTACAAGCCGTCAAGAACACTAACCCCGATAATGTCACGGCTAACATGGTGGCTGAACTTTGTGACTTTGCCTTACCCATAACTATTTTACATTTGGGGACAATGTATACCTTCAGATCAGCGGCACTGCTATGGGTACCCGCATGGCCCCACAGTATGCCAACATTTTTATGGCTGACTTAGAACAACGTTTCCTCAGCTCTCGTCCCCTAATGCCCCTACTCTACTTGCGCTATATTGATGACATCTTCATCATCTGGACCCATGGAAAAGAAGCCCTTGAGGAATTCCACCATGATTTCAACAATTTCCATCCCACCATCAACCTCAGCCTGGTCCAGTCCACACAAGAGATCCACTTCCTGGACACTACAGTGCTAATAAGCGATGGTCACATAAACACCACCCTCTCCCGGAAACTTACTGACCGCTATTCCTACCTACATGCCTCCAGCTTTCACCCTGACCACACCACACGATCCATCGTCTACAGCCAAGCTCTGCGATACAACCGCATTTGCTCCAACCCCTCAGACAGAGACAAACACCTACAAGATCTCTATCAGGCATTCTTACAACTACAATACCCACCTGCGGAAGTGAAGAAACAGATTGATAGAGCCAGAAGAGTTCCCAGAAGTCTCCTACTACAGGACAGGCCTAACAAAGAAAATAACAGAACGCCACTAGCCGTCACCTTCAGCCCCCAACTAAAACCCCTCCAATGCATTATTAAGGATCTACAACCTATCCTGAAGGATGACCCAACACTCTCACAAATCTTGGGAGACAGGTCAGTCCTTGCCTACAGACAGCCCCCCAACCTGAAGCAAATACTCACCAGCAACCACATACCACACAACAGAACCACTAACCAAGGAACCTATCCTTGCAACAAAGCCCGTTGCCAACTGTGTCCACATATCTATTCAGGGGACACCATCACAGGGCCTAATAACATCAGCCACACTATCAGAGGCTCGTTCACCTGCACATCCACCAATGTGATATATGCCACCATGTGCCAGCAATGCCCCTCTGCCATGTACATTGGTCAAACTGGACAGTCTCTACGTAAAAGAATAAATGGACACAAATCAGATGTCAAGAATTATAACATTCATAAGCCAGTCGGAGAACACTTCAATCTCTCTGGTCACGCGATTACAGACATGAAAGTTGTGATATTACAACAAAAAAACTTCAAATCCAGACTCCAGCGAGAAACTGTTGAATTGGAATTCATTTGCAAATTTGATACAATTAACTTAGGCTTGAATAGAGACTGGGAGTGGCTAAGTCATTATGCAAGGTAACCTATTTCCCCTTGTTTTTTCCTACCCCCTGCCCCGGACATTCTTGTTAAACCCTAGGATTTGTGCATACACATTGTAAGGAGAGTGGTCACTTTAGATAAGCTATTACCAGCAGGAGAGTGGGTTTGTGTGTGTGGGGGGGGAGGAGGTGGGCTGGTGAGAAAACCTGGATTTGTGCTGGAAATGGCCCAACTTGATTATCATACACATTGTAAGGAGAGTGATCACTTTAGATAAGCTATTACCAGCAGGAGAGTGGGGTGGGAGGAGGTATTTTTTCATGCTTTGTGTGTATATAAAAAGATCTTCTACACTTTCCACAGTATGCATCCGATGAAGTGAGCTGTAGCTCACGAAAGCTTATGCTCAAATAAATTGGTTAGTCTCTAAGGTGCCACAAGTACTCCTTTTCTTTTTGCAAATACAGACTAACACGGCTGTTACTCTGAAACCTACCTTAACCCAGATATCCCCAACTCTGGGGCTAAGGATACAGTTTGCAGCCTCTGTCTTTCCTGAATTTCAGAGGCTCAGGTTTTTATCCACTGCAAAGACCTTTATTTCAGTTTCCCACCTGAAGACCCTCTAATGTTCCAAGCTGGGACTTTTCCCTGGTGGCACTAGCCAGACAGTTAACTTCTAAATAGCCAGAGGTAAACTTTGAAGAGAATGATGCTTGCATTGTCCAATTAAGTATTGGTGAATGGCTGCCTATCAGAAGTATTTGTCTGCTTGTCTGCTTACCTGCTGAATTAACCCTTGGCGATCATATAGCAAATAACACAACAACAATTAAACAGCCATATCATTCATAAATATTGCAGGCAGCTTCCACATCCTCCACACTAGCTTAAAGAATATATAAGCTTGGGAAATTTAATTTGAACACTGAGATAATATTGCATAACTGAAACAGACATTATAATTATGTATATTTCTTGCTATTCCTGTCTAGTTTATATTTTTAATAATTGTGAATACAAACGAACCAATTAACTAGCATTTGTAGGATTTACAGGATGGACTGCTGATGCTTTGCTAATACTTGTATATGTTGTCATGCCAATAGAGAGATTTGAATTATTGAATATGAATCTGGGAGTGGAAGGTGGCCCTGTGTCTCATTGAATGTTTCCATGTTCTAGTTTACTCACATGACAATTACTTTAGTGAAACATAGTTACTCATTGCTGAGTTCTAATCATCTGTAATGTGAAACAAACAGATGCCATTTTTTGCATTTACTGAGCTCTGAGTATTTTCTTTTACTGATCCTAATCATCCAACAGAAGGAAATTTCCCAACAAATAGAAAGAAGGATCATTTGGAAGTGTGTTTCCAGACACTAGATAAATCAACATGATTATTTGTAGAGTGACAGAAATGTACACAGTATTTTACAAACATAAATGACAAGTTGCCAAAATCTTGCCTCATTTATAACCTACACAACACAACTGAATATGAAGAGTTTACAATCTAACTCAGACAGCATCAGGTAACAATGCAAACGCTAAGGCGTGTAGGCATGATTAGTGAGGAGATCAAGTCTTGAAAGCTTCATGACATAATTGCAGACCCTCCTCCAAAAAATGTATAATCTGATTTTATACAGGATGCAAGGAAAGATAGCAACAAACAAAGCAATTGGGGGAAGGGAGGAGGAAGAAAGAGTTTGCAGAAATAAGCTGACAGTTATTCAAGAATGGCATATGAACATTATAAAGATTCCAGAGAAGCTTTGTGTTTATTTGTTGGGCTGGTAAATAGTTACTTTTTAGAATGACAATGCAGGTGGAGGTTTAGGAGAGATTTGAATAAGAAGAGTGCAGTGGTTTGGCAAATGGAGATTGGGAGGACATTCCATGCATAGGGGTTCTGGCACAGTGCCATCTTATGGACCCTGCAGGTATCTCATTGGACATAGGATAGAAAGAGACACGGAGATAGACAAATTTCAAGAGTTCTCTGAGTCCAGATACTGAATCCATTCATTCAGTTAATTCATTCCATCATTAATCCACTCATTATGTTGATAATGTAATAATTAAATATAAGCATCTCACTGAGATACCCTGCTTCCTCAAGAATACTACAGGAGTGACTTGGAAAAAGGAAATGAAGGGGGTATATTTGATGGAGCAAGTGAAATTATAGAGGAAGAAGCAACAGGATTTAGTGAGAGCCTCAATTTGAGGTGAGAAAGACAAAGAGAGGAGTTGAAGACAACCTCAAATTTGTGATCTTGAGAGACACGGAGAATGGTGGAGTTGTGTTACTTTAACTTGCTAAACTCTTTTCTCACCAATGGTCACTAGATGTTTCCTGTGAGTCCATTGGATCATAGCTTTGCAAGTGACAGAATTTATGAAACAGAAATCCCTTGTCCTTTTGACTAAGAATCCCAGTGTGGGTGAGCTCCAGACATGTCTACTTCAGTGCCTCTTCTTAGAAGTTTTATTATAAAATTTAAACAAATTAAATGGTCTGCATAACAAGTCTAGTCTTATATTTGTCCAAAACTAAGCTAGACAGGTACATATGGATTCTGTTACACTAAAGAAATGTAGTCTTACATTTCTAGAGAGTGCAGTCTCTTCCCCCAACTTGTCCTGTTTTTTCTCTCCATCCTGTTGGCAAAGGGCACAACCGACAACCCCGTCCACCTCTGGTTTCAGGTATCTTTTTTCTTTCCCTGATTCCCAGTATTCTCCATTATACTTTTCAGGATCTTTGAATGTTCTTGTCTTACCATGGCAATGTTCTCCTCAGGGACTCTTGTACCATATACCTTGTCTATGTTCCAAACCCCTTTATTGCTTTGAATAATAATTTTATTCCTGTTCTTCCAGCATAATTTAAAAGAGTACTTTTGAAGGTGGATACACCTTATATGTCCCAATCCTTCTTCACATCTCATCACCCAGATAAACTTCACTCTCCAAGAGATGTGTGCCCTTGGTTATCTCTAGATATCTTACTTTTCTTTGCTATTGGTCTTGGCTAAATGTGTCAACCTCAAACCAGTTCACTCTGTGTTTAAAGTTGCAAGTATTATGGAATTCTCATAATACATTCATAACATTAATTTGACTCTATCAAATATAAATCATGGATGGATTAGACTAATCTGTCACAAATCTTAATGGTGATAGAGAAGGGAGGGAGAGGAGAGGGTTTTGGAGGGAAGGTGGGAGGTTTCATTGTTGGTGATACAGAATTGTAAGACTAAGACAAGAGTTGGATGGTAGATTTAACAATCATCATCACAGAGGTGATAACAGAAATTGTGGGACTGGAAATATATAAAAATGAATATTGAGGAAAAAGAGGAGGAAACTTATAACAGAAATTGAGGGATGACAACAAAGAGGAGGAGGAAGGAAAAAAAGCAGATATCAAATGAGATTCTGAACGTGTGGTTAGTATGACAGGACAAAACCAATAAAACACAGAGTCCTGGAAGTGCAGAAGTTACAGTGAGTGAAGGAGGATATGATCAATGAAGTCAAAGGCAGCAGAAATGCTAAGGAAAAAAACCTTTGATTTCTGATGAGTCTGGTTTAAAAATAAAGATAGATTGACCAAGGAGAGCTGTGGGGTGGAGAGGGAGGAAGCCAGAAAGGAGAGGACAAAAGAGAGCTAAAGGAGAAGGAAAGCAGGCAACAGAAATGGCAGATTCAAGAAATTTGCAGCAAAAAAAGAAGAAGAATGAGGCAGTAGTTGGTGAGATAGGTAAAGTCATGGAATGTGCATTTGCAAGCTAAGGGAGAGAGACAAGGGGAATGAAGTGAGGGAAATCTATGTAAGATTTCTTCTAGACAGCTTTCATTCTATATACTAATTTAGAATTTCTCTCTGCCATTTCTAACAGCAATTTATCCTTCTGATACCAGCAGTCATCACTTATCCTGGTTTCCTTTTGGTACTAAAAATTATTCTGTGATCTTGTCTGTAGTATAAATCAACAGTGGATTTCACATTGTTAGACTAGATGCTACTGTGTTGTCTGTGACTTGATTAAGGTTAAGTTTTGGGATAGAAGTTGCTGTTCAGGCCCTTTCCATTATTAAAGGGTGATGGTCAAGCAGTATATGCTCAAAATTTAAATGTTGTATAAAATCTTTTACAAATCTATGATTAATAATGAAAATACTTTATTTTGGCTTGAATTTCTTTTTAAAATGCCCTACAGTGTTTGCAACTAATATATGCAAAAGTCTAAGGTATGTTATTCCTTTCTAGCTGGAGAGTCATTCACTTTGTGATTAGAAGCATTAAATATAACACTTTTATATGAATCAACAGATTAATTTCATACAATATATGGATTACTCTGATACAATATATGGATTACCCTGGGGATAATACTGCAAATTACAAGAGTTTTACAGACCTAGTGCCTGTTTTTAAATGCAATAATAATAATCCAAATTAATATTTCTGACCACTAAACATTTTAATACCAATATTGTTAAAAAAGGATTATTGGCATCATAATATTTGCAACCCATTTGTAGTGTTTTACATAGTTTTTGTGCCACCTGGTGGTCAAATAGCTTATAGATTGATAATGGGCGAAATTAACCCATGGTAACAGCAACTGCAGATGGTGCCTACTACAACACAGACTATTCTGCTATTCTGCTGTATGAAGTGTGGGTGGCCATGGAGCAAAAACACAGTGACACACCATTTCATCTGTGTATGCTGGAACTGGACTCCACCATTCTGTGCTGACCAGTGCAAAGGGAGTTGGCAAGATTCGGGGAGAGATTGGGTTGCAGCACAGATAGGGGTTGCCCAGACCTGTGCCATTTATTCCAGTCTAGGGGAACTGCCCTTCATCCTGTCCCCTGTTTATTCTAGTTTACTGTTAATTTCTACTACATTACACATCAATCTTAGTTCAATTGTTCTTTGCAGTGTTGTTGTATCCGATTTGCATTTTTAATTTTTTTTTAGTTTATTTAGCTCTCTATGGCAAGCAACATTTTGATATAGTGATTATTTTGTTTTTCATGAACCTCCTTATAGGCTATACAAAGCATTGTCATAGTCTTGGCTAAGTTATGGCAATAATCTAACTTGTCTACTACCCTTGGAGGAGACAATGAGATCATCAGTTGACAATAATCCTTTGCTGTCCATACTGTTTTTGAATTGCAAGCGTGCCTTCCACTGGTGTAATTAAAAATGCAAATCTAGTTGCTATCAGAGCCTATATTTAAGTATATTCTTTATAAGTTTATAGACAACTCTGGTTGTTATGTTTAAACAATTTTTTTACAGATATACACTTTATCAAATGCAATCCATTATTTAGGTGTATCGTGTATGCCTTCATAAGGAGCAAGCGAAACACAGCCTGTATTATCTGAGTCATCTCTGAGTGTGTAAGTTACACTTGATTTAGAAACGTAATTGTCATGGTAAAGCATCTATGCCGCTGTTGCATGTTGTGAAAATAAAAAATCTGGGCAGTGAGTGAAATTGAAGATGGTCAAACTGAAAAACCAAACTTAGCTAATTAGGATTTTTTTAAGTGGTCAAGGCTTTTAAGAATCGATCACAATGTCAATGTAACAAACATTAATAAAAATGTTCAAGCGTAAAGCAGAGGATGGATGTGGAGAAAGTACAACCTCTAAAAAAAATGAGTCACCAACACCACACAAAGCCACAGAAAGGCCAAATCTACAGCCTGAGAAGGGTCTGCTGAATCGCGGGGTAAGCCTTCTGATGAAAAGCAATACCCAGCTGTGTGGTCGAGAGTCCAATTTGATAAATTCCAAAGGAAAAACGATTGGCTGTTTGCTTCCAGTGGAAAGGTAAGGTGTAGAACATGTAGAGACGTTTCCAATTTAAAGCTTTTCTCTGATCGAGGTGTGAATATCACTTCTCTATGGGCTGAATGTCAGATTTCATCAAAATAAAGATACAGAGCTCACATCCACATCACTTTGAAACAAAATTATCGAACACAAAAAGTCAGCTGCTCATACTGAACCTACAAAAATTCTAGAAACAGCTAAGAAAGACATTCTGCTAAACATTAATGCAAAAAGTGAAAAGCAGCATTTGAAACAACTCCTCACGAAAATGAATCATAGAATCATAGAACTGGAAGGGACCTCAAGAGGTCATCTAGTCCAGTCCCCTGCACTCAAGGCAGGACTAAATATTATCTAGACCATCCCTGAGAGGTGTTTGTCCAACCTGCTCTTAAAAATCTCCAATGATGGAGATTCCACCACCTCCCTAGGCAATTTATTCCAGTGCTTAACCATTCTGACAGTTAGGAAGTTTTTCCTAAGGTCCAACCTAAACCGCCCTTGCTGCAATTTAAGCCCATTGCTTCTTGTCCTATCCTCAGAGGTTAAGAAGAACAATTTTTCTCCATCCTCCTTGTAACAATCTTTTATGAACTTGAAAACTGTTATCATGTCCTCTCTCAGTCTTCTCTTCTCCAGACTAAACAAACCCAATTTTTTCAGGCTTCCCACATAGGTCATGTTTTCTAGACCTTTAATCATTTTTGTTGCTCTTCTCTGGACTTTCTCCAATTTGTCCACATCTTTCCTGAAATGTGGTGCCCAGAACTAAACACAATACTCCAGTTGAGCCCTAATCAGTGCAGAGTAGCGCAGAAGAATTACTTCTCATGTCTTGCTTACAATACTCCTGCTAATACATCCCAGAATGATGTTTGCTTTTTTTTACAACAGCATACACTGTTGACTTATATTTAGCTTGTGATCCACTATGAGCCCCAGATCCCTTTTTGCAGTACTCCTTCCTAGGCCATCATTTCCCATTTTGTATGTGTGCAACTGATTGTTCCTTCCTAAGTGGAGTAGTTTGCATTTGTCCTTACTGAATTTCATCCTATTTACTTCAGACCATTTCTCCAGTTTGTCCAGATCATTTTGAATTTTAATACTATCTTCCAAAGCACTTGCAACCTCTCCCAGCTTGGTATCATGCACAAACTTTATAAGTGTACTCTCTATGCCATTATCTAAATCACTGATGAAGATATTGAACAGAACCAGACCCAGAACAGATCCCTGCGGGACCCCACTTGTTATGCCCTTCCAGCATGACCGTGAATTGACCACGAGAGCCTGAATGCCTGCAACAAGTGAATGGGGTTGAGATGGGATGATTGCTTCAAAGCAGAACTGTCTATGGTGATATCATAGAGCATGTTCCCACAGAAATTAAGAAAAAAATTGTCTCGTAGATAATCAAGACCAAATCCAAGATCACTATACTAGTTGACAAAAATCAACTCTTATAACTTTTTTAAAACCCAGTGTTGATGGTGTTATGAATCCAGTAGCATTTCCTTTGGATTTGATTGAGTTAGACAATGCCTCAGCTGAGAACATAAAGTGAGACAAATGTTTACTACGCTATGGATTCATTATGGAATTACTGACCAAGGTCTTTGTCAGTTTTTGCAGTGATGGTGCAAATATCATGCGAGGAGTCAAAGCAGGAGTGGGCAAATTTCTACAAAAAGACTTCCCAAATCTCATTCTGTGTCATTGCCTTAACCGTAGACTTGAACTGCCCATTGATCAATCACTGGATATTACTTGGACTACAAACTGCATGTCGTACTTTAAAAATTCAACAGATTTTTCAGTGTAGCTTCAATGTGGAGAGATGTCAGTGCAGTCTGGCAGACTTATTCAGCATTAGCTAAACATTTCAAGGAAGCCTTAAAAGTCTTGACCACTTAAAAAAAAACCAGGGAAGACCAGTCAAGGGATAGAAGGGAACAAGCAAAATCCCAAGGTCTCTTTTCAAAACCATGTTCAGTCAACTTTGTGAAAAATCTGTCATTAATGTTAGATGTCCTAACTGAGCTCAGTAATTTATCTGAACTCTTACAAGACAGAGAACTGATGATCCCCAAAGCAGATAACCTGATGAAAATGTATTTGCAGAGAACTGAGAGCCTACATAGAATCCCTGGATTGCACACTGAACAGACACAGCAAGTTGAAGAGGCTATGATGTTCAAAAACACAAAGTTGACAGGCACTGGGAAAAGTCCCACAATTAATCCGTCACAATTCATTCAGGCCCTTGTTGACAACATGAGGTGCAAAGTTATCCACCACCATTAACAAGGCTAATCAAAGCACAGCAGAAAGCAGTGAAACGGCTTACCACAACCTGATTGAGAATGTGTCTGTTTTGAAACCTGAAACATGGCAACAACATGCAGAAAATCCACAGTTTGGAGAAACTGAAATTCATGCAATGTGTCAAACTCTGAAGGTCAGTCACCATGAAACACACCTGGGATCTGTGTAATGTAAGTGTTGTGCAGCACGGACTGTTCCTGAGAAATTACTCCTCACTGTAGACATTCTTGCAGCAAGTAATGCTGACTGCGAATGAGGCTTCAGCATTATGAACAACATCATCATGGATAAACAAACTGCATTGACCAGTCGTCATGTGGTGGATCTACTTTTTGTTTCAATCGTTGGACCGCTCTACATGGAGTGGAATGCTGCTGCGTATGTTAAATCATGGCTGAGCAAGGGATGTCAGGCAGCCCATTCAACTGAGGGCATGGCACAATGAGAGCAAGCAAAGCAACAGGATCAGTCCGACTACACACCGCTGTGGAAGTGTCTTTGATTTGGTAAGTTGCTGTCATCAATTTGAAAATTTTACTTTATTAAATTGACTAATTGAATTAGCTATTTGAATGACTATCAATTGATGTAACTAGTACTGTTGCTAGCTAGCTATTGAGACCCTGAGGTTTTTGTGTTGATGGTCATGGAACATTTTTTGTGAGGGGGTCGGGGTTGGGGGGGTCGGTACCATACCGGTAAGAGTTAAAAATCTGCTTGTGCCAATGTTCACAACATCCTTGTAAAGTATGAATTATCCCCATTCTACAGATTAGGAGACAGTCACAAAGATTAAGAGACTTACCCAATGTAACAAACCAGCCAACCAACCATGTAGTGGAGACAGAAATAGATCCCATGTCAGAGTCCCAGTTATGTGCCTTAATCATAAGACTTAATCCATCACGGGCAATTTATATGTCATCAGGGTCTGTGTCTGACACTATAACAACTGTAATAGTAAATAATCATAATACCTGAAACAGTTGTTGCAGTTATGAGGATCATTGCCCAATGATGACCATCTCATGCAATATCTATCACAGGATAATGCACATACCACATTATTCATGTATACATGGCTTCAACTAACATACTGCAGACACCTCTCTTTATAGCTGCAAAGTTGGTTGCTTTCTTTGGCACAAATATCTCAATGTAGTTTTGCTGTGCTATCTGGCCACATAATTAGCTGCAGAAATAGCTAACAAAATAGTTACAGACTTATCTTCTACACATATGTGGAGGTTTGACTTTGTACCTCAATTATACTTACCAATCTGGGACAGTGAATGGATACCTGATTTATCTCCATGTTTGAAGAATTAATCCAAAATTTCTGTCATGTGAGAGGTAATATACAAGGTAAGAAGAACTTCAGTCCTTCAGATTTTTTTTTCCTTTTCCTTTTTATAGCTCTAAGATTTGTTGATATGGGATTCCATCTGCCTGGAGACTGGATTGTATGCTATGTTCTCACAGTCCGAATCCCAAGCACATCTTTGATACAGTATCTTAGACTCTAATGTCAATGACAAACCAAACAGTAGTTTCTTCTTTGACTGGATTTCCTAAATATTTCAGAATACAATCAAGAACATTCTTTTTTTTAAAAAATGGGGAGTCATTTCCATTAACCCTATTACCTTTGGCCTAGTAGTCATCTAGTTCTGCAGAGAATTCAGACCTCATGCCTCACAGAAAACCTCTGGTGTACTCCAATATCCTGCTAAGAAACTCTTGTGGGCTTACTACTATAGTGAAAGTTCTTATATCCTTGTCTAGGACAAGAATTCAGAATGTTTTGCTGTGATCGCTACTTGTACAATTGCAGGGACACGTTACTTTAAAGAGTTAGGAAACTCAGAATAGATTTATGAGTATATCAATGACAGAGTACTGCAAAGGACTATAATTTCTGACCCATCTTTGTGTTACAGCCCAGTGGTGGGTTGGGTGGCATGTTGTCGCTTGCCTATACCTAGGAGAGGGCCTTGGGCAGCCAATATTGCCATGTTCATGTGCTCTCTCTTTATGTGGCTAGTGTAAAGAGACTCGTAGGATGCCTGCTTCTGTCTCCACACCTAGAAGAAAAACAGGGGGTTAGTACAGCCTGGAGGCCAACTACCAAAGAAAACCACTCATCTACACCTATATATTCCAGTAAAGAAGAACGCTGAAAAAATGGGAGAGGAGGGGTAGAGAAGCTCAAAAACTGTTTAAACCAAGGGGTGGGGGGGGACTTTTTTCCAGGGATGCTATCCCTTCTCTGCTCCAAAATACGATATATCTAGTACTGAGGTACCTAGCTGAATGCAATATTCCAGATATAGTGTTGCCAGAGCTGTTAGAGATCAATAAAAATACTTGGTAGTAATGTACTCTGTGGTTGTATTTCTTTTTTCAGACTTTCACATACTGACCAAATTCACATTAGCTCTTTCTAGCATATATATATACATGAACCTTTACGTGGGGTGAAGCATGGCGCAGATGACTTTTATATCTTGTCTCAGGTCCTGTGAATTCTGCTGTAGTCCTGACAAGTAAGCCAATACAATGGAAAAAATCAGGGATACTATATCTGTTCAACATTAATTAGCATGCAGAAAAAATTAAGATTAAATGGCCAATATGGTAAAAGACCCCAAGGGAAAGTTACAGATAAAAGTAGAGAAGAAAGGATCGGGAAAGACCCTGGATATATAAAGGTTTTGCAAGTGGGAAGGAAATGGATTGACCTGAGGACAATTAATTTGTACTTACATCCATATCTTGTTCCTGCCTCCCCCATCACATCCACAACCATTTAGTCCAAGACAATGAGCTTACAAGTGAGGTCTGCTAATAAGTGTTGCTAGCACAAATGTTCACTAGCTTTCTTAAACTTTACAGTGTAACAACATAATATCTCTTTGCCCGATTGGCCTTCCACTTTCTCCCCACTCACAAAATTGACCTCTCATTATCCTATCCGAACTGCTACTAATTGGCTAGAGGGACATTTGTTCTGACATGTGAAAATTCAGTGTGGTTGGTTCCCCACTTTTCTAGCAGCCTATAGAACAATGATCTTAGCAGATCATCCCAAAGTTTGCACTAAAAAATAATTTAAGAACTACAGTTCAAATCCTCCATTGATTTTGTGTGGGAAGACGAGGAATTAGCTATCCAGACAGATCACTAGCAAAGTAATATGATTCTTCCCTATAACTTCTGCAATAAAGATTATTTGTCTCTAACATCAGGAGATTTGCAACAACTAATTTATGTAACACTGAAGTTCTAAATCTATAAAGCTTGAAGGTGGGTGTATTTCTTAAGATATTTCACATATCCAATACTGCAAAAGGCCCCAACTAAAATAAGGGGATTTTCACAACTCTCAGATTATTAAAGCCAAACAATTATATTCATATTCATAAATATGAATATTTATAAGTATATTTGATCCTTTGTTGACCTACAATGGCCACCACGCAAATTCCCTTAACAAAAGGATGACGACACAACACTGCCAGGTCCTTGGTATTTGGAGAATTTGAATTCCAGCTGCTGTTGGCACCCAAATATTCCTTATGCTCCCAAATCCCAGTTATCACATGGATGATTAACCCAATGCCATAGAATAGCTGAATAACTAGAACATGAACTATTCCTATCAGCAATGCTCTTCACCCAAAACACCAACAAACAGAGACATAGGTATCAAAAGCCAACTGATGACTGCAAGGTGCAGTTAACAACAGCAAGGGCTGGGTTAAATGCAAAACAGAATTAGCCCCCACCCAGCAATCTGGGAAAACAAAACAACACACCCGGGTGCTTCTAAGAGGCAATATTTCCCCTCTTGTGAGCACTGAATCTGTTTATAACAAAATAAAACTTTAATTCAAAGGGAAAAGTGAACCCAGCATTAATTGTGGAAAATACCATAGCCACGATTCAAAAGCATACCATAAGCAAACACCAACCCCACAGTATGTTGGACAGCAGACTTTGCCTCAGTTTCCCATTTTATGGTGCAAAAGTCCAATGAATGACTCCTTTATCACACCACTCCCCTCTCCCTCTGCTTGCACTGTACTCACAGTTGGCCGTCCTTGGTTAACAAAGGCCCAGAGTTCAGAAGTGCCCTCATGTGGGTTCATTCCCACCTCTGAAGAGTGGACGGGAGGGTGGGGGGGCAATCAAGCAATGCCACTGCTGCTGCCGCTGCCTCTACAACCGGCTCACAACTGCTGCTGTTAACGCTGACCACCACCTGCCACTCACCGCCACGGCTTTCTGCTCACTGTGGTGGCACAGTCTGAGGTTTCACCACTCAGCCCAGCTCTTGAAGATTTCAGTGGGTCGTGGGGAAGCTCACTACGAGTGCAGTCTCTGTATCGTCTTTCACAGCAACTCTGTCCCCCCACCAGGTCTAAGGCAACCCCTAGACCTGCTCATTGGTGACATCAGTTCTAATAATCACTGAACAGAAGTAAGGACTCTCAGTTGAGTCTAAACAGGGGACAAAAAGTTCTTGCAGGATTACACCACGGCAGTGAAAGAAGAAGGGAAAATTCTTTTCTTCTGCCATAGCAGCTGCAAAAGTCACGGTAGAAGCTGCTAATCAATCCAGACTGCATAATCCACATTATTTTGTCCCATTTTGGGATCACGTGGGAAGGCAATGAGATAACAGGGATTTCACTGCTTGGATACTGTATCTTGGGTTTTAAGGGTTTGTCTACACTGGCAAGTTTCTGTGCCACAAGTTATACCACTTTTATTAAAATGCTGGAATTAAACTGCTGTTGCATATCCACACTGTGCTCCTTGTGACACTCAGGTGCATCCACATTAGCAGCTCTTGCAACGGCAAAGACAGCAGTGCCTTGTGGTAGCTATCCCACTGTGCAACTGGCTGCAGGGTACTTTGGGAAGGGTTTGCAATGCGTCATGGGGCAGGCAGAGCATCACATGATGCAGGTTTCCCAGTCCCATTGTTCCATGGGCATCCTACTGCACTGCCAGCTGCTTTTCAACCGAAGTGTGGGGGGAGAGTATGTGACAGGGAGTGTGTGTGTGTGTGTATGGAGGAGGTGGAGAGATACAGTATGTTTTGGGGCACAGAGAGTGTGTCAGCATGCTGTCTTCTAAGTTCAGACAGGGGCAGGAAGCAAGATCAGGACAGCACACAAGGGCTGTCAGAAATGGTGCTTTGAAAGGGGCGGGGCGCATGTCTCCAGGGCAGCCGAGTTCAAAACAGCGAGCAGAGCGGTCACTTGAGGCATTGTGGGACAGCTGCGGAGGCCAATTACAACGCAGAAAGCAATCGTGTGTCTACACTGGCATAGAGCACTGGAGCCTTTGTGCAAATAGCCTTACGACTCTCGTCGAGGTGTTTTTTTTGCAGTCCTGCAACTGAGGAGTTTCTGTGCACAAAGAGGCTTGGCAGTGTGCACACGTCTGCAGTTTGAGCGCAAAAAAGCCGCTTTACTGCGCAGAAACTTGCCAGTGTAGACAAGCCCTAAATAGAACCATCCCGTGTGTTTTTTCTCTTGCAGACCTGGAGTTGCTGTGGGGTGGTGAGGGGTTGAGAACTGATCGGTGTATTCCAAACAACTTAAACTGCTACCTTCAAAATCCCGCTGGCCTTCAGAATCCGCACACTCAGATGAATGTTTCATTAAGGGAAAGGAGTATACTATCTCCTCTAATGGCTAAATAAAATGATCTGTCTTTATTATGTATAGAAAACTTATAAGAATGCTTCCTCTAAAGAAACAGAGATACCACTTTTATACATGAAAGAATAGTCCTGATACTGTTATAAAAATAAGCAAGTCTCATCAGCCATTGACCAGTACCATTATGGTATTTTTTAAAGGGTTATTATTGTGTTGCCATTGAGGCAGCATTTTCTTCCCAAATTTTTTATACTATTTCTTTATCTAATGTCATGTTATCCAAACTGATGTTGATGCTAAAATGCATGCTACCCGCATTTTCCTGTAGACAAAGCTGGGACTGGATGAGTCATTGTTATGATTCATCACTGCTCATTATTTGCGCACGATGCTATAGTGTATACTGGATGAATTAATGTAAGCAGGTGGAGTTCTTGCCCTGCTCCCACAGAGGCTACATGCTGTCTTTAGTCCAAAATGTATCCCCTTCCTTGGGTTGGATTTAATAGTAATGGAAACAGCAATAAAAGTGTAAAAGCTTTTCTCCCAAGCTTGGCTCTTCTATATGACCAAAGAGCCACTCCCTCCTTCTTTTATATTCAGCATGGAGTTAGTAAGCCTCATCTGCAGCAATGAGATGGCAGGAATTAACTGGCATTTTCTCAGGGCCAGGGCATAGGCAGCCAGCCTAGTGGCTAGAGCCAGAGCCAGACATCAGGAATTGGAGTCATTTGTCGATTCAGGATCAGGAACCAAAAATAGAAAACAAGGCCAAATGAAAAACTGGATATCAGAGCGAGGAGGAAAAGCCAGGGCCAGGAACCATAAACAGCACAAGGAAGTGGGGTCTGTCGCAGCAACTAGCTGGGGTACTACCTAGTTGCACAGACGAACTTCGTGTACCCTCCGCTGGTTTAAGAAGGAAGTCTGGACCAATCAGGAATGGGAAATGGGCCCTGTCAGTTGGGCCCTCCATGGCTGGCACAGCCTATAGAGGCTCATGACTTCCTGTTTCTGCTGCCAAAGCTGTTAGGTGGGAGTATGGAGAAAGTTGCCACCCAGGGAATCTGCAAACACAGGTCCTAGATGTACATATTTTTCCTACAGAGTTCTAACATCTGCTAGCAGGGTGGAGCATTAAAAAAGCCAGGCCGCCCTGTTATATACCTGCCCCAAGAGCAATGCTTTTCCTGGGAATTTGGTCCATTCATGCAGCAAGAAATACTAGAAGCACTGAAGTCAATCCAAGCCACCACATGCAACTCAGATGTGTGCCCTTTCAGGGTGGTAAAAGACAATAAGGAGCATCTGGAACCATTACTAGCAGCAGCAGAAATTGTATCATTGTCTTCTACCACTATTGAGAAGAGCAAGGAAAAGTGAGCTCCACTCCCCTAACCGCTTGCACGGCTATATAAAAGTCTGCCCAGAGTTTGGGTCTGGATCCTGCACAACAAAAACGCTCTCCATGTATAAGTAGGTTGAGAGGGGGATGGAGTTTTGGCTCAACTCATGTACCCCTCCAAGCATAAGCTGCAGCTTGGAAAGAGGTGTTGCAACTTAATTCCTCCCCAGGGCAAGAAGGTCGGGTGGATTTGTGACTTGCTGCACCACCCCATACTCAGAGCCAAGCCTGAAGTAGTAGTCAACCCCAGAGATTACTAATATTATCTTGAGGAAGGCAATCTGACACTCTCCATAAAGCACACTGCTATCTGACGGGTACCGCAAGAAGCCATCACTTGATGCAATGGACCTGGACAAGTACAACCAAGTCTGTAACTCCCCATTTCTCAGTATGGTAATAAAAGAGCTTGCCAACTATTGCCTCCAGTGACACTTGTCCATTTGGATAGAGCTGTGTGAATAATAGATCTCTTGGTTTGTTGACAAATTTGAAAAGTTGGAGGGGAGCGGTCTGTCCTAAAATTTTGGGTCTGACCTAAAATGAAAATTTGCAAAAGTTTCTGAAAATTGAAAAGTTAAAATAAAATAATAATAAATATTATTATTTCAGATAGGATGAAACATTTCATTTTGACAAAATCAAATTTTTATTTCAATTTTGATCATTTTAATTTTTTTTCATTTTTAACATACAATTAAATGAAATATTGAAACAAAAAGTAAGATCAAATGAAAAAAATCTGATGCTACATTTAGAAAATGCCAAAATGAAATGTTTTGATTTTTTCTGGCTTTCTGGGGTCCCCCCACCCAAAATGAACAATTCAGTGAAACCAATGTAAATTTAGAAACACATTGAAGTAATCAAATATCCATCTTTCACTGAAAAGAAGCCCCCGATTTTTGTCCCGTTCTAAGCCTGGACACTCTTCACCTAGAGCTTTATCATCAGCTGGCCAATGATTTGGGAACTCACATCCAAAGTAGATAGGTGAATGGCCACAAATCTTGACAATTTCTGTATAACAAAGCTCACTTTAACCTAGCTTTCCCAGAGTAATGACACCAAAGTGATGAAAAAAGAGGAGGCGGAAATAACTGCATTGGGGGAAAGAGAGAAGCACCTAGACTACATTGGCTATTATAAAATGGATTTTATATCATTTTGTTAGGTACTCTGATAACAAAGTAATGAGAATGATAAAATACAAATGATTAGAGTGAGAGAGAGGAGAATGAGATAGATAATATCTATCTAATCAAATGTAAAAGAACAAGATGGCCACAAGTAATGTGGGAGATCTACACGAGTGTATAGTTCAATACTGGGAATATTGAGTTATATTAGGTGAATACAACTACAAAATCAGAGACAATTCCTAATAAGTGTGAAATGCACAAAAGGTAACAAAATGTGCCACATAGACTAAGCTACTTAACCTGTCCTAAGTCAGATAGGGAGACTCAGGATTTGGGAGGAACCTTTTTTCTTGACTTTTCCAGATGAATCAGCTGAAAGGCAACCTTCCTCTCTGAGATACCAAGTGAAAATGGCTTCTGATAAACCAGGTTAATTCTTCTGATAGATTCAACCAGTGAAGGACACAGGAGAAATACCATGTGACTCTAGTAAGTAACCTATCCCAAGAAACCCAGCAAAAATTATACCATGAACATAAGCCTGATAGACATTGTAGTTATCCATGAACACAAATCAAACTGGAATGAACTACTGTTAGTTCACAGATTAGTTCAAATTTGAACTCAGTGGAACAATTTGAACAACTCTAATCTACAGCAAGCCCGTTCAGTCAACACAACATCTACAGTTAGGAGGATTTTTTTTTAGGAACAGCTGCATGAAATCTGGGGTACAGAATGACTGAAGATTACTTGGAGTGCATGAAACTGTGGGAGTAAGTTAGAACATAAAATGGAAAGGCTGGGAGGCAAACGGGGTGGGGGGGGAATTCGACAATGGGAGTTGGTGGAATGAGTTAATACTTTTTCTCTATGTGCAAAAATTACTTATGCCAATCAACCCAAGAAATTCAGCCACTTGCTCAGACACTGAGGGGCACTCTGTAAGCATGCTCAGAAGAGCCTACCAGACAGAATCCAAAATCATCTCATTGCAGATTGTGGTAATCAGGAAAAGCAGAACATGGACTCCATGCTGTGGAGGAGGTAGATCACACAACTCTTAATAAATTCTGTGGCTGCCAAAGTGGGTCTATTTTTAAAACCTTATCTTCTAAATTGTAGACATGCAGCTGTGGAGCCTATTTTTGCATAATAAGGACCTTACAGATAGCAACCAGAGCAGAACTTACAATGGCTATTTTTAAAAAGTAACTCCCCCTCCCCGATCTAATGTGTGTTTAAAAGACGAACAAAAAACAGTTACTTGAAACCTTACTAAGCTGATTTTCACAGCATGTTTCATCAGTTTCAAACAGTTTGCATGAGCTAGAGCTGTCTGTCAAAGGGACTTTACTCATATGAGAAAGCAATATTCATCACGAGTAAGGAATTTAGAATAGACCTAAGGTTGCAATGTATTTATTATGATGTAGATGTATATGAACCACAACTACTCTACTTATTGCACAGAAATCTTTATTCAGCAACATACACAATATTAAAAAATTTTGGACCAATCTAATGGCCTGATCCAAAGCCCATTGAAATTAGTCGGAATCTTTCTGTTCAGTAGGCTTTGAATCAGGTCCTGTGCAACACACTGTTTAGTGCCTTATGCCCCACCAAGGCATTTGAGATCAGCTGGGTTGGACCTCCATATTACAGCTTTGTGAGCACAAAGCTTTATTACAGCTTTGTGAGATCCTTTTCCATTTAGGACCATTGTGCAAATATAAAGCTTTATTAAAATGAAGCAATAAGAGAATCTACAGGAAAGAAAAATAGTAACTAATCAAATAATATAATAAAAATCAATAGCCAAATCAAAGGTATAAACAAAAGCAAACGTTGTTTCATGGTTGAAAGTAAGCAAAATTGAAATGTAGTTTTCTGTTGAGACAGTAATAGTTCTGTTGTACCTTCTTACTGTAAAAGATAAGAATTTCTCAATATGACAAAGTGCTTTTAACTTTGTTCTGCCGGGATTTTTCAGCTGAATGAAAAGGTAACTTCAGAACACTTTAAGAGGCAGTGTGGTCCAATGGATAAAGCGTTGGATTAAAAGTCCAGAGAGTGGGGTTATGTTCTTGGCTCTCTCACTGACCTGCTATGTGACCTTGGGCAAATCACTTTCCCTCTCTGCACCTCACTTTCCCTTCCTGCTCTATGCCTGCCTTCTTATATTATGTTTGTAACAGCAGCTAGCACAATGAGCCCCTGAGCTCAGCTAGAGCCCTTAAGTGTTACTGTAATACCCATAGTCAGGAATATTCCCTGTAATTTATTTTCATTTGTTGGTAAATGCTGTTGGGATGAGAAAATCTAGATGGCTTTATTGTTGCTGATTGTCAAACGTTATGGATTTTAAATGCTGTCAGGCTGCCCAGAGCATTCTGCGCATGCCCTCACAATTCATTTACATTCATTATAAAATAAACAAACCTTGATTTCATTATCTACACCTCTTTTAACTAATTTGAAGTTAAGAATCTGCTCCTGCCTTCCAGCTAGGAACATCGTGTGAATATTATTTCTTGGAGGTTTTGAGATATTAGTGTGGATTTTCCCTTTTCTGATCTGGAATTCTGAATGCACTTCTGGCAACTTTAATGTTATAAGGTCTGTATGGGTAGTTTAGACTGTCTAGACATTCTTGGCACTGAACTGACGATTCATCACATGATTAAATAATTCTGTTCAAGGCAATGTAAACTTAAATCTGGTTGGAGTCTAAGACCTTTGAGGTTGGCTGACCTGGAGAGGAGGCTCTCCCCAGAATTAGGTGAGGGTAGAAGATATGCATTCCCCTACCTTTTGGTTGGAGACTGAAGTAGTTAATTTTGCATGAAGTCTTAGTTTATACTCTATTGCATTACCTTATAATATTGTTATAGTGCAGAGTATGTATGATGTAGTTTACAAGACCAAAGAGGTGAGTGATTTCCTTTAATTCCCACAACTTTCATAGAGAGATTGGAGGGGTCATCACTACTTGAAACTATAGCATAGTTCAAAGGCACAATTTGACTGTGTCTCCTGAACAAGCATATTAAAAGAAGAAAAGTGTCCTGCTCTTTTATTTTAAAGCAGCCATTTTTTTCCTGTTTTTCTGTATGTTGTCCCATACACGGATTATGCATTAGCCATAACAATAACACAGAGAATCATCCCTCCTAGATTATCAACAAACAATATGAAAATGTGCAGTGAGACTCAAAAACTTAGATCTCATTTACAATAAATAAAATGTAAACATACAGACATCAGCATAATTCAGAACATGTCACTTTTAAAACAGTTAGCACTTCGCAGAAATCTTTAGTTCTATAGAACCCATCTTGCATTAGTGACTTACAAAAGTATATGTAGGTAAGAAGTAATTGGCTTGGTTTGCAGCAAGAGAGACTTAGTTTAGATATTAGAAAAACTGTTTAATACAAGGGTAGTTAAGCACTGGCATAGGTTACCTAGAGAGGTTGTGGAATCCCCCTTATTTGTGGTTTTTAAGAGCAGGTTAGACAAAAACCTGTCTAGGATGATCTAGGTATACTTGTTCCTGCCTCAGCACAGGAGGATGGACTAGATGACCTCTTTAGGTCCCTTCCAGCCCTACATTTCTATGATTCTGTGATTTCTCTGATTCTATGATAGCAAGGGACCAGACTCAGAGGCCTCTCAGGTCCTGTTAAGTCCAATTTCCTACGTCTTCCTCAGTCCTGTGGAACCCCCAGATCATGTCTCACTCCACAGGAACAAATTTGATAGAAACACGATGACTGGACCCTGACAGAGTTCCCAGCTCCTTAGCCCCTTTTCCACAGGGAGGGGATGACCTGGGCCATACATTTTAAATAATATTCTCCTACTCCTCCCCTCTTTCATTTTATAAGTACCAATTTTATGTTGAAATGAAAACAAGAAGAAGGATTAGATTAGGAAAGGAAGGATAGATAATATCTGAAGAGTGGGCGTGTATGGTAGCTGAGTTACCTGGCTATCTGTATAATTATACTTGATACTGGGGATTTACAATACTTTCTGGGAAATTTATAAGGGCTACAGGTAATAAATCAATGACAAAATGTCAAAGGCCTTTCCAGTAGGTGCTGTTATAATTCATTTAGTGCCTTTCCTATTAGATCAGCTCAGATCACACAGATGGAATGTTTGAGTTATTTAATTAACCTCAGTATTTTATATTCGTGAAGCAGAATTTTTTCCTTGTTTAAATTGATTTATTTTTCAGAGTACAGTGCATAGCCTCTTGTGTCACCAAAGCAAAAGAAGGGAGGGGGGGAATCACACTTAAGCATTAAAAAAGTGTACAGGAAAACTGACTCACAGAATAAAAAGCTACGACAAGATTTAGTTTGTTTCACTCAGGAGGACAGAGCTGTGGGGATCATACTGAAGGCTAACTGAGATAAAGAGCAGCAGTGGTGCAGTAGGTAATTTGTATTCAAAATGTTAAGTTTGTTGAGTAATACAGGAGACAAAGAGCTCTGAATCTGTTAAAAACACCTCAAAGAACAAAGATAGTTGTTCCCCTAAAAGAAAAAAAATTTGGGGGGGGGGGAGAAAGAAAGAAACAGTTCAGGCAAACTCTATTAAAACCAAAGTCCATAAAAAGATGCAGCCACATTATTTATTCTGACTCTACGGAATTGGAGGAACTGTGCCACTCATTATTGCAACATAATTAGACTCACACTTAGGTCTGACTCCAGATCTTGAAAACTAAACCAGATTCCTTTGTAATAAGAGAATTTGATGAGGCCAGAAGTGAGCATAAAGCTCCTACTACAACAAAGGCAGACGGAACAAGATTTCATAGGTTTTAGGGCCAGAGGAGACCATTATGATCATCTAGTCCACCTTCCTACACAGAACAGTACAGAAAGATTTCCCCCAGGATGATAGAATTCTGCCTCACTGCAGTACTTTATTTGGTGCTGTATAATAGGAAGGAAAGACTAATTAAGATCATGGGGCCAGATCCGGTCCTGGGGTTTTGGCAGCTGACGGGTATGCTTCAGGGAACATAGCGTAATACAGTTATCGTTAGCTTGTAGCTTGTCAAATGATGAGGCATCAGCCTTTGGAGGCAAATCTAACAATACAGTAACCAATGTAATAATAGAATTTACTTAGTGACATTTATATATGGTACTGAGAGGGACTCTGATACTATCTGTCAACAGTAGCACACAAGGACAATGACTCATATCCAGAGGGAACACATGCAAACAATTTAACATGTCTCTGCGAGAGAGGTGGGGTGCATAAATAATGGATATTGCCAATTGCCCTTCCGTCTTCTCAGCTATTGTTTCTGTGGATGAAGTTACACAATGACTTTAGATTACTGCTGTTAAAAAATAAATAAAATAGGGTATAACTTGTGAATACAGCACAAGTGACATCTGAACATCTAACTGTATTAAAATTATATACAAGAGCCTGAGAAGGACCCAAATTTCCCGCCCTCCCGCCTTTTAATTTTGGTTTCAGTTGCCTAAATTGTCTTCATGATCGCCATCAGTACATGTGGGTATACAGGAGTGTAACTCTCATGCAGGAGGGCCATGTTTTAAAAAGTTCCATCCGTTGTTAATATGTACTCGTATGCCCTTCCCCCATCCATTTATACTTTCCATTTCATAGAAATAATGGGCCTGATCCAGTACCTTTCAAGTCAATGAGAGTTTTTCCATTGACTTCAACAGGTCCCAGATCAGACCAATAGAAAGCAATAGAGCAAGATTGGATCAAGCCAGTTTGTCTTCCTGGACACTATGGCTAATCTCCCAGCACAGGTTTGGTCAACTTGCCTTCCTCTTGCCAGTACATTTCAGAGCACTCATAAATATTATTTTTATTGAACTAGTCATTCTGTAGGTCCTCTCTCTAAAACATTTCTGGCTTAATTGTCTGGGCCAAACCCTGGATTTGGCCCTAAAGGAGGAGTGAAAAGATGGGTGTGCATTCTTTACTTGCAGTCCTGTGAGAATGTGGGGAGTTTCTCACTGTGGAATTCCTTCCTTTTCCAAGAGTGTGGTTTAGCTTCAGGCCCAGATTTTTGAACACCTCCAAAACAATATTTTCTTTCTGTGTTTCTTCTCTGATGTAGAGACCAGGAATTACAATACCCAGATTCTCTGGGGCTCAGTGGTTAACAGGCAGGAAAATGTCATGACAATCAGTAGAACTGATAGGGAAGAGGATAGACTTGGATTCTTTAGTCCCTTCCACAAAGATTACACTGGCATCAAGTCTCTGAAAAACAGAGAGACAACAGTGGCACAGTTTTATTTTGAACTTTTCATGTCTATTTTATTAGGGATTTTTATTTATTAATTGATTTTTCTAGTAATTTGCTTCTTTCTTGGGAGCTTTTTTGGCACAGAGATTGCAAAATACTGTTTTTCTTTAACAGAATATGAAAAATTACCCAAATTAGCACATAAGAAAATTAAAATGAATGTATGAAACAAAAACAAGAAAAACTAACAGCGTGCCCTCTGTGCCACCCTTCCCCCTCCTTCACCTCCTCCCCCTGCCAATTTTTCAATGGGCAAAGAAAAAACTTCTCAGGTAATATTTTCCTCCATTTTCCTCCACTACCATCACACACACACACACACACACACTTTAGATTTGTTTACCTTGGGTGTTATTTGGACCTGTTGGAGTTTTTAAGTCATCATTAGCATAGTTCAACCTTAATTTTATAAAAAACATAAAATAACGTTGAAAAATACATAAATTCACTAGACCTGATTCTGATCTCTCACCAGTATAAATCTCAAGTAACTAATTTCTCCATTGTGAGAGAGTTACTCCAGATTTATATTGTGGGGTGGAGCTTTAAGAGCTGTGGTGACCATGGTGTCTTTACTTGATCTAGAACATCTGGATACAGAGTTCAACTTGGTTCAACTGTAGAAACAGTGTCAGCTAGAGTTGGCTACAGACTGAACCCAAGAATGAAATGGGGCTGGACATAACTTGCTAACAAGGACTATGACAATTATTTTGTTACATTTTTTCCTTGTTGTTCACATCTAATGAAAGCCATTTGAAATAAACTAAAAAGTATGAATGGCTGACTGGAATTTGGAAGGTATAACATAACCATCGGGCATGCTACATAGGCAGAGCAGACCCAACTAAGACCATTCTCTGCCTGAGTGTGTGATCTCTCTCAGCCAGGGGCATTCCTTGAGGGCTCCTTACACCTTACCTGTGGCCCCTTTGTGTAACACCAACAGACCCCAGTCGTTGGTGGGTAGGATCAAACCAGGAACCTCTGGAGCTTACTGCATGAGCCTCAACTTCCTCTTAGCTTAGACTTTTGAGAAACTCATTAATCTCTCTCTCTCTAAGTGGTCTCAGTGCCACTAAATGGGACACAACACCACACCCAGAAGGTGTGTGGGTTACATACTTCCCCTAGCTGAGGAAGCAAGTCCCTAGCTTCAGAGACTTCCCAGTTGAAATCCCAGATGAGCCCCCACTGGTAACGCCGACAGACCCTGGTCGTTGGAGGGCAGGATCGAACCGGGGATTTCTGGAGTTTAGTGCATGAGCCTCTACCACATGAGTTAAAAGCCAACTGCCTGTTAGCTAAGACTGTAGGGCAAACTCATTAATCTCTCTCTCTAAGTGGTCTCGGTGCCACTAGATGGGACACAACATCACACCCAGAAGGTGTGTGGGTTACATTTGCACCAACTCAATTCATACTATCATATCATCTGATTTCTTTCTCTGTTTATTTTTAAGGTAAAGTGCATATCTGAAAGATGCCAGATTCATAGCACTGGAAACTGAGCTCTTTCTCTATTTACACACAGAAGAGGTACTGTAGGGATAGCAGGGGTGTGCATTTTCTAACAAAACTGCACTAGCAGGCCTCAGTCCTGTTCTGGAGAGGCTCACTTTCTCATGGGTTGAAAGGTAAATTTAATTTCAAGGGGAGGTGAAGAATGCAAGAAAAATCCTTCATCCTGAACATCTCCCAAAAGGGCCTATCAAAAATCAGAATCCATGCAGTTGAGGGCAAGCAGGGACATAGGACTAGAAGAAAGCCTCAAGTTCAGTTCCCCTACTATCACAGGCAACCCGTTATATAATCCCGTTAATAAATATATCAAGCTCCATCTTAAAACTAGTTAAGTTGTTTGCTTCCAGCACTCATATTGGAAGGCTGCTCCAGAACCTACCTCCTCTGATAGTTAGAAGCCTTCTAATTTCCAGACTAAATTTACTCCTGGCAGGTTTATACCCATTTGTTCTTGGGCCAACATTGCCTTTAGCTTGAATAGCTCTTCTCCCTGTGGTGTTTCCCCTTTCCCAGTGTATTTATAGAAAACAATATCCCTTCTCAGATTTCATTTTGCTTGGCTATACAACCCAAGCTCATTTAGGATATGTCTACATGGCAGCTAGGAGGATGCTTCCTAGTGTGCACAGACATAAAAGAGCTAGTTCTGCTCATCGAATGTGCTAAAAAGAGCAACGTGGCCATGGTGACATGGGCAGCAGCTCGCCAAAGCTGCCACCACCAGACTGCTATTTTTAGCACTCTAGCTCAAGCAGAGCTAGCCTGTGTCTGTCTGCCCCCTCTGGGAAGAACTCTCCCTGCTGCTGTGTAGACATACCCTTAGGATCTCCATGTTGCTGATTATCCCAGTAGCCTTTCTCCTCACCTATTCCAGTTTGAATTCATCTTTCCTGCTGAAAAATGTTTCCTCCATGTGCTCCTGGGGTCACACACGGACCCAACCTGAGAGAGTGGGGCCAGTCCCTCCACAAATTCCTCCTAGGGATGGTGCAGCTCTACGCTGCCCGCAGAATGGACTATTGCCTTTAATGGCACGGTTATATAGAAAGCTATATATAGCTATAGAAAGGGGCTTGAAACTTATTATGTGATTTAACAAGAAATCATTGATTTAACATTGCTCTGATACTATAGATCGTCCTACACTGGGGAAGTAAAGGGAAGATTCCAAAAGCTGCTATGATCCCTAGTAAATTGAATTGAAAAATAATATATCATTGGACGTACAAGAGAGGTGAAATTGTAGTGTGTGTTTTTTTAACGTGATCGCTTTAAGAAGAAGAAGATTTCTGGCTTTATTTTAAGCATTTGGATAGAAATGATCTTAGAACAGAATGATATTAAAGACAGCCAGACCTAGCCTATGTGTAGGCAGAGTATCCTGACCAAACATATTTCAAAGCATTTCTTTAAAAAGAAAAAAAAAATAGCTTTCAAGTTTTAATCACAGTTTAAGAGGATCTAAGGATTGGATTGCAGCCATTCTACTCCAGCTGACCTCCTTGGAACTGTTTATGTGAATATGGTGAGCAGGATTAGGCCACACAATAGAAGGGCCTTGGGCCCTGTTTTTATTGCCAAATATATTTAAATTGATGTTGCATGTGAACTCTGCCCTGCTTCTAATACAAAGTATAATAGATGCTATCCAAACTCACAGAACATTTTCTTTGAGTCATATTTGTATTTGTACTGGACCCAGCTTGCTGCATACCTATACTCCACAAGGGAAGAAAATAGACTTTATGATGCAACACTGGTTGTAACCTTACTATCACTATCAGAGGGCAGCCTGGCAAGTACCAGCTGGTTTTAAAGACTGGCTTCTTTATTGGACATTCTCTAATTGGGTTTGGCCCCTCAAAATATACCCAACTGGCAAAGTTAGAAGGCACTGGAGCGGATGTGCTTCAGAGCTGGGGAACCCAGAACACAGTGAAGAGAAATACTGACCAGCCTTGGACAAACCAGCTAGCACTGGAAAGTCTCAGTGAAAACTGGGGGGCATAATCTTCAGTTTACGGGGTTCTTTGTGTAACCACTTTCTAAATGGGATTGCTCTGAAGAGTATTAAAGGCTCATCAGAGTGACGTGCTTCAGTTTTATTACATAATGAAACTGAAGAACCTTTAGGGTTTTTCATTATCCAAAGTCTATGACACTAAGCTGTTCTGAGATCAGACTCTGCTGCTCATGCCAGTACAATTAAAGTAGCCTGTTTTCTGACAGTATTCTTATACGTTACAGGGTTGGTTATATAAATAAACTTGGATGGGCAACCTAATATTTCACTGAGATCACATCTCAACTGTGTGATTAGAAAAGGTGCTCTCTTATAATTGCTTGTATGTTTATCCTTTAAGGTTTCTAGAACATAGCAACACTACTGCAGAAATTTATGGCTGTAGATGTAGACAACCAACCAGTTGCAACAGGAGTGCAACTACTGTCTAATCTTGTAATTGTATTATTTAATTACATTCAACATTTGGAAATAGCTTGTATTAGAAGTTGCTAGACAATATAAAACTTCATTCTACTTTGAGAGGATTTTTTCTTATTTGCCTCTAAGAACAATTAGAATAAATAATTGGGGAGCAATTACTCACAAGAGTAGCCTGATTGACTTCAGTGGAACTACTCTTGGGAGTAACTACTTGCCATTGTGACTAAGGGATTCATTCTCTCTCATATATAGAAACAAACACACAAAATCATATAGTTATATAAAAATGTGTGTATTGCTTATATGTGTTTATAAACACAAGCAATGCACACGCATTTTTTATTTATATGATTTTGCATGGTGGATTTTAAGATTGTTAGTAGTAGTTTGTGCTTAAAATTTGTCTGACTGCAAAGATCCTCTGGAAAGTTGAGTCTGCTAAAGACTACATTGATTTCCACACTCTGTTTCTGTAGTCTCTTCCAATTACTTTTAGATGGATAGTGGCAATACTATGAGCTAATCGTGAGATGGATCCAGTGGCCTACAGTCTGAATCATGAAATTCTGCAAGGAGACACTGATCTCAGGTCTTCAGATTTTTCACATGGGTGATCTAACACTACGGTTTAAATGAAATTGCTTCACGTTCATTTGTAAAGTGCTATGATGATGAAGAGTGCCACGAAAGTTAATTATGTTAAATATGTTTGTCTTTTTCATGTAGCTTAAACTGTTGTAGTTGAAGTTCCTAAGAATAAAACTAGGAGAATCCCTCCAAGCTCTGGTATCATACCCTGTAAGTCTTTTAGTGATGCTTCCTCCCTTAAATTGTCACTGTGTGAATGCGCACATAATTGCATTGCTAAGTATAGAGATCACTGAAATACATTTCAGTTTCTACTGTCTGATGTTTTCCCTACTGTCAGGCATTTCTCATGCAGCAAGCTCTGTGCAGAGTGTGTGTACAACTGCAAAAATCAGAAATAGGAAGTGCAAAAATCAGAAATCCATTATTACCTTTGCTACGAACAGAAAGCAGAATAATGAATTTTTTTGACAATGTGTGGACCGCTTTTAATTTTTTCTGTAAACAAGTTAATTATAGTGAGAGAGTCCAGAACTCCCTTTAACAGTGGCATCAAATAAAATATTATGAATGAACTTAATCTGATGAAGCTATTTTGGATGGAAAATGTTGATTAATTGAAACAAAAGCTGTTTGTGGGACAGGGTCAGTTCTGACAATTTTTATATTTCAATTTTTTTTTAAGTTATGAAACATACTGATTTGACCTGGTCTGGCTTTTCAGCTTGCAAAAATTTGCAAGATTTTGATTTTTTTTCTTGATTTGGAATGAGAAAATTTTTCAAAATGTTAAGTTGTTGCAGGATGAGAAAAAAATGTTTCCCATCCAGATCTAACTACCAATTTCCAATGATCAGGCTTTTTATTTTTAATACAAAGTCCATTCTAACTACCTACTGCCCACTGTGAAATGACCAGTAGCTGATATTTACAATGAGATCAAATAATTTGATTCCTTTTTGCAATATGAGGTATGAAGGGGTGATCAGAGGGAACAGGGATTACAGAAGAGTATGTTGCTATGCTAGCCAGTCCTATTTTGTTTCAGTGAAAGTTTATTATTATTATTTTTTGGGCCTGACTTTGACGTACAATGTTGTAAATTAGGAGTAGCTCCACTAAGTCAGTGGAATTTTTGCCTTATAGGCTACATTGGGGTCAGATTCTGCCACCCTGACTTGTGTTCGGTAGTATTTTACTCCACAAGTAGGTCTAGTGAAGAAAATGGGACTACCTCTGATGCAAGATAATATGCAACTTGAGTTAAAGGTGGCAAAACTTGACAACTGTTTTCAAAAGGGACTAGTGATTTTGGGTGCCAAACATGAGATCTTCAAAAGGGCCTGATTTTTAGAAAGTATTGAGCACTGAGCCTCTGGAAATCATGACCCATTAAAGAGTCTTAAATTGAAGATCTAAAAATGGAGGCACCCCAAATCACTAGTCACTTTTTAAAATCTTGGCCATAAGTAGCATGCCCATGGTTGGACAGTTCTTTAAGAAGAGTTTATTAGCTGACCAAAAAGCCACCCTTCCACAATCATGAAATAGGAAAACTTTGGCTAAAATCCCATCCTGTTTCAGTGGCAAAGTGAAGGCTGCAATAAGAAATACAAAATGAATATAAGTCAACATAGTTATATGGAAAATAGGTCTTGTCAGACAAACCTGATTTCATTTTTTATCAGATTGCAAGTTTGGTTGATAAACATGACTGCATACATTTAATATACTTGTAATTTTGTGAAGCAATTGACTTATTACTCCATGACATTCTGATAAAATTAGCACTATATAATATCAATAAAGCACATGTTAAATGGATTAAGAACTGGTTAATTGGGAGATCTCAAAAAGTAGTTGTCAATAGAAAATAAGCATTGAACAGTGATATCGCTACTGGGGGGTTGCAGAAATCTATATTAGGCCAGGCACAATTAAATATGTTCATCAATGATCTGGAAGTAAATATAAAATCTCAGCTGATAAAATTTGCGGATGACAAAAAGATTGGCAGAATAGTAAATGATGAGGAGAAGGCAGCCATACAGAGCAATCTGGATTGCTTGGTAAACTGGGCCCATTCAAACAAAATGTGTTTTAATACTGCCAAATTCAAAGTCATACATCTAGGAACAAGAAATGCAGATCAAACCTACAGAATGGAGGGTTCTATCTTGGTAAGCAGTGACTCTTAAAAGGGTTAAAATGTCATAGTAGACAAACAGGTTAACATGATTTCACAGTGTGATGCTGTGGCAAAAGGGCTAACGTGACCTTTGGATGTATAAACAAGGGATTTGTGAGTAGGCATAGGGAGCTAATTTTACCTCTGTATACAGCATCTGTGATACCTATAGTGGAATACTATGTCCAGTTCTGGTGTTCTCATTTTAAAAAGGATGTTGAAGAACTGGAGAGGATGCAGAAGAGAGCCATAAAAAGGATTCAAAGACTGGTGAAAATTCCTTAAAGTGAGAGATTTAAAGTGCTCCATACAATTACTTTATCAAAAAGATCTAGAGGTGACTTGATTACAAGGTATAAGTACCTTCATGGGGAAAAACTACTGAGCACTAAAGGGCTCTTTAATGTAGTGGAGAAAGGGATAGCAAGAACCAACAGCTGAAAGCTGAAACCAGATAAATGCAAATGAGAAATTTGGCACATATTTTAGCAGATGGTGATTAGTCATTGGAACAAACTACCAAAGGAAGTGGTGGATTCTCCATCTCTTGATGTCTTCAGATGAAGACTGGATGCCTTTCTGAAAGATAAGCTTTAGCCAAAGGCAATTCATACTTTAGGCAAACACAAGTCATTGGGCTCAATGCAGGTATAATGGGGTGAAATTTAACTGCCTATGATATACAGGAGATCAGATTAGATGATCTAATGGTCCCTTCTGACCTTAAACTATATGAAACTATGAAGGTTCATCAGCTGCATGATCAGGGCTGGATTACACAATAGGCAGACTAAGCATGTGCTTAGGGCACCAGCAAAGCAGGGGGCACCCAAAAAAATGAGAATGTTTTTTCTGAAAAAAATTGATATTTGATATTTCAAAAAAAGCATTGAAGCAGTCATAATGGGAAAAATCAGAACATTGTTAGACTTTCTTACACTCCACTACACACTCTTCCCCTGTTTTTCTGTTCTCTTTTTGTTACTTATCCCCACCTAAACCAGGGGGGGCGTCCTACTAACGTAGATGGAAATAATGCAAGGAAATCAGATCCTGTCATTTATAACATTCCTCAATCTGAAAAGCCACACTGGTGAAGAAATGGCAAATCAAGTACTGCATTATCTGTGCCAAGTTTGCAAAGTAGGTTTGTCACGGTTCCTCCCCCACTCTGAACTCTAGGGTACAGATGTGGGGACCTGCATGAAAAACCTCCTAAGCTTATCTTTACCAGCTTAGGTCAAAACTTCCCCAAGGTACAAAATATTACCCCCGTTATCCTTGGACTGGCCGCTACCACCACCAAACTAATACTGGTTACTGGGGAAGAGCTGTTTGGACGCGTCCTTCCCCCCAAAATACTTCCCAAAACCTTGCACCCCACTTCCTGGACAAGGTTTGGTAAAAAGCCTCACCAATTTGCCTAGGTGACTACAGACCCAGACCCTTGGATCTTAAGAACAATGAACAATTCTCCCAACACTTGCACCCCCCCTTTCCTGGGAAATGTTGGATAAAAAGCCTCACCAATTTGCATAGGTGACCACAGACCCAAACCCTTGGATCTGAGAACAATGAAAAAGCATTCAGTTTTTTACAAGAAGACTTTTAATGAAAAATAGAAGTAAATAGAAATAAAGAAATCCCCCCTGTAAAATCAGGATGGTAGATATCTTACAGGGTAATTAGATTCAAAACATAGAGAACTCCTCTAGGCAAAACCTTAAGTTACAAAAAAGATACACAGACAGAAAGATACACAGACAGAAATAGTTATTCTATTCAGCACAATTCTTTTCTCAGCCATTTAAAGAAATCATAATCTAACACATACCTAGCTAGATTACTTACTAAAAGTTTTAAGACTCCATTCCTGTTCTGTCCCTGGCCAAGACGACTACAGACAGACACAGACCCTTTGTTTCTCTCCCTCCTCCCAGCTTTTGAAAGTATCTTGTCTCCTCATTGGTCAGGTGCCAGCGAGGTTACCTTTAGCTTCTTAACCCTTTACAGGTGAGAGGAGCTTTCCCCTGGCCAGGAGGGATTTCAAAGGGGTTTACCCTTCCCTTTATATTTATGACAAGGTTTCTCAAAGTGCAGAGGTCAATCTTATGACAACGCTGCCAACACGTCAGGGTGTTACCAAGGAATGCAGACGAAGCTTTTAGAACAGAACAAATATGCCATATTCATACCATGTGCTGCACACTCTCTCAATCTTGTTGGCCGCCGTACTGTTGATTGTTGTCCGGTGGCAGTAAGTTTTTTCTCAACAGTCCAGTTACTTTATACATTTTTCTCTGCCTCAACACACCGATGGGCAGTTCTTAAAACATATTCGGGCAATGATTGTGTGTTGAAATCTCTTTCTAATACTCACTCGGAGGCATATCAAGTGGCAACGAGTGCAATTCTGGAATCCTACTCAAAGATTGTGGATGCATTAGAAAGTATAGCTGAAGACCAATCACAAAAGGGAAAAACTATACAAGAGGCAGAAAACATTGCAAACAAGATGCAAGAACTAGAGTTTGTATTCATGTTGACCATGTGGAATGGAATTTTACAACACTTTTACCACACAAGTCAAGCTCTCCAAGAAAAAGAATTGGATTTGAAAACATGTGCAGACCTCTGTCAATCATTAGCAGACCACTTACACACTTTGAGGAATGATTTCGAAAGATTTGAAGACATATCAAAAGATATCTTGCCTGATACTAACTACAAAAAAGCCCAGTCCCACAAGCAAATCAGGAAAAAACAAGCAAATGGTAACAGTGCAACAGACACAGCACTGAATCCTAGAGACAAATTTTGCGTATCTATTTACTACGCTGTAATTGATACACGTGAAGCTCATATGAAGAGGAGATGTGAAGTGTACAAAGAAGTATCAAGTAGATTTTCTTTTCTAAACGATATGGACTTATCTGAAGAACAATATTCACAAGGTTCCCAAAAGCAAGTTGACTCATACCCTATTGACTTGAACATGGATCTCTGTGGAGAAGTATGGCAGTTCCACTGTTATATGCATGCAAAGTTTAATGAAACAGGAAAAATGAAATTCAGCCACATTGATCTTCATGACACAATATTGAAAGATGGAATACAATGTATTTCCAAATGTAGAGATCGCACTACGTATTTTTCTAACACTGATGATTACTCACTGCTCCACAGAATGCTCTTTTTCTCAGCCAAAAAGAATAAAAAACCCTCAGAGAACAACAATGTGTCAGGACAGACTTGATTCACTTTTCCTATTGTGTATGGAAGCGGACATGCTTCGTCGAATTAGCTTCGATGAACTTATCCAGAATTTTGCAATCAGAAAATCTAGAAAGAAGCTATTTTAATTTCAGCATACATGTAAGTTTTGTGTCATTTAGAAAATTAAAATTTTATTTTATGGTATAGTATTGTTTTTATTTTGAATTACATATGCGGGGCATCGTAATCTTTTCAGTGCTTAGGGCCTCTAAAGGTCTTGATCCAGCCCTGTGCATGATCTATTAAATCTATAGATCAGTGATGCCATGTAGAACCTGGTCAATATGAATTGAGATCAACCTCCGTGTTGTTGAGACTAAAATTTTCAGAAGTGGCCTTTAGTGTTGGGTGTCCAACTTCAGCCATTTAGTTCCTGCCAATGGTGCTGAATATCCACAATTCTAGTTTTGTTCATGACAGTTGTGAGTACTTAGGACACTTGAAAATTCGGTTTTATGACCACACCTATGGAGGTGAAGTAGAAGAGGTTACTGCTGTGGTACATGAAAGACCTCCTTCCATTTTTCTGGAGAAGTATCATCCATTATAAAACTGATATCCATTCTAAAATCATTCTGAACATGCAATAATTCACTTGTTATGACAAGCAATGCCTTAGGTCACAATGATACACCGTTTTATTACATTGGGATACTGCAGAACAAGGAAATACCATCATTAAAAAGCCAATAAAAATGAGGACAGGATGATTATATTTTATTTGATACTTGAATGCAGAAGCAATTGCTCTGAGAATTCAATGATTCTTAACCTTCCAAGCAAAGACATTGTATATGTCTGATGTTCAGAGATTGAATAATGAATGGATGTACAGAAATGTTTTTGGACTCTACAAAATAAAGCAACAGCTAAATGAAATACTCAGATAAAAATATGCCTTGTTCTTTAATTTAATGTCTGCTGATAAAGACAGACTTTCAACAGGCTAAGTCCCCTATTAGATTATATTGCATGATTTTGCATGTTTTTTTTAAAGTTTATTAAAAGGTGCAATATAGGGGCAAATCCTGTCTTTCTGCAAGTAAGAAGAGGGGGGTATTGTAATCCTCTAATACCTGTAATCCTGTCATATTTTATAATGTAATTTTACATAGGATATTCTAAACATTTAAGAATGCATAAAGCTATTGTGGAAAAAGGAGATGAAAGGTGTATTGAGACTTGTACTGGTGGTAGATCAGGATAGGAACTGAAAGATAGGAGGAGACTGTATGATTAAAGCAAGGACAAGAAAACTGAATTCCCAGCATAAATGGGAATTTAGTGACATGGGCTAAATCAGAGAAAAGAGATTATATTGGCAACAGCCTTTTGGTTGGACTGGAATAAGGCATGGCTGGTGTCAAAAAGTTATCAAGTTCATTGTTAGACTAGACTATAGAGGTTTTAAGCACATATTGCTGTATGATTTGCAAGGCACCTTGGCACATATATTAATAGAGGAAAGTAATGTATCATCTAAGGAACCAGATTCACAAACTTTGTTTTAAGTATAATACATTATCCTACCAAAGGGCTCAGTGTTTGATGCAGTTCTTTTTCCTGGATAGATTTGATGTTATAAAAAGTATTCAAGCATGAAACTATTTTATAGCATTTGGTAATTGTTGTTAACATTGGCTATCTTATCCAGAATCCCTGATTGTGACTGATATGTTTATAGACTTCTTTTCTTCCGAGAGACAATGAATGTGATTTTCCAATAGTCCATTTACTCATCCATCAAAAATTTTATCATTACCGTATGCCAAAAAGTAAGATAGTGAATTGCAAAAAAGAATAATTATAAAACAACCTGGGCAATTAAATATAGAGATATGGTATGATTTTACTGAATCACCTGCCAAAAGGAGTCTTTTTTTTTTACTATAAAACTCCAGAGATCACAGCAGAAATAACTCATCAGAACACTATACAATATGTATTGCTTGACTGACCACGAAAAAGAAAACTTTTATTATATCTAGCCCATCTCCCACAGGTTACTATTCTGTTTTCAATTCAGAGTATTTGATATTGGTTTGATTCTGTCCATTATTCAGAATAGGTCAGATCCTGATATCGTATAAACAGATTCAGTTCTACTGAAATCAATGGAACTCTGCCAAGTTACACCAGCTAAGGTTATGTCCCAGCATATAAATTCACAGAAGGCTACATGTCTCTGACACTCTTCCGAGATGTCTAGCTGTCAGCTCATACTTATCATGACTAAAACAGAGCTCTTAGTCTTCCCCCACCCCTGAACTCTTCCCATTACTTCTGTGGACAACACCACCATCCTGCCTGTCACTCAAGCCTATACCCTGGGCATGATTTTCAACTAGGACCTCTCTTTAGGTCCTCAGATCCAGATTATGACTAAATCTTGCCAATTCTTCCTGTATAACATCTCTAAGAAAAGCTCTCTAGCCATTCATAGCTAAAACTCTCATCATCCTGCATTTCAACAAGTGCAACGTCCTTATTTCCGGTCTCAACAAACACAATCTTGCCCTGCTTATGTCCATTCAGAATGCTGCTGCAAAGATCATATTCCTAGCCCATCACTTTGATCGTGTCCCCCTCTCTTTGCATCCATTCAGTGGCTCCCCCTTCTCTATCACATCAAGAATAAGCTGCCTGGCTTCACTTTCAAGACCCTTTACAGCCTATCCCCACCCTACCTATCATCTCTCATTCACTATCAAGATGTCAGCTCTCACTTCTGATTGGCACACGATGCCACTCTCCATTGCTTACTTGTCAAATTTTCAAGCAAGCTTTTTCCTAACCTACCCCTCCCCTCACACTTTCAGGCGCTCCCCATAAACATCTGCAAAGCTATCTCATTATTCACCTTCCAAACTCTCCTGTGCCGTGATGCTGACAAAAAATTGACAATGGTTAGGCTGCTGGTGTGCAGATACCACGGCCTATCACGTAATCAATGCTGTCCTCATTGTTTCCTTGTATTCCCTGTCTGTCTGTCTCCAGCTGTTGCCTCTTGTCCTATATGAGACAGTAAGTGTTTTGGGAGCAGGGACTGTCTTTTTGTTGTTTGTAGAGCACCTAGTGCAAGGGGGTCCTGGTCCATGGCTGGGGTTCCTAGGTGCTATAATAATACAAATAAATGAATAATAATAGATGGAACCTTGTGGCTGACCCCAATGTACCCAGCAGTAGGTAGCCTGTAGAGGTCATCAGAATTTTCCCCATATTTCACCAACACCTGCAGGGCATGAGAAACATGGAATTAACAGCTAACAGCTCACACTGCATCTGCTTAGTACAGGCAAACAGCAGCACTTCCCCACTATTAAGGTCAAATGGCACCTTCCGTGATTTAGATGCAAATGTGTAACTGGCTTCTGCTCAAAATAAGGCTAGTGCCAAAGTAAGGAACCACTGAATCTGGACCGTACATTCTGAATTAGCTGCTCTGCTTAACAGTAAAACTAGACAACAATTGCAAAATAGTCAACAAAATTCTTCCACCCCATCCTCTGTAAATGTCTGCCTATGTAGAATTAGCATTTAGACTTATAACACTTTAAAGTCCAGGATGAAGGGGCGTGATTGAAGATTATTATGAAGTGAAATATAATGCCTCTGTATTCTGAACTTTGGAAGACTATGGATAAAAAAAAAGTCTGATTCTGCCTGGAGACTGATGATTTACTCAATAAAGCAGAAGGAAAGCCATATCTACTTCAGTGCAACAGATATAGTTTTTAAAAACATGACAAGATTTTCTTCTTACTGAATTCTTGTTCACAATAACAAAGTAGTTGCAATTACATGTCATAAGAATTCATCTCTGTCAAACTACATTTACAAAAATGTTCTTGAAAAGGAATCAAGCTTTTAACAAAAATATTATTTCCACTTTATTTAAATTACTGTCATTTACTTTCCTGAAAGTATGATGATGACATGACGTCAATAGGTACATATTTGTATTTGTTGTTGCATTGTTAGCATCTAGTCCTGCATCATTGCTCAGCCAAAATGCCCATTCAAGGCAATAAGGAACATTGATCGAGCCACTTACCAATTTATAATGCCTCAGATAAAGACATATTAACCCCACACCCCAAATACCACCAACAAATGAGAAATGAATGCAAAAACGGTGTCAATCTGATGTTATGGTTGAGAATGTTAATGATCAAATGTAAGGAAATTTAAAGTATAAATGTAAAACTCAGTCCTGTTTTACTTACAGTAGAACCTCAGAGTTACGAACATCAGTTATGAACTGACTGGTTCACCACCCATCATATTTGGAACAGGAAGTACTCAATCAGGCAGCAAGAGACAAAAAAAAAAAAAAGCAAATACAGTACAGTACTGTGTTAAACATAAACTACTAAAAAAATAAAGGGAAACATTTTTTTTATAAAAAAGATTTGACATGGTAAGGAAACTGTTTCTGTGCTTGTTTCATTTCAATTAAGATGGTTAAAAGCAGCATTTTTCTCCTGCACAGTAAAATTTCAAAGCTGTATTAAATCAATGTTCAGTTGTAAACTTTTAAAGTTTTCTTCAGAGTTATGAACAACCTCCATTCCCGAGGTGTTTGCAACTCTGAGGTTCTACTGTACATAAGAGCTCGGTATTATGATTATATGGCCTTTCGTCTCCATTACCTAGCACCTTTTATACTCATTTAAACCTGTGCAAAGTGAGTTTCAGCTACTACCATTCTGCTTTGGTAGCATTTTACAGCCTACGTTCTACTGATGTGACTACATAAATTGCAAAGCTGTGGAAAATCAAGCTTATATTTAAGTATGCAGGATGATAGCATAACATACATACATATATATAAATACTGCAGCGTCACTAGGAGACAACTTAAGGTTGAAAATGTAGCTTGGACTTTCCTAATTTTTGTTTCTTTTAAAAATTTCAACAATAATATTATATAAACATGGGGGGGCACTTTTTTATAGAAAACTATATTTTATATTTCATTTAGCACTTCTCAACTGGAACTTCTGTGCTGCGTCATTTTTCTATATTTGAACAAGTGTTATTTCGAAATTCATAATCTATTGGTACCTAGCACATGGAGTGACATTGCAATAAGTTTTGCATGACATGCCTGGAATATTAAGCAGTGGCAAAATAGTTAACAGATAGTGAACTAACTACAGCCACACACTGTCAGAATCACTGGGTGGCCATCTTAGGTAGGAGCAGATGCAGGCTGGAACAGGGCGGGCTAGTGTGGAAACAGGCATGAGCTGAAGCCATAGATGACTGGTGCCTCCCTATACTTGGGGAACACAATCTAAAGAGGAGGACACATCTCCCCTACCCAGGGACCTTCCACATCCTGCATCCAGCCCAGGGCCACCACACCTCTCCCCACTGCATGTTCGGCCATTCTCCCTGGCAGCCGGGTGGGGAGTGAGATGGAGCTGCTTCTGCCTGACAAAGCCTGGCTGGGAGCCAGCAGCAGCTCGCTCTCTCCCCCCCACCACCCCCACCCCCCGCCCCAGGCATGTTTCTGGCTTGCTCAGCCCCTGTCACCAACAGCCGAGCCTACAGGTACTGAAACTAAGGGTGCTGCAGCACCCCCTGGAGTGAAGTGGTTTCCATGATATACAGGGTTTACAGTTTGGTTCAATGGCTCTCAGCACCCCCACTATACAAATTGTTCCAGCACCCCTTAGCCCAGGCAGGCTGCCACTGCATACCAACCAGGCTTTCTCAAGTAGAAGTGGCTCTGTCCCGCTCCCCACACAGCTGCCAGGGAGAGTGGCTGAACGTGCCGGGTGAGAGGCGCAGGGAGAGAAGGACAGAGTCCCTCTCCTTTTCTACCCCTTGGCAATCCAATCTTGGGGGGGCACTAGCCACCTGGCTAGAGCACATGCAGAGGCAGTCTGCCAGAATACTAGGCAATGGAAACATTCCCAGCCAGGTAGCAACATTGATCAGACTAGAAAGACTGCTTCCCTAAGTAGACTATATGCCTGCCTTGGAGTCACCTGGGTGGGTCCTTACCTATGGATGGCTGAACCCCGGTTGAATAGTATGGGGCCTATCACAAGACCTGCAGGTAATTGCATCTAATGATTGATCACACTCTCTGGCTCAGGGGTGACTCATCAGGCTTAAACAGGCTCAGACTCAGAGGTAACAGACTGAGAGGCAACTCAGAGATGACTCATCACATACACGTTTGTGTGATGAAATTGTAAAACAGAAAAAAATGAAAAAAGTCAAGAAGAAAAGAGCTTATAGTTTCTGTTGTATTGCAATTTCCTTGGTTTAGCACTTAATTATTTAGTGGCACCTAACATAGCCGAGGAGAGGTTTTATTTTAAAATATATTGGAAAATAGTCAACGGAGTTCGAGAGACATTCATATGTTGCTTTAGTTGCAAGACATTTTCACCTTTGTGGGTAGCTGTATGTAACTGGTTTGGGTTTTTCACATCCGTCTCTCCTCGATTCTTAAAAAAATTAGGATTAAACAAAGTTAAATGCGGTGAATATTGCTTCCT
This sequence comes from Lepidochelys kempii, assembly GCF_965140285.1. Classification (NCBI taxonomy): domain Eukaryota; kingdom Metazoa; phylum Chordata; order Testudines; family Cheloniidae; genus Lepidochelys; species Lepidochelys kempii. The sequence goes on from NC_136382.1 coordinate 39,687,416, forward strand.
TTCCCACACACTAAAATTTGTGTTATTTAAATAAATGTATGTGTTTTAATCTCATCTCAATAACCAACAACACCTACTTATTTTGGGACAGATTTTAACTGTAGGTTGAGCCAGATGTTATACATCTAAATAGAGTAAACCGTGTCCATAAATAATTGGAAATGAGGCCAGACTGGGGGTGAAATGAAAGTCAGGCCCTTTTAATTACAGTTCACATCCAAAGTGTGATGCAGATGCCAAGTGTTTGATAGTACTTGAATACTACAGTGATGAGCACAGTGTAAGAATGAATACAATAGCCTAGAAGGAAAAAGTCTTTTCCAGAAAGAGGAACCAATTCATATGCAAGGCATTAAAACAGCTAACATTTTATAGACAGTAATAGTAGTTTATTTAAGCTATTGCATAGATGCCACATCTGTATAAACTGCATATACTTATTCTGCTTTAGTTTGCCACTAGTCTTCTATCTCCTCTCTTAGAGGTTCCTTCACACATGTATCTAACATCAAATGGTTGAGGAATGAGTTCTCCATAAATCTGTGTAAGATTAGAACTTTATAGAATTTCATGCCTCACTTCTTGGAAATCCTTCAGTAGTAAGCTAAACATTAAGAACTTTGGCTTTAAACACTCCTTCAGACTGGTCGGAGAGAGATGACGAAATGGAGGAAATATGTGAGTAGGTAGAATTGGAGGGACAGAAGATGGAGGAGGACATGGAGAGACAAGAGAGCAAGGGCGGCTCTACCAACTTTGCCGCCCCAAGCAGGCGCTGCCAAATTACTGCTTCCGCAACAGCGGCGGAGCTGCCGCCAAATTGCCACCGTGCCCAGAAGACTGGTGGGAAGAGCAGCGGAGCTGCTGCCGAATTGCTGTCGCGGGACACGGACTGCCACCCCATTCTGAATGCTGCCTCAAGCACCTGCTTGGAAAGCTGGTGCCTGGAGCCGGCCCTGCAAGAGTGGGCTGCAGGTATCCTTCTTTCTCATCCAGTTCTTCCCCTCATCTTCCCACTCTTCTCTTTCTTTCCTTTATAGTCCTGTGTCCCATCTGACCCTTCTATTCTCTCCTGGACCCTTCCTTCCCCCTTCATTGCCTACTGCCATTGTGATGTGTATAGGCCGTCCCTGGGTAGGTGGATCCATTTCTTTAAATGAATGGATGATTCTTGTTACTGAAAACTCAAACAGGAGATTGAACAGGAACACTGCATGTCAAGCTTTAAATCATTGTCAGTGACTCATATATCTGTCATTTAGCCAAAACTTTTACTTACTTGGGCCTGACTCCATTTTTTTCCATTCCAAAAGTGCGTACAGCTGGAGAGAACCACCTCTGCCTCCACTAGTGCCAACACTGTTTCCTCAAACCCTCTTACATAGATAATAATCTCTAAAAATGATACCTAGCATGCAGTTAAAGACAAGAAGGCAGGTGAGAGTTCATATCGCTCCATTTTTCATTGTTGTGGTGGTCTATCTTGATTTCAATTTGATATCTGCTGTGACACGTGACAACTTTTCAGTTAAAGTGAACTAACACCTGCTGAATATGACATTATGATCATTCCAAACTGTCAGCTTCACTTGCATTTATTCTGAGTTGCAATAATTGGTGTCTGAAAACCTGAATCTGTGAAGTCCCATGGTTTGTTGAATGATGGGGCCCCGATCCTGTGAGGTATTGCCCACCCTCAACTCTTATTGCAGCCAATTGAGTTGAAGGTGCTCAGCTCTATGCAGACTTGGGGCCTAGATCATGTCAGTAGAGAAGTTTTCTCTTGCCACTGCTGTAAATTTATTCTGAACTACATTAAGAAGCCAAATAATTGACATTTTGCTCTTGGAAATATGAATGTGGAGTCTTGTTACAATGGAGAGGGATGGAGCAAAGTCGTCACACAAAACCTATAAGTAAATATTCTTAAAACTTCTTAAGACACTTAATTCTCAACTGGTCCCACTGGAGTATTTTCTTCAATATCAGGTGAGAAATAAATTTTTATAGACCCTTTGCAATATGCAGTGGAAGTGTTCTCACATAATCAGCATTTTCACATGTATCAGATGCATATTTCCTAAGGGACCATGAAAAAAAGACATCATAGAGACATCTGAATTCAACAAAATTTCCACTAAGCGACTAATTTCCTTCTTTGACAGGGTTACTGGCCTAATAGATGGGGGGAAGCAGTAGATGTGATATATCTTGATTTTAGTAAGGCTTTTGACACAGTCCCACATGATACCCTTCTCATAAGCAAACTAGGGAAATGTGTTCTAGATTAAATTACTATAGGTGGGAGCACAACTGGTTGAAAGACTGTACTAGAAGAGAAGCTATTAATGGTCTGCTGTCACACTAGTGGGGTTTCACAGGGGTCACTCATGAGCCTGGTACTATTCAGTATTTTCTTTAATGATTGGATAATGGAGTGGCAATAAAATGCTGATATGCTCATAAAATTTTCACAGGACACCAAGCTGGAGAAGGGTTGTAAGCACTTTGGAGGAGAGGATTAGAATTTAAAATGACATAGTCAAATTAGAGAATTTGTCTGAAATCAATACGATATAACTTAATAAAGGCAAATGCAAAGTACTACCCTTTGGAGTTAAAAATCAAATGCACATCTACAACATGGGGAATAACTGGCTTGGTGATAGTACTGTTGAAAAGGATCTGGGGGTTATAGCAGATCACAAATTGAGTGTGAGTCAACAATTTGATGCAGTTGTGAGAAAAGCTAATATTCTGGGGTGTATTAACAGGAGTTTCATATGTAAGATAGAGGGGGTAATTGTCCCACCCTACTCAGCGCTGATGAGGCCTCAACTGGAGTTCTGTGTCCAATACTGGACCCGTCACTTTAGGAAAGATGTGCACAAATTTGTAAGAGTCCAGAAGAAAGCAACAAAACTGACAAAAGGTTCAGAAAACCTGACCTCTGAGGAAAAATAAAAAAAAACAGGCATGTTCAGTCTTGAGAAAAGAAGACTGAGGAGAGACCTGATGACAGTCCTCAAATATGTTAGGGATATGTTAAGGAGGACACTGAACAATTTTTCTTCATGTCCATTGAAGAAAGGACAAGAAGTAGTGGCTTAATCTCTAGCAAGGGAGACTTAGGTTAGATAATAGGAAAAACTTCTTTACTATAAGGATACTTAAGCTCTGGAATAAGCTTCCAAGGGAGTTATGAAGTCCTCATCACTGGAGATTTTTAAGAACAGGTTGGACAAACATCTCTCAGGAATCATCTGGGTTTACTTGGTCATGCCTCATTTAAGACCTCCCAAGGCCCCTTCCTCCCATACATTTCTATAATTCTGTGCTCAGTTTTCGCATAAATGACCATTGTAGGTTCACTGGTCAGAATGGGAACTGGTTCACATTGCAAGGGGTGCAGAGCCATATCTCTCCATAGAGATTCATCTCCTGGAACTTACTGATGATGAGGGACAGCCTGCTTGTTGTACCCCTTCTGAGAAAGGATCCTGGTATCTCAACCCTTCTACAGGACTCAGGTATAATCTAGTCCTGTAAAACTGAGAGTAAGAAAAATATCATCAGAGTTTAATAGTTTGAAGCATCACTTTAAATCTTATAATGGAGCATTTTTAAATGGAATAGGTACAGTAGCTTTCGGAAGCACCGCTTTTCAGTATGTAAAAACTGTTGTAAGGGGATTAATGCTCATGCTTTATTAGTGCTAGGTGCTCTCATTTAATATAATTTATAATAGGCAACAATTCACTGGCTCTTGTTTGGGTTATTCTGAAGTTATACTGTTAGAAGTGCCCCTCTATGGAGGAGGCCTTCCATGGTAACTTTGAGCTAGTGCCTACTGTATGTTTATTACAACACTAATATGCCCAAACCATGAAACATGCCCTTGCCAAAACTACAGGTGTCAGTTGCACAGCTGTCTAATCTAATCAGATCTCTGTCTAGGCAATTATATCATGCTCATCAGAGTGTACGCACCTGTGACCAGGTTTGCCTCTGCAGCACCTCATCATGGCACATTGGGGTAACACACCCAGTCACAGGGTCTCCACAGATTGGCCACTGTCTCTCACACAGTCCAATGTAGCAATATTTTCAAGGCATCATTCAGTCCCACCACATTCAAGGTGTTAAAGTCCCAAAGGCCAGGAAAAACTACAACTGAAAACAGGGGCATCCAACAAACCTTCAGCAGGACCCTGCCCCTCTGTTCAGGACCTGTCTTCAAATAACCAGTATGTTGGTCAATCTCCCTGGGGCTGGTTCCATTGGGAAGCTCATCCAACCAGCAAGCTACCTCAGTCTCTGGGCTCCAATCATGTTTTTCTCACATCAGAAGAAGCAGAGCTCTGCTTTCCTACCTAGTCAACTCTGAACAGGGCTAGGACTCCACTTTTAACTCCCCTCTCCATACCTGATTTCTGCTGCTGGGGTCACAGACTCTCATTATCCACCCCCCCCTTGCCAATGTGGGTCCTGTCTACCCCATCGCAATTCCAATGTGTATGAACCAGTGGGGTTTCAATGCATGGGGATTGTGTTTCTGCTGTCTGTTTTTCTAAGATTGGTGGCTGCAAGGTATTGAATTCTGAATGAATAGTAGAATCAGTGCAGCAAGAAAGATGTAGTATATTTCACAGAAGAAGTACCTGGTCCCAAAGTACCTAAGAATGATAAAGTTAAAGAGAACATGTAGAAGAGGTGATCTGCCTCTTAGCCTGAGGTTATTTAGCAAAGTCAAAATTCAGGGTTACTTATACACACTTTTCAGAGAGCACCCTGTTCCTCTAGAAGTATCTTTACTGCACACTTCTTTTGCTCCAGCCTCCTACCTGATTGTCCTGGAAAGCTGCTGTATTGCATTATTCCTGAAGTCTGAACCCACCCCACGCCTTAGTTAAAGTTCACAATTTAACTATATGAGTAAGCAAGTGAAATTTAACTTGAAAACATATATTAAAAATACATATATATTGTAGTGTTTTTCACAGCAAGTCTGTGAGGTATAATGTTGCCAATATATAACTATGGCTGGGCCAGACAATTCTGCCACACAGCTGATGGTCACTCTATTAATGGTCTTGATCAGGGGTGGCTAAACTGCAGCTCACAAGCTGCATGTGGCTCTTTTCTGGTTAAAGTGCAGCTTGCGGAGCCCCCCCATACCTCCTTCATTTTCTGCCTACCAGACTGTGGGGGAGAGCCCTGAGGTGGGGCGGTAGGGCTATGGGCTTCTTCTGCCCAGCGGGGAAGGGGATCTCGGACTTCAGCCCTGCCAGGCACACCTGCTGGGGCTCAAGGCTTCAACAGCTGAAGCCCTGATCCCCGGAAGGCACCTCCCATGGGGCTGAAGCCCTGAGCCCCAGCAGGTGCCTTCTGCAGGGCTGAAGCCCTGAGACCACACTCCCCACAGGGCAGAAGCCCCTAGGCCCACCACCCTGCTGTGGGCTTGAAGCCCTGAGCCCTGGCAGGTGCACTCTGGCTCTCAAACTTCTGAAGATTGTCATATGCGGCTTGGAGGATCAATAAATTTGGCCACCCCAGTCTAGAACGAAGGAATACTGGTGAGAAACTGAAATTTGATTGCCTGGGCCCAGTCACATGATTTTGGTCAGGCTTGTGGAGGTGAATATATGTTAGTATTCATTTGTTTTATACATAGTTCACTTTACAGTCATTCAGAATAGCAAAAAATGGAATATGTCTGTGTAACACTTTTATTTAAAAAGTTTGTTTTTTTTCTTTTGGGGTATCTTACTGAGATAGAGTATGAAATATACATTTCTGTTTTGAAAAAATAATTGTTTTGGTTCTGGTCTCTCCCTCTTCCCTTTTGCCAGGAAACCTCCTTCTCAATATTGATGACTAAAAGGAGATATGCTCCATAGAGACTTACACTGAGAATAAAAATAATCAAGAAAAGCTCAGTTACCATGATATCCCACAGTGCTGTCTGGAAAGCACTGCGAAAATGCTGATTTTTGTAGGTTTTATTAACATTTTTTATTCCAATAACCTTTAGAAAGCCACATCAATCAGTTGCTAAGTGTATCCTTTCATAAATATTTTCAATATAAAAACCAGATATATTCCACTTTTAAGTAAAATGACAATTGTAATTTTCAAAAGTAAACAAGAAAAATAGCCTCGGAATTAAGCTTGTCTAAACCAGGGGTTCTTAAACTTCTGTACTGGTGACCCCTTTCACACAGCACGCCTCTGTGTGAATCCACCCTGCACAAGCCTGCCATGCACTAACTGTTCATGTGGACCCTGCTGCTGTCCATTCGTTAGAGCGCTTTGATTTAGTCCTAATTCAAAGAGGACTAAATCAAATAGCATTAGTGAATTGTTAAGTTATATCCATGTGGACAGTTAGTCTGCAGCAGGCTAGTGCGGGATAGATTGACATCCCAACATATTGAGAATTAAATATTTGTGTAGATAAGTTCTTTGACACAGGAAACAATGTCATCTGCTTTAGTGATGGGCTAGATATTAATTAATATTTACATGAATAAAAGTACCGGATAAATGGGACTTAGGCCCTTAACCTGCTTAGATACTTATGAAAATCCCACTAGGCACCTCTCTACAACTAAAAAAACGTAGAAAATCTGTCCCGTGGGCACTTGCGAAAGTTTTATCCTAAGGCTTGTCTATGGGGGGTGCTAGTGTGCAGTAAGCTAGAGTGTGGATTTAAAGGGCGCTAGCAACTCTGCACTAACTCCCTGTGTGGACACTGTTACTGTCCACTAACAGGGCCTTCAGGCAATTTAGTTTAATGCACTTCTAAAGTACATTAAGGTAATGCTCAAAAGGTACTTTTACGGCTTGTTTACATGGTGCATTAGTCTGCACCAGAGAGGTATAAAATCTAGTGCACACTAGCATGCCAGACATTACTGGCCCATGTGAAATGTGGAATCTGCTGGTGCACACTAAAAGTTCCCTAATATGCATGAATATAGTCCTGTTTCAAACATTATGCATTATACATTAACGCACACTAGAGAACTTTTAGTGTGCACCAGACATGTACACATGAGCCAGTTAGTGCACGACACGCTAGTGGGCTTTAGAGTTTACACTCTTCTGATGTGGATTAAAGGACCGTCTAGACAAGCCCTTAGTGACTAACCAGGCAACACAAATAACTGACACTGAACAGTCAACCCAGAGCCTGAGAACTGGTTGTTGAAAGTAGTCAGCAAATACTTCTGAATAAGGAATAGATTGGCATTGGTTCACTAAGGATTCCTTTACCAGAAGAAGGGGCAAGTTTATAATAAATATCAATCAGACGGTACAATTTGACCCTGCTGTAGTTTAGAAGGTCCTTTCATTTCAGATAAATATCCCATAGTGAAGATGATTATTTGTCCCTTATCCCACTGTCTAAATTGCAGATATTGAGTGGAAATCTCTTAAAAAGAGATGTTGAACATTTTCCAGTACTTCCTGCTTCTACCAGGTTTGGTTCGTCCTTGTGTGTGGGTCCTTTTTTTTTTTTCACTGAATTGCTTCACTCATTCCTGATTTGCACTTATCTCTCAGCCTCCCAGAGCTACAACAGGCACAACATGCAACACTGAAATGGGGCACCTCATTTCCCCCATTCTTTATTATTCTCCTCTTCCCTTTGCCCCCTTCTTCCTTCTCTCTGACCCTTTCTTTTCTGCCAGCTCTCTATCTCTCCCGCTGTCATTTGTGCTGCCCCCATCCTTACATTTTTAATCCTTTGTCCCTTCAAACTTCCTTTCTTTTGTTTTCTTCCCCTTTTCACCATCATTTCCTCCTGCTGTTGGAGTGCTGTTCTAGAATCTCCCATGCTGCCAGATTCCTTCTGATCCTTTTAACTGGCTTTCTGCTCCTTCTTTGACTTACTCCTGTTTCACTGAAGTTTATGAGTGTTTTTTGCTATTGATTTCTTGAGGTGTAGGAATGGACCCGGTGTCTGTGATGGGTGGGCAGTGCAGGAAGTACGCCCCCTTTCCGTTATGGTTTCTTAAGAGATTGCAAAGGAAAAAATCCTGTTTGGTGAGAGGGGGAAATAAAACCAGGGGATCCTTTGTACAAAACACAGAAAAAATGCTTTTCACTATCACACTGTCTCTGTTTGTCAGAGGAAACACACCAGACCCAGCAGGATGGGGGCTGTGTTGGGTAGCATTCTCACACCATGGGATTTTTTAGCAATATGGATATCAGGATGGGGGCCCTTAAAATAGCATGTCCTGCTGAATGTATCTGAGAGGAATTATTCTCCAGACAACTCTCCACTGAGCAGTTTGGTGTGACTGCAGAAGTAGGGTAGAGGCTGGGACTAGTTGCCAAATGGCTCCCAGTTATGCAATTAAACAGGTGATATGTTGGAATTCCCTTATGTGATTCGGGCTGTTCTCATTCACAGTATGAACTTTTGGATGTTCTGGCAGTCACTGCATTAATTTCCTGCTCAATTTCACATCCAAATTTTAAAAGATCTGAATTTCTGAAGCAAAACTGAAGTGCCGAAATGTAACACAATCAACTTAGATTGGGCCAAATTCTACAGTCTCATTCTGGCTTGTTCAAAAACTGCAGAATGTGGACCATTGACCACTGTTGCTCACCATGGGTCTACCATTTTATTCTGCCCAAAATAAATCAGTAACTTCCATCACTACTGTTCTTTCGACTGTAGTTTTTAGTCTTCTGTAACATGGGATGGGGCACGAAAAGTCCAAAAGTTTCATTTTCTATCATATTCTGCCACGCAGATTAGGCCATTGTACAACTACAGTAAACTGGTCAGTAACAGCTGTGAAGTACAGAACCTTCCAAATAAACAATGTACATAAAAGAAAAGTCAGGTATTTTTTTTGTTCAGATTTTAGTTTGACAGAGAAAAAGTTCTGCTTTGCCTTACAAATCTCAGTATTTGATTCATATTAAACACAATCTGATCCTGGGCATCTTCAACCAGTTACATTTAAATAGCCACAACAGGAAACAGTCAAGCCTCACTAAAAATCAGAGTTCTTGATGAGCTATGAGAAAGTCTATGTTTCGTTTCCAAATTAAAGAAGGTTAATATATTTATTTCCTTTACCTTCTTTTCTCCCAGGCTGTTGAAAACAAATTGGGAAGGAAGAGGTCAAAAAGTTAAATGAAAGCAGTGAAAATACCATCAAATTATTTCTTTCCATTGTGAAACTCATCCACAAGGTGTGACGGGGCAAGGCCAGATGGCTACAGAAAAGTAGTGGGAGATAGATATATTAGCTCCAGGCTAATTAAATCCCTGGTACCAGGTTAAGTGAAATGGAAGCTACTCCAGGTCAATTAAGACACCTGGGGCCAATTAAGAACTTTCCAGAAGGCAGGGAGAATGCTAGGTTGATTGGGACACCTGAAGCCAATCAGGGGCTGGCTGAAACTAGTTAAAAGCCTCCCAGTCAGTCAGGTGGGTGTACATGTCAGGAGCTGTGGGAGGAAGTTGTGCTGTTGGAGAGGCTGAGCAGTACACACCATATCAGGCACAAGGAAGGAGGCCCTGAGGTAAGAGTGAAGTGGAGCTTGAGGAAGTGAGGGCTGCTGTGGGGGAAGTAGCCCAGGGAATTGTACATGTCATGTTTCTAAAAGGTCAGCTACCATAGCTGATACTATTAGGGTCCCTGGGCTGGAGCCCGAAGTAGAGGGTGTGCCCGCCCCCCCCGACCTTTGCCCCCTGATTAATCACTGAGACTGGGAGACAACAGAGACTGTGCAAGGAAGGATAACTTCTCCTCACCTCCCTTGCTGGCTTATGATGAAAATGGCTCAGTAGACTGTGACCCTTGTCTCTAGAGAAAGAAGGGTTACGTGGCGGGTCACAGTGAGCCTCTGCGGCTAGCGAAATCTGCCAGGAAATGCAGGACCAATGGAGGCAAGGACAGAGCTCTGTCACAAAGGTCGTACACAGAAGACCAAATGCCAGAATGTTTCCTTGATCTAGCTGTCCAGACAGAAAGAACTCTGTTTCCATCTTGCTGAAGAAAATAAATAGAAATATTTCAAACCTGAACTGTAAGTCTGATTGGCTACTCCTGTTATTGGTTGGCATGGAAGACAGACTCAGGAAAGTGGGAAATAAATTTCCAAAGACAGCAAAAGCTTCAAAAACACGTAAAAAGAGCCCAACACAGCATGGGTGTCTGACAGGCAGTGTCTGTAAAACAAATAAGATCAAGCTGTGCCATGACAGAATCAGTAGAAAGTAATTTAATGGCTCTCTCATAGTTACAGGACTAGCTGCACCTCTGTCCCTTCCCATTGTTTCTGAATTCACACTCCTCCGATGCCAGGTCCTGTTCCTTTACCTCTCCAGAAGTGGAATTCTGCAATTCTTCGACTCATAGACCAGAGCCTGGGCTACAGCACCCAGTACAGTACCATGGAAATCATAGAATCTTAGAATATCAGGGTTGGAAGAGATCTCAGGAGATGCTCCAGTCCAACCCCCTGCTCAAAGTAGGACCAATCCCCAACTAAATCATCCCAGCCAGGGCTTTGTCAAGCTGGGCCTTAAAAACCTCAAAGGAAGGAGATTCCACCACCTCCCTAGGTAACCCATTCCAGTGCTTCACCACCCTCCTAGTGAAATAGTGTTTCCTACTATCCAACCTAAACCTCCCACACTGCAACTTGAGACCATTGCTCCTTGTTCTGTCATCTGGTACTGAGAACAGTCTAGATCCATCCTCTTTGGAATCCCCTTTCTATGCTTCCACCAATGGAATGAAAGCAGCTATCAAATCCCCCTCTCATTCTCAACAATCAACAGTGCTCACCCTGAAGGTCCAACTGAGTTCAGACACCTACAGTTCTTCGCTTTGGGAGCTGGAAACCAGTTGTGTATGGTGAAAAAACAGCCTTCTTAAAACAAGAGCGTGTGGTTTATTTAGCAGTACGAAAAAAACATTAGAGAAAAAGGGACTAAAACAACAGCCTACATGCATTCTATTTTACCTAGGTCCTGCCGATGGCCTTGTTTCTCCAGGCACCCCCAGTGGTCTCCTGTGTCTGAGTCTTGTTTCCTCTATTTGCTCTTCCTGCCCCCTCATAGGTTCATGGATTCTCAGGCCAGAAAGGAGCACTATGTCCCTCAAGTCTGACCTTAACCAGCTGCTTAGTTTGAGGATGATAGGGGGATCATGAAGTGTTGGACCCCGCATATCTCCACAAACCTTTGTATAGGACAGACTCAGACTTTGTTCCCTGATCAGTCAAAACCTTGTGGGGAAAACCCACATGCTGAATATTTCCAGCAAGACATCTACCACCTTGTCTGCCTTTAAAGAGGACAGGCCCACGGCTTCTGGATGGCAGGTGGCATAATGTGCTACCACCAGAACATACCTTTTCCTTGACATGTGACTTTGTTAAGGGCTTGTCTACAAATGGAGTTGTTCCTGATTAACTGTTTGTGATTAACTCCATGTGTGGACACTCTCATACTGGTATAAGACTGTCCACACATGGAGTTAATCTGGAACAGATAATCAGTAACAACTCCATGTGTAGACAAACCTTAAGGGTCCCCACAATGTCCATGAAGAGAGGAGAAACTCTACAACCACACACAGAGAGCCTGACAAAATAAGGGTCTCAGATTTGCAGTGTCCTTAAAAAAAAAAAATCAGGCTGTGCCATCACTGAGTCGGTAGGAAGCCAGTTAGTGGCTGGAGGGCTTATAGCATAACAAATTGAAAAGACGGACCTTATTTGGTAAATAGTGGTGTCCCTAGGGTTGCCAACCCTCCAGGATTGGCCTGGAGTCTCCTGGAATCAGCACTGATCTCCCAGGTGCTAATGAAAGTAATCAGAATAGCTTCAGGTTTCAGAGTAACAGCTGTGTTAGTCCTTTTCTTTTTGAGAATAGCTTCAGTCAGAGTTGGCAACCCTCGGTGTCCCCCTGGGATCTGTACTGGGACCAGTCCTATTCAACATATTCATAAATGATCTGGAAAAAGGGATAAACAGTGAGGTGGCAAAATTTGCAGGTGATCTTCTCAAGATAGTTAAATCCCAAGCAGACTGCATAGAGCTACAAAGGGATCTCACAAAACTGGGTGACTGGGCCACAAAATGGCAGATGAAATTCAATGTTGATAAATGCAAAATAATGCACATTGAAAACATAATCCCAACTATACATATAAAATGATGGGGTCTAAATTAGCTGTTACCATTCAAGAAAGAGATCTTGTAGTCATTGTGGATAGTTCTCTGAAAACATCCACTCAATGTGCAGCAGCAGTCAAAACAGAATGTTGAGAATCTTTAAGAAAGGGATAGGTAATAAGACCAAAAAAATCATAATGGCTCTACATAAATCCATGGTTTGCCCACATCTTGTATACTGCATGCAGATGTGGTCGCCCCATCTCAGAAAGGATATATTGGAATTGAAAAAGGTTCAGAAAAGGGCAGCAAAAATTATTAGGGGTCTGGAACAGCTTCCATATGAGGAGAGATTAATAAGAGTGGGACTTTTCAGCTTGGAAAAGAGACTACTAAGGGTGGATACGACAGAGGTCTATAAAATCATGACTGGAGTGGAGAAAGTAAATAAGGAAGTGTTATTTACTCCTTCTCATAACACATGAAGTAGGGATCACCAAATGAAATTAATAGGCAGCAAGTTTAAAACAAACAAAAGGAAGGATTTTTTCACACAACGCACAGTCAACCTGTGGAACTCCTTGCCAGAGGATGTTGTGAAGGCCAGGACTTATAACAGGGTTCAAAAAAGAACTAGATAAGTTCATGAAGGATAGGTCCATCAATGGCTATTATCCAGGATGGCCAGGGATGGTGTCCCTAGTCTCTGTTTGCCAGAAGCTGAGAATGGGTGAGAGGGGATGGATCACTTGATGATTACCTGTTCTGTTCATTCCCGCTGGGGCACCTGGCATTGGCCACTGTCGGAAGACAGGAGACTGGGCTCGATGGATCTTTGGTCTGACCCAAAGGTTCTTATGTTCTTATTTAATCATGGAATTCCTTGGGAAAATGCTCCCAGAAATGTTATCCTTGAATGTGGAAGTACCTCATATGGAATACTCAGGAAGAGACCCCAGGGAATACCAGCACTGTGAACACAAACCCTCTTATTTGGACTGAAAAAAACTTCACATTAAAAGACACCCATCAAAAGCTCAGGGCATTCTGGACTGTATTATTGAAACAAACACCATCTAATGACAGGTTTCAGAGTAGCAGCCGTGTTAGTCTGTATTCACAAAAAGAAAAGGAGTACTTGTCTCTAAGATGCCACAAGTACTCCTTTTCTTTTTACCATCTAAAGAGACACAAAACAAAAATTGTCCAAAGCAGCAGCGCTCCCCTACCTCCACCAAACAGCACCACACTTCATCTAATCACCCAGCCCAAAACCACAGCCCAACATTTTCCCAACCTCAACTGCCTCTACACAAACTAAGAACAATACAGACCTTCTTCAAAGACTAAAAATGTGCTTGCTTGTTAAGAAAAACAACCTGGAAGAGTATACGGAACAGCGCCACCTGGTGACCCCTACCATAACAGTACTATGAAGTGTTGTAGTAGCCATGTCCATCCTGGGACATTACAGAGATATGGTGAGTGAGGTAATATCTTTTATTGGACCAATTTCTGTTGGTGAAAGAGACAAGCTTTGGAGCTACACAGAGCTCTTCCTCAGGTCTGGGAAAGATACTTAGAGTATCATAGCTAAATATAAGATTGAATAGATAATTTACCATAAAGTAGTTAGCACATATTCTAAGGGACCATTCAAGGAAAATCACCAAGCATAATTGCAATCAGCAAGCGGAAATATTTTACTTTAATGATCTTGGTTTGTATTTGTACTTTGTAGTTATTTTCCTAAAAAAAAGGCTGATTTGTATTGGTTGGGAACCATTAAAACATGTTGATTTGCAACTAAATATATCTATTACATTACATTTGGTTCACTTTTTATAATTATTATTTTGCTAACCAGGAGGATATACTATATTTATATACATTTATTTAAGTAATTATATAGCTTGACAAACATGTATTTGGATTCTTAATTTTTACATTTTTAATTATGTTAGAAAATGGTAAGTGATACATTTCTTATTCGGTGATGCTTAATTTTTTACTTGTTTTCATGTCAGTTTGGATGGAAATTCAAACTAAATTGTAAATGCACAAAAACAGCATTCCATTTTTTATTAATTAAATAAGACTCTTAAATGTGCTGGATACACAAGAAAAAGTTATCAGAAAATGTACGAAAACATGTTTTGCATTTAAAATGTAACTGATTCATGAAACAAAGAAAGTATTATCTATAGTAACTTGAACTGATTGTTTCTGTTTAACATGTCCTTCAAGATTTTAGAACAAGTAGATCTCATCTTCTCACACCTAGTTTTTACTACAGATTGGAACAGGAAAACAAGCTTTCCTGATTTTTCAACTCCCAACTGGTTTCTTAACTTTGAATCAACTAATCATTGAACAAGTTGAATAAACTGAAATGAACAAAATGTTCCCTCTGCACCTGAAGAAGAGGCTACTGTTGTCAAAAACTGGTTTAGCATTTCTATAAACTCTGGTTCAAGGTGCTTAGACAGTGACTTCCACAAGTTCAGAAGTGTGCCTTTCTTTAAAACTTGGCAAACTTGGCTTAGTTTTTTTTTTTACATTTAAATTATTTTAAAGATTATAATAAGTTTAGGCCATAAAATAGGTTGTCATAATTTCAAATTTAATTTTAAATAAGTTTATTTTTTTAAATGAACCCATATTTACCTTTTTTAAAATCTGATTTAAATAAAAACCTGATGTTTAAAATGTATTTATTTTAGATAATAGATTTTTATCCTCCCTGGCTCATATCAACACCTCTCACCTCCAGGGAAAGAGCTTTGGTATGTAATCACATGTTTCTTCTGTATAACGACATTAAGTCAACCAACCTCCAAGATTTGCTGGTGAAATTACTGGCAGATAGGACACAGTTCACTTCACCCATTTTTTCTAAACTGCTCTCAGATTCAGAAATTCTGGTCACACATATAGAAAAGACTGCAAAAAAATAAGCTTTACATAATATAAAAAACCCACAATTTTCTATACTGTGGTAAATATCTTTATAGTTTATTCTTGGAAATACCCATATGAATACTGACAGGCAGCGAGAGAGACAGAAATAACCAATTAGTTTTCAAAAACAATACAGAATGACACCTTCAAAAAATATTAATTTTAGGCTCACAAATAAAACCCCTACTGTGAAGATATGGTTACACAAAATGCAAGAAACGTGAGACATGGGACAAATCACTCCCCAGATGAGCCAACCCTGAGACTGGTTCAGTTGCTACCCACAACACATACAAAATTAATCAAAGAGTAAATATCTTTGGTCCTGAACTGAAACATCACACACAAAAATTTCAGTTTATAAAAAGGACACTCT
This sequence comes from Lepidochelys kempii, assembly GCF_965140285.1. Taxonomy (NCBI): domain Eukaryota; kingdom Metazoa; phylum Chordata; order Testudines; family Cheloniidae; genus Lepidochelys; species Lepidochelys kempii. Next base: position 39,702,912 of record NC_136382.1, read on the forward strand.
GTATACTAAGGGCCTGATTCTCATTTTCCATAAAGCCCCTTTACTCTGGCAGTATAAAGGGCCTTAAAGTAGGTATAAGGTGCATTTACTCCCACTTTAAGATGCCTTACACTGCCAGAGTAATGTAAAGAGGCTCTAGTGTAAATGAGAATCAGGCCCTACACCACTTTTGAACCTACTCATATAATAATCTTTGTTTCTGAACTAAAACACGCACACAAAATATTTTCGATATATAGAAAGCTTACTCTGTTCACTAAGCCATTCAGGTACCTACTCATTTCATCCTTATTTGGGTAAGTCCTATCTGCCTGCTCTTTGTGTACCAAGTAATAATGCTGTGGTACTTCTTGTTTAGTATATTCCCATCCATGTACTTGCCTGCATATTTAAATATGTAGCTAGCTGTAGCTATGATATAGCTGAGGCATCCAAACATTTCTTTAAACAATTATTTAATCCATAGTTATAAATCTGGCTTGATGTTTCTTTTGTTACACTGTTCCGATTCTTAGATACTTGTTGACAAAGTAAATTGCTACCTTATGTTTGTTGAGACTTCAGAAGATTCATTGTTATTCAGGAATTGATTGTACCATGGTAAAGATAATATTGTCAGCTTGTTAAATAAACAAGATATTGGGATTTGCACTTAAAATGCAATTCAATAGTTGATTATTTTTGCCCTCCACCAAGGAATGGATGGATTAAAGAGTTTTGATGGATTCAGCAACAGTGAACAGAGGGGAGATATGATTGCTCTCTATAAATATATCAGAGGGATAAATACCGGAAAGGGAGAGGAATTATTTAAGCTCAGTACCAATTTGGACACAAGAACAAATGGATATAAACTGGCCACCAGGAAATTTAGACTAGATATTAGACGAAGGTTTCTAACCATCAGAGGAATGAAGTTTTGGAATAGCCTTCCAAGGGAAGCAGTGGGGGCAAAAGATCTATCTGGCTTTAAGATTAAACTCGGTAAGTTTATGGAGGAGATGGTATGATGGGATAACTTGGTTTTGGTAATTAAATATTCATGGTAAATAGGCCCAATGGCCTGTGATGGGATATTAGATGGGGTGGGATCTGAGTTACCCAGGAACGAATTTTCTGTAGTATCTGGCTGATGAATCTTGCCCATATGCTTAGCTGATCGCCATATTTGGGGTCGGGAAGGAATTTTCCTCCAGGGCAGATTGGAAGAGGCCCTGGAGGTTTTTTGCCTTCCTCTGTAGCATGGGGCACAGGTCACTTGCTGGAGGATTCTCTGCTCCTTGAAGTCTTTAAACTACGATTTCAGGACTTCAATAGCACAGATATAGGTGTGAGGTTTTTTGCAGGAGTGGTGGGTGAAATTCTGTGGCCTGCGCTGTGCAGGAGGTCAGACTAGATGATCATGATGGTCCCTTCTGTCCTAAATATCTATGAATCTATGAACTCAAACCAAACATTTGATCAAACCAAACTTTTGATTAATTGTTCTATGTTTGATATGCAAAGTCACTGCAATGATACTGAAATAATAGAGCATCTATATGGTAGACATTTGTTTCTCTGCTCTATAATCCTAAATATTGATCTCAGTGATGTTTTTTATTTCACTGCAGGAATGTGCTAATCCATAAAGTCAGCCAATCAGATTCTGATACATTACATTGGGCTTATTATTACAAAACTCCCACTGACCTTGATGGAAGCCAAATTGGGTCCACTGTGAGCTCATATTCATTAACTAGTTTTCCACTCATTAGATTCTTCCAGTCATAAAATTCCAAGTACTTTTTATACTGTCAGAGATTTCCATATATTGATGTACCAGATAGATGACCAAAGAATAATGATTTACATCAGATATTTTCACATTTTAAAAAAAATCTTGTACAGTAAAACTGTTGGCTGGTGTATATGCACAATGAATGGCTCCCATGCTGCTAGTAAAATGGCTTCTCCTTAAAGCCTCATTATTTAATTGCCAGTATGGGAACTACTTATTCTTTTCTATGCTTCCACCAATGGAATGTTACTGCTTATGAAAGTCTTATTTTATTTGTTTTAGTTCCCTGCACTTTTAAAGTATATATATATAATTCTTAATCATATACAAAGGTTGAGACTAATCAATATTTAATGCTAATTTTAAAACCAGTTAATTAAGAGGCTCCTTTCATAACAGAAAAAAATATAGTGAGAGAAAGAAAAGGGGGAAAATACATTAAATTAATAGTGAGAAAAAGAGGTCTCTGAATGGAAAGATTAATGGAAATGATGCATTAATAGGGAAGAAAAATTAATGCCAATCACTGATCAATTCATCAACAATATATATATTGTGTGTATGGTGACAAATATTCTCAAACAGATTAAATATTTAAATTGAAGTAAAGCTGTCCATCATGTATAGGAGGTAAAAATTCCTATTTCTGAAGCAGGAGAACACTTTACAAAGCAAGGTACTGTAAATTCAAAGTAGTAGTTGGATCAGCAGGTGACAAAAGTTTTGGAAAAAAAATGACAAAAACAAAATAAAAACAGAATACATTTGAAACAGTTTTTCAACACAAAATAGAATCTTGTGTAAAATCCCTCGCTCTATCTCCAAATTCCACCATGTAATTCAATAAAACAAAGTAATGCAGCACAAGCTAGTCTTACTATATCCGGAAGCGGCTGCTCAGCATCTGTACCAATGACGTCCATTTGAGTACACACCTTCCTCAGGGACAGCAAAGCAAAGAATCATGCAATACAGAGAGAATTACAACTTCTTTCTCAAGTCAAGTGGAAGATTTGTTTTTCTAAATGAAACTGCAGTCATCTTCCGTGTTTCTTAGGTGATCTCATCCTCACTTAGCAGCAGATTTAATATTAACTCATAAGTAATCTCAACTTTCTTGTCTAGGTTTGAGTAAGAACTTTGTTGAGCTATATACATGAGAGATTCTTAAGAGTGACGTATTTACAGATAAATGGACAAATTCACCCATGGAGATACCCCAGGGAGGAATTTGTCCCATGGTTTGTTCTATTGACATCTGACTTAGCTTAATAACTTTTCACTTGTTTTCGCAAACTTCATCCAGTGGGAAATTTGGGATGTTTGTTGGTTCATGAATAAAATAAACACTTCCAATACTCACCTGAAAAGGTCTGAGCTATTTTTCAACTCTTTTTCTAAAGGCCTGGTCCAAAGTCCACTGAATGGAATTCTTGCCATTGACTTTAATTGATTCCTAAGAACTGAAGGAAAAATAGACAGAAGAGGAAGACTCTTCTGAGTGTTTTCATGTTGTTCTGTTATCCAGAAAACTGCTTAATCAACAGTCTTAGCCTCACCCAAACTGTGAATGCATGTGTATTTTGAAACTGAAACTGTGATATTTGTATTTAAGTTACCGTGGCTGATTTTCTAAGATATGCAAAAAAAAAAAAAAAAGCCCAAAGAATAGGGCAATGCCCTAATACTGGAGAAGATCAGTGAGATTCACCCACTGCCAACTTGCCCTGATTTCAGCGACCCAGAGACTAAAAGTTCTTGTATGCATTACCAAACCACTGAGCCATCTTGTGAACCCAATTTGGTTATTTTAAAAGCACAGTTGTGTATATTATGTGTCCATAAATAGAAACACATCTGAACATAAATAAATACAAATTAAATGTCTCATACTGGCTTTTTTCAAAAGCTGGAAGTAATTTTCCTTGCAATATGAAAGTCAGGTCAGCTTTTGGCATTTTCTTCTGGCAGCTTGTCAGTCTCCTTTGAAGAAAGAAACAGTTCTGGTTGTGAAAAGCTGTGTGTATTTTATAAATTAGATTCTCCTTTGTATTTCTCCAGTTTGTTAATAAATGTTTTCTCCCTCTTTATTGATCTTTATCTTTTTCTTCCAAGCAGAAAGTTTTATCCAGGTGATTGTTTTCAAGTTCTCTGTCTCTGGAAAAAAGATAGCTTCGTTGGTCTCTGATGGCAGGATGTTTGTGAGCAAATGGTAAAGCACATTGTCAATCACAACTATCTTCTGTATGTACTTGTTTGGGGTTTCGATTTCAGTCTACTTCTGGGCTGCTCTAATCTATGCCAGTAAAAGCCCCCAAAGATACATGGCCCTGGCAAAAAATTACTGGGGAACATTAATACATGAGCCATGCCCCGGACTTAGCCACATAGGAATCTCATGTTTCACTGAAAGTTGAAAAGTTCCTACATCCCTAAGTTATTTCTGAAAATGAGACGTAGGAGCCTAAGTCTACATGGGTGTAATTCAAAATGTTACCAGTATCCATAACTTGCCCCAACTTCTCCAGTTAATGATATAAAAAGTTTTACTAGACTGGTTAAAGGGCCCAAATGAAACCAATAGAAAGGAGCATAATATGTGGTAGATGAAAAGTAAGACAGAAATTATGAGAGCTGAGGGAATTTGAAGAGCAAATAACAAGACATAAAAACAAGTACCAAGAAATTCTTTAAGTATATTGGGAGGAGGAAGGGTGCATAAGAATCCATAGGTCTGCTGGAATCCCAGGTAGTAAACCCAGTGGTTAAGGAGCATAACACCACAGAGACAAAATAGCTGCCAAAAGATACTGAGGCCAAGAATGTAGTAGGATGCAAAAAATTATATTAAAAAGTATAAATCTGAATTCAAAGAGCTGCAGTTACCTTAGGTAGGATAAAATAATTTGTAAGGGGAATAAGTACCATGCTTCAGGGAGTAATTTACCCATAGATCAATGGGGATTGAAAGAAAATTCCTGTTACCCAGAGACACTTTGGTACCGACTGGTGGAGGGCATAAGGTGTACATATGGGTTTACAGGGATCCACTGGGTCAGATATGTATGTGATAGTTTTTCAAAGGGTGACATGTGTGGTCTTTACTGAGAGCCAGTACCTTACTGGTCATCATAATAATTGTGAAATGTCTGCAGAGATTATATTTAAGCAGTTATATATCTATACTGAAAACTATGGGTGTGTTTACACAGCAAAGAAAATCCTGCAGCTGGCCCATGACAGTCCATGTGGGTTCATGGGGCTTGGACTGAAGGGCTGTTTCATTGCTGTGTAGACATCCGGGCTTGGGCTGGAGCCCAAGTTATGGAACCCACCCACACTGCAGGGTCGTAGACTTCATCAGACAAGACAATATCTTGTTAATTAAGTCTAGCCTCTAGAAGGCATATTATGATTTTATTTTACATGTAACCATTTGTTTCCAAAACTTTTATTTGTTACTCTGTTACGTGTTACTTCTAGAATCTCTATTCTTTGTTAAATAAACTTTTACTTGTTTTCATTATAAACATATGGAAGTGTTGAGTGGTAAGTGGAGTGGAAAGCTGCTGTATACTGTCATATTGTTTAGAAGCAATGAATCTGAATTCAGCAAGTGTTCAGTGGACAAGGGGCTGGACACACCAGGAGGATGCTTGGAGGGCTCAAAGGTTAGAGTGTGCCCATCGCTAACTTGTAAAGAGAGAGTGGGGCCTGTGCAGGTCTGGACAGAAGTGCTTGTGTTGCCCAGTGCTGGTGGAATTGGGGAGCTTACCCCTGACAGGCACAGACAAGGCTTCCTCATGCTAAAGGCAGGTGGTAGCGTGGTGCCTCACAACCCTGTGTATCCCCAGGAAGTATCACAATTCCTTTGGAAATGTAATCCAAAAGTTTTCATTACAAGGTTTCTTGTACCCATCTTCAGTGTCTAGTCCTGGCCATTCACTGTTGGAGAAAAGATCCCTGTCTAGGTAGACCAATGGTCTGATCTGAAATGGCAATTCCTTTGTTCCTGCTGTTGACACCAGGGGACGCTACTACCCCTGAACTGGATCTTTACTGGCTCCCAATGGAGCGGATTATTGTCATACCAGTGAAAAAGGTCCACAGTAATTATCTTCAATACACAGCAGTTTATTGAAAAGGAATTACACAAGCGGCAAAGGGTTATATCAAGCACATAACTCCTATGTTGGACATTAAGAACTATACATTCATAGAATCATAGAATATCAGGGTTGGAAGGGACTTCAGGAGGTCATCTAGTCCAACCCCCATACCCAATTAAATCATCCCAGCCAGGGCTTTGTCAAGCCTGACCTTAAAAATATCTAAGAAAGGAGATTCCACCACCTCCCTAGGCAACGCATTCCAGTGTTTCACCACCCTCCTAGTGAAAAAGTTTTTCCTAATATCCAACCTAAACCTCCCCCACTGCAACTTGAGACCATTACTCCTTGTCCTGTCCTCTTCTACCACTGAGAATAGTCTAGAACCATCCTCTCTGGAACTACCTCTCAGGTAGTTGAAAGCAGCTATCAAATCCCCCCTCATTCTTCTCTTCTGCAGACTAAACAATCCCAGTTCCCTCAGCCTCTCCTCATAACTCATGTGTTCCAGACCCCTAATCATTTTTGTTGCCCTTCGCTGGACTCTCTCCAATTTATCCACATCCTTCTTGTAGTGTGAGGCCCAAAACTGGACACAGTACTCCAGATGAGGCCTCACCAATGTCGAATAGAGGGGGACGATCACGTCCCTCGATCTGCTCGCTATGCCCCTACTTATACATCCCAAAATACCATTGACCTTCTTGGCAACAAGGGCACACTGCTGGCTCATATCCAGCTTCTCGTCCACTGTCACCCCTAGGTCCTTTTTCGCAGAACTGCTGCCTAGCCATTCGGTCCCTAGTCTGTAGCTGTGCATTGGGTTCTTCCGTCCTAAGTGCAGGACCCTGCACTTATCCTTATTGAACCTCATCAGATTTCTTTTGGCCCAATCCTCCAATTTGTCTAGGTCCCTCTGTATCCTATCCCTGCCCTCCAGCATATCTACCACTCCTCCCAGTTTAGTATCATCCGCAAATTTGCTGAGAGTGCAATCCACTCCATCCTCCAGATCATTTATGAAGATATTGAACAAAACCAGCCCCAGGACCTACCCCTGGGGCACTCCACTTGACACTCCACTTGACTCCACATTCCCTTAACTAGTCTCTCTTTCACAAACATACACAAACAGGCCCTGCACTGGCCTCACGCAGTTCCTGCTTGGCAAACAGAGAAGGTGGTTACCAATTCTTCAGATGGCTTCTTTTCTCCTGGTCTGTTCTTCTCAGCCCTCTGGTCTGTCTTGGATTCCTCTGAAGCAAGGCCTCGGTTGCCTTGAGACCCCTCTGGTTCACAATCCTACTTGAGCCCACGGAGCAGAGTTCTGGGTACTCTGTCTAGCAGCATTGCTTCTTCAAGCATCAGAATTAAGGAATCCCAAGTACAGTAATTTACTTTGGTTGATTCTTTGACTCTTTTTCCTCAAAGGAGTCACATGTCTTAAAAGCATGCCCACTGGGTGTGTGGTTACTAATTTTTACCTAATTAGTGTTACAGAAGGGGCTGCGGGTGGTTGTACCGAATGAAGATCACCCCACATTTACTCACTCATCAATCATTCACTGTCTCTCTGCGTGACGTTCCTGATGTAAGGTCACTATAACCAGGTTGACCTGTGCTTCATGCTGGAACTTTATACATGTGATATTTGCTTTTGCATGGGCCCATATTTGCCAATTAATAGGTTCAATATTGATCATACATGCAGACTTTGCCAGTCCTTATGCTTAAGGGGAACCTGCTCCCAGGATCCTCTGCAGCCATTCAGCCATGTTTAAATCATGTCAAGTTATGCTCATACCATTTATTCAATATGGCCACACCAATCTGTCACCCTCCCTACACGGGCTATACTAAGAACTGTGACACCTATTCTATGACAATATAGGATGTGAAGTTCCCAAATTGTGGCACATTCAGCTACAACTGAGGCATATTCCTACAGTATATACAATATATTCCAAAGAAAATGAAAATTGACTAATGAAATGTACAGGTTTTTTGTGATAGATGCACTCTTCGTTTTCTTATATGCTTTCTGTTTGTAGAAATATTGTACAATACGTAATAAAGAATATTCATTCTATTTATTCAGGTATTTAGGCCCAATCCAGCAAAGTACTTGCTTGTGCTTAATTTTAAGCCCATACGTAGACCCACTGACTTAATTGAGACTACTCATGTATTACACTTAAGCACACAATTAAGCGCTTTAATTGATGGGAGTTTTACAGCACCCATCCCAAACTCTGGGCATGTACAACAATTAAAATACATAATATTTCAGACAGATTTTTTAACTATTACAAAGTTAATAGATTACAAGTACTGGAAACACACTCAACACAAGACACACTGAAATTTTGAAAAATTGGCTCTTCATTGTGATATATTCTAACGTTTCCTATAAATGATAGCTTAGTTAACACTGCAATTATTATTGCAAACAAAGCAAATTCTAAGTATATGTTTTATTAATATTCCTAAACTATTGTGTAAAATGTTTAAAATCATATAGATGATTTAGGAACTTAAATCCCATTTTCAAAATGTACTTAGCCACATACAAGTCTCATATCTTATTGAAAATCAATGGGATTTAGGTTCATAAATCTACATGGGTGCATTTGAAAATGTTGCCCAATAGCCATAACTTGCCCCTAACTTCTTAGTTTAATATAAAAGATGTAATAGAAATTAGAATGTGAAACATGTGTGACTTATTCAAGTTAAAAGCAAGGCTCTCTGGCCTGCCAGTTTTCATGGATGATCAGTCTGAGTGGAACATTTAGCAAGTGTCTCCTCAAAGCAATGTCTACTTGGATTGCTCCACTGTCACTTACAGCGATTATTTGTTTTTCTAGTGGCCTATAACTCTTGCGATCTGTTTTAGGGAACAGTACCCTATATTGGTATCAATCTGAAGCTATGCTTGGAACATGTAACTAATCTCATATTATATTATGCATGTATTGTGTTGTATTGCTGTTGTAGAGAGTTTATCTGTAACAAATAAACAGTGAAATCTTGGCTCTGCTGAAGTCAATGCAAAATCCCATTGATTGCAATGGGGTTAGGATTTCACCCAAAATGTTTTCCTCTTCTGGTGAAAGTGGGATATTTTGAAACATGCAGTTGAGAAAAGAAGCACAGCATAAAGACGTACATTCAGTATGTGAATTACAGTGTGCTTGTTATCTAACAAAACTGTCTTTAAACCATATGCTTGTCCTTCACAACAGAGGGAAATTAATACGTTAACTGTCAAATTACTGATAAATCAGGACTAGTGGAGAGCTGATTTATCACTTATGAAGGCATTCCAACTTTTTTAATTGTACACAGTGGCTGAGTCATTTGAACAGTATTGTTGCTGCTGCAAAAGGTCCAAGTGTGAGCACATAAAAACATATATTAACCATCAGCAGTATCCTGTGCTATGCCCTTACCAGCAATGTTGGACAAATCCACAAAAATGAGAAGAGATTTTTTAAAAATGTTTCTCGTGCCTAAAATTTGAGAGAGGAATCCAAAAGTAATTTGCTAAACAAAGAAACTTGTTTGATTTCCTAGCCCCTTTTCACCCATTGGAGCAGTACTATTTTGGGATGTGTTTGCTGCTGATTTGCCTAGTGTCAACAATGTGCTCAGGACCATATAGAATATAGATACTAAAAACTAGGCCTGCCCTATTGAGTTTACAGCCTAGGAAATGGCTGTAGAAAGACAAGATCTATGGACAGTCACAGAGGAAAAAAGTTACCTTAGATATTTCTAATCTCTTCTAATACCCTCAGAAATAATTTATTATTTTCAGACAAATAATATAAATGTGATTAAAAGGCATCTGACATAGTTCTGGATTCCACTGGGCATTACCTCTTGACACTACTGTATTGTTATTCCTGTGTGTATACTGCTTCTATTTGCACTTCTGTTGTCCTCCAAAGATATGATGCAAATCAACTCCTAGTATGCTGTTCAGTGAAATGTTTCCCATTTCTCTTCTCACCTTCTTTCTATGTCCAAATGTGCTGTCTACTATGATTTTCTAGTTTGGCTTCCTCTCCTTCTTCCACCAAACCTACTATTGTAAGGACGCTAACTTCCTGCTATTATCTAAGGGTCACTTCTCTATTCTTCTGATTGGTCACACTACTGTCTTTCACATTTTTGATTACTTCCACTTTTCCTGATTTTTCCCTTTTTTGGATTCCATGCTATCCTAGTTCTCTTCCTCCTCTCTCACTGATCACTCCTTCACCAAATCGGTTAGTGGAAGGGATAGCATGAGGGGCACCATCTGTTGGAGACACTTGGGATTCTCTCCTCAGTCTTCTCCTTGCTGATCTCAGATTTGGTCTGTTCTTGATTCTTTTGATAAGAGGGATGGATCAGTAACTGCTTAAAAACTGGAAACAAAGGGTAGGAATAAATGGTCAGTTTTCAGAATGGAGAGAGGTAAATAGTGGTGTCCCCAGAGCACTCTACTGGGACCAGTGCTGTTCAACATATTCATAAATGATCTGAGAAAAGATCTAAATAGTGAGGTGGCAAAATTTGAAGATGATACAAAACTATTCAAGAGAGCTAAGTCCAAAGAAGACTGTAAAGAGTTACAAAGCGATATCACAAACTGGGTGACTGGACAACAAAATGGCAGATTAAATTCAGCATTGATAAATGAAAAGTAACACACATTGGAAAACATATCCCCACTTACACATACAAAATAATGGTAACTAAATTAGCTGTTACCACTCAAGAAAGAAATCTTGGAGTTATCGTAGATAGTTCTCTGAAACGTCCACTCAATGTGCAGCGGCAGTCAAAAAAAACTAACAAAATGTTGGGAACCATTAGGAAAATATCACAGAAAATATCATAATGCCACTATGTAAATCCATACTACACCAACACCTTGACTACTGTGTGCAGTTCTGGTCACCCCATCTCAGAAAGATATAGATTCAGAAAAGGGCAACAAAAATTATTAAGGGTATCGAACAGCTTCCATATGAGATTAAAAAGACAGGGACTTTTCAGCTTGCAAAACAGATGACTAAGAGGAGATATGATGGAGGTCTATAAAATCATGAATGGTGTGGAGAAAGTGAATAAGGAAGTTTTATTTTCTCCCTCACATAACACAAGAACGAGGGGTCATCCAATGAAATGAATAAGCAGCAGGCTTAAAACAAATAAAAGGAAGCACTTCTTCACACAATGCACAGTCAATCTGTTGAATTTGTAGCCAGAGGATGTTGTGAAGGCCAAAACTATAATGGGGTACAAGCCCCCTGGAGCAGCATGTGATGCAACACCCCGTCCCCCCCAGCCCCGCACCACCCCTTCTCCTCCAGACCCTGTCCCCATGCTGCCCTTTACCCCCAGTCTCCGCCCTCACACTGCCTCTTCCCCACAAGACCCTGCCCCCTGTGCTTGCTCATCTCCACCCCCACACTTCCCCCACACACACTGCTAGCCCTTAGGGCTGGTAAAAAGTGATGGGGCTAGCCCTGAGCCCCTGTAGTGGTGGAATAGCTGTGCTGGGGGCCCCCGGAAAAATGGGCACCTTGTCAGGGAGCAGGATTGGGGCATGAGGGCTTGCATCTCCATCCTTCTACCACTGATGTGGATAATTTAAGTCAACTCAAATCCAAAGCCTTGCTTGGAAAAGTTTGAAATCAAGCCTATGCATAGAGTAGCAGTTTTTCTGCACCACGAATGAAGGGGATGAAAGTTTTCACTGAAGAGGAGAGACAGGAAGTTTATTAAGAGACCAAGAAGCTTCTCTTGTTGCCGGAGAAAAGTGTTCCTGCAATGAATCTTATGTTTCTTTCATCAACTTCACAGACACCAAAGGACACAAACTGAGACTGAGGATTCAGAGGGCAAGTGTGTAAGTGATGATGATGAAGTATCAAAGTATATCACCCTGAATCTGACAAAGAATGAAGATGTGCAACTGTTGGAGTGGTGGAAACCTGTCAAGCCAAGAGGTGCCGGGGCTCAGTCCCAGCAAGCCCTGCAAAAATTGAACATTAGCTGGGCAGCCGGCCTAGACAGCACCTTCACCCTCTTTTGAGCCCCTCCTGCCCCCCTCAACCCTTGCCTCCTTCCTGCAGTGGGGAAACTGACCTGGAGTCATGGAGCGAAGCACCTACTGTCAGTTGCTCCTGGCTCCCCCCCAGAAACCCCTTAGGAGGTCGAGGGTGACTGACCTGTCAAGCCAACAGCTGTCGGGGCTCAGCCCCAGCAAGCCCTGGCAAATATTAAGCACTAGCTGGGCAGCCAGCCAGAGAATACATTCACCCCCTCCTGCACTCCTCACTTCTGCACCCCACCCCCCTGCAATCTTGGTAGGGAAACTGACCTGGAGTCATGGAGCGAAGTGCCTGCTGTCATTGTTCCTGGCTCCCCCACACAGCCCCCTAGGAGGATGACCTGCCAAGCCCAGAGGTGAGGTGCCCTGCCATTCCCCTTGTATGCTTCCACAGGGAGAACAGACCCCCTGTCCCTTGCATTATATGAACTATTTAGAATATCATCAGCTTCAGTTACCTCTTTATCAGCAACTGATGCTGGGCAATGCAGATAGAGATAATCCCCTAACCTAGTCTGGGTTGAGCAGGAAGTGTTGAGCAGGAAGCCTGGAGACTGACACATTTACACAATAAGGAGACAAAGGCTCTTTCCTCAGCCCCAGACATCCCAGCTGTTGGGAGAAGACTGAAAACCCCTAGTGATGATAAGGACAGGAATATTTGTTCTGATGACTATTGTACAATAAAGATTCATGTTTAAAATAACAACAATAATAGTGTGCACATTTATTAAGCCATATAACTTTCTTATAAAGGACACACCCACTGTGATGTTCCCCTGGTGTTATCTGGACTGGTGATCTGCTAGGTCACTCCAATTCTTGACTCTGAGAGCCAGCCTTACCCTGCTCTGCTGTGAGAACCCCCACTCCTGGACTGTTCACACACAACCTCTGGCATGTAAGCTTCTTGGATTGCGCAACTAAGTGACACTAGCCAATATCTCCGGTCCCAGACACAACTCTAGGAACCTCCATCATTGTGTGTCCAGTTATGCCCACTGGAGGCTGCAAGCTTATATGATTTCGTCAATTTAACAAAGAAATTGATATGCACCAGGCTTAATATCCCAAGGGGAGTCTCTGACATGTTTCAAACCAAACACACTGCTTCAGGTAGAATAAACAAACAAATTTATTAACTATAAAAGATAGATTAAGTGATTATAAGTCTAAGCACAAGAAGTCGGATTTGGTCAAATGAAATAAAAGCAATACGAATTCTAAGCTGGTCTTAACACTTTTAGTGCCCTTACAAACTTAGATGCTTCTCACCATAGGCTGCCTGGTTGCCCTTCAGCCAGGCTCTCCCCTTTGATCAGCGCTTCAGTTGCTTGGTAGTGATGTCTGAAGATGGAGGTGGAAAGAGAGGAAGAGCATGGCAAGCGTCTCTCCCTTTTATCATGTTCTTTCTTCCCTCTTGGCTTTGCCTCCCCCCCACCCACCAGGGTCAGGTGAGCATTACCTCATCACAGTCCCAAACTAGCTAAGGGAAGGGGGATGATTCACTCGAGAGTCCAACAGATCCTTTGTTGCTGCCTAGGCCAGTGTTCTTTGTTCCTGTGATGCTGGGCTGGGTTTGTCCCATACATGCCCTGATGAGGTGTGAACCTCCCCTCTGTTCCTGGAGAGTTTTGCCTGGGCTTGTTTTAAGCCATGAGGACACATTTTCAGCTTCATAACTATATACATGAAATTACAACCTAATACATTATTGTAACATTACTATAACAACAATGCTCAGTGCATCATGAGCCTTCCAAAGTCATCCGACATGACAAACTTTGCATTGGATACCACACAATCATTTTATTAGGATGAACATGGGGCTGTTGGGTGTTCCTCCGAGGTACAGAATGTCACACCTACCCCCTTAGTTTACTGCAAGAGGGTTAGTCAATGGCTATCTTGAAGACAGTTTGCCTTATAGTTCTCTTGGCATCCAGCCATTAAGGCCATGAAGCAGCATGCCTCATATTCCCCCTCACCCAGCAAACCAGGTTTGTTATGATTTCTCTGCTGTGGCAAGCTTTAACCCTGTTTACAGTTATTAATTGAAAAGTGGCATTATCATAATGTTTAAAGTCCATTTCAAAAATTTTATCCCCAAAACTTAACATTAATACCAAACTTTTTATCACAGATGTGTGTTTACAAGTATCTTTATGATACCACGCCCTCTGTTCAGATAGTGTAGTGTGAGGTTAGTTTGTTCATTACCCATGGTATCCTTTGAATCTCTCCCATATAATCAGTCACTGGCTTTTCTTTCCCTCCAGTGTTCCCTTCTGTGTGGGCTCTTAATTTAATCATGTTTCTGGAATTTTGGTGCCTCAGGGTCTGATGAGATAGGTGTTCAGGGGGATCCTGCACATTGACTGGCCCTTTGTGAAGTGGTCTCCCACCCCCAGGACTGTACATATACAGAAAATCCAGCTCCCTTTTTGTGGTTACCCAGTATTTCCCCCTCCCAGCACTGAGTTCTTCCCTTCCTTCTTTTCCTAGAGGACTATGATCTGTGCTCTGTGGGCTAGGTGTGTTTACCCTTTGATCAGATGCACCTTTTCCCAGCAGCTCTCTCATAACTGCTTTCTGTGTCTCACCAGCATGGGGGAAGACACCCCCCTCTCTGCCAGCTGGGTCATTTGCATTCTCACAAACTACTACCTGGAAATTTCCTGGTCTCAACTCCTCTGCTGTCACAGGCATTGGAGCTGCATCTTGATGTAAAGAGACACAGTTACTTTCCAAAAACTTATCAGACAGAGCATCCTGAAAAACTGGGACTTGGATTGGGGTACCCTCTGCCACCCCTTTCTCTGTCCCTGGAAAGTCATCTGTGTGGCTGCTCCCCTCCAGAAAGTCAGGTACACAGTTCCTTCTCAAAACCTGGGTCACTGGTTGAGTGCCTGGGCGCACAGATGCTGACCCAGCCATCCTCCTCATGCCCTGGGCATCCTGCCTCAAGTGACTAGTGAAAAGACATTCCTGTACCCCCACTATTTCTTCCCCAGTTTCCTCCTCTGGGCCCCCTCCTAAGACACATTTCTCTGTGCTCCCTAGGAAGGGTTCTATCCCTTGTTCATCTGCAAAACTCTGCCAGCTAACAATTGGGACAGTTTCCTTAATTACTAAAAACACCTCTCCTGCCCCTGCACCTGAAGGCATGTTACCTTCTGCTGGAAAGGAGCTACTCACAGCCCCTCCCATACTTGGAAGCACACTGCTTCCCTGTGTTGCAGAGTCACAGGAATCCTCACTCACCTCAGTGGTTTCTGAGATTCTCTGCCCCTTCTCTGGGCTCTCCTCTGGGACACATTTCTCTATGCTCCCTGGAGCCAGGTTTGTCTCTGGTTCATCTGCAACCTGTTGGCAGCTAACAACCTGGACAATTCTCTCCCTGGCAGGCATTACACCCCCATCCCTTCCTGATGTGGTGTTGCCTCCAGCTGCAGCGTAGGAGTTGGTCTCAACCATGTTCCCTCCTGGAAGCATGTGGCTTCCCCCCTGCTGCAGAAGAATCAAGGAGACTCTCTCCCATTCTCTCTGCAGTTCCTGAGACCTTACCCTTTCCCTCAGGGGTCCCAGCATAAAACTCCCTCCTGCTGCAGGCAAATACTTTAACCTGAGCTACATGGAAAAAATCATTACCAAGAAGCAGGTCAACTAGGAGGTGTTCCATTCCCCCCACAGTCAAAACACTTTCCAAACCTTCCCACACAAAATAGATTTTAGCTAGTGGTACGAGGAATCTGCTTTCACTACACACACAATCTCTGCCATTTGGCCAGATAGCACACTGGCCTTTGGGACCACACTCTGCTTAACCAGAGAGATCTGGGCCCCTGTATCCCTCTGCCCCAAGTACTCCCTGCCATTAATTTGGACAACCTTAACATGCTCCCTATCTGGTTCTGCCGAGGCTAACTTCACAAAACCAATATGATAGGTTTCAATAGCTTGGGGAGTTACTCTGTTGAGGACAGCAGAAATAAACTGAGCTGTTTGTTGCCTGCTTCCTCCTAGCACAGGGCATTTATTCCTCAGGTGATCAGTGGAATTACACTGATAGCACCTTTTGGGCTCTTCTGCTTTTACAGGAAGTTTGGAATGAGGATTAGTGGTAGAGGGATGTTTTTGGGTAAGAGAATGCTTAGGCTCCCAACCCCCGTCTCTCGTCCCAACGGCAAAATGGGATCCTCCCTTCCCACCAGTTTTAAACCCCTCTTTCTGTGGCCTGCCCTCAATAGATGCCTGAGTCTGTTCAAAGGCATCAGCTAAAAAAGCCATCTCATCCACAGACTACATCTTTGTCCCATAGACACTGTTTTACATCAGCCTTACATATGCCTAGGAAATGCTCTTCAGCAACAAGATCAAGCATTCCTTCGAAACTTGCCACCTCTTTACCCCTCATCCATTTTCCCAACAAATCTTTAATTATGTTTACATATCACCTATTACTCATACCAATATCCCTCTTAAGATTCCTAAATTTAACTCTATATGTTTCAGGGGTAATCTGAAAACTTTGTAAAACAGTATCTTTAAATTTACAATAGTCTAAAGCATCTTCAGTAGGTATTCCATTGAATACATTTCAAGCTTTACCAGTTAATTTTGCAATCAGGGTAGGAACTCTCTTATCGTCAGGGATTTCATGTATTACACACAGCCTTTCAAAGGTAGTCAGATATTCAGCAATATCATCTTCCTCACTGTAGGTAGGACATAAGTGTTTCCACTTGTGGATTTTTGGAGTGATATGAGTCGTTTGGGTCGGGGGGTTCTGGTTCTGCTTCTCCATCATGTTTCCACTCTCTCTCTCTTTCTTCCCTCCATCTCTTTTTCTTCTATGGTCCTGTGTGCAGCCTCCTTTCTGGCAGCCTCCCTGGCTGCTTCTGCCTCCATAGTTTCCCAGCTGCTTCTTGGAGCCTCATTTCTGCCTGCCACATTTGAAACTCGTGGTCCCTTGTCTTCTCTGTCACTTCCAGTCTGGCCAGGTCTAGTTTTGTAGCTGCCTCACTGGTAGTCATTTTCTGCTTTCTTGTGCTTATTTCCCTCACCTGAAATAAACAAACAGAAAATAACAAACCTGTGACCTCCTCCTGACTGTTCTTAGCCACTGCACTGAACACTCACTTAAAATCACAAATATAAATGCTTAAAGTGTGAAGTCTACTTGGAGAAACAAGCCACAGATAGACTCTGCTCGCTATGCCGCTGTAACGTTCCCCTGGTGTTATCTGGACTGGTGATCTGCTAGGTCATTCTAATCCTTGACTCTGGGAGCCAGCCTTACCCTGCTTTACTGTGAGAAGCCCCATTACTGGGCTGGCATGTAAGCTGCTGCTTGGATTGTGTAACCAAATATCTCCAGTCCCAGACAAAACCCTAGGAACCTCCATCATGCAGTGTCCAGTTATGCCCACTGGACACTGCAAGCTTATATGAGTTTGTCAGTTTAACAAAGAAATTGATATGCACCAGGCTTGATATCTCACCACAGGCTGGCTGGTTGCCCTTCAGCCAGGCTCTCCCTTTTGATCAGTGCTTCAGTCGCTTGGTGATGATGTCTGTAGATGGAGGTGGAAGAGAGAGGAAGAGTATGACAAACTTCTCTCCCTTTTATCATGTTCTTTCTTCCCTCTTGGCTTTGCACCTGTCCTCTTCCCGACCCCCACCCCCATCCCGAGTCAGGTGAGCATTACCTCATCACAGTCCCAAACTGGCTAAGGGAAGGACGGTGACACACTCGAGAGTCCAACAGATCCTTTGTTGCTGCCTAGGCCAGTGTCCATTGTTCCTGTGATGCTGGGCTCGGTTTGTCCCATACATGCCCTCATGAGGTGTGAACTGCCCCTCCGTTCCCGGAGAGTTTTGCCTGGGCTTGTTTTAAGCCATGAGGACACATTTTCAGCCTCATAACTATATACATGAAATTACAACCTATAACATTACTATAACAATAATGCTCAATGCATCATGAGCCTTCCGAAGCCATCCGACATGACAAACTTTGCATTGGATACCACAAAATCATTTTATAAGGATGAACATGGGGGTGCTGGGTGTTCCCCCGAGATACAGAGTGTCACACCCACCCACACAGGTGCTCCTCCTGAGAGATACGGTGAGACAGCTTGCTGCTGAAGGTGTGGTGCGGATGTGGATACACATTATAGTTGGCTAGCAGATTGCAGATCAGATGCATGTTGATTCTGACGGATTCAGATCAGATGCGGATCCATATTTTTATATCTTGCAGGCCTCTATCCATCAACAGCTATTAGGGATGGTCAGGGTTGCAACCCCAAGCTGAGAGTAGACGACAAGCGGAAGGATCACTTGATGGCTGCCTGTTCTGTTCATTCCCTCTGAAGCACCTGGCATTAGCTGCTATCTGAAGACAAGATACTGGGCTAGATGGACCATTGATCTGACCCAGTATTGCCATTCTTATGCATTCTTCCGATTCACTATCACCCCAAATCCACCCTTTCCCCTCACAGTCCCTACTGCTAAAGTCCTTTGTCACACCATATAATCATCTTCTCTTCAGCTTCCCACATCTCCTCTGTCTCTGTCTCTCTCTCTCTCCAATCTTCTGAAAACACAACTGAAAAAGTCGATTTTTTCTACTGCTGTTCAAACATGTTCCCCCTTCACACACACACACACACGGCATCACTTAATAAATTCCAAACCCCTAGATCTTGTCACCCTCACCTCTCATGCTCTCACTTCCTCCTACTCCACCTCTCACTCCTTATTTTACGTCAAATCTTCATTCAATGGCTTCCTTTATCTCTTTCTCCCAGGTTCAGCATTGTGCCTTCATTCATGATTCTCCTCTGCTTTGAACAGTCTCTCACTTCTTACTGCCCCTCCCCAATTTGGTCTCTCTTTTCTTCTTTAAAATCTCCTTAAAAATCATTTCTTCTTTTAACCCATCTCACATTGCTGTCTGCACAGTAATCTCTCTCAGCCCTTGCCTAAATTATCATGCTGTACTTTTGATCTCTGTTGGTCTTGCCTATCTTAGCTTTTATGCTCTTCCGTGTCTGAAATATGTCAGCACCCCTCAGACTCTGGCCCTATGCTTGTGAAATGACATGTAATTTTTTTTCATACAGTCATAGATTATAAAGACAGAAAGGGACACTTTGATCATCTAGTCTGACCTCCTGTATAACACAGGTTATAGGACTTCCCTGAATTAATTCCTGTTTGAACTAGAGCATATTTTATAGAAAAACATCCAAGCTTGCTTTAAAAATTGTTAATGATGGAGAATCCTTCACAGTATTTGGTAAGTTGTTCCAATGGTTAATTACCCTCATTGTTAAAAATCCAGGCAATATTTCCAGTCTAACTTCCCTTTACAGCAGGATATAAACAGTCATAATAATAGGCCAAATCCTTACGTAGCTGTCACATTGGGATTTGACCAAGTAGGGACTGAGTAAAAAAACCAAATAAAGGACAACAAATAGGACCAACTCAGGAAAGAAGCCTTTAGTAACAAACAAAATGACATATCCACAAACCCTAAACACTAAAAGAACACACACTCAGATTTGCTTCCATCATATACTTTTTTCCCCTTGAACTGGCAGCTGCAGCAAACATCTGAACAGCTGATTTTAACTTCTATTGTTTTCCCGGTGCTTTTTGGTTTTCCTGCTGGCAGTATGGCAAAGTGCTCACATTGACAAGCATGGGAGCATGGTCAGATTGGTTAATCTGAATTTGGTTAATCTCTAATTTGAAACAGTTTTCAAATTCCTCACCCAATTCTTCAATACATCTAAACTTCACTGGGATGTATCAGAGAGTGGTGGCCACAAGGAGATGGCTGTTGCTCTGTGATTCAGGACTGCTCAGTCTCTAGACAAGTTACAGCAGCACACGTAATCTCTGCTACTGTCATATAGTTAGGTTTGGAAGGATTCAATTTTTACTGATGAAGGTCAATAAACGTTGACTTCACCATACACACACAAACCGACAAAAAATATTTCTTACAATAATAATCTACATTTATGAAAAGGCAAAGTAAAATAAACAAATCAATAAATCCACTTCACAACTTAGTTTGATTTAAGGATATTTACTTCGTATATTTTGATATGAAACATTGGCTATTTGTGTTTTAAGGGTTTTTATAAGCTCAGTGTCTACTGTCATTAAATAAGTATTGTCTGACCCCCACCACCATTGCTGATGCCCCCATAATTTCCCACAACTATGAAAATTAAAAGCTAATTTAAAAAAATGCTTAAAATTAAATATCGATATTATCTGTTCATTTTATTATTATTTTTTAATCAAATTCTGCCAAGCCTGCTCACAGAAGTTTGGGCATAGCAGAGTTCAGCTCTGCCAAACACCTCCTGCCTTCAACATAGAATCCTAGAATCACAGAATATCAGGGTTGGAAGGGACCTCAGGCGGTCATCTAGTCCAACCCCCTGCTCAAAGAAGGACCAATCCCCAACTAAATCATCCCAGCCAGAGCTTTGTCAAGCCTGACCTTAAAAACCTCGAAGGAAGGAGATTCCACCACCTCCCTAGTTAACCCATTCCAGCGCTTCACCATCCTTCTAGTGAAAAAGTTTTTCCTAATATCCAACCTAAACCTCCCCTACTGCAACTTGAGACCATTACTCCTTGTTCTGTCATCTGAGAACCACTGAGAACAGTCTAGCTCCATCCTCTTTGGAACCCCCTTTCAGGTAGTTGAAAGCAGCTATCAAATCCCCCCTCATTCTTCTCTTCTGCAGACATGCCCTCAGCTTTCCCACAACGATCCCTTCCTCTCCCTTATGTAGAGGATGATGAGGGTCAACTATTATAGGAGGTGGCTGCACCTAACAGAGCAAAGTGGTCTTTGCAAAGTGGTGAACCTGTCCCTCCATTTTCACTTTGATACTGAACCATACGTGTAGGGGCAGATTTTCAAATGATCTCAGCATATCCAACAGCTCCCAGGTAGGCACCACTGTTCCCTCTAAACTGTGCGCGTGTGCACGCACACACAGATCCTAAACGCCGCGCACATGGTGAAACACCGCGCACACAAAAAATGAAATACTACTTCGGAGCCAGGCAGAAATATAATTTACGGGCAACTTTTGACATTGTTTGCCCGCCATCTATCAACACAGCCAGATTCTACCAGCTGGCAAGGGAGGGAAAGGGAAAGGAGGGAAATGAATCATACTCTTCCCCACCATCATTTCGAACGTGGAACGTTGATCACGTTGGGACCCACATATCTCCTTGTAGTCTGTTCATCTGGCTATGTATAAACTCAAGTATGTGCGAATAAGTCAAAATGCCTGGCTGTAGTTGCTAAGGAACTGCAAAGATTTCCCAGAAATGGACAAAGGTAAGTGTTGTTTTCATTACTGAAATCTTTCAAAGGCATTGGACTTCATACATTTACTCGTGATGTGTCATAAAAATAAAAGGAAGGGTAACAACCTTCCTGTATACAGTACTATAAAATCCCTCCTGGCCAGAGGCACAAAATCCTTTTACCTGTAAAGGGTTAAGAAGCTCAGGTAACCTGGCTGGCACCTGACCAAAAGGACCAATAAGGGAGAATTTGTGCCTTGGGGAGGTTAAAAACTAAGCTGGTAGAAATAAGCTTAGGGGGTCTTTCATGTGGGTTCCTATGTCTGTATCCTAGAGTTCAGAGTGGGGAGGGAACCCCAACATGATATTTTACCATTTTCCCATGTTTTTTTGCTGCAGATGCATGGACGTGATCGGAGCTATGCACAAACTTCCAGTATCCTGATCTGAACGATCTCCTGTTTGCCCTATTGTCAAGTCAAGCTGTTAATCGCATTGAAATAGTAGCCATATAATAAAAGTATTAATTTTAAATAAACCCAGCTGAAAGTCCAGCTGAAAAGCAGAGGAGGCAAGCGCTCAAACCCGGAAGAAATCAAGGTACTTATTGACAGTGTCTTGCTGGCTATTAAAATGAACAGCTCGATGCTTTCTGTTCAGTATATTAATGACCATATGGGAAAGTATGTGTGTATACCAGCAAGCTGGAGAAGTAAAAATTATGCTTTTGAATTTCTTGAAATTATCAACTGCATTGTTCAAAATGACCTCATGCATGAAATAGCATCTGCAATGTTTCATACTCTAGCTGTTGATGAAAGCACTGATATATCCATTAACAGATACTTGATACTCTACTTTAAATATAGATCCATAAATTCTGCAGACTATAAAACTTCATTTGGTGGACTATTACGATTGCAAGAATGTGATGCTGTTTCAATAGTGTCTGCAATCAAAGAGCTTTATATAAAACACCAACTTGATCTAATGAAAATGGTGATGTTCACATCTGATGGTGCCTCTGTGATGTTGGGCAAACTCAGTGGCATGGTGTTTCAGCTGAAACATGATATTCCACACTTAGTCTAGCAACATTGTGTTGCACACCGGGAAGACTTGGGGATTTCCGATGCATGGAAAGAGGTCAAGCTGATAAGAGACATTGAAACCTTAATGAGAACTGTCTACACGGTGTTCTGTCAGTCATCCAGGAGAAAATGCAAATTTCAGGAAACAGTGGATGCTTCTGAGTCAGTGGCTTTCAGGCCACTCAATGAAGTGCGCTGGTTATCTAGGCACTTTGCACTTTGAGCAATTATTCGCAACTATAATCCTCTTCTGGAATATTTTGAGCAAGACAAAGATACTAATCCAGTTTCTAAATGCTGCCACAAAAAGCTGAATACCATGGAATACTGAATAACATTAGAAGTTTTGAATGATGTTTTGTCGGAGCTGGCTTTACTATCAATGCTGCTCCAGAAATGGGGTCTTACACCTCTTGAAGCATTTCACTTTGCCTGAGGTAAACTGATAATCATTTATTGATATTTGTTAGGAAAATTTTAAATTTAAAACACAAAGTCTTGTTTTTCTTTTTTTACTAATGATGTCTCTATCTGAAAACCCATATAAAGTGACATAATGGCATACTTATTAAATTGTCTTTATTATATGTTTATCAAAATCTTTAGATTCATAGATTCATAGATATTTAGGTCAGAAGGGACCATTATGATCATCTAGTCTGACTTCCTGCACAATGCAGGCCACAGAATTTCACCCACCACTCCTAAAAAAGACCTCACACCTATATCTGTGCTATTGAAGTCCTCAAATTGTAGTTTGAAGACCTCAAGAAGCAGAGAATCCTCCAGCAAGTGACCCGTGCCCCATGCTACAGAGGAAGGCGAAAAACCTCCAGGGCCTTCCAATCTGCCCTGGAGGAAAATTCCTTCCCGACCCCAAATATGGCGATCAGCTAAACCCTGAGCATATGGGCAAGATTCATCAGCCAGATACTACAGAAAATTCTTTCCCGGGTAACTTGGATCTTACCCCATCTAAAAACCCATCACAGGCCATTGGGCCTATTTACCATGAATATTTAATTACCAAAACCATGTTATCCCATCATACCATCTCCTCCATAAACTTATCGAGTTTAATCTTAAAGCAAGATAGATCTTTTGCCCCCACTACTTCCCTTGGAAGGCTATTCCAAAACTTCACTCCTCTGATGGTTAGAAACCTTCGTCTAATTTCTAATCTAAATTTCCTAATGGCCAGTTTATATCCATTTGTTCTTGTGTCCACATTGGTACTGAGTTTAAATAATTCCTCTCCCTCTCTGGTATTTATCCCTCTGATATATTTATAAAGAGCAATCATATCTCCCCTCAACCTTCTTTTAGTTAGGCTAAACAAGCCAAGCTCCCTGAGTCTCCTTTCATAAGACAAGTTTTCCATTCCTCGGATCATCCTAGTAGCCCTTCTCTGTACCTGTTCCAGTTTGAATTCATCCTTCTTAAACATGGGAGACCAGAACTGCACACAGTATTCCAGGTGAGGTCTCACCAGTGCCTTATATAACGGTACTAAAACCTCCTTATCCCTACTGGAAATACCTCTCCTGATGCATCCCAAGACGACATTAGCTTTTTTCACAGCCATATCACATTGGCAGCTCATAGTCATCCTATGATCAACCAATACTCCAAGGTCCTTTTCCTCCTCCGTTACTTCTAGTTGATGCGTCCCTAGCTTATAACTAAAATTCTTGTTATTAATCCCTAAATGCATGACCTTACACTTCTCACTATTAAATTTCATCCTATTCCTATTACTCCAGTTTACAAGGTCATCCAGATCCTCCTGTAGGGTATCCCTGTCCTTCTCTAAATTAGCAATACCTCCCAGCTTTGTATCATCTGCAAACTTTATTAGCACACTCCCACTTTTTGTGCCCAGGTCAGTAATAAAAAGATTAAATAAGATTGGTCCCAAAACTGATCCTTGAGGAACTCCACTGGTAACCTCCCTCCAACTTGACAGTTCACCTTTCAGTAGGACCCGTTGTAGTCTCCCCTTTAACCAATTCCCTATCCACCTTTCAATTTTCCTATTACATGTGTATAGAATGAAAGGTGAAAGTGGACACCAACTGGCAGAGGCCTATGGACTGAGAATGATCATGATTAATATGTGCTTGATATATGCTTGTGATTGTCTATAAAAAGATCATAACGCGTAATGCTTAAAACTAACTTCTGCTTCATGAAGAATGGTTAAATTTCCTTTTTCTAAGTATTTAAAAATGACATTTATAAAATAACATAGTATAAAACTATTATTATCTCAAATTGCAAATTAAAACTTTTTAAATGTATATGCATTTTACTCTCTTGGGTGCATTTGCCTCATGGAGCACAAATTTGAACTCTGCTTCAAAAATTTGCACAGAAGAAATTTTTTGCACACACGGCCTGTCAAAAATTAGAGGGAACATTGGTAGGCATCTAAAAGAAGTGACAAGATTTTCAATGTGTTCAGCACTTTGCATCTTCCACAAGTACAATAAGAGCTTTTGGGTTCTCAACGCTTATGGGTAATGAGCACATTGCAAAATTTGACCTTATACGTTTTGCTGTAAAGCTTGTGGAAATTCAGATATCTGCTTAAACCTAACCCATACCTAAGCAACAAATTGTTCTGCTTCATCTAATTGTTTGGTGAGTAATTGATATGGTGAGGACGTATGGCAGCAGTAACACAAGCTACCATTGATATAACCATGCTGCTGCATTTATAAATAACTTATGTCGCCACTGTAAGTGAAAGAGAGATCAAAATAGAGTCATTCTCATGTGCAGTTGCTCCTTTAGAATAATCTGGAACAATACAGTAACTCTATGGAGAAGATTTGCTTCTTTAACACCTCATATACTGTAAGAGGCCAAATCTGAGCTGTTATTCTACTTACTATAAATGGGCAATCTGCTTTTTTGGAACATCTTCCAACTGATTCATTATAATGATAGACAACGGGAAATGCTGCTGCTTAATCAGGACTGTATTAGTGTAGTAGTTTTACATGGGAGACAGCATAGTCCAATGGACAGGGTACTGGAAGGGAATTTTGGAGACCTGAGTTCTCTATTCAAAGCTCTGCCACTGACTATCTTTACAGCCTGAGGCAATTAAGTCACTTAACCTCCCTGCATCAGAGTCCCATGATGTTTAACATAATAATGATGATTATTACTTTCCTTTGTATCATGGTTTGAGAATGTGGTATGAAAAAATACTTAGTAGAATTACCATTATCATCTTCCCATACATACTGCTACTGTGAGGGACATGTTCCTCCCCAACTTTCTTACCTTTTTACTGTCCTGCTAATGTTCCCTCTACTGGGACTGTAGGCCTATTCTAGGGTACGTACCTGGCCCCTGTACCAGTATCTGAGCACCTCCAAATTCTGAGTGCAGTTATCCACACAGTACCTGTTTAGGTAGGGCAGTGCTATTCCTATTGTACAGATGAAGAATAGCAACACGAAGAGCCCAAGGTCACAGAGAAAAAGCTGTGGTGGAGAAAGGAATTGAACATTGGTCTCTTACTTCCCAGACTCAGACCACTGACTCAGCCTTATTGCTTTGCTCTTTTCTCTCTCCTGATTCCTTTCTGCTGTATCTGCTCTCTGCCCCCACCTACCATTTCCCTGTCTACTGATCTATGTATTTCAGTGCATCAGTCACAATATACAGGCACAAGATACAATAATTTTAAGCTTCGGTGTGATTCAGGACAGTATTTGTAGTTGCACCATGGGTGAGGTTAACTGCCATTGACTGTTCCCTGTTGGGTGGGGTACTAATGAAATAAACTGGACTCAGCAGCCAGATTGTTGCTACCTTCATGTGGGAATTATGTGGTGGGGCTGGTGGCAGCTAGTCTGAGAGGGGAATTCTACTTAGCCACCTATTGCACCAATGTGAGATTAAAGTATTTTTATTTCTCTCCATATTGTGCAGATGAATACAGGAGAGGTTAAAGCAAAGGTCATTAGAGAGCCCATTGCACTTTTCCTAAGAGTAGGAGTGTTAGATGAAATTCCTTTCAGTGGTGCCAGGATTTCATCCGTTGTATTCTGGCCAAACTGCCACTCAGTTGCTTACAATTTTTTACTTTAATTTCCCTTTCAGTTTCAAATGGCTGTAGTATTATTTATCTCCTATACTAAAATTGTTGGATCATATTAAAGAAGTTCTGTATTAAAATCCCAAATGAGTTTGATTCCCCATAGTTTAAATTCCAGGGTATTACTAATTAAGAGGTCTCTTGGTTTTTGGTACTGTTTCTCTCCCTCTATGTGTGAAACTTGCAAGCTGCTAATTGTGTTAGTACATTCTAAGACAGAGTCTGTTCTCAAAGCAATTCACAGAGAGAGAGAGACTCAAAGCAATACTCTGTAACAACAGAAACAGCACCCAGAGACTCCCCGCCCTTTTGTTGTATTAACAATTGTGATTAAAATCGAGATAGAGGATGTATGTGGATGGATGCTTGGTGTGGATAATAACTGAATGATCAGGGAGGTGCCAGCCTAAGAATCCAGTGTCCATCAGCTGAAGAAGGCGTCAAGTGGAAATAACCAGAGGACCACCCCCACCGGAGGGCAGACTGGAATCCACCCAACAGCCTCAAGAATGGGAGAACCAAAGAACAAGATAACATCTAGCAGCACAGAGCCATCAGGAATGTGCTATCTGCTGATTGATTCAGCAACAGCATGATGAATCAATTCCCATAGACTGGCATAGGAAGAAATTCCTATAAAAATAGACTCTAGAAAGTGAGAACTTTGGGGAACTCTGATTCTGCAAACCAACTTCCAGGAGCATCAGATGAGCATCTGACAAGGCCCTGCTCCCTCCTTATGTCCAGACCACCTGGCCAGTGGCTTGGCATGAACAACTCTAAGGCTGGTAACTATAACAACCTTGCAGAACCTGTGTGTGTGTGTGTGTATGAATGAATGAATGTGTGAGTAAATATGAGATTGAATGGAATGTTATAGCTGTAACTAACTGCTTACTATGATTCTTTCTGTATTCACAATAAATGTGGTATTTTGCCTTTTTCCCTTTAATAAGATCCTGCTGGTTTTTATTTTATTGGTACAACAAAATGTTGTGTAATGTTGCTGTGAGCTGTTAAACATCTGCTATGTTCCACCCCAGAGACAGATAGCTGTATTCCAGTGGTGAGTGGCTTGATCCCTGTATGTCTTTTACCTATCTCACAGAGCTAGAATGGAACTTATATTGTTGATGTTTATAAAGTGCTTAGAGCCCTTGGATGATAGGTGCTATATAAATGCAAAAGTATGAGCATCATTATAGCACACTTTTCTCAGCCCATCAAAAATAAAGGTGTTACTTTATTTTTAGACACTTTAGACCGGGGGGTGGGAGGTGGCTATTTTCTAGTAGCAATTTTTCCAATAAATAATTGTAACACGCAATGTATGCTTGTTATGAGAACATTAACTTTTCTAAGAGTATCCTCCATATTGCTTTTTAATATATATTTTAAATACAAGGGAGCCTGTGGCAAAAAAAATATTAAAAACGATCAGGACTCCATTAATAACTGTAAAAGAGTTATTGAATGTCGTTGTAACAGGGAGCACAGAGCCAGTGCACGCTACAGCCTTACACGCACACAAAGAAAACAAAGGATATCTACAGGAGGTCCGCACCAGGAGTTATACATGAAGCATGACACCAGAATTGTGTGCGCATCAATGTACAACACTGCCATTATACTTCCTAAGATTCCAAAGATTCACATTCTATGTTGTCTATGACTCACTAAAATATATCCTGTTTGAATGTAAAGATATTATTGAAATCAATACCATGAATTATTGCTATCCATGTAGGATGGGGTGTCCACCCCACACTTTCCCTGAAGGGGTTGATGGAGGCCAGGTGGGCCAGTTAACCTATTAAGCAGCAAAGAGGGGAGATATAGGCTGGGCAGACAGTCTTGATTAGAAGGAAGCTCACCTGAGCAGAGGTGTGCTGGGCTCGTATAAACCCAGAAAGTTGGCAGCAGCAAGGATAGCTGGAAGGAAGGTTGTGGTCAGTCTCTGCTTAGTAGAAAGGGAAAGAGGGAACCCACAGAAAGAGTAGGACCCTGAGTGTTGGCCCAGAAGCAGGGTGTACCCTGAAGAGACCAGGGTGGAGAAGAGAGCCTGTGGGAAGCAGCCCAGGGAGTAAGCAGGAAGGTTGGAGACTGAACAAACCTTAGCTGTGTGTTGTAGGGTTCCTGGGCTGGAATCCAGAGTAGAGGGTGGACTGGGGTTCCCCTACCCACCACTAGGAAAGTGACACTGCCAGAGCAGTGAACTGGAAGACTGCCTGGGTCACTGTGGGAGTGAGAGAGACTTTAAAGGACTATACCCTGGAAGATGGGGATGCTGAGTGACCTGGCTGCAGAACCAAGTTACAAAGAGGACGCTGTGGGTCCTGTAGCAAGAGGGAGGCCACAGGCTGACAGGGAGATGGCATGCAACTGCAGGAAGGGGCCTTGCCTTCATGGAGCTATTCCCCAGAAAGGGATCTGAAGACTTGACATGAGGCATAGGGGATCATGAAGCAATTCAAACCTATGTCCTCCTCTCCAGTCTTAATTAACATCAAAAACATTTTTGTGCTTGTTTGGCCTTTACACTGGGAAAGGTCAAGTAGCGCAGTTTGTGCTGTCGGCATGTGTGTTTATAATACACGTAGTGTTGTTTCCCGAACAGACATACCAATTGTCCATTTAAGGACTGATCCATCCTGAACTGGCTGGAGTGAGAGTTGATTCAGGCCTATTGTGTACCATTGTGATTGCGATTGCATTTTCGGAAGGACTGTACTTGGGAATTTTTAAAAGAAAATACGCAGCCTGCAACTTCTATGTGAGGGTTCCAAAGCCCTTGACAAACATTTCATTAAGCCTGAAGCAGTATTGTTACATATAGGGTGAGTTGGATTTTTCAAAAGTGCCTAAGGGAGCTAGTAGCATAAGTCCCACTGATTATTTTTTAATGGGACTTTTGCTCTTAATTCCCTTAGGCACTTTTGAAAATCCCAACATGAATACAAAGGAAACTGTGGCCTATAGGTTTGTTCCACAGAATTTAAAATGTTGCCTTAACTCCTAATTCTTTCATCCATCTTCCTCTACCTCCTCTTCATCATGTCTCGTCACACCACTCCCACTTTTCTCTCCCGAGCACACTGCTATCACCCTAGTTCCACACCTCACTCAGGGAAAGGGAAGAGGAAACCAATTGACCAGACATCTCTTAGGCATACTGATAGGTGTGTCTATGGGATTGATCCAGTTACCATTAATGTAAATGAAAGAATTCCCACTGACTCCAATGAGAACCAGATCAGGTCTTTTTGCGCTTCCATGTTTGAGTTCACGTTTGTCTTGTGCGCAACTGTATAAACATTTATAGTCTCACAAATAATGACCCTTCAAGTCATGCACATACAGCAAAACACAAATCTCTCCAACAAAACCTGCATAGATAGCAAATCAGTGTAACCACATGCTCTTGTTACTGTTGCATTGTGATCCTTCGCCTACTACTTTTGTTACTCTCACTTTCTGTGTCTTGTCCAAAATGAAGGTTAGAATGTGTAAGCAGCACCATCAGAAGAGGCTTTTTGCTTTAGAAAGACACAATTCCTTCCCCTTGCTCTTCATGGGGTAATAATTTTCCAACAGCAAATAACACACCCATGCTGGCTCCATCTATTCCCCACCTAGCTGCTCCAAGGTGGGCACAATGCCCACTAACTGTGGCATGCCTGGACCTAAGGATCAGATAACTCATACAGGCGTGTAGTCCAAGTTACAGTCTAGCCTTAAGGTTATTTTAGGCCTCATCCTCCTTTCACCTGGTGTATTCATTTACACTTGTGCAAGGCAATTGGGAATCAGGCCTAGAGTCTAGAATGAAGATGCTAAGACAATCATAATACAACTTCTTGAATGACTTCAGTATTACCAAAGCGCACACAGTATTCTTCCACCTTATACTCTAGTATTGTAAAATGTGTGTTCCTAGACACAGCCTTTTTAGACTATACTACTAATGAGAAATAATGAAACACTGAAGTTTCTTCCTTCCTTCCGCAGTTCCTTATTGGAGGCACCAAACCCCCTGCATTACCATATTCCCTTCAGAGTCATAGGACAGAGTCTGGCTTACTAACTTCCTGGCTAATGGATCTTTGTACACAAATTAGGCTTATAGGGTTTTATCTTTCCCTAGGGAGAATATTGCTGGATTATGTATGGTTCTTCTCTTTTCCCTCCCCCCTTTATCTATTATTTATAAAACAAAACATTCCTGTTGCTTCCTTCTGAAAACATAGTTATTCCTGGCATCAGTAAAAGGCTTTTGTCAGTGTAATAAATGACCAATTCCTGTATGTTTTCCAAGCTAATATGTTACAGAAATACATGTTGGATGTACGACAAGTTGTGTTTTAAGATCTAATTTGATTTGGCACAATTGATTCAGGATATTAGATATATTTCATAAAGCATACAGTTTTTACTGGTGTACCCAAGAAATGTTTGGAGACAGCATCAAAACTCAATTCATTTTGTTCCTGATCCACCAAGACTACTTCATCCATCACCCTATTCTCTTTGTCAGCATTAGGACCTGTTTTGCAACTCATAATAAAATGCCAACTTATTTTAATAAAATATTGATATTAACAATAACAATTTGGATTTAACATCTTTACCAGAGCAACTCAAAATGTAAGTAAGCTTCATATCCCTCATGTGACATAGGTAAGAATTTAGTAACTAGTTTATAAATTGGTGACATACTAAACATTACATAAGGAGTGAGAGACAGAGTTGTCACTAGCAGCCATGGGATGAAAATTGCCACTGACTTCACCTAGGCCAGGATTGCACCCCATGAGTCCCCCAGCTGAAAACACAAGATTACATTCCCTCCCTTATTAGTGGAAGCATACCTTTCTAGTGAGGAACAGTGTGATGGAAAGCTTAAACTGCATTATAATGTTTAATCACTAGGTAGTGCTATATGAAAAATACTGGAGCTCTTCTTTACCGAGTGCTGGAGGTAGTCTGTGTTCTTTTGTTTACAATAAAGTTGTTGTTACTAGTGTCTATCTTACCTCTGTCACAATTTGACTAACCTGAGATGGTGATATAGAAAAACAATAAAACTGCAGAATATCACCAAAATGTGACCGTTTCATGCCCCAGAGAGCTTTAACTTCGGCAGACCATCAGACTGGCCTGATTGGAAGGAGCTGTTTGCACGTTTTCACATCACAATTAAACTCCATGAGGAGTGTGGGGAGGTGCAGGTTACTTCCCTATTCTATGCCATGGGCAGGAAAGCTGAACATATCTTTAAATCCTTTGTCTTTAGAGACGAGAGCCCCCAAGAACAATTATGGTGTGGTACTGGCTACGGTTGATGAACTTTTTATACCTCAGCATAACTTGGTTTATGCGTGGGTGATTGGATGTCCTGATTTTATAGGGACAGTCCTGATATTTGAGACTTTGTCTTATATAGGCACCTATTACCCCTGAACCCCTGTCCTGATTTTTCACACTTGCTACCTGGTCACCCTATGCTGGGGTGTCTGTGGAATCTTTCATAAGATGACATTGCAGAAAACTTATTTTGAAGACATAAAGGAAGAGGACATTAGAGACAGAGTAGTGACTGGTATTTTAGACAGTGGACTGTCAGAGAAACTGTAAGTGAAGAGAGATTAAATCCTTCACAAATCGATAGAAATAGCAAGATAACTGGAGAGGATCAAAATCAAAATAGAGAGACCAGTGGGTCACCAGAAAGAAACCTAGAAAAAAGTGACTTAGAATCATGTTAGAGATAGCACAGCTGCAAAAAAAACAAAAACAAAAACAAAAAAACAAACAAAAAAAACCCATCAAAAACAATAAAAAAACCCTGTAATAAATCCTAAAAGGCAATATGGGGTAAGCCCCAGGCAAAACACAACACTTCTCAGACTAGATGCACAAGTTGTGGGATAAATCACAGTCAAAGAAGTGATTGCCCAGCTAAAGAAGTCAAATGCCAGCTAAAGTACAGCAAAAAAATGGACATTTTGCCACTGTCTGCCACACAATGGCAGAATGGGAAGTGCCCACTGAGCATCTAGAGCCATTTTTGTGGGATCAATCATGTATAATGGCCCAGCCTGGAGAGTGGAACTGTATCTGTGGAAAAACTGTTAATTTTAAAATAGATTCAGGTGTAGATGTAACAGTCATATCAGAAGGGACTTTTACTTACATTCAGCCCCTCCTGGAGCTGAAACAGTAGATACTGTCCTAAATAGTCCTGGCAATATTTTGAACTGCGTTGGACAATTTTCCAAGGAAACAACCTTGAAACAACAAAGACAAAAGCTTTAATTTTAATGTGTATGTGGTTAGAGGAGCAGAGGCTGTCAATCTCCTCTGTCGTAGTGTGGTTGTCATAATAGATCTAGTGAAAAAGATGGAAGAAGTTAAAGGAATATTTGGTGCTAGTGGACTTTTGAAAGGAGATCCAGTAGAAATAATCTTAAGAGACAATGCTGAACCATACACCCACAGAACATACACCCCACAGAATTCCTATACCTTTACTTTGTAAAGTAGAAACTGAGTTAAGGGGAGTGGAAAAGAATGCCAACTCCATGTTGCACACTGATAGTGTCTGTTACAAAGAAAAATGTGAAAATAGGAATCTGTGGATTTTAAAAGACTTAATGAAGCAGTAGTGAGAGAAAAATATATCTTCCCAACACGAGAGAATTTCCTCCCTAAAGTGTTAGGAGCTACTATATTATCCAAGCTAGATGCATCAAGTGATTTTTTGCAAATCCCTTTAGTCAAAGCGTGCTTGTCAAGGTTCCTTCCTCACTCTGAACTCTAGGGTACAGATGTGGGGACCTGCATAAAAACCTCCAAAGCTTACTTTTACCAGCTTAGGTTAAAACTTCCCCAAGGTACAAATTATTTTACCCTTTGCCCTTGGATTTCCACTGCCATCACCAAACTTTATCTGGGTTCCTGAAAAAACAGAGTTTGGACACATCTTTCCCCCCAAAATCCTCCCACCCCTTGCACCCCACTTCCTGGGGAAGGTTTGGTAAAAATCCTCACCAATTTGCATAGGTGACCACAGACCCAAACCTTTGGATCTTAGAACAATGAAAAAGCATTCAGTTTCCTTACAAGAAGACTTTTAATAGAAGTAAAAAAAAGAATCACCTCTGTAAAATCAGGATGGTGAATACCCTACAGGGTAATTAGATTCAAAACAGAGAATCCCTCTAGGCAAAACCTTAAGTTACAAAAAAGACACACAGACAGGAATATTCATTCTATCCAGCACAGCTATTTTCTCAGCCATATAAAGAAATCATAATCTAACACATACCTAGCTAGATTACTTACTAAGTTCTAAGACTCCATTCCTGTTCTGTCTCTGGCAAAAGCATCACACAGACAGACACAGACCCTTTTCTTTTCTCCCTCCTCCCAGCTTTTGAAAGTATCTTGTCTTCTCATTGGTCATTTTGGTCAGGTGCCAGCGAGGTTACCTTTAGCTTCTTAACCCTTTACAGGTGAGAGGATTTTTCCTCTGGCCAGGTAGGATTTTAACAGGGTTTTACCCTTCCCTTTATTTTTATGACAGTGCTAAACTGACTTTATTCATTACAGTCTTTGGGAGATTTTGCTTTTAAAGATTACCTTTCTTGATTACCAATGATTACCAATGAATTTTTCCCAAGAAAGGCAGCAGAGCTGCTAAAGAACCTAAATGGGATTGTTTGTTTTTACAGATTGATTTTTTAGTATACAGGTCATCAAGGGAAGAACATGACAAACTTTCAGTGAAGTTCTAAGCTTAATCAGTGAGTCTGGGCTCAAGTTAAATAAAGAAAAGTTTGTTTTCTGCCAACACCAAATTGAATTTTTGGGACAGATAATAAATAAAGATGGAATTAGTCCTAGTCCTACGAAAGTAAAAACAATTAGAGAATTGAATGCACCAACAAATGTACCAGAACTGAAATGTATACTGGGGATGGTAAATTATCTTGGATGATACCTGCAAGACCTCTCTACAGTGATGAAACCAAAGAATGAACTATTAAGGTCCAATACATCCTGACTATAGGGGGCCAATCAGGAGACCACCTTCAAAAGGGTAAAATAAATTATCTCCTCTACTCCAATTTTAAAGTCCTATGATGTAAATAAACTCACAATGGTCAGTGCTGATGCCAGTAGCTATGGTCTTGGTGGTGTATTTTTACAGTTACATTGTTCTGAGTGGAAGCCAGTTGCATTCTGCTCTCGTACACTTACAGAAGTAGAACCAATATGCATAGATTGAAAAGGAGTGCCTGGCAAGTATGGTATGCAAAAACTTATTCAGATATCTGTGTGGGTTGGGTTCCTCTAAACCAATAACTGACTATAAGCCTCTTGTATCTCTCATCAACGGAAAAAACATGGATCAAGCACTGCTGAAATATCCATGTCTTTTGATTAGGCTAATACGATTTAATTCAATTGCTGGATATATTCCTGGTAAAAAAATTTGGTAATACCAGACACCCTATCATGGAGTCCAGGACCAGACTCAAGCACCTGTTGGCTAAAGGAAGATATAAAGGCTCACGTGGATGCTGTAGAAGTTTACAGGACAATGTCAGGTAGGAGACTATACCTACCACAAAAAACAAATCTAGCAGATAACTAGAAACTTCTTGAAGTTGCTTATGTTTGGGCAGGATGGCTCAAGTATCTAAAGAATACTATGGCCGTGGCAAGATGTGACTTTGATGTATACAGGCAATGGACTAATGATTAAAGATTATTGTATTGTCATCCCAAGCACTTTGAAAGGAAAAGATTTAGACCTAATATATGAAGGACATCAAGGACTAGCTGAATGGCATGAGTGAGCCAATCAGTCAGTGTGGTGGCCTGGAATCCATAATAACATAAAGAATAAAGTTTCTTCATGCAAACATTGCAAAACTAACAGACCAACACAATACAAAACATCTCTAATAACAGCACCTGTACCATACAGGCCCTGGAAGAAGCTAGCAGCAGATTTATGCAAATTCAGAAGATATTATTACCTAGTTGTGGTGGTTTATTTTTCTAGATATATTAAAATAATATATTTGAAAGATACAATATGTCAGTGTTATTGAGAAATTAAAGAGCACATTTACCCATTTTGGTATTCCAAAACAAGTATTGACAGGCAACAGACTACAATTCACCATAGCTGAGTTTAAGTAATTCCAAACAAAATAAGATATGACTAGATCTACACAAAGATCTGTACAAACTACCAAGAAAATATTGAAGTAGGAAGATCCATTCCTTTTGTAACCCACATGCTTAATAAGGAGATATCTCTTTAAGAGATTTAGAGTGGAGAAGTGGGGGAGGAATTAATTGAGTTGTCTGGATCTAGGGTGACCAGATAGCAAGTATGAAAAATCGGGACAGCGACTGGGGGGTAATAGGAGCCCATATAAAAAAAATCCCCAAATATTGGAACTGTCCCTATAAAGTTGGGACATCTGGTCACCCTATCTGGATCATGCACAATTAGCATTCCATGCCCAGAAGTTTCTGGAATTGGGTGTGGCTGTTCTGGGTATGCTCAATAGACTCCCTATAACTGAACTCCATTGAGTAGACTCCATTGAGAGTGAGTAGTTAGGGTAGCTGCTTTACAAAAGGATATGTGACCTGCATGGGTTTGGAGAAGCTCAGCCACAGGTGCAGAAAGCAGGCTGCTTTCCCCTAACTGAAGCATTTTGCAGCAGGTTAGTGTTAATAATAACTTTCCAACACAGGGAGACACTGGTAGTGTCAGTTATAGAAAGAAAATTTAAAAGGGAAAATATGATAATGGACTATTTACCTAAATAACTCAACTGTTATTCGCAAAAAGAAAAGGAGTACTTGTGGCACCTTAGAGACTAACCAATTTGAGCATAAGCTTATGCTCACGAAATCTTATGCTCAGATAAATTGGTTAGTCTCTAAGGTGCCACAAGTACTCCTTTTCTTTTTGCGAATACAGACTAACATGGCTGCTACTCTGTCAACTGTTATTGGAAGGCAAACAACTGTACTGTTTCTGGTGTCTTGGTGAACTGTAGTATTTATTGACAGTGTCAAAAGGCAATGACTATATAAACGATAATGATCAGAGACAACTCATTACAGGAATTTATATTTCCTTGTGAGAATGAGCACACATTCAATACCAAAATATAGCTTCTTTATTCCTTCTTTAGTTTTTTTAAGTGAAATTGATATAGTTCTTTCCACAGCTAGATTGGTAAGTATGGGAAGAATATAGAAAAGGTCAAGGGATACCACATGTTTATCAATATTTTATATTGTTAATCAAAACAAGAGAACCATTAAATAATACACTCAGAATTTTTCTTATCTACTAGCATGATAGTTAAGGTTAATTTAAATTGGCTACGTTCTGAATTTAACAAGGCAAGAAAGTAGGCTGATTTCAGGTCTATCCAAGTGTAGCAGAAAATCAAGGTTCTGAGAACACTTTATCAAGCTGAAGATTCACTGATTCCATTTTTAGATAAGTAATGTATTTTACTGACAAAAATCTAATCCTTCCAAGCCTAGTTATTTGTAAGAAAAATAGTAAAAACTATTAAAATATAAAAACAACCATACTCAACTACGGTACGTGACTTTATTCCACCATCATTTACACAGCTGGGAAGAGCTGGATTTATGTGTAACATATATTAGTGAGAAAACCATGTGGTTTTCTAGCTTTACTCTGAATTGTTTAAAATGAATTGCCACAAAACTTTCTTTCCCGCCATAGATAAGGTTTCTGTTTACAGAACACGTAAGGACCTAAAGAATGAGTTATGATGGAGACAATTCATAGATTCCATGTAGGTCTTCAGATCTTTGGCTATTTGGGATCTTTCTCCTTTCTAATTTAGAATCAGTTTGGGAAATATTTTTCCTTGTGCAACGCTGTTGAATGGAACAGTCTTCCTTTGACCTATGGTACAGACCCTTTGAGACACAAAAACGTGTCCTTGTGTCGTGGTTCATCAATTTCTGGTTTCCATAACAAAATGTGGTAACATCTGTCTGAGAATTGGTACGCCAGGCCCAGAAGACTTCCTTCAGAAGCACAAAGACAGATGGCAGGACAGTTGCACCCAATATTCAAAAGTTCATATAATGAGGGCAATCTCCTAAGAAGGTGACTGTTGGTATGTGGAGAAAACTCCCAGAAAGAGTACTGCAATAATATGTAATTTTGTTTCCTATATTGTATTGTGAACCTTGTTTTTACTAAGTGGCCCGAAGGAGTGCAAGTCTTTATGGAGAGACTTTGTTTATTTTAAACAGGCATCACAAAATAACTAGGCCCTGTTTCCCAAAAGAGGATTCTCTTCCTTGCCAGAAAATGGCCTCCTGTTGTTCACAGGAAGAACTGTGGAACTGAGCTTTGCTACACTCCAAATTCATATTAAGGAAACAGTGAACCTGTTGCCATTTCAAAGAAAACTGATTTTTCTCATTTTCTCTTTGTCCCACAAGGAAAATATCTTTTATGAACACCTGGTAATCTCTCATTAATGAGACTTTGTGCCTGCCAAGAGTGTTTCTACCATTCCTAGCACTGTAACATATAGGTTCTCCGAAACACAAGGTAGGTTGGTGTTGAATCCCAAGAGATGATGCTTGTAATGGATACGTGGAAAATATTTGAGATGGGGGAAGAAGGAAAAAAAGGATATTTAATAAACTAACAAGTATTTTGTTAGGAAGGGAATGAAATATGTCACAAATAGTTTATCTACTGGAGTTTTAAAAATGTTTTTAAAAAGGATGTTGAAAGAAGCATTCTTAAAATGCCTTTTGACTTCTTAGTGGCATGGGACATAATTCCCACTGTCAGAATTGCAAGGCGACCTCTGTCCTAGGCCAACAGAGTATGTCCTAAATAAGACAGCCGCTAAATCGTATCTAAGCTACGCAAAGGGCTACTGGGGTTTAAATGGAACATGCTTCCAAATGAATATGTAATTAGAGTTATTATCATTAAAGAATATGAAATTTGACTCTGTCAAAACTTACAAGAGTAAATCTAGAAATGCTGTGTAGATAAAGCAAGGCAGTAGATACTTCAAACACTAGAGACAGCTTAGATGAGGAGAGAGGAGGAACGGACAATATGGTAGGGAAACTGTTACTCTTTGAGTTACCTTGGATAAAGAATCCAGTTTAATCCTACTAACTTTGTAGATTCCCTAGCCATCAGGGACCACTGTGATTATCTCATCTGACCACCTGTATAACACAGGCCATAGAACTTCCCCAAAATAATTCCTAGCGCATAGCTTTAGAAAAAGATGTAATCTCAATTTAAAAATGGTCTGTGATGGAAAATCCACCACAACCATTGACAAGTTGTTCCAATGGTTAATTACTCTCATTGTTAAAATGTTATGACTTATTTCCAGTCTCAATTGGTATAGCTGCAATTTGCAAGCATTGGATTGTGTAATACCTTTCTCTCCTAGCCTGAAGATCCCATTATTAAATAGTCCCCATGTAGATACTTATAGGCTGAACTGAAGTCACCCCTTAACCATCTTTGTTAAGATAGACTGAGTTTCTTTAATCTACCACTATTTCCTGTTTTTCCAATCCTTTAATCATTCTCATGGTTCTTCTCTGAACCCTTTCCACTTTGTAAACATCCTTCTTGAATTGTAGACACCAGAACTAGAGATGATATTCCATCAATAGCTGCACCAGTGTCAAATGCCGGGGTAAAATAACCTCACTAGTACTACTACTCCTCAAGGTTTCCCTGTCAGCCAAGAGTTGTATTAGCCCTTTTGGCCAGCTCAAGTTCAGCTGATTAACCACCATGACCCCCAAACCTTCTTCAGAGTTACCACTTCCCAGGATAGAATCCTCCATCCTATAAGTAGGGCCTACATTCTTTGTTCCTAAATTATACATTTGCATTTAGCCATATTAAAATACATTTTGTTTGCTGGGCTCAGCTTTCCAAGCTATCCAGATCACTCTGGATCAGTGACGAGACCTCTTCATTATTTACCACTCCTCTAAGTTTTGTGTTAACTGAAAACTTTGTCAGTAGTGATTTTATGTTCTCTTTCAAGTCATCAATAAAAATATTAAATCACAGAGAGCCAAGTACCAATCCTGTGTGACCTCACTAAAAAAAAACGCCCATTTGATGATGATTCCTCATTTCTAACACTGAGACCTGTCAGTTAGCCAGCCTTTAATCCACCTAATGTACACCATGTGGATGTTATACCATTCTAGGGTTTTTTAATCAAAATATCATGTTGTACCAAGTCAAAGGCTTTACAGAATTCTAAGTATATTACATCCCACAATTATCTTTATCAACCAAATTTGTTTTCTCATCAAATAAGATAGTAAGTTAGTTTGACAAAATCTATTATCACATATGACATTATTATATGACTACTTCTTGCTTGCTTCTGAAAAAAATACAACATTACTGCTGATGAGAATTGCTTCTTCCTTTGTCTACTCCATTTTGAAATTTTTATACTGAAAAAATGACAGATATCAGCACCTTTATTTTTTGATTCACACTGGACAGTCAACGATTCAATGGCACCAGAGGACTGCTTGCCAGATCTTGGACGATGATAACTTTTCTGAAGAAAGAAAGTTATTCTTTTGTGATGTTTAAGAGTTGAAGCACAAAGGATGTGTTACATCTAACTTGATTTGCTAGATCCTCTACCTGATTCTATGGACCATGGGTGAGCGTTTTTGTAAGTGCCTAAGGAAGTTTGGTCTCAGGCTCCCTTTGAAAGTCAAAATTGCATACAACTCTAATACGACACTGTCCATAGACAGCAGCAACTTGCTGATGCAGGCATTTTTCTCAGGTTTCAACTCTGTCTCTCAGGGGTTACTTGTGTGTACATAGTAGAGGGAGGCTAAGTTCCACTTGCCTGGAAAGAGAAAAGGAAAGATTTTTATAGAGCTAGTACCCAGCCAAACTAATTATTCAGTTCCTGGCTTCTCTGTAGAGACTGCCAATATGAACTAGACTGAGGCCACCAAGTCACTTCATAATCAAATACAAGCATTTTAAATGGTAACCGGATTTGAACCTTCAGCTGAAAGGTTCTATAGCTCCTTACCAAGCCCTTGAGCTCTACAGTCCCATAAAAATGAAAAAAGAAATCTATACACTTAGAAAATGTGAGTGATGTAAAAATAGGAAAACATGGGCTTTCATAGCTAATCTGTGAGAAGTGTTTACTACTCCTAGTAAAAGCACTCAAATAAATGTGTGGCAAAAATGCTAAATTCCATATGTGAAGAGGTGGGCAGTTATTTATTACTTACACCTGGGGAGCCATATGTTTGCATTGTTTGTTTGCAGACAAATAAAAGTGGCAAGACCTTGCCTCAAAGAGCTAACAATCCAGATTGACTAAATTATCATTTATCAAAGGAAATTAAACAAATTCTGAAAATGTTGTTCCAACACAACAGTGAACAGCTGAACATTATATTCATATTGGGCCTGTTCCAAAGCCCACTGAAGTCATTAGCAATCTTTTTCCTGGTGCAGAATGAGAAACATGGATTTGCAAGGACATTGTATATAGTTGATTCCAACAATGCGCACAAGAAAAAAGATTGTATCACATTGTTTAAATACTCTGTAAGAGAAAACCCTGTTATCCACCAACTCCAAGTAGAGTTCTTTATATACTGTAGTAAATAATAGTTCCCCAAAAATGTCTAACCAATTCTACAAGCAGCAAGAAAAATGAACTGATGAATGTCTGTAGTGGAATGGTACAATTTACCACTGTATTGGAAGTCAAGGGACAAAAACCAGCCGGTCAATCCAATAACTAAATAAGTAGCTAAAGAAGAAGAAACAAGTTTTCCAATTGCATATGGACAATTGGTTTCTGGTTTCTTTGCCAGCTGGGCTTTTATTTGTCAACAATATTAAAATAATTAATCTTGTATCTGAAATGTTTATGCAAACACCGGGCCAGATGGAAAAGGGACTATATGGCAGTAGCAGCTGGTGCCAAAAATAAGTTTTGGGGATAGGGTTGGGAATTAGATACCTGAAAAAATTCTCACCCCCTCCACACCCCAAAAATTACTCCTGGTCTTCCATCTAAATACTTTGGATCTCTTTCCCTTCTCTCAAATACATTCTGCCTCCCTCTACCTCAATCTTCCCCCACTTGATCCCCTTGTATTGTTCCTGAGGTGAAGATGAAGCTCTGCACATAAAACTGTTAGAGGAACTTCATTCCACATGTGCCTTTCTCCCATGACCTGTGTTAGCTGAAAAAGAGAACAGAGACCACTACTGATGAAGATTGTCAGTGCCTCCCTTAAGGAGGGAAGGTTGCTGCCTCCTCTTATGTAAGCTCTTGCAGGGCCTTTGCTCAAGAAGCTAGCACTGGATGTAGATGATCTGGCCACTATCAGCCTGCATCTAATTTTTCTTTTGGTTCAGATTAGTGGAAAGACAATCTGGTCTCAGAGACTAGATGGCTCAGACCTCCTTGTGGATTATCAGACTGGGTACTGACAAAAGCTTAGTACAGAAATTTCATAGTTCACATTTGTAGATGATCTGTTCCTGGTGATGAACAATGATCAGGTGTCCATGCTAATATTAGATATATTAGCTGCCTTAGATTATGAGATGTTCTTGATTTATCTGCTGCCTCTAGCAGATGTGCACGGGGCTGCTTTGGTGGTTCTCTTCCTTCCTTATAGAGTACTCGGAGTGATTTTGGACAACAGTTCTTCTTTCTCAGTAATAAGGTTCTACTGCATTCCACTTCATCACCTTTCCTGTTCAATGTGTGTATGGGAACAATAGAAGAGTTAGTAAAGAGATAAGAACTTGGGTGCATTCAGTGTGCTGATGACTTCACAGCTCTGCTTCTTTCTTCAAATCCATCCGATGCAGTCAAGAGCTGTACTCAATGTCTGGTTGAAATTGAGAGGTAGCTGTCTTTAGACAAGACAGAAGTAATGACAGCAAACCATTTATCACCAGAGTTCACAGTCTCAGTTGGGTTACGTTCTCAGTTAGGTTCACAGTTGATGGTAGAAATAAAACTGGCAGAAAAAAATTATGTATTTTCCACAATAACCTTTTCCTATCTTAGTTT
The DNA here is from genome assembly GCF_965140285.1 of Lepidochelys kempii. NCBI lineage: Eukaryota > Metazoa > Chordata > Testudines > Cheloniidae > Lepidochelys > Lepidochelys kempii. The sequence goes on from NC_136382.1 coordinate 39,745,653, forward strand.
GGCCAGAAGATTATAAACATTTCTTTTGGATGTGGACCTGGCAAGTGCCCTGGTGGCTGCAAAGGAAGGGTTGACAGGAATTAAGATATTGAGTTAAATAGTTACTACTCACACTCTATATTTGTGATCAGTTTAAAAGCATGGGTGTTAGAGGTGTATTTAGTACATCATTATCCATCATGCTTTGCTTGGTGCTTAGAGAACTAGAAACAATGGCTTTCTTGAACAACCGATGTCTTACCTGATAAGATTTTAGTTAGTTATTTTAACTAAAATAGACAACATAGCATGAAGACTTTGTTAAGATTATGTAAGCATCTTTATTTAAAATGTTAACAAAAGTTAAAAACTATAGTGATCCTACTTTGTGCACAATAAAATGGCCAAATTAAAGCCTATATTAAACACTAGAATACCATAGCAACAAGCAACAAGATCCTCAGCTAGTTCTAATTGGCATAGCTTTATGGACTTCAGTAGAGCGAGGGTGATTAAAAACAGCTGAGGATCTGGATTTCTGAAAAAATTATGATGAAAAAATTGAAATAATTTATTTGATGAATGTTGTTCATCTACCTATAGATTTGGTTAAGTAGTAGAAACAAATTATTTGTGAAAACATTATCTGATAATTGATGGAGAAAAAACTAGTTTTGATTATTATTCAACTAGCTCAACAAGAGAACAGCATGTTGAAGGAAGGAGATGACAATGGTTTTGTATTACAGAAGATTTGGGTGTAACACATATACAATTACAACTATATAAGTCATGTTACCTCTAAACAGAGCTCTATTCCATTCTACTTTTCTCATCTTAATATTCCAAAGGACACTATGGGCCAAACCTAGCCCCAGTGTAAGTGGGCACCTCTCCTTTGAAGTCAATGGATTTACTCTGTGACTGGATTTGACTTTATGCCTCTGGAAGACTTAGCCTGTCTCCACTTTTACTTGTGAGGACAGAGAAAAGACAAAAGAAATGACCAAATAGATATTATATATCTGGCTACTCCTGGGTTCCAAGAATAATACAATTCACTATACTCAAGGTCTAGCATCCACAGAGGAGAAAACCTGGAAATATTAAATTAATTAAGCTTGCCATATCTTTACTGTATCCTGGATGTGACCCAAGTAACTATAAACATATTTAAATATATCAAATAAATGTCTGGGTCATTAATATTTTTCAGATACAATCAAAGATGAAAACAGTTGCCCAGACCCAGTCCACCTCCCGAGACACTTGAAACCCAAACAAGCAAGACCCAATCGTATGGGTCAATCTATGCTAGACATTATGGCATCACAGAACCATTTAACTCACTGAGTTCAAACTCCCCTTTAACAAACCACTGTTGAAAGCAAAAGGCTGAGTGTCTAATTATCCCTGCTTCAACATCCAGCTCAGATACAATTTATTATTTGGATTACCTTAGCAGACTTACCAGCCTACAATATTCCTAGAACACAGAGGCCTAAAATTGCAGTTAGTACTCAGGCAAAATTTCCCAAACTATCCATAAAATCAGGGGGTGGATTAACCTGTGGCACAGGGCCTCAAAATGAGGAAAGTCTGGAAGAATGAAGGCTGTCAGTACAACTTTCCCTCTGATAGTCTGCCCACAAAAGGTCAGCACAGCCTGAAAAGTGGTGAGACGGCATAGCCTGAATGGCCGGTGGCTACCTCATTCACGACAGCCATTCGCATTCATCACTGCTGCAACCACTATGAAACTCCTGGCAGAAACAAGACCCGCATAACCTCCAACTAGGGTGGTAATGGAAAGATGACCTGCCTTCCTTAGGCAAAAAGGAAAGGAGTACTTGTGGCACCTTAGAGATTAACAAATTTATTTGAGCATAAGCTTTCGTGAGGGATGAAGTGAGCTATAGCTCATGAAAGCTTATGCTCAAATAAATTTGTTAGTCTCCAAGGTGCCACAAGTACTCCTTTCTTTTTGCGGATACAGACTAACACGGCTGTTACTCTGAAACCTTCCTTAGGCAGAATCCTCTCCACAGTACAACACAGGGTCATGCTAACCACACCCTGGGCCTCACGTCTTTTTAAAGAGTTTTGAAAAGAGTTGGATTTTGAAAAAATAAATAAATTCATTTAAAGGTTTTCATGAATTTTTTTTGGCTTTTGAGTAAAAATTTTGTCATTATGCTCTTTAATTTTTTTTAAAAAGCATCAATATTGAAATCTTTATTTTGATAGGGAAAAAAAACGTTCATTTTTAAACTCCCTCCCACCTGTTTCTTCTCCCTGTGGGGGAAAAAGAAAGCCAGGGGGAAAGTAGATAGTGCATTTAGACTTTTTCTTGACATATTTAGGAATGCTATCAATCATGGTAACATTAGAAGGCCATTTCTGCCACTAGGATGGGAAAACTCCTTGGAAAAAAATCCATAAAACCCCTACCTTGTCATAGGGGTAGTCTGACTTCTATATTTATGGGGGGCAGCTCTAGCCAGGCCAATGGGGCTGCACACAGAGGGTAAATTTCACACCTGCCTGAGGCTTGCAGTTTGAGAGGCAATGTCTCCCATACCCCACCCAAACTATGCCCATATACCTTATCCTCCTTCATATCTCTGATTCATCTTTGTTGTACTGCCTACAGAATTATGGCAGTTGATCCTGAGCAGGCAGGTGGTGAGCTTACTGTGCTAAATTTGCTCATTTCTTTGCTATCTCTTTCTCCCCCATCTTATTTGTTTCATCCACCTGTTGCATCTTGTCATATACAAAAACAGTAATTTATTTGGGACAGGAACTATCTTTATACTTGATATCTGTGCAACACCTTGTAGAGGTCTCCATCAGGGACTGATTGTGCAAGTAATTACATTGACTTTGGTGGAATGACATCATATTAAAATTACTGCAATGAGATTAGAACACTGTATTTTGGATTAAAAAGGAGCAAACAGTCTGAACGTTTGCCCCATCACTTATATGTGTGTGTGTTTGATAGATAGATATCTATTTCCTAAATTTCACTCAAAGTCAAAGTTGTTTGCAATTAGGGAGAAAAAAAATGTCATAATTTAAGGCAGCTAATATATCCACTAATATTGTTTTTCCCCACCAACTATGCATTGTCACTCTTATTCAAGTTGTGTAACTATCCACATAATAATGGAAATTCAATAATCTTTAAAAATGTGCCATTTTGAAAAAGTTTACCATTGCTAGTGGAACTTCCCATTCTCTAGATAGAGAATATTGCTGAAAATGAGGGGGAAACCCCACACCTTACTAAACTGTAGAACTTTTAAGCCTGTTCACTCTATTATTCAAAATAAAGGTGGTAGAAATGTGGAGTTAGTAAGGAAATCCATTCATATGCTTTGCATTATATTTAGCCAGCAGCAGCTGCTAAGCCATGGTTCTTCTCTTCCAAGGACACAAATATGATTTTACCAAGGGATGAGTCTGCCTTGTTTTCTCAGCTGTTTAGATTTTAGCATAATTTTTTTTCAGTCTGTTTTGCCCAATTGAGAGTACAGGAAGTGTGGTTTTCAATTTTTCTTCTTGTGTTCCTGCAAATCAAATTGCTATAGCTACAGCCAAAATAAAAGGCTTTAGGTGGTCAAGAGACTGATGACAGGGAAACACACATAAGATTCATGACTTTTAGGTTTGGAATGGAAGTGGCATTAGTGTGCTTTTTCCAGGATATGTGAAAAAGGGTATTGAGGTGGAAACTGTGTGTGTGTGTGTTCAGATTTAGTTGAAATCTTTTAAACAGGTAATTTTTATACCACCAGAATTGTTTACATAGAAAACAGAATTGTATTTTTCTAACTTGTCTGACCCTGCTGCTTTATGAAATATATTCTGCCATAGTACAATGCCCACCACCAAAAAGTAAGAATTTGCAGAGGGTTATCACAGGGTGTCATAAATATAAAGGGAAGGGTAAACCCCTTTGAAATCCCTCCTGGCCAGGGGAAAGCTCCTCTCACCTGTAAAGGGTTAAGAAGCTAAAGGTAACCTCGCTGGCACCTGACCAAAATGACCAATAAGGAGACAAGATACTTTCAAAAGCTGGGAGGAGGGAGAGAAACAAAGGGTCTGGGTCTGTCTGTATGCTGCTCTTGCCAGGGACAGAACAGGAATGGAGTCTTAGAACTTTTAGTAAGTAATCTAGCTAGGTATGTGTTAGATTATGATTTCTTTAAATGGCTGAGAAAAGAATTGTGCTGAATAGAATAACTATTTCTGTCTGTGTATCTTTTTTGTAACTTAAGGTTTTGCCTAGAGGGGTTCTCTATGTTTTTGAATCTAATTACCCTGTAAGATATCTACCATCCTGATTTTACAGGGGGGATTTCTTTATTTCTATTTACTTCTATTTTTATTAAAAGTCTTCTTGTAAGAAAACTGAATGCTTTTTCATTGTTCTCAGATCCAAGGGTTTGGGTCTGTGGTCACCTATGCAAATTGGTGAGGCTTTTTATCCAACATTTCCCAGGAAAGGGGGGGTGCAAGTGTTGGGAGGATTGTTCATTGTTCTTAAGATCCAAGGGTCTGGGTCTGTAGTCACCTAGGCAAATTGGTGAGGCTTTTTACCAAACCTTGTCCAGGAAGTGGGGTGCAAGGTTTTGGGGAGTATTTTGGGGGGAAGAACGTGTCCAAACAGCTCTTCCCCAGTAACCAGTATTAGTTTGGTGGTGGTAGCGGCCAGTCCAAGGACAACGGGTGGAATATTTTGTACCTTGGGGAAGTTTTGACCTAAGCTGGTAAAGATAAGCTTAGGAGGGTTTTCATGCAGGTCCCCACATCTGTACCCTAGAGTTCAGAGTGGGGGAGGAACCTTTACATGGTGGCATAGTGGTGGGATTAACCTGAAATCATTTTGAGATCCAGTTGAGACTTTTTGAACTAGAAATACAGATTTTAAAAAGGAATTTTTAGGAAGTCCAGAAAGCAGCTTTGAAACTGAAAGCAGCTTGGTTTCTCTCTGCTTTGTGGCCAAGCAGAGACAAAAGGGGATTATCTTGTGAATTGCAGGTTTTCTTTGCCTGGAGGCAGGGTACTTAACTCCTGCAGGGAAATTCACAGTCTTCCAACCCAGAGGTTTTTTTTTCTTTTCTTCCTAAAAGTAAATAGGGGGTGTGTGTTCTACCCATTTGCTTTTTCTTTGGGATGGGTAAGCAGGTTTCCAAGTAGTTGGAGGTTTTTTGCTTTAATTTGGGCCCAGAGCAGAGACAAGGGAATTGTCTTTTTCTGTAGGCTGACAATCACTATCAGAGAATAGGTATTCTATTCCAGCACAGCAAAATTTTACAGCCAAGTTTTGTTTGTTTATTTCTAAACCTCGGGTGTAAAGTTAGTTAAAAACAGAGAGGTTAGAATGGCCAAATCCTCAGCTCGACTACAGCTGGAATTAGCCAAATTTCAGGCTGAGGAAAGACAAAGGGAACATGAAAGACAGATAGAACTCATGCGGCTGAAGAAGGAACAAGAAAGGGAGACAGCGAGAGAAGCAGAACAACACCAAGCTGCTGCTCACAGGAGAGCTATGGAAGCAAGGGACAAAGAACTGGAGGAGAAGGAAAAAGAGAGGAAGTATGTGGAGGAGATGGAGAAGATAAAGGCTCAGCAGAATATCCCAACAAACCCTAGTAATCCTTCTCCAGGTACCACTTCCCATCCCAGAAAGTTCCCCACCTACAAGGCAGGTGATGATACTGAGGCCTTCTTAGAAAACTTCGAAAGGGCCTGCCTTGGGTACAACATCTCTACTGACCAATACATGGTAGAGCTGAGGCCACAGCTCAGTGGACCCTTAGCTGAGGTGGCAGCTGAAATGCCTAAAGAACACATGAACAAGTATGAACTGTTTAAATCCAAGGCGAGAGTCAGAATGGGGATAACACCCGAGCAGTCTCGTCAGAGGTTCAGAGCCCTAAGGTGGAAACCAGACATGTCATTTACCCGACATGCCTACCACATTGTGAAACATTGGGATGCCTGGATATCAGGAGCAAGTGTTGAATCTCCAGTAAATTTGCCCTTCCTAATGCAAATGGAACAATTCTTAGAGGGTGTTCCTGAGGAAATAGAAAGATACATCCTAGACGGGAAGCCCAAAACTGGAATCGAGGCAGGAGAGATTGGAGCCAGATGGGTGGAGGTGGCAGAGAAGAAGAAAACTGGTCAAAGTTGGAGCAGAGACCAGAAGGGACCAACCCAGACCACACCCTATTACCGGGGGCCGCCCAAAGCCTCACCTACCTCCCAAAGAACCCTCCAGACCCCTTATCGTCCCACCACCCCGTTCTCCAGCAACCCTCCTCGCCCCAGTGACCCATCAGCTGGACGATGTTTTAAGCGTAACGAGCTGGGGCATGTAAAGGCCAACTGCCCCAAGAACCCCAACAGATTACAGTTCATTGCACCGGAATCACACCAGAGGTCCACAGGCCCAGATACCTCCCAGATACCCTTGGAGCGGAGGGAAACTGTGAGTGTGGGCAGGAAGAAGGTCACCGCGTGGAGGGACACCGGAGCACAAGTGTCAGCTATCCATGCTTCCTTAGTGGACCCCAATTTAATCAACCCAGAGATCCAAATGTCGATTCAACCCTTCAAGTCCAACTCTTTCAATTTGCCTACAGCCAAGTTGCCTGTCCAGTACAAGGACTGGTCAGGAATGTGGACTTTTGCAGTCTATGATGATTATCCCATCCCCATGCTGTTGGGGGAAGACTTGGCCAATCACGTGAAGCAGGCCAAGAGGGTGGGAACGGTCACCCGCAGCCAGGCTAAACAAGCCGTGAGGCCTAGCTCTGTTCCGGAAACTTCTATCAGGACCCAGTCAGAGGTGATGGACCCGGACCCCAGGCCAATGTCTGCAACAGCAGTAGTGGATCCAGTCCCAGAGACCCAGACGGAACCAGTCCCAGAACCGGAACCAGCCAAACAACCAACACCAGACCCCGTGCCAGCACTGAATCCAGTACTTGCAACCTCAACACCAGAGGGCCCCACCGAACCTGAACTGGCAGCAGCCGATAACCCTACACAAGAGGCTCAGCCGGAGCCTGAATCCCAACATAGTGCACCAGCGGAGAGCAGTTCACAGTCAACAGAAACAGCTCCATCCCCTATATCGCTTCCAGAGGGACCAAGCCTATGTCCCCAATCCAATGAGGAACGGATGTCTCCAGCATCAAGGGAACAGTTCCAGACCGAACAGGAAGCAGATGAAAGCCTCCAGAGAGCGTGGACGGCGGCACGGAGCAACCCACCGCCTCTCAGCTCTTCTAATCGATCCAGGTTTGTTGTAGAAAGAGGACTTTTATACAAGGAAACTCTTTCTGGGGGACACCAGGAAGACTGGCATCCTCAGAGACAGTTGGTAGTTCCAACTAAATACCGGGCCAAGCTCTTGAGCTTAGCCCATGATCACCCTAGTGGCCATGCTGGGGTGAACAGGATCAAAGACCGTTTGGGGGGGTCATTCCACTGGGAGGGAATGGGCAAGGATGTTTCTACCTATGTCCAGTCTTGTGAGGTGTGCCAAAGAGTGGGAAAACCCCAAGACCAGGTCAAAGCTCCTCTCCAGCCACTCCCCATCATTGAAGTTCCATTTCAGCGAGTAGCTGTGGATATTCTGGGTCCTTTTCTGAAAAAGACACCCAGAGGAAAGCAGTACATACTGACTTTCATGGATTTTGCCACCCGATGGCCGGAAGCAGTAGCTCTAAGCAACACCAGGGCTAAAAGTGTGTGTCAGGTACTAGCAGACATTTTTGCCAGGGTAGGTTGGCCCTCCGACATCCTCACAGATGCAGGGACTAATTTCCTGGCAGGAACTATGAAAAACCTTTGGGAAGCTCATGGGGTAAATCACTTGGTTGCCACTCCTTACCATCATCAAACAAATGGCATGGTGGAGAAGTTTAATGGAACTTTGGGGGCCATGATACGTAAATTCGTAAATGAGCACTCCAATGATTGGGACCTAGTGTTGCAGCAGTTGCTCTTTGCCTACAGAGCTGTACCACATCCCAGTTTAGGGTTTTCCCCATTTGAACTTGTATATGGCCATGAGGTTAAGGGGCCATTGCCGTTGGTGAAGCAGCAATGGGAGGGATTTACACCTTCTCCAGGAACTAATATTCTGGACTTTGTAACCAACCTACAAAACACCCTCCGAACCTCTTTAGCCCTTGCTAAAGAAAACTTACAGGATGCTCAAAAAGCCTGGTATGATAAACATGCCAGAGAGTGTTCCTTCAAAGTAGGAGACCAGGTCATGGTCTTAAAGGTGCTCCAGGCCCATAAAATGGAAGCATCGTGGGAAGGGCCATTCATGGTCCAGGAGCGCCTGGGAGCTGTTAATTATCTCATAGCATTCCCCACCTCCAACCGAAAGCCTAAGGTGTACCATATTAATTCTCTAAAGCCCTTTTATTCCAGAGAATTAAAGGTTTGTCAGTTTACAGCCCAGGGAGGAGACTACGCTGAGTGGCCCAAAGGTGTCTACTATGAAGGGAAATGTGGTGGTGGTGTGGAAGAGGTGAACCTCTCCATGACCCTTGGGCGTATGCAGCGCCAGCAGATCCAGGAGCTGTGCACTAGCTACGCGCCAATGTTCTCAGCCACCCCAGGACTGACTGAACGGGCATACCACTCCATTGACACAGGTAATGCTCACCCAATTAGGGTCCAACCTTACCGGGTGTCTCCTCAAGCTAAAACTGCTATAGAACGGGAGATCCAGGATATGTTACAGATGGGTGTAATCCGCCCCTCTGAAAGTGCATGGGCATCTCCAGTGGTTCTAGTTCCCAAACCAGATGGGGAAATACGTTTTTGCGTGGACTACCGTAAGCTAAATGCTGTAACTCGCCCAGACAACTATCCAATGCCACGCACAGATGAACTATTAGAGAAACTGGGACGGGCCCAGTTCATCTCTACCTTGGACTTAACCAAGGGGTACTGGCAGGTACCGCTAGATGAATCTGCCAAGGAAAGGTCAGCCTTCATCACACATCTCGGGCTGTATGAATTTAATGTACTCCCTTTCGGGCTGTGAAATGCACCCGCCACTTTCCAAAGACTTGTAGATGGTCTCCTACCGGGATTAGGAGAATATGCAGTCGCCTACCTTGACGACGTGGCCATATTTTCGGATTCCTGGGCAGACCACCTGGAACATCTACAAAAAGTCCTTGAGCGCATAAGGGAGGCAGGACTAACTGTTAAGGCTAAGAAGTGTCAAATAGGCCTAAACAGAGTGACTTACCTTGGACATCAGGTGGGTCAAGGAACTATCAGCCCCCTACAGGCCAAAGTGGATGCTATCCAAAAGTGGCCTGTCCCAAAGTCAAAGAAACAGGTTCAATCCTTCTTAGGCTTGGCCGGTTATTACAGACGATTTGTACCGCACTACAGCCAAATCGCTGCCCCACTGACAGACCTAACCAAAAGGAAACAGCCAAATGCTGTTCAGTGAACCGAAAAGTGTCAGAAGGCCTTTAACAAGCTTAAAGCGACACTCATGTCTGACCCTGTACTAAGGGCCCCAGACTTTGACAAACCGTTACTAGTAACCACAGATGCGTCAGAGTGTGGTGTGGGAGCAGTTTTAATGCAGAAAGGACCTGATCAAGAATTCCACCCTGTAGTGTTTCTCAGCAAAAAACTGTCTGAGAGGGAAAGCAACTGGTCAGTCACTGAAAAAGAATGTTACGCCATTGTCTATGCTCTGGAAAAGCTACGCCCATATGTTTGGGGACGGCGTTTCCACCTGCAAACCGACCATGCTGCACTGAAGTGGCTTCACACCGTCAAGGAAACTAACAAAAAACTTCTTCGGAGGAGTTTAGCTCTCCAAGATTTTGATTTCGACATCCAACACATCTCAGGAGCTTCTAACAAAGTGGCTGATGCATTCTCCCGTGAAAGTTTCCAAGAATCAACTGGTTAAAATCGTCCTTAAGATGTGGAAAATATTGTTAGTCTTTATGTACTTGGTAGTATATTTAGAGATGCATGTGTCTTATTAACTCTGTTTTTCCTAGAGCTCCAGGAAGAAATCCCAGCCAGTGTTTCACCCTAGCTGAAATTTGGGGGGCGTGTCATAAATATAAAGGGAAGGGTAAACCCCTTTGAAATCCCTCCTGGCCAGGGGAAAGCTCCTCTCACCTGTAAAGGGTTAAGAAGCTAAAGGTAACCTCGCTGGCACCTGACCAAAATGACCAATGAGGAGACAAGATACTTTCAAAAGCTGGGAGGAGGGAGAGAAACAAAGGGTCTGGGTCTGTCTGTATGCTGCTCTTGCCAGGGACAGAACAGGAATGGAGTCTTAGAACTTTTAGTAAGTAATCTAGCTAGGTATGTGTTAGATTATGATTTCTTTAAATGGCTGAGAAAAGAATTGTGCTGAATAGAATAACTATTTCTGTCTGTGTATCTTTTTTGTAACTTAAGGTTTTGCCTAGAGGGGTTCTCTATGTTTTTGAATCTAATTACCCTGTAAGATATCTACCATCCTGATTTTACAGGGGGGATTTCTTTATTTCTATTTACTTCTATTTTTATTAAAAGTCTTCTTGTAAGAAAACTGAATGCTTTTTCATTGTTCTCAGATCCAAGGGTTTGGGTCTGTGGTCACCTATGCAAATTGGTGAGGCTTTTTATCCAACATTTCCCAGGAAAGGGGGGGTGCAAGTGTTGGGAGGATTGTTCATTGTTCTTAAGATCCAAGGGTCTGGGTCTGTAGTCACCTAGGCAAATTGGTGAGGCTTTTTACCAAACCTTGTCCAGGAAGTGGGGTGCAAGGTTTTGGGGAGTATTTTGGGGGGAAGGATGCGTCCAAACAGCTCTTCCCCAGTAACCAGTATTAGTTTGGTGGTGGTAGCGGCCAGTCCAAGGACAACGGGTGGAATATTTTGTACCTTGGGGAAGTTTTGACCTAAGCTGGTAAAGATAAGCTTAGGAGGTTTTTCATGCAGGTCCCCACATCTGTACCCTAGAGTTCAGGGTGGGGGAGGAACCTTGACACAGGGCTTGTCTTCACTACTGGGGAGATCGATGCTGCTGCAATCTATTCAGCAGGTGTTGATTTAGTGGGTTTAGTGAAGACCCACTAAATCGATGGCAGAGCTCTCTGGTCAACCCCAGTACTCCTTCGATTGACTTACCTTACTCTTCTCGGAGAGGTGAACATCTGTCAATGCAGCGCAGTGAAGACACTGGGGTAAGTTGACCTAAGCTATGTCGACTCCAGCTACGTTATTCATGTAGCTGGAGTAGTGTAACTTATGTCGACTTACCCCAGTAGTGAAGACAAGCCCACACAGTAGTATCTGAGATATCTTTGGTAACAGTGAACAGCCAATCTCATGCTTCATAGGCTCAAAAATGCAATCTCCATTTTTGTCCCCTAAAAAGTTTATAAATGCTGTGGACTGTATTCCTCACACACTCAAAAGAAATGCTTCAATGCTGTTTTCTTTAAAAATGTTTCAACGGAGCTATACTGATTTACACCTGTGGGTATTCTGGCCAGTAAGTGAAAAAGCGGGCAAAATAAATTACTGTATTTGTCTCTTCATTTGTAAAAGAAGCTGAACAACAACTAAAGCTTAAAACTGCATGCATTTTCCTAATGAATGAGAGTTCTGGTATCATGCGAAAGCCTTAAAGGACATAAGCTGCTAGAATCATAAAAAGTTCACGAGGAGCTAGAACCATAGGCAATGAATCCAAGAATTCTCATGGAAGTAGCAAAGATAAACAGCGAAAGAACTCAGGATACAACAGGTACCAAAGGACTGGAAGATGACAAATGCAGATCTCACATATACAGTAGGAAACTGATTGGATAAATTAAGTGAGGATCATACCCGATGAATATTCCTGATAGTATTGAAATAATGCAGCAGAGATAAAACAACACACCGCATGAATCTTGATTTCAGAAAAGCTTCCTATCTATACCAAACAAATCAGATTCCATAGCACTTAGTGCTGAAATAATGGTGTACTTCTGCCAGCAGATTGCTACAAAAATATTTTAAATGATGCTAGTTGGACTAAATGCTTAACTTAAAGGGGTCAAACATTAACATTTTCAAACCTAGGTGTAGAGTGGGGGCAATAAATTGGAGGCCATGGTTTAATGTTGAACAAAACCAAAGTGAATAGTTTTGATTTGAGAATGCTGAAACATTTTGTTTTAATTCAAATGTCAAAGCAAAATGTTTAATCATTTCAAAATTGAATGTCAAAGTTTCAGGTGCTCAATTTTTAGACAAAGTCAAAATTTTCTATACACATTTGTCAAGGAAAAATATCAATCAGAAGTTTCAATGGAAAAAAATTTCACCAGCCTGTCTTGGGTACCTCCACATTCATATTTAGGCATGTAAATAAGCCTGACTTTCAGGATGCTGAGCACTCATTTTGGAAAAATCAATCCCTAAATAAGTAAGTATATAGAAGTCTATCTCTAGACAAAGCAAAGGAGCTTCACTGATTATGTAATTAATAAGGCTGTCAATCGCAGTTAACTCAAGCAATTAACACAAAAGAAATTAGCTGGATTTTTTAAAAAGTAGTTATGATTAATCGCAGTTTTCATTGCACTTTTAAACAATAGGACACCAATTTAAAATTATAAATATTTTAGATGTTTTTCTACATTTTCAAATATTGATTTCAATTACAGCACAGTATGCAAAGTGTACAGTACTCACTTTATATTTTTTATTACAAATACTTGCACTGTAAAAAAAGATAGACAAAATGGGTTGCAAGGGCTGGCGTTAGACCTGCTGGGGTCCAGGGCCAAAGCCGAAGCCCCACTGCTCCAGGCGGTGGGGCTCAGGCTACAGTTTCAGCCCTGGGCAGTGGGGCTCAGGCTTTAGCTTCAGCCTTGGATGGTGGGGCTCAGATTACAGGGTATTTTTGTCTTATTTTTCTGTGAGGGATCATTCGAGAATGAGTATTGACCATGATTGCAGTGGTGTTATCTGGCAACTTCACCTTGAATAGTCTCTTACAATATGTATTGTCTTCTTATGTTAAACAATCTGTTCCACTTTGTATTTAGCTGTGACACTCTCTGTAACATTCCCAGACGTAAAGAAGAGCCTCATGTAAGTTTGAAAACTTGTCTCTTTCACCAAGAGTGGTTGGTCCAATAAGAGATATTACTTCACCCTCCTTGTCTCTCTAATATACTGGAGCCAACATACCTACAACACTGCAAAACAAATTAGACAAAAATAGCAGGTATTATCTTATTTCATTCCCATCAAGAATCCCTCAAATTATAAATTAATATCAACTAGTTAGTAACTGAAGAGAACAGTTTCTGCTGCCATGTGAGCCCAGTCCTAAACAATGAGCGAACTCATACTCTTTAAGACTATGGTCAGCACGCTGCTATGAACTTCCAGCCAGTATTTGTTGCAGATGGTTCTACCAGAATTGCTGGGATATGTGCTCTTATGTAATAGTGTACATTTAGCCCAATATGTTCATCATAGAAGTACAATTATGTTAAAGGATTCTCATACAGTATGGGCATGAGTGCTATGGAAATGCCATTACATACAATTATAATCAATGCATTTGGTTCAGCCCTGTAGACAAATGGCAGTGCAAAACAATATCTAAGTAAATATGTACTGGTATATGTCTGTGGGCTTCTCTGCCTAGTTATTTAGGCACCCAAGTTGAAGATCTGCGGAAATTAAAATTTCCAAAGCTTTGTCCCACTCCTCTAAAGATTTCCACATTCCTTACTCATTCCTTAATATCCTAGTTTGCAATTCTTGTTAGTTTACCGATGTGTTGATTTTTGTTCCGATAGCCATTGCTGCAATGCCAGAATCTATGAAGTGAGCTAAATAATTTAGTAAACTTGACCCTAAACTAACAGAGATAGTAAGAGGTCTAATGCAGCCAGAAATTTCTACAATTATTTAATCCACCCACCTGCAAACATAGTATAAGTAAAAGAGCCACTGTTCAAACACTCCTCTAGATTATATTTGTTTTAATTTAAAATGTTTTGCCAGCATACAATATTAAATGTGTCTTATTAAACACAGCTACTTATATCCTGGCAATCTGCTTCCTTTGCTAGAACTCTTTAAATATTTATCTGAGAGTCTTACCCAGCAAATATAAAGAAATGGCATAAGGTTTCCTACATAAAAGCTGCTTGCTCTCCCTCTAACTTTAGCATCCATACAAAACAACCTGGTCATAACGAGAATCCTACAAACTCCAAGAATGCAAACTAAGAGAGAATAGGGTGCAGGTCCTTTCCTACATTAGGGCAGTTTTGCACAACTCCTTAATGAAAGCAGCTCTGATGCCAGGAAAACATGCAACAAGTGAGTCACCCCAGTGTTGGGGGTTCTTGGTTTGAGCGGGTGGGGGGTTCTTGGTTTTTGCAGGTTATCACAATGACACTTATCAACTCAATTAGCCCTCAGATGAGAATGAAGGTATGAGGAGTCTAAAGATGGCTTAAAGCTATCTTTTCATCCCCCCCACTTTGGTGTTTGTTACACATTCCTTCAGCACAATGTTTGTGACATTTTTATTGTATTTTTGTAAAAATGGCTATAGACATTTTTCTTTCTACCAAAAAGTGAAATAACTAAATATAGATATTGAAACTTTTCAATAAAAAAAATGTCTACCACCTCTAAAAATCAGGCCATATCTGATTACATGCAGCCTTGGAACAGTGGTCCTTTTTGGCCAAGGCTCACACACGCATGCACTTGTAACGCTGACAGGCCCCGGTTGTTGGCAGGCGGGATCAAATCGGGGACCTCTGGAGCTTAGTGCATGAGCCAAAAGCCAACTGGCTGTTAGCTAAGGCTGTAGAGCAGACACGTTAATCTCTTTCGCGCTCTAAGTGGTCTCAGTGCCACTAGATGGGACACAACACCACACCCAGAAGGTGTGTGGGTTACACACACACACAAAATAGCAGCTTTCAAATGGATACAAATTAGAGAGCTAAAGAAAAGAGATTTTTGTTTAACATCATATATGAATAATAGTATTTTAACTGTGTACTACCCAGTTATATTCCACTGTGATAACAATATGTATCCTAGCATATAACTTGAATCAGTGACATTTTGGACAGAAGCAAGAAAGAAGTTACCTACTGAGAAATATACATTAAAAAATCAGTAACTTTATATAAAACCATTATATACTAAGCACACATGGTGAATCTCAATGATAAATATCATATTGAAAAACTGAAAGGTTGAGCATTTAAAATGACACAATTATTTCTGCTCCCCTACCGCATGGCCATTTTATCAAAATACTACCTTTCACATCACAGTTTAGAAACAACTAACAAGCCATTGCATGTGAACTATGTATCAAACCTAAATGTAATTTCTATTCAAAGAATAATAGAGATAATGGTAACATAAAAGCTACCCTCTGGATCATAGTTAAAAGGACAAGAATCCTAAGGAAGGAAGATATAAGTTAATTATTTGTTGGTGTTCAGAATAATGACACTGTAACTTTAAGTATTCATCAGTTTATGGGTTTGAAATCCGGAACACTGATTTATTAGAATTGGTTCAATTCCTTCTGATAGTTTCTTTGGAAAGTTATGCTGTGATGATTAGACTCCTTGGTACAGTTTACATTGTTATGTCACTTTCCTACATGTCCCCTTTCCTATGGTTTTACTTACCAGTAGCAAAGATTTCAGGCACTGATATTGTCTGAAAGCTTACGGTAATTCTAATGGGTAATGTACTGTAGAGATGTGTTACAATGATACCACATTACAAAGAAGTGACAGTGCTGTTGTGAGGCATTTCTTTAGTGGAAACAAAAACCTCAAAGGATGATTTTCATTTTAGAGGATTGGTTTTATTAGACTGTTAAAATTATTTTTTGATAATTTGCCTAATGCTATATTTGAAAATGAGTATCTGTGTTTTGCATAAAAATTATTTCCAGCAGATGCTTCAGTGGTTGGTGGTTTGTTTGGCTTTTTTGTTTGGTTTTTTGAGCTTCTGTTTTATCCTTTACGGTTCTAGCATATAAATGGCCTACTCTAATCAGTGTGCTGTAGATTAAATTAGAACCAGTGGAATTTTCCAAATCAAGGGTCCAAGGCCTCAAGAAATAGGGAAGACTATGATGTTTTGGAGAGCACCCATGACATGTTAGTTTCTTCAAGGCCTTGTGTGAGTGTACAAGTATATGTCAAGTACATACCACTTGTCAGTTACAAGTATATTATTATCATGACCTGGTTGAAACATAATTCTGTTTTGTGCTATAGCTGGGACTTAGACATGTTTTAACCATGCCCCTAAACTGTGCTTGGACAGAGAGGGGCTCTGTTTTTGGCAACACAGTAAAACACACCTAGGTCCTGACTTACTGCAAGACAGAACTATAACTGTGATAAATAGTGGGATAACATTTTGCATTACTAAATTTACAGGACAAGATCCCATGTGAAACATACATATGACCATGATAATTCTAAATTTTGGTCCTTAATGGCTCTGATATCACATATGCAAAATCATTAATGAGTATAAAAACCATCTCTCTCATGCCTCTCTATGCCATGCAGAATATACCTTCCATCTTCTATCACTACCTTTCATCTTTGCTGGTCCACTGCTGCAGTTCTAGCTTCTTCCTAGGTAATTTTGATAGTTTGCAGTTCTGCTTCTACTGTAGGTCCTGTCCTATCCTGTCTTGTTATGTTATTTGTATCTTTCTCTATGTATGTCCTAGACCTCTCTATTTCTGTTCTGTAATGTCCTCTCCAATTAGTTTCATAGAATATCAGGGTTGGAAGGGACCCCTGAAGGTCATCTAGTCCAACCCCCTGCTCGAAGCAGGACCAATTCCCAGTTAAATCATCCCAGCCAGGGCTTTGTCAAGCCTGACCTTAAAAACCTCTAAGGAAGGAGATTCTACCACCTCCCTAGGTAACGCATGCCAGTGTTTCACCACCCTCTTAGTGAAAAAGTTTTTCCTAATATCCAATCTAAACCTGCCCCACTGCAACTTGAGACCATTACTCCTCGTTCTGTCATCTGCTACCATTGAGAACAGTCTAGAGCCATCCTCTTTGGAACCCCCTTTCAGGTAGTTGAAAGCAGCTATCAAATCCCCCCTCATTCTTCTCTTCTGCAGGCTAAACAATCCCAGCTCCCTCAGCCTCTCCTCATAAGTCATGTGTTCTAGACCCCTAATCATTTTTGTTGCCCTTCGCTGGACTCTCTCCAATTTATCCACATCCTTCTTGTAGTGTGGGGCCCAAAACTGGACACAGTACTCCAGATGAGGCCTCACCAATGTCGAATAGTTTGTTTGGTTCTCCTCCAGAATTCTGCATTTGTGATTTTTATGGACATCTGATATTAAGGATTTGACTAAGGAAGCTGTTGTATGAAAATTTGGAGTTAGATATAAGGTCTTAATAAGTCTCAAAGTTTCAGCACCATATAGTAAGATGGACTTTACAATGGTGTTAAATATTCAAAGTTTAGTTTGAAGGGCAAGATTTCTGTTTCTCCAGATCAGCTTTAGAGTTGCTAAGGCATGTCTGACTTTTGCTATTCTGTCTTTAATGTCTTAGTCAATTCCACCTCTTGTACTTACAATGCTGCCAAGATATGTGAAATGTCAGACCCCTTCTATGTCAGTCCCAGAAAATGTTATTAGTATTTCATGTGGTGTGCTGATAATAATGATTTTAGTTTTCTTAGTGTTGATTTTCAACTCTGCTAATGGTGCATAGACCTGGAGATAATTTGTTTCGGCTTGCATGTCTTTCTGGTTATGGGATAGCAATCTGATGTCACCTGCAAAGTCAAGATCCTGCAACTTCTCTATGAAAATCCATTGTTTGCCCCTTGCTTTTTCCATGGTGTCCCATTACCGGGTAATGATTACCCAGTCCACCACCAGTAAAAAGATCCTGGGTGATATGCAGTATCCTTCTCTGCTGCCCGTAGAACCTCAAATGAATTTATCAGTTCACTGTTATGTATTACCTGGCATGTCATATTTTCATAGAAGCTCTGTTCCCCAGTGTTCCGTTCCTAGCTCTGACGCCTCAGAGCCTTGCCTGTGTCCCCATTCCCTACTCCCAATTCCCACCTCCTCCTGCTTAGCAAGCCCAAATATACCTGCAGTGCATTCCCCTAGTCACACCCCTTACAACTTATGATCATGTTCTGTTTGAGAGGTTTCAAGTTGGGGTCTTCGTCCCACCTCTTTTGTACCCCATAGGAGGGGTAAGGAGTGAGGTTGTGCTCTGACCAAGGCCAGTCCTTTCTTCAATTTTTAGTGTTTCTTATGCCTCTCTCCCCAACCCCCATTGCCACTCCTAACTGGTTGCTTGACCTTGCCTTGAGGCAAGGAGTTGAGGCAGTCTTCAAGTGTGTGCTCATATTTTACATTCCCACCATGTCCGGGAACACTTGAGCTGTATCCCTTGTCTTTTCCCATTGTACTGAAAGCCCCATCTGGTTGTGGGAAATGCAACACAGTCTCTTTGTTCATTGTTCTTTACACATATTAGTATAAGATATAAGAGTATCAAAATGTCAAACCCCAAATTCTATCTCAGGCTGGCAAACAAGCCTAAATACAACCACCACTATATGAGCCTGGTAAGATGGCGCAAGTAATAAAAGAAATAGACAGTGTGGCCCAATGGCCGGAGTCCATGTCACTCACCCCAAGTATCAGGGCATCATGGCCCAATGGCCAGAGTCCATATAACTTGTCCCGAGTATCAAGGTATTGTAGCTCAATGGCCAGAGTCCATATAACTTGCCTTCAGGCAGGGAAGAGTATCCCAACAGTCAGAGGGGTAGGGGGACCCGGTCCCGCCCTCTCCATAGGGTCCCAACCCAGGGATCTCCTATTGGCAGGGTTTCCCCTCGCACTTAGCTTGGTGGGGGATCCACCCACAACACACCGAGCATCAGTGCAGCTTTAACACTGCTTGTCTCTAAAATGCCCCTGGGTCACTTCCTACCCTCAATGTCGTCTTCTCCACTCCAGGGGGTGGGGACAGGGGGTCCTCCGGTCCATCCCCTCCTACCAAGACCTCCATCTGGGATGCCAGGTGCATCCCGGCTTGGCTGACTCCTGGACCAGGGAGCATTGGCTGTCCCTCCTCTGGAGCTGGCAATGTGCCACCTCCTCCTCCGGTGGTCAGCCCAGACTGAGCACCTTTGCAGGCTTTTATACTTATTCTCCAGTTGGAGCATGCCCAGCAGGGCTTCTGGGGCAGGGCTTCCTTGGCCAGCAAGGAAGGGTTAATTCCTGCGGTATCAGTGCGGGGCCAGTCTGCCCCGTCACAGTAACCAATTCTGACTTTAATGCCTCATTACTTGTAATCACTTAAAATCTATCTTTCAGTAGTTAATAAACTTGTTTTATTGTTTTATCTAAATCAGTGTGTTTGGATTGAAGTGTTTGGGAAATTCTATTTGAGAGAACAGGATTTGTGCATATCATTTTCTATTAATAAAATGATGGACTTTGTATTGTCCAGGAGAAGGCTGGCCAGTACAAGACACACATTTCTGGGGGAAAATCTGGGACTGGGAATTTGGTAGTGTTACTCTGTAGCCTAATTCAAGGGTGACTGGCCATAGTACTCATACAGTATAGCTGGGAGTAATTTATATGCTGGAGGCTGCGTGTGAGCAGACCAGGAATGGTTGCTCTCACAGCGAAGCAGTGTAAAAGGCAGCTCAGGCTGGAGAATTGAGGGGACACAGCTGTTCAACAGTCCAGATTGTACCCTGGGTATTGTCACAATGGTGCAGCGAGCAAGGTATATGCCCAGCTTGTTGTTCTGAGTGAAATTTACACTTTAAGCACTGATGTCATAATTTTAAGTAGAGAGTCAAGTGTGGTAGCTGGAAACAGTCAAAGAAACATTACAGTTTGTTTTCTGTTTGCTTATTTAGGGTAAGGGGAATAGAAACAAAAAGCATAAAAATGAGCAGCCATGACAAAACTACAAAGTTAGAGCTGGCCAGACTGGAAGCTGCAGAAAAAGAGAGAAATTGCCAGTATCAGATATGGCAGGCAGAGATGAGACTGAAAGAAACAGCTGCTGCATTGGAAGCTGAAAAGCAAAGTGAAAGAGAATAATTCACCCACAAAAGATCCAGGGAGGCTGAAGGAACTGCCCATAAAAGAGCCGTGGTGCTGAAGGAACAGGAGGTGGAAGCCCATAAGCAAGCCATGATGCTGAGACAATGAGAAGCTGAGGAGAAGGAGAGGAAATAACAATCTGGAACTGTTAGAAAAACAGAGAAGGATCCCAGAGTCACCAACATCTCCCTCCACACGAGGAATTCACAGCTGGGACCAGCTGTGGCCTGCATACAAAGAGACAGACTGTATGAAGGAATACTTCACCATCTTTGAAAAGTTATGCAGAGTTCATAAGGTTCCTGAGGACAAGAAAGTCCACACACTGGTTGCAAAACTGTCTGGTAAAGTTTTGAATGTATTTATTGAAATGCCAATTCAGGAAGCTCTGATATATTCTAAATTTAAGGAAACTGTTTTTTACAAAGGTTCTGAGTCACTCCTGAAGTGTATAGGGTGAAATTCAGAAATCTTAAAAGGAGTGCTGGCATGAGTCATAGTGAATGTTTATAAGATGTGTGCCCTAATGAGAAAATGGGTAAAAGGAAAAAGGGATGAGAGTTACAACCAATTGCTTGATCTCATTTCTCAAGTATATGCACTGATGATGTAAAAAATTGCCTGTCAGATAAATCTGTAGAAGAGATGGCTACACTGGCTGATGTATTTGAGCAAGCCTAGATATATCTTGTGTAAGGGGACTGTTGCCCCCTTACTAAATTCAGTGGGGGTATTTTAGTTGCTAGCTCCCAGTACTAAAAGGGGAAGGGTCGATGGGGAATCAGGACCCTGAGACTGACAGCCCCCAAGAACAATGGGGAGAGGCCAATGCTCCAGGTCAGCCTGAATGACAGGGTCAGCAGGCTAATCAGGGAGTCAGGAGGCCAGGGAGGTCCCGTCCTCCCTGTGAGCTGAATTTGCCTGGGTCAGACAGAGAGGGGCCGAGCTAAGGAGAAAGCAGAGGCCCAAGCTGAGCGGGGGAGCAGAGCTGTGCCAGATCCAGAGGGACCACAAAAGCAGCCCAGATAGAGCAGACCCTCTGCTGGGAGCAGAGCTGCAGCCCCAAAACCAGAGGCACAGCCCAGAGAGAGCAGACTTGCCCTGGGAGGAGAGCTGCAGCAACCAGAGCCAGAGGGGCCAGAAAAGCAGCCCACGAAGCAGGTCAGTCACAGAAGCAACCTGCAGAGCAGACCTGTCCTGGGAGCAGAGCTGCAGCAACCAAAGGCAGAGGGGCCAAAGAAGCAGCCCAGGGAGCTGGCGGCAGAGCAGCAGCAGCAGTGCTGAGACAGAGTGGTGCAGCTGGGGCTGGAGCAGTCCGGAGCTGGGTGCGGTGAGCAGCTGGGGAGAGCGAGGGGGACCCTGGGCAGCGGGCCCAGCACAGGGAGACACCTCAGCCAAGAGGCTCTGCAGGCCAGACTTGGATCGTAACCCCGACAAGGCGGGGGCGACACAGGGAAGGAGGGTCCTACCACTTAGAGCCTGAGAGCGTGTGGCCACCACCAGAGCAAGCGTCCAACCCACAGCATCCCTGCAGCACAGCCAGGGCCTGAGAAGAATGCCTGGGACTTATAAGGAATAGACTGTGAACTGCCCTGACATTCCAGAGACACCATTTGTGATGTTCCCTGCCAGAGAGCGGGTTGATGTGTTTCCTTTAACCTTTCCCATTTTTCCTTATTCTTTTTAAATTTAATTGTTGATTAAATAACTTGCATTTGCTTTAACTTGTATATAATGGTCAGTGGGTCAGAGAAGTGCCCAGTGCAGAGAGAGTACCCCGGAGTGGGGACACCCTAGCCCCTGTCCTAGGTGACCACAGCAGGGTTAGGGATCGAGCTCCCCAGGAATCCTGGGCCCAGCCTTGTTGGGGTTACGAGTCCTCTGCCAGACAGGAGAGTGGAAGGGGAGTCCTCAAGGGCAGGGAGGCCACTGGGTAAAGGAAGTGGGAGCGAGGACTCAGATCCTTTCGCTATCCTGTTTCACGGGGTAGTGCAGAAGCCAGGAAAGTTCCCCACAAGAGCGGGACTATTCCCGCACTTACACTTGGGCACAAGCCACAGAAGGAGGGGCACAAACCCAGGGTAAATGGGGAATCCTGTTTTACCCCTGCAGAAAAGGAGGGTGGCTGGGAGCCTATGCACTCACTCTCCCTGAATCATTCATCTCCTGGAAATCCCAACACAAACCTCCTGTGAAAGGGGAGTGCCCAAAAAGGTGTTACCAGTGTAACGCCAAGGAGCATCTAAGTTGAAGGAAACTGTGCGATGGGAGCTGGTGGGTGCAGAAGGCCAGGAAGAGGTAGGGGTAGGGCCAGGGAGGCAAGCTAGAGGCAGGAGCAGTAGGGGGGAGCAGTGGGAAAGGCAGACAGGTGTGTAAGGGGTAGTGGCGAGTAGAAGGGATCAGGTAGTGGGTGCAGAAGGTGGGGGTAATGAGTAGGGGAGATGGGGCACAGCAGAAGACAATAAGATGTGTCATGTAACTGTCTGGGGTGGAATGAATGGGTTGTTACAGGACTGGCTGAAACTGACCCATCTCAATGGAAGATGCGCCAAGACAATGGGAGCCCCAGTGACTGAACAACTGACACTTATCCTCAGGAGTCTCTGGTAGGTGGAACACGTGAAATCAGTATGGGTCAGTGTCGTGGAGAGAGGTTAAGAGACGGCTCTGAAACTCTGACCTGAGACTAAAGAAAAAGGGACAGATATCTGGAGTATTTGTGGAGAATTAATTCCATGATTCATGCTGGGGTTTTCTTTTAGCCTATTGAGTATCGCATCCAGGTCACATTAGTCCATTCCAGGTTTTGGAGTTTTATTGGGGAGTTCAGTTAGTTATCGTTAAGGAAGGTGTATGTTGTGTTCTGTGAGCTGCAGGATTAAACTAGTGGTCTGTGGAATCTTAATCTGAATACGATATACAGTGACTCTTTCCAGAAGATCCTACTCAATTTGATCCAACACTGGCAACGAAGATCAACAAGAACCACAAGAATTAAAAAAAAGAGAGACACCGCAAAAAAGAAAAAAGAAAGGTATGAGCTCTTTCTAAGTGTTGCCCATAGAAACAATAGTCTGCCTATCTGCAGTTGCAGAAGTCACTTTCTGCCATGCTGTAATCAGCACTTTGCAGCAATTTTGGCTTGGTCTGTCAGCCTGGAAGTGTTGTGGCAGCCATTCTGAGTGGGGAATATCTTCTGGACTTCATCAGAAAGCCTGAACTTGTCCATTTGAAGTTAACACCAAAAATAGTGTACACAATATATAGTAAACACAATAGTGTACACAGAACACTGCTAACCAAAGCCTCATGACAACAGATCTATCAAGGGTTTACTTCATTTCCCACAGCCACATAGCAGACTTTGCAATACTGCAGTCTTAACTTAAAAAAAAAAAAAATTCCTGAACTTCCCTGCATTTCCTGTCCATGAATGTCATTCCTCTCTGGGACCCAGAGGGGAACACTGGCTTGAAAGGTTAGAAAATCTATTTCTTGTGATGAAGGAAGATGACTCTATCACAAAAGGTGCTATGCTCCGACACTTGCAGGCAGTGAGGTGCATCATATTTTTGAAACATTCCCTAACATTGAGCATAGTAAGACTATTAGAAAGCAAAAATAGCACTCACAGGGTTTTTTAAACTGCATAAAAACATTGACGATGAACAATATACATTCCAGCAAAAAGGTAAGTGAGAAGGGGGAAACATGGATGAGTATCATGCCAGCCTATGTTGCCTTGCAAGTTCATGTGTGTTCACAAATGTGGACCACGAGATAAAAGGGCAGATAATACAAAGATGTTTGTCGGTTAAGCTGAGAAGACATTCTCTGAGACCCCCCCAAAAGACTCTTGTCATAATACTGGTTGAGGCTTGAGTGAACAAGATGTTGGAAACACTTAGAATCATAGAATATCAGGGTTGGAAGGGACCTCAGGAGGTCATCTAGTCCAACCCCCTGCTCAAAGCAGGACCAATCCCCAACTAAATCATCCCAGCCAGCGCTTTGTCAAGTCTGACCTTAAAAACTTCTAAGGAAGGAGATTCCACCACCTCCCTAGGTAACACATTCCAGTGTTTCACCACCCTCCTAGTGAAAAAGTTTTTCCTAAAATCCAACCTAAACCACCCCACTGCAACTTGAGACCATTACTCCTTGTTCTGTCATCTGCTACCACTGAGAACAGTCTAGATCCATCCTCTTTGGAACCCCCTTTCAGGTAGTTGAAAGCAGTTATCAAATCCCCCCTCATTCTTCTCTTCCGCAGACTAAACAATCCCAGTTCCCTCAGCCTCTCCTCGTAAGTCCTGTGTTCCAGTCCCCTAATCATTTTTGTTGCTCTCCGCTGGACGTTTTCCAGTTTTTCCACATCCTTCTGGTAGTTTGGGGCTCAAAACTGGACAGAGTACTCCAGATGAGGCCTCACCAATGTCGAGTAGAGGAGAATGATCACGTCCCTCAATCTGCTGTCAATGCCCCTACTTATACAGCCCAAAATGCCATTGGCTTTCTTGGCAACAACGGCACACTGTTGACTCATATCCAACTTCTCGTCCACTGTAACCCCAGGTCCTTTTCTGAAGAACTGCTGCCGAGCCATTCGGTCCCTAGTCTGTAACGGTGCATGGGATTCTTCCGTCCTAATTGCAGGACTCTGCACTTGTCCTTCTTGAACCTCATCAGATTTCTTTTGGCCCAATCCTCTAATTTGTCTAGGGCCCTCTGTATCCTATCCCTACCCTCCAGCATATCTACCTCTCCTCCCAGTTTAGTGTCATCTGCAAACTTGCTGAGGGTACAATCCACACCATCCTCCAGATCATTAATGAAGATATTGAACAAAACCGGCCCAAGGACCGATCCTTGGGGCACTCCACTTGATACCGGCTGCCAACTAGACATGGAGACATTGATCACTACCCGTTGAGCCCGACAATCTAGACAGCTTTCTAGCCACCTTATTGTCCATTCATCCAGCCCATACTTCTTTAACTTGCTGGCAAGAATACTGTGGGAGACCATGTCAAAAGCTTTGCTAAAGTCAAGGAACAACATGTCCACTGCTTTCCCCTCATCCACAGAGCCAGTTATCTTGTCACAGAATGCAATTAGATGAGTCAGGCATGACTTTCCCTTGGTGAATCCAAGCTGACTGTTCCTGATCACTTTCCTCTCATGTAAGTGCTTCAGAATTGATTCCTTGAGGACCTGCTCCATGATTTTTCCAGGGACTGAGGTGAGGCTGACTGGCCTGTAGTTCCCCGGATCCTCCTCCTTCCCTTTTTTATAGATGGGCACTACATTAACCTTTTTCCAGTCATCCGGGACTTCCCCTGATTGCCATGAGTTTTCAAAGATTTAGGCCAATGGCTCTACAATCACATCCACCAACTCCTTTAGCACTCTCGGATGCAGTGCTCCAAATAAAGCAAGGAAACCTGGTAAGTAGTACAGAGACAGCAGATACACTCCACACTAAGAACTCATTCCAAAATTTACTATGATATTCTCGAGAAGGTAACCAATCCCCAAATACTCTAGGTCTGACCACAGAAATGACAAATGTAAAATGCTACAGATGTGGAGGCTTTATGTATGCCACAGTGGTCACCAGCAAAGGGGGTTCTCTGTTAAAGCTGTGTTAAATGAAACCACTACACAAAAGTCTGTAGATTACTACTCCCTCACAGGTCAAGAAAAATTTCCAACAAAGACATTAAGACTGAGTGAACATGTTTCAAGCTGACACCTCAGAAGATGATAACTCTTATGTCCTCATAATATTTCCAGAGAGAACAAAGTCTTTCAGGCAGAGTGTTCAACCACAATGCCACATCATCATACAAAGATACTAGACTGAAGCTTGAACTGACACTGATGCACCAGTGAATGTGATCAATCAATGTGTGTATGCCATACCACAGAAACTGCTTTTACAACCAATGGCAGTAAAACGATATCCCTATGGAAATCCAGACCTACTGACAATGTGTGATGTGTTCTCCGCTAATTTTGTATTTAAGGACTTGTCTGTTGCCAATCTGGCATACATAGTGACTAATGGCACAGATAAGCTGATTAGTTATACCACAGCAAGTGTACTAGGACTGAATCATATGATCCAAATGGTACAGCCTAACAGACTAAATCAAATCCTCCAGTCATGGGAATGCATTCAAAGGAATAAGAAAGTTGAAAGGAGAGCAAATAAAATTGCACATTGATGATATGGTTCAGCCTGTAGATCTACCACACAGATACATTCCTTTCCATGTCAGAAAACTGGTGGAAGAAGAACCAGCACACCTAGAAGAGCTAGACATCATCAAGCAAGTGGATGGCCTGCAAAAAACAAAGCAGCGAGGCAAAATCTGAATTTGTGTGGATATGTGTTTACAGAATCAGGTTATCAAGCATGAGTGACACATCACTCCCACTGCAGATGAAATTATTGCAAAGCTGAATGGAGCAAAGTTCTGCTGAAAACTTTACCTCACAGCGGGATACCATCCACTTGAACTCCACCCTGAGTCAAGGTATTTAACAATCTTCATAATTCATGTGGGTCTACACCACTATGAATGACATTTCTGGCATTTCTTCAGCTGCAGAAATATTTCAAACCACCATACAGGAGGTACTAGCTGGAATCCCTGGGGTTCTTAATGTGAGTGGTGACATATTAGTACTTGGTACCACATCTGAAGAATACAACACTTGACTAGCAGCTATTTTTGAATGACTGCAGGAGCAGAATCTCATGTTAAACCCAGACAAATGTGATTACACTAAACCCACATTAGAATTTTTTGGATACACATTCTCCAAAGATGGTGTCTCAGCGGATCCTAAGAAAGTGAAGGACATTCACAATGCCACCATAGCCACAAACCCCGCTGAAATGTGTAGCTTGGTAGGGCTTGCAGATTTCTGTGGCAGATTCATTCTGAGGTTAGCCAGTATCACACAACCACTGGAAGATCTTACCAAGAAAGATAAAATATGGGTGTGGGCACATGAACATCAAAATGCATTGAGGAACTAAAAAAATCCCTTACCAGCAATGCCGTCATGTCATATTTTAATTCTGGTAAGAGGTCTGAACGTTAAGTAGATGCCAGCCCTGTTGGATTAGGAACAGTCCTCACACAGGTTGACCAGGGTGGTCAAATTTACACCATTGCTTATTCCAGCAATGCTCTTTCACCCTCCGGGCAACAAGATTCTCAGATGGAAAGAGAAGCTCTTGCTGTAGCATGGAGTTGTTCCCGTTTTCATTGAGCAGTGGATGATCAAACAACAAGGTTATATATTGGCCTGGAAAGGATAACCCTGCTGACTTCTTTTCCAGGCACTTACTGCTGAAACAGCTAACAATCAGAATGCTATGGAAAAAGCTGACGCGCATGTTCTGCTCTCACACACCAATCCTAAAGCTGTCTCGTTGCAACAAATAAAAACAACTGCAAATTGCTGCAGCTGATGGTTTGGACATGAAACAGGAGTTATTTTGTTTCCTCCATAGTTATTGAACTACTCCCTGCTGCTCAACAGGCACTGAGCGAGCAAGTGCTTTGTTCAGCAGACAACTAAGGACAAAATTCCTACCTGTTGAGACAAGAGCAGATGATTGATCTCTTTATCACATGACAAGGAAGCAAAGCTCATCATGAAAAAATATGCTGACTAGTACAGACAGGCCTAAACCCATTCTTTCCATGTGGGAGATACTGTTCTTGTCAGAAATGTTCAGCCCCACAACGAACTGTGTACGTCTTTTTATCCTGAGTCTTATAGGATCACAATGGTCAAGGTGTGATCACTGCAAGAAGAGGATCCCAGAAAGTCACACAAAATGCATCTCTCAGCAGACCACTTGCAGCATTCATTGAGTTCCCACTTTGCAAGATGATGATGATGACGACGATGACAACCTCACAGAAATTGGACCCTTTGTACTCTCTCCAAGGCAAGTGAGTTGACCCTCTGTTGTGCCAGAGATGGAAAGTCACCGTTACCCAAAAAGAAGTAACCATCAACCTCCAGTAAATTTGGAGGGCTATATAACATAAGCAACTGTGTTTCTGTGGATGTGTTGATCTATCATCAAACTTTTGACATTGTTTTATTTATTCTGTGCTTGTTGTATTTTATTTATAAGCTGGAAGTATTTCAAAGTGATTAATTTAGTAATTGTTGTGAATTTAAAGTTTTTTTGGGGAAAGGAGGGATGTAGTGTAGGGCAATTAGGACACAAAAGCCAGGATGGCTTTGATGGAAGCAGCATGGCTCACTGGAGTCCAGGCCTGGCGTTTGCCAGGCTGAACTCTATCTTAACTTTTGCTTCTCTTTGCTAACGTAAGGACTTGCATAATCTGTATTGCCAGGTAACTAATAAGTTTTTACCATGTTTTGGAAAGGCTGCCTGGTAGCTGTTACGGACAGAGATGCAGGTGGTCTGGCCTAGTAGTCGGGGCAGGAGCCAGGTCTAGTGGGCAGAACAGGTTGGGGAACAAAGCCCAAGGTCAGCACCAGATAGTCAGCTACCAGTTACCAGAGCCAGGGGTCAAGCCAGAGTCAGAAACAGGAATCAAAGCTGAAGGTCAGAGCTAAGGACAGATGCCAAATGCCAGAGCCAAGGGTCAAGCTGGAGTCAGGGTCAGAAGTCACAGGGCAGGGTCAGAGCCAGGAGTGGTGACTGAGGATTGGAGGCAAGGAGTAATGGCTGGAGGAAAGGCAAGGATCAAGCATGGAGCAGGAGCAGGAGCACGGTGGGAACAGGAGCTAAGCTGAAGGTAAGGCAGCAGCCAGGAGCAGAGTAGGAATCAAGAACAGGGTTGGGTGCAGGAGGCAGGCACAAGCAGGGTCCAATGCAGCCACAACAGGAAACCACCTTGTTGCTCAGACAAACTTCCCATTCCTCCTTCTGCCTTAGATAGCATAGTTGAATCAATCGGTGGAGTTGGGCAATCCTCCAATCAGAGCTCCTGTGCCTTCTCTAGGGCCATAGGCCATGTAGTTTCTTAGCCCACCCAGTTTTAATAGTAATTTGGTGGAGGCCAGGATATGCAGTTGTCGGGAAAACTCCCAGGCCTGGGTTCAAGACCGAGGCCATCATGGTATCCCCACAGGCACATCTTTAGTTAGATACTAAGCTCAGCAGAAGCAGATTATTTTTAGAGGCAGGTGGCCATTAATTTCAGCAGTCCTTCACTGGTTTTGTAGTTTAAAACATTCAGGGCTAACTTCTTCCTTCAAGTATATGTGCGTAACTCGTACAGAAGTTGGGGGAGTTGGCATGCAAAGGTGTGGGCAGAATTGTCCCAAGTAATGCACATTATTAATTATGGAGTTTAACAGCTTTTATATTTCATCTTCTCTTTACTATTTAAGTTTGGGTGCTAGTACCAAAGACAAATACAAATGTTTGCAGTTAAAGATTGGGAGAGGCACTTATTTTGAGGTCTAATAAAAAGTTATGCACAGTTCCATTCTTTCCCATGACCACTGATATGTAATATTGGAGATGAATTATAATGGATCTGGTTTATCCTGAAAATACTCTACTAAGATAGGTTTCAGAGTTAGAGCCGTGTTAGTCTGTATTCACAAAAAGAAAAGGAGTACTTGTGGCACCTTAGAGACTAACCAATTTATTCGAGCATAAGCTTTCGTGAGCTACAGCTCACTTCATCGGCATCCGATGAAGTGAGCTGTAGCTCACAAAAGCTTATGCTCGAATAAATTGGTTAGTCTCTAAGGTGCCACAAGTACTCCTTTTCTTTCTACTAAGATATGCCTTTCCCTTCAGCTAACAAGAATTCGCTAATTATTGGCACAAAAGATTAAGTGATTTGAAAAGACTATTGGAAGGAAATTGCAGAGCAGAAATCATATTACAAAGAAGAAACAGTTGCAGCATCACTTATTCCCATTAAAAGTGAATCATTTATTAAGAAGAGTGACTGTAAAATGATGTGTGCATTCAGATAACTCAGCACTAGGCTTATGAAATTAATGGGAAATAGCTCAATCCTCAATGTCCTGTTTTGTAGCTGGCCACTTGTAATGTAATATGCAGCATTCAGAAGGGTCGCAGATCCATATTCTCAGTTAACTTCAGGATCTTGTGCATTGGGCTGGGTAACAGGGCATCTAGAAGAGATAACCCTAAGGACATGTGACTTGGCCTTGTTTAGATGAATTCAGTAGCAGAAAAAGTTTGATAGGGTTAATAAGGAAGGAGCCAAGGAAAAGTAATCAATAAATACAACACATAAATTAATTATAAAAGCCAGTGACTAAGCAACTGAGTTAGGAGAAGGAATGTAATACCCTCAAAATTCTAGTCAATTTCTATTAATAAAAACAGTACACACCCTATCAAGACAGTGAAAACCTAGAGATTTTAAAAGATTGTAGTAGAGCTAGATGATTTTATTACTTTATCTGCTTCTCTAAAGGAATGGCTGCTCTTCTGTCATAATCAAGTTATAAGAGTTAAAGCGGAGTTATATATTTGTTAGAAGAAATGAACAATTAGAGATGAGATAATCTGCACCAGCTTTAGGGAGACAGGCCAGTCCTTGCTTACAGACAGCCCCCCACCTGAATCAAATACTCACAAGGAACCACTCTACACAACAGAACCACTAACCCAGGAACCGATCCTTGCAACAAAGCCCGTTGCCAACTGTGTCCACATATCTATTCAGGGGACACCATCATAGGGCCTAATCACATCAGCCACAATATCAGAGGCTCGTTCACCTGCACATCTACCAATGGCCATCATGTGCCAGCAATGCCCCTCTGCCACGTACATTGGTCAAACTGGACAGTCTTTACATAAAAGAATAAATGGACACAAATCAGACGTCAAGAATTATAACATTCATAAACCAGTCGGAGAACACTTCAATCTCTCTGGTCATTCAATTACAGACCTAAAAGTGGCAAGACTTCAACAAAAAGCTTCAAAAACAGACTCCAACGAGAGACTGCTGAATTGGAATTAATTTGCAAACTGGATACAATTGACTTAGGCTTGAACAGAGACTGGGAGTGGATGGGTCATTACACAAAGTAAAACTATTTCCCCATGTTTATCTCCCCACCCCCACCCCCACCCTCCACTGTTACTCAGACGTTCTTGTCAACTACTGGAAATGGCCCACCTTGATTATTGCTACAAAACGTTCCCCCGTCTCCCCCCCCACCCCGCTCTCCTGCTGGTAATTGCTCACCTTAAGTGATCACTCTGATTACAGTGTGTATGGTAACGCCCATTGTTTCATGTTCTCTATGTATATAAATCTCCCCACTGTATTTTCCACTAAATGCATCCGTTGAAGTGAGCTGTAGCTCACGAAAGCTTATGCTCAAATAAATTTGTTAGTCTCTAAGGTGCCACAAGTACTCCTTTTCTTTTCACTTACTGTGTAATCTCATAGACTTCAATCAGACTGCTTGCAGGGTATAAAGTTATGCACACGTACAAGTCGTTGTGTAATAATAAGGAGCAGGGTACATTTTTCTTTTTGTAATAGAATACAGAACCTTTCTCCTCTAGATCACTGGTAAGTACTGGATGGAAGATATTACCATGTATTGATCGTTTGGTAGCAAACTTTCCCTGCCTTGAATTTCCCATTTCAGGGGTAGATATTTAGTAGGCTGTTCTGATGATTTACCTCTGGCTATTCAGATAACAGTAATTTCTCATTAAATATTTTAATGTGTAGTTATGAATTATAACATTTTAAAAGGCATTTGGGTCTTTTCCCATAGGCTGCTAAGGAATTTTCAGCCAGAAGGCTAAAATAATTTGGTAAATAGATACTTTTGTGGTAAGACTATGAGTCTTTATGAATCTTAAGGTTCAGTTGATTCAGTCTTAAAGTGAACAGCAATCCAATCAAAATCTGCCCACCAAGATTTTCCTAGAAAGCATTTAATCAGGAGGATGTCTCCTCTTACTGAGAAGGTAAACATTCCATGTTCAATTGGGTGGCCCCCGCACAATCCCATACTTCATTATAGATTGCACTGGACTTCCTCTAAACCTATAATTTAAATAAATAAAATAATTATATGATAAGCTGAAATGTTAGCATCAGGAATATGGTATTTAGTTTTGGACTGACAAACTAAGTAGCAAACTGGAACAATTTTGAAGTAATAATGTCTAGAAAGCATCTTATAAATGGTTTATATCATAGTGTAGCAAGATAGGAACACTGTGAAAGATGGAAGCACAGTGAAATCTTTCCAAAATAAAATAAGAGTATCCAAAAATTTAAAATAGTACAAAATTAAGACTAAAATTTAGACAATCCATAATATTTTGGTTGACTCAATAACAAACTATTTGGCAAGATGATGAAGGAATTAACTTTGTCTTCCTTCCTTCATTCAGAAAGATTAAATTAATGTACAAAAAAGTCTGAAATGCCTAGAAATGTTTATACTATGTTGCATTCATTTTAGTCCTGAGCGTTTACATACTATTGCTTATATTTAAAAAAATTTCAAATCTTCCCAAGTTTGCAGTTTTAAAGTTTTATTGAATTAGATGTACCTGTCTCATAAGACTTAAAATAATGAAATATAAAAAATGTATAATCGCAAACAATTTCTAACTTCACATGAAAAAACACTATTAATAGTGTGTCGCTATTTGTAAATGGAAATGGGTTCAGTTGAAGTCAATGGAACTTATGTACTTAAAGTTTAAGCACATCTTTAAATGCTTTGCCAGATTGGGGCCTAAATTTATTGTAACTCAGATGTCAACAACATATAGCTTCATCCAGCTGCAAAATATTTGCAACACACTCTGCCATAAAACTTCTCCAGAAGGGTATAAATTTTGAATTTACAGTGTATTGATCTATCCAGGAGAAAGGTCAGACTGCCGCACAAAGCCAAAAAAATAGTGAAAAGTTCATAATGAGAGAGCTGTAAGAATGTTAAGAGTTGTAAAAAGAAAAGGAGTACTTGTGGCATGTTAGAGACTAACAAATTTATCTGAGCATAAGCTTTCGTGAGCTACAGCTCACTTCATCAGATGCATTCAGTGGAAAACACAGTGGGGAGATTTATATTGCCCACTTCCCTGGCTACACTTACCAGCCCTGCTGGGAGGTCTCTGGCTCTTAGGGTCAGAGGGGACAGGGGAGGGGTATCTTCAGACTCTCCACGTGCTGCACCTGCCACAAGCACGAGCTCCATGGCTCCCATTGGCTGGGAAAAGTGCCAATGGGAGCTGCCGGAGCCTCAGAGTGGGTCTTGCAGGCGCCGGCAGTGTGCAGAGATCCTAAGAGCCAGCAGGTCTCTCTGGCTCCTAGGGTCACGTCAGGTTGGGCGGGGGGAGCAGAGGGCTCTCTGCCCGCTGCTGGCGCCTGCAAGACCCGCCCCCGCAGCTCTGATTGGGCAGGAGGAAGCTGGTGCAGCACATGGAGACCCCCTCAGCCTCTGTGCCAGGGGGCCGCCCACACTGCTGGCTCCTGCCAGCGGGCGGGCGCGTTGCCGGGAGCTGCCCCAGGAATCATCACCGCGCCAGCCCTGGGACTTTGGAAGTGATGATGAACGGTCCCCGATATTGGGACAAAGGGCATCCTGACCAATGTGCAGTTGGGATGAGGGACAAATGTGCGTGCGGTGTTTCGCCATGTGCGCGGGGTTTAGGATCTGTGTGCGTGCACACGCACATAGCTTAGAGGGAACAGTGATCATGGAGAACCCTGATCTAGAGATAATGGATAAGCCAATGTCTTTCTCAGCTGTGCGAAAGGCAATGGTTCTGTATCTTCCATGTGACTGGAATTAGCCAGCCATCACTTTATTAAAGCAACCTATGGTGAAATACTTTTATGAGTCAGTAAATTTTCTCTCTTCCCTAGTTCCTCCAGTGGGTAGCTCATCCTTTGGCAGTTACTTCAGTCCTAGAGTTAGGACTACCATAACATCCTAAATTTACCCCTGTGCTGTTACTCTTAAACTCTTATATTACAAGACAAGAGAAAGCAGAGCATGAGATCAGGTAGATTCAGATGTAAAAGTTTCTGTCCCTCTCTGTATAATATGTGCAGCATTATTCATATTTGCAGCTGAGAGCTTTCAAACAAAGATTTCTGTATGATAATGAGAGTATGGAGAAGACTATTGTCAGGGTTCCTTCCCCACTCTGAACTCTAGGGTACAGGTGTGGGGCCCCGCATGAAACACCCCCCTAAGCTTATTTCTACCAGCTTAGGTTAAAAAGTCCCCAAGGCATAAATTCTCCCTTGTACTTTGGATTAGGTAACACTGCCATCACCAAGTGATTTAGACAAACTCAGGGAAAAGACCACTTGGAGTTCCTACTTCCCCCTAATATTCCCCCACATCCCCTTTCCTGGGGAGGCTTGAGAATGAACAAGATGACCACAGACCAACCTTGGGTTTTTTTAGGACACTAAAAAAAACCCCAATCAGATTCTAAAAGAAACAGAACTTTATTAGAAAGAAAAAAGGTAAAAGAAGCACCTCTGTAAAATTAGAATGGAAGATAATCTTACAGGGCAATCAGATTAAAAAACATAGAGGATTTCCCTTTAGGCCAAACTTTAAAGTTACAAAATAGAAAACCAGGAATACACCTTCCTCTCAGCATAGAGAAAATCACAAGCCACAACAAAAATAAGCTAACGCATTCCCTTGCTAGTACTTACTAATTCTAATGGAGTTGGATTGCTTGCTTCCTTGATCTGTGTCAGGCAAGCACACAGAACAGGCAGACCAAAACCTTCCCCCACTCCCCCAGATTTGAAAGTATCTTGTCCCCTTATTGGTCCTTTTAGTCAGGTGCCAGCCAGGTTATCTGAGCTTCTTAATCCTTTACAGGTAAAAGGATTTTGTGCCTCTGTCCAGAAGGGATTTTTTAGTACTGTATACAGGAAGGTTGTTACCCTTCCCTTTGTATTTATGACACTATGAATTCCTATGATGTGTGTGCAGTTACTTAATGGGTACTGTAGTACCATAGTACCTACTGGTGATATGGTGGATGGTTGGTTATGTTCAGCTTTTAAAGATTCCCTAGGAGTAGAAGAACTGCCGTACATAGCAGACCAGTGGTCCATATAGTCCAGGATTCTGCCTTTGTCACCTGTCTGTAATGAATTCTTCAGAGGAAGGTGAATAAACCATAGTGTATCTTACCAACTGTGTAACAATATATCATCCAGGAGAGATGTCTTCCTGATCATGATCAGATTATGTCCTGCAAAAGGATTGACCATTCTTGTTATTTTTATTCTAGATAATGTAACTGCAAATTCTATTCAGGGCCAGTTCAAACAAATTTGAGGGGCACTTTGAAGCCATTCATCCAAGGACCTCCCCGGCTGTAATGCTCAGTATTCAGTTCCATCCTCCCTGTCCCACTCCAAGTGTGCCAAACTTAAGTGTAGTATCAGCTGCAGCGGGTTCAGTCCAATCAGAAGAAGGAGTAGATGAAGTCTCTAGAACTGGTATGTGCTTCTGTGGAGGGAGTAGAACTAGTAAGAATGTGGGGATCCTATTAAACATGGAAAAAAGAAAAAGATGAAGATTGTACTCTCCTCCAAAGATGAGAATGGGAAAAGTAAACAAAGGGACCTGAGAGGCTGGCATCATTGGCAGAGCATAGGGACGAGATTGGATGTGATAAGAATTGGGAGTAGAGGTCATCATGGGTGTAGTTGTGCAGGAATTCTGGTCTCATCTTCCATACAGATGACTTTCATGGTGTCTGTGTGGCATAAGCAGAGAACTACACTTACAAGCTACTATACTTGTATGATTGTACAAAAATGGTATGATGTCATATTGGATATTTGAGAAACGGTATGTGATTGTATAATTAAAGGCTATTGTAATCCATATTCACAAAGGGATGGAGATAAGGTTACACAGGAAAACTTACTGTGGTATTCCTGCCTTTTGAGTGTTTAAATTTACCTTCATGGTTTTTTAGCATAGGTTATTTTAACAGAATATAAATACTACATCTGTTTTAATATGCAATTTTATATTTTTAGAAGCAACATTCTATATGATCTTGTTCTTCTTGGGCTTGATTCTCATTTACA
Source organism: Lepidochelys kempii (assembly GCF_965140285.1). Classification (NCBI taxonomy): domain Eukaryota; kingdom Metazoa; phylum Chordata; order Testudines; family Cheloniidae; genus Lepidochelys; species Lepidochelys kempii. The sequence continues at coordinate 39,781,961 of NC_136382.1, forward strand.
CTTAGGCTCCTTTACACTACTCTGGCAACCTTTTGTGTAAGTAAGAATCATGTCCATTGTTTTAGGGCTTACTCAACAATACTTCTAAAGTTTCCAGTCTGAAACTTTCTCCATGTCTGAATGAAAATAAATTGAAGTCATTCTACTGAAAGTTACTGTCAATTGAGTAGAGCTATAATATAGAGGTCCTAAAATTTTTAGAGAGAAAAAAGGATTCTATTTATTATTATATCCTTTCCCCTTCTTTATCCCACTAGTTCCATATGTGTTTTCAGGGCATGGGTTATTATCTTTTGTTTTCTAGTATCGCATTTATTTCCATTTCCACCCTCATACTCCTAAGTAACTTTTTATTTATTTATTTATTTTGCCTTCTTTACTTCTGTTGCTGTTTTCCATTTTTTTTCCACCCTTCACTCTACAGTGCCTATGACAGGGCAACTACTTCTCTTAAAAACTAAAATAGTCATGGCTTCTGTCACAAATGAAGTATAGCAACTGAAGTTGCCTGTCTTTATTAAAGCAAAACTAGCAGTCTAATTTGCACTACCCTTCTTTGCTGCAAGAAAATGACTGTACTCTCTGTGCAATTACTTGCTTCTATCCTCTTTCAGATAAAAGATGTACTGTGTCTCTTTAAGTCTGTGACACACCACTATTATGAGTCCGTCTGTGCTAGATCACAACAGGTGCACCACATCGCATGCAGAGTCATAGCTTGATGTTACATTTCTGTGGTATACCACAATACAAGTGCACAGCACATTTGAAAAGTCTGCTTTTTCATTTACTTCTGTACTATCTAGAATTTATTTGGGTGGGGGAAGAGGGGAGCTGTTGCCCCAAGCTTATTGCATAATGTCAGAAAATGCCTCAATATAAAGTCTTCTGTACAGGAATAAATAAAGCCAGATCTCCAGCCAGTTTAAATTGGTATAATGCCATTTAAGTCAATGGAACTATGCCAGTTTGTATCTGTTGAGGATCTGGCTCATAAATTTCTGGGCAAGACCAAGGTGGTAATAGTAGGTTGCGGGGATCAACCAAAAGATGTCATCCTTTCTAATATTTGCCTCTATTATTATGGGTGGACGCTCTCCATTTCTTACAAGAATTTGCAATCTAGAGGTCATGCTGGATCCCCACATGGTCATTTAGCCATAATGGCCTGGAATGCATTTTCTGCAAGGTGGAAAAAATCCATTATTTTAAAAAAAAATCAGATTTTTTAAAAATATAAATCTTTTTTTATTTACACACTTTTCTTTTCAAAAATAAACAGTTTAAACTGAAATTATGACACCCTATTTTAAGGCCTAATTTTACTATCATCTATTAAAATCACTTAAATAAATTACAAAATAATATACTGCATCAATGAGCCCTCCTGAAACATTTAATATGTTAAAGTATGCAGCTTTTATAATTCTATACAGAATCAGGGAGAAAACATTTTTGACATTTGAGGTCAGTTCAAGATTCATAAATGCGATTATGAACTGGGTTAACCCTTGTTAAGGGTTGAGTTAAAATCTCATTGAAATTGATGTGTGAACTTGTTCCTCACTTAAGACAGGTAAGGGACCACACTTAAAACAAGGCCTAAGAGAGGCTACCCAGGAGTTTTGGGTTGTATGAGTGGAGGGTTTTTTTTGCTGAGTATTGATTTTATGTATCAGCGTACGCACGGGCATGTGTGAGAAGGGTAAACATACAGAAACTCAGGACAGACAAGAACAGAGAGAGAGGTAGAGACCGCTTGACTCTTTCCAATTTTTCCACATCCTTCTTGTAGTGTGGGGCCCAAAACTGGACACAGTACTCTAGATGAGGCCTCACCAATGTCAAATAGAGGGGAATGATCACGTCACTCAATCTGCTGGCAATGCCCCTACTTATACAGCCCAAAATGCCGTTAGCCTTCTTGGCAACAAGGGCACACTGTTGACTCATACCCAGCTTCTCATCTACTGTAACCCCTAGGTCCCTTTCTGCAGAACTGCTGCCTTGCCACTCGGTCCCTAGTCTGTAGCGGTGCATGGGATTCTTCCGTCCTAAGTGCAGGACTCTGCACTTGTCCTTGTTGAACCTCATCAGATTTCTTTTGGCCCAATCCTCTAATTTGTCTAGGTCCCTCTGTATCCTATCCCTACCCTCCAGTGTATCTACCACTTCTCCCAGGTTAGTGTTTGTCCACGCCATCCTCCAGATCATTCATAAAGATATTGAACAAAACCGGCCCAAGGACAGATCCTTGGGGCATTCCACTTGATACCAGCTGCCAACTAGACAAGGAGCAATTGATCACTACCCATTGAGCCCAATGATCTAGCTAGTTTCTATCCACCTTATAGTTCATTCATCCAGCCCATACTTCTTTAACTTGCTGGCAAGAATACTGTGGGAGACCATATCAAAAGCTTTGCTAAAGTCAAGGAATAACACATCCACTGCTTTCCCCTCATCCACAGAGCCAGTTATCTTGTCATAGAAGGCAATTAGGTTTGTCAGGCATGACTTTCCCTTGGTGAATCCATGCTGACTGTTCCTGATCACTTTCCTCTCCTCTAAGTGCTTCAGAATTGATTCCTTGAGGACATGCTCCATGATTTTTCCAGGGACTGAGGTGAGGCTGACTGGCCTGTAGTTCCCTGGATCCTCCTTCTTCCCTTTTTTAAAGATGGGCACTACATTAGCCTTTTTCCAGTCTTCTGGGAACTCCCCCAATCGCCATGAGTTTTCAAAGATAATGGCCAATGGCTCTGCAATCACATCCGCCAACTCCTTTAGCACCCTCGGATGCAATGCATCCGGTCCCATTGACTTGTGCTTGTCAAGCTTTTCTAAATAGTCCTGAACCACTTCTTTCTCTACAGAGGGCTGGTCACCTCCTCCCCATGCTGTGTTGCCCAGTGCAGCAGCCTGGGAGCTGACCTTGTTTGTGAAGACAGAGGCAAAAAAGCATTGAGTACATTAGCTTTTTCCTCATCCTCTCTCACGAGGTTGCCTCCCTCATTCAGTAAGGGGGCCACACTTTCCTTGGCTTTCTTCTTGTTGCTACCATACCTGAAGAAATCCTTCTTGTTACTCTTAACATCTCCTGCTAGGTGCAACTCCAAGGGTGATCTGGCCTTCCTGATTTCACTCCTGCACTCCTGAGCAATATTTTTATACTCCTCCCTGGTCATTTGTTCAATCATAGATTTTAAGGTCAGAAAGGACCATTATGATCATCTAGTCTGACCTCCTGCACAACGCAGGCCACAGAATCTCACCCACAACCTCCTGTAACAAACCCCTAACTTATGTCTGAGCTGTTGAAGTCCTCAAATCACGGTTTAAAGACTTCAAGGTGCAGAAAATCCTCCAGCAAGTGACCCATGCCCCACGCTGCAGAGGAAGGTGAAAAACACCCATGGCCTCTGACAATCTGCCCTGGAGAAAAATTCCTTCCCGACCCCAAATATGGCAATCAGCTAAACCCTGAGCATGTTGGCAAGACTCACCAGCCAGACACCCAGGAAAGAATTCTCTGTAGTAACTCAAATCCCACCCCATCTAACATCCCATCACAGGCCATTGGGCATATCTACCGCTAATATTTGAAGATAATTTAATTGCCAAAATTAGGCTATGTCACGGTTCCTCCCCCACTCTGAACTCTAGGGTACAGATGTGGGGACCTGCATGAAAACCCTCCTAAGCTTATCTTTACCAGCTTAGGTCAAAACTTCCCCAAGGTACAAAATATTACACCTTGGACTGGCCGCTACCACCACCAAACTAATACTGGTTACTGGGGAAGAGCTGTTTGGACGCGTCCTTCCCCCCAAAGTACTTCCCAAAACCTTGCACCCCACTTCCTGGACAAGGTTTGGTAAAAAGCCTCACCAATTTGCATAGGTGACCACAGACCCAAACCCTTGGATCTGAGAACAATGAAAAAGCATTCAGTGTTTTACAAGAAGACTTTTAATAAAAAATAGAAGTAAATAGAAATAAAGAAATCCCCCCTGTAAAATCAGGATGGTAGATATCTTACAGGGTAATTAGATTCAAAAACATAGAGAACCCCTCTAGGCAAAACCTTAAGTTACAAAAAAGATACACAGACAGAAATAGTTATTTTATTCTGCACAATTCTTTTCTCAGCCATTTAAAGAAATCATAATCTAACACATACCTAGCTAGATTACTTACTAAAAGTTCTAAGACTCCATTCCTGTTCTGTCCCTGGCCAAGACCAGCATACAGACAGACACAGACCCTTTGTTTCTCTCCCTCCTCCCAGCTTTTGAAAGTATCTTGTCTCCTCATTGGTCATTTTGGTCAGGTGCCAGCGAGGTTACCTTTAGCCTCTTAACCCTTTACAGGTGAGAGGAGCTTTCCCCTGGCCAGGAGGGATTTCAAAGGGGTTTACCCTTCCCTTTATATTTATGACACGCCCCCCAAATCTCAGCTAGGGTGAAACACTGGCTGGGATTTCTTCCTGGAGCTCTAGGAAAACAGAGTTAATAAGACACATGCATCTCTAAATATACTACCGAGTACATAAAGACTAACAATATTTTCCACATCTCAAGGACGATTTTAACCAGTTGATTCTGGGAAACTTTCACGGGAGAGTGCATCAGCCACTTTGTTAGAAACTCCTGAGATGTGTCGGATGTCGAAATCAAAATCTTGGAGAGCTAAACTCCACCGAAGAAGTTTTTTGTTAGTTTCCTTGACGGTGTGAAGCCACTTCAGTGCAGCATGGTCGGTTTGCAGGTGGAAACGCCGTCCCCAAACATATGGGCGTAACTTTTCCAGAGCATAGACAATGGCATAACATTCTTTTTCAGTGACTGACCAGTTGCTTTCCCTCTCAGACAGTTTTTTGCTGAGAAACACTACAGGATGGAATTCTTGATCAGGTCCTTTCTGCATTAAAACTGCTCCCACACCACGCTCGGACGCATCTGTGGTTACTAGGAATGGTTTGTCAAAGTCTGGGGCCCTTAGTACAGGGTCAGACAGGAGTGTCGCTTGAAGCTTGTTAAAGGCCTTCTGACACTTTCCGGTCCACTGAACAGCATTTGGCTGTTTCTTTTTGGTTAGGTCTGTCAGTGGGGCAGCAATTTGGCTGTAGTGCGGTACAAATCGTCTGTAATAACCGGCCAAGCCTAAGAAGGATTGAACCTGTTTCTTTGACTTTGGGACAGGCCACTTTTGGATAGCATCCACTTTGGCCTGTAGGGGGCTGATAGTTCCTTGACCCACCTGGTGTCCAAGGTAAGTCACTCTGTTTAGGCCTATTTGACACTTCTTAGCCTTAACAGTTAGTCCTGCCTCCCTTATGCGCTCAAGGACTTTTTGTAGATGTTCCAGGTGGTCTGCCCAGGAATCCAAAAATATGGCCACTTCGTCAAGGTAGGCGACTGCATATTCTCCTAATCCCGCTAGGAGACTATCTACAAGTCTTTGGAAAGTGGCGGGTGCATTTCACAGCCCGAAAGGGAGTACATTAAATTCATACAGCCCGAGATGTGTGATGAAGGCTGACCTTTCCTTGGCAGATTCATCTAGCGGTACCTGCCAGTACCCCTTGGTTAAGTCCAAGGTAGAGATGAACTGGGCCTGTCCCAGTTTCTCTAATAGTTCCTCAGTGCGTGGCATTGGATAGTTGTCTGGGCGAGTTACAGCATTTAGCTTACGGTAGTCCACGCAAAAACGTATTTCCCCATCTGGTTTGGGAACTAGAACCACTGGAGATGCCCATGCACTTTCAGAGGGGCGGATTACACCCATCTGTAACATATCCTGGATCTCCCGTTCTATAGCAGTTTTAGCTTGAGGAGACACCCGGTAAGGGTGGACCCTAATTGGGTGAGCATTACCTGTGTCAATGGAGTGGTATGCCCGTTCAGTCAGTCCTGGGGTGGCTGAGAACGTTGGCGTGTAGCTAGTGCACAGCTCCTGGATCTGCTGTCGCTGCATACGCCCAAGGGTCATGGAGAGGTTCACCTCTTCCACACCACCAGCACATTTCCCTTCATAATAGACACCTTCAGGCCACTCAGTGTCGTCTCCTCCCTGGGCTGTAAACTGACAAACCTTTAATTCTCTGGAATAAAAGGGCTTTAGAGAATTAATATGATACACCTTAGGCTTTCGGTTGGAGGTGGGGAATGCTATGAGATAATTAACAGCTCCCAGGCGCTCCTGGACCACGAATGGCCCTTCCCATGATGCTTCCATTTTATGGGCCTGGAGCGCCTTTAAGACCATGACCTGCTCTCCTACTTTGAAGGAACGCTCTCTGGCATGTTTATCATACCAGGCTTTTTGCTCTTTTTGAGCATCCTGTAAGTTTTCTCTAGCAAGGGCTAAAGAGGTTCGGAGGGTGTTTTGTAGGTTGGTTACAAAGTCCAGAATGTTAGTTCCTGGAGAAGGTGTAAATCCCTCCCATTGCTGCTTCACCAACTGCAATGGCCCCTTAACCTCACGGCCATATACAAGTTCAAATGGGGAAAACCCTAAACTGGGATGTGGTACAGCTCTGTAGGCAAAGAGCAACTGCTGCAATACTAGGTCCCAATCATTGGAGTGCTCATTTACGAATTTACGTATCATGGCCCCCAAAGTTCCATTAAACTTCTCCACCATGCCATTTGTTTGATGATGGTAAGGAGTGGCAACCAAGTGATTTACCCCATGAGCTTCCCAAAGGTTTTTCATAGTTCCTGCCAGGAAATTAGTCCCTGCATCTGTGAGGATGTCGGAGGGCCAACCTACCCTGGCAAAAATGTCTGCTAGTACCTGACACACACTTTTAGCCCTGGTGTTGCTTAGAGCTACTGCTTCCAGCCATCGGGTGGCAAAATCCATGAAAGTCAGTATGTACTGCTTTCCTCTGGGTGTCTTTTTCAGAAAAGGACCCAGAATATCCACAGCTACTCGCTGAAATGGAACTTCAATGATGGGGAGTGGCTGGAGAGGAGCTTTGACCTGGTCTTGGGGTTTTCCCACTCTTTGGCACACCTCACAAGACTGGACATAGGTAGAAACATCCTTGCCCATTCCCTCCCAGTGGAATGACCCCCCCAAACGGTCTTTGATCCTGTTCACCCCAGCATGGCCACTAGGGTGATCATGGGCTAAGCTCAAGAGCTTGGCCCGGTATTTAGTTGGAACTACCAACTGTCTCTGAGGATGCCAGTCTTCCTGGTGTCCCCCAGAAAGAGTTTCCTTGTATAAAAGTCCTCTTTCTACAACAAACCTGGATCGATTAGAAGAGCTGAGAGGCGGTGGGTTGCTCCGTGCCGCCGTCCACGCTCTCTGGAGGCTTTCATCTGCTTCCTGTTCGGTCTGGAACTGTTCCCTTGATGCTGGAGACATCCGTTCCTCATTGGATTGGGGACATAGGCTTGGTCCCTCTGGAAGCGATATAGGGGATGGAGCTGTTTCTGTTGACTGTGAACTGCTCTCCGCTGGTGCACTATGTTGGGATTCAGGCTCCGGCTGAGCCTCTTGTGTAGGGTTATCGGCTGCTGCCAGTTCAGGTTCGGTGGGGCCCTCTGGTGTTGAGGTTGCAAGTACTGGATTCAGTGCTGGCACGGGGTCTGGTGTTGGTTGTTTGGCTGGTTCCGGTTCTGGGACTGGTTCCGTCTGGGTCTCTGGGACTGGATCCACTACTGCTGTTGCAGACATTGGCCTGGGGTCCGGGTCCATCACCTCTGACCGGGCCCTGATAGAAGTTTCCGGAACAGAGCTAGGCCCCACGGCTTGTTTAGCCTGGCTGCGGGTGACCGTTCCCACCCTCTTGGCCTGCTTCACGTGATTGGCCAAGTCTTCCCCCAACAGCATGGGGATGGGATAATCATCATAGACTGCAAAAGTCCACATTCCTGACCAGCCCTTGTACTGGACAGGCAACTTGGCTGTAGGCAAATTGAAAGAGTTGGACTTGAAGGGTTGAATCGTCACTTGGATCTCTGGGTTGATTAAATTGGGGTCCACTAAGGAAGCATGGATAGCTGACACTTGTGCTCCGGTGTCCCTCCACGCGGTGACCTTCTTCCCGCCCACACTCACAGTTTCCCTCCGCTCCAAGGGTATCTGGGAGGTATCTGGGCCTGTGGACCTCTGGTGTGATTCCGGTGCAATGAACTGTAATCTGTTGGGGTTCTTGGGGCAGTTGGCCTTTACATGCCCCAGCTCGTTACATTTAAAACATCGTCCAGCTGACGGGTCACCGGGGCGAGGTGGGTTGCTGGAGAACGGGGTGGTGGGACGATAAGGGGTCTGGAGGGTTCTTTGGGAGGTAGGTGGGGCTTTGGGCGGCCCCCGGTAATAGGGTGTGGTCTGGGGTGGTCCCTTCTGGTCTCCGCTCCAACTGCGACCAGTTTTCTTCTTCTCTGCCACCTCCACCCATCTGGCTCCAATCTCTCCTGCCTCGATTACAGTTTTGGGTTTCCCATCTAGGATGTATCTTTCTATTTCCTCAGGAACACCCTCTAAGAATTGTTCCATTTGCATTAGGAAGGGCAAATTTACTGGAGATTCAACACTTGCTCCTGATATCCAGGCATCCCAATGTTTCACAATGTGGTAGGCATGTCGGGTAAATGACATGTCTGGTTTCCACCTTAGGGCTCGGAACCTCCGACGAGACTGCTCGGGTGTTATCCCCATTCTGACTCTCGCCTTGGATTTAAACAGTTCATACTTGTTCATGTGTTCTTTAGGCATTTCAGCTGCCACCTCAGCTAAGGGTCCACTGAGCTGTGGCCTCAGCTCTACCATGTATTGGTCAGTAGAGATGTTGTACCCAAGGCAGGCCCTTTCGAAGTTTTCTAAGAAGGCCTCAGTATCATCACCTGCCTTGTAGGTGGGGAACTTTCTGGGATGGGAAGCGGTACCTGGAGAAGGATTGCTAGGGTTTGTTGGTATATTCTGCTGGGCCTTTATCCTCTCCATCTCCTCCACATGCTTCCTTGCCTCCATTTCCCTCTTGTGGGCAGCCTCCTGTACCTCCTTCTCCAGCCGCATGAGTTCTATTTGTCTTTCATGTTCCCTTTGTTTTTCCTCAGCCTGAAATTTGGCTAATTCCAGCTGTAGTCGAGCCGAGGATTTGGCCATTCTAACCTCTCTGTTTTTAACTAACTTTACACCCGAGGTTTAGAAATAAACAAACAAAACTTGGCTGTAAAATTTTGCTGTGCTGGAATAGAATACCTATTCTCTGATAGTGATTGTCAGCCTACAGAAAAAGACAATTCCCTTGTCTCTGCTCTGGGCCCAAATTAAAGCAAAAAACCTCCAACTACTTGGAAACCTGCTTACCCAGCCCAAAGAAAAAAAAATTTCTTTTCAAACCTGTGCTCCTTGTAAAACAAAAAAAAATCAAAATCCTAAAAAAAAACCCTGCCACTTTTGTCTCCAGGCAAATGGGTAGAGCACACACCCCCTATTTACTTTTAGGAAGAAAAGAAAAAAAAAACCTCTGGGTTGGAAGACTGTGAATTTCCCTGCAGGAGTTAAGTACCCTGCCTCCAGGCAAAGAAAACCTGCAATTCACAGGATAATCCCCTTTTGTCTCTGCTTGGCCACAAAGCAGAGAGAAACCAAGCTGCTTTCAGTTTCAAAGCTGCTTTCTGGACTTCCTAAAAATTCCTTTTTAAAATCTGTATTTCTAGTTCAAAAAATCTCAACTGGATCTCAAAATGATTTCAGGTTAATCCCACCACTGTGCCACCATGTCACGGTTCCTCCCCCACTCTGAACTCTAGGGTACAGATGTGGGGACCTGCATGAAAACCCTCCTAAGCTTATCTTTACCAGCTTAGGTCAAAACTTCCCCAAGGTACAAAATATTACACCTTGGACTGGCCGCTACCACCACCAAACTAATACTGGTTACTGGGGAAGAGCTGTTTGGACGCGTCCTTCCCCCCAAAGTACTTCCCAAAACCTTGCACCCCACTTCCTGGACAAGGTTTGGTAAAAAGCCTCACCAATTTGCATAGGTGACCACAGACCCAAACCCTTGGATCTGAGAACAATGAAAAAGCATTCAGTGTTTTACAAGAAGACTTTTAATAAAAAATAGAAGTAAATAGAAATAAAGAAATCCCCCCTGTAAAATCAGGATGGTAGATATCTTACAGGGTAATTAGATTCAAAAACATAGAGAACCCCTCTAGGCAAAACCTTAAGTTACAAAAAAGATACACAGACAGAAATAGTTATTCTATTCAGCACAATTCTTTTCTCAGCCATTTAAAGAAATCATAATCTAACACATACCTAGCTAGATTACTTACTAAAAGTTCTAAGACTCCATTCCTGTTCTGTCCCTGGCCAAGACCAGCATACAGACAGACACAGACCCTTTGTTTCTCTCCCTCCTCCCAGCTTTTGAAAGTATCTTGTCTCCTCATTGGTCATTTTGGTCAGGTGCCAGCGAGGTTACCTTTAGCTTCTTAACCCTTTACAGGTGAGAGGAGCTTTCCCCTGGCCAGGAGGGATTTCAAAGGGGTTTACCCTTCCCTTTATATTTATGACAGGCTATCTCATCATATCATCTCCTTCATAAACTTATCAAGCTTAGTCTTGAAACCAGATATGTCATTTTCCCCCACTGCTTCCCTTGGAAGGCTGTTCCAGAACTTTACTCCTCTGATGGTTAGAAACCTTCGTCTAATTTCAAGTCTAAACTTCCTGATGCCCAGTTTATATCCATTTGTTCTTGTGTCCACATTGGTATTGAGCTTAAATAATTCTTCTCCCTCCCTGATATTTATCCCTCTGATGTATTTATAGAGAGCAATCATATCTCCTCTCAGCCTTCTTCTGGTAAGGCTGAACAAGCCAAGCTCTTTGAGTCTCCTTTCATAAGACAGGTTTTCCATTCCTCAGATCATCCTAGTAGCCATTCTCTGTACCTGTTCCAGTTTGAATTCATCTTTCTTAAACATGGGAGACCAGAACTGCACACAGTGTTCCAGAAGAGGTCTCACCAGTGCCTTGTATAACAGTACTAACACCTCCTTATCTCTACTGGAAATACCTCGCCTGATGCATCCCAAGACAGCATTAGCTTTTTTCACAGCCATATCACATTGGCAGCTCATAGTCATCCTGTGATCAACCAATACACCGACATCCTTCTACTCGGTTACTTCCAAGTGATGCGTCCCCGTTTATAACAAAAATTCTTGTTATTAATCCTTAAATGAATGACCTTGCACTTTTCACTATTAAATTTCATCCTATTACTATTACTCCAGTTTACAAGGTCATCCAGATCTTCTTGTACGTTATCCCAGTCCTTCTCTGTATTGGCAATACCTCCCAGCTTTGTGTCATCCACAAACTTTATTAGCACATTCCCACTTTTTGTGCCAAGGTCAGTAATAATAAGATTGGTCCCAAAACCGATCCTTGAGGAACTCCATTAGTAACCTCCTTCCAGCCTGACAGGTCACCTTTCAGTGTGATCCACTTTACACACTGATCCAGTGTGTAGTCTCCCCCTTTAACCAGGTCCTTATCGACCTTTCAATTTTCATATTGATCCCCATCTTTTCCAATGTAGCTAATAATTCTCCATGTAGAACTGAATCAAATGCCTTACTGAAATCGAGGTAAATTAGATCCACTGCATTCTCTTGTCTAAAAAATTTGTTACCTTCTCAAAGAAGAAGATCAGGTTGGTTTGACACGATCTACCTTTTGTAAAGCAATATTGTATTTTGTCCAATTTCCACTTCTTGTAAGCTTCTTTTTTGTGTTTAAGATCAGCAAGAATTTCACTGTTAAGCCAAGCTGGTCGCCTACCATTTTTACTATTCTTTCTACACATCAGGATGGTTTGTTCTTGCACCCTCAATAAGGATTCTTTAAAATACAGACAGCTCTCCTGGACTCCTTTCCCCCTCACATTATTCTCCCAGGGGATCCCGCCAATCAGTTCCCTGAGGGAGTCAAAGTCTGATTTTCTGAAGTCCAGGGTCTGTATTCTGCTGCTCTCTTTTCTTCCTTGTGTCAGGATCCTGAACTCTACCAACTCATGGTCACTGCCTCCCAGGTTCCCATCCACTTTTGCTTCCCCTACTACCGTAATTCTTCTTGGTTTGTGAGCAGCAGGTCAAGAAGAGCTCTGCCCCAATTGGTTTCTCCAGCACATGCACCAGAAAATTGTCCCTACACTTCCTGGATTGTCTGTGCACTGCTGTATTGCTCTCCCAGCAGACATCAGGGTGATTGACGTCTCCCATGAGGGAGTCTCTACAATGGAGGAATGCTCGTATTTACATTTGTCCAAATGTTAAGACACTCAGTTTGTGATGGGCAGAAAAGATTTTGTCTTAATTACTTTTGGTTTCAGTTTAGCTTGCAGGTGCAAAGAAAGCATTCTCTTCATTCGGAGTAGTTCATTCAACCTTTAGAAGCTGATTGGGAGCTGAGGAAACAGGAAAGCTTTTTTTTTTTTCCTGGCATTCACATTTTCTAACAATGAAATAAATAATCTTAATAAATGTATATTAAGATATATAACTGCTTAAATAAATGTGTCTAGATATAGTGTATCCTTATGGTTAGCAAAAGTAATACCAAATGTAGTACAAAGGCTATTTTTAGTTGCAAATCAACATATTTTAATAGCTATACCAATTAATGAGGAAAATAACTAAAAAGTACAAAGGTAAAAAGATCATTGTTATTTAAGTCAACATTTCCTGCTTCCTGATTTAAATCACTCCAATTTAGAGCACTTCACTCTGATTTTCATGCTTATCTGTGTAGGGGACAGCATGCAGTTTAGTTGTATCTGTGTCAGTCCCAGCATATTAGAGATGCAAGGTGGGTGAGGTAATCAGAAGTTGGTCCAATAAAAGATATTACCTCACCCCACCTTATCTCTCAGAGATTGTAAATATTTCTTTGGAATGAAGAGGTTGCCAATGTTATCCATGCTTCTGTCACCTCAGGCTTAGACTTTGCAATATGTTCTATTTGGGGCTACACTTTACAGTGAAGCTGGCACAGACTACAGTAGCCCATTTATTAAGTAATTTACCTCAGTGGCAGTGTGTCTCTGGGATCAGAACTGGCTGCCTGCTAGAATATAAGGTATTGGTCTTGACATATTATGTATGGCTTGGGATCTGCTTAGTTGACAAACCACAGGAACTTGGGCCAGAAACTCCTTGATATAAAAGGTTTCAGAGTAACAGCCGTGTTAGTCTGTATTCGCAAAAAGAAAAGGAGTACTTGTGGCACCTTAGAGACTAACCAATTTATTAGAGCATAAGCTTTCGTGAGCTACAGCTCACTTCATCAGATGCATATCGTGGAAACTGCAGCAGACTTTATATATACACAGAGAATATGAACCAATACCTCCTCCCACCCCACTGTACTGCTGGTAATAGCTTATCTATTAGGAGAGTGAATTTGTGGGGGGGGGGTGGAGGGTGAGAAAACCTGGATTTGTGCTGGAAATGGCCCACCTGATGATCACTTTAGATAAGCTATTACCAGCAGTACAGTGGGGTGGGAGGAGGTATTGGTTCATATTCTCTGTGTATATATAAAGTCTGCTGCAGTTTCCACGATATGCATCTGATGAAGTGAGCTGTAGCTCACGAAAGCTTATGCTCTAATAAATTGGTTAGTCTCTAAGGTGCCACAAGTACTCCTTTTTTTATATATAAAAGGGCTTCCGGAGGAGCCCTGAAGCTTTTGAACTTACTTTCTACTTGGTCCAAAACAGCTTGAATATGTTGACCTTCAGGGTATAGTCTATTTACCTACCCCCTGGGGTTGGAGGAGGGTGAGGGTAGGGGCTCAATGTTTGTATGAGGGTGGAGGAAGTATTGTTGAGTATGAATTTTACTGTATATGCTGTTGCCAGCATGTGAGTACGAAGTAGCTACTGCCTTTACTTTTTATCTGATTGTATTTTTCTAATCCAAGGGAAAGTGCCTAGAGCCAGGGGTAAGCACCTTTTTGTACCTTGCTGTAAATCTAAATAAGAAAGTAAGTTGACTTTCTCCAGTGGGTCCCACTGTACACTGTCATCCACAGTAAAACCCTTGGAAAAGAACACCTTGCTATTACTATTTATTATTGAAGAAAGGAAGGGAATGAAGAGGCATAAAGTCATTACAAGCTGCTAAATTTTCATTTTTAAGAAAATTGACTTTAAATTAGATCTATCTGCAGTTCTTTTTCATAATTTTGTTACAATACTAGGCAGTTAATATGAGGCAGGTATAATATGAAATAACTATCAGTTTTATGGTTATGGAGTTGGTTAACTATTGGTATGGGTTCTTGCTACTCACAAAATTATCAAATATAATAAATGTAACTGCATCATTTATAGCTTTTTCAACAAATCTGCAGCTGATTTGACTTTGGGTAAGTACCAATTCCAGGTATTTGGTTTTCTGTCAAATACTAAAATTCAATATTGGGTATAGCTTCTTGTATTAACTCTAGGGTAAAAAGATGAAAAGGAAGAAGCAGACACTTTAATTAGGAGCTCAAAGCAAAAATGTGATCAACCTATCTTGACATTACCAATTAAGAATAGGCACCCATCACCCTTAGGATGTCTCTTTTCTCCTGATTTCCATTCCAGGGATTCCAAAACCTATTTTAATCTATATCTTCCCACACAACACTTCAGCGATGTTTCCTGAACAGAGTCACACAAATAGCAGCACATGATGTTGTCCTAAAGGCAATAATAATGAGTAGATTAAATATGCACAGTTATGGAATCAGCATTAAACAGCCCTGCTGGCAGAGTTAGTGTCAGTACCCAGCATAAAGCTCCCATTGTGTAGCAGCTACAACTATGAAATCGAAGGACATAGTTGTCAAGGGGTGGGAGCCACATGTCATACGAGATAACTGTTTTGTCTAACAAGCTTGCAACGTGCCCCTTTGGGTATCTCACTGTTGTCCTTAATTTATTTCTGTGCACAGTATCAAGGATGATTTTTTTTAAAGTTGTAAGTGGCCCATTTGAGCTTGATTTACAAAAGTATTTAAGGCACCTAAAAATGCAGATACAGATTTACAAATATGCCTAAGCAAGTTCCTTTCATATTCAAGGGGAGTTAGGAGCCTAACTCACTTAGGTGCCAACTATGATTTACAAAAGCACCTATATGCATTTTAGGTGCCTAAAACTTTGTAATGCTGGCCCTTCATGGTCAATCTATTGGTCATCAACCAACCCCACACCTTCTCAACTTTTTGCTGTACCAAAATTTACCAAATTTGGTACCAAATTTTAAATAATTAGAACTAAGTCTGGAAACGCTGGCCTAAAATTTTCAAAAGTGACTTGTGATTTTGGCTGCTTCAGCTGTTGGGTGCCCAACCTGAGACATCTGAAAGAAGTCTATTTTTCAGAAACCTTTGAGCACTTACTTTACCTTCTGAAAATCAGCTTGTTTAAAGGATCTCAAGTTCCAAACATAAAAACTGAATCACTCAAAATCACTGGTCATTTTGGAAAATATAGGTCACTTTATACTTTTTATATGTTGTAAGTTGCTGCGCACTCAAATGAGTCACAATGGCAGCACTGGGTATCTTTCAATTTCTGCAGAACAGCTAGAGTGCGGACAAAGTTTCTTTCCCCCTGCCCATCCACATGTTGCCTTGTGGCAACTTTGTGTTGAAGCCAAGGAACCAAAGCTATGAGTAGTTTAGTTCCCAGGCCCATTCATTTCTCTGTTTCTCTGGTGAGGTTCATTTGTCCTGGAGATAAAAAGTAATGTGAGGATTGGTGTGCTGCTTCTTTAAAACTGCAGCAGGAGGCCAAGTAGGAAGGATGCTGGCTAGAGCAAATTTTTCGACAAAACTTTTTTTCATCAGAAAATACTGATTTATCAAAACCAAAGTGGCTTACAAGAAAGGGATGGGTTCAACTAATTTCTCATTTAGAAAAGGTAGGTTTAGAATTTTTTTAAAATGCCCCTTTTTGAAAAAAAAAATCTGTTTTTTCAGTTTCAAATGGCTTTTCAGTTCTAAATTTAAACTAATTATTGACTATCTATATATATATTTATTGAAAAAGTCCAAATCTAAAAAATGTTTTGGAATGATCAAAACATTATAAAATTATCAAAAAAAAGTTCAATTGACTGAACCTGAATTGAACTGAATTTAAAAAAATTATGGTCAGATGGCAATTTTCAAAATTTTATCTTTTCATCCTGAATCATGATTGAAAAACATTATGAAAGCTTGATAATTTTCACAGGATGGGAAAAACGGTTTTCCTCCCAGCCCTAGTGCAGCTGAAAGTTGTGGTAATTAGCCTCTAGTACACACTGGGGGCAGTGCAGAGCCATACCACAGAGGACTTGGGGAAAGGACTGTCTCTCTGGAACATAGGGGGAATGTATACTCTACTAGCGCTTCATCTGGTGCCACCTGCTTCCACCTCTGCAGCTGATCAGTTCTGCAGGCCAAGGGAAGGAAAAGCATGGCCTCATCTCCTCCCTATCCCCTTTGGGAAGATCCGCACCACCAAGAGTGCACATAGGGAGTAGTCTCTGCAATCCACTAACCTCAGGGACTACAACTGTCCATGGCCTCTGCATGCATCGAGTAGGAGAAAATAATTTAGTTCCAGTGAATATGTGCAGTTGCTCTTTGAAGTAATACTGCACTTTAAACCAAAATGAAAAATATTTTTTTTCCTCTCTGAAATAGTGTTGATGGAAAGAAGTGTATATTCCACTGCTGAGGGGTTTCTTAGTTTTTCATGATGAAAGCTATAACTAGCATAAAACTTCCTTCACTGGTCACATATTTTCAAATACTCTTGTTTTAGAGCAGATTTTAACAGTATGTATTAGCATGAAATCCAATAATGGTAGCATTTATGAGATAGTCCACACTGAATATAGGATTTTTCTCATATTTGATAATGTACTGAGTAAAAACATCCCATTTCCATAATCAGTATATGACTATGAAGGCACTTTTAGTGAAGATCAAAGAGAACTTTGTTTTCTTCCTAGCTATATCTAAACTGTTTATGTGAAGTTGTGATTAGCTGTTTCACTGCTTTTTCAAAGTTGAATTCTGTTAAAATGAGGCAGCTGACAGACAAAAATTAATCTAGAACTCAAAATCTAAACCACAGCTTGACTTCAAAACCTGATCCAAAAAGTTATCCAGATACTTAATGAGGAACTAATAGCACTGGTTTGAACCAAGTGTAATGCAAGCAATGTCTATGTGAGATTCTCCACAGAGCTCTAGTAAACATCTCTGTTCTGATCTGCAAGACCTAGCTTTTCTCAGTCCTGGGAGCTTTTTGAGCAGAGATTGCTAACGGTGCAAGTTATAAGCCTGATCTTATAAGAGGACTGTGGTGCTTCAACTTGCAATAGCTTCAGTGAGAATTGAGATCCCAGTACCTCACTGGATTAGGCTACCTTTTTCACTTTTGAACTAATACCAGGAACTGCAACTGTGGGCATGTCTACACTTACCTCTGGAGCAATCGATCCAGTAGGGGTCGCTAGTGAAGATGTGATAAATCAACCACCAAGCATCTCCCGTCGACTCCAGTACTCCATCAGAGCGAGAAGCGTAGGTGGTGTTGATGGGGGAGCATCAGCAGTTGACCTACTGCAGTGAAGACACCATGGTAAGTAAATCTAAGTACGTCAACTTCAGCTACATTATTCATGTAGCTGAAGTTGCGTAACTTAGATCAACGCCCCCCCAGCCCCCAGTGTAGACCAGGCCTATGTCACCAAGTCACTCAAGTACTAAAGAATGAGTTGTGCACTGACTTGTTCTGTGATCTATTCCCATTATCACTTAAATAGGATGTATCTATAGTTTTCAAAACATATAATAGACATTTTACTTTTATATAGTCATTTTATGATGATATGGATGACAAAGAAAAGAGGAACTGCTGGAAAACACCACCCATTAATTTAGCAAGTACAACAGAACTTCACAGTTACAAAGACCAGAGTTACGAACTGACCAGTCAACCATACACCTCATTTGGAACCAGAAGTATGAAGTCAGGCAGCCACAGAAACAACAACAAAAAAGCAAATACACTCCAGTCCTTTGTCAAACATAAACTACTAAAAAAATAAAGGGAAAGCAGCATTTTTCTTCTGCATAGTAAAGTTTCAAAGCTGTATTAAGTCAATGTTCATTTATAAACTTCCAAAAGTGCAACCGTAACGTTCTGTTCAGAGTTACGAACATTTCAGAGTTACGAATAACCTCTATTGCAGAAGTGTTTGTAACTCTGAGGTTCAACTGCAAAACTTTTGCAATATGTAGGCCACAGCCTGTTGTGCTTTTCAACTTTAGTTTGAAATTGCCCCAAATCTTATGTAAACCATTTTTGTACTTCTTTTCATACTACAATAATCCAGCGTTTATTTTTTGTTCCATTTAGATCTATTAAACAAGCAGTTTAGCCTCTGTCCCATATTATAGGCTCCTCTACTATCACATACTAGTCTGCTGTCCAAATACAAACAAAGTATGAACAAGTTAATTTTGTTTATCCATTTGTTTTGTTTTGAACATTCTAAGACCTAAGCCTTTCATGGCAATTACAAAAATCACTGTTTTGTAACCATGTGTACATGATACAAATTTTTTCTACTTTTATTTTCTGTATCCTGATTTATATTATATCCAGTTGGTTGTTTATACATCCATCAGGGAATGTGGGGATTATTTTGAATATAAAAAAACATGCTTATTTTTCTTAGCAAAAATGTTCAACAAAATCCCTGAAATTACATACATCCTAAAAATCAATTAATTCATGTCAGGACTAAAAGCACTCAAGGACTTTCTGTAAAAAAACAGCTGATGATACAACAGCAATATATTTCATGGAGTGAAGTTATGGCAATCCATGTCTATGTAAATATAACATTCAAAAAAACTATGCTAAAAGATTGTTAAAGCTGCCAACTCAATCAATCAAAAGTTAGGAATTGCTAAAATTAAGGTTGCCCATGAAACCTTACAAAGGGGGAGAAGCTAATTGGATGAGAATCCAAGAAAAGGGGACTGTGATTCCGTGAGGTGGAAAGAATGGGGACAGGGAGCAAGAACCTGGGCCAACTGGGAAGAGACCAGGACTAGGAACAGGGGTGGAGCCACTGGCACTGGATGGAAGTGGAGACTTGGACTTGGATGGGGACCCTGGATGGGAAGAGTGGGACAGCAATGAGAAGTCTTAGGAGTGGAGACTGGAACTGGTTAAGTGAGGATACTGGGATTGGGACAAGTAGCCAGGATGGAGAAAAGACAGAACTGGGAAAGGGATCCATTGTGGGCAATGGATAGAAGGGGCATCTCTTGCAAAGTCCTCTGTGTCAGCTCCCACAGCTCCCTCCAATTCATTATGTACAAAGAAAGTCTTTACCCATCAGAGTTGCGGATCTGGAAAAATACCACCAGTAGCAAGCCTTTGGAGCTAGTATGCATTGATTTCCTGGTTTTAGATGAGGACTGGAAGAATGTGGGACACTTTAGTAGGGACTGACCATTTCAACCCATATGCCCAGTCATAGTCAGATACGGAATAGAAGGCCACTACAATTGTTTGACTGTTGAAGGTGAAACACTTTTAAGTATATGGATTTCCAGCTTTGATACAATTGGACCAAGGAAGAGACTTTGAGAGTTCTAGTGATTATTAAACCTAAAAAGTTACCCTAAGCTCAACTGTGAAAAGTACCTGAAGGTTCATAAGATGTCAAAAATGCCTATGACTTTTTTGTCTGCCTGAGAATTAACCACGGAAAATAGGTCAATTTGTTTTCAGTAAATAAATGTTGCGAACGGGTGCAAGAAAACCGGACATAATACCTGAATTAATCCAAACAAAAATCACCTACTGCTATAAGTCAAGTACTATGGTGGTCATACTTAGTCAACAAGAAAATGTGGGAACACAGCTACCTATGCCAATTTTAGCCTTACAGAAATGGATTTAATTGTTGGACAAGATAATGAGGATAAAATATGCCATTCACTTTTACTTTTTTTTGGGAGTTGTCAAAAAGAGACTTTGGAGGAAAAAAAAAAAAGAACCATTTTCCTCCGCCTTATCCCTGGACCTACCAGCATTGCAATTCATGTCAACTCATTTCAACTTTCTTGCCATTAAGGCAGAAGGAGCGGACCAAGCTAAGGGACTCTCTTCCTAAAAGAAAGGCCAGTTGGCCTTGCTTTTGTTTAAGAAATTTTGTTTTCACCTGTGAGTGCTGAAAGTAAACATATTATCATGACATCCACTCCTCAGCCCATAAACAGGGATATCTAATTGCCTGCACCGTGCAGGCATCTAAGCTCCTGTACTCTTTTCCCTTCCCTTGTTGTGTTGCTTTCTATCCTCCCCCATTCTTCTTCCTTTCCTATCTTTCATTCTCTTGGCTTTTCATTGAGTCCTGAAATCACCTATGCTGCATTCATCCAAGCCTGCTTTGTCTAAGGAGAAAGAATCCAAGCAGATGATGTCCCTGACCAGAACGTGAACCAAGTCCAAGCAGCAGGTGTCATGGTTGACTTGCCAGCCAAAGCATCCACTCATAACTAACTGGTTGTCCGGTGTTCCAAAAACATCAACAAAAGCTTCATTTCACCTATCTTTTCTATTGTGTCTTTCCTCCATCTTGTGTCTATCTGTTAAAAACAGGTAAGTTAATGTCTTTCATACATCAGGACTAAAAAAAAAAATAAACCTTTTCTTTTCATCAAAGAAAGATTGTTAGTAAAAATAAGAGACACTGATATTTTAACTCCAAAAGGAGACAGACTTTCTTAGGGTCTGTCTAAGTTTGTTTTGCATAATCACTCAATTACAGTTGCAGTATAAATGCTTGATTTAATTCCTTGGTGTGTGTGTGTGTGTTTAAATCATCAAACTTTCAACTTGAATGAATGCTTCTGAGTGTTTGCCAAGTAATGTTGTAAAACCAAGGCCTCTGTAGAAAACAACCCCAAACCTATCTGTCATTGTTTAATGTTGGACAGTGAGAGAGCTTATAAACACCTTTAACTCTTTAAGCCTTGATGATCAATATCAATACAACATTTCCACCTTTTGAAATAGGTACTTAATATTGTGTGCATTAGTCTAGGACAACCCCTTATCCTAAGCCAGAACAATTTAATCGGACTCTTTAGAATGTGTTGTACTTTATGCTCTTACCTGAAACTTGAAGTGAGATGGAGTTGATAAGATTAATAGATAATAAAAGGCTGTTCAAGATAGTGCAATCCAAACCAGTGATAGGTTGTCACCAACTGCCCTGTAACCCTTGGTGCTTTAAATTCTCTGTTGCTGTGTCTCACAGCCTGGATACCAATAGCCGGCAGACAAGCCTAAGATTTCCTGATTGTCTGTGTGCTGTGCAACCCTGGTTTAGCACTCGGACCACTTTATGCCTATAACATACCCTTGGTTCCTACTTGCAGGGTGACCCCCCGCCCCCCAGTGACTCCCAGTCCCAAATTTCCCAAAATAGCCTGTCCTGGAATGTCTAGTCCTCTCCTGGAATACTCAGAGAATTAATAAGGTTTGTTGCTCCTTTAAGGAGACAAAAGCATAGCTTCTGACTTTAGCTGGAGATAAGAATCACTTCAAACACAGGGTTGGTTTAGATTAAAATTGAAATAAGTTTATTAACAAAGAGATAGGTTTTAAGTGTATTCAGATACAAGGGATAAGGACAAAACGGTAACAAAAAGAAAAGGAGTACTTGTGGCACCTTAGAGACTAACCAATTTATTTGAGCATGAGCTTTCGTGAGCTATAGCTCACTTCATCGGATGCATACCGTGGAAACTGCAGAAGACATTATATACACACAGAGACCATGAAACAATACCTCCTCCCACCCCACTGTCCTGCTGGTAATAGCTTATCTAAAGTGATCATCAAGTTGGGCCATTTCCAGCACAAATCCAGGTTTTCTCACCCTCCGCCCCCCCCCCCCCCACACACACACACAAACTCATTCTCCTGCTAGTAATAGCCCATCCAAAGTGATCACTCTCTTCACAATGTGTATGATAATCAAGGTGGGCCATTTCCTGCACAAATACAGGTTCTCTCACTCCCTCACCCCCCTCCAAAAACCACACACACAAACTCGCTCTCCTGCTGGTAATAGCTTATCCAAAGTGACCACTCTCCTTACAATGTGCATGATAATCAAGGTGGGCCATTTCCAGCACAAATCCAGGTTTTCTCACCCCCCCACCCCCATACACACACAAACTCACTCTCCTGCTGGTAATAGCTCATCCAAAGTGACCACTCTCCCTACAATGTGCATGATAATCAAGGTGGGCCATGTCCAGCACAAATCCAGGCTTTCTCACCCCTCCCCCTTTTTTCCCGGGGACACACACACACACATACACACACCCCAGACGTTCTGGTTAAACTTGGATTTAAACTTGGAGAGTGGTCAGTTTGGATGAGCTATTGCCAGCAGGAGAGTGAGTTTGTGTGTGTGGTTTTCGGAGTGAGAGAACCTGGATTTATGCAGGAAATGGCCCACCTTGATTATCATACACATTTGTGAAGAGAGTGATCACTTTGAATGGGCTATTACCAGCAGGAGAGTGAGTTTGTGTGGGGGGAGGCCGAGGGTGAGAAAACCTGGATTTGTGCTGGAAATGGCCCAACTTGATGATCACTTTAGATAAGCTATTACCAGCAGGACAGTGGGGTGGGAGGAGGTATTTTTTCATGGTCTCTGTGTGTATATAATGTCTTCTGCAGTTTCCACGGTATGCATCCGATGAAGTGAGCTATAGCTCACGAAAGCTCATGCTCAAATAAATTGGTTAGTCTCTAAGGTGCCACAAGTACTCCTTTTCTTTTTGCGAATACAGACTAATACGGCTGTTTCTCTGAAACCTGTCAAAATGGTAACAAGTAAATAAAAGTAAAAATATGCTTTCCAATGGCTAAGACTTAACAACCTGCAGCCTTGCTACAAGGTAGATTTTTCACCCATCTTTTTTCCAAATATGGCTAACTTTCTCTCAGTCAGGACTTCCACAGAAGGACAAAATGCTGGTTTCCTTTATCTTTCTAGGTGAAAGATCTTTGCCTAAGCAGGTTTCTCACTCTTATTTACTTCCCAGAGACTTTAACCTCTTGGCTGAAGGACTCGTGTTTCTCAGCTTGCAAGAGCTCTGGCCCCTTGTGTCTGCCTAGTGATGAATGCCAAGATAGTTTCTTCTTTCTATTATATTTTCCCAAACTCACTCAAGATTCTGGATATCTCAAGATTCTGGATAACCTCAAGCTTTTCTTCCCCTGCTGATTCGTATGTAAATGGAGCTTCCATTGTTTTGATTCCACAGTGCTACCTTCCCTCCCCCTTGTCTGAGGCAAAACCTGTTTCTCCTTGTGTTTGGTCACAGACTTTAGAACATAGTATTACTGAGTAACTCCTCATATAATGTTAATGCATACATTTCACAATTATATTAATTACCTCTGTGTCATTCGCTTTCAGAAAAGACCTCATTCTGTGCACTTCTATAATACAATAATATTGTATACCATCAGTTGATTCAATTATTTATTGTTTGAGGTTCAGACAGGTGGGTGTCTAGTAAACCACTGAAATAAAGTTAAAGTAAGACAGTTTCTTTTCTCCTTCTCGGAAGAGATGCCATGTGGTCTGGTGAAGATTTCATGCAGATTCTGCCTCCACTGGTGATAGCTGAGTTGTTACCTCCTCTCCTTGTTAACTTGATGGTTTTGTTTAGTTTTTAGGTAAATGTACCTTCAGTGTCTCTGCCTGATGACCAGCCATTCCTTTGTCTAGGATAGACTGGGCTTAGGCATTGCTTGACAAACACATTTCAAGAACATGGTTCTGGCACATATCCATAACTCTTTGTTCACACCCCGTACATATATCACCCAGTAATATTAATGATCAGTGAGATGTTAGTTTTTCAATGATGTATTACATGGCACCTTCTGGATATATATAATGACAACAGCACTAGGTTTAGTGAGTATGTCAGGCTGACACAGAGTATTGAACCACCAATGGGCCTCTGTGTCACAGATAGCAAGAGTCACAGAGTCAAAGCTTTCACACTAACAATGGCTAAATTGTGGTACAATGTAGTGGGGCGGTCACGCAGCTCTGGCTCGGAAAGAGTTAAAAGCCGGCCCTTGGATAGGGACGGGGCTGAAAGCAGCCAAGGGAGGCTGATTCGGTAGGCAGCCACAGGTGGGGCCATACCCAATTAGAGTCCAGCTGGCCCTGATAAAAGGGCTGGGAGCTAGGCAGGGGGAGTCTCACTGCAGTGGTAGAGTGGGAAGGACCTGGCTGCTGGCTAGAGAGGGGTATCTCAAATAGAGCAGTGCTTGGAATGGACAGGCAGAGCTGGAGAACTCTGGCCAGGTGACTCCCCACGCTGAGGCCAGGCTAAAAGGGCCTGTGGTGGTACTAAGGCTGCAGGGGTGCAGCCAGGCCAGAAGAAGGCAGCAGGTCCAAACCCCCTTGCCAATGATGAGTGGCCATTTCAGTTTGCCTCTGAGAAAAGGGGCTAGATGAGAACTGGCAGTTGGTCACTGAGACAAGGTGGGCTTTGGGGTTCCCCAGGGAGGGGAGGATCCCTTAGTGTGGGGGCACTACTGCGGGGCAGTACCCCAGAGAAGGGGCACTGTGGGCCGGGAGGGACGTGGGGCCTGAACTAAAGGGTGGTATTAGAAAAAGAAAGAAGTAGGCGGCAGCAAGGTGACACTGGCCAGCAGGAGGCTCTCCGAAGCTGGAAGAGCTAATTCCCAGACCAACCAGCAGGAGGCATCATGCCAGTGAGTGCTCCGCCATGTTACATACAGAAATAGAAAAGAGGTCAGTATGAGATAACTGGAAGAGAGAGAAGAGCAACAAGAGGAGGTATTCAGAAAGTGGGTTTCATAGGATGTACATCTCTATAGAATCAAGTCCAAGGTCCATGATATAGGCAGAAGTAAGGAGGATTTTAAAAAGAGGGAGGACAGATTTGATCTTGCTTATGAAATAAATTCTGAGTTGTCTGAGGAAGGAGATTTGGTGGTTTGGCTTCATTGTGTGTGGAAGAAGGTGGAGAGAGGCATTCAGCAGACCCTGCAGTCTGACCATCAGGGATTTAGTGAAACTACAGAGAAGGAAGAGGCAATAATTAACACAAGAGTAAAAGAAGGCAGGCAAAGGCAGTGGTATGCCTGGGCAATATTGCTGATGTGTTTGTAGGCTGATTTACAGACCTAGAAGGTTTGAGAAGAGAGAGAACTTTTACTCAAGGGTGAAGCCAAAGTTAAAGAGAAGTGAAACAAATGGAAGGCCCTAAGGTCCACTTGCCTAAGGGTATGTCTACACTACGAAATTAGGTCAATTTTATAGAAGTTGATTTTTTGGAAGCAGTTTTATACAGTCGATTGTGTGCGTCCCCACTAAGTGCAGTAAGTCGGCAGAGTGCGTCCACAGTACCGTGGCTAGCGTCGACTTTTGGAGCAGTGCACGGTGGGTAGCTATCCCACAGTTCCCAGAGTCTCCAACTGCCCACTGGAATTCTGGGTTAAGCTCCCAATGCCTGATGGGGCAAAAACATTGTTGCGGGTGGTTTTGGGTACATGTCATCAGTCCCCCCCACACTCTGTGAAAGCAACATCAGACAATCATTTTGCGGCTTTTTTCCTGGGTTAACAGCGCAGATGGTATAGCACTGCAAGTGGGAGCTCGCTTAGCTCACCGTCACCACTGCTGTTGCAGGAAAGTCTACTGTGGGGGCTGCTGTGATCCAAGTAGCCAATGCAATCATTGACGTCTGTTATCAAGGGTAGTGACTCTGGAAAATGTGCTGGCCTTTTTAGATTTTAGGTGCATCATATTCTTGTCCTTTGTTGCTGGTGAAGAAATCATGCAGCCGTACATTCCACATGTAACAGCTCCAGGGATCTTGCTCTTTTGTCTTGGCCACACAGCAGCAGCTCATGGGTGCTTTCGCATCAATGGTGAATGGCTCCACTGCTTCCACTGCAACTCTGCTCTCCTGATCTGCTGTACGGTGCAGTAGGACTGCCAGCCATTCTCATCAATGGTGTTTTGCTTGCTCCACCACTTCCGCTGCAATTCTGCTATCCTGATCTCCTGCGAGCTGGAGGCTTTTGCCTCAGGCTGCTCTCCCAGCTGGCAGGACCTACCCCAGCCTACCCCTTGCTCCCACGGCTCATGAAGCCTGGAGAGTAGTAAGGAGCAGTTCAACTATAGGCTGAGCAAGTGCAGAATGGTGGTAGAATGTGTCTTTGGACGTTTAAAAGCTCGCTGGTGCTGTTGGTCAGACCTCAGCACAACCAACGTTCCCATTGTTATTGCTGCTTGCTGTGTGTTCCATAATATCTGTCAAAGTAAGGGGGAGACATTTATGGCAGGGTGGGAGGTTGAGGCAAATCACCCAGCGTCCAATTTTGCGCAGCCAGACACCAATTAGAAGAGCACAGCAAGGCATGCTGCGCATCACAGAGACTTTGAAACCAGTTTCATGACTGGCCAGGCTATGGTGTGACAGTTGTGTGTGTTTCTCCTTGATGCAAAGCCGCCCCCTTTGTTGATTTTAATTCCCTTTAAGCCAACCACCCTTCCCCCTTCGAAATACAGTAACTATTGTTTTGAAACCATGCATTAATTTAAAAAAATTCAGATAATGGACAAGATAGCCGCGGGTGGTTTGGGGTACATGTCGTCAGTGACCATTCCCTCCCTCCCTCCGTGAAAGCTATGGCAGAATCATTTCTCGCCCTTTTTACTGGATTGCCCGCGCATACGCCATAGCACTGCAAGCGGGAGTCTGCTCCGATCACCACTGCAGTTGTGAGCATTGTAAACACCTCGCATTTTCCCTTGGAGATTTTGGCATATATATTGGCATTACGTCTTTTGGAACAGAGTTCTGATAGCACAGATTCATCTCCCCATACAGCGATCAGATCCAGTTCCTCCCGTTCGGTCCATGCTGGAGCTCTTTTGCAATTCTGGGACTGCATGGTCACCTGTGTTGATGAGCTCGCCACGCTGGCCAAACAGGAAATGAAATTCAAAAGCTCCCGACGTTTTTTCTGTGTACCTGATTAGTGCATCTGAGTTGAAAGGGCTGGCCACAGTGGTCAAAATGGAGCACTCTGGGATAGCTCCCGGAGGCCAATACTATTGAATTGCATCCACACTACCCCAAATTCGACCCAGCAATGTTGATTTTAGTGCTAATCCCCTCGTCAGGGAGGAGTACAAAAATCGATTTTAAGAGCCCTTTAAGTCGACAAAAATGGCTTCATCGACTTAAACTCTTAGCGTAGACCAGGGCTAAGAGAGGCACTTCAATCTTTGACATTTAGCTGAACAAAGCCACTACTTTACATAGTCAAAGCCAGTCAACAGGGTGGACCAAGAGGTAAAATTAAAAGGTGTCAAAATATAAGCATATCAACATAAAAGAAGAATAATGGTAGAGATAGAGACAAAAAAGCAGAGGGGTAAGATATGAACTTTGTGAGGTGCCATGGAGACCTGGGCTTGGAGCAATATGAAGATATCTGCGTATCTATGGAGAAGATACCTATGCTTAATTGCAGATTGTAGTTCCGTATTACAAAATTGGCAACTATACAATCCACTCTAGATTTGTCCTCATGGTTTGACAACACCAGAGTTACTCAATGAATTATAGGTTTCAGAGTAGCAGCCATGTTAGTCTGTATTCGCAAAAAGAAAAGGAGGACTTGTGGCACCTTAGAGATGAACAAATTTATTTGAGCATAAGCTTTTGTGAGCTACAGTCCACAGCTTTTTGTTACTAGAAGAAGCATGAAACACTGAGGTCATAAGTTCTAAAATTTGAGATCTTATTGCCCAGCTAGCAAAGTTACCTTTTCTGGACTTTAGGAGCTTATGTTAATGAAAAATTTCACAGATCTCTCTCTATGTGTTGGACATTTAGAATACCCAAGTGATACTATGAAGTATAATGAATAGGCAGCAGAATATGGTCACTGTTTTAAGTATTAGGGGGAAAAACTTGTTATTGCAGATAAAGTCACATGCATACAAAGCATGACCCTCTGAATCACATCCAAGTATAATAATTTTTCCACTGAAAGCTTTGCATCTACAAACAATTTATTTTTCTTGAAGTGGTGATTTCCCTTCCCCATCCTTTCCTTTGACTGGGACCTTCAGTAATGCTAGCAGCTGCAACCAAAAATGTGTTTGGCTGAGCCTGAGATGCCTTACAGTCATCTTGATGGCATTTCCCTCTTTAGAGCTCCCCATAAACATAGACCAAACTAATTCATGATCCTCGTTCAAATCTCTCCTTAAAATTCTTCTCTGTTGTGATGTCTACAAAATCTTGACAAGCACACCAGCAGCCTATCATGTTGATTATTATCATTTCATTATTTCCATGTGTCTGTATCCATCTGTTGTCTCTTGTCTGACACTTAGATTGTCAATTATTTGGGACAGGAACCGTGTTTTAGTTATGTGTTTGTGCCTAGCACAATGGAGTCCAGGTCCATGTCTGGGATCTTTAGGTGCTACTATAATACAAATAAAAATAAATGGATGTCAGAATATAACAACTTTTGAACACTGCACTTAATCAGTTCTAAGGTTTCTCGGAAGGATCTAAGCATCAATGGGCAGAACCCTATTGATTTTTGGCAGAATTGGAAGAGGGGAAATGAGACACACAGAGTCCATGGCATCTAGTTAGCATCTCTTTAGTTGTCTGTAGATCAAAGAACCAGTTGATGGTAACCATTAACATTTTCCAGCATAACAGTACCCCCATCTCAGCTCTCCCCATGCTCCCAATATAGTTTAAAATGTTAACATCCTGAAAGAGGGAGAAAAAGAAAGAAGAAAGAAGGAGAATAAGAATAAGAATGACCAGGCGATGGGGGTACACAGCATCCCCTGGCATGGAAGGGAGGGGTATGGGTGTTTCATTGATCACCCCTGTTCCAGAGCACCCCCGTGCTCTGAAGTTCCCCTGTATTCACACCCTGCACACCCTGCACACTTGTAATAATCTTGTACAAAATATGCCTTGTGAGGTATCATTTGAAAACTGACAACTCGGCGGTCAATAATATCATGGTGAAATGTAAATAGCAACATAATATGTAAAGTTATGAAACCCCCCGGTATGATATTACTAGCACATGTTCAAAACCATACAGCTGTGCCCAGGCAAAAGTATGCTGAACAAAGCAATGTGTCTTTATTTCAATTTACGCATACGTAGTAAACAGGGTCCTTGAGACAGCTAGAAGAGATGGCAGGAGACAAAGCAAATTTGCATTTCAAACACATTTGAGAAGAAAGAGCATGGAGCTTCCTTCAACCCCAACTCCACCTTGCCTTCTTTACTGTTTGAATAAATTTTGCTTTGAGGGGTAACCCTCAGAAGAATCCTCTTCAAAAGTTAACCATACCATAAAAGAAAGAGGCAGAAAACCCCAAGTGCTCTCTCTCTCACACACACACACACACACACACGTATTTAAACTGAACTGTTTTGGTAATTCCAGCTGAAGTAACAAACTGTTGAATATTGACCATTACAGGGGCAACGGACCTTTTAATATATGAATTGTTCAGGAGAGGCCTGGAGAGTGCAGAACACATGTTTTTGGGAAAATTTGGGACTGGGAGAGTCTTGGGGTCACCCTGCAAATAGTAATCAAGGTTGGTGGAAGCCAGAATGTGACTGAAGTGGTGCTGACAGGCTGCTGGCATCAGAGCAGCTGGACCAGGGCCACAGCTATACCCAGACATTCAGGGTGTAACCTACATGCTGGAGGGCTGTTTGTGAGCAGCCCAGGTTGGGAGCTACAACAGTAAAGCATTGCCAGGCACCCATGTTACCAGATTTGCCCGTTACTTCGGGGTACACTCATTTCTTAGGGTTACTCTTCAGGGGGAGGGTTCTGTAATTCTATTAATGTACTGCTTGTGTCACGTGTGTTTTCATATGAAGCTAAACTCCCTTCTGCAAGTCCCCTCCCACTAGAGCTATCCTGCAGGACCTAGGTTTCCCAGGGCTGGGTTCTTCCAGCCCCAGAACCAGATGAACACACACACACGCACACACACATTAACAGAGTAAGTCTGAGCAGACCGGGTCAATCAGCACTTTTAAGCTGTCACCCTTATATGTCCCTGGGCTCAATAGGCTGGGCCAAGCAGCACTTTCAAGCTGTAACCCATAAATGCCACAAGTACCGCACTGGAATAGAGTAAGCCTGAGCAGGCTGGGTCAAATAGCACTTCCAGGCTGCCACGCTTATGTGCCCCTGTATTCAACAGACTGGGTCGAGCAGCACTTTCAAGCTGCCACCCTTGTATGTCACAGGTTTAGTATGTCCCTATCCCTACTTTCACATCACAATTGTTCTGGTAGTAACCCACTTGATGAGCAAAACCCACAAGATTTTTGGGTGCTACAGGGATCTTTAGCTTAGGTAAAAGAAGCGTTGCTGCAGAGAAAACGGGGAAGCTAAAAACACAAAAGCATAAAGTTGAGAGAGAGAGAGAAGCAACCAGCTTAACCACAAAAGTTATTGATTGAATAATAGTGATAGCTACACAAGGAGAGCCTAAACCAACATAATGGTTACATTACTAAAGGTTAATACCTGAAGTAGAAAGGAAAACAGAGAGAGAGAAAGAGGGGAATCTCACTACTTCCATGCTACTTCCAAGCTTGAACTGGTCGGCGTTCCCAGGTGATGGTGGTAGCTCAGGGTTCTGAGTTCTAGATACAGGCAGAGCCCCCACCATGATCAGTCAGGAGAAGATGGAGTCCCAGTGGAACTGATGCATAGTTTGGATCCAAGCATCCGAACACTCACTTGGGCTTAGGTAGGGTTTTTTGTAGAGAAAATACAATGGTTCAAGGGAGAACACTACATTTGTTTATAGGTAAACTGATGACTCAAGGGTTTTCTTTAGGCTAGACAATAGGAGCTGAGTCACTCTTGGCTATGGATGATGTTCCTTCCAGGGAGCTCACAATGCAGTTAGGCTGCTTCAGTATTTTGGATATCAAGCAAGGATTCATTACTAGAATTGGTCTAATAACTGCTGATCTGGGTGTGTGCAGGCATAGGTTCATTAACATCTGGAGCAGAGATCCCCATGATGCAGTGCTTCCCTGCTTTTCTGGTCCCAGAATTCAGTGTGGTTCTTTAGTTGGAATCTCTGTTCTCCATTCTGTATGCTAATGGAGATGTCTCCCTGTCCCATCTTTGATGCAGATGAGGCTAGGGGAGTTGCCTTTAATCTTGTCATCCTTGTCAGGAGGGATGTAGATGTGTCTCCCACCACCCTTTACTGCTCTCTGCAAGTCTTTTCTCTGATTGGTTTTGGTTCAATCAGAGGCGGGGGTGGGGGCTGTGTCTTTCATGAGTCAAACAGGCTGGATACTGTACCCTGGTTCCCCAAGAACACAGTGCTGACTGGTATCACCCAAAATTTGGGGGCAGGGTGGTGACACAACTCCACACAGGTCTGGTTTGCATCCCAGAATGTGACACCCCACCTCACACTCTCAGGGGACAAAGCATTCAGTAGAGTCCTATTCTCTAGCCAAGCCCCCTCTAGTGTCCAGTTCCATTTTGGATTACAGAATCTTTTAAGTTTTTCAGAGAACCATGGCCCTCCAGCCATGCTTTCTCAATATCCAGCCCCTTTTGGGGTTACCTTGTCTTTAAAATCATGTACCTCACCAGCTCACTCGTAATATGTTTGGGCTCCTTCAGTGACCAGGCATCCAGAGTCTCTAAGCCACCTTTTATTCTCATAAACTTTCGCTTAGCCTTTCCTGACCTTTCTTTCAGGACCCAGCTTCTGTAAGTCAAGGTCTTCTTTCAAGTCCCATTGCTGAAAGGTGTTTCTTTCCTCTACAGCCTAGTTTTTTCTCGCAAGTCTGGTCTTTGTCTCACTGCCATTTCCTCCTTTTAACTCCAGTACTTCCTCTTCCTAATTGCTCTTTCCTCCTGAACTACACACTCTTCAGGTGACATTCAATTACATGACCCCTTTCAGGTGGTTCTTGTGTTTCAATTACCATTGTGCAGTGCATTATTAGCCCCAGCTGAGCTAACTGCTCCCCCCTCCAGATAAGCTAAGGCTGCTTAAAAAGACCACATCATCTTGTGACAGGGAGACACAGAGCCCCTGGCATCAGGGAGCAGGAGGGGATAGTTGCAGTGAGTCCATGAAATTGATGCGGATGGAAGGGTGGGACACCACAAGGCAGGAGACAGGACCAGGACAAATCAGAAATAAGGCATTTCATTTCCAAAGAGTAAAAATGGAAAAAACAAGTGAGGAGTCAGCTGATGGGAATGACCGTGTCACAACAGTATGAGCTGCCCTGTAACATTAAGTACCAGAGACTAATCACCCTGTAGTTCATCATTTGGCTAAAGGATTTGGACATTTGTGGGTTTTGTCCATTTAGTGATGTGATTTTATAATAGACATGGAAATTATCATACCAAGTGAATCTGCCACAAACTGGTTCTTTGACTTCCTGTTCATGAGTATATACTGCTAATATATCCAACAATGCATGTACAACAGTACCTCTTTCATAGTATTTTATAGTTCCCATGTTACTAAATACATCTTCCCTCTCCCTCCATCCAGTATTAATATGACAAATAAGAAAGGCTTGGTTCTTACAATATTAGTATAAACAAATAACAGTAACTTTAAAATTAAGATGGAATTTTTAGTTTTAGCAATTCAGAACTGGCTTTCTCTTAATTCTTAATCTGTGGGCAGGTCAGCAGATTATTCTGCCAAAAGTAAGATTTGCCTTTTCTTGATATACATTTCTGGGGAAGTAGTGTTGTCACTTAGTATACATTGGCTATCACAATGTGCTATAGACATCTTCTCCAAAGAGGTTATGATTGAGGCAGATGACGTCATTTTCCTCATTATGCCTAATTTTTGTCATAAATAAAAGTCATTAATTACTAGCAAGTGATTCTCTGTAAGAACAACAAAACTCTGCTACTATGGTCCAGCTGGTATCTCAATCCATACTGTTGATTCACACAATTTTCTGTAATTGCAAAGATTCATAGATTCATAACGCCAGAAGGGACCATTGTGGTCATCAGACCATAGGACTTCCTTTAATTAGTTCTTGTATGAATACATTTTTCTTTTAGAAAAACGTTCAACTTGATTTAAAGATTTCCAGTAATGTAGAATCCACCAGAGCCCTCGGTAAATTGTTCCAAGGGTACACTGTAAAATGAGGGAATAGTGTTTTATAAAAGTGTGAAATTTCACAAACTCATTTAACTAGATAATGTCCTGTTGCTTGTTTAGGCCCTAATCCTACCGACTGTACATTTGCCTACACAGAGCCACTTTAACTTCATTGTTCAGAATCCATTAAGTTCAATTCGCTTTGGCCCTATTCTATTCTTCATTGTTTATCTTACAATTTTTTTGCCCCTTTGTACACCCTTCTTTCTACCTTTTTTTTTTTTTGTGCACTTAACGGTGCACATGTCTCTAGAAGGTTTCCACTTGTGTGTTTTTGAAGGTTTTGTCAGCCCTATAAGTACAGCAATTCAGTAAAGATGACAGCATTCCTAATGCAGCAGAAGAACAAGTAAAGGAAACTTGTCTTAGAAATGTTGAAGGTGGTGGGATTATAAAAGCCCTCATGGATACTGCCCAATTTCAACACAAAGTACTTTTAGTTGCTACTGAGAAGTAAGCAATACACCAAATAAACTATTTGTCCAAACTTAACATAGCCCACACAAATGTCATAGACTGAATTACATCTGAGACACACTAATGTTATCATTTGCTTGTATTCCGAGGAATAGATGTTGATACACATTCTTAAGGGATGCAGAAACTGCAGAATCAATCTTTATTGTAGACAAAACAAAAAAGTCTATCTTATTACAGTAGCAGCAGGGCAATTGTGCATAGCTGCTCTGGCTCAGATTTGAATCCACAGATGACAAGATAAGAGATATGGCAGCAGGTTTTTCTGATCTAAAACACTCATGCTAGGAAGCTGCATGTAGCTTCTGGACAAAAGAAGGTGATAGGTGCTTAAGAAGTACATTAGATAATGATAGATAACAAATGTAAACCAACATAATTTATAAGGAGCCAGAGAGAAATTATCAGCAGCAGCTTGGAGAAATTGTGCTGATAAAGATATGAACCAATAAAATGTATGGAGTCTTATGTGGCTTTTATACGCCTTTGCATGGTTTTCAGTGTGTGGAAGCAGAATGTTTATTTCGTTGAGTTCTAACTTGAATTTACTAACATGAAATCTTAACCACTTGCATTAACACCCTGCCTGCGTTTAATTGCATATTGCATTTAAATAATATCCTACGATTTCAGGTTGAATCATTTTTTATAACAATGTATTATTATTACTCAAAGGCTCAGTTGTTCTTTGTAGGCATTGGCCTGCACTGGGAAAAGTGTCAAGTCACATTGTCCCAGCAGGTGCTTCAAGAAGCGCTATACAGGTATATGGGGGAGCCACACCCACTGCTGCACACCTGGAGGCAAAGCAAGTTACTCTGTAACTGGCAGGTTTTGGGAGTGACTACTGTCTCTAGGCAGTTGCAGTCCTTGTTCTCAAGAGAGCAAGGACTTGGCATGTGGTTATCACCCACGCAGGGAGACTCCTTACAGTCACCTGGACTTCGGATACAGAAGTCTGCAGTACTTGTCTGCAGTACTTCCCTGCGAGGATTTGTTTTTTGTGGGGCGGGGGGGGGGGGGTAATAGTTGACAATGTCTTCATCTAGAGTGTATCCCCTTGAGATGCCTTTTGGTCTGTTTAAAAAATAAGTTTACAAACCTATATGAGGGTGACAAGAGTGGAGAGAAGGAATCTCTTCATATGGCCAATCTCTGATGTTAAAGCTATTTTAGGGATTCATGACATATTTTTGGCAATCCTAAAAAGATGTCATTTTCCTTCCCTTTACCCCTCACTCTCTGTTTTTACTGTAAGCTTTTAGCTATGTTGCCCCTCTAGTTTCACTGTACCTTTTCCAACTTTCTCTGGCAGCTAATAAATTTTAGTGAATTTTTTTAAGCAACAGTTTCATTTTAAAAAAATGAAGAGCCATATCTTGCTTGCCTTGCTTTTGTGAGAAGCCTTTTAGAAGCTACTCCTCAGAGAGGTAAGGCAAGCAGAATTTGGCCTTACATAGTAAAATGATCTGACTGAAGACTGTTCTCCTAAGGACCATACTTTTGGTGCTTCAGTTTGAGAAGAGGCAGGAAAAAGTGTCTCTCAAAGCAAAATGACCTTTGGAAAGATGAATCATAGCTGAGGAGGGGGAGGCCCCAGATCACCTTCTTGACTGTATGGATTATCGTATGCAGAGGGCTCAATCTCTGATGTAATGGGAAGAAACACAGTACATGGCACTCCTCCAAGGATTAGGAGGCTTTGTGTTATTATACGAATCTTTTCTAAATGAGGATGAAGATTCATTTTCAAAACTCTTTGAAACATAAGCTAAGATGAAGCTGATTTCTCCCACCCACTTAGATATTTTATCTAATAACTCCACCACTTCCCTCCCTCCCCCAAATCCCAGAAAATTGGCTGCTGGCTTTTGAGTTATCCTTATGGCACGTGGCCCCAAAAGGAATTCTTGATTTCTATTATAATATTTTTTTAAATTAAAATTTAATTTATCATGCCAATTACAAACCATCTAATTGCTCTGTTAAAACATGTCCAAACGAATTCCAAGTTAGATAAAACAAACAGACTATCTGGTCCCGCTATCAAAAGCCAACACTGAAGTCAATTGATATCTTGTGGTTGACTTGCAGGTGCCCTGGACTGGGCCTTTACTGTTCGAAAACAATTTACTGATGCAAAGTAAATACAATACAAAATGTACAACAAGCTTCATGCAGGCAGGATGCATTCATCTCTTTTCCACAGGGTTTGCCTGAGTCTATACCAAGAACAGTACACTTCACACTAGCAAAATCACATATATGTACTGTGGTATATTTCAGTATGAAAGATGCTCTCTTTATTCACAATTCTCCCTTTCTTAATTTGTACACAGTTCAAGGAGCTCAACCTCATGCAAGCTATAGACAACAAGTAGAAGACAATTGCTCATTTTAATGAACTGCTCATATTATTGGCCCCAATCCACTCTTTATTGGCGTAGCATTACTAAAACCAAGCACAGATGTATAAATTCGAAGGCAGATGGCTAAAATGTATTATAGGTTCAATGCTGTTATCCCCAAATAAAAGTTGTTTTTTCAGTACAATAAGATGCCAGCAGTGATGTACTACTCTGAGCCTTTCTGTGCTATAGGAGAGACCTCTTTTAGACTCTAATAGGACTCCTGTGAAATGCAGCCAACAAGCAGCGACAACTATGGTTTCCCTCTCAGCAGATGACAGATGATCTAGTTTCAGGATGACAAAGGCATTTTATAATATTTAATTGAGATAGGTATTTCATCCACATAACCCTTTCCCTGGTTTTGCAGTTTGGATAGTAGTCTTAGAGTTCTTCAAAGAGCAGATCAATAATATACAATGTAGTCCTGACTGGAATTCTCTCTATGCATGAGAGACAGGATCATTCTGTTTCTCAAGGTATGACAGATGTAAAAGAACAAGTGGCTGTATACCACAGGCCCAATTCAGTCCCAAAGTCAGAAGTTACGCTGACTTGAATAAACTTTTATTTGTCGCCACATACACTGTGGCTGGATTTGGCATTATGTGAGTGCAATAAAATGTCCCATTTTTCACACTCATGTTTACCTAAGGAATCATATCAGATTAAGACAATGTACACGTGAGAAAGCAGCAAAGGTAGGCACCACATTTACTCCATCGTGGAAAGAACCAAAGCCAGGAGAGGGAGGTAGACTATATCAGCTTGGCATTATGAAGTTGCTGCCACCTGATCATGGTAATGTGATAAGAAAAGGAGGACTTGTGGCACGTTAGAGACGAACCAATTTATCTGAGCATAAGCTTTCGTGAACTACAGCTCACTTCATCGGATGACGCTTATGCTCAAATAAATCTGTTAGTCTCTAAGGTGCCACAAGTATTCCTTTTCTTTTTGCGAATAGAGACTAACCCGGCTGCTACTCTGAAACCTGTAATGTGATATTTTTTCATGCTGCAAAAAATCTTCCAGTCTTGCTTTGTATGTGAATGTTTTCATATAACTACATCTTGAGGAGTATGAAGTTAGTTGGTCCCACTGCCCTATTACATGTTGGCAACAAAATGGAAATCCAATCGCATGGTTGCTAAAATTTCCAAGGCACTTTTCATAAGAGTGGGAATGTTGGCTAGTGATAAAAGGTTGAGGTTTGAGTGATAAAAGGTTGAGGTTTATTCAGATTTTGAGTCTTTTTTTTTTTAAAAAAGGGGTAGCTGCAGATTTCCCCATAAATGACTTCTATGTAAGATGTACAATACTACTTGCTTTTAGTCATTCCAGCCATTCCATGATACTGATTTTTGACATATAAGCATTTCTGCTTTCAATCCCAATCAGAACCAGGAAGTGCAGAGATCAATGAAAATGGATATATATATCTATATTGATCTAGATATTTAATTTGACAATTCCTTTTGAACCTAAAATAAAGTAGATTTGGATTCTGTTCTTATGCAAGGTGGCATGTAATTTTAAGGTATGGTTAATATTATCTCTTTATTACAGAAATAATGCTTGGAAGGGATTTAGAGCAAAGCTTTGCTTGCAAGACTTCCTTGCTGAAGTTAATGAATGCAGTGACATTGTTTCATCAAACTAAACATCCACAATAAAGGTAAGACGCATTGGCAAAGAGACTGAGGACACCTACACCACATCTGCACTGGTGAATAATCACAAAAATAGAAATGTATGGGCAGTATTGCATGAAAATGTTCTGGTTAGCTCAGCGGCTGTCCAAAAATGTCAGAGTGCGGCTATAAGGATCTATGACTAAGAGGGAACATAATTACAGGTGTAATAACCATTTTGTAAGGTGTATAATAGTACTTTGCATTCTATATCAGCCTCCATCCTAAGATCACAGAGTGCTTTAGCACCAATAGTAGCATGATCTAGAGGATTGAGAATGGGCAATGGAACCTGACTCTACAGAGTTTTAAGCCTGCTTCTGAGAATAATTTGCTATACAGACTGGGGAAAATCACTAAGGCCTGGTCTACACTACGAGTTTATGTCGAATTCAGCAGCATTAAATCGAATTAACCCTGCACCCGTCCACACAACTAACCCATTTTTGTCGACATACAGGGCTCTTAAAACTGATTTCTGTACTCCTCCCCAATGAGGGGATTAGCGCTGAAATCGACATCGCCGTTTCGAGTTAGGGTTAGTGTGGACGCAATTCGAAGGTATTCGCCTCCGGGAGCTATCCCACAGTGCACCATTGTGACCACTCTGGACAGCACTCTGAACTCGGATGCACTGGCCAGATGTACAGGAAAAGCCCCGGGAACTTTTGAATCTCATTTCCTGTTTGGCCAGGCAAGCTCATCAGCACAGGTGACCATGCAGTCCCAGAATTGAAAAAGAGCTCCAGCATGGACCAAATGGGAGGTACTGGATCTGATCGCTGTACGGGGAGAGGAATCCATGCTATCAGAACTACATTCCGAAAGACGAAATGCCAAAACATTTCAAAAAATCTCCGAGGCATGAGGGACAGAGGCTATAGCAGGGATGCAACACAGTGCTGCATGAAACTTAAGGAGCTCATACAAGCGTATCAGAAAACCAAAGAATCAAACGGACGCTCCGGGACAGAGCCCCAGACATGCTGCTTCTACGCTGAGCTGCATTCAATTCTAGGGGGTGTAGCCACCACTACCCCACCCATGTCCGTGGACTCCGATGATGGGGTACTCTCCACCATGGCTGAGGATTTTGCGGATGGGGAAGATGAGGAGGAGGAGGATGAGCTTGAGGAGAGCACACAGCACACCGTTCTCCCTGACAGCCAGGATCTTTTTATCCCCCTGACTGAAATACCCGCCCAAACCAACAAAGCCGGAGAAGGGACCTCTGGTCAGTGTACCTTTTTAAATATAATACATGTTATAAAAGCAAGCATTTTTAAAAGATTAAGTAGCCCTGAGGACTTGGGATGCATTCGTGGCCAATACAGCTACTGGAAACGTCTGTTAATGTGTCTGGAGATAGAGCGGAAATCCTCCAGGGACATCTCCATGAAGCTCTCTTGGAGGTAATCTAAAAGCCTTTGCAGAAGGTTTCTGGGGAGAGCAGCCTGATTCCGTCCTCCATGGTAGGACACTTTACTACACCATACTAGTAGCAAGTAATCTGGTATCATTGCATGACAAAGCCTGGCAGCGTATGGCCCTGGTGTTTGCTGGCATTCAAGCAACATCCGTTCTTTATCTCTCTGTGTTATCCTCAGGAGAGTGATATCATTCATGGTAACCTGGTTGAAACAGGGGAATTTAATTAAGGGGACATTCAGAGGTGGCTGTTCCTACTGGGCTGTTTGCCTGTGGCTGAAAAGAAATCCTCCCCGCAGTTAGCCACGTGGTGGGGAGGCGGGGGCATTGGCGCTGAGCTGTTCGTGTTTGGCTAGCAGGGATCTTCCCTGATACCAGCCATGCAGTGTGGGGAGGGGTAAAGTGAACATCCCAGAGAATTGGATGTAGGGGGTTACTTTGGGTTCTGCTACTGCACATTAACAGGAAAATCGCAGCACTAAATGGCCAACCCAACGTGCTTTGCTTGGTATGGGAGAGGAGGGTGCTGCTGTTATGAAGGTTGCAGAAGCTGAAAGACTGTGGCTTACCGTGGCCGCGTGCAAGCTGAATTCTGTTGCCCGGCACTGAGTGTGTGATCTCTAACACCAAAGCCGCAGCCACTCCATATAAGATTCAAAATGCGACCTTGTACCAAAATCACATGTGCTATGTAATGTGAATAGTGTTGTTCACTGTGTAAGAGTATAGTCATTGTTCTGTAAAATGTATCTTTTTAAATACTTCACTCCCTTTTTTTCCTCCAGCAGCTGCAAATGTTTCAAGCCTCCCTCCTCTGTCCCAAAGACTATCTCAGATAAGGCGGCGAAAAAAACGCACGTGCGATGACATGTTCTCTGAGTTCATGCAGCTGTCCAGCACTGACAGAGCTGTGTGGAGGGACACAATAGCAGAGTACAGGATGGTGGCCGATGAACGTGAGGAGAGGTGGTGGCAGGAAGATCAGAGGAGGCATGAGGAAACGCTGGGGCTACTGTGGGATCAAACGGACATGCTCCGGCATCTGGTGGAGGTTCATGAACGGCAGCAGGATCACAGACTGCCACTGCAGCTCCTGTTTAACCACCCTCCCTCCTCCCCAAGTTCGCCCAAGAATGTGGGGGGAGGCTCTGGGCACCCAACAACTCCACCCCAGTGGACAGCCAAAGCAACAGAATGCTGTCATTCAAGAAGTTTTAAAGTGGCCTTTTCCTTCCCACACCCCACCCGGGCTACCTTGTGAGTTATCTCCCTATTTTTATAATCAATTAATAAAGAATACATGTTTTTTCAACGATAGTGACTTTATTTCCTTTGCAAGCAAGCTATGATTAAAGGGGAGAGGGTGGGTGGCTTACAGGGAATTTAGAGGCAACCAAGGGGGCGGGTTTTCATCAAGGAGAAACAAACAGAAGTGTCACACAGTCCCCTGGCCAGTCATGAAACTGGTTTTCAAAGCTTCTCTGATGCGCAGCGCTTCCTGCTGTGCTCTTCGAACTGCCCTGGTGTCTGGCTGAGCGTATTCAGCAGCCAGGAAATTTGCACCAACCTCCCACCCCACCATAAACATCTCCTCCTTACTCTCACAGAGATTGTGGAGCACACAGCAAGCAGCAATAACAATGAGAATATTGGTTTCACTGAGGTCTGAGCGAGTCAGTAAACTGCACCAGCGACCCTTTAAATGTCCAAATCCACACTCTACCACCATTCTGCACTTGCTCAGTCTGTAGTTGAACAGCTCCTGACTACTGTCCAGGCTGCCTGTGTACGGCTTCATGAGCCATGGCATTAAGGGGTAGGCTGGGTCCCCAAGGATACATATAGGCATTTCAACATCCCCAACAGTTATTTTCTGGTCTGGGAATAAAGTCCCTTCCTGCAGCTTTTGAAACAGACCAGAGTTCCTGAAGATGCGAGCGTCATGTACCTTTCCCAGCCATCCCACGTTGATGTTGGTGAAACGTCCCTTGTGATCCACCAGTGCTTGCAGCACCATTGAAAAGTACCCCTTGCGGTTTATGTACTGGCTGCCCTGGTGGTCCGGTCCCAAGATAGGGATATGCGTTCCATCTATAGCCCCACCAGAGTTAGAGAATTCCATTGCAGCAAAGCCATCCACTATGACCTGCACATTTCCCAGAGTCACTACCCTTGATAGCAGCAGCTCAATAATTGCGTTGGCTACTTGCATCACAGCAACCCCCACAGTAGATTTGTCCTCTCCAAATTGATTACTGACTGACCGGTAGCTGTCTGGCATTGCAAGCTTCCACAGGGATATTGCCACTCGCTTGTGAACTGTGAGAGCTGCTCTCATGTTGGTATTCTTGCGCTTCAGGGCAGGGGAAAGCAAGTCACAAAGTTCCATAAAAGTGCACTTATGCATGTGAACGTTTTGGAGCCATTGGGAATCATCCCAAACCTGCAACACTATGCGGTCCTACCACTTTGTGCTTGTTTCCCAGGCCCAAAATCGGCATTCCACAGCATGAGCCTGCCCCAGTAACACCATGATCTCCAAATTGCTGGGGACCACGGTTTTAGAGAAATCTGTGTTCATGTCCTAATCACCGCACTGCTGTTGCCTCATCTCCTGGTTTTTCAGGTGCTGGTTCTGCATAAACTGCACAATAATGCGTGAGGTGTTTACAATGGTCAACTGCTGCAGTGAGCTGAACGGGCTCCATGCTTACTG
The DNA here is from genome assembly GCF_965140285.1 of Lepidochelys kempii. Classification (NCBI taxonomy): domain Eukaryota; kingdom Metazoa; phylum Chordata; order Testudines; family Cheloniidae; genus Lepidochelys; species Lepidochelys kempii. The sequence goes on from NC_136382.1 coordinate 39,824,079, forward strand.
TGCTATGGTGTCTGCTCGGGCAATCCAGGGAAAAGGGCGCGAAACGATTGTCTGCTGTTGCTCTGGCGGAGGGAGGGGCGACTGACAATATGGCTTACAGGGTTGGCTTACAGGGAATTAAAATCAACAAAGGGGGTGGCTTTGCATCAAGGAGAAACTGAATGGTCCCCTCAAGGATAGAACTCAAAACCCTGGGTTAGCAGGCCGTTGATTTCACGAAGAGAGGGAGGAAGGGAGGAGAAAATGAATACAAAACAAATCTGGTCTATTTCTTGTTTTTATCCACTTCATCTATCTTTTTACATCTTGCTGGCAGCAGACGGTGCAGTATGACTGCTGGCCATCGTCGTCTCCTGGCTGCTCATTAGAAGACAGTGCAGTAGGGCTGCTGGCAGGACTGAATCGCCATGAGCGAAACTTAAAAGGGAAATGACCTGGCTGAGTCATTCCCATGTTTGCCCAGGCACCCCTGACTGACCTCACCGAGGTCGGCTAAAAGAGCACCCTGGACTACGGCGACAACGGCTACCAGTCATACTGCACTGTCTGCTGCCCAAAGGCAATAAACTGCTGCTGTGTAGCAATGCGTACCGCATCTGCCAGCACCCAGGAGACATACGGTGACTGTGAGCTGAGTGGGCTCCATGCTTGCCGTGGTATGGCATCTGCACGGGTAACCCAGGAAAAAAGGCACGAAACAATTGTCTGCCGTTGCTTTCACGGAGGGAGGGAGGAAGGGAGGAAAGGGGGGGCCTGACAATATGTACCCAGAACTACCCGCAACAATGTTTTTGCCCCATCAGGCATTGGGATTTCTACCCAGAATTCAGATGGGTGGCGGAGACTGCGGGAACTGTGGGATAGCTACCCACAGTGCAACGCTCCGGAAGTCGACAGTTGCCTCGGTACTGTGGATGCACTCCGCCGACTAAATGCACTTAGAGCATTTGTGTGGGGACACACACAATCGACTGTATAAAAACACTTTCTACAAAACCAAATTCTATAAATTCGACCTAATTTCGTAGTGTAGACATGGCCTAAGACTAGCTATACCATAGGTGTGGTTTCCCCAGCTGCAAAATAATGCTCCTTGGAGTATTGTGAGGTTTGTTAACACCTGGTGTACATCAAAAATTTTATCTAATGCTAAGCATTACTAATTTACTAAGCAGCATAACATTGTTGTGAGGTAGTGTTCTGGGTAAACTGAGGCACGGGTCTTAAGGCCAAATCCAGTTCAGGATTGCATCTAACAGTCAGTGATTAAGGCATTACAGGTTTCAGAGGAACAGCCGTGTTAGTCTGTATTCGCAAAAAGAAAAGGAGTACTTGTGGCACCTTAGAGACTAACCAATTTATTTGAGCATGAGCTGTAGCTCACGAAAGCTCATGCTCAAATAAATTGGTTAGTCTCTAAGGTGCCACAAGTACTCCTTTTCTTAAGGCATTACAGTAACTCATCAGTGAGTCAGTGGTGTACTTACATGAGGAAAATCTAATATTCATCCATTTCGGGCACACAACTGGAACCATCTCTACTGATTACTCATCAAATTACTACAGGGCTAGTACTTCTGAAAAAGGGGGGAAGAGTTAGTATAGAGTCAGGCTTTCTGTCATATCCTGCTCTCTAGGTCATCATGAGTAATAGCCATGGGAGGAGGGGGAAGAGAGAAGAGATACTCCTTCCTCAATGATGAAGTAAAGGGATTATGTCAGGTGTCTGTTTTGTGTTTTCCCCAGGCACTAGCTCCCTTCAGTATCTGTTGAAGGGTGCTTGTCTGTATGATTTGGTTGAAGCTATGACCACACTGCTCTTGATCATGTAGTGTAATACTTCCACCCATGTGCTGGTGGTGGTCTGGCCAGTGCTTCTATTTTCACCATTGGAGGTAAGTCCAGGCATATTTCCAGTTTTCCGCTGAGCTAAAGTGGAATCAATGGCTGACTTAGCAATGTGAATGAGTTTGCTGCATATGCTTATCTACTGCCTGCTTCACACTAAACAGGGTTTGGCCCTGTGTAAATTGCATATGGCAGTGGTTTTCAAACTTATTTGGTTGCCTCCCTCTCCCGTTTTTGTGTCTGTAGTAGTTTACACCCCACTCCCCACTACACAAGTGCATATACTGATATATGCAATGGTGATGCTTCACTTGAATCAGTTTTGGCTTCTTTGTTCTTCAGGTTTTTTTTCTATTGCATGAATGAACCAACAATTCATTGTAATAAGAGCAAAAGAAAAACTGTGATTGTGGTCCATGCTTACAGTTTAACGTGCACACTGCATTGTAGCAAACCGATTAACATACAGATGGCAATGACTTTGCATAATGCTATGCAAGCTTAGCAGAAATCCATCAAAATGCATAATGCCATCTGGAGTCAAATGCACAGCACCATCTGAGGATCTGATATGTTTGGAGGAATAGTTATTCAATGCTGTGGGTAAAATGTCTGCAGTAAGTTTTTTTTCCTAAAGCTTCTCATGTCATCCCCCCTCCAAATACATTCCGCACCCTCCCAAGGGGGCCCACTTCCCAGTTTCAGAACCTCTGTCTTATAGTAATACAACAAATCGGTGGTAAATCTAGAAGCAGAATATATATCGTTCTCTACCAGCATGTCCACACACTCATTTTATATTAATGATTTTATCAGATCAGATTGAAAATTATGTAATCACATTAAAATGAGGCAGTTTCCTAAATACCCAGCACAAAGGGTGATAGGTAGAAGAGGATCTGTGCTGACAGACATAACAGATGTATTTTGAAGAATCCTTCAGCCATCATCTAATCTTTGAAGAATCCTCAAACAAAGCACATAGATCTGAAATATTCCAAGCAGTTTTAAAGGGGCTTCCAAGCATGTCTGCCTTCAGGTTCTGTATAAGAACAAAATAATCTATGTTGATCATGACTATTCTCCTGAGGTACCAGAGATAACTGAGAGACCATTTGGAGCAATATGAAACCAGCTCAGAGATAGAGATAAGATATCTTCCTTGGAAATCCAAATCAACTAACATTTTTCTTAACTAATGGAGCCAAAATCTTTCATATACACTGTAAGAGGCATTACCAACAAGGAGGAGCTTAAGCATGGAGACTCCTGCAGATGTTAGCAGACTTGCAAAAATTTGTCTGGAAAACAATCATACCAAAGAATTAAGAGGTTCCATGATCCAAGGCTGACTTGCCTTGTTTCACAGAAATAGACGAGAAGGACTGGCTGACTTAAGCAGAACAAGGGAGTTCAGAACTTTGAAAAATCTTCATGCAAAAGTGTATACATTTCTATTTTGCAGTTGCAGTACTGTTTAATGTCTGGTGAATACACTTCATTGGCTGGCAGCTATGCTACTGGTTCTACTGCAACAGTTATTGAAATATGGGCCATGGACCCCTGGTGATCCACAGAGCAGTTATTGATTGTGGAGCACTGGAAGGTCACATGATATGGGTCCTTCCTCCTTATTTTCAAATGGAAACGGGAAGGATGATCCAGCACTGTAGCTTCTACTAGGTACATAAGAGACAACTAGGAAGAAACCACCCCTAGCTGCCAGAGCCATCATTGGGAGGGCAGCTACTAGCCACCAGCAGGTGATCAGCCAGGAGCTGTCAGAGGGAGTGAAATGTTCGGGGAAGAAGAGAACCAGGCAGCATTTCAGGGGAAAGGAGGGTAGGCACCAGATGAACATATGAGGAGTATCAGTGGGAGGAAAGAACAGAATAGAAAGGAAGAGGGAGAGGAAATGAAGTGCAAAATGGACACCACATTTGCTGCATTAATGACAGTTAGTTATACATTACTTTCCTCTGTAAGAAATTACTGCTGTTGCCTAAAGATGTAGCACAATTGAGGATAGAAGCATGACTGGGATGGAAGGTGGGCTTGTGACCATGCAGTGGAAGGATATGTGCATGAGATGATATGGTCCACAGTAGGAACAATTCTGAAAACTACTGCGCTGCTGGAATGTGGGAAAGCTACATATAGAAAATGCTCCCTCATACAACCTGAGGGAGAGGAACACCATAGTGCTTATATTCAAATGTACTTTACCAAAAGAAGGTTGTTGAGCTTTCCTCAGAAATGTTCCTTCTGGGAACAAGTCCCCACCAGACCTGTTTATACAGTTTCTTCTTTCCACGCCAAACACACACTGCATTTGAGCATGTTTGTTAAAAAGAAAATTAAGCTCAAACTGTGTCTCATAGACTCATAGACTTTAAGGCCGGAAGGGACCACTGTGATCATCTGACCTTCTGCACAATGCAGACCACATAACCTCACCCACCCACTCCTGTAATAGACCCATAACCTCTGGCTGAGTTACTGAAGGCGTCAAATCATGATTTAAAAGTTCTCAAGTCATAAAAAATCCACTATTTACACTAGTTTAAACCTGTAAGTGACCCGTGTCCCATGCTGCAGAGGAAGGCAAAAAATCCCTTGGGTCTCTGTCAATCTGACCTGCGGGGAAATTCCTTCCTGACCCCAAATATGGTGATCAGTTGAACCCTCAGCATGTTGGCAAGACTCACCAGCCAGAAACCTGGGAAATAATTCTCTGTAGTAACTCAGAGCCCTCCTCATCTAGTGCCCTATCTCCAACCATTGGGGATTTTTGCTACTTGAGGTTGCAGATGGGCCACATGCCATTGTAGGTAACCTCATCAGACCATTCCTTCCATATACTTATCAAGCTCAATCATGAAACAAGTTACTTTTTTTGACCCCACTGCTCCCCTTGGAAGTGCGTTCCAGAAATTCATTCCTCTGATGGTTAGAAACCTTTGCCTAATTTCAAGCATAAATTTGTTGATGGCCAGTTTATATCCATTTGTTCTTGTGTCAACATTGGCCCTTAACTTAAATACTTCCTCTCCATTCCTGGTATTTGTCCCTCTGATGTACTTACAGAGAGCAACCCTATCTCCCCTCAGCCATCGTTTAGTTAGGCTAAACAAGCAAAGTCTCCCCTTGTAAGGTAGGTTTTATATTCCTCCGATCATCCTAGTAGCCCTTCTCTGTACCTGTTGCAGTTTGAATTCATCTTTCTTAAATATGGTAGACCAGAATTGCACACAGTTTTCCAGATGAGGTGTCAGTAGTGCCTTGTATACGAGCAATAATACTTCCCTACCTCTTTTGGAAATTTCTTGCCTGATGCATCTAGGATTACATTAGATTTTTCACAGCTTCATCACATTGGCGACCTGTGATCGATCATTGACCAATATGCCCAGGTCTTTCTCCTCCTCTGTTGCTTCCGGCTGATACATCCCCAACTTAGAGCAAAAATTCTTGTTGTTAGTCCCTAAGTGCATGTCCTTTCACTTCTCACTATTAAATATCATCCCATTTCTATTACTCCAGTTTTTACAGATCTTGTATGATATGCCGGTTCTACTTCATATTGGTAATACCTCCCAAATTTGTGTCATCCACAAATTTTATTAGCACTCTCTCACTTCTTGTGCCAAAGTCATGAATGAAAATGTAAAATAAGATTGGTCCCAACACCAAGGCACTCCATTAGTAGCTTCTTTGCAGCCTGTGTCGTCAAGCATTGGCTGAGCAAATGAGTAATTTCAAAATGACATTGATGAGTGACACTTCAAAAAAATCCATTTGGTGCAAAGTGTTCCATTTAAACAATGTATAAACTATTTGAATATAAGCCTCTGTTTCATTCTGTGAACAAAATACCCTTTTGAATGCCTCCATTCTACCCACTTGATAGCTTTGGGAACTACAATCTTGGGAGTACTGCTGTGGTTAGACTTCACAGATTACATGATGGGGTTCACTAATTAAAATCATGGATAGCAAATCATGGATATTTTACGATGCATCGAGGCATTACAGATAAAGTACTTACTATCACCTTGTGACTTAGAAGGACGAAGGCAGCTGTCCCACATTCAATGGAATTTCTCCACTTGAATTTTAGCAGACAGTTTTTTCAGGATCATATGTGCTGCACCCATACAGTTGTCAGTTCCTGATGTGAGGCTTAACAAAGTTTACTAATGAAAATGTTTTCATGAGTACACAGATTTGAAGGATGAAAAAAAAAATCTATGGCTAGTTTTTACATAAAAGCCAAGGCTGAGATTTTCATACCTGTCAGGTGATTTGGGGTGCCTCCATTTGTGGTTGCCCACTTTGACACCCTTTAAAAGGGCCCAATCATCAGAGGGCAGGTGCTCAGCACTTTTTAAAAAAATCAGGGCCCAAGCTGGTGTTTCATGTTGAGAACCAGAAGAGAAGCACATGCAACCCATAGTTACTTTAGAAAGTCTTTGCCAAACAAATCAGGAAGTTATGTTCCATGCTGTCAAAAATTTATTGTTGGGCGTGGAGTGAGCTTTGATTGATGAAGATAATCTTGCCATGCTCAGTATTTTCCAGAGGGGAACTCCACTGTTTCCTTCCCAAAGCTATCAATATCAACCCACATGAGACGTCTGGCACTGCACAGTTGCCTGGTGAAGTTTTCCAAGAGTCAGAACTTATAAAAACTTATTTTAAAAGATTTTCCACAAGGTTGCCATTACACTGCAGTCAACTGTTCCACAATCTCCATGACTATGATTGTTGTACATTGGTGTTGCCAGAGTTGTCCATGAAAGTAGCTGGATTTTCCAGGTGCTTCTTCAGTGAAGTAGTATTTTAGTTTTCCAGTTCCCCAGTCTTTGACTATTTCCAGCTTCATTCAGTGTCCCTGTGACATAGGAAAATGGATAGAGATTGCTTCATCCAGTGCTGAAACCATCTTAGGGCAAAGGAACAGAACACAGCATCTGTGGAATAGAATGAGACTAGATGACAGCTTACATTAGGGAATTAAGAACACTGTAGACCACTGAACATTCAGGAGGGCTTAGGTAGGTAGAATGTTATTTTTTGAGTTTCCTTTGGCTCCCTCACTGTGATTCTTCACTAAATCTTCCTACCCTCCCCCTCACCCCAATGGAGGGATAAAGTGGACTTTGATGAGTCAGTAACTCCGTTGTAGTCGTAGACTTTAAGGCCAAAAGGGACCATCCTGATCATCTTGTCTGACCTCCTGCATATTGCAGGTCACAGAATCTCACCCGCCACTCCTGTAATAGGCCCATAACCTCTAGCTTCCCCCAAGGGAAGTTTTGCAGTTGATAGATAGCTGCACAACTGTGACCCACTGATTCTAATGCTGCCCACAGGCCTTTAAAGACAACACAAGGAGATTTTGTGAATGCACGGAGCTTCCTGAATTCTATATGCGGAAAACCATCATGTTGAATTTAAACTGGAGAGTAGTAATAACTGATGGCTTTGAAACAGAGCTGGCTGCCAACAAGAGCATAGACTACTGGGCCAAAGGCTGACCTTAAGTGTAAATGAGGAGGGAAAGCAGGCTGGACAAAGTGAAACTGAGGCACATAAGAAAATCAGTTGCATGCTATATAGAGGTTTCTCAATGAAACGTTAGGCTCATATTAATTTGTTTAAAAATGAGTATTGAAGAGAGATATCAATGCAACAAACATTCTGGAAGCAGATACAAACTTCATCTAGAACTAACATGAGCTTTGATGTAAATAATCCTTGACGACTACTCTACATTACTTTGCAGGCTTCTGCACGTTCCATTGGCATGTGCCAAGATGCTGTATATTGCACAAGAAACTGGAAATCCCCGTGCCCTCCCACAGTGAGAGATCAGCTTGAGGAAATTTCATACTGTCAAATTAAAACATTCTGTGTAAAAATAGAAAAGTGTCATGACACTTTAATTAACTTTTGTGACCTCCTGGAAATCCTTTTCTAACATAAAAGGAAAGAACTCTTGAGAAAATACAAAATCTTCAGAAGGCTACAACCTCATGAAGTATTGTTGATAGAAAACACAGCCATGTTTGATTATGTTTAAATTCTCAAACAAAAATATTTGATATTATTTATACAATCTCATCTTAAATTTTGAAAAGCTCACAAATAAACTGTTTTATTACACAGTGCAAGAAGTCTTATTTCAATACAGAAGGAACTAGATAAAGTTCTCTGCTTTGTAATGCAGGAGGTCAGACTGGATGATCTCATGATCCCTGCTGGCCTTAACCATGATGATTCTATTCAATTCCAGACTTTGGGGTTGGATGGAATACAATGGCCTTTCATCTCAGGAATTGTTTAGTTCATAAGTGAAAATGTGTTTACAAATTTCAACACAGACTTTAGTTAGTATCTGTGTACATCAAAAAAACTTGGCACTATAGACAGTATGCAGCCTGGTGTTACCATTAATAGTAGAAATAAATTGATAGAACTGCATGAGGAATCCTAAGAATTTTTATTTGGTTCCAACCCAATGTTGCTAGTCCCTTGCTTTCTTGAAAACAAGAAGAACCAAAATGTATCCCAGTGGGTGAAATTCTGGCCCCACCAAAGTCAATAGCCAAACTCTCATTGACTTCAGTGGGGCCAGGATTTCACCCTATTTGTTTAATACACAGAGAGAGAGAGAGAGATCAAATAATGGGGTTAAATCATCACTTTGCTGCCAACTGAGGAAGTTCCATTTAAGACAATGGAACTTTGATTTGGACCAGCAAGGATCTAGAATATCCAGATTTAAATTTTATGGATTACTATATAAGTAAAAATTAAAGTTCCCATATGGCTAACATATACTATGCATTGTTATAGACAATGAAGTGCAAAGCTAACGTAGTCATTTTATTATACTCTATCTTTTCCATCATATTATTCTAACATGAACTGTTTTGCGTGATATACTTTGTGTATTTAGGTATAATGTCCTTGGTGATGTTCACTTGAAAAGAAACAGGGGGCATCCATTTAAAATCTGACATCATGTGCATGAAAGTTAGCGACCATGCATTTGAGATTTTACAAGCCCCTCAAACTCTGTTTGAAAAATTGGTTTGAGCTTATGAACTTTTCTTCCTGTAATTTTAAACTCATGTTCACTGTTCCCCAGTCATGATTCGGCATGGGTGAGGCCACATCTGGAGTATTGCACCCAGTTTTGGGGCCCCCACTACAGAAGGGATGTGGACAAATTGGAGAGAGTCCAGTGGAGGGCAAAGAAAATGATTAGGGGGCAGTCGAACATGACTTATGAGGAGAGGCTCAAGGAACTGGGATTATTTAGTCTGCAGAAGAGATGAGTGAGGGGGATCTGATAGCAGCCTTCAACTACCTGAAGTGGGGTTCCAAAGAGGATGGAACTAGGCTGTTCTCAGTGGTGGCAGATGACAGAACAAGGAGCAATAGTCTCAAGTTGCAGTGTGGGAGGTCTAGGTTGGATATTAGGAAACACTATTTCACTAGGAGGGTGGTGAAGCACTGGAATGGTTACCTAGGGAGGTGGTGGAATCTCCATCAAGGCCTGGCTTGACAAAGCCCTGGCTGGGATGACTTAGCTGGTGTTGGTCCTGCTTTGAGCAGGGGGTTGGACTAGATTACCTCCTGAGGTCCCTTCCAACCCTAATATTCTATTATTCTAAATCAAAAGGGGAAATGGTCTGCTATGTAAAGACCTAGAAGAACCCTCTCACAAAAGCAGAACTTGCAAAAGTGTGTGCCTTGTAGATATGGGGTGTATATTTAGGGCATTTATTTTTTGTCTCTCTCCCCTTCTCTGCTCTGCTTTGCACAGTCTCTCCATGTGTTTTCTACCCTGTCCATTTCCTGCATCAGTTTTGCATATTCTTTCTCTCTGTCACCCACTCAGCTCCCTTTCCCTCTCAAAGTCTTTCCTAAGCAGAATGTGAACCTTTTAACAGTCTAGTTCAAGCTGAATTTTCACACCTGTACTATCCAAGTGTGTTCAGATTTCTCCATCCCTAATGGCAACAGGTTCCAGGTCACTCAACTTCCTGTATCTTCTTCTGGCAGCCAATCATTGGAATACAACTGAAATTGATTTCCTCTGTTTGCCTTTTGTGATTATGGAAATCATATGTCACTTTGAATAACAATTAGTGGGGGATAAATCCCCATTGCTAGAGTTGATATCTACATGTATTTTATGCATTTTTGAACCCCACCAATGACATGTCAGGAGATGACACAGGGAAGAAAGGTAAGCAGCAGGATACAGACCCTGGACTTCAGGAAAGCAGACTTCGACTCCCTCAGGGAACGGATGGGTAGGATCCCCTGGGGGACTATCATGAAGGGGAAAGGAGTCCAGGAGAGCTGGCTGTATTTCAAGGAATCCCTGGTGAGGTTACAGGGACAAACCATCCCGATGTGTCGAAAGAATAGGAAATATGGCAGGCGACCAGCTTGGCTTAATGGTGAAATCCTAGCGGATCTTAAGCATAAAAAAGAAGCTTACAAGAAGTGGAAGGTTGGACATATGACCAGGGAAGAGTATAACAATATTGCTAGGGCATGTAGGAATGAAATTAGGAGGGCCAAATCATAGAATCATAGAATCATAGAATATCAGGGTTGGAAGGGACCCCAGAAGGTCATCTAGTCCAACCCCCTGCTCGAAGCAGGACCAATTCCCAGTTAAATCATCCCAGCCAGGGCTTTGTCAAGCCTGACCTTAAAAAACTCTAAGGAAGGAGATTCTACCACCTCCCTAGGTAACGCATGCCAGTGTTTCACCACCCTCTTAGTGAAAAAGTTTTTCCTAATATCCAATCTAAACCTCCCCCACTGCAACTTGAGACCATTACTCCTCGTTCTGTCATCTGCTACCATTGAGAACAGTCTAGAGCCATCCTCTTTGGAACCCCCTTTCAGGTAGTTGAAAGCAGCTATCAAATCCCCCCTCACTCTTCTCTTCTGCAGGCTAAACAATCCCAGCTCCCTCAGCCTCTCCTCATAACTCATGTGTTCCAGTCCCCTAATCATTTTTGTTGCCCTTCGCTGGACTCTCTCCAATTTATCCACATCCTTCTTGAAGTGTGGGGCCCAAAACTGGACACAGTACTCCAGATGAGGCCTCACCAATGTCGAATAGAGGGGAACGATCACGTCCCTCGATCTGCTCGCTATGCCCCTACTTATACATCCCAAAATGCCATTGGCCTTCTTGGCAACAAGGGCACACTGCTGACTCATATCCAGCTTCTCGTCCACTGTCACCCCTAGGTCCTTTTCTGCAGAACTGCTGCCTAGCCATTCGGTCCCTAGTCTGTAGCTGTGCATTGGGTTCTTCCGTCCTAAGTGCAGGACCCTGCACTTATCCTTATTGAACCTCATCAGATTTCTTTTGGCCCAATCCTCCAATTTGTCTAGGTCCTTCTGTATCCTATCCCTCCCCTCCAGCGTATCTACCACTCCTCCCAGTTTAGTATCATCCGCAAATTTGCTGAGAGTGCAATCCACACCATCCTCCAGATCATTTATGAAGATATTGAACAAAACCGGCCTCAGGACCGACCCTTGGGGCACTCCACTTGATACCGGCTGCCAACTAGACATGGAGCCATTGATTACTACCCGTTGAGCCCGACAATCTAGCCAGCTTTCTACCCACCTTATAGTGCATTCATCCAGCCCATACTTCCTTAACTTGCTGACAAGAAGTTGGCTGACAAATCACACCTGGAGCTGCAGGTAGCGAGAGATGTTAAGAGTAACAAGAAGGGTTTCTTCAGGTATGTTGGCAACAAGAAGAAAGCCAAGGAAAGTGTGGGCCCCTTAATGAATGAGGGAGGCAACCTAGTGACAGAGGATGTGTAAAAAGCTAATGTACTCAATGTTTTTTTTGCCTCTGTCTTCACGAACAAGGTCAGCTCCCAGACTGCTGAGCTGGGCATCACAACATGGAGAATAGATGGCCAGCCCTCTGTGGAGAAAGAGGTGGTTAGGGACTATTTAGAAAAGCTGGACGTGCACAAGTCCATGGGGCCGGACGAGTTGCATCCGAGAGTGCTAAAGGAACTGGCAGCTGTGATTGCAGAGCCATTGGCCTTTATCTTTGAAAACTCGTGGCGAACGGGGGAAGTCCCGGATGATTGGAAAAAGGCTAATGTAGTGCCAATCTTTAAAAAAGGGAAGAAGGAGGATCCTGGGAACTACAGGCCAGTCAGCCTCACTTCAGTCCCCGGAAAAATCATGGAGCAGGTCCTCAAAGAATCAATCCTGAAGCACTTACATGAGAGGAAAGTGATCAAGAACAGTCAGCATGGATTCACCAAGGGAAGGTCATGCCTGACTAATCTGATCGCCTTCTATGATGAGATTACTGGTTCTGTGGATGAAGGGAAAGCAGTGGATGTATTGTTTCTTGACTTTAGCAAAGCTTTTGACACGGTCTCCCAAAGTATTCTTGTCAGCAAGTTAAAGAAGTATGGGCTGGATGAATGCACTATAAGGTGGATAGAAAGTTGGCTAGATTGTCAGGCTCAACGGGTAGTGATCAATGGCTCCATGTCTAGTTGGCAGCCGGTGTCAAGTGGAGTGCCCCAGGGGTCGGTTCTGGGGCCGGTTTTGTTCAATATCTTCATAAATGAACTGGAGGATGGTGTGGATTGCACTCTCAGCAAATTTGCGGATGATACTAAACTGGGAGGAGTGGTAGACATGCTGGAGGGCAGGGATAGGATACAGAGGGACCTAGACAAATTGGAGGATTGGGCCAAAAGAAATCTGATGAGGTTCAATAAGGATAAGTGCAGGGTCCTGCACTTAGGACGGAAGAACCCAATGCACAGCTACAGACTAGGGACCGAATGGCTAGGCAGCAGTTCTGCGGAAAAGGACCTAGGGGTGACAGTGGACGAGAAGCTGGATATGAGTCAGCAGTGTGCCCTTGTTGCCAAGAAGGCCAATGGCATTTTGGGCTGTATAAGTAGGGGCATTGACAGCAGATCGAGGGACGTGATCGTCCCCCTCTATTCGACATTGGTGAGGCCTCATCTGGAGTACTGTGTCCAGTTTTGGGCCCCACACTGCAAGAAGGATGTGGATAAATTGGAAAGAGTCCAGCGAAGGGCAACAAAAATGATTAGGGGTCTGGAACACATGACTTATGAGTAGAGGCTGAGGGAACTGGGATTGTTTAGCCTGCAGAAGAGAAGAATGAGGGGGGATTTGATAGCTGCTTTCAACTACCTGAGAGGTGGTTCCAGAGAGGATGGTTCTAAACTATTCTCAGTGGTGGAAGAGGACAGGACAAGGAGTAATCGTCTCAAGTTGCAGTGGGGGAGGTTTAGGTTGGATATTAGGAAAAACTTTTTCACTAGGAGGGTGGTGAAACACTGGAATGCGTTGCCTAGGGAGGTGGTGGAATCTCCTTCCTTAGAGGTTTTTAAGGTCTTACGAAGAGAGGGAAGAGCATCTTTGCCAGCAGGCTGGCTAACCTAGTGAGGAGGGCTTTAAACTAGGTTCACCGGGGGAAGGAGACCAAAGCCCTGAGGTAAGTGGGAAAGCGGGATACCGGGAGGAAGCACAGGCAGCAATGTCTGTGAGGGGAGGGCTCCTGCCTCATACTGGCAATGAGGGGCGATCAACAGGTTATCTCAAGTGCTTATATACAAATGCACAAAGCCTTGGAAACAAGCAGGGAGAACTGGAGGTCCTGGTGATGTCAAGGAACTATGACGTGATCGGAATAACAGAGACTTGGTGGGATAACTCATATGACTGGAGTACTGTCATGGATGGTTATAAACTGTTCAGGAAGGACAGGCAGGGCAGAAAAGGTGGGGGAGTAGCACTGTATGTAAGGGAGCAGTATGACTGCTCAGAGCTCCGGTACGAAACTGCAGAAAAACCTGAGTGTCTCTGGATTAAGTTTAGAAGTGTGTGCAACAAGAGTGATGTAGTGGTGGGAGTCTGCTATAGACCACCGGACCAGGGGGATGAGGTGGATGAGGCTTTCTTCCGGCAGCTCACGGAAGCTACTAGATCGCATGCCCTGATTCTCATGGGTGACTTTAATTTTCCTGATATCTGCTGGGAGAGCAATACAGCGGTGCATAGACAATCCAGGAAGTTTTTGGAAAGCGTAGGGGACAATTTCCTGGCGCAAGTGCTAGAGGAGCCAACTAGGGGGGGTGCTTTTCTTGACCTGCTGCACACAAACCGGGTAGAATTAGTGGGGGAAGCAAAAGTGGATGGGAACCTGGGAGGCAGTGACCATGAGTTGGTTGAGTTCAGGATCCTGACGCAGGGAACAAAGGTAAGCAGCAGGATACGGACCCTGGACTTCAGGAAAGCAGACTTCGACTCCCTCAGGGAACGGATGGCCAGGATCCCCTGGGGGACTAACTTGAAGGGGAAAGGAGTCCAGGAGAGCTGGCTGTATTTCAAGGAATCCCTGGTGAGGTTACAGGGACAAACCATCCCGATGAGTCGAAAGAATAGTAAATATGGCAGGCGACCAGCTTGGCTTAATGGTGAAATCCTAGCGGATCTTAAACATAAAAAAGAAGCTTACAAGAAGTGGAAGGTTGGACATATGACCAGGGAAGAGTATAAAAATATTGCTCGGGCATGTAGGAATGTTATCAGGAGGGCCAAATCGCACCTGGAGCTGCAGCTAGCCAGAGATGTCAAGAGTAACAAGAAGGGTTTCTTCAGGTATGTTGGCAACAAGAAGAAAGCCAAGGAATGTGTGGGCCCCTTACTGAATGAGGGAGGCAACCTAGTGACAGAGGATGTGGAAAAAGCTAATGTACTCAATGCTTTTTTTGCCTCTGTTTTCACTAACAAGGTCAGCTCCCAGACTGCTGCGCTGGGCATCACAAAATGCGGAAGAGATGGCCAGCCCTCTGTGGAGATAGAGGCGGTTAGGGACTATTTAGAAAAGCTGGACGTCCACAAGTCCATGGGGCCGGACGAGTTGCATCCGAGAGTGCTGAAGGAATTGGCGGCTGTGATTGCAGAGCCACTGGCCATTATCTTTGAAAACTCGTGGCGAACCGGGGAAGTCCCGGATGACTGGAAAAAGGCTAATGTAGTGCCAATCTTTAAAAAAGGGAAGAAGGAAGATCCTGGGAACTACAGGCCAGTCAGCCTCACCTCAGTCCCTGGAAAAATCATGGAGCAGGTCCTCAAAGAATCAATCCTGAAGCACTTGCATGAGAGGAAAGTGATCAGGAACAGCCAGCATGGATTCACCAAGGGAAGGTCATGTGCATAAGGGTATGTGTACACTGCACACTAAACCCGGTCTCTGACTCAGGTTTAAGCCCAAGCCCCACTTCTGTCCACACACAAATTAGTCTGACTCGGGTCAACAAGCACTCAGGATCCAGGTCCTAGCACACTGCTATGAAAGTGGGTCAGAGCCTCACTTTGTAACTCAGGTGCAAGCTCTGTCATTTTGCAGTGTGGGTACAGTTCAAGCTGCAGACCAGAGTCAGAAGCTTTGCATAGATGGATGCCTTAGCATGGCTGTGAGACCTGTGTCCAGCAATTGTAAACCCAGCCTTATAACGCAGTGTGGATGCTGAAGGATGGACTTGGAAAAACCAAGTCTACAAGACCCGGTCTCACAGACATGGATTCACCAAGGGAGGGTCATGCCTGACTAATCTAATCACCTTCTATGATGAGATTACTGGTTCTGTGGATGAAGGGAAAGCAGTGGATGTATTGTTTCTTGACTTTAGAAAAGCTTTTGACACGGTCTCCCACAGTATTCTTGTCAGCAAGTTAAAGAAGTATGGGCTGGATGAATGCACTATAAGGTGGGTTGAAAGTTGGCTAGATTGTCGGGCTCAATGGGTAGTGATCAATGGCTCCATGTCTAGTTGGCAGCCGGTATCAAGTGGAGTGCTCCAGGGGTCGGTCCTGGGGCTGGTTTCGTTCAATATCTTCATAAATGATCTGGAGGATGGTGTGGATTGCACTCTCAGCAAATTTGTGGATGATACTAAACTAGGAGGAGTGGTAGATACGCTGGAGGGCAGGGATAGGATACAGAGGGACCTAGACAAATTGGAGGATTGGGCCAAAAGAAATCTGAAGAGGTTCAATAAGGATAAGTGCAGGGTCCTGCACTTAGGACGGAAGAACCCAATGCACCCCTACAGTCTAGGGACCGAATGGCTAGGCAACAGTTCTGCGGAAAAGGACCTAGGGGTGACAGTGGACGAGAAGCTGGATATGAGTCAGCAGTGTGCCCTTGTTGCCAAGAAGGCCAATGGCATTTTGGGATGTATAAGTAGGGGCATAGCGAGCAGATCAAGGGGCGTGATTGTCCCCCTCTATTCAACATTGGTGAGGCCTCATCTGGAGTACTGTGTCCAGTTTTGGGCTCCACACTACAAGAAGGATGTGGATAAATTGGAGAGAGTCCAGCGAAGGGCAACAAAAATGATTAGGGGTCTAGAACACATGACTTATGAGGACAGGCTGAGGGAACTGGGATTGTTTAGTCTACAGAAGAGAAGAATGAGGGGGGATTTGATAGCTGCTTTCAACTACCTGAGAGGTGGTTCCAGAGAGGATGGTTCTAGACTATTCTCAGTGGTAGAAGAGGACAGGACAAGGAGTAATGGTCTCAAGTTGCAGTGGGGGAGGTTTAGATTGGATATTAGGAAAAACTTTTTTCACTAGGAGGGTGGTGAAACACTGGAATGCATTACCTAGGGAGGTGGTAGAATCTGCCTCCTTAGAACTTTTTAAGGTCAGGCTTGACAAAGCCCTGGCTGGGATGATTTAATTGGGGATTGGTCCTGCTTTGAGCAGGGGGTTGGACTAGATGACCTCCTGAGGTCCCTTCCAACCCTATATTCTATGATTCTATGATTCTATGATTCTATGCCTGACTAATCTAATCGCCTTTTATGATGAGACTACTGGTTCTGTGGATGAAGGGAAAGCAGTGGATGTATTGTTTCTTGACTTTAGCAAAGCTTTTGACACGGTCTCCCATAGTATTCTTGTCAGCAAGTTAAGGAAGTATGGGCTGGATGAATGCACTATAAGGTGGGTAGAAAGCTGGCTAAATTGTCGGGCTCAACGGGTAGTGATCAATGGCTCCATGTCTAGTTGGCAGCCGGTATCAAGTGGAGTGCCCCAAGGGTCGGTCCTGGGGCCGGTTTTATTCAATATCTTCATAAATGATCTGGAGGATGGTGTGGATTGCACTCTCAGCAAATTTGCGGATGATACTAAACTGGGAGGAGTGGTAGATACGCTGGAGGGGAGGGATAGGATACAGAAGGACCTAGACCAATTGGAAGATTGGGCCAAAAGGAATCTGATGAGGTTCAATAAGGATAAGTGCCGGGTCCTGCACTTAGGACGGAAGAACCCAATGCACAGCTACAGACTAGGGACCGAATGGCTAGGCAGCAGTTCTGCAGAAAAGGACCTAGGGGTGACAGTGGACGAGAAGCTGGATATGAGTCAGCAGTGTGCCCTTGTTGCCAAGAAGGCCAATGGCATTTTGGGATGTATAAGTAGGGGCATAGCGAGCAGATCGAGGGACGTGATCGTTCCCCTCTATTCGACATTGGTGAGGCCTCATCTGGAGTACTGTGTCCAGTTTTGGGCCCCACACTTCAAGAAGGATGTGGATAAATTGGAGAGAGTCCAGCGAAGGGCAACAAAAATGATTAGGGGACTGGAACACATGAGTTATGAGGAGAGGCTGAGGGAGCTGGGATTGTTTAGCCTGCAGAAGAGAAGAATGAGGGGGGATTTGATAGCTGCTTTCAACTACCTGAAAGGGGGTTCCAAAGAGGATGGCTCTAGACTGTTCTCAATGGTAGCAGATGACAGAACGAGGAGTAATGGTCTCAAGTTGCAGTGGGGGAGGTTTAGATTGGATATTAGGAAAAACTTTTTCACTAAGAGGGTGGTGAAACACTGGCATGCGTTACCTAGGGAGGTGGTAGAATCTCCTTCCTTAGAGGTTTTTAAGGTCAGGCTTGACAAAGCCCTGGCTGGGATGATTTAACTGGGAATTGGTCCTGCTTTGAGCAGGGGGTTGGACTAGATGACCTTCTGGGGTCCCTTCCAACCCTGATATTCTATGATTCTATGATTCTATGATAAGGTCAGGCTTGACAAAGCCCTGGCTGGGATGATTTAAATGGGTATGGGTCCTGCTTTTGAGCAGGGGGTTGGACTAGATGACCTCCTGAGGTCCCTTCCAACCCTGATATTCTATGATTCTATGATTCTATGCGTGAATGGAAATTGCACCCTGGAGCTATGACTTCACTGAAAAGTTGTCCTGTAACTAACTTTGTTTTTGTGGTCCAAGTCCTTGAACACATCACACAAAACCAGCTACACACAATCTCCTAGAGAATTTCCCATCTAGTTTTGCATCACAAGATTGGAATGGCTATTGTAAGGTCCATGAATTATGTTTGTGTAGTTAAGTGTCTGCTCAGTTGGTTTATCTAAAACAGAATCCACATGCCAAGCTTCTTCAGGCCCTCTGGACCCTGCACATGGCTCTAGGTTTGTTCTGGGCTCTTCTTGAATGGTGGAGGAATTAGAACAAATATCCCTGGCAGAGTGAGAATGTTTGGAATTTATTTTCCAACCCACCTGACCAGAAGGTATGTGCGCGACCCTCACCCAGGATGTGGTGAATGAACTATCTGGAATGTATGCCTCTCACAGAAACCAGAGCAGAGAGGATGCTTCTGCATTATGTCTATGACCCTTCCCCTTGTCCACACCTCCTATAATAAAAGCTGCAAGAGAGGTAATGTCTAGTCATTTTACTGGCTCTGAACCACTGACAGAATCCTCCTACATCTTTCCACATTTTTTTGCATTAGGCAGCTGAGCTCTCCAGATAGAGACAGAGATGTACTCTGCAGTGTCCCCATCACCTCCCTGAGATCCCTCCATTAGGGAGTATTGTCTTGCATTGTCCCCAGTGGATGGCTGTGCTTTAACGATAGTTTTATCCTTAATATATTTGAGCAGTGATTGAAAGAGGATTTTTCATATTCTGTACTACACAAAATAAATAGAAAGTTGTAAGAGAAGAAAAGAATTTGGAAAGAGGCAACTCATACAAAAAGTACACACTCATACACCACCACCACCCCACCATCGACCTCCCACCATATAGGATTAAATAGTCTTTAATACATCCTGTTGCCCTTTCTACCACTCTTACTAATTCAGAACAGCAGAAGTGATACCTGTTTTGGGAGCTCAGGCAACATGATTACAAAGAAATCTTAAGGTGCTAACTGAAGCAGAGCTTCCACAGCTGTATTGTTTCCTTTTATTAAAGCAATCTAAGGCCAGTTAAAACTGATTTTTAAAAGTTAAGGGTGACTGAAAAAGACTACTTCCTAAAGAAAGTTAGATCTTATACTATGGTGCATATGGAAAAAAGACAGAATTTATTTTGGTGCTTTGGGTTGCTACGAAAGGAACCATTCCCACTAGCCTTATGGAGTCCTGTTCCCTATAACTCATTTAACAGACGTCTTATATTAGAAACAGAATGCCCTTGTCACTCTGTTTAGAGTGGCTCCTGACCATAAGTTCCTACCTCAGGGCAGACTGTCCAAAACAGGACAAACACCACACCAGGTGGCATGATCTATAATTAGATTTCACTAAGCCAATGACAAATGTGAACTCCTGGATCACTCTAACAGTCTTATCATGGACTCACAGACAGTCCCCTTAGAGACTCCAGTCAATCTTGCCACCCAGGCAAGCTGGATTTAGTGATAAATAGTCACTTACACCAAAAACCATAAAATATTGAGGTTGCTTCCAGGCCCAAGAGACCAGTCTCTTACCCTAGATCAATTTGTATCTTAGATCTCATGTCAAAGATGACGCCTGTAGCCAATCCAGTAATACACCAACTTAAAGGTTTATTAACTAGGAAAAAGAAATAACAGACTTATTTAGGGATTAAAGCAAGAAAACATATACCCACAAATGAGTTGCAATCTAAACCCTAAGAGTGACAGAGTTGTAGTGATCTGTCAATTCAAAATGTCTTTCAGGGCGGACCCAGGGACAACCCCTGAGGTTCTCTGACTTCAGTTTAGTGTGTCTGGCCCTGTGAGAGTTCAACCAGCAAAGAGATGGAAAATGTTCCTGTGTCTTTGTTTTATTTCCCTCATTTGGCCTCCAGGTCTATAGGATGAGCTTCCTTGCACATAGCATTTCCAAGGTGCGATAGCACTTCCTTGCACATAGCATTTCCATTCACCAATCCTTTGTATTATGATGTTCCTTGATGGTCCATCTGATTTTGATTAGTTCTTCTATATGGGCTGGGGGGGGGGGGGAACAGCGGGAATTCTTCCCACCTGAGTTCACAAGTTTAGAGAAAACATTTTTAAAGTTATAAAGCAAAACTTACATATTCTTTATAGCATGGAATACATATATTACAAATAAGATTAATGCATGCAGTAACTTACAAACATCCTGTCTGAACACTAAATACATTCTTATAACACTAATTCCTACTTTGAGCCCCACTAACACATAAGTGAACTGGTCTGGTCTCCAGCTATGAGTTTGTCAGTTCTTAACTAATGCCTGCAGCTTTGGCAAGAGCTGGCACCTGTCCTGCCAGCATCACAGCCCCCCATGATGCAATTCCTTTCTAAATCAGGAAAGATGAACGTGTAAGGGGTGCAGATCCTTTTGCTAGGAGTTCACCTACTATTTTACCACAGATATATGTTAAGAATTTGCACTAGAAATATATAAAGGAAATAAACCTGTATAAAATATTCTTCCTCTAAGATGACATTTACTTTAAAATGGCTCTTTTGTGGTGTTGGTAAATATAGTCATTTAGTAAACTGAAAATGTAATCTAACAGATAAATTCCGTTAAAAGATCATTTTTGTGTTGTTTTACATTTTAGATAAATGGAAGTTTGTTTGTTTTTTTAAAACAGGTTTAGGCCCTGATTCAGCAAGGTACTTAAGCATGCATCTAACTTTAAGAATGGGAATACATCACAATGATTGACTTCAACTTATTTCTATATTTAAAGTTAGGCACATGCTTAAACACATTGCTGAATTAGGGCACTATTCCATATGTGTGAGCATGCAGCTAGACCAGGGATCGGCAACCTTTGGCAGGTGGCCTGTCAGTGAAATCTGCTGGCGGGCTGGGACAGTTTGTTTACCTGCAGCATCTGCAGGTTCGACTGATTGCAGCTCCCACTGGCTGCGGTTCACCATTCCAGGCCAATGGGAGCTGCGGGAAGTGGTGTGGGCTGAGGGATGTGCTGGCCACCGCTTCCCGCAGCCCCCATTGGCCTGAAACGGTGAACCGCGGCCAGTGGGAGCTGCGATCAGCCGAACCTGCGGACGCTGCAGGTAAACAAACCGTACTGGCTTCCTGCAGCTTTCCCTGATGGGCCACGTGCCAAATGTTGCTGATCCCTGAGCTATACTGTATAGAAGAGTACACTCACTGCTGACATACCCCATTGCAGCTATACGTAGCATAGCAGACTCTCCTGGTCCAGTGCCCCATCAACAGCCACTCCAGTGGTATGCCTCTTCTTGTGACTCAGTCCTCTGGCCAATCATTTTACAGTCTCACCCTTTCCAGGATAACCAAAGATCCACCAAACAATACTCCCACAACCTCAAGCCCAAGTCCCAGCTCAACACTCTTTCCACCCTTGATCACCATTTTCCCAGTGATCAGTAAGGGCACCCAGCCCACCCTCTTCTCTGGGCTCCACGAGAGGATCGCTGTAATAAGCATGCAAAGTTGGTATATTCAGGCCCTCTGCTTCCTTCCTGGGCGTCTCTGTATCTCAGCCTGTCTGCGGGCCTTTTCCACAAAGCCCTTCCTGGGCTCACTGTGTACCTGCATTCCTTTCAGGCTTCACTCTTCCTTTATGGCCATGGCTTACAAGATTCTTCCCTGGAGTACTTCCACTTCCACCCTTCCCAGGCTTGAACATTAGCCTCTTACAAGTCTTCCCCATTTCTCTGCTTCTCAGCTGAACTCCAACACACTAGAGCTGCCTCCATGGAGTCTTGCCCCTATTTTGAAACCCAGCAAAGGAGCTAACAGCTGCCTGTTGGCTTTTCCCAGATCTTTTCCCTGACATCTATTACACTGTTGCCAGAGAGCAGGCACTCCCCACTTTCTCTTTTCTCAATCTCTCTCTAACTGAGGTTTCTCAGGCCTCAAGGAACCCTGACTCCTTTCCAGCTGACCAGCTAATTTAGATACTTATAGAGTCATAGAAATGTAAAGCTGGAAGGGCCCTCAATAGGTCATCAGCTCCAACCTCCTGCAACAAGGTAAGACCAAGTAAACCTACAACATCCCTGACAGGTGTTGGTCCAACCTGTTATTAAAAACCTCCAGAGATAGGAATTTCACAGCCTTCCTTGGAAGCCTATTCCAGAGCTTAATTATCCTATTGTTAGATTTTCCTTACATCTAACCTAAATCTCCCTCACTGCAGATTAAGTCTATTACTTCTTCAGTGCACATGGAGAACAACTGATCCCCATATTCAGCCCTTAATATATTTGAAGCCTGTGATCAGGTCTCTACTCAGTGTTCTTTTTTAAAGACTGGACATGCCTAGTATATTTAACCTTTCCTCATAGCTCAGGTTTTCCAAACCTTTTCTCATTTTTGTTGCTCTCCTCTGGACTCTCTTCAATTGGTCCACATCTTTCCTAAAGTGAGGCATCCAGAATTGGACACAGTACTCAAGCTGAGGCCTCACCAGTACCATGTAGAGTGGGACAAGTTCCTCCTTTGTCTTATATAAGACACTCCTGTTACTACCCCACAGAATCATATTAGCCTTTTTTCAACTGCATCACATTTTTGACTCCATTATCCAAGTCATCATTGAAAATATTGAATAATACTGGCTCCAAGGCTGAGCCCTGCAGGTCCCACTAGATACACCCTCCCAGTTTGACAGTGAACAATTGACAACTACTCTTTGAGTATGGTCTTTCAACTAGTTATGCCCCACTTTATAGTAATTTCATCTAGACCACATGTTCCTAGTTTGCTTATGAGAATGTCATGTGGGACTATATCAAAAGCCTTACTAAAACAAGATATGTCATGTCTAATTTATTCATAAATGATCTGGAGAAAGGGGTAAACAGTGAAGTGGCAAAGTTTGCAGACAATACTAAACTGCTCAAGATAGTTAAGACCAAAGCAGACTGTAAAGAACTTCAAAAAGATCTCACAAAACTAAGTGATTGGGCAACAAAATGGCAAATGAAATTTAATGTGGATAAATGTAAAGTAATGCACATTGGAAAAATAACCCCAACTATACATACAATATGATGGGTGCTAATTTAGCTACAACTAATCAGGAAAGGGATCTTGGAGTCATCGTGGACAGTTCTCTGAAGACTACCATGCAGTGTGCAGTGGCAGTCAAAAAAGAAAACAGGATGTTAGGAATAATTAAAAAAGGGATAGAGAATAACATGGAGAATATCTTATTGCCCATATATAAATCCATGGTACGCCCACATCTTGAATACTGTGTACAGATGTGGTCTCCTCATCTCTACAAAGATATACTGGCATTAGAAAAGATTCAGAGAAGGGCAAATAAAATAATTAGGGGTGTGGAAAGGGTCCCATATGAGCAGAGATTAAAGAGGCTAGGACTTTTCAGTTTGGAAAAAGAGGAGACTAAGGGGGGATATGATAGATGTATATAAAATCATGAGTGGTGTGGAGAAAGTGAATAAGGAAAAGTTATTTACTTGTTCCCATAGTATAAGAACTAGGTACCACCAAATGAAATTAATGGGCAGCAGGTTTAAAACAAATAAAAGGAAGTTCTTCTTCACACAGCACACAGTCAACCTGTGGAACTCCTTGCCTGAGGAGGTTGTGAAGGCTAGAACTATAACAGGGTTTAAAAGAGAACTAGATAAATTCATGGAGATTAAGTGCATTAATGACTATTAGCCAGGATGGGTAAGGAATGGTGTTCCTAGCCGCTGTTTGTCAGAGGGTGGAGATGGATGGCAGGAGAGAGATCACTTGATCATTACCTGTTAGGCTCTCTTCCTCTGGGGCATGTGGCATTGGCCACTGTTGGTAGACAGGATACTGGGCTGGATGGACCTTTGGTCTGTCCCAGTATGGCCATGCTTATGTTCTTATGTTAATGCTTCCCCTTACTAGACCAGTAACTCTGTCAAAGAAAGAAATTAGGTTGCTTTGGCATGATTTATTTTTGACAGATCTATGCTAGCTATTCCTTATAACCCTACTATCCTCTAGGAGTCTAGGTGCTGACAAATTGATTGTCTAATAATTTTTTCCAGTATCTTTCCACATATTGAAGTTAGCTGACTGGTCTATAATTCCCCTATAGTTCCCCTTTTGAAAGATAGGTACTATTTTTGCCCTTCTCTTGTCCTCTGGGACCTCACCGGTCCGCCATGAGTTCTCAAAGATAATTGCTAATGGTTCCAAGATTGCTTCAGCTAGTTTCTTAAGGACCCTGGGATAAATTTCATCAGGCCCTGCTGACTTGAATATATCTATTTTATCTAAATATTATTTAACCTATTCTTTCCCTATTTTGGCTTACATTCCTTCCCCCTTGTTGTTAATATTAATTGTGTTGAGTATCTGGTCACCATTAACCTTTTAGGTGAAGACTGAAGCAAAATAGGCATTAAACACTGCAATCTTCTTAATGTCATCAGTTATTACCTTTCCTTCCCCACTCAGTAGAGGACCTACACTTCCCTTCATCTTTGTCTTGCTCCTAATGTACTTAAAAGAATTTCTTCTTTTTGCCTCTTATGTTCTTCCTGGGTGTAATTCATTTTGTGCCTTAGCCTTTCTGATATTGTCCTTACATATTTGTGCTATTCTTTTATACTCCTTCTTAGCAATATGTCCATGTATGGTTCCTTTTTGATTTTCAGGTCATTAAAAGAGATCATGATGGCCTCTTACTGTTCCTCCTGTCTTTCCTGTGGATTGGGATAGTTTGCAATTATGCCTTTAATACTGTCCCCTTGACAAACTGCCAGCTTTCCTAAGTTCATTTTCTCCTTAATTTTTCTTCCCATGGAACCTTATCTGTCAGTTCTCTGAGTCTGTTAATATCTTCTTTTTAGAAGTCCATTGTCCTTATTCTGCTATTCTCACTCCTTCCTTTTCTTACAATCATGAAATCTATCATGTCACATTTCACCCAAATTGACACCTTTGGCTTCACTACCAATTCCTCCCTGTTGGTCAAGTCCAAAATGGCTCTCTCTCTCAAAGTACTTCCTTCACTTTCTGAAACAAAAAGTTGTCCTTAATACATTCCAAAAGTTACTGGAAATTTTGTGTGTGCCATATTAATTTACCAACAGACACCAGGGTAGTTAAAGTCCCCCATTATTACCAGGTCTCATGACTGAAAGAGCACCATCTTCAGGCCAACGGTAACAGGGTTCTCTTCCCACATGCAGGGGCTTTTGCAGATGACATTTCAGTGATGATTACAACTGCAGGGAACAATGAGACTTTGTTTCTGTTTACAGACTAATGAGAGAGCCTTGGGGCCCAACTCAACCTTCATAAGAGTAAGGTTATGTGACTTGGTGGGCATGGGAGGCCAAGGACTGCAGAAGGTGCAGGAGGATGGGAAGTTTAAAATATTAGGGTTGGATTTCTGTATTTGACATGTAGTTGGAACTATGAAAAGACCTTCAGGAAGGGATAGCAGGTTGTAGAAAGGTGGAAAAGGTGATGAGCTCCCACCACCTTCCAAAAGATAGAGGTTTTACATCAGTGCCTCCTTCACCTCTTCTCACACTTGAGGTGGGTATAGCTTCCACCCTCAGACAGAATTCTGAGGAAGCTGGTGGTGATCTTTTTTGAGGGTTCCTGGGGAAGACCAATTAACCTCTTGCGAAAAGGGCCTGAGTACATAGGGCCAAGGAACATTGAGTGGCTTGGGGCTCAGGGTCCCAAAGTGCTTTTTGTTACTTTATTTGTTCATTTTTATTTTCAGTGTGTGCAAAAGTTTTAGGAATCTCAGCAGAGCCAACAAAAACCACTGACTCCATCCATATGTGACCCACTGTCCAACGTTCCCTCAGGGAAGGCAGCTGGGATGTGCATGGCAGGGCTGGCATGTTGAGTAAGAAAGGGGTGTTTTCTTGATGGAGGTAACATGTCTTCCTCATGCCACTTGCTCAGATCACCTCAGGCAGGGAATTTGATAGTAGTGGCAGCAACATTCAGCCCAGAGTGAGTCAGGATTCACCAGAGAATGGGATGCTGACTCCCTTGTGAATGGAGGAGGGCTGGTGGCAAGAAGCAGCAGTATAAAAGATGAGAAAGAGAGAAGGAAAAGCTGGAAAGCAGACAGACTACATGGTGATAATGTTTAAATATCTACATTCCTGGAGAATGTGGTGGGAGAAAGTCTGGGGTCTTCCATGGGTCACGTATTACCAGTGAGTGCTGGAAAACCAGACATATGAAACACATCAGCTGGTGGAGTGTCCAGATGAAACCATCCTATCTGCTCTAATCTGCGGCTCTTAAACTCCAGCATTTTGCCTTTTAAATATAAGGAGACAGCTTGGCACATGATTCATGGAAGTTTGCAGTCAGGGAGGTATGGAAAAGAGACCCAAGGCATGAAAGGCTGTGTCCCAGAAAGGAGCTTTGACCAGGGGTGGTGGAAACTGTAGAACATTGCCTTATGGGCTGTTCCTGGGCAAGGGAAGTTAGGCAGAGGCTGGCTAAGTTGAAGGCCTTCCCTGTGGTGTTGGAGCAAAACGGGTCACAGTGTGCTTTAGGGGACTTTTTGGGATCAGCATTTCAGCAGTGAAATAGAGAGACTCTATTTTTGATCAATATAGTTATTTTCCTCACTTTTATGCCAGATGAGGTGCGAGGTGTGTGGCTGAAGTGTGCCAGGTAAAACAAAAGGAGGGAAAGAGGTGTGGGGGAAATGTATGCCAATGGTGGAGGAACATATGGCTTTGGGTGCTAAACTGTGCAGTAGGGCTGGGTTTTTCTAGTCTCTCTGTCATTTGTTTTCTTGGGGGAAGGAGGGCCAGAAGGACATGCTATGTTTAGGGATGTTATTGCCCTACTGCAACACTGTTGATAGGATGATGATTGGTTGCTTGGTTTATTTTGCTATACATCATTGATATGTATATCAATCCTCAGTCCCCGGAAAAATCATGGAGCAGGTCCTCAAAGAATCAATCCTGAAGCACTTACATGAGAGGAAAGTGATCAGGAACTGTCAGCATGGATTCACCAAGGGAAGGTCATGCCTGACTAATCTGATCGCCCTCTATGATGAGATTACTGGTTCTGTGGATGAAGGGAAAGCAGTGGATGTATTGTTTCTTGACTTTAGCAAAGCTTTTGACACGGTCTCCCACAGTATTCTTGTCAGCAAGTTAAAGAAGTATGGGCTGGATGAATGCACTATAAGGTGGGTAGAAAATTGGCTAGATTGTTGGGCTCAACGGGTAGTGATCAATGGCTCCATGTCTAGTTGGCAGCCGGTGTCAAGTGGAGTGCCCCAGGGGTCGGTTCTGGGGCCGGTTTTGTTCAATATCTTCATAAATGATCTGGAGGATGGTGTGGATTGCACTCTCAGCAAATTTGCAGATGATACTAAACTGGGAGGAGTGGTAGACACGCCGGAGGGCAGGGATAGGATACAGAGGGACCTAGACAAATTGGAGGATTGGGCCAAAAGAAATCTGATGAGGTTCAATAAGGATAAGTGCAGGGTCCTGCACTTAGGACAGAAGAACCCAATGCACAGCTACAGACTAGGGACTGAATGGCTAGGCAGCAGTTCTGCAGAAAAGGAGCTAGGGGTGACAGTGGACGAGAAGCTGGATATGAGTCAGCAGTCTGCCCTTGTTGCCAAGAAGGCCAATGGCATTTTGGGCTGTATAAGTAGGGGCATTGACAGCAGATCGAGGGACGTGATCGTCCCCCTCTATTCGACATTGGTGAGACCTCATCTGGAGTACTGTGTCCAGTTTTGGGAGGCTGAGGGAACTGGGATTGTTTAGTCTGCAGAAGAGAAAAATGAGGGGGGATTTGATAGCTGCTTTCAACTACCTGAGAGGTGGTTCCAGAGAGGATGGTTCTAGACTATTCTCAGTGGTAGAAGAGGGCAGGACAAGGAGTAATGGTCTCAAGTTGCAGTGGGGGAGGTTTAGGTTGGATATTAGGAAAAACTTTTTCACTAGGAGGGTGGTGAAACACTGGAATGCGTTGCCTAGGGAGGTGGTAGAATCTCCTTCCTTAGAAGTTTTTAAGGTCAGGCTTGACAAAGCCCTGGCTGGGATGATTTAATTGGGGATTGGTCCTGCTTTGAGCAGGGGGTTGGACTAGATGACCTCCTGAGGTCCCTTCCAACCCTGATATTCTATGATTCTATGATTTTATGATATGCCAAAGGTCAAAAATGCAGAAGTGTGTGCTTATTTCTGTGCTTTTTAACTTTATAAACTGGTTGATTGGTCCTGTTGTAAGTGTCTGTGTACGTGTGTGTATGGCTCAAGGTTTGGTCTGGTTTTTAGTTTGTTTGTTCCCCACCCCCACCCCCCTGTTGATGTCATATGTATGAAGAGTTTTAATTTAAAAAAAATAAATCAGGTCCCTGTTAATCCTCTCAGTACCAGTGTGTGCTTTAAACCCGATCACAATAGACAGAGTATTTTAAGCATGTATTTTGCTGTGTGGCGAGAAAAGTATTAACCATAAGCAGTGGTATAATTCGGCAGAAACGGCTGTAGGGTATTTTAACAGGATTTTTTTGATCAGAACTGATACATTCTTCAGGATTCTCACAGAGACTATAAAGGCATACCAGCACCAGGGAAACTCTTAAAATAACAGGTCCAAGCTGTTGGGACAAGGACAGAATAATGCATGCAGTAAGGAAAAGAGATAAGGAAAAGAGATGTTTCTTAAATACCAAGATAATGTTACTTCAGTAAGAACAGCCACACTGGATCAGACCTATGGTCTATCTAGCCCAGTTCCCTTACAACCTTCATTCAGCATCTTTGTGGATAGGCATTATGATAGTCCATAATTACATGATCATATCATTATTTTTTTCACAAGACCCTGTCTTGTTGAGAACAGACTGTACTCTGGGACTGAATTAGGGTTGTCAGACATCCGGTTTTTAACCGGAACGCCTGGTTGAAAAGGGACCCTGACGGCTCGTCATTAAAAGTCCGATCAGCAGCGAAGCAGGGCTAAGGCAGTCTCTCTGCCTGCCCTGGCTCTGTGCAGCTCCCCAGAAGCAGCCAGCTTTTCCGGCCCCTAGGCACAGAGATGATCAGGGAAGCTCCGCATGCTGCCCCTACCCCCAGCGCTGACTCCACAGCTCCCATTGGCTGGGAACCGCCTCCGCCGAGGGACCAGACATACTGACCACTTCCGGGAGCAGGGAGCCTGCCTTAGCCCCGCTGCGCCATGGACCAGGAGCCGCCTGAGGTAAGCGCTGCCCGGCTGAAGCCCAACCTCCCACCTGCACCCCAACACCCTAACCCAGATCAGAACCCCCTCCCAAACCCTAACTCCCTCCCAGAGCCCAACCCCCAACACCCACCCCTGAGCTACCTCCCAGAGCCTGCATCCCAGACCCCCTCCCACACCCCAACCCCCTTTCCCAGCCCAGTGAAAGTGAGGGAGGGTGCGGGAGAGCGAGTAACGGAGGAAGCGAGGCTGGAGTGAGTGGGGGACAGGGCCTCAGAGAAGAGGCAGGGCAGGAGTGAGGCCTTGGGGAATGGGTGGTGCAGGGGATGGGGCAAGGGTGTTCAGTTTTATGCAATGAGAAAGTTGGCAACCCTAGACTGAATCAGGGTTGTGAGATGAATGAGGCTGTTATGTGTAACATCATGCTTTATTTGTTGCAGAAATTGGAAGGCATACATGGGGCCTCAGCCCACAACTACCACCCAGTAGCTCATCTGAATAACCAGGGAAGGGGGCAGTGAAGAGTTATTTCACAAAGGGCCCCACCCTCCAAACTCCTGATTGGGGGAAATATTCATCCCCCCGCTTGGCTGAGGGACTCTATATAAACCAGGAAGTACCAATTGGAAGTTGTCTGAGCAACTAGAGGAATCCCTGGCTGGGTGCTGCTACAGACCTGTCCTGCTTATCTGACTCCTGAGCCCTGAAATCCTTCCTGCTTCTGTTTCCTGTTTACCCACCTTCGCCTAGTTCTGTCCTCCTATGCTAGACTCCCATCTACTCCCAGTTCCTGTGTCCTGCCCTACTCCAGGTCCCTGCTCCTCCACCTTAACTCTAAAGATGTTTCTGGCTCTGACCCCTGGACTGGCACCTGACTCTCTCTCCAGCTTGGTACCTGATGCAGTCTTTGGTTTAGATCCTTGGCTCCAATCACTGGGCCCAACTCCAGTTCCAACCACTATGCCTGACCACTCACACCTGCTCACTGCAGGTTGCTTGGGCCTGTACTAATCTCTCCTTGTGGGCCAAGCTGAGGATGGACACAGCAGAGCCCCCTGTACCAGAAGGGGCATCTGTACTGCACCAGCAAGTGAGCTGCCTCCATGCAGACAACTGAGCTCTCTTGGTGCAGAATGTGCAGCTGGCCACTGAGAAGGAGGCATTGCGGGATCAAGTCCATCAACTCCACACAAAACACTGGGCTCTGGACTCATCCAGCTGTGCTGTTCCCTGAGCAAGGACCCGCTGTCCCTCTGCCCGAGTGTTTCGATAGGAGCCGCTTCAAATTTCAAGGCTTTATGAATCAGTGCTGCCTTTTGTTCTTACTTTGACTGCAGGTGTACACTTCTGACCCTACCACGGTGAGCTTGATTGTCAGCCTGCTGACAGGGGAGGCAAGGTATGGGAGGCCTCTTCCCTGTTGAAAACCAACAGTCCGGTTCTGTCTAACTGGGATGCCTTCCATCAGGCGATGTTGACCTTCCAAGCCTAATTGCATCTGCAATGCTGAGGCCACCCTGCGGAATCTCTAACAGGGCCCAGCCACTGCCTTTGTAGCTCACTTCTGCCATCGCATATCAGACACAGAATGGAATGAGGTGGCCCAGTTATATCAATTTTGATGGGCTTCTGGGATGAGGTTAAGGACAAACTGGCCCAAATTGAGACCCCAATGGCTCTGGACACCTTCATAAAGCTTGTCATCTATATCAACAATCATCTACACAAGTGACGAAAAATGAAGAGGAGCACCGCAACCGGGCCCTCACACTATTGGATTGCACCCAAACAGTTGATCTGATGCAGGTAGACCTAACCTGATAGCAACTCACTCCTCAAGGGGAAGAACACCAGCAAAGCCTTAACTTGTGCTACTAATGTGGCAACCCAGGCTATTCTATCTCCTATTGACCCATGAGGAATCCAGTCCAGAAGGAATCTGAGAAATGAGCCAGCCCAGGATTGGTGAAGGAGGCTAGCCTGGGTGTCCTTACAGAGTATGCCCCTGAAATACAGCTGAGGTCCTGACAGGGATATTCACTGTCTCCCATTGACCAGCATCACACCTAGAAGTCCCAGTCAAGGTGCGATGGCATAGGCGGTTGGGCCTAGTGATCAGAGCCAAGAGTCCAAACCTAAGACTGTGTCAGGTGCCAAGCCAAATATCAGAGCTGGAGATGGTGTCAAGTGCCAAGCCAAGTGTCAGAGGCAGCATCAGAACCAGGAACAAATTCAGGTGGCAGATCAGGGGTCAGAGCTGGAGACAGTGTCGGAGGTAAGGCAGGGAAGTGGGGACCTGGAGTAGGGCAGGATAGCAGGAACTGGGAGTAGACGGGAGTCTGGAATATGGAGACAGGAACCCAGAGCAGGCAGGAATGCAGGGCTCAGGAGCCAGGTAAGCAGGAGAGGGTCTGTAGTAGCAGCCAGCCAGGGATTCCTCTAGTTTCTCAGACTACTTCCTGTTGTTACTTCTGGATTTATATAGAGTCCCTTTGCCAATAGGGAGGACTGGATGTTCCCCAAGTTGAGAGCCTTGGAGGCAGGGCCCTCTGTGTGCTAACCCTTCACTGGACGTTTCCCTGGTTACTCAGGTGAGCTGCTGGGTGGTGGTCTTGACCTTAGGCACATCCTCGGGCTGCTCACGTTTGAGGCCCGTGATCCCTCACAGCATATAACAAATGAGAGAGGGGATTGTAGGAAGAGAAAAGATAGTATCATGGTTAAGGCAGTTGATTGTTGCCTTGGAGAACTGGATTCTATCCCTGCTTCTACCACAGAGTTCCTGTGTGATGCTGGGCAAGTCAGTTAAACCAAGCTTTTCCCGAGTGGCCACAATGTTCTTCATTTTTTGGGCAGCAACTTGAGATTCTGGGGTCTGATTTGCAAAAGTACTGAGCGCTCAGAACTGCAACAGAAGTCAATGGTAGCTGTGCTTTGAACAGATAAAGTGACATATAAAGCTAAGTACTCCGCAAAGTTGAGTCCTATGCTTCTCAGACTGGGCACCCAAAATTAATGGATACTTTTGACAATTTTGACTTTAACCTCTATGCTTAAGTTCCCCAGGTGTAAAATGGGGATAACAACACCCATCACCTTGTAGTGGTGTTATAAAGATAAATTCATTGATATCTGTTAAGAACTAAGGTTATGTGACAAGAACTCCAAAGAAAAGCTCATGAGGAAATTAATATTTCTGTATTCAATGCAGAATTTGACTAGTGTGCAGTAAATAATGTATGGAGACACAGACTGAACAATAAGGATAACAAGAAATATTGACCTGCTCATTCAGCAAGGACTGTTTATTCTGTGCACTAGATGAGGCAGGTGTCCTGTGGAAAATATAGCATGTGGTCATGTAACTAAAGACTGTATGATAACGCATATGTAAGAGGGGGGCAAATTAAGGTTGCACAGAAAATTCTCTCAGAAAAGTAAACTGTGGCTCCATTCTTATACATGGAACTCAAGAAAGGTCCAGAAATCTGTATTTCTATCAAAATATTTATTTGGCCGCATCACCATAGTCTGAACTAAATTTACTGCCCTTCCAAAACATCAAGACACTGTACTTCAGAATCACGAGTGGGAAATAGGGCATCTGTCTCCAAAAGGGCACAAGAATATTGTTCTTAGTATCTGCCCTGGATATTTACATTTGTTGTTCTCTGCACCAATTTAATATTCTGATCTAATTTTGACATTTTCTTGACATCATACTGCAAGTCTGTGCAACTAACTTTAACTGAAGAAGAAAATAATTGACTTCTACAGACTTGTATCGATTATCATGAAAGTATTGTGTGGTGCTAAATCAAAAAAGGGTAAATGAAGAGAGAGAGAGGGGAAAGAGTTCACAGGTGGCCCACGCTAAGCTAAAACCAAAACAAAGATTCTTTTCTGGGACAGCTGGTTATTGACCGGGGCTTTTGCTTAACAAAAGTAACACAAACCAGCAAAGTCTCTGGTGTGGCCATATTCCTTTTATGGAGCTTCAATTTAAAAGCAGCATCACCAAACAAATTATATATACGCAAAGCAGTTCCTGCGTATATATACACAAACAACACCCCTAGTTGCTCATGACTGATTGTCTCTCAACCTTCCTTCTCAACCCCCATCTCCCCTTTTTAAAGTTCTGAACTCAACTGGGCTTAGCTGCACCCAGTCCTTAACTTGTAATGAAAGAGGTGCCAGGGCTCAAGCAATTTTTTGACTTTCATAACTGATGTGGCAAGACCAGAGGTGCCTGGGCTATGAACTGCCCAACCTAGAGGTGCCGGGACTCAGCCCTGGCATAAATTAAGCACAGGCTGCACCTGATTGCTTCAGCTCAAACAGACCCTTTAAGCAGGGATTCTGAAAATCTTACTGGAGTTTAACTCAAAACTACGTAGCTGCAGTCTGGCTCAGTGGAGCTGCCTCCTACAGGAACTACCTCAAGGGGCTCCAAATGATCTATATATCTCATTACATGTGTACAGTAGCAACCTTTTACCACTTATGTACCAAAGCTAAGTAAGCACACAAAACAGATGGATTATGTACTCAATTTTAAAGAGCTGCTAATTATTTAGCTGGTTTAATGACTAAATCTTGCCTTCCCCTTTGCAAGCTCATAATCATCTTCCCTGCCATGCTATGGTTCCAGTGCATGGAAGAGTAGAATACTAGCAGCATAGGTAAGGCAGTAGGTTCTTCATCTTCTCTGTACTATGTACTAAAGGAGCTCTGCTCTTCAGGGGCTTTCTCAGACACAAAGGCACATGGGACAGAGAAAGCCAAGATAGACCTGAGAGAATCAGAGCATGGCAAAGCCATTGCTTCTAGCAATATGGACTCTGTCCTGAGCTGCGCTTTTCCATGCTAACCTCAGGACTTTCTCATGCTATAGTCCAGCTGACTAGTAAATACTACCTTATTTTGAAAAGGCTACCCTGGCTCACTGTAAATACGCTGCTGGTTTCCTTGCTCCTTAAGAAAGTAAAGCATCTCTCAGGATTCTGATCTCAGTTGGACTTTCTCTTGAGAGTCACAGTGGAAACCAGGAGGCACTGGAGCCCGAAGGCTCAGTCTAGGAGTTGCTGACACTGTGTGGCCTATTCTTGTGGGAGAGTATGGGCTCTTGAGGGCTGGTATACTAATGGGACTACTCCCAGGAGAGTGTTTAAAAGCTGGGGCAGAGCACAGAACCTGTAAATCTTTTTGGTGAATGGGGAGGTGGGGCCCGTATTAAATGAGGGGATTAGACCCACTGAAAATATTAACCAGAATGAGATTTGCATTAAACTTGTAACCTTGATGTAAATGACAGTTTGCAGGTAGAGGTCTGGGCCTGTGCAGAGCCCCACTGAATCCTGCACAACAGTCTGCCTGTGTGCTATCAATTGCAAGACTGGGGCCTTTGGCTTCATAAAAACAAGTTTTTACTAACATGAATCCAACAGAAATATCCTTTTGAATTTTTTAACAATGAAATAGGCTATTTCAAAGACAAATTAATATTCCTCTGCAATGTTTTTTGCTCAAATATTGAGCTAGTATATGAAAGTCTGAAACTGAATATGACAACTGGAAAAGGTGAAACAGATTAGCCTATTTTTTATTGCCCAACCTGAGATAACTGTAAAACCTAAATAAACAACATAAGTAGTAAATGATATGTTAAACTTTTTAAAAGCTTTCATTTTAGTAATATAAAGTGTTATTAGTACAGAAACATAAGGAATTTGAAAAGTACATGTTTTTTTAACCCAACTATCCTTTCAAAATAAAAATTAGTTAGTACCAGCCAGTGCTGGAGCTAAAGCCTGTACATATCAGCATGTTTTTATAGGTCCTGTACCATTTTAATAAAAAATTGAAAACACATACAAATCAGAGATCGGTTCTATTTTGTAATGAATGTCAAATCCAAGTCAATGTTCAGTTTCAATGCACTAACCTTCCATGAGAAAAGTGTAGACAAATTTGACCTTTTAGCCTAAAATGAGACAGAAACATGTAAAGTAATCATAATATTTAAAAAGAATAATTAAGTGCAACTAAAATATATAAAAAGGTTCTGACTGGCACCAAAACATGACCCATTCTATATACTATAGTGTGTGAAAGTCCCTCTGCTGAAGAATGGTAAGAATTTTAAGTTGGGATGTCATGTCATAGCAGAGTCTGTAGAAACAGATCATGATAATTAAAATGTACAACTAACAGGAGTATACCTTGTTAGAAATAATACAATGTGATGCCTGAAGCCTCAAGAGAGAAAAGATCAGATTATTAAGGTTATACCAAATGATGGATTAACCCTTTCTGGCTCCCTGGGCTGAAACTTTAAAACATTGACAACTATCTAAATGTGTCATGTCCCCCATTAGCCCCAGAAACAAACTGCAGTTGCTGCTTTAGCTCGGGTGGTAGATAGCAGTGCTAGAGGTTCAAGCATCAAATCCTGAGGAGAACCCATGTAGAGAGATCATTGTTTGCTAAGGATAGAATTTGTTTTTCAATGTTTCTGTTTAAAAAGCTGATTCATTTAATTCACACAGTGAGAAAATCGTTTTAAATAGGTTTTATCATTAAAACTTGTTATAATGTGTCAATTTCAGCACTATGTTCCACAAAAACACGGGTGTGCTGCACTTTGTTCATTTGTCACATATTCTGATTATTAGTGTCACACAGTGGCAAGTCTGCAAGCTGAGAGCTATGTGCAGGGGATGTCGGAGCCGCCTACACTGTCTCTAAAACCATTGGGGATTCTCCTCACACTAAGGGAATCCTCAGCTGGGGAGTTGCAGCCAGTCTTCATTCTTTTATGCTATGAGAACAGTGCAGAGAGATCAAAGCAGGCCAGGGGTTGTATCCCATTCTGTCCAGATGATGAGAGAACATTCACTAGGGACTTTACTGGTGCTATTGATTTTACATGAATGGGGCTCAGATACTATGGTAATGGGCAGAAGTATAAAATTCTTAGATAGTGGGCCACAACAAAGCACACAGCTGAATCAAATAAATCCATGATGGAAACATTTTATGAAAAATCATGTCTCTCTTTTCCCTCTCTTTACTATAATTATCATTTATAATATGTATTGTTTTTTGTTTGTTTTGCTCCAGTGCTGTACAATACACAGAAATAAAGGCTGTCCTTGCCCTGAAGTTCTTACAGCTTAAAAGACAGACACATACTGTAGAAGGCAGGAAGCACTTATGTAACTCTTCTGCCAGGTGCAGCCAGCCGCAACCAGGGCTATCTAGGGGTTCGTTTTCAATAATACAGCACTGAACCGGCTCGAGCCCCCACTCAGTAACCTAGGAAAATTACACACCACCTCTGGGCGCCTCTGAGAGGCAATGCTTCCCCACTCACAAGCACAGAACCTGAGTGTAGAAAAGAAACTTCTAATGAAAGGAGAGATGTCACCCAACATTAATTAAGGAAAATGCCACAAGCAGGATTCATAAACATAAAACTGTGAGTAGGACACCCACCCCAGAGTCCGTGGGTCAGAGTCTTCTGCCTCATGTTCTTGAGTTCTACAACCAAAAGTTCCTTTACTGTGCCCCCCTCAGCTCCCACACCATACCCCACTCAGTGGTTGTCCTTGGTCAGTGAGGACCCAGAATTCAGAGGTGCATCTATGTGAGTTCACCTCCCACCCATGGAAGAAGGCACCTTGCTTGCTCCACCATCTGAGCACTTGCTCTGGCTGGCTGTCCTGCCAGCCACTGTTCCTCGCTGCCTGGCCACCCTGCCAGCTGAAGTTCCACTAGTCAGCCAACTGCTTGCCACTTTCACCAGCTGCCTGTCAGCTTCCTTCTACTACTACCTCTGTAGATCAGTCTCTTAGTGATTTTTAGCTCTCAGCAGGTTGGGCAGAAACACCTCCTCGCCACAAGTGATTTCAGCTCTTACTGAGTACTTGAAATAACAAAAGGCTCCTAATGTAGCCTATTTAGCTGTATCTTTGAACAGTGGAGAGGAACAGGTTAAACCAGACTGGGGACCCTTATGGAGAGGTTATGCTAGCTGGGATGGCTGGGATACCTGTCCCCTCCTACTACTTATTTGCACAGGGAGCTGGCATTTGAGCCCCTGGCTTAGCGAGTTCCTTTCAGTTGAGGGTGACCCCTCATCTGGAACAAGTTCAACACAGTTCTGCTCCCCTTTCATCATACAATAAAGATAACATTGATAACATTTCTCTATCCCTGCATTCAGTACTAAAGTGATTTGTAACCCAAAGCTGATCACTTGGAGCTACACAGCTCCCGTCTGCTATGTACTTATGCAGAGTACGTGTGTTCATGTAAATACAGTTTGCTCCTGAAGTCTCTCCCCGTCCCCAACTAGCTGTCAGAGAAGAGTTCATTCAGACCCTGCTTACACTTAGAAATCCAGAGAATGGAATAATATGGAGCTTTTTCTCCCCTTATATGTAAGAGAAACTCCCCTTATGCTACTCGTGGGGCATAGTGAAAGAACTGAGTTTTTCAGGGGGAGCTGAGTGAAGTGAAGGCAGTGTTCAGTGAACTAGGATTGGGGGGAAATCATTCCATGCATGAAAGCAGTGTGGCAAAATGCATGGAGGTTTGAATGGGAGAAGGAAACAAATGTAGCATAAAAGCTGTCTTAATAGAGCACCAATGGCTACATTCACCAATATGCTCTGGCTGAGTGAGTTGGGTTTTCATTTGCTTTGCATTGCTGCAGCAGTAAAAGGCAGCTGGAGCATAATCGTGAATCTGCCCCAGGGCTGAGAAGTAGGTTGATGTGGAGTTGTGCATGGTCTTAAATTCACAGACTGAAAGAGAGGAAAAAGACAGAAAGAAAATTGTTTTATAAATATGCAATGGAACATTAGACCAGCTGAGTCTGTGACACTGATGCTTAGGAAGTAGATTGAAGGTCTTTAGTTTTTGTTCCATCGCTGATTGATGGGATTTTAATCTTCTTGGCATTTGAACCAGGTAGGAAATGGGGAGAGCCTTTAATGTGTTCCGTTGACTTAAAAATCCCTAACATCTGTTGAAGTTATATATGTTATC
Organism: Lepidochelys kempii; assembly: GCF_965140285.1. Classification (NCBI taxonomy): domain Eukaryota; kingdom Metazoa; phylum Chordata; order Testudines; family Cheloniidae; genus Lepidochelys; species Lepidochelys kempii. Next base: position 39,862,551 of record NC_136382.1, read on the forward strand.
TGGCTGATTTCAGCTCTGGAGAAATTTTTAGTTTATCATCTCTGTCCACATCAGCAGCTGTTGCTGCAGTGGGCATTACTTTTGAGAGTTGGAGACTCAGAGATGACTGAGCCAGGCACATAAGTATTATTTTACATGTATGCACTATGTCTCATATTGAAAAAAGCATTTTGCAGTTTGGTAAGTTTGAAAGGAGATCCTAGAACAGGTGTGGCCCAAGGGCCACATCAGGGAATAGAAATTGTATGGCGGGCCATGAATGCTCACAAAATTGGGGTTGGGGTGTGGGAGGGGGGTGCGGGCTCTGGGGTGGGGCTGGGGATGATGATTTTGGGGTGTAGAAGGGTGCTCTGGGCTGGGACTGAGGGGTTTGGAGGGTGGGAGGGGGATCAGGGCTGGAGTAGGGGTGCAGGAAGGGGTGCAGGTTCCAGCTGGAGGTGCGGGCTTTGAGTGGGGCTGGGGATGAGAGCTTGAGGGTGCAGGAGGTGCTCTGGACTGGGATTGAGGGGATTGGAGAGTGGGAGGGGCATCGGGGCTGGGGCAGAGGGTTGGGGCATGGGGAGAGGCTCAGGGGGTGCAGGCTCCTAGTGGCACTTACCTCAAGCGGCTTCTGGAAAAAGTGGCATGTCCCTTCTCTGTCTCCTATGCGGCAGCTTGGCCAGGTGGCTCTGCACGCTGCTCCGTCCGCAAGCACCTCCTCTGCAGTTTCCATTGGAGCACGTGGGAGCCGGAGCGGGGCCATGCCATGGCTTCCGGGAGCTGTGTGGTGCAGCCCCGATCCAGCGCCCCAGCCGGAGCACCGGAGCAGGGCCGAGCCGTGTGGTGCGGCTTGCAGGACGGCTTAAAACAGCTCGGCCCGCAGGCCATAGTTTGCCCACCCCTGTCCTAGAATAATGTTTGTTGGATGCAACACATTTTTCTATTTATTGGGACTTTAATATCAATTATTATAATTGCTTATACAATTTGAATGCTTGCTAGAATATTAACAGAAACTGACACATACACAAACATATATGATTAAACTTATACTGAACAGAAAAGAAAAAGTATGTGTCACCTACTCAGGTTTTCTTTATTAATCAGTTAGGATGTTTTCTGTTCAAAGGACTATTAACTGTTATGTCTAACAAGAGGCTGAGCCATAAACAATATTTCTGGTTGTAAATTTTGAATTTTGAATGATGGATGTGGCCAATGCTTTGGAAGTCCGGTTGTTATGTCAACCCATTGATATCCATTTCAGTGAACCAGAGTTACTAGCACCTTCTTGTTCAGTCAGATTCATCTGTAGCTGCAGTAGGACAAATTTTGCTTCTTATTTGCTAGTGCTGCAAAGTCTGTTTGTTTGTTTGATTTTAAAACAGAAAGTTTTACTGTTTGATTTTAAAACAATCTCAAGCAAACATGAGGTTTTAGGAAAAATGGATTTAAAAACATTATTTTGAGTATCTGAGTTCAATAAAGAGCAGCTGACACCAGAATGTATTTTTATAGTCTCGTCATAAGGACACTCATGGGAATTTTCTGCTAAGCACACACACTGTTCACATGCTGGATATAACTTTGATTCAAGCAACCAGCGCTGTTCTGCAATTGCTTCAGAAGATGCAGCACTTGGCTTTTATTAAACATAGATGGGAATCTTTATGTCTGTTATAATCAGCTGGAACAACAGCATGGTTGAAATGCTAAGCCTCTTAGCATGAAAATTTCACCAGTCTTACATGGGAGAGGACCATAAAGTGCATATTTGCTTGTTGTTTTTATGTAGGCCAAGTAAGTCAAAATTCAAGGTATTTCCCTTTACATTCTAGCATGGTATGGTATTATCAGAATCAGTGCTTGTTAGTGATTTGATACCCAAAAAAGTGTGACTAATGTGTTATTTCACAAGAATATTAATCCTGCATATTGTTTTTGAAAACAAGCAAAACTCCAAATCCCAAATTTAGTTTCTGCTTCAAGGACCACTTTGTTAGGTTTCCATATCCAACTCAGGGAGTGAAGAACAATTCACCAAATGAATTACTATACCAAACAGCATATCAGTTGTTGTTTTATATGCTTGCTTACAATACAAGGTGGTCATTCAGAGGATTTGGAACATTTCTTTTAAAGACCAGGTGATGTTTTTGATTATTATAGATGTGTAGATTCATAGATTCTAAATCCAGAAGGGACCACTGTGATCATCTAGTCCAACTTCCTGTATAACACAAGCCACAGAGCATCAACTAGTAATTTCCCACTTTCTATTCAAATCCCATATGGCAGGATTGTGTCACTCTTACTCACATTGAATAGTACCTTACTCTTTGAATAGTTCCATTGAAATACATTGAATTATTTGCAGAGTAAGGTACTACTCAACATGAGAAAGGGTAACCCAATCTGGCCCTTAAATTCTTATCACATTTATACTGGTGTAAATCTGGAGTAACTCAACTGAAGTCAGTGGAGCTATTCCAGTTTTGTTTTGTTTTAAATACACCAGTGTAAAACAAAATCAGAATCTGGACCTTAATCTCAAAATGCCTCAGCATTTATTTCTGTAAAACATATAATTGTATTTATCTACTCAACTCACTTTGGTTCAATTAACATGTGTAAAGCACTTGGAGAGTCTTTGTTAAAATGTGCTAGATTGGTGCAGATTATTTCTTGTTTGCATGACATTAATTAAAAAAAAATACTAAAAATCAGAAAGAACAAGTGCTCATAAAATAGAATAATGTCCATCCAAGTTAATTTTTTTTAAAAAGTGTCTGATCTGCAATTGCATATGTCTGCTTCCCAAAGTATGTATTTGTATGAATGTTTGAAATGCTAAAGTAGAAGTTTTCATGTAATTAAGCAACCCCACTACTACATCCTAATAGAAGGGCAAATGAAGCTTCTCGAATGAGAACCCATAGGGGAGTGGCAAACCCTGTGTTTTGAACAGCACTGTGTATATGATACCTAAGTAATGTGTACTTCCCTAGATGACCAGAGGTCACTGTTTGATATGGATGCACAGTGAATAATAATCATATTATTTGTATGTTATACAAGTATTATACTCTTGCAAAGCTGAGCTAATCTCTCCAAGTTTCCCTGCATTTCAAACTGACAGAAAATAAATAATAAAGTAGAAAAGAACATATTTTCTGGATTCCTATCTAAACTGATCTTGCTTTGGATGTCTTTCTTAATTATGCAATGTTATGTATTTCCCATTGGTTTCCAATAGCAACCTAGATGTGACTGCATAGACTGAGAGAGTATGGAAGGGGGAGGCTGTTACATCATGTATGCAGGGGTGCCATTGGGGGGGGGGCTTTCTCCCCCCCCCCCCCCCCCGGAAGTTTCATACAGGAGGTGTGCTCCCAGGCAGAGCTCTTAATTGCTCAGCATTAGTGTGGAATGTGAGTTCTGCAGAGAGGTGCTTCTCCCAGCTTGCACCCCTAGGGCAGAGTCAGTATTTTGTTTACAAACAGAGGCAGGGTGATTAAGATGAGAAAGGGCTGGTAATTAAATTAAGGATCTGGAAATCATTAGATGAACCTGTAAAACAGAAATCCCACTGCAGGGAGTGGGAGGTGTTGAAGAACCCCCCACCCCAAGTCTGCAGGGGACTCAGAAGAAATACAGCTACGCCCTCTGAGCCAAGTTTACATTAAGGCTTTGTCTAAACTACACACCTTTTAGTGACCCGGACGTGTCGCTAAAAGTCGGGCAATGTAACCGCTATTTGTTAGCACTTTTGCCGACATAACACTTTCACCCCCTATGAGTGGGTTTCACATTGTCGACAGGAGAGCACTCCTGCTGGCAATGTGGGCATTCACACAGGCACTTTCTGGGGTAAAACTTTTGTCTTTTGGGGAGGAGGGGGCTTTTTAAAGCACTCCTTCAATTGGCAGTGTAGACAAAGCCTCAGAAAAGAGGGAGATGTGAGGGGCATAGGTGAAAAGAAGGGGCTAAAACCCAGGGAAGGGATAGCAGTGGTATAGAGAAGTTCCCACACTACCTTACGTGGCCTCATCACCATAGCATCTGAGCACCTCACATCGCAGCCCCTTGGTGCGGTAGAGCAGTGCTGTTAGCCACATTGTACCAATGGGGCACTGAGGCACAGAGAGAGTAAAGGCCAGATTTTCAAAGGTATTTAGGCATGTAGTGGGATTTACAAAAGTACCTACAAGGCTAGGTGCTTTGTAAATCCCACTAGATGCCTAGCTGCATCTTTTGGTGCTTAAAAACCTTTGAAATTCTGTCCCTAAGGCACTGGCCTGAGGTTATACACAAAGTCCATAGAGGAGGGGAGTAGAAACCAGATCTTTCAGGTCTAGTTCTCTATCCACTGGACCAGCCTTTCTCTTTGCTGCATGTTGCAAAAAAAAAAAGAGGACTCTGATCTATGGAAGCAAAACCAAAGCAGCCAGTTCTCTGAGACTCCAGCAATTGGTCCCAGGCAATTGGGAAGGATGTCATGGTTGACAGTATGAAAAGCAGCACAACGGTCAAGAAGGATGAAGAAAGAAAAGAGAGAGAATGAGAGTCAGATGAGAGGAGAGCACTTAACTGCCAATGGGTGGCAGGTTCTGTCCCAGGGTGAGTTGTACAGCAATGCCTGCTGTGCAATTTTAGATTTTAACTGAAAACCATTTTGTTTTGTCATTTTTTGTTCTGAGTTTGAGAAAAGGAAGGAATGAGAAAGTGTCATCTGAGTATCAGATGTGATTATACATCAAATTCTTGGAGTTTCAGCTGGATTCAGGCCAATTCCAGAACAAAGAACAGAAATTGTATCCACAGAGTGCATAATGTCAATGATTATTGCAATGATTTGTATTATTCACTGGGCACCATCTCTGTGCTCAGCACTGTTCAGAATGTGCCAGAAAATGTAGTCCCTGAGCCAATGTGTATAAAATGTGTAACTCTGGATAAGATGGCTAAGATATTTAAGTATGAAGTGTACAGTTATTGACCATATATTATTGCATATTTACTGTGATGTTAATATCTATGAGTGGAAGCCCTGATGGCAATAGAAGTTTTACTTGATTAAAGACTAGACGATTCGACCCTCCAACTTTCTTTCAAGAGGAAGAGCTGCCTAGAGCTCCTGTGCCTGTTTATTTTCCTTTCCTGCCTGCAGTGGCCCTGATGTACTTCAGAAGTCTCAATTTTTTTCTCAACTTTAAAATGTGGAATTTTCTTGATGTTTGGTTTTAAATGTTCTCCTGTGAAAATTGCAACTCAATCACTGTAGTGTTGTGTTTAAGACCCTTCTGGAAAGTAACTAGCTTTTAAACAGAAGTGAAAGTAGTGTTGCCAATTCTCATGATTTTGTCATGAGTCTCATGATCATTATTGTTTTCCTTAAAGCCCCAGCTGCTGGAGTCAAGTGGATATGTGATTATTTCAGCCTTCATTCTTAAAGAAAAAGTTTCTGAAGTTTCTAGCCCTCGTGGCTGTGAAGAAAACTTAAAAATGTGACCCCAGTGCATCCTAAAGGCTCAAAAAGCAGAATTCAAATAAAAAGAATACCAGATCTATTATTTTTACATAATCTCATTATTTTAAAGCCAATATCATGATTTTTGGTGAGTTTGATTCATGATATTTGAACATTTGGGATTGGAAATACTATGAAAGTGACTTGAAAGTTTCAAGGAGTCCGGTGGCACTTTAAAGACTAACAGATTTATTTGAGCATAAGCTTTCATGGGTAAAAACCTCACTTCTTCAGATGCATGGAGTGAAAGTTACAGATGCAGACATAAATATACTGACACATGAAGAGAAGGGAGTTACCTCACAAGTGGAGAATCAGTGCTGACAGGGCCAATTCGATCAGGGTGGATGTAGTCCACTCCCAACAATAGATGAGGAGGTGTCAATTCCAGGAGAGGCAAAGCTGCTTCTGTAATGAGTCAGCCACTCCCAATCCCTATTCAAGCCAAATTAATGGTGTTAAATTTGCAAATTAATTTTAGTTCTGCTTTGTTTCTCTTTGAAGTCTGTTTCTGAAGTTTTTTTGTTCAAGTATAGCTATTTTCAAATCTGTTATAGACTGTCCAGGAAGATTGAAGTGTTTTCCCACTGGCTTTTGTGCGTTACCGTTTCTGATGTCCGATTTGTGTCCATTTATTCTTTTACGTAGGACTGTCCGGTTTGGCCAATGTACATGGCACAGGGGCATTGCTGGTACATGATGGCATATATAACATCAGTAGACATGCAGGTGAATGAGCCTCTGATGGTGTGGCTGATGTGGTTGGGTCCTCTGATGATGTCACTAGAGTAGATATGGGGATGGGATTGTCGCTGCTCATACAAGCCCTGTCTGCCCCCCCCCCAAAGCTCTGCCTCCACTCTTGTATGGGGCTGGCATTGCTGCTCCCCCCCACATTCCTCCGCACCCCACTTTTTTGGCACAAGTGGGCATTTGCTCTTGTGATCAACTGATCAAGTTGGCAAGAGCAAATGGGACAAATGCCTACTTTTGCCAAAAAAGTCAGGAAGGCCGGAACTGCGCTTAAAAAAGGGACTGTCCAAACCAAACCGGGTCTAGGGTCACCCTATATATAAACTACTTGTAGGGTTTAATGAAAAGAAAATCCCCTCTGCTCCGTGTGAGTGTATGTGTGTGTGTGAGAAGGGCTTTAAGTTGTACTGATGAAAAGTGCTATATACACACCTACACAAATACAGAGTTTTCTCTCCCTCACACACTCTCTTTCGCTCACACACACTGTATGGATACAAAGACGCGAACTAGACTCAGGCATGGAAAGCACGTTCACCGGGCTTCAGCAGAGCAGTACTCTAGCCATTGTAACAATTTTATTGTAAAGTTTCGCACGCCCTGAAGAAGTTTACATGCACAATCTGGAATGTACACCCAAGAGAAAGGAAGGCTCGGGGGAATGGCTTCTGGAGGAAGGGCTCGGCTTAATTGCAGCCCCTGATCTCGTTCCGTTTCTTTCACCTCGGCCTCCCAGTCACTTTCACTTTGCAGCGGGACCACCCCCTCTAGCGAACGCTCCCCGGAGCTTAATTACACTCGCTGCCACTACGTGTCGCTGTTGTCAGCGCCTGCCTAGGGGATGGCACCGTGTTCACGGCTTGCCTGACACAAGTGTAGCAGGAGAAGGGGAGAGGGCGAGGGGACCGCTCTGGCTTTCCAGCTCCTAGCTTCACCTACCGATCGAGGTACACAGGCGCTGGGGGGCGTCCCCTCCCCTGCGTGGAGAATATGCGCCCCCCCCCCCCCGGCTCGATCCGACTGGATAGGTGTCTGTTCGCTGCTGCGAGGGTGAGGTTTAGCCACGCAGTAAAAGCAAACAGAAAAGTTCAGCTGGATCATGTTTCAGCATCAGCCCCTGCCCCCCTTTCAGTGCGTTTTTTTGAGGCTGGGTGGGTGAGTATTAATGTGGCAGGATTCCGACTTAGGGGGCAGGGTTTTGCTGGGTGTCTCAAGGGGGCAGTGGGAAAGCTCTCTGCCCCGCGGCACTCCCCGCCGTGTGTGTGTGTGTGTGTGGGGGGGGGGGGGGACCGGGAGCGGCTCCGCTTGGGACAGCGTCCGCGCGGGATCGCGGCGCCTCGCTCCCCGGGCTGGCTGGGGGGGGGGGGGGGATTTCCAGTCACGGCTCCTAGCGCTGGAGAATTACCCTTTACCAGAATAACTGAGGGAGGCAGATGCCGGCTCCTACCCAACGCTCCCGCGGCCACCTAACCGCAGACTTCCCGACTGAGGTGCCGCGCAGCTCCGCCCCAGACAGACGGACGGACGGACAGAAAGTTCCTGGCAACCACGCAGCTTCCCCCCGCGTGACCGCCAAGGCGCGCAGGCGGCGGCGCGGGGTCCGACGGGGGCCGGCGGACGGGGCTCGGCGCGGCGGGCGATGCCGAGGTCAGAGGCGCCTCCGCGCTTTCCCCGTTAAAGGCAGGGGCACAGCCCCACTCGGGACCGGCTCCTTACGTCGGCGCGAAGCTGAGGAGCGAGCGAGCCTGCACTGGGGAAGGGGGGGCTCGCCGGGTTGCCAAGCGGACTTTTGTTGCTTTCCTCCCACTTGCGAGTGACTCGATCCCATCTGCCGGAGCCGCCGCCTCGTGTATGTCCCGTAGCCTTTATAAGCGGCGGCGCCGGGGCTGGCCGCCATGGAGTAGCTTGTGGACGCAGCCTGTGCACCGGGACGGGGCGGGGGGCAACAAGGAAACTCCGGCACCGCGGGCTGCTCCTGCCGTGGGGGGAGCGAGCCAGGGCGGGCCGGGGCGGCGCGGGGGAAGCAGAGACAGGTAACGGCGGTGCCGGGCTGGCGGGGCGGCGCTGGGGCCAAGCGCTTCCCGCGAAGGTCAGACCCGGAGAGCCGGGCGCGCCAGGGATCAGCCGCGGGGCTGCTGCCGGCCGGCGCGGGAGGGTTACGCGACAGAGGCAAGGCAGGTGCGAGGCGCCTTCCCCTCTCCGGGTGCTTTAGGAGCCGGGAGGGGACTGAGCGCCGCTGGGCTCCCACGTGCCTTCCTTCCCTCTGCTGGGGCAGACTCGTGCCCGGGCCCTTGCGGTGAGACTGCGCAGGAGCTTCTCGACTTCCCTAGGGCAGGAGGGACGGACTGCGCTGGGTCCCCAGGCTCCGGCAGGGCAGCAGGCACAGCCCGCTCGTTTGCAAGCCCCTGGGGAGCAGGCTGCCTCTCTGGGCAATGGGTCCCCAGCGCCCTGTTGCCGCAGCCGGGTAGCGGGAAGCGGTGACTGCGCATGCCGGGGGGGGGGGGGGGTTAAACTTCACTCACGCCAGCGCTTGGACTGGCTGGGCAATGAACGCTCGCCTGTGGCTGTAGCAGTCAGAGCGGGTGTTAAGGTGCAAGTTTTGGAAAAGTTTCCGCAGCGGGCTGTTCCCTACTGCCTCTCGCTGGGCGGGCAGACGCCTCTGTTTACACAATTGCCCGCCGCCGGGATTTACTCTGCTGTGTTTCAGCGCTCAGGGATTACCCTCTGCTGCCACGCTGGAGATAAGAAGTGGGGGTGGGATAGGAAGGGCCAGGGGAGTCCTAGGAGTGTGCTCCTCCGTGCAGCCGCCTCGCTCTCTCCATCGGTGTAGGCTACAGTGACTTTTAAGAATGCCTTTCCTCTGGATCTGTGCGAGTCCCCCTTGCCTGGGCACTTCGGAGTCAGCACTGGCTGGACTTGTGTAAAACGTGAAGGCAGCATGGGAGTACTTTGACTCCTGTAGCTTTCGGGCGGCTGAGCGGCTCTCTAGTCCGCACTGCAGGCGAGAATAAAGTTGCTGCTGGCAGGGCAAGTAAAAGGCAGATTGGGTCATCTCCTCAACTGGTGCAAATCCTCTGACTTCACTTGAGCCCCGCCAATTTGCACCAGTTGGGAATCTGGTCCATTTTAAAATCTAAGGAGGTGGTGGGAGGGAGGAAACAAGGCACCCTGATTACATAATGTGCAAAGTAGCCTCTTTGCTCTTCCCCTGTAGTATTTCTGATTTCACCCCCGTGACTCGCCCTCCCCCCACCCCCATTTTTCTCTTTCAGTGAAATAGGAGTCCCCCCAAAGTGGATCATTTCTTTTCCTCTGATCATTCACTCTCCAGTTCAGACTTGCAATGAGTGGACTGAGGTCTCCTGTGCTGCTGGTGCTGGTGCTCTTAATGTTGTCAGCAGGTTATTGCAAAGAGAGAACTGACTCCATAGACCTAAAAGACAGGCAAAGCCTCTTCAATCTCATCATGGAGATTATTCAGGAACTGAAAAGGTACCACATGGAAGAGGACAACGGGGTGCAATACTTCTCCAACCACGATTATACTTTAGACCGAAGAGAAGTAGCTGATTATGGAGAGTACCAGGACGAGCAGAGAGCTGGTAAGTCTGCTCCTTTCCTTTCCTGGCAACTTTGCTCCCCTTGAAGGGGAAATCAGGCATCACTGTGCTAGTTCTTATAGGAGGTGCAAACCCCCTCAGGAGATCTGCAGACTTGCTTCAAAAATACAGAGGATTCCTACACAAGAAACTGCCTTTGAAAATCCCAGCGTAGAACTCCACTCTCACTTCAGTCTAATGTACTTCAGAAATGCATTAAGTTCAAAGCCAGAGCTGCATGAGTTTTGGTTTTATACACTTTATATTTATAAAGAAGAACAGTGAGATGGACTGGGGTAAAAAAATCAGGGATGAAAAGTCCTGTTTATCCTAGGTCATCTAGTCCAAGGGCCTGTCTTGTGGATTATACTGTTTTAAATAGCCCTGGATTTGACCATCTTGCCATCTCTCTGGGGAGACTCCACAACCTAATAGATCCCACACCTGGAAGTTTTTCCTGCTAGGCAGCGTCATTCCCCTTTTTGCTAACCTTATTCATTCCTTTAGCTTTTTGGTACTTGCACCTTTCAAATATTTGTCAATTTCATCATTTGTCCCTCACCACCATAGATTTTAATTCTTTCCTCCTAAATCAGCCCCTACACCATTCTAATAATTTGAGTTGCTTTTCTTCAAGCTCTCTCCAGTCAGTATTGTTTCTGGTAATAAGGTTTTTCAGAATTGTATGTAATATCCCAGATGCAGTCACATCAGACTGATGTAGAGAAGGGACAGTTATATGCCTGTTTCATGATATCCTGCTTCTATGCATGCAGCTCAAAATTGAATTGGCCTTTCTTGCTTCCCTATTGCATTGTAAATTCATGTCTAGTTTGTTGTTCACCATCTCTCCTAAACAGAACTACTGCCTCTCAATTTTCCTCTTCCCTTGAGTATCTAGGTTTGGGATTATTTTTCACTAGAAATTTCAGTTTACACTTTCCGAGATGGATCTCATTTTGTTATTTTCTACCCATCTCTTTTGATGTCTCTAGACCCCTTTGTATCTTCTCTTTGTACTCAAAGTATTCACAGCTGCTCTTAATTTGGTGTCATGACTGTCATTAAAATGTGATTTTTAGCCCCTAATCTAAATAATTAGTGAAGATATTAAATAAAACAACCTAACAGTTCCCCATAAACTCAGAACAATAAGAACTGGTTCCTTTTTCTTAATATATGGTACAAGCTTAATGGGCCAAGTAACCAGTGCACTCTTGCTACAGTTGCACAGAGTAGTTAAGCAAAGCCAGCTGTAAACCCAGTTTTACAAGGAGGTTAAGCAGAGTTTATGGCCGTCCTGCATAAGCAAATCAGTGCAAAGCATCTGTCATGTACTGATGAATATGGCTCAATGAGAAAATCACTTCAGAAACAGACTAGTTGGTACAAGTGTCATTGGCTCTTGAAAGGGATGTTTTATTATTATTGTTATTATAATGGAATTTATTCCCAGAAAAGCTGCTGCCACTGAAAAGAAACTATTGCTTGGAGCCCTCCTTTATTTCAGTCTTAGCATCACTTTCCCAGCGCGTCTGTCCCATGGGAAACTTCTGAGAGAAGCATGTAAGCTTTCAATGCTTGTCATGACACAATTAGGTCAAATATGATATGGTAAATTTTACTCAGACTGACTAAAGTTAGAAGTAAACGAAGAATGACTTTTGAGAAATTTCTAAGCTCACCAGTGAATCAGATCTGGGTGGAAATGTTCTCTGATTTAAATGTGATAAGAGGTGCCTGGGGAATGAAAAGGCTGTGTAGGCATTTATGGTCAAATAAATAAAGTACAGTATCATATGCAATCAATGTGTCAGCATAGAGTTAGTAACTGAAAGCAATCAAAGATAACTGTAAAACAAGACACAAACAAGGGTTGACGCTAACATGGATTTCAGTAAACCAGTTTCATTTTGGCATCTGCTGAACACAAAATCCAGAGAAGCAAACCACAAGAGTGGGGAAAAGCAATTTGTTTTTTATATTCCTTTCCTGTGAATTTTATTTAATGCTAGAGATAAAACAAGGACTGTTTCTAGATTTCCTGTAAATATAACAATTCGATCTCATGTTCACAATAGTTATTTCAGATAGTGCTTGTCAATACTTGCCTGTGTGACAAAACCATGCAGGTGCTTGTAGGAGAATGTTGCATAGACAGCCACAGAGCAGCCCAGAGAGCATTCCCTGGTGTGTCTTTGAACCTTTACCCCTGGTAGAGTCTGCACGGTTTCTAAGCACCAGTGATCTTAAAGACCTAGATAAGGGGTAGCCAAAATGTGGCCCACAGAGCCCTACAATGACAGTGACTCATGCTTACTCTCATTTTTATGTGATTGTGGTGGGGCTGCTGGACACTAACGGTCCCAGCATTGTAATGCTCCATAGTCCTTTTAGCCGTCTCGCTATATGAAAGATAAAGGCAGCTGCAACTTGTTCCACTTTATGGCTCTCAATCTCCTAGTAAACAGTTATTCTGAGTCTCAGCTGAGCAAAATTTTGGCATCTCCTGTGGTTGCCCTACCATCCTGGACAAGTATATTTGCAGTGGAGTATAATTACTACTTTTTTTTCCCCCCAACAGAAATAGTTCCTAGAGATTTGAGGATGAAAGACAAGTTTTTAAAGCATTTAACAGGTAAATTTAGATTTTGCACTGTATCCATCATTTCATACACATACCACCTAAGCCCCACTTCCCTTCTGGTAGGCCTTTTGTGCTGTGTTGACTCATGAGTTGTTCTTTTTCTGTATTTCAGGTCCTCTCTATTTTAGTCCAAAATGCAGTAAACACTTTCATCGGCTTTATCACAATACAAGAGACTGCACCATCCCAGCTTGTAAGTGCCATAAACCAAAACTAACTTTTTAAAAAAAGAAAGCTATTAATTGGGGTGGCTACAGGAGATAATAGTGGCAATACTGTGCAACTATACACTGCCTTTCACTTAAAGGGTTCAGAGTGCTTTATGGATACTTATTGATCTTCACCTCCTGCCTGTGAGGTAAGTATTATCATTCTCAGTTTAGAGATGAAAAAATTGAGGCACAGAATTTCCAGTGGATATACTGTGTAAAATGATGGTTAAAACTGCTTTCTAGGATTCCAGGTTTATTGTCCCTTGATGTCTCCAAATCAAGTGCACTCAGTTTACCAGAAAAAAATTAATTGCTAGTGCTGCAAACTTAACCTGGGATCTGAACGCCAAGTGGGGCTATTTCCTTTTCATGCATCATCACTTGTAACACATACTCTACAGACAAATTATGGCATGTTACATTTTGGCAACTTCCTGTTCTTCCAATTATGCCCTCAATGGCATCTTTGAAACCCTCTTGCCTTCCTCCAGTACATTTCCTAGTGCTTTGTGTGGTTTGGTAGTATCATAGATTTTAAAGGTCAGGTTTTATATATCAAGAACTACTGACACTTTAACTGTAACCCAGGCTGCTAGCTGTAGGACTGCAGGAGGTCTTTAACTGAGCACGTGAGCAATCTTTGAATAATTCCTTTTCCATCTGCACTGCACAGATTGTACTGTACACAAAACAGATCACTTGACTGAACTTTGTAGGTATGAAACATTGTCTACCGTGACTGCTTCAGTTTTACTCATTACAACACCACCACTTCTTATCTGTGTAACAAGACTATGCAAAGATCTAAAGAATATATTGTAGGGAACTATCCTATACTGCCGGAGGAAACAAGATGTAACTAGTCTTTTCTTTTAATTCTATGAACTCAAAGATATTTGGACACCTAACTTCTATTCATTTCAATAAGAGTTAGATACCTTTGAAGATCTGAGCCTCTAAGACTTTATTGCTCTGTTCCTCAATTGTTCGAGAAGGACAATTAGTTGGAGGACTGCACTATTATTTATCTTAGTATTAGTTCACTGAGAGCTGCATTTCAATGATGGGACAGTGCCATTTCAAACACCTAATTTGCACAATCAAATGCCATGATTGCAGCTTCAGATCCCGTACTTGTGCACACCATAGCTAGTTAGATGTATAACTGGCCATATATTCATACACACAAGCTGTCTGCATGCACAATTTTGCTGTTTGTGCACAGAACCAAACAATTTGCAAAGAAAATGCACAGCAAATAGGCATCTAATATTTGAATGGTAATTCTTAAGCATATGGGGCCAAGGTCTACCCTGTTATAACCTAAGTCTTTAAATTAAAGTACTTAAGTTAATTATGATAATTTGCACAGCACCTCTATCAATTTTATTTTATTTTTTGAAACCAAAATTAGTGATTTTAGCAGTGTCATTAAGTTATTGCATTTATGGTTTTTTTCATGGCAGACTATAAAAGATGTGCCAGGCTTCTTACTCGGTTGGCAGTAAGTCCAATATGCATGGAAGGATAAGGTAAGCTTTTTGAGAGAGGTAATAACATTCTACTGCATAGCAAAGCTGTGGATTTTGCATTGTGGACATAAAAAATTCATGAGTGTAAAAACAATCTTCCTTTGGCTAAGGTATTCCCTTTTCAGAGCACTTGACATAACTATCTTAATCTGGGAAAATACTGGCCATAAATAAAGGGTACCCCCTACTGGAAGGCATTATAAAGACCCACAGACATCAGCTGTGAATTATTCGTAGCAGTATGCAGTTAGCAGATAGTGACCTTGCTTTTATAGAACAAAACACAGCAGCCATAGCTGATTTTTTTTCAAGTGGACTCAATGTACAATTCTGTGTACTGGCACTGGCTGCCCTTTCACATGCACAGCTTTAAATGTATTAGGTACATTTTAATATGGATTAATATACACATGCAAGTTTTTAAAACATAGATGTCATTGGTATTTTTAGAATAATTCAGTTACCATTTACTTAAAACATTAAAAAACCCCAATATGTATGTTACTCAGATTTCTTTGGATTTCCATTATGTTCAACTTCTACTCCAAGGAGTTATTTTTTCTTGATGCACATGCTTAACTCTTTTTAGAGAGAATGGGAATTTCAGTGCACAAAAGGAAGAAAGTCCTCCCAAAATATCTATACCTCTAGGAGTTGACATCTTGTACACAAAGACTAGTCCATGTCCTCTCCCCCGTCAGCTGAGACAAAAATACAGTTGTATGTGATTTGAGAATTTTTAATAAATTCTATATTTTAGTTTTCCCTGGATATTAATATAATATAAAGTCACTAAATGAAGGTGGCAGGTCAGAATTAGGACTTCAAATTCAGCCCAAATCTTTCCTCATGTTTCTTGCCTCTCTGACTTTCTTCCCTATTTTTCTGTTCATACAAGAGATAGCTTTACAAGTAAACCAAACCAGCCACAAATCAGGTCTGTAGGTTCCTGAGGTCCTATAGCTGGAGAACTGCCCCCTTTTCTGAAAGCTTCATTTACCCTTAGTAATGTAGTCACGGAGGCAACTCCATGATCCAGATCTTGCCTGGTTAAGGGAGAAATCACAGAACCTATTGCATATGGCACTTAGGCTCATGAGACTGATGTTGGGTATGTGAGGTAAATTCCTTGTTCTAGGTAAGGGAACTCTGCAGTTCTAAGGTAGTGAATTGTGCAATTCAGGGAGCTAGTTGGCACCTATCATCCATACAGTCTACTGCAAGACACAGATGGAATGGTACTGCTACAAATACCTGCCAGTAAGCATAGATGGGGGAGCACACCCTAAAATGCATTATTTCTTTTCCCCTTTCCCTGAAAGTCTCTCTGCATCAACACCTCCCACTGGCATTTTATGAGTTTTCAGGGTGAGAAGGGACAGCTTCTTTCAGGGGCACTTGTCCACTCTGAAACTTGGAGAGTTTCTATTAGAAAATCCATAATGCCAGGGGCTCAGACTCTCCTGAGAATGGGACATAAGGCGCAACCTCTGTTGGGTTGTCACTGATAGCAGCATAATTCTTGAGTGATTTGCTTTAGTGGGAAGGAGGACTGATTGTCATCACAGGTGCCTCAATATTTATAGATTTCACTAGCAAACTTGGAAGATCTATAGAGGACCATTCTTCCCCATAGAGATAATGCACTGAAACTGCCGCACAGTTCAACTTTTCCATGTAAGATACCTCCTCCTGTGGAAAAGCATGGTGGGGCTGTCATCATGTCCCATCAGCTCCCCGGAAGGAGCTCTGAGGAAGATCGTTCTCTTGCTCTTTTACACAAGCCCATCAAACCCATCTCTGTGCAGGCTGTGGATAATTTCTGTTGGAGCCAGCATTCTAGGTGCTTTTAAGAGATATTCAAAATTTTGCAACATAATGCCAATTAAATACATATACATACCAAACTGTAAAACCCATATCATATACTTAAGATAATTTAGCTAATAATCAAGCTCTAATAATCAGAATAAACAGCTGATATACAAGATAATAGAATGTAAACACGTCTTGCTTTTGCTGTCATCTTAGTAGCTACTAGTAAATCAAGAGTTAAGACAAACATTAAACATCAGGAACAAGGTTTTGCTTTGTTCTACCACTCTAAAGCAGTTACTTATGTGGAATTATTCCAGATTTACATGGGTCTAAAAGAGAGTGGAATTTGGCTCTAAATTCATAGTAGTTATAATGATGATAGATCTTTGGAATATTTTGCCACATTATGAGACATGTTTCATGTATACTCTTTCACTTTCCCTCACAATTTATACTCCAAATCCTCCCCCCCCCCCCCCCCATTTCATACTGCATCCTAAATTTAAGACAAAATTCATGGATGTATTCTTAATAAAAGTGCACAGCGATACATGGCTGCCTTTCCTCATTCGTTATTGCCATGCTAGCTTAAGTAGTGGTGTATAGGCAGTGATCACACATTTGGAAACGAATGAACCATACACTTGGAGGGCCCATTCTAGCAAAGCACTTAAGCATGTGCTTAACTTTCAACTCATGCTCAATGCTTTCCTGAATTAGGGCCTGAGGATAAGAGGACAAATTATGAAAATTCAGGAGAACTTTGAGATCTACAATATGTTTCTCTTCAATTTTAAAAAGAGGCTCTCTTGTTCTCAGTGGTGGGGAGTGGTTGCCTGCCTGCACTCACATCCTGCTATGGATAATACACCTTTTTATTCCACAAGTTTAATATGACCGCACTGTAAATTCTTAGTTATCTTTAAATCATGCTTTTGGGCACCTCTACCTAGTGGGAGATAGAAACAAACTCTTCATGGGGGCTGGTTATTCCATAAGTGCAGGGCTTCTTGCATATTCCTCTGAAGCATCTGGTACTAGCACCTGTCAGAGACAGGACACTGATAGAAGAACCACTGGTCTGATTCAGCATGAAAATACCCATGGTCCAAACTAATTAAATGACATTATTTTCAATTTCCATGTCTGGAGTATTTTCTTTATACAAGTCAAAACAGTAAGAGCTAGGGATTACTATATTACCTGGTGCTTTTCATTAGTAGATATCACAGTGCTTTACAAAGAAAAGTCAAGTTTCATTATCCCTATTTTTGGTACTTTCTGTCTTGCTCAGTAGTTCCCACTTTTATTTCATTCATCCCTTCCTGGCAGCAGGCTATGGATGTATTAACGCTAGTGACTGTTTGGAAAGCTGGCAGGTAGCTTTTGCTTATTTGCTTTGGAGATGCATGGACATATGTCCATGTTTTGAGATTATTTTGGAAAAAGGTTAGATTTGTTTTGGATTTCTACTCACAACATGTTCGGGATTATCACAACTTCAAGGTAGGCAGGAGGCTTCAGATTCCAGGAGGGAGATAAAATCAGTAGACACAAAGACAGCATTTAAACAATTGTTTCAGTGACAATACTTAACATTATGTACAATTTCTGCATAATACAGTCTTGAACAAAGGTGGATATTCACTAGCAAACCCAGCACAAGTTAGGCTGTGTGCTCTCAGGTTCAACAAAAGATTCTTAACATCCCTCTCTGCCATCAGATTCATAGAGCGACAAAAATCAATCTCGAGCAGTAGGAGTTCATTTACAGGTGCCAAAAAGGTTTAACCACATCCTCAATGAGAACATAGTCTCCTTTGTTCTTTGCTCAGCTGTTTATCTTAGACACTTGCACCACTGGCTGTCTATCCTTCCTTGTGAATTTTGGACACTTAAGATTTTTAGAAGTGACTAGTGATTTTGGGTGCCCAAACTGAGGCACCATAAAAGGGTCCAATTATCAGAAAGTGTATGTCATCCATCCTCTGAAAATCAGGCCCCTTTAAGGTGTCAGGTGAAGAATCTTAAAATTGTGGCACCCCAAACACTTTTGAAAATCTTGGCTGGTGTCTGATTGCTATTCATTGTGAAGCAGAATAGCCTGACATTAAGTGTTATCTTTAGGCTTAATTTTTGGCTGGATTTCTAGCTCTTCAGTATGCACAACTCCTTTGTGCCTGTGAGTTTCCCATCCAGTTCCACAACTTGCATGTGGGGAAATCCCTGATTGCATGTGCACCTATCAAGCCACATGCAACTATGATCATACTTTTGAGGTGAAAAATACGATTCCCTGGGGTAGAGCCACAATGTCAGAGACAGGGGCCTGTTAAATATTTTGTATACGGCTTGCTTTTTCTACTTGACTATAGTAAAACCGTAACATGCATATCATATTAGCCATCTCCCTTTTAGAGCATAATGAATTTTCTTAACATCTACTGAACTTCACAATGCAATGAGCCCTGAATATTACACCCTTCTGTAATTTTTTTTATTTTAACTGTTTAGCTATTAACTATTATCTTCATAAACAAATATAATTAACAAGTATTTACTACAAAAATGGAGAATAAGGTTATAGTAATTCTTTATCTAAAACTTTTTTTTCCATCCAGCCACTTGATAGGACTAAAGATTTTTTTAAATGGCAGCTGTAAAGAAATAAAAATGCTTGAAATGTACAACATAGCAAGAGAATGCAATTGATACATCTTTAAATTAGAAAAATCAAAAGTCCCAACTATTAGTGAATCTAGGAGTAGTAAACTAAGGCTAAAAAAATAACTTTAATACCATGTAACAAGAAAGCATCATGATCAGCCAGTGAAATTTTTTCTAGTGAGGTACAGTAATTATAGTTTTCAAAGAAAAATAAGATCATTTTATAGTAAGGGAAACACTACTTTCTGCTTAAAGATGTAGGTTTCAATAGGGCAAGAATAGACCTTAAATCATATGGTATATAAATATCATAGGATGGTATATAGTATTCTTCTTAGCAGCATCTTAAAACTGGATGATGATAGTATTCTTTTGATGCACAGCTCAAGGACTGTAAGAACTTTTAATAACAATTTTTATCTAATGTGTTAACATTTGGTTATCTTCATGAAAGTTATCAATTCAGAGCTGTTAGAAATGCAACATAATACTTGAGATTTTTAAATGTACAAATTGGAAAACTGAAATACTGGTGTGTAGTGTGTTTTAGTCATTATTTCACAATTTCTAAATCAGAGCTGGGGTTCTTCTAAAAATGTACTGGAAATTACTTTCAACTGATGAGCACAGATCTCCCCCCCCCCCCCCCCCCGCCAGCCTCTTATTCAAAGCCTCAAACAGAACAGAATTAAATGTCAGTCATCTACTCACACAAGCCCTGTTTTGCATAAACTTCAGCGTAAGTTTGTTTCACAGCCATGGGCCCTCTGCCAAGATACCTATGATACCTATTTCTGCAAGGTGTACCCTGATCTGTCAAATACAGTATCATGGACATAAGCCACCAAAACAGGCTGTTTGGAAACAACTGCTGAGGTAACAGGCCCCAGATGATTTAGACTTTGTAGGTGAGGACCAGATCTTTGAACTGGACACTCAACTAGCTAGGCATTACTTGGTTAATACCATGTATAACATTACAGCTTTGTTACCTCCAAGGTGTGAACCACTGCAGTTAGAGCCTCATCCTACAGAAAAGTAGTTTCCTAGGCACTCACAGGTGGAAAATAAGGATTTCTGACCAGTGTTGCAATCTGGAATCCTACAGTGGCATAGGATTCTACAGACTGTGTGCCGCAGCTGTCAGGCTGATTAGACTGGGGCCTTCTAATGTCCTACAATTCTATTTTATCTGTCACAGCTCATCACTGAACCAGGTTCTGTGTAGTCAGTCATGCTGGATGGATAACAGGATGCTATGGCAGCATAACTTTAAATTTCTTGATTTTTGGTGCTGCTTAAATCTTAACCATCATGCTGAATATAGTTTCTTGTAATATAAAAGGAAATAAAAAAGGATGAAATGAAAGTGGCCTATTTGATTTTGCAGTCAAAGGGCATTCAGGGTCTCCAGCAGAATGACAGACTGAGCCCTGGTCTACATTACAAACTTATGTCGGTATAACTATGTCATCCAGCGGTGTAGAAAGCGCTATGTCAATGGGAGGGCTTCTCCAGTCAACATAGCTACTGCCTCTCAAAGAGGTGGAGTACTTAAGCCAATGGGAGAAAAAGTAAAAAGCATGTTCAGTAAGCACTGTCAGCGTACAGGAGTCCTAAGTGTTCTCTCAGCCGAGTCCTAGTCTATAGCAAAGTTGAGGTATTTAGTTGCTTGCAGCAGTCTAGTTCAAAATTTCAAAGATGTGGGGAATTTTGCAGCATTAGGATATCAGAGGAAGGTAACTACTAGCCAATTTTTGGCCCCTTAAGTGGGTTTCTGAAAAGGTAGGGGAAACAGGAATGAAGGTGTGATGTGCCTCAGCATAGAGCATCAGACATCCTCAAAGTCTAATAAGATATCCAGACAAACACACATGTAAGTCTGAAAATCCCACTCTACACCTATCAGTTTCAAGGAAGCTGCACCTATTTTCCCCCCCTGTGGTCCATTAAGGACACCCACTTAAAGGTTTCCAGCTCCTAGCAGTCATGTCTCTTGGGCAGAGAGCCGCGTCTCATTCTTTACTAATCAGGGGTTCTTTAAAGCTGCAGTTCCCTGCCTACACTATGATATCCACAGGAAGACAGACTGCTTAAAAGGCTAGCATCTGTGCTTTGCTTTCTCTCCAGAAGCTATGCACAGTGCATTGCCCGCAATTATAAATTACCACACAGCTCTTTCTAAGCAAGCACACTTAAGGTGAAAGCATTACAGAGAAAGTATTACCAAAAAAAAAATAAATAACCTACATGCATGCTAAAAAGTTTACCAGAGGTCACCCCCATTCCAACCTCAGGCTCTGGTAGATATGAATCCTTCAAAACCCACCACAACTGGGTTCTCCCTGTTGTTTCAAGTTCATAACTGTCTCCGATTCCAAACCTGAACCCAGGGTGGGCAGTTCAGTTGTTTCTTTATACTGTTAAGACCTTTGATCTCCAGTCTCCAGAAACAAGTAATTAGCAGATAAAGACCTCAGGGTGTAACTTCAAAAAAGGACAGCTTATTGCATAACCAGATGTAAGGAATTTGCATTAACCTCGCTTTCGGTATTCTCCAGGAAATCCATTTTACATTTATCCCATCGTTCGTTCTTGTCTGGCACATTTTCAGTATAGTTCTTTGAAATCCCAGGCCTCATATCACACTTTCCCTCCTAGAGAGATTCCATACAATTCCAGTCCACAATACATTTGCATTTAATATAATGGACTCCAACATACCTAAACTTAATTCAGTAAGGTCTCCAACTGATATGGCATATCTGTCACAATGCACACTTAAATTAGTAACTGTGTGCTATACACTATTTCCTATTTTTCAAACTTAGCAAAGCACAAATTCCTGATTAGCAATTTATATGCCAAATTAAACATTTTAAATTCCCCTGTCTGAGTTCTCAATGGAAAATGCCTCAATTTTATTAAACAAAGTTTTTTCATGCTTAGAAAAAAATTTTTTTAACCTCACCAAAAAAAAAAAAAAAAAAAATCACTTTGGGGTTTAGAAGCAGCATGCATTTTCAGCTAATTTTTTCCTAGTGATTATGAGCCACTGAAAATAACTTAGAATGAAAAAGCCACATTCAATTAGAAGGGCCTGTCTACACACACAGTGAAACCAAAATAACTAAATTGGGTTTTATTAATTATTTGTATTGTGGTAGCACCTAAAAATCCCAGGCAAGGACCAGAACTCCACTGTGTACAAATGCAGAACATGAAAGCCATTGCTGCAAAAGGTTTACAATCCTGCTATTTTGATGCAAAGTTAATTTTTTACTGACTTGAGTTAACATCAAAATAGGATACTCAACTGAAAATAGAGTGTCAACACAGACTTGTACCAATATAATGAAAATATGTGAATTAAAAGTAATTTAATTATTTTGGTCCTGGTTTGTGTGTAGACAAGCTTTAAAATATTAGACCCTTAAAATTAGACATAAAAATAACTTGAGAACATGGAAAAATAAAATACACCAGTTAACCAGTTTGTGGGGGAGGGATAGCTCAGTGGTTTGAGCTTTGGCCTGATAAACCCAGGGTTGTGAGTTCAATCCTTGAGGGGGCCATTTAGGGATATGGGGCAAAAATTGGGGATTGGTCCTGCTTTGAGCAGGGGGTTGGACTAGATGACCTCCTGAGGTCCCTTCCAACCCTGATATTCTATGAACCTCTCATTTTGTAATAAATATCCATTAAAATGCATACTGTTGCTTTGCCTGCAAAGCTGCATCATGGAGATAATACTAAACTTCACAGTAGTTACAATGCTATGCATAATTACAACTTTAAGTCTGATGGTAAATAAATACCACTCAGAGATAAGTGTTTTGATAAGCTTCCATATCTCAACTACTTTTGACTTAACATTTCTAGCCCATTAGGTAGTATCTACATTATTCAGCTACCAGGATTCAATATGATTCAGTATTAGTCATTACTTCTCAGGAGATGTTCAGAGAAGGGTTAATACTAACATTCTATAATTTGCTGGGGGGTGGGGTAGATTTCCAGCAAATAAAAGGTCCACTGTTACAATTCCTACTTGAGTTGTCCCACTGTAGTCAGACTATACTAGTAAGACTAGGTCTCAAAACACAATACTAAATTTTTTGCTGTCATCTCTCAAGATCTTTTCTTTGAACTGAGTAAAAAAACTCCTAATCATAACATAAGAGCTGCCACATTAACTCAGTGATCTATCTTGACCGGTATCCTATCTCTGACAGTGGCCCATATTAGAGCTTCAGGGGGAGTGTAACAGAACAGGGCAATTATGGAGTGATCCACCCCTGTATTCCACTCCTGGCTTTTGGTAGTCAGAGTTTTTGGGTCACTCTGAACATGGGGTTGTCTCCTCGTATGGAAGCTGTTCCATACCCGTGATCATCTCTGTTGCCCTTCTCGGTCTCTTTTCCAATTCGAATATACCTTTTTTGAAACAGGATGACCAGAAATGCACTCATTATTCAAGGTGTGGGCATACAATGGATTTATATAGTGGCATTAGGATATTTTCTGTCTTATTTTCTATGCCTTTCCCAATAGTTCCTAACCTTTTTCACTGCTGTTGAGCATTGAGCAGAAGTTTTCAGAGAACTATCCAAAATCTTTCTTGGCTGGAAATAGCTAATTTAGAACCCATTACTGTATGTGTACAGTTGGGATTATTTTTTTCAATATGCACTACTTTGCATTTATCAACACTGAATTTGATATTTTGTTGCCCAGTCACCCAATTTTTGTGAGATCCCTCTAATTTGTCGCAGTCTGCTTTGGACTTAACTACCTTGAATAATTTTGTATAGTCTGCAAACTTTGCTATTTCACTGTTCATCTCCCTTCCAGATCATTAATCAATATGATAAACAGCACAGGTCGCACTACAGAACTCTGAGGGACCCTACTGTTCACCTCTCTTTTGTGAAAACTGACCATTCATTTATTTCTACCCTTTCTTTTGTATGTCAACCAGTTACTGATCCATGTGAGGAATTTCTCTCTTATCCCATGGCTACTTTTATTTCTTTAAAAGCCTGAAAGATCTTGTCAAAGGCTTTCTGAAAATCCAAGCACACTATATAAACTAGATCATGCTTATCCACATGCTTGTCTATTCCCTCAAATAATTCTAATAGATTAGTGTGGCATGACTTCCCTTTACAAAAGTTGTGATGACTCTTTGATAATTCTGTTCTTATAGTTTCTACTATAAGTTTGCTAGTTTGCTTGATACACTAGTTTGCTTGATACACAGGTTAGGCTTACTGGTTTGTAATTTCCATAATCTCCTCTGACGCCCAGCATTACATTAGCCACCGGGCACAGAGGCGGATATCAGTAATTTTGTTACTAGTTCTGCAATTTCATATTTGAGTTCCTTCAGAACTCTTGGGTGAATACCATCTGGTCCTGGTGACTTACTGTTTTAGTCGATCAATGTGTTCTAAAACCTTTCCTACTAACACAATTTGGGACGTACTTCAGATTTGTTACCCACACCAGAGCTATTCTTTTTGGGCATCTCCCCCCACATCTGCTGCAGTGAAGACCGATGCAAAGAGTTAATTTAGCTTTTCTGCAATGGCCGTGTATTGAGTGCTCCCATTAACATCTCTGTCGATTAGTGGTCCCACTGCCTGCTTGGCAGGCTTCCTGCTTCTGCTGTATTTAAATAATTTTACTGTTAGTTTTTGCCTCAATGGGAGCATGCCTAGGCTCCTCAATCTTGATCCTGCCATTGGATCTATGTGGGCAGACCTTATGCCAAAACTATATTGGTAGTGAGATTTTAAGACTACAAAAATGACAGAACGTTAATAGCATTGTTGATATGTATTCAGATTTTGATTTCACTACTGCATTTAGAAATTGATTTATTCTGAAAAACTAAGCTTAAAGTATTAAATATTTAAAACAGTGGAATTTTGTAGTTTTCAAAATCTGTTTTCCAGGCATAGAGCATCAAAGAGATAGGAATAGCACAAAGAAGGATGCTTTTCCAAAACACTAATCTGTAAGGTTTCGTTAGTGAGTAGTGCGATATGAACAGAACAAGAAATGTACTACCAGATTTTCCAGAGACAGTTGTTGCAAAAATCTTTATTTACTAACTCTATTCAATCTGCCAGATGCATTTTAAACAGCTGAATTAAAATATGAAAATGATAAAAGGCAACTATCTTTTTTTTCCTTTTCCTTTTTTTTTTTTTAAACAGATATCACCATACAGAAAAGACACACCAAGAACCAGGAGAAGTGCCTTGGAAACCAACAGGGAAATAGAACTTAATACCTTTATAACATATTCCATTGTGAACAAGAGGGTTTATTTTTGCAGATTGACAGACTATTTCCCATAATTCTTTTAACTGTTTTGTATGTTTTCAACAGTTTGCAGATCTACATTCTTTACAGTAGTATAACTGCCAGTAGTACTTACTGCTCCATACTTAAAAGTACACTCCACATTTGATGTGTAGTGCTGCCAAAAATTACATGAACATGTACCCTTCAGCCAGAAATTAATGTTCTGTTGCTGAATTCTGAGACTTGGAGGGATGTTTGTTTATATACCCAGAACTCTTAATGAATCTACTCCACAGCAGTGGTTTTCACTTGATATTCTTCATGCTTATGCAATTAAGAGAGATTTTGGATAAAACAAACATGTTGGAGGGTCACATTGTACCCTTGGAGTACAAGTTACAAATTGCATGACAAATACAAAACACAATTCCAAGTGAACATGTTTTCTCAAGACAGAGGAGTGTGGATTTTGCATACACACACAAATATGCCATTAGTTTTCTGTTCAATAAATGTGTAAACATTCCAGCTAACGTGCAATATGTAAATACTGTAAATAACAAACATAAGTAATAAAGTGTTTGATATATTACATGATCTTCAATGTGTATTCTTTAAATGTCCCTTTAGAATAATGGTTTTCACAAACTAAACTCATGGTTACTCATGATGTTTTAGAGCAAAATAATCCGTAAATTATAATAAAATCCAATGCAAAATTATATCAGGAGCGTAACCTGTGAAAAGGTTAAACGAAGACTGCATCAGGAGGTCTCACTATGAATTTCACTTTTCTTTAAAATCACCTACCCAACACATCTGGTGCATGGGTCATTTTATTTATGACCAAAAAACCCAAACCAAAAACCACACACTATGGAGCATTTCTAATAAATGCACTCCAGACACACAAGTTTTGACACTTAAGCTTTCTTTCAAATAACCATCTATTTTACACAAGTCCTTTAAATCATATTAGACTGTATGGTATAAAACCTTTGAGTATGATACAAGTAACTGGGACTAGGATTCTCATAGAGTTTAAGGCCAGAAAGGACCTTTAGATCATCTTGTCTGACCTCCTGCATACCTCACACTATTAAATTCCATCTAAATACCCTATGTTGAGCCCAACAAAGTAAATTAAACCAAAGTACTTGAGTCCTCAGAAGACTAAACTAATGTGTGCCACAGGCAGTGAATAGGAGATACCAAGGTGCCACCAATGCCATGCCACAAAACTGATTAGGAGAGATATGCTCAGATGATCCTAGAAGGCAAACCACACCCCAGGCTGCAAAGGATGACAAAAAGTCTTCAAGGTTCCTGCCAAACTGACTTTGGGGAAATTCTTGTGATCAGTTACACCCTAGGCAGCTGAGGAAGACACACTAGCCAGTCATCTGAGACGGAAAATTATGTGTATCAAATCAGAGTGCATGTCCACCCTAACTAGGAACCTGCATCTAGCTGTGGCATATCTCTGATGCATCAGGGGAAGATGACCCCTTTACCCATGATAACTGATTTGGGAGGGAAATTCCTTCCTGACCCCCTGCAGGTGACCAGTTGAAGCCCTGCTGCATGAGATTAGATTATAATCATTATCAAATACAGAGCAATAGTGTTATGAGCAAACTGAAGACAATGTAAGCAAGCCTGTTCTCCCCAAGGCCTATGAAGGAAGGAGATTAACAACAGGGAGATTCATAGATTCACAGATTCCAAGGCCAGATGGCATCACCATGACTAGCTAGCCTGACATCCTGAACCTGAATTCTCCCAGAAACTGACTTCAAACATACCTTTCAGAAAAATATCTTTCTTCAAGGCTCCAAACAACAGTGAATCCACCACCTCCACTGACACTTCCCACTTAAATTTATGTTCCCAGTCAGTTGTGCTTAAACTTTTGAAAACTGGCCATTTGAAGATCCAAATATGCGCATTATTGGTTGGTGCCCCCACAAAGCACATATAACCACATCATGACCGCTGACATCATAAGTGCTAATTTTTAGGCCAGCAAAAAGTATGTATGCTGGCTAGCATATTATATGTCAGATTAATAACGTGTTATCCACACCATATGAATACGTATTAGTATGTATTAAGCACAAATATTGTAACAGTAATATAGCATAAACTGGCCTGTACCATAATCCTGTTCACTTATGCTAGGTATCTCATAACTCTTTGCAGTTGCTGAAGTAAGAATATGGTCTAAGCAGACAGGAAACCTGTCAAAAAATCAAGATACATTCATTTTATGTCTTAATACAAACTAGGGAAATACCTTCATGGACCAGTACCCGGAATGCTAGTCCAAAATAAAGATAGGAAGGAACAGAACAATAAGTTAAGGAATTGGGACAAAATGATGGGTTGGATTTTAGCGATGTGTAAAGAGATGTGTAAACTGTGAAATCATATAAATAATACCATCTAAAATGTATAACTTTGGGAGCACATCTTACGCTAAAGGTGAATGTAACATCTCTGCACAAGAGGGCTTCCCAGACACTGGCATCATATAGAACCTTTTTCCTGTAGTATGTTATTATTGGCTTATAGCAACAAACCTGACTGACATTGGTTATTTGGTCTCTTGAGTATATTTTATAACAAACCAAAGTGTGGTCAAGCAATTGACTATGCAATTTACCAACAACTGGTAATTAACTCTTTGTCCATCAGAATGAGATCTAATATTGAGTTATCCTTTGCTGGGTGCAGGACTTTGTGTTAAAGAATCTTCATCTATCATTTTTAGGAATTCCAAGGAAGTTTTGTTGTTGGTCACATAAGATGCCAAGCAAATATTCCCCAGTATTCTTAAGTAAAAGAATTAAAGGTGTCCATATCCCATCAAAACCCCAAGTGGATTTGAGCACCTAACCTCCTCAGGCTTCTTTTAGTAAGAGAAATCCATATTATGTGATTTATATCAGTGTTTCCCAACCTTTCCAGGCTACTGTACCCCTTTCAGGAGTCTGATTTGTCTTGCGTACCCCAAGTTTCACCTCGCTTAAAAATTACTTGCTTACCAAATCAGAGACAAAAATACAGAAGTGTCACAGCACACTATTACTGAAAAATTGCTTACCTTCTAATTTTTACCATATAATTATAAAATAAATCAATTGGAATATAAATATTGTACTTACATTTCAGTTTATAGTATATAAAGCAGTATAAGTAAGTCATTGTCCGTATGAAATTTTAGTTTGTACTGACTTTGCTAGTGCTTTTTATGTAGCCACTAGGCAAATATCTAGATGAGCTGATGAACCCCCAGGAACCCAGAGGAATGTGGTTGATAACCATTGATTTATGTGACCTCATGAGGCATTAACATGTCAACTGTCATCGACAGTTCTTACTACATTTGTAACAAAGTTCAGCTGAGAGAATAATGGGCTCCTATACAACACATTTAGGGCCAGATCCACAAAGGGACCCAAGTCTCAGTTTTAGGAGCTACTGCGATCCACAAAAACTCTGCTTGGCTTCTGCCTAACCCTGTAGGTATGAAAACTTGCTCAGAACCTAAAGTTTTGCTGTAAAAGTTTTCTAGGCGCCTAAATTTCTGCTTCTGGGCATGCTGCTTCACTTTAGGCCTCCAAACACCTGTCTCATTGCTACGCCCCAAAATAATCCATAAACCTGGGGAGCATCTATCTTGCCTGCAGGGCCTGACCCAGTAGGCAACCTTAGAGGCTGCTTAACGCCACACAAAATGGGGAAGGGGAGAGGACCTTCCTTATAACCTTTAGCCCAGTGGTTACATACTCACCTCAGAATGTGAGAGACCCCTGTTCAATTCTTCAATTATTTTCCCTGATTAGAAGTGATGTTCTCTACCAGTATGATGAGTGCCCTAGCCACTGGAAGTGATACTCTTGTGTGGGTCTCATTCTGTCTCTTGCTGAAGCTGTTCCACTTTAATTAAATAATTAAAATATTAATTGGGCTACAGCGAATCACTCTATAGTGCAGTGGTTAGGGCACTCAGAGAGGCTCCCTGACTAGATCTAAACATATCTTTTCATCTACTTAAGGTGAGCAGCTGCAGATAGAAAAAGAAGAAGGGGAAAGGAGTCCAGGAGAGCTGGCTGTATTTCAAGGAATCCCTGTTGAGGTTACAGGGACAAACCATCCCGATGAGTCGAAAGAATAGTAAATATGGCAGGTGACCAGCTTGGCTTAATGGTGAAATCCTAGCGGATCTTAAACATAAAAAAGAAGCTTACAAGAAGTGGAAGGTTGGACATATGACCAGGGAAGAGTATAAAAATATTGCTCGGGCATGTAGGAATGTTATCAGGAGGGCCAAATCGCACCTGGAGCTGCAGCTAGCCAGAGATGTCAAGAGTAACAAGAAGGGTTTCTTCAGGTATGTTGGCAACAAGAAGAAAGCCAAGGAATGTGTGGGCCCCTTACTGAATGAGGGAGGCAACCTAGTGACAGAGGATGTGGAAAAAGCTAATGTACTCAATGCTTTTTTTGCCTCTGTTTTCACTAACAAGGTCAGCTCCCAGA
Organism: Lepidochelys kempii; assembly: GCF_965140285.1. Classification (NCBI taxonomy): domain Eukaryota; kingdom Metazoa; phylum Chordata; order Testudines; family Cheloniidae; genus Lepidochelys; species Lepidochelys kempii. The sequence goes on from NC_136382.1 coordinate 39,892,145, forward strand.
CTGCTGCGCTGGGCATCACAAAATGCGGAAGAGATGGCCAGCCCTCTGTGGAGATAGAGGCGGTTAGGGACTATTTAGAAAAGCTGGACGTGCACAAGTCCATGGGGCCGGACGAGTTGCATCCGAGAGTGCTGAAGGAATTGGCGGCTGTGATTGCAGAGCCATTGGCCATTATCTTTGAAAACTCATGGTGATTGGGGGAAGTCCCAGACGACTGGAAAAAGGCTAATGTAGTGCCCATCTTTAAAAAAGGGAAGGAGAATCCTGGGAACTACAGGCCAGTCAGCCTCACCTCAGTCCCTGGAAAAATCATGGAGCAGGTCCTCAAAGAATCAATCCTGAAGCACTTGCATGAGAGGAAAGTGATCAGGAACAGCCAGCATGGATTCACCAAGGGAAGGTCATGCCTGACTAATCTAATCGCCTTTTATGATGAGATTACTGGTTCTGTGGATGAAGGGAAAGCAGTGGATGTATTGTTTCTTGACTTTAGCAAAGCTTTTGACACGGTCTCCCACAGTATTCTTGTCAGCAAGTTAAGGAAGTATGGGCTGGATGAATGCACTAAGGTGGATAGAAAGCTGGCTAGATTGTCGGGCTCAACGGGTAGTGATCAATGGCTCCATGTCTAGTTGGCAGCCGGTATCAAGTGGAGTGCCCCAAGGGTCGGTCCTGGGGCCGGTTTTGTTCAATATCTTCATAAATGATCTGGAGGATGGTGTGGATTGCACTCTCAGCAAATTTGCGGATGATACTAAACTGGGAGGAGTGGTAGATACGCTGGAGGGGAGGGATAGGATACAGAAGGACCTAGACAAATTGGAGGATTGGGCCAAAAGAAATCTGATGAGGTTCAATAAGGATAAGTGCAGGGTCCTGCACTTAGGATGGAAGAATCCAATGCACTGCTACAGACTAGGGACCGAATGGCTAGGCAGCAGTTCTGCGGAAGAGGACCTAGGGGTGACAGTGGACGAGAAGGTGGATATGAGTCAGCAGTCTGCCCTTGTTGCCAAGAAGGCCAATGGCATTTTGGGATGTATAAGTAGGGGCATAGCGAGCAGATCGAGGGACGTGATCGTTCCCCTCTATTTGACATTGGTAAGGCCTCATCTGGAGTACTGTTTCCAGTTTTGGTCCCCACACTACAAGAAGGATGTGGATAAATTGGAGAGAGTCCAGCGAAGGGCAACAAAAATGATTAGGGGTCTAGAACACATGACTTATGAGGAGAGGCTGAGGGAGCTGGGATTGTTTAGCCTGCAGAAGAGAAGAATGAGGGGGAATTTGATAGCTGCTTTCAACTACCTGAAAGGGGGTTCCAAAGAGGATGGCTCTAGACTGTTCTCAGTGGTAGCAGATGACAGAACGAGGAGTAATGGTCTCAAGTTGCAGTGGGGGAGGTTTAGATTGGATATTAGGAAAAACTTTTTCACTAAGAGGGTGGTGAAACACTGGAATGCGTTACCTAGGGAGGTGGTAGAATCTCCTTCCTTAGAGGTTTTTAAGGTCAGGCTTGACAAAGCCCTGGCTGGGATGATTTAACTGGGAATTGGTCCTGCTTCGAGCAGGGGGTTGGACTAGATGACCTTCAGGGGTCCCTTCCAACCCTGATATTCTATGATTCTATGATTCTAAGAGGTAGAGGAAATTCTGTATTTGTCCATTTGGCACAATATTTTCCTAAAAGCTGAGAAAATTTAGACCTGTAACTAGTCATCTTTATGGATAATTATTAGTGCATTTTCTTCTTGTCAGTTGCTCATCTTGCACATGTATGTTTGTATAATGCCATTGTGCAACTGTCCTCCCATGAAGGCTAGCCATTTACTACTCTTTCACCTTCTGCAAACAAGTCTTCTTTTTAAATGCAATGTTACTCTCATGGGGTCCAGTTTATTCAAGCTTTTAAGCACATTGAGCACTCTTCCTGAAAAGGGATGCACTCTTGAATTGGGGCCATGATATTTTGTCCTGCCACTTCCAACTTTATACATAGTTAAAGGTAGAGTCCCATTTACAACAATGGGAAACTGACCAGATCTGAAAGGAAAAGATGTTGAAAATTTAATACAAAATGAAAATTTCTGAGAGACTGTGATGGGGTAGACTAGGCCCAGAGGCCTCTGCTGGAAGCCTCAAGGTCCTGCCACACTTGCCTCAGAAAAAGGGCAGTGGAAAGGATCCCTCCAAGCTGCCTAGAGAGGCTGCATGGGACACAGCCAATCAGGAAAGAGGTTGCAGGAAGCAGTCAATCAAAGCCCAGCAGATTAGGATAAAAAGAGCTGCAGACCCAAAGTGAATTCAGTCAGCTGGTAGGGACTGGGAGAGTAAGAGGTACTTCTGGCTGACTATAGAAGCTGAAAGGCTGGACAGAGCAGCTGATGGCAGGGGCCGAGGAGAAAGGAAGATGCTCTTGGCTGCCTGCTGGGACGCATAGAAGACAAGGGCTGTAGGGAAGTGGCCAAAGGAAATACAGTTAGAGGGACATGGTTACTATTTAGATGGTCCCTGGCTTGGGGCCCAGAGTAGTGGGTGAGCCCAGGTCCTCTCTCCCAAACAGCCACCAGAGAAGTGGCGATGACTGTGGTTCTCAAATTGGGGGGTGAGGACCCTTCAGGGGGGTCGCAAGGTTATTACACGGGGGGGGGGGGTCGTGAGCTGTCAGCCTCCACCCCAAACTCCGCTTTGCCTCCAGCATTTATAATGGTGTTAAATATATTAAAAATTCTTTTTAATTTAGAAAGGGGGGGGGGCGCGTCCACACTTCGGATCAGCGGGTAGTGATCGATCTATCAGGGATCGATTTATCGCGTCTAGTGTAGACGCAATAAATCGATCCCCAATCGCTCCGGAACTCCACCAGGGTGAGAGGCGGAAGTGAAGTCGACGGGGGAGCGGCGGCCGTCGATCCCGTGCCACGAGGACGTGAAGTAAGTGATTCTAAGTCGACCTAAGATACGTCTACTTCAGCTATGCTATTCTCGTAGCTGAAATTGCATATCTTAGAGCGATCCCCACCCAGTGTAGACCAGGCCTTAGAGACTTGCTATGTGAAAGGGGTCACCAGTACAGAAGTTTGAGAACCACTGGGCTATGCCTTGAGAGAAGGGAGTTTAAGCAGACCGAGGGAAGGCACTGTATGTGGAACTGTTACCCGTGCCCAGAAGGTACTGAACTGAGCCTGACCCAGCTGAAGAGCTGGGGTCAGAGGACTAAAGGATAGGCGAAGAGTCTCCAGGGAGAAAGTCCAGGAAGCATTGCTGTATCTCAGAGCAGGAACCTTCACATGTAAACTGACCAGCTAGGATACTGAGATAGGCCCTGTTGGTCAGACTGAAGACTGAGTCCCGGGAGGGCTACAGGAAGACCTACCAGCTGATGGGGTACTGCGATAGGCCCCTGTTGGATTAATTAAGGGCCTGAGCCCAGGGATGGCTGCAGGTTGACACCAGTGGAGAGGGTACCGCGATGGACCGTGTTGGACTGTTAGAAGACTGAGCCCAGACAGGGCTGCAAGACATTTTGGACTCTGTACCCCAGAAGGGGTTTGTTTGTTTTGCATACTGATTGTGAATGACTCAGACGGAGATCTGAGTCACTGAAAACCTGCCTGATGAGCGCAGCAGCTGACAGGAGGCATTGTGAGCGGAGAAGCTGACAAAAATTGCAGGCCCCCACACACTCAGCTACAGAGATGAATGCATCTATTACAGCATTACTTTAGTTGGTCCCCTATTATCAAGTCACCTAATGCTGGATTGGTATTCAACTACTGGACATACAAATTTTCCTTAAGAACCTGAATTTTATAGAAACACATGGTTATAAATTCATGCACATAGAACTAGGAGTACTTGTGGCACCTTAGAGACTAACAAATTTATTTAAAAAAATTTATAAATATATATTATAAATATTTAATAAATAAAAAATAAATTTGTTAGTCTCTAAGGTGCCAAAAGTACTCCTCGTTCTTTTTGCTGATACAGACTAAAACAGCTATCACTCTGCAACCATGCACATACTTTTATATGTTAATATAACATCTAACTGTTTTCCCCTTCAATTCTTTCATATAAGCCTGGAACAGAAGTTTGTGTTGAACACTGGCTAGGGCGATGGTCAAACATGCCCACATGGGTAAGTTTTTACATTAATTGAACTTTCTCAGGACAGAGCAGAACTACCTCCCCATGGAGTAACCTCACACTAGTATTGTGAGACCTGTTGTCTTTAGTTTAAAACTGAGCTTTCAAATGCATACTTTTGATGTGCCACCTACTCTCCTTTGAACAGCGTTCAGTGACACTGGCTATTAACAGAGACAGGGATTATGAGAGATTTCATTTTCAGCTACAGTTTTGACTTGAATAGGTTAATATTGCTAGATCAAAATATGAATCTCAGTTATGTTTTTATATTGTACTACTTTATCTTGAAAAGCTCTGCCTGGCTGAGCTTTGAAAGAATGTCAAGATAAACTGTAAACTTTCAGGTGCATCGCTCTAAAAAAAAAAAAAATACTATGTGGAGGGGATGGAGTCTGGCAGCTTATCTTCAGTCAGGGGAGTCACTCATTTTCTGAGGATGCCAAAGTGTGCTCTACTTTACAAATTAAGATGTGGCCTCTGTCCCAAAAAACATGCAGGCTGATTTCAACAACTGAGACATAACAAAAGGTGGGAAGGGCGGAGGAAGAAGGGTGAACATCAAAAACGTGTGGTAACTCAGAAAGGGATGTATCGTTCATGAAGGATTTTAAAAATTTAGTATTTATTTTAACACTTTTCATCCCCCTTGATTTTCCATAGGCCAGCCAGCAGAAGTGAGTTTTTAGGAGAAACTTGAACAAATCAAGGAGTGAATGAATCTGGGTTAAAGTGTACCAGCTGGGTGAAAGTGTACCAGGGCATTCCAAGCATTAAAGAAGATCCCGAGCCCTTTGAAAGTGCTATATGAAAGGCAGAGCAAGCCTGGCGTTGTGGGGATCCAAAAAGACCAGGAAGAGATTGCAGCAGTTGAAGCAGGAGATTAGAACACGGATTGGTGATCTGGTTTTTGATTAAGAAACAGAGGGGAGATATTTGAAAGGTTGCAGAGAAAAAAATTCCCTCAATTCTTACTCGACAGCAGGCAACTATTTATCTAAGGGAAAGAGAGGCTTAGATGTTAGGGAAGTACAAGGAACTGGTCAATGTTCCCATTAGTTTATGTATTGGGAAGTTAACTCCAGCTTTAGGACTGCAGAAGTTTGCAAATACTACCCAGCTTTTATACAATCCCAACTCTAGCGACTTGTGCTGGACAGGATGACAGCTGAAGCGTCTGATGATGGGTTAAGTATCCACAGACTTGTCTGCAGCAAAGTCAGCCTTGTCTGAAATAAACAGTCCTGAAGGATGCAGCTATTTTTGTTGAAAAATACAGCATTCATCAGTTAATGCTCAATATATGTAAATCTGTGTCAAAACATTAAAGCTTCTGTTTCTCAAATCCCTTTTTAAGAATTCTTAAATGGGATATATGTACAAGAATGTAAGTTTGTATTACACACAAAAAAAAGCAAAACGTTAATTTTATAGTACTTAGACACTGAAAGAGTTCATAAAACATATTTATTCTGCTGATCTCTGAATGAAATACATTGTTACACTGATGCCTGACAAAATGGCTGATCCTCAAATACAATTTTTAAAACTTTTCCAAATTCTTCTGAGTTAGGCCATAAAGTAGCTACAATACAAAACTAAAATTAAGAAGCTGCAATTAGGATTTACCGCAGAGATACAATATTACATTTTAAATACATCAATCAATTGAAATTTATATAACACTTCAAAGAAGGAGCTAAATATTATTTCCTTTTAGAAATAAAATAGCGTGGCACTAATGAGACTTCTCCAAAAATGCCTTACAGCATCTAACACACTGCTCATAAACAGTCTCAAAGTCTTTTTCATTTCCCTGGAAAAAGATAAGAAAAAGAAAGGGTAAAAATATCTAGCCACCCAGATTTAAGTTTTCAACAGCTACTTTTAAAATTGTGTTTGTTTTACAATCATACATACATATTAACGTTTAAAAGTTCTCAACTCAATTTGTGATACTTACATAGTATGGATCTTCAATAATAAGCTGTTTCTGTGGATCATAGCACCCAAGGAGTTCAATTTTAGCTGTACAGTTTTTAACTTGATTACTTTTTCTTTTCAGATCTCTGTAAAGTAAAAAAGAAGCAATTTTGAACCATTGTTTTTATGGCAATGGTGATGTCTGCTCCATTTGGAATCAGCATTATAAATTCAATCATTCTAGAAAGTTTACAGGGTATGAATGAAGATGAAAGAGCTGCAATACTTTCACAGTGCTGTGTACTCTATGTTGTTGCTTACTTTTGTTAAATGTCAAGGTCATCTATATAAAACGAAGACTAACTGGAAAACAAATAAATCAAGCAATTGGGTTCTCGACAATGACCTTAATTTGGCTTCAGTCACTAAAAAAAGTTTAAAATTTTTTTCTCCCGTCATTTTATGCATTATTTTCAGTGTCTCCCTTTAGCTTTCATTATACAAAAGTCTCTCTGGAACATAGTCAATATATTTCTTAAAAATATGAGTAAGCTTCTTCCAGGTGTCCATGAAATGCTACTTCAATTGTTCTGTTTTTGTAAATTCTCTTAGCTCTGCCTTCAATTCATTTAAAAAATTCTTCTGTTGTATTCATATTACATTGATTGCTGAAATGCTAAACAAAGTCTTTCTTCCCATCAGTGTTTGTAAACATGTGGACGAGCACTTCTGATCATTCCGCTTGCTTCTGTTGATAAGGTATGTTGAGAGCCCTATGCTGTAATACTAAAGTTCTTATATAAAACCTGACCCAATACCAATCACAATGGCTAGCCAGTCTCACTTTAGGACTCTCAACACACCTCAACAGAAGCAAGCAGAGTGCTTTGATTCTGGGGCATGTGTGGAACGAAAGGCTCCCAAACCTGTGAAGGTATCCCCTTTCCTCCCGCTGCTGGTAGTATGCCAGCAGATAGAATGAGTCTGCCGTCCCAGGCACTGTGGTAGAACAACTTCGAGCACCACAAGGCTGTTCCTAGGGAAAGCTGGACGATACTGGGGCCGAAATCTGAGATCTAGAATGGTAGCGTAGATGGCAGAGGTGGCTGGGTGCAGAGTCCTCTTCCCACTGTTGGGCTGCTTCCCTGCAGGAGCCAGAATGAATTTCAGTTCTCCCAAGTAATGTTAAGATCTTTTGAAATCACTCCAGTTCTACACTTCCAATATTTTTTCCACTTGCTTCGGTACAGCTCTTTTCACTGTGTCACTGACATCTTGGTAAGTGTAAAGGACACCAATATAAATGAAACTGGAAGTAAATCACCTAAGTATATCGTTTAGGCACTGACTAACACGTCAGTCAATTCAAGTGTCATACAGACAGTTGTTTCATGATTGGGTTGTAAAAGAGGTGGCCATTCACAACCATCTGAAAAAACTTGACTGATTTGTATAATTTCATCTTTATTTTTTAGTCTTTAAATCCTGAGAACTTTCAGAGGGCCATTGCTTAGAATTTCATACCCATTTAACCACTTGGCCCTGGACAAATGCATCCCCCAATTAGGGAGAAATTTTGCTACTGCTATCCAAATTAGCAAATTAGTCAGCTATTGTCATGCACAATTATTAAGCTCAACATGGTCCTGGGGAGACATGTTACCAGAATTACAGTGAATAGCAGCAAACCACCATTATTTTTCCTAGGATAATAAAGTGGCTTTTTCACACAGAGCCCTTTCTGCCCTCTCTAGCTGTAATGATAAAGATTCTTTTGACAGAACAGAATCTTTGAAAATCTGGACCTCACACCACTGTTTCCACCAGCTATGGAAGGTGGAAAACGGAGCAGGACAGGATCTCTCTGTCAATTGAGACCTGCTAAATTTTCTGTTATTTGCAGGTGTGTATACCCTAAAGCCCCAAGTTTTGCCCAAGAGTCTTAAGGTGTGAAGTGAGCTGTCTGTGAAATCTGCAAAAAGCTTCTGGCCATCAAGAGGTAATTCCCCATGGTAGATTGTAGCTCTTATGGAAACCCAGACAACTGAAGCCAGGAAGCTCACCTCATCACTACTGTGATGGAAACAGACTTGGCTGCAGCATTATTTCAGGTTTCACTAGATGCTGTGAAAGTCTTTGAAAAAAGCTGGCCCTCCCTCATTATGGCACTGAACTGTTCGCAGTGTTCCTGTGGTAAATGGTCAATAAAAGCCTTAAACTTCTCATGGTTCAGGTAATCATATTTTGACATCAGTGAATAGCTATCCTGAATTGAAGTGTTGATGATGAATACTCCTACGGCCAAACAGGTCCAGACATCTGGTCTTTATTATAATGGGTGGTCTTTTGGATATGCTGCCTGTCCCTGTCACTGACTGCATCCACAACCTGAGAGTTTGGTCCCATGTGAGAGAATAAAAACCTCAGCATCCCTGGCCAGGACGTAGTATTTTCTTAAATCAGTCCTCTTGTGAAGGGGGCTGGGAGGGAGGGAATTGCTGGAGTTTGCCAGATGATCTTGGCTGGCTCAAGGAGGACTTCATTGAATTAACAGTGCCACCTGTGCTGAGGTAGAGGTGTGCAATACATTCAGGAGCCTGTGATGAAAATCCTGGGCCTTCCTCTAGGGAAATTTGCAGGATGTCAGTGACCCAGTTAATAAAATCCTGGAATTGCCTAAAGTCATCAGCCAGCAATGGTAGTGATGGCCTTTGCTGCCTCATCAGGTGATGATGATGATGAGATTTTTGTAAGTGAGGGTAATCTCTTTGTCTGCTCTTGCTCCTTAAAGGTCCCCTTCGGCTCAGAGTGGAGAGGAGAGAGGAATGGTACCGGGGGATACAGACTTCTGTGTTTCCTGTGGACTGAGTGGAGGTACCTCAAAACTATTGCTGGTACACTGCCCATGGATCCCAGTAGAGCCAATGAGACCATAAGGAACTGGGGGAGATCCAGTATTGGTCTCTTCATCTGTTGGAAGCCAGGGCTCTGGTGTCTTGCCTTTGTTGCATTTGCAATGGAGGCAACAGGTAGAAAAAAATGGAGATCCTTGAACCAAAAGTTTTGAATTGGAATGCTTCTCCACATTCTGTATGGGAGGTGACAACCCCTCCTCATGGATAGTTGAAGAAGGAGAAGAGGTAGATCTCCCATAAACCTGAGCAGTCAGGAGTACTTGTGGCACCTTAGAGATTAACCAATTTATTTGAGCATAAGCTTTCGTGAGCTACAGCTCACTTCATCGGATGCATACTGTGGAAAGTACAGAAGATATTTTTATACACACAAACCATGAAAAAATGGGTGTTTACCACTACAAAAGTTCTCTCCCCCCCACCCCACTCTCCTGCTGGTAACAGCTTATCTAAAGTGATCCAGCATGGATTCACCAAGGGAAGGTCATGCCTGACTAATCTAATCACCTTTTATGATGAGATTACTGGTTCTGTGGATGAAGGGAAAGCAGTGGATGTATTGTTTCTTGACTTTAGCAAAGCTTTTGACACGGTCTCCCATAGTATTCTTGTCACCAAGTTAAGGAAGTATGGGCTGGATGAATGCACTATAAGGTGGGTAGAAAGCTGGCTAGATTGTCGGGCTCAACGGGTAGTGATCAATGGCTCCATGTCTAGTTGGCAGCCGGTATCAAGTGGAGTGCCCCAAGGGTCGGTCCTGGGGCCGGTTTTATTCAATATCTTCATAAATGATCTGGAGGATGGTGTGGATTGCACTCTCAGCAAATTTGCGGATGATACTAAACTGGGAGGAGTGGTAGATACGCTGGAGGGGAGGGATAGGATACAGAAGGACCTAGACCAATTGGAAGATTGGGCCAAAAGGAATCTGATGAGGTTCAATAAGGATAAGTGCCGGGTCCTGCGCTTAGGACGGAAGAACCCAATGCACAGCTACAGACTAGGGACCGAATGGCTAGGCAGCAGTTCTGCGGAAAAGGACCTAGGGGTGACAGTGGACGAGAAGCTGGATATGAGTCAGCAGTGTGCCCTTGTTGCCAAGAAGGCCAATGGCATTTTGGGATGTATAAGTAGGGGCATAGCGAGCAGATCGAGGGACGTGATCGTTCCCCTCTATTCGACATTGGTGAGGCCTCATCTGGAGTACTGTGTCCAGTTTTGGGCCCCACACTTCAAGAAGGATGTGGATAAATTGGAGAGAGTCCAGCGAAGGGCAACAAAAATGATTAGGGGACTGGAACACATGAGTTATGAGGAGAGGCTGAGGGAGCTGGGATTGTTTAGCCTGCAGAAGAGAAGAATGAGGGGGGATTTGATAGCTGCTTTCAACTACCTGAAAGGGGGTTCCAAAGAGGATGGCTCTAGACTGTTCTCAGTGGTAGCAGATGACAGAACGAGGAGTAATGGTCTCAAGTTGCAGTGGGGGAGGTTTAGATTGGATATTAGGAAAAACTTTTTCACTAAGAGGGTGGTGAAACACTGGAATGCGTTACCTAGGGAGGTGGTAGAATCTCCTTCCTTAGAGGTTTTTAAGGTCAGGCTTGACAAAGCCCTGGCTGGGATGATTTAACTGGGAATTGGTCCTGCTTTGAGCAGGGGGTTGGACTAGATGACCTTCTGGGGTCCCTTCCAACCCTGATATTCTATGATTCTATGATTCTATGATCTCTCTCCTTACAATGTGTATGATAATCAAGTTGGGCCAATAGATAAGCTATTACCAACAGGAGAGTGGGTTTGGGTGGGGGGGGGAGAGAAGAAAACCTGGATTTGTGCTGGAAATGGCCCAAGTTGATCATCATACACATTGTAAGGAGAGTGATCACTTTAGATAAGCTATTACCAGCAGGAGAGTGGGGTGGGGGGAGAGAAAACCTTTTGTAGTGGTAAACAGCCATTTTTTCATGGTTTGTGTGTATAGAAAGATCTCCTGTACTTTCCATAGTATGCATCCGATGAAGTGAGCTGTAGCTCACGAAAGCTTATGCTCAAATAAATTGGTTAGTCTCTAAGGTGCCACAAGTACTCCTTTTTTTTTTGTGAATACCGACTAACACAGCTGTTACTTTGAAACCTGAGCAGTCAGTGACTCAGCAGACCGGAGGTTGCAAGGAGTGGAGACTCCAGCTCATTCAGTACCGCAAGCTCTTTCGGGTTTAGGAATTCCTGTGATACTGGAAGCACAACAGAACTTGGTATTGTACCAGTGATTCTGCAGAACCTATGAGAGGTACTGATGTTGGTACTGCAAGGTCCTTCTGTGGTTCTGGAAGTGCTACTGAACTTGGTACCAGTGCTGATGATGTTGCAGATGTCATGTGAAGGACTGACGTAAGTACCAAGGATTGCATTGAAGCCAGTCCTTTGGTGACAGTGATCTTGGTGGTAAAAAGCTCTTTACCACTGAGGTATGGAACTTTGATGAAGTCTTAATGTGCTTCATGGTAACTGAAGTACCCAGAGCCTCACTAGTACTCCTCTTGGGGTCTGAGGTCTCTAGTGACTGGATCTTCTTTGGAGAGAACTCTGATGTTTTGCTCCTCTTATTCCCCTTCCTTATACCTGGAGTGGGAAACTCATGATACCAGGGGCACAGTTATTGGTATCTCAGTCAAGAAGTGTTGGAGATGGAGGTTTTGATGTTCTCTTCCCCTTGGAAGCTCTTGGTGACAGTGATCTTGATGACGACAGGGCACTGACTGATAAAGGTGGTCCCTGTATGGGGAGGGGTGTTCTCTGAACCCAGGTGCAAAGTCAGTTCTTAAGACTTGTTAAGACTTAAAAGTCTATGATTAATTCCTCCCTCCCACCTACCCGCCCCCCATTTCTTTTTTTAATGAAAGAAGAAAGGGAACAAGTGCTCCATCTTTCCAACTATTAGGTACTAAACCTACTCTACTAACCAATTATACAGCTAAATACTAATAAAATAAGCAAACAAGTACACCCTAGACTCAGTCTCAGGCCGTAGGCAGTTGAAAAGGAACTGAGGGCAGTTTGCCTGCTCAGCCCTATCTAGTCTCGGTACAGGGCACGAGGATCTGTACGGTCCATGCCTAGGCTGAAAAGGCACTGCTATCAAAAATCTCTGATCAAAGGCGCAGGAGTCCTAATGTGGAGCATCACAGAGATACTATTCAAAGAAGAACTTCAAATTTGATGAAAAGTATATTTACTCTGTATATTTTGATATAGGTTGACAATTTGTGTTTTAATGGTTATAAAGTTTTAACTTTTTGAATCTCAAGGTCTATTGTTTAATAATTGTCTGACCCCCCACCCTAATAATTATCTGCAACTGAAAATTTAAATAGATATAAACTGAAAAAAAATGCGTAAAAATAAACATCTCATCTGTTGAAATTATATATATAGAAATAAAATTCTGCCAAAGCTAATTATAACTCATAAGAAAACAAACGGCAAAAGGTTGCACATTAGGCAATCAAGTCCATCTTCTGGATTTATCATCATCTACAAAAGCAGATAGTCAAATCAGAATCTCTCTTAGCATTCTACCATACCTTACCTTAGGTTGCTTTCATCCATGCAAAGTATATAATCAAATGTAAGGAAATCATCTTTAGTAATCTAGAATTAAAAAGATTTGCTTTAACTTTTGTAGCAAAGATGTGTTTGCTTAAAATACACAAAATATTGCAAAAGAAGTTACAATTTTACAATTCTTACTAATTATAAATATGTACATATAAAAATGGAATTGTGAACCAGCAAACTGGTTAATATATTCTGAGTCCAAGAGCTATCCTTCAGGTCAATTGTAACTGTTTTAACAAAACAATGAACAAAATATTATTAAGACTAAAATATGCAGTTGCACTTTTACAATAGTTTATTTTCAAAAGCTACTAACTAATCTTTTCATACCTAAGTGAAGATACTATGTCAGTTATTCATCCAGAATTATAAAAATTTTTACTCCACTCACAAACGTATAAAAAATAAACCAAGTCCGCAATAATTTTTATGTCCCCTAGAAAATTAAAGAGACAGGGTGGGTGAGGTATTCTCTTTTATTGGACCATCTTCTGTTGGTGAGAGAGACAAATATTCGAATTTACACAGAACTCTTCTTCAGATTGTAATTTCTACTGAAAAACTAGATTAACACATAGAAACAACATAACTGAACCATTTCCTATTTTTGCTTATGATTTTTCCATCATATTTTGCTCTTCTAAAATTAAGAGAGACAAGTCTTATCTTTAAATAGTTACCAGATGAGGAACAAATTATTTTTCCTTGATAATATGTAATTAGTTTCTATAGTCACTGTCCAGCTATTTGTGTATAAAGACAGGGTTTTTTAGACAGACTCAGATACAAGACAAAATTCGGAAGGAATATGTAATGTGATACTCCCTTAAACTATTTTTCACCCACATAATGCATTAAAGAGCATAAACTGTTTAACATTTTCCAGATTTTTTGGCTTGTAAAAGGTGTAAATTTAAACAGGCTGAGGGGCTACCTTAACCTACACCCTTGCACATCATATTATCAATTACTTTTCTTTCTATACATTCCTCTACTGTCGCTTAAGCATGAAAATTAAACAGAGTGAGCCAAGTTCAGAGGTATGTGTGGATCTACACTGTTGGTAAGTTGCTGTTGAAAGTGTGAATTTCTAAAAATCTTGACCACAGTAAGAAAATTTGTATTGGTGAAATTACATTGATTTAGTTACACTTTTGGAAACCCTTTTACATATTCTGCATGAATAAGGCTGTGTGTCTCTCATGGAGGTCACGGTTTCTGTGACTTTCCGTGACTTCTGCAGCAGCCGGTGCTGGCTTGGGGGCTGGCTGAGCAGGGCAGCTCCTGGGCCAGCAGCAGTTTCTGTGTGTGGGAGGGGGGTCAGGGCTCGGGAAGAGGGTTGGGGTGTGGGTCAGTTCCCAGCCAATGGGAGCTGCGGAGCTGGCACTTATGGTGGGAGCAGTATGCAGAGCCCCCCCAGCTGCACCTCCCCCTAGGAGCTGCAGGGACATGCTGGTCAGAGCCGGGTAGGGAGCCGGCCAACCCTCCACCCCAGAGCCAGTAGGGGTCCTGGGCTGTGCACCACTGCCCACCCCACCACCATCGTGGGTCCCGGGCCACTCCTCTCACCAGCACCTCCAATGCCACCGGACCGACCCCGCAGAGCACCTGGCACCCCTGGCCTAAGTTTTATTTAGGGGTGTATAGTAAAAGCCATAGACAGGTCATGGGCTATGAATTTTTGTTTACTGCCCATGACTTTTACTAAAAATACCTGTGACTAAAACATAGCCTTATGCATGAACTAGGTAGGGTTTACTGCACTTAAAGCAAGGGCTCATCTGTATAACCAGCAGAAGTTCAAAGATATAATCCAGTGTGCACTCTTGTTTCAGAATAGAGTGCCCGTTTTTAGTTTAGTTTACGCACATTTCCAACTGACATACACTAAACTAAAAAAGCAACTTTTATACCAGACAAGACTGTCCATGTAAGTGGTTATACTAGTATAAGCACACTGGTTTAAATTCACAACTTAAGTTATTCTGAAAAAGCTTTCCCACATCAGGCAAGGCCTACATCAATTTAAGGCCAAACTTTGTGCTGGTGCACTGCATTGATATTGGGGGTTTACAATGTGAATCAGTGAAATTAGCTACATAAATACTGCACAGTTCTACCCACAGTTACATATATAGCATCATAATTCAGCTTCTTGGAAAGTCTGCCTTGTAGATGTACTTTTTTGGGAGGAACTGGGGTAAGCAAAGGAAGCGTATGAGAAAGTGTCCTAGAAATAAAATAAGTTCACAGCCTGTGGAAAATCTGAACTTGTAAAAATTATGCATATGAAAAAATAGCCTCAATAGTAACTTGTAATGGATTATGATTAGACTTCCCCTAAATTGAGGTGGAGTGGGGTCTGGAAATCACATCTGGGCTAAGAGCAAACATGAAACATTTCACTCATATAGGGAATTTTTCCTGCAGTAAATGCAAAGTGTAAAACAGAGTTAGAATAGAAGTCTCAATATAATCTCATCTAAAACTTTTGATAGTACTGAGAATTAGTGAAGATGTTTATTTTCAATGTAAAAATATTTGCTGTATTCATACTGTGCCTTTGACCTACAAAAATATTTTTATCGTGGAAATAGCTCTGTCTTCTAGCAACTCTAATAAAATCATTCCAGGCTTACCCTCGTGGCTCTCTGCTGCTAAATGGTGGCCCAAGTGAAAATAATCTTACACAATTATGGTTGCACTGAGGACAACAAAAATAAAACATGAAGACAGATGTACTGTACCCTGAAGCTACTTAAAAATTAAGTTATGGACCAGCATTATCAATGATGATAGGGCACCCCAAGTTGCTCTAAGGGTAACTTAGTTAAAAAGGAGAACAGTCCAGTAAAGGAGACTGCCGTTCAGGAGTTATTTTGACGTCCATTGCTTCTCTGAAGAAGAGCGCTGAAGAAGTCCCCCATGCCTCACTTGTAAAGGAGAGGAAAAAGGTTTGATTCCATAACTGCCTTCCACACCTTCTCAGGAGGAGATGCTCTCAGTGCTGTCAAGGCTCAACTTTCTGATGCTGTCTGAGCCTATACCGAGGAAGCAGGCTGCTGGAGTCCCACTGGGGGAGCATCTGACCCTACTGGGTTATGTTTAGGTTGCTGCTGCAATACCATGGAAGCCTGTGGTAATTCACTTTTCAGCAATTCCTTAAAGCTTGGGGCTGAAGTAGAGGCAGATCCTTCTGGTATTGCACCCCTACAAGTGAGAAGATTTTCCCAGCTTTGCTTTCAGCTGCTCCTTTGATACCAGAGAACTGGGGAAGGGGATTGCTTCATTACAAGAGATCTTGAAGAGTAGTGACTCAGATAGATACTTCTGATAGATAATTGGGTTTCTGATGCCCGGGAAAACCACATGGTGAACTGGCTGCTGGGTGTGAAAGTTGCAGCCCACTCCAGACTTCTAGATAGATGTATGTGCAGTGTTGGGGAGATGCCAATGGTCGTGGTACATGTAGGTACCAATGACATAGGGAAAGGTAAGAGAGGTTATGGAGGCCAAATTTAGGCTGCTATATATGAGATTAAAAGTCCAGGACCTCCAGGGTAGTATTCTCTGAAATGATTCCAGTTCTACAAGTAGGGCTAGTTAGACAGGCAGAACTGCAGGGTCTTACTGTGTGCATGAGATGGTGGTGTTTGGAGAAGGTATTTAGGTTTATTAGAAACTTTTTGAAAAAGGAGGAGCCTACACAGAAAGGATAGGCTCCAACTAAATTAAAACAGAACCAGATTGCTGGCATGAAAAATTAATAAAGGAGTTTTTAAACTAAGGGCAGGGAAAAGCCAACAGCTGCGGATGAGTACAAGGTTCAGACAGAGACATCCATTAGGGAATAGTTTATTAAAGTGAATACTCTATATCCTAGCAAAAAGAAGAGGATGGAAGTTGATAAACAATACGAACTGAAGAGAAGCCTATCAAATGAAAAAAAAGAGTCCCATTCAGCTATATCACATGAATGCAGACAACTAAACACCGACAAATTCAAAAACTGCTTCTAAACAAATGCAAGAAGTCTAAACACAAAGATGGATGAACTTCAGTGCTTGGTATTAAAGGAGGATATTGATACAATAGGCATCACCGAAATTTGGTGGAATGTTGACAGTTGATAGGACATAATACCACGGTACAAAATATATAAGAATGACAGAGCAGGTCATGCTGAGGGGGGCGTGGCACTATATGTCAAAGAAAGCAGAGTCAAATATAGTAAAAATCTTAAATGAATCAAACTGTACATAGAATCTCTATGGACAGAAGTTCCATGTTTCAATAATAAGAGTATAACAGTAGGAATATGCTACCAACCACCTGACAAGGATGATTACGATGATTGTGAAATGCTCAGGGAGATTAGAGAGGCTAGAAAAACAGAAAACACAATAAGAATGAGGGATTTCAACTATGTCCACATTCACTGGGTACATGTCGTCTCAGGATGGGATGCAGAGGTAAAATTTCTA
Organism: Lepidochelys kempii; assembly: GCF_965140285.1. Taxonomy (NCBI): domain Eukaryota; kingdom Metazoa; phylum Chordata; order Testudines; family Cheloniidae; genus Lepidochelys; species Lepidochelys kempii. Next base: position 39,909,236 of record NC_136382.1, read on the forward strand.
GACATCATTAGTGACTGCGTCTTGGAACAGCTAGTCCTGGAACCCACAATGGGACAGGCAGTTCTTGATTTAGTCTGTCTGATGCAAATTTTTAAAAAGGATCCACAGGAGATCCTGGCAATTATAGGCTTGTAAGCCTAACTTCAGTACCAGGTAAGATGGCTGAAACTATAATAAAGAACAGAATTATCAGACAAGCAGATTGAACATGATATTTTGGGAAGAGTCAACATGGCTTTTGTAAATGGAAATCATGCCTCACCAATCTATTAGAAGTCTTTGAGGGGGTCAACAAGCACATGGACAAGGGTGATCCAGTGGATATAGCGTACTTGGATTTTCAGAAAGCCTTTGACCAGGTCCCTCACTAAAGGCTCTTAGGCAAAGTAGACAGTGAGGTAGCAAAATTTGCAGACAATACAAAGTTACTCAAGATAGTTAAGTCCCAAGCTGACTGCAAAGAGTTACAACAGAATTTCACAAAACTGGGTGATTGGGCAACAAAATAGTAGATGAAATTCAATGTTGATAAGTGCAAAATAATGCATATTAGAAAACATAATCCAACTACACATACAAAATGATGTGGTCTAAATCAGCTAAATCAAGAAAAATCTTGGAAGCATCATGGATAGTTCTCTGAAAACATCTGTTCAGTGTGTAGCAGCAGTCATAAAAGCTAACAATGTTAGGAAATATTAGGAAAGGGAAAGAAAAGAAGACAGAAAATACCATCGTGTCACTTTATAAATCCATTGTATGCCTATATCTTAATTACTGTGCGCAGTTCTGGTCATCCCATCTCAAAAAAGATATATTAGAATTGGAAAAGGTACAGAGAAGGGCAACAGAAATGACAAGGAGAAGAGAACACTTTTCAGATAAGGAGAGATTAAGAAGCCTGAGACTGTTCAGTTTATAAGAGAGACAATGAAGATCAGATATGATAGAAATCTATAAAATCATGAATGGTATCAAGAAAGTGAATAAGGAAATGTTATTTACCCCTTTGCATGAAACAGGACCTATGGGTCACAATGAGATTAATAGGTAGCAAGTTTAAAACAAAAACATAAGAAAGTACTTCTTCACACAATGCCCAATTAGCTTGTGGACCTCCTTACTGAGGGATGTTGGGAAGACCAAAAACATAACTTGGTTCAAAAGAGAATGAGGTAAGTTCATGAAGGATAGGTCCAACAATGGCTATTAGCCAAGATGGGCAGGGAAGTAACTCCATGTTCTGGGTGTCTCTAAACCTCTGACTGCAAGAAGCTGGGACTGGACAAAAGCAGTAGATCTATTCTATTCTATTCCCTCTAAAGCATCTGGTACTGGTCACTGTCAGAAGACAGGGTATCAGGCAAGCTGGACTATTGGTTAGAAGCAACTGAGGCAGTTCAGCAGGATCATGCCGACCTTTATTTTCTTAGGAGTGGGGCTTGAGGATATGGAGGGTGCATGTGACACCCCTACTGGATACTGCTTTTGTCGCTTCTGAACTGTGCAAGTCGTACAACCACACCATGAGTGGGAGCCAAATGCATGGGAACTTGAAGAACTCTAGTGCTTAATTATATGAAGTAGTAATAATATTTGGACAGCAGTAAGGAGCCAAGAAAAGAATAAATGCTCCTTAATGTGTTTGGTTATTTCCCCACCAGCAGATGACTTTCCCAACCTGCTCTAAAAGATATCCCACATGCTCAACTCCTTCCTTGGATTTGGCTTTATTAGCAAAGAAACAAAATTCAGTTCAAGCCTTTTCACTAGGCTTGGCTGATTCCAAATATTCTACCTCAATACTTCTTCACCTACACCTTTCATTCCCCCCTTCCTAGAGGGGCTTTGCTAGGTGTGGTCTCAAACCATCTGCTTCATCAGAGAGCCAGAAGGACCCACTTTGGTGAGATTTTCAAAAGGTACAAATGACAGTTAGGTGTTTAACTCCTACTGTCTTTGGATACCCAACTGCCATTTGTGCCTTTGAAAAGCCCCTCATTAATCCTTTTCCACCTGGATCAACACCTACCAACATGGTTGGCTGTTTTGAACAAACATTGCTAGCCTGTCATAGTCCCCCCAAAATTGTACATCTGTGTTTAGTTATATGTACAGACAGAGGAAATATATTTTATGATCAAACTCATCATTGCCTTAAGTTCCCTTTGCTGTAATCTCACCAGGTCATGTTGCAATTTTACTCTGGATATTTCCACAAATTTTTTCATGGTTGCATTTATACCATAAAAGATTTGACAAAGGAAGATTTGAAGCAGTCACGCAGAATGCAGATGTGCATGTGTGTTAGAGATTTGGTTTCTTTTTAGTTCAACTGGTCATAAGTGATCTAGAAACACCAAAGGAGAGTCTTTACAAGAAGCCTTGAAGACCTCTACATGTTTCACCATGGTAGCTGAAACAGCTTCACAGGTGAGTTTAAGAACCACTTACCTAATGTAAAAATAAAAGGAAATATGCTGCTTACAAGCAGTAAAAAAAATAAAAAAAATAAAAATCTGGTACCTGTAAATGGAAAAGACAGAACTGTTCTAGTATTAAAAGCGGCAAAATTTGCAATAGTGTGTTATGTTCAATTCTGTTTGTCATAAATATAATGGGAAGGGTAAACACCTTTAAAATACCTCCAGACCAGAGGAAAAACCCTTTCATCTCTAAAGGGTTAAGAAGCTAGGATAACCTCGCTGGCACCTGACCAAAATGACCAATGACGAGAAAAGATATTTTCAAAACTGGAGGGGGGGAGAAACAAAGGCTCGGTCTGTCTGTGTGATGCTTTTGCTGGGAACAGAAACGAATGGAGTCTTAGAACTTAGTAAGTAATCTAGTTAGCTCTGAGTTAGATTCTGTTTTGTTTAAATGGCTGATAAAATAAGCTGTGCTGAATGGAATGTATATTCCTGTTTTTGTGTCTTTTTGTAACTTACGGTTTTGCCTAGAGGGATTCTCTATGTTTTGAATCTGATTACCCTGTAAGGTATTTACCATCCTGATTTTACAGAGGTGATTCTTTTACTTCAATTAAAATTCTCCTTTTAAGAACCTGATTGCTTTTTCACTGTTCTTAAAATCCAAGGGTTTCGGCCTGTGTTCACCTATGCAAATTGGTGAGGATTTTTATCAAGCCTTCCCCAGGAAAGGGGGTATACGGTTTGGGGAGGATTTGGGGAGGAAAGACGTTTCCAAGTGGGCTATTTCCCGATTATATATTTGTTAGACGCTTGGTGGTGGCAGCAAAAAAAAAGTCCAAGGGCAAAAAGGTAAAAAAGTTTGTATCTTGGGGAAGTTTTAACCTAAACTGGTAAAAATAAGCTTAGGGGGTTTTCATGCAGGTCCCCCCATCTGTACCCTAGAGTTCAGAGTGGGGAAGGAACCTTGGCATGGTGGCAGAGCGGTGGGATTAACTTGAAATCATTTTGAGATCAATTTGAGATTTTTTGAACCAGAAGCACAGATTTTAAAAGGAAATATTTTTTTTTTCCCCTTTGGGCTGCTGGAAAGCAGGTTTTAAGCTGAAAGCAGTTAGAGTTGGGTTTTTTTGTTTTTTTTTTGGTGTCTGCTTGGGGGCCAGAGCAGAGACAAACGATAATTGTCTTTTGTGAGCTGGAGTTCTCTCTACCTAAAGGCAGGGTAGTTAACCTCCTGCAGGGAAATTCATAAGTCTTCACAGACCTGAAGTTGTTTTTTACCTAAGAGCAACTAGAGGGGTTTTCTGTCTATTTGCCTGGAGACAAAGGTGTTAGGGTTTTTTTGTTTTTTTTTTTAAGGATTTTTCTGTAGGCTGACAATCACTATCAGAGAATATAGGTATCATTATACAGCACAGCAAAATTTTACAAGCCAAGTTTTTTTTGTTTGTTTTATTTCTAACTCTCGAATGTAAAGTTAGTTAAAAACAGAGAAGCAAAGATGACAGAAACCAAGACACAACACAAATTGGAGTTAATCAGACTGGAGGCAGCAAAAGAGGTAGAAAAAGCCCTAGAAGCTGCCCACAGGAGAGAAATGGAGGCAAAGGACAAAGAAATGGAGGCAGCGAAAAAGGCAGAAAAAAAACAAGAGGCTGCCCACAGGAGAGCTATGGAGGCAAAGGATAAAGAACTGGAGGAGAAGGAAAAAGAGAGGAAGCATGCACTGGAGATGGAGAAGGCAAAGGCTCAGCAGAATATACCAACAAACCCTTGCAATCCTTCTCCAGGTACCACTTCCCATCCCAGAAAGTTCCCCACCTACAAGGCAGGCAATGATAAGTAGGTCTTCTTAGAAAACTTCAAAAGGACCTGCCTTGGGTACAGCACCTCTACAGACCAATACGTGGTAGAGCTGAGGCCGCAACTCAGTGGACCCTTAGCTGAGGTGGTGGCTGAAATGCCTAAGGAACACATGAACAAGTATGAACTGTTTAAAACCATGGCGAGAGTCAGAATGGGGCTAACACCCGAGCATTCCTGTTGGCGGTTCAGAGCCCAAGGTGGAAACCAGACGTGTCATTTACCCGACATGCCTGCCACATTGTGAAAACATTGGGATGCCTGGATATCAGGAGCAAGTGTTAAATCTCCAGAAGATTTGCCCTTCCTAATGCAAATGGAGCAGTTCTTAAAGGGTGTTCCTGAGGAAATAGAAAGATACATCCTAGATGGGAAGCCCAAAACTGTAATTGAGGTGGGGTAGATTGGAGCCAAATGGGTGGAGGTGGCAGAAAAGAAAAAAAACTGGTTGCAGTTGGAGCAGATACCAGAAGGGACAACCTCAAACCACACCCTACTACCGGGGGCAGCCCAAGGCCCCAACTACCCCCACAAGGAACCCTCCAGACACCTTATCATCCCACCACACCGTTCTCCAGCAACCCACCTCACTCCAATGACCAGTCAGGTGGACGATGTTTTAAATGTAACGAGCCAGGGCATGTAAAGGCCAACTGCCCGAAGAATCCCAACAGATTACCGTTCATTGCACGGGAATCACACCAGAGGTCCTCAGGCCCAGGTACCTCCCAGATACCCTCAGAGTGGAGGGAAACTGAGTGTGGGCAGGAAGAAGGTCACCGCGTGGAGGGACACTGGAGCACAAGTGTCGGCTATCCATGCTTCCTTAGTGGACCCCAATTTAATCGACCCAGAGATCCAAGTGACGATTCAACCCTTCAAGTCCAACTCTTTCAATTTGCCTACAGCCAAGTTGCCTGTCCAGTACAAGGGCTGGTCAGGAACGTGGATTTTTGCAGTCTATGATGATTATCCCACCCCCATGCTGTTGCGGGAAGACTTGGCCAATCATGTGAAGCTAGCCACGAGGGTGGGAATGGTCACCCGCAGCCAGGCTAAACAAGCCGTCATGCCTAGCTCTGTTCTGGAAACTTCTAACAGGACCCAGTCAGAGGTGACAACATCTGCAACAGCAGTAGTGGATCCAGTCCCAGAGACCCAGACAGAGCCAGTCCCAGAACCGGCAGCAGCCGATAACCCTACACAAGAGACTCAGCTAGAGCCTGAACCCCAACATAATGCACCAGCGGATTCACAGTCCACAGTAACAGCCCCATCCCCTACATTGCTTCCAGAGGGACCAAGCATAGGTCCACAATCCAATGAGGAACTGATGTCTCCAGCATCAAGGGAACAGTTCCAGACCGAACAGGAAGCAGATGAAAGCCTCCAGAGAGCTTGGACGGCGGCACGGAGCAACTCACCGCCTCTCAGCTCTTCTAATCAATCCAGGTTTGTTGTAGAAAGAGGACTTTTATACAAGGAAACTCTTTCTGGCGGACACCAGGAAGACTGGCATCCTCAGAGACAGGTGGTAGTTCCAACTAAGTACCAGGTCAAGCTCTTGAGCTTAGCCCATGATCATCCTAGCGGCCATGCTGGCGTGAACAGGACCAAAGACTGTTTGGGGAGATCATTTCACTGGGAGGGAATGGGCAAAGATGTTTCTACCTATGTCCAGTCTTGTGAGGTATGCCAAAGAGTGGGAAAACCCCAAGACCAGATCAAAGCCCCTCTCCAGCCACTCCCCATAACTGAGGTTCCATTTCAGCAAGTAGCTGTGGATATTCTGGATCCTTTTCCGAAAAAGACAGCCAGAGGAAAGCAGTACATACTGACTTTCATGGATTTTGCCACCCATGGATGGCCGGAAGCAGTAGCTCTAAGCAACACCAGGGCTAAAAGTGTGTGCCAGGCACTAGCAGACATTTTTGCCAGGGTAGGTTGGCCCTCCAACATCCTCACAGATGCAGGAACTAATTTCCTGGCAGGAACTATGGAAAGCCTTTGGGAAGCTCATGGGGTAAATCACTTGGTTGCCACTCCTTACCACCATCAAACAAATGGCATGGTGGAGAAATTTAATGGAACTTTGGGGGCCATGATAAGTAAATTTGTAAATGAGCACTCCAATGATTGGGACCTAGTGTTGTAGTAGTTGCTCTTTGCCTACAGAGCTGTACCACACCCCAGTTTAGGGTTTTCCCCATTTGAACTTGTATGCCGTGAGGTTAAGGAGCCATTAGAGTTGGTGACGCAGCAATGGGAGGGGTTTACACCTTCTCCAGGAACTAACTTTCTGGACTTTGTAACCAACCTACAAAACACCCTCCGAACCTCTCTAGTCCTTGCTACAGAAAACCTACAGGATGCTCAAAAAGAGCAAAAAGCCTGGTATGATAAACATGCCAGAGAGCGTTCCTTCAAAGTAGGGGACCAGGTCATGGTCTTAAAGGCACTCCGGGCCCATAAAATGGAAGCGTCATGGGAAGGGTGATTCATGGTCCAGGAACGCCTGGGAGCTGTTAATTAGCTCATGGCATTCCCCACCTCCAAACAAAAGCCTAAGGTGTACCATATTAATTCTCTAAAGCCCTTTTATTCCAGAGAATTAAAGGTTTGTCAGTTTACAGCCCAGGGAGGAGATGACGCTGAGTGGCCTGAAGGTGTCTACTACGAAGGGAAAAGTGCTGGTGGTGTAGAAGAGGTGAACCTCTCCATGACCCTTGGGCGTATGCAGCGACAGCAGATCAAGGAGCTGTGCACTAGCTACAGCCGATGTTCTCAGCCACCCCAGGACTGACCGAACGGGCATACCACTCCATTGACACACGTAATGCTCACACAATTAAAGTCCAACCTTACCGGGTGTCTCCTCAAGCTAAAACTGCTATAGAACAGGAGATCCAGGATATGTTACAGATATGTGCAATCCGCCTCTCTGGCAGTGCATGGGCATCTCTAGTGGTTCTAGTTCCCAAACCAGATGGGGAGATACGTTTTTGCGTGGACTACCGTAAGCTAAATGCTGTAACTCGCCCAGACAACTATCCAATGCCATGCACAGATGAACTATTAGAGAAACTGGGATGGGCCCAGTTCATCTCTACGTTGGACTTAACCAAGGAGTATTGGCAGGTACCACTAGATGAATCTGCCAAGGAAAGGTCAGCCTTCACCATACATCTCGGGCTGTATGAATTTAATGTACTCCCTTTCGGGCTGCGAAATGCAACCGCCACCTTCCAAAGACTTGTAGATGGTCTCCTAGCGGGATTAGGAGAATATGCAGTCGCCTACCTTGACGATGTGGCCATATTTTCGGATTCCTGGGCAGAAAACCTGGAACATCTACAAAAAGTCTTCGAGCGCATAAGGGAGGCAGGACTAACTGTTAAGGCTAAGAAGTGTCAAATAGGCCTAAACAGAGTGACTTACCTTGGACACCAGGTGGGTCAAAGAACTATCAACCCCCTATAGGCCAAAGCGGATGCTATCCAAAAGTGGCCTGTCCCAAAGTCAAAGAAATAGGTTCAATCCTTCTTAGGCTTGGCCGGTTATTACGAACGATTTGTACCGCAATACAGCCAAATTGCCGCCGCACTGACAAACCTAACCAAAAAAACAGCCAAATGCCGTTCAGTGGACCAAAGAGTGTCAGAAGGCCTTTAACCAGCTTAAAGCGACACTTATGTCTGACCCTGTACTAAGGGCCCCAGACTTTGACAAACCGTTCCTAGTAACCACAGATGTGTCCGAACGTGGTGTGGGAGCAGTTTTAATGCAGGAAGGACCAGATCAAGAATTCCACCCTGTAGTGTTTCTCAGCAAGAAGCTGTCAGAGAGAAACCAACTGGTCAGTCAGTGAAAAAGAACGTTACGCCATTGTCTACGCTCTGGAAAGGCTATGCCCATATGTTTGGGGATGGCGTTTCCACTTGCAAACTGACCATGCTGCGCTACGGTGGCTTCATACCACCACGGGAAATAACAAAAAACTTCTTCAGTGGAGTTTAGCTCTCTAAGATTTTGATTTCAACATCCAACACATCTCAGGAGCTCCTAACAAAGTGGCTGATGCACTCTCCTGTGAAAGTTTCACAGAATCAACTGGTTAAAATCGTCCTTGAGATGTGGAAAATATTGTTAGTCTTTATATACTTGGTAGTATATTTAGAGGTGCATGTGTCTTATTAACTATGTTTTCTCCTAGAGCTCCAGGAAGAAATCCCAGCCAGCATTTCACCCTATCTGTGATTTTGGGGGGGCGGGGCATGTGTCATAAATATAAAGGGAAGGGTGAACACCTTTAAAATCCCTCCAGGCCAGAGGAAAAACCCTTTCACCTCTAAAGGGTTAAGAAGCTAGGATAACCTCGCTGGCACTTGACCAAAATGACCAATGAGGAGACAAAATATTTTCAAAGCTGGAGGGGGGAAGAAACAAAGGCTCGGTCTGTCTGTGTGATGCTTTTGCTGGGAACAGAAAGGAATGGAGTCTTAGAACTTAGTAAGTAATCTGGTTAGCTCTGACTTAGATTCTGTTTTGTTTAAATGACTGATAAAATAAGCTGTGCTGAATGGAATGTATATTCCTGTTTTTGTGTCTTTTTGTAACTTACAGTTTTGCCTAGAGGGATTCTCTGTGTTTTGAATCTGATTACCCTGCAAGGTATTTACCATCCCGATTTTACAGAGGTGATTCTTTTAAGAACCTCATTGCTTTTTTCATTGTTCTTACGATCCAAGGGTTTGGGCCTGTGTTCACCTATGCAAATTGGTGAGGATTTTTATCAAGCCTTCCCCAGGAAAGGGGGTGTAGGGTTTTGGGAGGAAAGCCATTTCCAAAGCAGGCACTTTCCTGATTATATATTTGTTAGACGCTTGGTCTAAAAAAAAAAAAAAGTCCAAGGGCAAAAAAAGGGCAAAAAAAAAAAAAAAAAGTCCAAGGGCAAAAGATAAAATAGTTTGTACCTTGGGGAAGTTTTAACCTAAGCTTGTAAAAATAAGCTTAGGGGGTTTTCATGCAGATCCCCACATATGTACCCTAGAGTTCACAGTGGGGAAGGAACTTTCACAGCGTTGTTACATAAAAATTAGAAACTGGAAAAGTCAACGGAGGGCAGTTAGTACGATTGAGGGAATGTAGTCAGAAAGGTTAGAGGAACTAAGCGTGTACTCTTTGGAAACAGAAAAAGTAAAGGATGACCTCAATAAGGTCTACCAAAATTCTGAAGGGAACAAAAAGGAAAGATGCTAACAAGACTACTTGATTTTGTGTCAAATGCAAGAACTAGTGGGATGAACTCAAGCTAAGGAAAGGTCAGGTCCTAAAGGAACACTCTATACACAGAGAATAGTTAATGGAAATAAGTTATGTGCATTTATTTGAATGTCTAAGTCATTTAAATACATGAAGTTATGTTTATTTCAGTGCATCTCTCTCTGGAATGCAATGCCTGAAATATACTCACTAAATAAAAACTGAGGTAGGCATTTCCAAAACTTCAGACTGTTTCCGTTTAGTGAATGGTGCTTCCCTGACTCTTAGCGAGAGTGCCCCAAGTTATGTTTACAAAAAATATCTAGTTGTAATTCTCCTTTGAAGATATTTTGATATTATTTTCACTCTTGGTCTGAGCTCCTTAGTGTGAGACAGGAGCTCCTTCAACTCAAAGAATTTTGACCCTAAGAGCAGCAGTACCAGGGCAGAGTACAAGCCAGGTCATCTATTGGACCTGTACAATATAAATGCTGCCCTTCGTATCAGTTCCTTCACGTGCCTGGGATGTGCCATGGACTCACAAGATAAGACAATGCAAAATTATTCAAAATAGAAGAAATATGCCTCAGAGAAAGAATATTAAACATTTAAAGGTAGGGTTTTCAAAGTCACTCAACTGTTGGCCTAAGTCTCCTCCCACATGACTTCAACTAGAAGAGTGAAGCCAATGCTGAGTGCTTTTGAAAATCTCACTTAATAGTCAATCCTCCTAATATTTAATATTCAATCTGACACATACCATATACTCATCAAACGGCTGTTAAGATTGGTATGAGAAATTATGGCTGAACAAAATTATTAGTTCTGTCAAGAAATAAAATGTACTCTTTTCTACCTGCTGCGCTTTATGGGCTGTCTCAATGCCGTGATTTCTTAGACAGCTTAAAGCCCTTGCATCTGGGGAGCACCCCACGTTCCAGTCAGAAACAGCAGCACTGTCTGTCATCCACTGCAACAACAACAATAAAAAACACAAATACACATTTAAAGGAAATAAGAGTACAGTACCTGTCTGGCAATATGATTCATGATAATGCCATGCTGTCTCATACAAGTCTGTCCCCGAAAATCAGGAGGGTTGCCTATTTCATAAGTAGATGTTGCTGCACTGTCTATCCTCCACTACAGAGAAACAAATTCAAATGTTTATGTTTTCCTTCCCGCAGCTTATATAATACTGACTGGTAGAAGAAAGTATATTTTGGCAACAGTAAAAATAAACAACTGACCTTATTTTCAATGTTTTCATCAGTTACAAGTTTTCTAAAAACTGCTTCAGCTATGGGTGATCGGCAAATGTTCCCTAAAGAAACAAGAGGTTGAACTAAAGTTTATCTATGGTAAAAGAAGCAAGATAGGACAGGATTTTAGTTCACATAGTACTTTTACAGTTTATTTTATCATATCCCCTAGATGAATCCACAGCAGTGGAGTCAAGCCAAGGCCTCTGGAGCAGTCTCTGTTTATTTCCATTTCACTGCACCAGGGGAGTGAAGGTACTGCCCCATGGAACTTGCCACACAAGGGGTCACGTATCCCTTGCATATGATCCCAAATCTTGTACCCCTCCTGTATGGTGTAATTACATTGCTTTTTTTGTCCCCCTCCACAAAAAGACTTTCTGAAACCATAATTGAAAAAGCAGAATTTTGAACTGTATCTCAAATGGATGTTAATACTGACATTTTCTGTCTTGTCTTTCATAGTTTTACTCATAACAGTCTGGAACTTCTAGGGTCTTCAGATGTCCCATCCCCAAAAATCCTCTATGCACTGGCAACAAGTAGGATAAATTTCTGACTATGATTTACTGGATGATTTGCAAAAGTTTGCTTGAAGTATTTATCTTAATGGCCAGCATCGTTGAGAGAAAATTTTCCATTGCCTTTTTACCCCTTAAAAATGTTTTAAACAAACACTGCAGAATGCTAAAAATATTTGGGAATATATCACATCCTTGCCCAAAGTAAATAAAGTTCAATACCAAAGCAAGAGTCTGCCAATGCTATTGTTTGGGCTCCTCTTTTTAATGATACCTCCATAGATAAAACTTTCATCCCACAGTCTGCTTTTTCATATTCTACCCTTTCCCCACTTCAAATGTTTTGGAAAATTGAAAGCACAGTTATGATATGCCATTTATGTTCATGATAACTAAAAAGTATGATATTATTCCACTGTAGTAAAACACTATACTTCCATTCTTTCAGACTCAAAGGGAAGGTAATAAAGTATTCTGTTGAAGACTCAGGAAAAGTCAAACCACTGATCTGGTGGAAAACACTGGCTCAGCACCTGGAACTAGGGGGTTGTTGAGCTACTTGTGATGGCAGGAGCCTCTTCTGGAGGTGCACAGAGTGTTTCCTTAATTTGGACTAGTTCATTCAAGTTTGAGAAACTAAATGGGAGTTGAAAAAAGTAGGAAAGCTTGTTTTCCTTTGCTAATCTACGAATACATTTGAGGAGGGAGAAGATGAGCTCTACTAGCTCTAAAAACCTCAAAGGGCATGGTGACCAGAAGCAATCAATTAAAGTCACTAACAGTTAACACTTCCTGTTTTGTTTAATAAATCAATTAGTTTTAAATGCAAAAGATGTTTTTGAAAAAAAAAAAAAAAAAAGGAGTTTATGCTCCCAGCACTCTAAGGTAATTTTTATTTAAATAATAAACAACTTTAAAATGGATTTCTGTGAATTTTTAATTGAATTCAAATTTGTCAAGCTGCATTAGGAAAATCACGAGTAAAAAAATTAATATAGTAATAAAAAAATTCCATTTTCCAAAATAATAAAAATATAAAGATTAAGAATCTACATAAATGTACATAAACCTGTGTAATTGCTTACATAAGTGTATATGGTGCATCCTCATGGTTAGCAAAAAGAAATACAAAATTTAGTGTAAAGGCTATATTTACTTGCAAATCAAAATGCTTTCACGATTATACCAATCAATGTGAATGAACCTGTCTTTAGGAAAACAAAAAGAACAGATGCAAAACAAGATTAAAATGGATGATCTAAATAAAGGTTTCCTGCTTGCTGATTTAAATCATGATTAAAAATGGTGATTTAAAATTAATCCAGCCTGACAAAGGCAGGTTTTTAAACAGTGAATACTGTCTGAAGGAGTAGCCTGTAAGGAAAAGGAGTATTATTGGACACACAGTAACCTACTGAGAGGACAATGGGATTTTGCTGGTGTGCCAATGGTTGAAGTAAATGTCTTGCCACATAATTAAACTGAAACAACATTAAATAAGCCTGAAATACATTTCACTTTCAGCCTATTGCATATTGCACACTAAAATAAGTTGAAGGAAAGTTATATAACATGGTTATAGACCTTCAGATGAGTGGTGGATACTAAATTATAGCCTAAGCAATCCAGTAATACTTGCTACCCAGATGAATCTATTCTGAAGCATCTCACAGAGACAATAGCGGTTATCATTTAATATTCTGTTACAGCGGTGCTTGATATCAAACAAACAATTCACACTTTTCTGATGTTTTAGTTCACATTCAAATCAATAGGGTATATTTGTTTTTCCATTGAAGGGAAGTCACTTTCTTTCACCTCACAAAAATCAGAGTTCCATTTTTGATTTTGAACAGTACCGGATGGTGGCGGTGGTTTTTGGCAGCGATACAATAAGATGAGATCAGTTTTTAAAAAGTTTAAATTACTGCTTCATTAACATCACCTTTTGAAGGGTCATTCAACAAAAGAAAATAATCCTACAGTAATTAATAGATTTCACTTCCTTCTAAAACATCTGTTAAAGTCATTTAATTCATTAAAAAATATGGAAGCGAAACGAAGATATTTTAATGCAATATTAACTTTTGAGACTGTCTCAGTCATGTCCTGAAATTCAGAATTAAGACTCTGAAGCAACTTAGTTCTAACCCCTTTTGTGCAAATTATCTTATTACAGTAAATAAGATCTTCACATTTTATGATCATACAGAAACTATGGTAATTAAAATGCAACACAGTATGTGCATCTGCAGTTCGCGAAACAATGTGGTTCTTTTGTAGTACATAAAATTTATTATTTACCACACTGGTAAATCTATTTGGAAAGCCACCATATAGAAAGTGATGACAATATACACAAAATAGACTTTTCCCTTCAATCTCTTAAGCAACAGAGTAGGTACCACAGACAGGAGAAAAATGCAAACTTCCCCATATTGTACCAGCAATATGCCTCAGCCCTGCAATGATTAACTGGGGCAAGAGATAACTCGATGCCAATCGACACCCTTGTTGACAGACTTAGGGGACATCATGGGTAGAACACATATGAAGAATGGACTATTTTCTCAGAAGAAATAGTCCCTCCACTAAGAGAGAAGTAATGTTAGCATGGTTGAGTGATGAAACTTGCTTTTTCTATAGGCAGAATGCTTCATAGCTATGCAAGGCTAGGAGGGGTCAGAGTACACTTCTAGATATGTGATATTGCACAAAAGCCCTATATACCAGAGGTTCTCAAACAGTGATCCGCGAGCTCCATTCAGGAGGTCCGCAGATAGTTCCCTCTAAGGTGCATGCCTGGGTGGCTGCATAAGAGAGAATGAAGCGCCACCCACTTAACTAGTGGAGCCGCTCAGGCGTGGCTCCACTAATTAGGTGCGTGGACCCTGGAAAAGATGCACATATAAGGTGAGGTGGTGGCCTTGGAAGGAATAGGGGGTAGGTGGTAGGGCGAAGTGGGGCTAGAAGAGGGGGTGGGGGGAAATTGAGACGTGCAGGGCTGCGGTGGCCAGAGAAAGATGACTTTCCCCAGCTCCAGGGCTGCAGCTACTATGGAGAGACTGCCCTCCTTCCCAGCCCCAGCTCAGGGGCTGCCGTGGCGGGGGGAGAGAGGGCACATCTATCACATTAGAGAGATAAGATTACGGATATTAAAATATGAGTTGTATGCTTTTATTTGCAGACCAAAAAAACGTTTATTATTAGCAATTTTTTTTAGATAGCGCTTTTATCCAAAGTGCTTTACAATAGTTAGCTAATGGTACATATAACATGTGGAAAGATCATTAAGTGGTCCGCCGAGACACTCAGCAATTTTCAAGTGGTCCATGAGAAAAAAGTTTGAGAAGCACTGCTATACTACTTCAATAAAAGTAAAGGATGACATACCTAATTGAAACTGTAGGGGGAATACAAGCATGCAAAAGATATTACCTAGTTTTATAATAAATAAGATAAATTGGAATTTCACCAGAACACAAAAGCCATCCATCAACTCCTGCAAAAAGTGTATGGATTATTTTTTAAAAGGATTACAATCAGGGTCTCTCAGATGAAGAAACACAACGTCCCTCATCCACTGTCTACATTATAGAAATTTGCACTGGTAATGTACACATGCAGCATCATTATAAAGATGAATTTACATCAATGTAACTTAATCTGAAACTACCAGAGTAAATGCACCTGTGTAACCCACACTTTAGAATGGTGCAGTACATACACATTAAAGGTTTGCATTGGTATAGGTAAATTAATGGGTGAGCTACTACAACAAAAGATACTACATAAGTGTAAAAAGAGTAATTTTTTTTAAAAAAAGTCTTCCCTTAAATTAAATAAAAACTGCAACTTGTTCACCTCTTCTCAGTTCCAATTCCTTTTTATGTATTTGGGTTACTTATGTTGCTGGATACTTCATTTATTCTTCTGTGGTAGGAAAAAATTCAGAAGCAATCTAATTATGCAACTATTAAGTAAGTTATATTTTGCTGTGTAATGAATATCTGCTTCTCTTGTTACAAATAGAAAGCAGATGTTAAGTGAATATTTGACTATTAGTTTTTCAAAACAAATGTAGATGTAAACAACCTGACTTCACATGAATCCTTGTACTCTCTAGAATCAACTCTCAAGTGGATATCTTCAGAAATGACAGTCTGTCTCTCCCTTCAAACAGCTGAACACTTGAAATATTGGAAGTTTCAGATATTTGCAATGGGTGTTAAAAATAACATTCATATTTTTGAATTGATTGGGCTCAGCTTTTATTCTTTTTAAATCAAAAAATATCACATATACTTAAAATTATACTAATGCATCAAGATTACTTTTTAGGGCACAGGGAAATTTTAGATAACTGCTGAAACACAGCAAAACCCAACACTGGCAGAAGGAAAGCTCAATGCAATCTTAAAATACTTTAAATGAATGAAACTTTGACAGGTCAGCCTTTATTAAAAAAATAAAGCTGTTTCCCACATCATTCAATCCTTGTTGTCATATGGCACCAACTCTTTTGGGTAGCTAATATAAGATGAAGGGAAATTCCAGGGAAGTTGACAACATTTATTACAGTGATTTCACCCCATTGCTTGCACTTTCTGACTTTGTTCATTCTTCCCTGAAAATAGCGAATATGATTTATTCTCTCCATTCCCAAGTTTCTCTAGTATTATTTAACATTGGACTAGACACACAGAGTAAGCCATGTCCCTGCCCCAGAGAGTTTACAGTCTAGATGTGTTCCATTAATGGTTATTATCTGTTTTACTTACTGCAGACAGAAGACATTATCAAGCACTAAACTGTAATTTGCTGTGTAATGAATATCTATTTATCATTACAAATGCAAAGCAGATTGTGTGCATATATTTACTGATGGTTCCATAACACAGATCTAATTTAACAAATGAAGACTTGTCTTCTCAAGGATCATCTTCCAGTGCATCAGGGAGATTTTAAGGGCCAGGTAACCAGACTCACAGAATCATAGTAATACAGGGCTGGAAGAGACCGTCAGAAGTCATCTAAGTCCAGCCCCCTGCACCAAGGAAGGACCAAGTAAACCTAGATCATTTTTGACAGGTCTAACCTGTTCTTAAAAAAAAAAAACTCAGAATGATGGGGATTCCACAACCTCCCTTGGAAGTGTATTCCAGACCTTAACCACCCTTATATTAAGCAGTTTTTCCTAATATCTAACCTATATCTCCTTTGCTACAGATTAAGCCCATTACTTCTTGTCCTGCCTTCAGAGAATATACAGAAAAATTAAATATAGTCCTTTTTTAACAGCCCTTAACATATTTGAAGACATCTATCAGATTCTCCCTCAGTCCTTTTTCTCAATACTAAAGATGCCCATATTTTTTAACCTTTCACCATAGATCAGACTTCCTAAACCTTTTATAATTTTTGTTGTTCTCCTCTGGACTCTCCAATTTGTCCACATCTTTCCTAAAATGTGGAGTTCAGAACCGGACACAGTACTCCAGCTGAGTCCTCACCAGTGCAGAGTGGAGTGGAACACTTACCTCCTGTGTCTTACATATGACACTCCTGTTAATACACCTCAAAAAGATATTAGCCCTTTTCACAACTGCATTACATTGTTAACTCATATTCAATTTGTAATCCACTAACTCCCAGATCCTTTCCAGCAGTACCACCACTTAGTCAGTTTTTTCCCATTTTGTAATAAAACATTTAATTTTTCTTTTTAAGTGAAATACTTCTCATTTCTCTTCACTGATGTTCATCTTGTTGATTTTAGAAAATTCTCCAATTTGTTTGCAACCCCTCCAAGCCTGGTGTCACATTCCAATTTTATAAGCATACTCTTTGTCCCATTAGCCAACTCATCAATGAAAATACTGAATAGTATCGTAACTTCTCTGCAAACTTCGGTAGGTAGGTATTAAACATGAACACACAGCCTGGCATTACACTTACTATGACACTGTACTAAGCCCTCCGGGCAGAGATAACAGCTTGTTGGGGTGGGCAAATAGATTAGGAAGGGGAATGATGGTGGGTGGGAGATACCAGAAGTGTTTATTACATTGACAGGAGCTCCTCCCCTGTTCAGGGTGCACATCAACCCTTCCCCTGAAAGAAAGCCCCCCCACTGATATACTCACCTTCTCCTCCTTCCTGGTGGGGAGGGGAGACTCTATTCAGGGTACGGGAGGACGGACTCTACTCCTATCCCCTTTCCAGTAGGGAGGCTGCTAATTCCCTCCCCACCCGTCCTGCGGCTGTCCCGGAGCGAGGCGGGAACGGCCTTCTCTCCATCCACCAACCATGGGTGCCTCAACCTCCAGGAGCCCCGTCCCCTTCCCACCACAGCGCTGGGGACGCGTCCCCGCTCCAGTCCTGCTTGAGCGGCCGCCCCGCACTTACCCAGACACACGAAGAGCACAGACTTCGCTTCCCCAGCCGCCATCTTCTTTCCCGGGCAGCACCAAACAAGGGGGGGTCTTTCCTTCTCCGGACTGTCGTGCAAACCTCACCGCGCTTTGCGGCACCACTCGTTTAAGCCGTCCTTTGTTTATGCCTGATCGGAAGCTGGGTGGGGAATAAAAAGAATTTAAAAAAATGCTCTCAGAGTTTGGCAAAGGGGCCCCGACCAGCCACTCCAACCAATACACCCCTCATGGCGTTGGCGTTTATGTGTGTGTGTGTGTAAAAATCAGGCACTTGAATAGACACCCCCCCAGCTGCACCTGTCCCAGGTGAGCAGCTCTCGGGGTCCTTCCTTCACCTTGCACGCATGTACGCACTCAGTGATGAGAGGTCGAGTTTGGGCCTGGCCGCGCCCTCTCTCTTCTATTGTAAAGCCGCAGCCAGGAGCCTTTGGAGGGTGTTACAGGGAGTGAGTATTGACACTGCTGTGTTCTCAGACCCGGGGAAGGGGATAACCCCATTGTGGGGAAGGATAGTGGTTCCTTGGGTTCTGCCTTCCCTACTTTTGCTGGTTAGGTGGAGAATGAGGGCAAGACTACCCTAGGGTTGCCAGGCATCCGGTTTTTGACGGGGCTGTTAAAAGTCTGGTTGCTAGCCTGGGGCTAAGGCAGGCTCCCTACCTGCCGTAGTTCTGTGCTACTGCCAGAAGAGGCCACCAGGCCCCTAGGCACTGGGGTGGCCAGGGACTGGGAGGGTATGTTCTGCAGCTCCCATTGGCCGGGAACTGTGACCAATGGGAGCTGCAGGGGACAACGCCTGTGGACGGGGCAGGGTCGCCTGGCTGCACCTCCACATAGGAGCTAGAGGGGGGGACATGCTGCTACTTCTGGGAGCTGCTTAAGGTAAGTGCTGCCCGGATCCTGCACCCCTGACCCCCCTGTGACATCCCCCTCCTTCCCTCTGAACCTCTTGATCCCAGCCTGCAGCACCCTCCTGCACCCCAAACCCCTCATGCCCACTCCAGAGCCCACACCCCAGCTGCAGCCCTCACACTCCCCTGTGCCCCAACCCTCTGCCCAATCCTTGATCCCCCCCTCCGAACCCTTCAGTCCCAGCCCTGAGCGCCCTCTCTACCCAAACCCCTCACCCCCATCCCAGAGCCCTCACCCCCCATGCCCTCAACCCCTCCTGCACCCCAAATCCTTCATCCCTGGCCCCACATCAGAGCTTGCACCTCCAGCCAGAGCCCTCACCCCAACTCTCTGCCCAAGCCCAGTGTCCCCTACCACACCCTGAACCCCCCATTTCACCCTGAACCCCACCCTGTAACCTGCACTCCATGCCCAGAGCCTGTACCTCCTCCTACACCCCAATCCCCTGCCTTGGTCCAGAGTCCCCCTCTCATACTCCGAACACTTTGACTCCAACCCCCACAGCCCGGAGCCCCCTCCTGTACCCCAAACTCTTCATCCCTGGCCCCACCCCAGAGTCCGCACTCACAGTCGGAGCCCTGACCCCTTCCTGTACCCCAGCCCCCTGAGCCTGCTCAGTGAAAATGAGCAAGTGAGTGAGAGCAAGGGACCGGGGGGTGGGGGCTGGTGGTGCCTCGGAGGAGAGGCAGGGCAAGGGTGTTTGGTTTTGTGCAAGTAGCAAGTTGGCAACCCTATCAAACGCCAGTCTAATGTAAGTAACGCAGTGTTTGCACTAACACTGCGTTGACCTAATTACATTGACCTAAGCGCTACACCTCTCATGGAGATGGAGTTATTAAGTTGATGTAGTTGGTGACTTACATCAGCAGGAGCAACATTGTAACGTAGATGCTTACAGAGTTAGGTCGATGTAAGACAGCTTACATTGCTCTAGTGTCACCTTCGGTACTCCACATCAACGAGAAGCGCAAGGGGAATCGACGGGAGAGTATTTCCCATCGGCACGCCCCAGTGAAGACACTGCAGTAAGTAGATTAGGTATGTCGCCTTCACCTACGTTATTCTCGGAACTGAAGTTGTGTAACTTGGATCGATTTTTTTCCCCCTTCTCCCTCCGAAGTGTAAACCAGCCCTAAGTTAGCTGCTACTCTACTAATAACTGTGTGGCCCCAGTACATCTTGGCATGAGTGTGCCATAAAAACTCAGCTCTGGGATCTGCTGGAATGTAGATCTAGCTAGTTTTTGGTCCCCACCTTGCAAATTAGACATCTTAAATACAAAACAAATTTATCAGCTAGTGCTTCAGCAAAAACATACAAACTAAAAAGATGTTATTGCAGCTCAGTACAACAGTGAGTACTACAAAAGCCTCAGTCTGGTACTGGGATTCTAGGGGATCCTGGTGGTTTTCAAGCTTTCAGTTTTCATTGGAATGTAGAACATAGCAGATACTACTGCACTTTAAAAATCTGGCCCCAAAATACTGATCTGACATTTCAGTCCTTCCAAATTTTGGCCCCAAATTAGATATCCATATTATTGAAATGGAGAGTAAGCGTTGCTTCTACTATTTAACCAAAAAACATCTAGGCCTCAACACTTCCTGATTTAAAAAACCCTGCAAAAACTCTAATTTGGCAACCGTATTATGCTGGTCCAGATAATTTTGATTGGCACCTCTTTGTCCAAATGTTGTTGCCTAAATTTAGTCAAAGTTGATTTTAAAAAAAGATTTCTTAAATGCATTTTTTGTTATAAAAATAAACCTATTTAAAATGTGAAAACATGGCAACCTATATTAAGGACTAAATTTACTATAATCTATTAAGGTCATTTAAACTACATTTTAAAAAAGTATGCTTGCTGCTAAAGTGTTAAAGGTTACTGAACTGTTGGAAATCATTGGCTAAGCACCTGGAACCAGGTTTTGGTGAACAGCTATGCCAGTTTTTGACAGCAGTAGTCTCTTCTGCAGGTGCAGAGACAATATTTTCTTCTTTTCAGTTTATTCAGCTAGTGCATTTCAGTGATTAATTCAGTTAAAGTTGAAAAATGGACTGGGAGTTGAAAAAGAAGAAAAGCTTGTTTTCCTATTCCAATCTGTGAATAAAAATGAGGTGTGAGAGGATGAGATCTGCTAGATTTCAAATCTTGAAGGACATGCTGACCAGAAACAACCTTCATTGCACCATGGGCTTTTGTTTGAGCTTGTGACTTGTTTACATGTTAGACTCCTTGGTCCGTGCTGGAGATCAGACTAGATGATCACGAGGGTCCCTACTGACCTTAAAGTCTATGAGAAACAACCCATTCAATTAACCACAGATAGTACTTTATTTGTTTAAATCATTAATTAGTTTGATAAATTTAGGGTTTCCCCCCATTTATCATGCATATTTAAGGTAGTTTAATTAACAAAGAAAAAAACCATTTTACAATGCTGGTTTTGTGTATTTTTAATAGAATTTCAAATGCAGCTTGACACAAATGATAGGTAAAAATGAAATCATCAAGTAAATAAAAAACATGTCATTCACCGTTTTCTAACATAATAAATGTTAAGATATATAATTGCTTAAATAAGGGTGTATAGCTCTAGTGTATCCTCCTTGGTAGGTATAATTTGGAACTTCTTTTTGCAAACAATCAGAATCGACTTTCTTTAGAATAATAAATAGAAAGTATAAATGCAAAAGTATAAAATTGATTATTTAAATTAAGGCTTCCTGTCTGGTGATTTAAATTATGATTAAAATCAGTGATATAAATCAATCCATCCTGAATTTGGCATGCATTCTCCTATTCCATCAGAATAATCCAGATGTTCTCTAAATAGCAGCTGAATTTGTGATGGGATCAAAAGTTAGCTAGGTTTAGATGCCATGTCTAAGTTTTGAGGTGCTTTTCTGCTATTATGTGGTGTCTGGAATCCTTTGGTGCAATAGGAACAGCTAGACTTATTCTCTATTTAAGTGGTGGAATTTCAGGGATGAAGGCCTAGATCAGTGGGAGGCAACCTGAGGCCCATCGGGGTAATCTGTTGGCAGGCCACCAGACAGTTTGTTTACATTTGCATGGCCGCCTGCAGCTCCCAGTGGCCGTGGTTCGCTGTTCCCGGCGAATAGGAGCTGTGGGAAGCAGTGTGGGCTGCAGGGACATGCTGGCCGCCACTTCCTGCAGCTCCCATTGGCCGGGAACAGCGAAATGCAGCCACTAGGAGCTGCGAGCGGCCATGCAAATGTAAACAAACTGTCTGGCAGCCTGCCAGTGGATTACCCTGACAGTCCACAGGTTGCCCACCACTGGCCTAGAACCTGTAGTTTTTAGCTTTTACCAAGATTCTGCAATTGTCAAATGGTGATGATTAATATTGGGTGCTTAAAGAGGGCACTGGGGCACCTATGGGCCCGTTCCTGTGCCTCTGTGTAATTGGGGGGCCCATGATCATCTATTTTTTTTTTAAATAGATGATTATGAAGATGGATGAAAGTTTATTTTCAACACACACAGTTTTGCGCACACTGTCATCACAGTATGCATATGTGTAACACCGACAGACCCCAGTCATCAGTGGGCAGGATCGAACCTGGGATCTCTGAAACTAAATACGTGAGTCTCTACTGCATGAGCTAAAAGCCACATGCCTTTTAGCTAAGGCTGTAGCAGACTCATTAATCTCTAAGTGGTCCCAGTGCCACTAGAGGGGACAGAACACCATGTCCAGGAGGTGTGTGGGTTACATATGCACAATGGTTTCTCTGTGGTAAAAACTATGTTGCTTTTGTGCAACAGATATCACTGTATGAAACTACTCTGTTTATTCAGTGACGTGCTTCTGAGTTGCTCTTAATTGTAACATTTCTTTAAACTATGCTCTGTGGAGCCTCTCCTGGTTCCCCGCAGACTAAAACACTTGGAGAACCTGGTAGTGGGGAAACCGGGAGATGTGTGTGAGAATTTCTCTGACAAAGTTGTTTGCAAAATATCATCATTGGATAGCCACTGAATATGAGTGGTGGGTCACGATTATTTCAGCCATTTATTATATGATTCTTTTCTCTGTGATGATAGGTCGGGGTAAGATGAGGTCCATGTCTAAAGAGTAAAAATATAATTCATACCTCTGTAATACTCTGTGGCAAAATTCTCTGTTCTGCACCTTGTGTAATTGTTTATGCTAGTGGCAAGTAGATATAAAATACTACCAGATCAGAATGGTAGTGTTTTACACCCACTTTGAATTGATCATATGACTTCCTGGCTACACCGGAGAGAGAAAGCAGTACAGAGTCCAATTTGATCTGAGAAATAGGTTGGGTAAGCCATTTATGTTACAGCTACTTTTACAAAACAATCTCATTTATGTAAAAACATATTATCTTGCATTTTTGTTTATCCATTTTGTGAGTAGGGTTAGGGAAAGGGAAAATAATAGAAATCCTGGCTCTTGAGTTTAATAAAGTCTGAACAAATATAATTTAGCTTAGATTACTCTGGTCCTTTGTTTAAAATGCTCCTTATTCCTCACTGTTCTAGTTAAAGCAAGGGTGGGCAATTTTTTTGACCTGAAGACCCATCTGGGTATGGAAATTGCTTGGTGGGCCATGAATGCTCACAAATTGGGGGTTGGAGGGCAGGAGGACCCTGGCTGGGAGTGCAGGCTCTGGGGTGGGGCTGGGAATGGGTTGGCGGTGCAGGAGGGTGCTCCGGGTTGGGACCGAGGGGTTCAGAGGGCAGAAGGGGGATCAGGGCTGGGGCAGGAGGGTAGGGGCACGGGACGGGGTTAAGGGGGGCAGGCTCTGAGCAATCATAGAATCATAGAATATCAGGGTTGGAAGGGACCCCAGAAGGTCATCTAGTTCAACTCCCTGCTCAAAGCAGGACCAATGCTTACCTCAAGCAGCTCCCAGGAACAGTGGCATGTCCCACCTCCAGCTCCTACATGGAGGTGCGGCCAGGCAGCTCTGCGCGCTGCCCTGTCTGCAGGTGCTGCCCCTGCAGCTCCCATTGGCTGTGTTCCCGGCCAGTGGGAGCTGCGGGGGCAGCACTTGGGGTGGGGGCACCGTGCGGAACCCCCTGGCTGCCCCTACGCATAGGAGCTGGAGGGGGGACTTGCTGCTGCTTCCGGGAGCCATGCAGAGTGAGTGCCGGAGGGGGGCAAGCTCCAGACCTCGCTTCCTGGTGGGAACTCGAGGGCTGGATTAAAATGTCTGGAGGGCCGGATGTGGCCCCTGGGCCGTAGTTTTCCCACTTCTGAGTTAAAAATATTTTGAAATTAATTAATTTCAGAAATTAATGCAGTAACTTGTGAACTTTGACTCTGACACGCAGACATAGTTGACGACTGATGTCAGAAGGTGGATGTAGGGGTAAAATAGTGGTGATTTTGTTAGTGCAATTTATTAAATCTTTATTATTTGTTATTGCTAGGGTAGTGTCTGCTGGTAATGGCTGGAGTCTGTGTATTTTATGAGATTATTATTAACCATGTTTATTATGATAATACCTAAGGGGCAATCCAGAATGGGGCCTATTGTGCTAGGCACCATACAAACACGAGTAGTAGACAGTCCATGTCCCAGAGAGACTACAATCTAAATAGACAAGACAGACAGGGGAAAGAGGTATAAGACACAAGTAGACTGAACAATGTGATATTGTCAGATGTTACATTTCCTATTTTTTAGGGTGTGTTTACTTAGGAGGGGATCAGCTAAATAGAAAGAAAAAGGAAGGGGGTGAGGGGAACAGAGCAGGAGAGAAGGTAGAAGGGGCAGGTGCAGAGTGAGGCTGAGGTGAAGAGACTCAAGGGAGAGGAAGGGTTGGAGGAAAGAAGCAATCATCACAGGGCAATGAAAGTTAGAGAAGTTTCTACAGGTGTGATTGGAATATCCAAAGGTGAAAAAGGTCCCTGCTTTGGTTGCTTCTGCTCCTATCAGCTGGAGTCTTTGGCTGGCTGCTTTCTGCCCCCCGTCACCTCCCACCACCACCACTACTTCTCCTTTAGGGAGAACTGCAGAGGAGGCACCCCTGGGGTCCTAGTGCCCCAGAGTATGGGAGTAAAGTTGTCTGCCCCGAACAATTCTAGGGGAAGGGATGGTCCTGGATGGGCTCTATTTTAACCTCTTTCCCCTCATGCAAAAGTCCCTACTTTGGCTGCTTCTGTTTCTATCTGCTGGTATCTCTGACTGGCTCCTCTCTGCAGTTTTTTCTTTAAGGCCACATGAGTTTAAGGATACTCAAGCCTATATAGGTCAGGGATTGGCAACCTTTGGCACACAGCCCGTCAGGGAAAGCTGCTGGCGGGCCACATGCCAAAGGTTGTTGATCCCTGATATAAGTTCTTATACTGCATTCATCACTGTAGTATTTGAGCACCTTCCATTAGCACCTTCCATTAGCACCTTCCACATTCCACCCTCCCCCTGTGTGATTAATGAGGGAGTAGGGCTGACCTGGGAGAGAAGAGTTTAAAAGCCAGAGTATAAATGACCAAGGGCAGCTAGCAATTAGGACAGCAGAGGAGTTTGAGAGAGAATTTGTAAGAGGGAGACATAATATCGCCCCCCTCTATTCGACATTGGTGAGGCCTCATCTGGAGTACTGTGTCCAGTTTTGGGCCCCACACTACAAGAAGGATGTGGATAAATTGGAAAGAGTCCAGCGAAGGGCAACAAAAATGATTAGGGGTCTGGAACACATGACTTATGAGGAGAGGCTGAGGGAACTGGGATTGTTTAGTCTGCAGAAGAGAAGAATGAGGGGGGGATTTGATAGCTGCTTTCAACTACCTGAGAGGTGGTTCCAGAGAGGATGGTTCTAGACTATTCTCAGTGGTAGAAGAGGACAGGACAAGGAGTAATGGTCTCAAGTTGCAGTGGGGAAGGTTTAGGTTGGATATTAGGAAAAACTTTTTCACTAGGAGGGTGGTGAAACACTGGAATGCGTTACCTAGGGAGGTGGTAGAATCTCCTTCCTTAGAAGTTTTTAAGGTCAGGCTTGACAAAGCCCTGGCTGGGATGATTTAATTGGGGATTGGTCCTGCTTTGAGCAGGGGGTTGGACTAGATGACCTCCTGAGGTCCTTCCAACCCTGATATTCTATGATATAATAACTATGATTAGGAAAGACCACATGACCAGTGCCAATGCTACTCCTGTCTCCTCTGCCTACACCTATATCCAGACATGGAACCTGACCCTGGATGCCTTTACCAAGATCCTGTTGTGGATTTGCAGAGACTGTGGCCTGCCTTTCCCCTTCATTGAAAGCCAGGTTGGGGAGACCATCCAGTGTGAAGAGTGTCTGCTGGTAGAATCTCTCAGGAAGCAGGTGGGAGTGCTACAGAAGGAGGTGGCTAGGCTGAGGAGCATCCATGCACATGAGTTCATCAAGAGTGTTCATATAGAGATTGCCAAGGCTGAAGAAGCTATCCACCTAGAGAGGACTGCTGTCACAGCACAAAGGGAGGAACATACGGCTGTGTCACAGACTACACTGACTGCTAGTTATTTCTGGATGCAGGCTCCATCCCGGTCCCAACCCACCAACTATAGTGATAAAAAACCATTGTGCTGTCCTGGCAACCAGGGACAGGGCTCAAATTCAGCTGGAGCTGTTTGGAGTGGAGCCCAGTAAATTTTTCAAACATTGACTCCAGCCTGATGCTGTTGCAGTTTTCAGCTGGGAACCTGTAGCCCTCAGCGGTTCCAGTTTTGGGGATCTGCAGGGTCCTGCAGCTGAAGTCCAGAGTCCTGGCACACCCTGTGGGGCTGAAGCCCCGAGCCCCAGCGTGCCCCTTGGAGAATGCGGGGGGAAAAGGAGGTGTTCTGGGGTCTGGGAAATACTCTGTGAATTTAAGCCCTGACTGGGGATGATAACTTCATAACTCAAAAATTGTTGTAGTCCACAACGGGGAATTCTTTATTAGACCTTGTCCTAGGAGAAGAGGGACTGACCACGGAACTAAAAATTAGTGGTATCTTAGATACAAGTGATTATGACTTGATGTCATGTGTAAGCAGAATAAGGTGAAAATGCCATTTGTCCATTACTAAATGGAAATGGTAAAATTTTCGCTAAAAATGAAGAAAAGGCAGAACTGTTCAATACATAAATCTGTTCTCTATTTGGGGAAAAACAGATGATGTGTCATATGGTGGTAATGATACTCTTTCCGTTCCACTAGTATCTGTGGAGGATATTAAATAGAAGCTGCTAAAGTCAGACATTTGTAAATCAGCAGATCCAGTTAACTTACATCCAGGAGTTTTAAAAGAGCTGGCTGAGGAGCTTGCTGGACTGTTAATGCTGATTTTCAATAAATCTCAGAACACTGGGGAAGTTCCAGAAGATTGGCAGAAAGCTAATGATGTCTTTGCGTAGTACATCAGTTCGATGATGATGTTTTCATGCTTTCTCTTTTTGTGGATTCTAGAGTGACTCTAAAGTCCAAAGCTTGACACGCATGCTTGTGAGCAGATCGGACAGAGAAAGTCATTGGTGAGCATCTTGGTAGCTATAGCAGTGGTATGACGCTTTGCCCTTGCAGCGAACAGTAGATTATTTCTGTCTTCTTCAAAGGCTTGGAAAGCTTTGAGTATTGTGTCACCATGCTGATCTATTTGACACAGCCTTCTCGAGATCATTGGGTTTTATTGCACCGAGATGTATGCTGTTCTTGATGCTGTCCTTGTAGCACTTTCTGGAGCAGCCTTGATTCTGGTGTCCTTATGCCAATTCTCCATAGGAAATTTTTCTGGGTCGTCAATGTTCAGGCATCCTAATGATGTGTTGTCCAACCCAGCATAGCTGGGCTTTTATCAGCATGGCCTCGATGCTTGTGGCAATAGATTTTTGGAGAGTCTCCAGGTTGATAATTTTGTCTTGCCAGCGGATCCCCATAATGGAGTGCAGAGACCACATATGAAAGGCCTCTAGTTGTTTGATATGCCATTTGTATGGTGTCCAGGTCTCACAGCCGTAAAGCAGAGATGTAAGCACAAAACCACTATAAAGTTTTATTTTTGTTGAGAGGGTTATGTTGTGGGGTTTCAGGACTTTGTTACATAGCTTTCATAGATTCATAGATTCATAGATATTTAGGCCAGAAGGGACCATTATGATCATCTAGTCTGACCTCCTGCATAATGCAGGCCACAGAATTTCACCCACCACTCCTAAAAAAGACCTCACACCTATATCTGTGCTATTGAAGTCCTCAAATTATAGTTTGAAGACCTCAAGGAGCAGAGAATCCTCCAGCAAGTGACCCGTGCCCCATGCTACAGAGGAAGGCGAAAAACCTCCAGGGCCTTCCAATCTGCCCTGGAGGAAAATTCCTTCCCGACCCCAAATATGGCGATCAGCTAAACCCTGAGCATATGGGCAAGATTCATCAGCCAGATACTACAGAAAATTCTTTCCCGGGTAACTTGGATCTTACCCCATCTAAAAACCCATCACAGGCCATTGGGCCTATTTACCATGAATATTTAATTACCAAAACCATGTTATCCCATCATACCATCTTCTCCATAAACTTATCGAGTTTAATCTTAAAGCAAGATAGATCTTTTGCCCCCACTACTTCCCTCAGAAGGCTATTCCAAAACTTCACTCCTCTGATGGTTAGAAACCTTCGTCTAATTTCTAATCTAAATTTCCTAGTGGCCAGTTTATATCCATTTGTTCTTGTGTCCACATTGGTACTGAGTTTAAATAATTCCTCTCCCTCTCTGGTATTTATCCCCCTGATATATTTATAGAGAGCAATCATATCTCCCCTCAACCTTCTTTTAGTTAGGCTAAACAAGCCAAGCTCCCTGAGTCTCCTTTCATAAGACAAGTTTTCCATTCCTCGGATCATCCTAGTAGCCCTTCTCTGTACCTGTTCCAGTTTGAATTCATCCTTCTTAAACATGGGAGACCAGAACTGCACACAGTATTCCAGGTGAGGTCTCACCAGTGCCTTATATAACGGTACTAAAACCTCCTTATCCCTACTGGAAATACCTCTCCTGATGCATCCCAAGACGACATTAGCTTTTTTCACAGCCATATCACATTGGCAGCTCATAGTCATCCTATGATCAACCAATACTCCAAGGTCCTTTTCCTCCTCCGTTACTTCTAGTTGATGCGTCCCTAGCTTATAACTAAAATTCTTGTTATTAATCCCTAAATGCATGACCTTACACTTCTCACTATTAAATTTCATCCTATTCCTATTACTCCAGTTTACAAGGTCATCCAGATCCTCCTGTAGGGTATCCCTGTCCTTCTCTAAATTAGCAATACCTCCCAGCTTTGTATCATCTGCAAACTTTATTAGCACACTCCCACTTTTTGTGCCCAGGTCAGTAATAAAAAGATTAAATAAGATTGGTCCCAAAACTGATCCTTGAGGAACTCCACTGGTAACCTCCCTCCAACTTGACAGTTCACCTTTCAGTAGGACCCGTTGTAGTCTCCCCTTTAACCAATTCCCTATCCACCTTTCAATTTTCCTATTGATGCCCATCTTATCCAATTTAACTAATAATTCCCCATGTGGCACAGTATCAAACGCCTTACTAAAATCTAAGTAAATTAGATCCACTGCGTTTCCTTTATCTAAAAAATCTGTTACTCTCTCAAAGAAGGAGATCAGGTTGGTTTGGCACGAAACTTTCCTAGTGACTGAGAAGCTTCCTGTATCCTGTTCGTGATCTTTTTGTCAAGAGATCCATCATTGGAGATGTTACTGCCGAGATAGGTAAAATTGTCAACTTGCTTTAGTTGATTTCCATTAATGGATATGCTACGTGATATGGCATGGAGTGGTGAACATGATTGATGTGTTTTCTCCAGGCTGATTATGAGGCCAAACAATTTGGATGCTTTGACAAAGCCATCTATGATGCACTGGAGATCTTCCTCTGTGTGCTGGGAGGGCACAATCATCCACAAAGAGTGCTTCTGTTAGTAGTAGTTTGTTTTCTTTAAGCCTTATAATATTGAAGAATGAGCCGGCATGTCTGTATCTGATGTATATGCCTCTTTTGAGCCCATCTGTAGCATGGTTGAGAATTTGGGTGAAGAAGAGGTTGAACAATTCAGGGGCAAGGACACAGCCTTATTTGACTCCATTTGAAATGGGAAAGGAGTCAGTGAGATCACCATTAAAAAGTGCCTGACCTTGCATCCCCAATGGAATAAACGAATTATATTTACCAGTTTTGGTGGGCAACCAAATTTGCTGAGGATCATCCATAAGCCTTCTCTATTGACTGTATCAAATTATTTTGTCAGATCAGAGAAGATGCTGAACAGATCCATATTATGTTCGAAACATTTTTCTTGCATTTGCCTGATACTGAAAATCATGTCTGTGGTGCTACGATCAGGTTTGAATCCTCACTGAGCCTCATGAAGATTGGCTTCTGAGACAGATGAAATCAGTTGGCTCAGAAGGATATGAGCAAAGATTTTTTTTTTTTTCCCCAGCAACAGATAGGAGAGAGATCCCACAGATCCGTTTTGCTGCCTAATGTGTGCTAATTTTTATAAAAGGTAAATGGGATGATCTGAGTAATTATAAGCCTGTTAGCCTGTCATCTATCCTGGGCAAGATAATGGAGTGACTGTTGTGGGACTCAATAAACAAAGAATTAAAGGAAAGTTACTAATGCAAATCAACAAGGGTTTATGGAATAGATCCTGTCAAGTTAACTTGACATCTTTGTTTTTGTGGGGGTTTTTTAATGAGATTACAAGTTTGGGTGATAAAGGCAATAGTGTTGGTATGGTATACTTAGACTTTTATAAGGCATTTGAC
The DNA here is from genome assembly GCF_965140285.1 of Lepidochelys kempii. NCBI lineage: Eukaryota > Metazoa > Chordata > Testudines > Cheloniidae > Lepidochelys > Lepidochelys kempii. The sequence goes on from NC_136382.1 coordinate 39,939,735, forward strand.
TTGGTACTGCACCACATTTTGATTTAGAAAACTAGAACAATATAAGATTATCATGGCACACATTATATGGATTAAAAACTGGCTAACTGATCTCAAAATGTAACTGTAACAGGGAATCATCATCAAGCAGGTGTGTTTCCAGTGGGGTCCGGAAGGGATCGGTTCTTGGCCCTACTCTCTTTAACATTTTTATCAATGACCTGGAATAAAATATAAAAATATCACTAGTAAAATTTGCAGATGACGCAAAGAATGGGGACGTGGTAAATAATGAAGAGGACAGGTCACTGATTCAGAGCAATCTGGATCGCTTGGTAAGATGGGCACAAGGAAACTGTGTGTTTAATACAGCTAAAAGAATACATCTAGAAACAAAGAATGTGGACCATACTTACAGGATGGGGGACTCTGCATTGACTCTGAAAAAAGATTTGGGGTTGTGGTGGATAATCAGCTGAACATGAGCTCCCAGCCTGATGCTGTGGCCAAAAGGCTAAGGTGATCTTGGGATGCGTAAACAGGGGAATCTCAAGTAGAAGTATTTGGCACTGGTGCAACTGTTGCTGGAGTGCTGTGTCCAGTTGTGTTGTCCGCAGTTCAAGAAGGATGTTGACAAGTGAGTTCAGACAAAACCCATGAGAATGATTGAATGATTAGAAAATATGCCTTATAGAGATACACTGAAAGAGCTTAGTTTATTTAGCTTAACAAAGAGAAGGCTAAGGAGTGACTTGATTACAGTCTATAAGTGTCTAGATGGGGAACAAATATTTAATAATGGGTTCTTCCATCTAGCAGAGAAAGTGTTATAACATGATCCAGTGGCTAGAAGTTGAAGCTAGACACATTCATACTAGAAACAGGGCATACATTTTAATGATGAGTAAACTGTTGGAACAGTTTACCAAGGGTCATAGTGGATTCTTCATCACCGACTATTTTAAATCAAGATTGACTCTTTTTCTGAAAGATATGCTTTAGGAATTATTCTGAGAAAGTTCTGTGGCATGTATTGTAATGGAGGTCAGACTGGATCAAAATGGTCCCCAGGCCTTGGAATCTATGAATTCCTGTAGTATAGACAGTCTTTCTTCTAAACTTTTAGCAGCAAACAATGCATTGCTTGAATGTTTTTTTAATTTAATTTTTAATCATTTAAAAGATTATAGTAAGCTTAGATCTTAATATAGATTGTCATAAATTTAACATGAATTTTAAATAGTTTAACGTCCTTAATTTATATTAAAAAAATTCAATTTCAACAAACATTTTGCTTTTAAAAGAGTTTTTTCTAGCCTGATTTCAGTTGTGGTTCTGTTCTGGAAATTTCACTTTTAAAAATGGCATGGTCATGCTTGGTGTATGTGTTGTAATGATTTTCGTATGAAACATGCTTCGTTTACAAATAAATATGTTTTTTGTAACTGCCAGAGCTGCAAAGTCAACATGGGATCTTAGAGGGAAGTTGGGCTTTATCCTTCTTTAGCCTCATCACCAGTAACAGGGCTCTGCAGGCCAAATGAGGCCTTTAGTTGCACCTGCTCAACTCCATTGCCTTCAGCGGGGCTGCACAGATGCTTCTGCATTCTTCTTAGCACAAACTGCCTGACTCACTAGTTCCTCAGAAACTTAAACACTGTTTTCCTCATGTATTCCAGTTAATTAAAAGTGAGGAAGCATCACATAGCTGACTAGATTATACCTGAAACTTCTTCTCTGTGTGCTGTAAACATAGATTATTTTTCTTTTTCTAAAAAAAACAAGTGCCCCGTACAGCTGCGGCTGTATCCTTTTACTCTGTTCTGTTATCAGCCCTCATTTAGAGAAATTATCTTTCTAGCAGAATGAGAGGGAATTCAGTCTGTTTATTTAGGGGCTTGTTTCAAGCTGTTCTGAATACAGAAGCCACTAGGAGCTGAGATCTCCAAATGGTTTTCATAATACTTTTTTCCTCTGGACTATAATTGTCAAGAGTCAATCAGATTTGCCTGAAAGTTTTCTCAAGGCTAATAGTATGTGGGACGGAACATATATATGAAAACTAGTTACTAAGTGATGCATTATCTGGATGAGCTAATTTTCTGCCTTAAGTGAGCAAAGTAATGTAATATAAAAATCTGTATGAAAAGGATGCTAGATTATAAAAGGGTTTAATCTTCTTAAAGAAATACAAGTTTTGTGTCCAAAGTATACTTTTTAAAGAGCAACTACATAATTAGTGGCAAAAACTATAGAATTATGTAGCTGCTCACGTGAAAAGGAGAAACTAGGGAAAATACAAGAGGCCAACAAAACAATGTAAAATTGGAAGATAAAATACGAGACTGAGGAAACTGAATTTGTATACCGTAGTCTGGAAAACAGAAGTCTTGTGAGGGAAGGGATATTATAAGAAACTAGAAAAGAACTATGAGGTAATAGTATAAAAGAAAACAATACTCACAGATGGAGAAGTTGGTAAGGGCAAGAAGCAATATACCCTAATAAAAAAAAATGTAAACACTGTGAAAAAGTTCTTAATAGGCAATGAAATAAACTACCAAGGAGAAGGTACTCTGCAATCACCATAAATATTTTAAAATGGATTAATAGGAGGGAAATTAGGAGTAGTGCTGAAAAGGGTAGATGGTAATTTGAGGCATTCAGTGTAACCTTTTCTGGCTCTACTGACTATGGTTCTATGAAGTGTATAGTTTGATTCATGGTAAGAGCACTAGAACTTCTTAGTTTTGCTTTGCTCACCTAGGCCTAGAGCTGTGTGGAGGTTGCAAATTCGATATCTCAAAGATTTGAAATTTGGCTTCGTCCCAAATCAGAATAAACTCAAATTTTGAAGTTCTCCACAAAAGAAAATTCCCTTCACCCCATAGCTTTTGATTGATTGAAATGTTTCATTTTTGTTTCAACTTTAGTTTGTTGTAATATGTAACATAATACAAAATAAAAAAGTAAAAAATATTGAATTGTTTCAGTCTGAAAATGTTGAAACAGGATGTTTTGACATTGTCAGAATATTTTTTTTCTGGTTTTTCCTCTAACAAAATTTCAGTAAAATAAACATGATTTTGCAAACCATTTCAATTTTGACAGAACTGTATTTGTTCACAGAAAATGTTTGTCAACATTTTTCCGACCACTTCTACCAAGCTCTAATTCAGCACAGTGTACTTAAATATGTGCATTTCTTAAAGCATCTGAATAGCCCTATTGAAGTCAACTACGAATGTACCCAAGGTTATTCATATACTGAAGTACCATGCTGTGTCAGGATCCTAGATTACATATGACAGCAATTTTACTAAAAGTAGAACTCTAGATGGTAAATGCTTATTTTTTTTAAAAAAAAAATAGTCGATGTGGATTTGCATGACCGTTGTTAATCGCTTGTAGTGCTACTTCCACCATTTGAACTGAAGACTCGGTAAGGAGACTTAGATAGACGTTCATTCTTCAGATCATAGAATCATAGAATCATAGAATATCAGGGTTGGAAGGGACCCCAGAAGGTCATCTAGTCCAACCCCCTGCTCAAAGCAGGACCAATTCCCAGTTAAATCATCCCAGCCAGGGCTTTGTCAAGCCTGACCTTAAAAACCTCTAAGGAAGGAGATTCTACCACCTCCCTAGGTAACGCATTCCAGTGTTTCACCACCCTCTTAGTGAAAAAGTTTTTCCTAATATCCAATCTAAACCTCCCCCAAGATCAAGATCAAGATTAAAGAGGATAGTTCTGACTAAATCAGTTTAAAACCTTATTTAATATGCCAAATTACACACTGGGAGATGATCGGGCCATCAGATTTCTCTGTGTGAGGAAAAGATATATGAATATTCATTTGTTAGCAATAGCTATACTGTAAGTTTTAAGAGCCTTTGAACAATGCAAGGAGATAAAATAGCAGAAGGGCCATTTAAAAGGAAGCAGAAGAGGCAGAGCAGTTAGTTGCTGCCTGGAGCTCAAAGAGGGAGGACCAGGTGACTGACTGGCTGGAAGAGCAGCAAAAGCAGGGACAGCTCATTGCAGGCAGACTGAGCCTAGGGGACTGAGCCCAGAACCTAGCCAGACCAGATGAGGGTACTGTGATTTGGCCCTGCTGGTCTGGTTGAAGACTGAGTCCAGGCGAGGACTGCCGAAAGGACACCAACCGACGCTACTGACACGGGCCCCTGTTGGTCTGTCAAAGAAGGCAAGGCCATAGGAGAGAACTAGAGACTATACCGCGGAAGGGGAGTCAGTGAGTGTGACTTGGCTGGAGGGCTGAGTTGATGAAGATCTGCCTAACAACCATCGGCCAGAGGGGCGTGCTCAAGACGTGGGTGTCACCCCATTGTAAGAACTGAAAGAAAAGCAGGCTCATACCCAATCAGGGAGGGGTTGCCTGCAAGAGGTGGGTGCTGCCCCGCTCAAAAATGAGTGATTGCAGGCATATATCTGCCAGAGAGGAGCTGTCCATGAGAGGTGGGTGCAGACGCCATTACAAACATAAATTGTAAAATGAAGATTAGAGTGGGGAAACATAAATGGCTGGAATCCTATAGTCAGTGAATCATTTTAAAGATCATTGTTATAACCTGGCCTTAATTGTCTCTTCTGGACGGACTCCAGGGTGTTGTATACGCACTACCATAATACAATTAATAATAATGTTTCATTCAAAACTGGGACAGGTTCATGTGATTCACAATTCTACTGATCAGGTGTATTTGCTTGGGAAAACAGTGGCGAACCACACTTGTCTCGATTTTGAAAATTAAGACACTTTAGAGTGTGTTTGAATGAAGTTCCTTTGGTGCCATTTATTCAACAAATTACTATTAAGTAGAATTAATTTTAAAAAATTACAGGTATGATGCTAGGTATGATACCTCCTGTTGTTAAATCTACTACCAAAGCAAAACAGTTACCTGCTATACAGGGAATCCTCAGACTTACAACATAGCGCATAGGGCTGGTCACCTCCTCCCCATGCTGTGCTGCCCAGTGCCATAGTCTGGGAAACATCACCTGCACCGGATTTATGCTTTTCTGCCATTTAAAAAAAAAATTAGAACCACAAAGAATAGCAACTGGGTGTCTTAAGTTAGGCTGGACAGCAAGGCAGACTGCTCAGAATGCCAGCAAGGCAGGCTGGGCAAACAGGCAGCAAGGCAGGTGGCTGCTCAGAATGTCAGCAACATACTATGCAGAATTGGGCTTGCTTTTTACAGAGTTGCTTGTAAATAACTTTGGTCACATTATAATGAATGGAACTGGAAGAGGGTCCCTTGCAGTCCCTTGTCTGATTGGCTTCCACAGCCAGGGTAGCTTGTTGCTGGGTAGCCTTGCCGCTTGTTTTTGATTGGCTGAGCCCAGGGCCGGGAGCCAGTCAGAAAGCTTGAACAGTGATTGGCTGAGGCTTAGAATGTGATGTGTGCTGTTCTCCCTGCTGGCTTTTGTCATAAGGGCGAAACAAGCGTCGTGGGGCAAACGAGCAATCAATTGAAAAGCATTGTAAGTGGCGTCCGGCATAAGTCGGGCGTCATAAGTCTGAGAACTCCTTGTATTGTGCATACATTTACGACATCTCCAGAACTCCACTGAGGAGAAAATGTAGAACAATAAGTTGTCAGTGACGGTAACTCTGATGATCCTGGGGCGCAATCAAGACCAGTAAGGGGTTGTCACCATTTACCCTGGAATCCTGGTTGCCTCACAATGCTTTGCTACTGGAGCTCCCAGCCTGGGCCACTCACAACGGGCTTACAAGCTTGTAGGTCACACCCTGCGTGTCTGTGTGCTTAGACCAGAGGTTTTCAAACTGGGGTGCGCCCTCCCGGAGTGCATGGAGGAACATTTGGGCGGGGGGGGGGGGCGGAGGCGAGTGGCAACACCAGGTGGCTAATGTCAAGCCCGCATGGCGGGGTCCAGGGCAGCCCCCATGGGAGGCAGGGAGTGAGCACTCTGTTACACCCTGACACCCCAATATTTGTCACTGTCATGTAATTAGCATATGTCTTGTACAAAGTATGCCTTGTGAGGTGTCAGTCTAACAGTCTTGATCTGCTAGAAAGTAATATCTCGTTGGATTGTATGTGCTATCGTCATGTGCAAACTTATGAAATTTGGCTATGTTTGTGTTGCTGAAACATGTCCGGAGGTTGAAAACACCCACAAGCAGCCTTTCAGGTCTGACAGTAAAAAGGCCAAACAATGTTAATGGCTTATTGAGGAAATGCACGCAAGCACAAGGATTACCCCAGCTATTGTGTTACATAGAAACAGTAATCTCAGAGATAGCACTACACAGTGGGAACTGTTTGACCCAGGTCACAGCAAAAAGAGTTTTCTAGCAAGTGGGGAGAAGATATAAAAGGGGGAAAATAACATTATGGGAGGACCTTGCTCTCCCTGCAACAACGCACCTGGAAACACCAGAGGAACAAAGACTGAACTGTGGGAAGTGATGGTCTTAGACTGGAAGGATTTTTAGCCTGTGTACGAAAACCTGAGAAAGCCAAGGCAACTTGTGCCTTAAGAATCTCCCAGCCTGTATATAACTCAGAGTGAGAATTTGTTAATTTATATTTTACCTATCTAGTATGTGAAGCTCAGTTTGTGTTTTTTGCTTATTTACTAAGGTAATCTGCTTTGATCTGTTTGCTATCCCCTATAATCACTTAAATTTTACCTTTTGTAGTTAATAAACTTATTTCTTGTTTATAACAACCCAGTTTGTGGTTTGTGCAGTTCATATCTGGGGGGGTGGCAAGAAGCTGTGCACATCTCTCTCCACATTGAGGGGTAGGGTGAATTTTTATGAGCTTGTGCTGTGCAGATTTTTCTATACAATGCAAGACTATATTATTTTGAGTTTATCTCCCAAAAGGGGTGTGCACGTGAGTGCTGGGTGAGTCCCCTCACACAGAGCTGACTTCAGTTTCTATCTGTAGCTGGGTGTGGCCCTACCTGTGTGTGTGTGTGTGTGCGCGCGCGCACAGGCTGGAGAGCCTAATTCAGCAAAACAGGGAGAGGGAATCCAGGCTGGTGGAGCAGGAGAGGCTCCATGAAACCTCAGTACCTCAGGTGGCATCCCAGACAGAGGGGTCCAAGCCGTCACAGTGGCGTAGTCGAGCAGGGTAATGTGCACAGCTTATTGCTCTGAAACACTAGTGGTGATTTAAATGTGTTGGCTAGAGAACAGACAAAGTGGTTACTGGTTTGTTGTTTTTCTGTTTGCTTATTTTGGGCAAGAGAAATAGGAACAGGAAAAGCAGGAAAATGAGTGAAAGTGTGTAATTCTACAGAGTACCTGACATATAACTGCCCCAAATTGAAGGAAAATAAGCGCCCACCCTGCCTCCTGTTGGCTCGGTTGTCCTCAGCCCCAAAGTCTCGGAGAGTACCCCCACAACTTATCACACCTGCATGGTGGACACCAGCCCTGGTGAACCAGACAAGGAACACATTAATGTTGTCAAGATTGATGTCACAGAGTGCTTGGGTTGGAGGGATACTAGGGCCCAGTTCTCTCTGGTTTGTCTCAGTGTGGTCCCAGAGGCTAGTATTTTACCAGGGCAAATGGCCAGCATTAACAGGGTGGGGCCAGAAAGGTTCTGCGTACCAAAGATTTGTGTGGAGTGGGAAGGTTTGGAAGGTGATTTACTTGTGGGGATGCTAGATGGCATCCCGGTAGACATGTGGGTAGGGAATGATTTTTTCCACAAGGCCAGGGCTGTTCGTGTGGTAACTTGCAGCATGAAGGAGTATTGTGTAGGGTCCTTGAAGGGGGGAGCAGAATGTATTACCTGTCAGAGAGAAGGCTGTTCCAGCTGGTGGCTGCAAGCCTGTCACAGCTAAACCAGGGATAGATCCTGCTCTAGGAAGCACGGAGGTGTGTCTTGGAGAGGAGCCCGGAGAATGGTGTTGGAATCTTAGAATCCACAGAGGAGGTGGGTGAGGGTTCCACTGGCACTGCAGGATGGCAATGTGCTTCTAGGTGTGGGAGAGGCGGAGTCAGGCCTCTGGCCAACTGAAAGCAACAGGTCCCCAGGCCAGGTGGCAGGAAAGATGTCAGTGTCTGAGGACGTTATTCCAAGTGTTAACTGTTGGGAATGTGCAGCTAAGCAAAAGGCAGACCCCTCCCTACGCAGCATAAGGAAGTGTGTCCTAGAAGGAACTCTAGGAAGGGAGCAGGGAGGGGGAGAAACTGTATAGAGAGGCTCCTGTGGGAAGGAACAGAGGCCCCAGGCAACCCTTTAAGCAGTTGATTGTACCCAGCCAGCACACAGGGGCAGGGGAGGGAATTAATGCTGGTAGCACATGATGGTCCTTTTGCTGGTCACTTCGGGGTACAGAGGGCTTATGACAGGCTAAGGAGGAATTTCTACTGACCAGGATGATGTGAGATTATTTCAGGTCTTGGGTGGTGTGTTAGGGGATGAAAAAACCTGTAGGACCCCAGAAAGCTCCCATGCGTCCCTTACCTGTCATACAGGAGGCATTCCTGAAGGTGGCAATGTACATGGTGGGTCCTAAGCCATGTGTTACCAAATATGCCAGTTACTTTGGGGTATGCTCATTTATTAGGGTTACTCTTCAGGCGGGGGTGAGGGAGGGTTCTGTAATTCTATTAATGTACTGTTTATGTCACTTGTGTTTTCATATGGAGCTCTACTCGTTCCTTCTGCAAGTCCCTGCAGGATAGCTCCATTGGGAGGGACCTAGGTTCCCCAGAGCTGGGGTCCTCCAGCCCTAGAACTAGATGAACTCACACACTCTCACTCTCGCTCTCTCTCAACAGAGCACGTCGGAGCGGACTGGGTCAATCAGCACTCTCAAGCTGATACCCTCATATGTCCCTGTACTCAACGGGCTGGGTGTGGTGTTTAGATGTTGCTTGTAATTCTTAGAATTGGGAGCACTGGCTGTTAGGAGTCTGAAAGGACAGGAAACAGGAAGGAGGGGGGAGGAGTTGAGAGGCTGGGAGAAAGTTTACAGAGGGTGCAGGAGCAGCTTGGTAAAGCTTGTTAGTACCTTGCCTGGTTGATACAACATTTTGGCGACGAGGATGGATCTTCTGCCTCTGAACCCACCTGCGCCCTTTCTGCAAAGCCCTGGTGAGCCTCCAATTGCTTTTACTACCTGGATCCATATGTTTGATTGCAAGCAGAGAAGTCTCAGTGCTACAGAGATTTTTGAAGTAAGAAAGTGTGCTCTGCTAATCCACTGCCTTGGAGCAGAAAGGCAGCGTATATTTTACACTTTTCCCCTTGCAGATGATAAATATGAGACTGTACTCACTGCATTAAAGAATTTTTTTGTGCCAAAAGTGAATGTAGCAGCTAATCGCTACAGATTTCGCCACTGTGAGCAGAAACCAGGGAAACTACAATGCAGTATATTGCTTCCCAGAGGAGTCTGATTGTAATTTGTGACTTTGGGAATATGACAGATGAGATGATTAGAGACCAGCTCATTGAGAAAACAACCATGCTTTGTGTAAGAGAACACTTACTTCTAGAACCACAACTTACACTAGAAAAAGCAATAACCATTGCTACTCAGATTGAGTCAGCTACAGCTGAAGCCAAAATAATGAGCATGGATACAGGAGGCACAGTCCAGGCTGTGACTCCTTTGCAGAAAAGTTCACTACCACTGCAGACACACAATTGCAAGAGGAAAACTAATGAAAAACCACCGAATCAGAAAATTCAAAATACAGTAAAAGCATGTTTTCACTGTGGATCCCCACAACACCTTGCAAGCTACACAGGATATCCAGCAAAAGTAGCTCAGTGCAATCATTGCAAAAAGATTGGCTATTTTGCTAAAGTATGTCGCAGCAGCCAGTCCAATCAACAGGTGCATGCAGTTACAATGCCAGATGTTACTGTGCTGAGTGTGGACAAAATCACTACTGCACATATTCCGGAACAGATAAAGTGCACGGTAAATGTTTCCGCCATACCCTTAGGCAAACCACACTCTATTCAGCTAATGTTGGACACTGGCTGAGCAGTATCTACACTACCTGATTCAATCTATCTGCATTACTTTAAAGATGTGCATCTTACTGAACTCAAACTTCACTTGGTGTGCTATTTGAAAAACCATATTCCAGTACATGGCTGCCTGCCAGCAATAGTTGCTTTTGGTGATTGCTGTGTAACTGCATAGTTCTACATTGTCCACAAAGGCACTCCTATCCTTAGCAGAGATTTATTGGCTGCTCTAAATCTCAGCGTAGTTAATGGATGAATTGATCTTCTTCAGCAAAGCTCTCTTGCAGTACACACACCAGTTTCAGCTGGGACCCAACACCAGGTTGAGGAGAAACTCGGCTGTGCTTATGGCTTTCTGCATAAAGTTAAAATGCGGAATAATGTGATGCCTGTACGACAGAAATTACGGCGCTTACCATTTTCAGTCAGGGAAGCTGTTTCAGAGGAACTTAGAAAACTTGTTCAAGAGGACGATATTGAAGAGATTAACTCCTTGGAATGGGTTTCACCTGTAGTAGTGACGCAAAAGAAGGGTGGAGGCATTCGCCTTTGTGTGGACTTAAGGGAGCCAAATAAAGCTATTGTGATTGACCGCCTCCTCTTCCTCACATAGAAGTATTTGCAGAACTCTGTGGAGCAAAGATGTTTTCTACTCTTGATTTGCAGAGCACATACCACCAGGTTATGTTACATGAAGATAGCAGAGACCTCACAGCATTTATTACACATGAGGGCCTGTTCTGTTTTAAATGTGTTCCATACGGTCTCGCATCAGCCTCAAGTGCCTTCCAAAAAAGGATGTAATTGATTTTTGAAGAATCAACATGGAGTTCAGTGCTATTTGGATGATATTATCGTGTTTGGAAATACTTCGGAGGAGCATGATAGTAACCTGCATTCTGTACTAAACTGCATCAGCAAAGCAGGCCTCAAGCCCAAAGGTCCAAATGCAAATTTAGACAAACTAAACTCTCCTTTCTGGGGCATACAATTTCACAGGCTGGACTAAAACCTGATCCAGCTCATATCCTGGCAATTTCAAATGCTGCTCCTCCAACAGATTTGCAAACCTTACGTTCCTTCTTGGGTCTTACCTCCTGGTATGCAAAATTCATTCCCAATTATGCTTCTGTCATTATGAGAATTACTACGGGGAAGTTCAACCTTAATGTGGACAATGGATGAACAAGCTAGTTTTGAAACGGTAAAAGACTTGATTGTACATAGTCCAGTACTTGCACTATTCGGTCCTGCATTGCCCACAGTTGTAACTACTGATGCTTCTGATTATGAACTTGGGGCTGTCCTCACACAACTTCATGAGGACAACACAGAGAGGACTGTTGCATTTGCTTCAAGGACACTAAGTAATGTTGAGAGAAAATATTCTAAAGTCAAAAACGAAGCGCTTGTGTCTGGTCTATTGAAAAATGGCTGGTTGATACAACACTGGGTTAAGCAGCACCTTTAAGCTGTCACCCTTATGTGCCCCTGGTCTCAATCTGCTGAGATGAACAGCACTTTCATCTGCCCCCCCCCCCAACCCCCACCCCTTATATGCCACAGGTTTAAAACGTCCCTATCCCACTTTCACGATAAAATTGTACTGGTAGTAACCCACTTGATGAGCAAACCCCACAGTATTTTTGGGCACTACAGGGATCCTCAGCTTAGGTAAAAAGTGTTGCTGCAGAATAAATGGAAGAAGCTAAAAACACAAGAGTAAAGTTCAGAGAGAGAAGCAACCAGCTTAACCAGAATATTTATTTATTGAATAATAGTGATAACTACGCAAGGAGGGCTAAACCAACATGACATACATTAGTAAAGGTTAATACCTAAGGTAGAAAGGAAAACACAGAGAGAGAGAGAGAGCGGGATCTCACCCACTCCACGAGGCTTGAACTTGTTGGGGTTCGCAGGTAATGGTGGTAGCTCAGGGTCTTGAGTGCTGGAGACAAGCAGAGCCCCCAGCACAATCAGTCAGGAGAAGATGAAGTCCCAGTGGAATTGATGCATAGTTTGGATCTAAGCATCCGAACACTCACTTGGGCATAGGTAGGGGTTTTTGTAGAGAAAATACAATGGTTCAAGGGAGAACACTACATTTGTTTATAGGTAAACTGATAATTTAAGGGTTTTCTTTAGGCTAGACAATAGGAGCTGATCACTTTTGGCTATGGGTGGTGTTTTCTTTCCAGGGAGCTCAAAATGCAGGTATTTTCCACTGAATGCATCCGATGAAGTGAGCTGTAACTCACGAAAGCTTATGCTCAAATTTATTAGTCTCTAAGGTGCCACAAGTACTCCTTTTCTTTTTGAGAATACAGACTAACACGGCTGCTACTCTGAAGCAATGCATCTAGGCTGCTTCAGTATTTTGGATATCAGTCAAGGATTTATTGGTCTGATAATTGCTGAGCTGGGTGTGTGCAGACGTAGGTTCATTAACATCTGGAGCAGAGATTCCCAGGATGCAGTACGTCCCTGCTTTTGTGATCCCAGAGTTCATTGCGGTTCTCTGTGCTTCATTCTTTATGCAAATTGAGATGTCTTAATCTTGTCACCCTTGTCAGGAGTGGTCTAGGTGTGTCTCCCAACGCCCTTCACTGCTCTCTGCAAGTTTTTTTTCTCTGATGGGTTTTGGTTTAAACAGAGCTGGTATGGGGGGTGTCTTTCATGAGTCAGACAGGCTGGATACTGCACCCTGGTTCCCCAAGAACACAGAGCTGACTGTTATCACATGCCCCACTCGGAGAGGGAACAAGTATATCTTGGGGTGGTGGATTTTACCACTAGATACCCTGAGGCAGCTGCTCTTTCTAATATAGAAGCTGAGACAGTAGCAAGAGCCCTACTCACTATATTTAGCAAAGTGGGCTTCCCTAAGGAGATTTTGTCTGATTGGGGGGCAAGCTTTTGTCGCAGTTATTCAACGAGTGTGAAACAACTTAAGACTGCCCCCTATCATCCCCAGGCCAGTGAGTTGGTGGAAAGGTTCAATGGGATCCTAAAATCCATGCTAGGAATGTATGCCAAGAAAAGGGACAAGTTGTTGCCGTCCTGCTGTATGCTTACAGGGAGATACCCCAAGAGTCCACAGGATTGTCTCCATTTGACCTATATGGGAGAAAAGGGAGGGGACCCCTTGATCTCATTAAAGACATATGGGACGGGTACGGCAAGGTGTTTTCCGACAAGCCAGGGAGAATGCACTTGCTGTCCCATAAAATCCTCAACAAAGGGATACAACCCCTCCCTTCCAGACCTTACAGGGCCACTGGCAAGGTGAAAGAGCAAATTCATGCAGAGATACAGAACATGTTGGACCTGGGAGTAATTAAGGAATCTGACAGTTTGTGAGCATCCCCTCTGGTCTTGGTTCCCAAAAGAGATGGCACTGTAAGATTTTGCGTGGACTATAGAAAACTTAATGCTGTTACTGTAACAGACGTGTACCCCATGCCAATAATTGATATGCTGGATGTGCTGAGCCAAACCAAATACCTCAATACTTTTGATTTAACTAGAGGTTACTGTCAGAGCCCTCTGGAGGAGGAGGCACAGCAAAAGTCTGCTTTTATCACTGATATAGGGCTCTATGAATTCAGCGTTAACCTTTGATTTGGTCATCACTGGTGCAACCTTCCAGAGACTGGTCAACAAAGCGTTAAATGGTATACAGAACTTTGCAAGGGCATACACTGATGACATAGCTGTATTCAGCAATGTGTAGGACAGCCACAAGAAGCACCTGGGGGTTGTGCTATCAAAGCTCAGAGGCTGGTCTAATCATAAAATCCTGTCAGTGGTTCTCAAACTTTTGTATCGCTATACTCATTGGTGTCTGTAGCTTCTCTGAATTAGGCCTGGTCTACACCGGGGGTGGGATTGATCTAAGTTACACAACATCACCTATGTGAATAATGTAGCTGAAGTCGGCATACTTAGTTCTACTTACTGCGGTGTCTTCACTGCGGTAAGTCGACAACTGACACTCTCCCGTCGACTCCGCCTGAGCCTCTCGCCCTGGTGAAGTACTGGAGTCAACGGGAGAGCGCACGGTGGTTGATTTATCACGTGTAGTCTAGTCTAGACGTGATAAATCAACCCCCATTGGATTGATCACTGCTCATCCATCCAGCGGGTAATGTAGACAAACCCTTAGTATCAACTACGTATTCCACTAAATGCTGTTAGCTCGTTTTTCTAGGTACTTAGTGAAATTTAAATAATTATTGGTTTTCGATAGCTGATACTCAGTCATTTCTCTGTTCTCTTGTGTCTTGAATCCAAACTCAGAGACTTTTCCAACTATGCTCTTCCAAGTTGACTTATTGTGCGTACAAGATTGTGACACACAACCTTGTCTGCATCTCTTCTTACATCTCCCATCTCCTGCATAAACTGTACTTATTTCTGTTGAGTCAAGTTTTGAGAAATCTATCATATTTGTTTACCCATTGGTTCATAGATTTATAAAATTGGGATTAGATCAGAATTAGTTTTTAAAGAATGTAATAACTTTTGTATATACTACACCTCGCTCAGACAATTATGCAAAATATTTTTTGCTCTGTATTCAAATATTCAGTCAACACTATGTTACTGCTAGAATCTAAATGAGAGGCTCATGCACTTTATTTATAAGCTTTCAAATTAAGTAGTTAATCAATTTTCATATGATATTCTCCTTTGCAGTACGTGGTGCTGACTCTCATGGGCTCTGTCTTATTTCTTCTTCATCAAGCGACTATGTAAATGAAGCTTGGTCCCATTGGGTATTCCCTGATCATGGCATTCCATATCCATAAGTTGGTAAATCCTCTAGATGGAAATTGTCTTACTGCTTTTTGCTATGTCTCTTTCTTGAATGCTGGTGGAATACAAACCAAACAATTATGTATCTATTAATGCAAGGCATGCTTAAAAGCTAATAGTGAAGAATGTGCAATGAAAAGAGAGGCTACTGTATAATTCATATTCTACTACCAGAGTGGTACAACATGCTGACTAGAGAAATAAGTAAAAGTTCTATAAAGTCTTATTATAAAGTATTTATATTTAGGAACAAAAATTTGTATGGTAGCATAATACCAACAGACCCCAGTCATCACTGGCCAGGATCAAACCTAGGACTTATGGAGCTTAAAGCATCAGCCTCTACTGCATGAGCTACAAGACACGCCTCTCTTGTTTGAGGCTGTAGCAGACTCATCAATCTCTAGCTGCCAGTAGAGGAGGACAGAGTGCCACACCAAGCAGGCATGGGTTACAGTAGCATGATATGTTGTAGTTTATTATATAGCAAAATATATTCTAAACTTCTTTGAGCAAATTAAAGGAAAAATCATTAGTTTTCAAATTACAATGGAGTTCTATGAAAATTGTGGGACTAAGAACTAATATGGAGCAATATAATATTATTATTTGTATTGTAGTAACTTTTAGAAGTCCCAATTAGGATTGGTTCCCCATTGTTCTTGGCACTATATAAACGGGGTAGAAGAACATTTTTTGTCCCAAAGAACTTCAGTGTAATCTTCAATCAGTTCATAGAATCATAGAATATCAGGGTTGGAAGGGACCCCAGAAGGTCATCTAGTCCAACCCCTTGCTCGAAGCAGGACCAATTCCCAGTTAAATCATCCCAGCCAGGGCTTTGTCAAGCCTGACCTTAAAAACCTCTAAGGAAGGAGATTCTACCACCTCCCTAGGTAACGCATTCCAGTGTTTCACCACCCTCTTAGTGAAAAAGTTTTTCCTAATATCCAATCTAAACCTCCCCCACTGCAACTTGAGTTCTATTATTACTATATAGTGCTTGGACAAACACTGATCTTTTTTTATAAGACAAATGTCTGTTTCCTGGGTTTCTTTCCTATTTTTTTGTCTCTTTCATATTGTGCAAAGGTAGTCAGATCTGTAAGAATTACTTGCTCTGTCTCAGATTGTGTCTGAGCTTTTCCATTATGAAAATATGCTATACTCTCCTGAACTACAAGATACTATCAAGGGATTCTTTCCTCTTTCAGAATTCTTCTAGGGCAGGGGTTCTCAAACTGGGGTCAGGATCCCTCAGGGGGTCACAAGGTTATTACGTGGGGGGTCAGGAGCTGTCAACCTCCACCCCAAACCCCACTTTGCCTCCAGCATTTATAATGGTGTTAAATATATTAAAAAGTGTCCTTAATTTATAAGGGGGGGTCACACTCAAAGGCCTGCTATTTGAAATGAGTCACTAGAAGAAAAGTTTGAGAGCCACTGTTCTAGGGCACACCTTAATGTTATCAAGTGTGTCCAAACTTGTGTTTATAGAATTCAAACATAAATCAAAACTGTTTTAAGAGACCGAATACTTTATTTTGATTGCAAAAGCACTCATTGTACTTTCCTTGTTGAAACTATTGATAGCATTGCCTTTGTTCAGTAGCATAGGCACACAGGAATTTTCACACTTAATCAGGCTACCAGTCCAGTCCACTTCTTCTGAAACTTCAATGTCTAACAGTACGTCATCTTTATTATCAAAAAGGGCGGGTCCAGAGTAGGTATTGTCTTAATATTCTCAGTGGTGAAGGTTGATGCAAAGAAATCATTGCCAGCAGATTTAGGGACGTGATCATTCTCTATTCGACATTGGTGAGGCCTTATCTGGAGTACTGTGTCCAGTTTTGTACCCCACACTACAAGAAGGATGTGGAAAAATTGGAAAGCGTCCAGCGCAGGGCAACAAAAATTATTAGGGGACTGGAACACATGACTTATGAGGAGAGGCTGTGGGAACTGGGATTGTTTAGTCTGCGGAAGAAAAGAATGAGGGGGGATTTGATAGCTGCTTTCAACTACCTGAAAGGGGGTTCCAAAGAGGATGGATCTAGACTGTTCTCAGTGGTAGCAGATGACAGAACGAGGAGTAATGGTCTCAAGTTGCAGTGGGGGAGGTTTAGGTTGGATATTAGGAAAAACTTTTTCACTAGGAGGGTGGTGAAACACTGGAATGCATTATCTAGGGAGGTGGTGGAATCTCCTTCCTTAGAAGTTTTTAAGGTCAGGCTTGACCGAGCCCTGGCTGGGATGATTTAGTTGGGGATTGGTCCTGCTTTGAGCAGGGGGTTGGACTAGATGACCTCCTGAGGTCCCTTCCAACCCTGATATTCTATGATTCTATGATTCCTTTTTCCCTCTTATCCCAGGTGAGGCAGAGCAGATGCACTGATTCTTTTGCAGGCCCCTTTTCTTTTGACATACTTAAAGAACCTCTTATTTGTTTTGGCATCTTGTTACACTTCGATGCATCCCAGAATAGCAGTCCAAAAAAGAAGCAAGACACACAGGTAGTTTGTCAATCAAAACATGTAATAACCTTGAATCGGTTAGGTCAGGAATAGTTTGAACAAAACGTAAGTAAACAGCAGATACGTAGCAGCAGGCCTTGAGTAGCTACACACACCCAGTGCTATGCACACATACAACCTTGAACAGGAACACTGAATTCGGAGAGCAGGAACAGAAAGACAATACACACACCAATCATGACAATTTCCTTCCTTTCTCCTGAAAAGTTCAGCAGTAGTGGCCAGAGGCACTAGGTGATCCTGTGGCCACAAGTTAAACCTCTAATGCAGCTCAAGAAGTGGATGCTGTTGCTATGGTGTAACTTCCCCAACTGGCCATATGACAGAATCATACGCAGAAGGAATATCCTCTTCCCTATCTGTTCCCCTTTCTGCAGACAGCATATTTTGCTGGTTAAATGCAATCACCACACTCCACCTGCAGCCTGCAAGATCATGTCTTGAATCTTGAAAACCGTATCAAACCCTTACCTAACACACACTGTTTGTTGAGGATAGAATACTTGGAGTGTTGTATGGATACACTTGTTGAAACTTGCATATTTTTTAATCACCTCAGTCAGCTTCAAGGATGGTGAAGAGATTGGATGAACCTTTTCCATCAGCATAGAGAACTTGATCCTTTTTGGTTGTCTGAAGAGCTGATACAATGAGGTTTCGCAAATACTTTTATGAGGGGTACTCCTAATATTCTATAAAGCATGACTTAATGCGATAGGGAATAGTGTATCTTGATGTTCCTCCAGTATGCGAGCTACATACTTATTTAGAGTCCCATGCATTATCTCCACTATCCCATTTCCTTGGGCATGATACACAGCAGATTGGTAATGTGCTATTCCAATATTCGTCAGCCTTCAAACTGTCTTGATGCAAAAGGTGTCCTATTATCTGAAACAATACTCTCGGGTAGGCCAAAAGTAGCAAATAAAGCGGTTAAACAAGAAATGAGCTCTGATCCATAGGTCCTTCCACCTCCTGAATTATACCATTATCTTTCATATTTTACATTTCTGCTTGGATCCTGTCCACAAATACAGGAGATACACAAGATATAGGTGGTGCAAAGGGCTTGGTACTCAAATCCCAGCTGTAGAGAGCATGCATATTCTACTCGAGGGGGAATTCTGTGCCACTGTGCAATGCAGAATTTTGCAGAAATGTTGTGTGCAGAATATCCTTTCCCCTACAGAAATGGGCTGCACTGCTGGTGGCCGCAACTAGAGGCTGCTGGACCTGGCAGAGCCCAGCTCGCACATAGAAGACACTGCCAGGGGAGGCAACTAGAGGGTTCCCAACAGCTGTAGTTCCCTGCACACCCTGAGAGAAGGCGATGGCAGCATGCAGGCAACTCCACAAAAGCCTGGGACCAAGCATCAGCTGTTTTTCCCTTTGGATCCCTAAGCTCTTGGGGGAGGAAAGGAAGGGGTCTGGGTATCTGGGCTAGGGGAGTTCTGCAGCTGGGCTCTGGGTTGGGAGGGGGTGTGGGTATCCAGACAAGAGAGGACCCCACAGCTGAGCTCTGAGCGGGGTTGGGTGTATTGGCGGGCGGGGGGGGAGGCAGCGAAACAGGTACTGGGTTATCATAGGAGTTTCTTTCTACTTCTGGGGCAATTTTTGTGTGTGTATTAATATAGACATACTTGCTGACAAGTATTTTGAAATAAATTACCAAAATAATTGAAACTGGCATGATTATGCTAATTTGCAAAATTTTAAAATATTGTGTGCAGACTTTTTAATTTTTTGGTGCAAAATTCCCCCAGAAGTAATATTCCAGGGACAGAACACTATCACCATGGTGTGTCTGAATGATAGTTTTGGGTATCACTTTCTATTCTAGCTGACATAACCACACTTGAGGTGTCCTGTGTGAGTTAATGGGTAATACCAAACTGAAGCATGGATCATAGGACAATAATGGAACGACATTCACAGCTGCGCACTGAATAATGTAAAAATGTTGCAGGCAAAGCTATGCCTTTTGTAGAGCACAGAACATTACATTATCAGTCACTGTCTACAAGGCATACAAATCCCAAATATTTTTAACCACTGTAGGGAGGTAAATGTCCAGCATATGAACTAACTCAGAAGGGAGAATGTTAACTTCAGCACCGATATCCACCATGCACTTCAGTGGAAGGCCATTAATATCCGTGACAGCAAATACTAGCTCCAGTACCTTGCAACTTGAGAAAATCATACTAAAGGAAACATCAGGGATCCCAGTAAAGGTGGTATCCTGCAGCTTCACATGCACTTCATGCCTCTTGTCTTTGTGAACCAGTGTACCTCTGCATCGTGTCCTTCCTTTCCACAAGCGCAACATATAGCAGTGCTAGCCGGACAGGGAGAGAAATTGACCAAGTTATCCAGACTACCACACAGGAAACTGCCGACTTGGCAACGTTTACTGCCTCGGTCATGGAGCAGGAATAATTAGTGTCATGTGACTCTGGGCTACAGAAGTAGGAGGAGCAGCTGGTGGTTTAAGCATAGACACAAAGGTAGCAGCAGTCTGACACACACCAACCTCTCAGCCTGAGCCCTCTCCAATGCCTTGCATCAGAGAGTTACACGATCTGCACATAGTTTTCAAAATTCTGAATAAAGTCTGGCTAGTCAACAGCCTAAGGATGTCCAGGCAGCATAGGTTGCACATTAAAAACACTTGTTGCCATAATGCTCTTGTTATGGTCTGATGCACCCTAGAATAGCAGTCCATCTCTTTCTCCCCCTTCCTTCCCCCCCCTCAAACGAGCAAGACCTGCAGGTAGGTTGTTAATCAAAAGATGTAATAAGCCTGAACTGGTTAGATTAGCAACAGTCTGAACAAAACCTAAGTCTGAACAGCAGATATGTAGCAGTGCACATACCTATACACCCTATGCTATGCATGCATACAGCCTTAATCAAAAACAGGAACTAGGAAACAAACCAGGAACAAGAAATAGGAAGGCAACACCCACATCAGTGATCACATACCTTTAAATGTTTGCTCTTTGAACTCCATTTTGGCCCTTTAATTTCTTTCTTGTTTAATGCCTTCTATAACGTAGGCTTCTGTTTACTGGTTTCACTAGAGTCAAAGTTCCAAATCTTGCAGGATTTCTGTTTTGGCTCAAATAGGCTCTCAAAACTTGCCATTTAGCCATAATTGTTTCCTCCTTGCCTTCCTGATTCCCTTTTTGGTGGTGTATTGATATTTCAGTGGCAAGATTTTATGTTTTTAAGAGGTTTAATTTGTTGTTCTACCAGGCTGTTTTGTTAAATTTAAATTTAGAGCATACTTCCCTGTAGTGCCTAACTCCCACTCAGTCCATTCTTCCCTGTGCTCACTCCATCTGTTTCCTTCTTGCTCAGTAGCAGTAGAAACTTTCATAATCAAACAAATTTTCAAACCCTTGTCAGGCAATGTGGAGGACACACTCCTGAGCAGCACAGTCATGATAGTTGTTTATATGAACATTGTGCTCCAGATGTATTGGCAATGGGATGACCAAAATATCCTTGGAATTTAGGATGTGGAAGGCCACTTTTCTCAACGTGTGTAGAGCTCGCCGTGGCGCTACAGTGACCGAGCACCAATGTGTGGGTCCCCCTCAAAGCAGAGAAACATGGTCATCACCCTACAGAAGCTTGCCTTCTTTGTTTGCTACCAGTCAATAGCTAATTCATTTCGTTTTGAAAATCAACTGTTGTCACAGAGCTGTGTGCTGCTTCCCTGGATAATAAAATTTGGCAATGCAAATTTGTGAGTAATCTCCGGTGAATGCTTGGAGTTATGGAATTGTATAGGAGCCACTGATGGGATGCACATGTCTATTATTTGTCTGTCCCCTTGCTTGCCTCCCATACACTCCCCAAATAGGCCTTGGAGTTCATCAGCAGAAAAAGGGGTATTTTTTTCATGATCATACAAGGCTTGTTTAATCACAATGGTGAGTTAACTAAATTAATGTGGGGGGTGGTCTAGAGTGGTCCATGGTGCTAGGAACTTTAGCAACTAGATGCAATGAAAACTGGAACTTTTGCTCCCAAAATCACTATGAGCATTGATGGTGGTGTGTTTCTAGCTTTTATTCTACCTGAAGTTATATAGTTAATTTGAAATTGGAGTACAAGTCTTATAGTGGTATAACTCATTCCAAAATAGTTCTCTGTGTCTCTTCCAAAGCAGTTATAGCAGGATAAAATGCAAAATGGGGCTGGGGAAATCACTTATGTGGATGCAAGGCAGTTCATACTGAAATAAACTAAAGATACATTGAAAAAACTTCCCCATGTAGACAAGGCCTGAGACAGACATTCTGTAGAAGATACATCCTTTTCCCTACTTTCCTTCCTCTCTTCTCAAGGAGGTTTTCCATCCACTAAATTGTAGAAATACAACCAGACCTTCTAATCAAGGGATAGTGGGTTGGCCCCACCTTTGTAGAACTCTTCATAGACATTTTTTTAAAATGCTTTAAGAATTGGTAACCACAAAGAAAATTGTATTAAAAATATACAAGTAAGAGTAAAATACAAGTAATATATAAAAAATATACAAGTAATTGCTGTCAAGCAAATAAAAAAATTAATTGTGATTAATAGTGCAATTAATCGGGCTGTTGAACAATAATAGAATACCATGTATTTAAATATTTGTAGATGTTTTCTACATTTTCAAATATATTGATTTCAATTACAACACAGAAAAAGTGTACAGTGCTCACTTTATATTTATTTTTATTACAAAATTTGTACTGTAAAAAACAAAAGAAATAGTATTTTTCAATTCACCTAATACAAGTACTGTAGTGCATCTCTTTATCATGAAAGTCGAACTTACAAATGTAGAATTATGTACAAAGAAACCCTGCATTCAAAAATAAAACCATGTAAAAGTTTAGAGCCTACAAGTCCCATCAGTCCTACTTCTTGTTCAACCAATTGATTAGACAAACAAGTTTGTTTACATTTGCAGAAGATAATGATGTCTGATTCTTGTTTACAGTGTCACCTGAAAGTGAGAACATGTGTTTGCATGGCACTGTTGTAGCCGGCATTGCAAGATAGTTACGTGCTAGATGCAGTAACGATTCATATGTCCCTTAATGCTTCAACCGTCATTCCAGAGGACATGCATCCATGCTGATGACAGGTTCTCCTCGATAACGATCCAAAGCAGTGCGGACTCATGCATGTTCATTTTTCATCATCTGAGTCAGATGCCACGAGCAGAAGTTTGATTTTCTCTTTTGATTATTTGGGTTCTATAGTTTTGGCATCAGAGTGTTGCTCTTTTAAGACTTCTGAAAGCATGCTCAGCACCTCATCCCTCTCAGATTTTGGAAGGCACTTCAGATTCTTAAATCTTTGGTTGAGTGCTATAGCTATATTTAGAAATCTCACATTGGTACCTTCTTTGCATTTTGTGAAATCTGCAGTGAAAGTGTTCTTAAAAGGAACAACCTGCTGGGTCATCATTTGAGACTGCTATAACATGAAATATATGGCAGAATATGGGTTAAAACAGAGCAGGAGACATACAATTTTCCCCCAAGGAGTTCAGTCACAAATTTAATTAGTGCATTATTTTTTTTAATGAGAGTCATCAGCATGGAAACAAGTCCTCTGGAATGATAGCCAAAGCATGAAGAGGCATATGAATCTTTAGTGCATCTGGCATACAAATATCTTGCGACACCAGCTACAACGGTGCCATGCAAACACCTGTCCTCATTTTCAGGTGACGTTGTAATTAAGAAGTGGGCAGCATTATTTCCTGTAAATGTAAACAAACTTGTTTCTCTTAGCGATTGGCTGAACAAGAAGTAGGACTGAGTAGACTTGTAGGCTCTAAAGTTTTACTTTTTGTTTTTGAGTGCTGTTATGTAATTAAAAAAACTACATTTGTAAGTTGCACTTTCATGATAAAGAGATTGCACTACGGTACTTGTATGAGGTGAATTGAAAAAATTCTGTTTCTTTTGTTTATCATTTTTACAGTGCAAATATTTGTAACAAAAATAATATAAAGTGAGCACTGTACACTTTGTATTCTGTGTTGTAACTGAAATCGATATATTTGAAAATGTAGAAAAACACCCAGAAATACTTAATAAATTTCAATTGGTATTCTATTAAGTGTGATTAATCATCATTAATTTTTTTAATCATCATTAATTTTTTTGAGTTAATCGCGTAGTTAACTGCAACTAATCGACAGCTCTAGTAAGAGCACATAACCTTTCCTGACTAATTTATTTACAGTTGAATGTTTGTTTCAAATCCATAGTGTATGCCTCCTATAAAGGGAGGTTAAAATACAGACCAAATACATTTTTAGCAGTTTTTACAGCAGGCTTGTTTGTCATAAAACTGAATCAATAGCCAAAGGTTTTTATGGACTTTTCTGAAGTACCTCAGAGTTTAGGTTTTGGTATTAATACAAAGCGTAAGTATTCCCCACATCCAGTGATGGGACTGGAACATAAACATGATTCTACAAGAAGCATCATAGAATGATGGAAATAATCTCATATTGTTGAGCACATTCATAAGGAAGAATGATGATCTTTCAAAATTAGGTGCTTTACATGAAGACATCTAACCAGATAATCACAAGTTTTGTCATATAAGAAAATTTTGATGTAGAAATATGTATTTAATTGAAAATCATAAAATGTGTGTAAAATCATCACTTTAAGGTGTTGGGTTTTTTCAGACGCAGCCTAATGTCTCATCTCATTCTGAGGCTTGTAGGGCTTAGTGATAACAGGACACTTCTTGTACTGTTTGGCCAACTTAGAAATCCTACTCGAGTCATTGATGCGTCTTCCTTGTTGATTGAAAGCTTGACTAGTTGCGCTATGGCTATGGGTTAAAAAGTTATTTAGAGCAAAGGAGTGAATGAAAATTTTAGACACTCTAATTAGTGTGGCTAACTTTTCACTTAGTCACTGCCCTGCAAATGTGAGGTTTTTTTTCTTTTTGTTTAAACTTTTTTGGGTTTAATGTCCAAAGGATTGCTTGTTCTAAAATCATTTTCTGCCAGTAAAACCAGAAATCGTGAGAGGCAGTAATATTTCATGTTGGAAAAAGTAGCATTATACTCCTGCTTCCTTCAATATTTTTGAGAACCAGTACTGGCTTTTACTCTTTTATCTGACACAAGGGAAGAGTGCTGGCCCTCCTTGATGTGTGGACACAACAGTACTACTCACATGTGTAAAGTAATTCACATAAGTATGTGTTTACAGAATTGGAGCCAAGATTTTAGTCTTTTAGATAGGGTCAGTGATTTGATATATAAGCACCTAGCATATTTTAGGGGTGCTATAAACAAGTAATAATTGCTCGTAAACGAGTGACAAACATTCTGTCTATGAATTGCTTAAATGAAACAAATCTAATTAACTTATGGAAAGGTTTGAATATAATTGTCATTCTTACTAAAAATTGGCTGCTTTGTGGGTTTCCAGAGTGGAGCTGATGCTGATGTGTGACATCTAAAACCCTAATTGACATAGTATCTTCCTTCCTGTGAGGCTGTCCCTCTACCTGTGTTGCACTTCCACAGCTGAAGTTTACAGAGGTTTTTCAGCTGGATCCCTCTTGGTATAAAAGAGAAGTTGCTGTTGACTGGGAGTTCTTTGTGAAAGCCTTTTTCCTTTGGAATTTTGCTCCTCCCCGCCACCCTCCCACTGCCCTTTAGTCCACAATAATCTGAATTTGTTCACTTTCAGGGCCTTTTAATAAAAAGGGCTTCTGAGGAAGAGAATAGTGCTTGTGGTGTAAAGTATACAGAAAGTGGAGACCATTTCTTCTTGTTTTTACTGTATCGTTATTAGGTGGTTGGTATATATATTTAGGATTCCTATATACAAATGTATGCTGATTGCATTAGTTTATTGTGTTAGGTAGCTCTTGTCACTTTAAAAATGCAAACCAGTAAAAAAGGATAAACTCTTTTAAACTGTGACTCCAAGAGTATAATTTCAATAGTCACATTATATATTTTTCTATTGTTTTACAGTGAATAATCCTATACCTTCCACCTTGAAATCAGAAGCAAAAAAGGCAGCTAAAATATTACGAGAATTTACAGAAATAACTTCCAGAAATGGACCTGATAAGATCATACCAGGTTAGTAAGGATACAAATTTGTTGCAATTGAAGGACCAACTTCTCCAGACCTCACTTGGGCAAAACTCCCATTGTCTTCATGATTACTTACTGTGTTATTGTGCATTTTCTCCAAGGGTAATGAAGACCTGGACCCTACAGCTATAATTTTTGTGAAATGAATTTACTCTTAAGAGATAAAATTCATTCTCGTCCAGGGGTCCTGTGTTGAATATTTCTCACACCTTGTTCCCACCCCCCCACTACCCCCATTAGCAGAAGTCACTGTGAGAGTGGCTATGTTGGTGGACATCTGCATGATGTGGATGGAGGCTCCATATTTGCCCTGTATAGACTGGCACATAGGGAGGACCAGATATAGTAATTACAACCAGAACATCTGTAGTAGTTTGTTAATATCACCAGAATCTTCAAGATAGAATTGTAGCCTTGATATACACATTTTTAAGATATGTTATGCGGCTAAAAGTAATCTATTTTCAATGATTTTCCTATGACTCTACTGTAAATCAAAATGGAGGTAAATGGAGTCACACCAGTATAAAACTGGTATTAGAGGAGAATCAGGCCATCTGACTTTTTTTCCCACTGTCCTTTTTTTCTGCCATATTCATCTTTTTTTTTCCTCTGAGTTCTAATTTCCTTCCTTGTTCCATATTCCAAATTTTATTTGAATTTTAAATGAGTTGTGTTCCAAAAGATATATAATAAAACTTTAGATTTTCTTTTCTGATGTCATTTTATTATGATCCTAAGTATTGAATAACAATGGGGATGTTAATCATTTTTATAAAATGATTACAGATTAACATGTACTCTGTTACTGTTAAAATCCTCCACCTGAAAAAGCTGTTGAGGCAGAGATGTTGAGTCTCCATTTCTTTTTATATTTCACTAATTTAGCTCACTATTTTGTTATAAATTTGTCTCTTTCTTATTCAAAATTGTTAAATGTATGGTTGTGTTTTAAGTCCCGATTGTGTTTTAGTATGTTCTTTATGCTCTTTTGAAAATGTCAATTTTAACTAATTAATATTTGTTTTCAGCCAATGTAATAGCTAAAGCTAAAGGCCTTGCAGTTTTGTCTGTTATCAAAGCTGGATTTTTGGTAACTGCTCGAGGAGGCAGCGGGATTGTATTAGCACGCCTTCCTAATGGAAGTAAGTTGACGTATTCTCAATCAAACAAAGAATTACAGTGTGTATCTTCCTTTTCTACATCAGGGGAAACTTCAAAATAAGTGTCATTCATTTTTCTTTTTTCCTGCTTTTAATAACTAGAGCATAGGAAATGCCATTCTGGATCAAACCAGGGATCTGTCTACTCTAGTAGCCTGTCTCTAAGGCTGATTTTTACATTAGAAAATTTTGTATCTGTTCTCCAGCAACATTGCAGCAGTAGTGCTGCGAGCACCACCGTTGACTAGACTTAGGTTTTTCAGCATCTTTGCTGCTTTTCTAATGCACATGCCGTGTAACAATAGCTAGTGCTAGAGCCTTCAGAACAATGTGTAATATCCCCATAGTGAACAATTTTAGAATTGTTTTGAAGCATGAAGGTTAATATGTTTAACCGAGTAGAGTATCTATATATTATCATTATTGTTTGTGTGTGATCTTTTGAAAATGAGTTTCATAGGTAAGTTTTATATGTTGTGTTGGGAAAACAATCCAGTTTTAAACTTGTTACTTTTTAGTGGACTGATTTTGAAGGTCTCACTGCAGCCCCTTGCACCACTTCTTAGGAAGAAAACCTTTTACAGGTCAATCTTCATCACTACTTATGGAGTTCACACACATGATTATTGTTCTAGGAAATCTCAGGCCTGCTGACGGGGAGGGCAAAGGGGTGAATTGCTCAGGAGCACAGTGATTTAAAAGGTCCCGGGTGGATGGGATAGATAACGTATTTTTTAAATAAAAATTAAGATTACAAAAAAAAATCCGGTTTGCTGCTGCTGCTGCTCTGTACAGAGCACCATCCCTCCCTGTGACAGTAATAGTTTACTAGAGCGCTGCTGCACCCTGCTGGTCTGGCAGTCTGGCAGAGTATCAGCAATAACAGCCTGGGAACCGTGGAGCTTGCTGCCTCCTCTGGCTGCTGGGCGAGCACAGGGAGACTTTAAAGAGGAACAAGCTCCCTCTGCGCTATCAGACTTCCTCCCCGAGGGCTGCAGCTCCTCACCAAACACAAGCCAGCAAGTTCAGCCACCCTATCGAGCCACCCTAAGTTTGCCAAGAGGCAGCTGGGGCTAGCCCCCCACTTCATTGCCTCTAGCACTGGCTGACGAGATGCTATCACAAGCACATTATGATGCGCCACCTCCACCACTCAGCCAGGGAATGAGGCACGGGTTTTCCCTCTGCCTTCACCCCGGCCGCCTCCCAATAGATGTGGCCGCACCATGTCTGCCATCTCCTCATTGCTCTGGGTGTTGATGTCCCACAGCACCAGTAGTGCAAGTATTGTATATTTTAACATTTTAACATTCTTGATCATATTCAGTCACATCTTGTATATCAGTTTTTTCCTTTTCTTTAGATTACACATGAATCATGATTAGGTGTTTAATTCGCCTAGTTGGTACTTTAGGTGTGTTGTTACTTTGTGGTTCTTTAAATGTTTTATGTATTAATTTCATTCCATAATGTATTTATTTAATTTAAATATGTAATTCAAAATAACAAATTCTACATCTTGCATTTAGTTTTACAGTTTATTTAATACTGGTGCTGTAAAAAAAAGTTAACTAGGTCAAGCAATGCCACAACTTATGCCTAGTGGGTTCTAATGTGTTATCAATAGGATAAAAAGTAGTGTCATAAACCTCAGCCATCCCTTTCTAAGGGGGCAATGGACTTTTCTGCCCTGGGGCCCAGAATTGCTGTCAGCGGGCATGGAAAAGCTACCCAGAATGCAACAATTTACATCCAAATAAACCAAATGAACTGGCTTGGGGACTTTTGGAGGGGCAGGTAGGAATCCTGTCCAGAAGAGAAACTGTAAAATAGCTATAATGAGTGCTGACATAAAGGTTCTGCTTACTGGGTGTCAAAACTATAAGCATTTTGATATCCTGAATATTTGTTCACCTGTGTTCAGATGAGAGACTATAGTTCAACTCTTAGTTACATAATGCCAAGAATTCTAACAAGGAAAAAATCCTAAATCAGAGGCAGAGTACACTGAAATGGTGGAAGTAGAGATGTAACTAGGCATTTTAGGAATGGGGTAAGCAAGCATATTTGCACCCCCTGCTGGTTTTTTGGGGGCATTTCTCTGCCCATTTTTCCTCCTCTATGACTTTGCTCCCTGGGCAGCTACCGCTTGCCCCATCCTGGTTATGGCCCTGGGAATATAATATTTCAAAATGCTCAATGGTGTTTCTTACACCATCGTTCCTATTCTGTTACTAAGTTACCAAGGCTTATTTGTCTGTCTCTCTGTTGATTTATAATTAGAAATAGTGTTTTGTGTTTAAAATCAGTATTTACCAGTAGAAGTATTACAGTAAGTAACATTAGGTAATATGCATTAGGAATTCAATATGCAGTAGCTCACTATAGTGTTATGAAATAGTTCCTTAGCTAAGGAAGATATTTAGTATGCAATAGATTTCTGCTCTGTTGGTCAGTTTAAATGTGAGAACTAATTCTTTGTTTGCTTATAAAAGTGTTGTGAAGCACACAAAGGCATGCAATAGGAAGTAACTGTTTGCAGAAATACATGACCACTACTAAAAGTAACCGAACAAAAACATTTAGCTACACTGATGCACCCCATAAACCTTCATATTTTCAAACCTCTGATGTTCTGTGTGAAGTATTGTGATACCTTTGTAAACAAGCCTTGGTATCCAAGAGATTAACTGAACCTAATTATATGATGTTTGAAAAATGCTTTTGAAAACATGCACATTAATATATTAAAAAAAAATTGCAGACAGTTGGCCTAAAATAAGAGTTCTTCAATGTAAATGGTGCTGTCTCTGAAGTGTCCCTTCGATATGTAATCAGAATTACAGTGAAAATTTCCAATGTGCAGTTTTGTTTTTCAGTAATTATGTCCTTATAACTATTGAAATGCAATTTTATAATTTGGATTTTTTTCTTTACTATTGCAATACTATTTATCAGACAAACTGTTCCCAGGCAGTACTGTTTTTATTTGCTGTCTACTTGATGTTGCCAGTTCTTCAGGTGCCTTCCATGAAAACCAATTTTTACTTTGAAAACATGACTTTCAAACTGAGTTTTGGATGGCACTGAAAATTTTGAGGCACATTTTAAGAACAAGAGAAAAAATATATTTAGCTGTGTAATTTTTTAGGTTTCAGTTTGAAAATTTGGATGTCAAATGCAATGACTTGTAATATGTTTCATATTGTATTTGTTGAGCTTTAGTTTCTGTAAAGGGGAGAACTTATTACTGTTAAATGGTGATATGGTTGAAATTTTGTAATATGTATCTTATTTTGTGTGGGTCAGGTTGGTCTTCTCCTTCTGCAATAGGGATAGCTGGCCTTGGTGGTGGATTTGAAATTGGAATTGAGGTAAGGGTTAAATACATTTGTAAAATCTTACAAAAGTAGAGTTTTCTATGCTACGTCCATTGATGTCTTGCAATATGCACTGTTTCAGTGTACATGAACTATACTTGAAACTTATTTTATAATATTGCATGTGCAGTATGAATTTTTCTCATTTTTTCATAAAATGATATATATTGAATGGGATGTAAAAAATCGAGCAATGAAGATTCATAGAATCATAGAATATCAGGGTTGGAAGGGACCTCAGGAGTCATCTAATCCAACCCCCTGCTCAAAGCAGGACCAATTCCCAGTTAAATCATCCCAGCCAGGGCTTTGTCAAGCCTGACCTTAAAAACTTCTAGGGAAGGAGATTCTACCACCTCCCTAGGTAACGCATTCCAGTGTTTCACCACCCTCCTACTGAAAAAGTTTTTCCTAATATCCTACCTAAATCTCCCCCACTGCAACTTGAGACCATTTCTCCTTGTTCTGTCATCTGCTACTACTGAGAACAGTCTAGAGCCATCCTCTTTGGAACCCCCTTTTAGGTAGTTGAAAGCAGCTATCAAATGCCCCCTCATTCTTCTCTTCTGAAGACTAAACATCCCCATTTCCCTCAGCCTCTCCTCATAACTCATGTGTTCCAGTCCCCTAATCATTTTTGTTGCTCTCCGCTGGACTCTTTCCAATTTTTCCACATCCTTCTTGTAGTGTGGGGCCCAAAACTGGACACACTACTCCAGGTGAGGCCTCACCAATGTCGAATAGAGGGGAACAATCACATCCCTCGATCTGCTGGCAATGCCCCTACTTATACATCCCAAAATGCCATTGGCCTTCTTGGCAACAAGGGCACACTGTTGACTCATATCCAGCTTCTCGTCCACTGTAACCCCTAGGTCCTTTTCTGCAGAACTGTTGCCGAGCCATTCGGTCCCTAGTCTGTAGCGGCTTAGGCTGCTTATTGGTCATGTTTCTCTAAGGGGTTGTCTACACTACAAAATTAAGTTGACTTAAATCGACATACAGCCACCGCAGTAATTAAAGCGGTTGTCCACGTCAACACTACGCTCCTTCTGTTGGTGCTGTGCATCCTCACCAGGAGTGCTTCCACTCACTGTAGTGAATAGGACACTGACGGCTGGAGCCTGGCAGCCCTGGCACTGACAGCCCCAGCATCAGCCAGTTGTTGGGCTCTCTCCCCTGCCCTGGTGCTGACAGCCCCTGCTATCAGCCTGGTGCCTGTCTGACATCTCAGGTTGTCAGTGCCAGATTGGGGAGATGTAGGGGCTCCAGCTGTCAGCCCCATTCAGGACGGACAGCCAACAGGCAATGTAAGTATTGCAGTGTCTACACGGGCACTGGGTTGCCCTAACTACATTGACATAAGCACTACGCCTCTCGTGGAGGTGGAGTTATGTCGGCGTAGTGAGCAACTTACTGTGATGGAAGCAGCACTGTAGTGTAGACACGGACATAATTAGGTTGACACAAACATTGTAGTGTAGGCCAAGCCTCATCCTCTAAGAATCGTTGTCCCTTTATATTTGTTCCATTATTTTAGTTAGGATAAAAGTTTTAGTATTGGTGCTACATTTGCTTTCCTTGGGTGAGATTCACAGCCCAAAGGATAGGGAGGTTTATGTGGCTTTAATCAACCTTTCTACCTTCCTGATCCTGGGCCAGTTGACTGACTGGAGATGCCACAAATGTAATTTAGAGAGCTTTGGGGGCCTGTCTAAATTACAGTAGCCTCCCTGGACTGCCCTGTGGGATGCAGTGCTGTGTGCTGTAGCTCTGCCCCTGGCACACTCCCAGCCAGCCTGTGCTTTTTGCAAGGCATTCTAGTGGTCACTTAATAAGCACCTATTCAGTATTTTGTAAAAAGAAAAGGAGGACTTGTGGCACCTTAGAGACTAACCAATTTATTTGAGCATAAGCTTTCGTGAGCTACAGTAAAAAGCTTATGCTCAAATAAATTGGTTAGTCTCTAAGGTGCCACAAATACTCCTTTTCTTTTTGCGAATACAGACTAACATGGCTGTTACTCTGAAACCTGTCAGTATTTTGTGTTTTCCTCATTGTTCAATGTGTGGCCTCAGACCTTGTTATTGCATGCTGTTCAAACCCCGCCATGAACACAGAATTACTAATTTCCTCCTGGGCTTTTCTGTAGGCTCATCATTAGAATATTCGAGTCCTTCACAGACATTAATGACTTTACTTTCAGAGGACTCTCTGAGAAATGTGCGTCGTATTTAGATTTACTTTTTTACATTTCTTCCCTTTACAAGTGAAATGTCAAGACTATTGGATGTAGTGACTGATCATAGAAATCTTTATAATTAATCATATCTGGCATCTTATAACTATTCTAGCAATTCACTATTGATTTTTATACAAAAAATATTTTAATGTACATAATCAGCTCTGAAAAAAATGAGGAAAATATAGCAATCATTCTGAACAATTATGTGCCCTGAGTTGGATGCTTCTGAAAATTTTACCCACAGAATATACAACAGCCTCCTTCAGGTATTCAGCTTCATATTTATACAGCTGATTATATGCATGTGTTTTGTGTATATATTTGTCTGTGTATACGTCTTTTCTCATAGTTTGAGATCTTTAATTTCACAAATAATAGTATTTACTTCCATGCTTTCTTAGTGTGTTAGCCAGTAAGTAAATGGGAACTACAGCTTATGGCATATTACTTTTTAAAAAGTCCTATGTTCTCTAGGTTGTTTTTTTTCTGATGTGGCTGTATAAAGTGTGTATCTATATTATTATACAAGCTACAAAAGCGGGCCTTCCTAGGATGGATTCAGAATAAGTTTATACTTGTAGCTTCTGTTCTGAAGATGTTCATATTTATGAGATTTATAAGTGAACAAAGAAAAGAGCTCCCTGATCCCAGTTCAGGATCACCAACATGGGGGTGAACATCATCTCTGGAAATGATTCAGAAGCTGCAATTGCTGGCCACCTCTTTCCGGCCAGTGAACTTACCTCTCTCCTATTCTTCATGATACTTCATTCCCAAATCATCCAGCAGTTCCTTCTGCTGTCCCTGCTCTGACCACTTGAAGAAACTTGGAAAAGTTTCTCCCAACCCCATCATCAGTCAAGTACTTAACCTGGTGGATGACCAGGGATATCCAATGAGTCAAATGAATGGCTGCTTAACACACCAACCTCATTTAGAGGTAACAATGGATGCCAGCCTACTGGAGTTACAGAACCCATATTTCCACGAAATCTTCTGGGAAGCTTATTAACCAGAAACAGAGACGCATAGCAACATTTTTGGAGCTAAGAGCAGTCTGCCTGGCCACTAAAGCTATGTACTCCGATTTGTTATAAAACAGATTTGTAAAATTTGGAAACATAATGATATTGCTGTTTAGGACCCAGACCCAGTATAGGACCTTTCCACCATTTTTTTCCTAAAAAAAATAATTAAATTTATTTAGCTCTTCTTATTAAACTGTTTGCCTTGTAGTTTTTCCAGTCTAAATCATCCTGTTAGAACCAGGCCTGGGTTTTAGACACATTTTCTTTTCCTATAATGCTTCCTATTGATATTACTTAGAAAAAAATTACAGGAGGATTCCCAGGCCAAAGAGACCATTGTGATCATCTAGTCTGACCTCCTGTATAACGCTGGCCATAGAACTTCCCCAAATAATTCCTAGAGCACATCTTTTAGAAAAAATGTCCTATCTTGATTTAAAATTTGTGCATACGGGAGAGTCCACCAGGACCCTGGGTAAATTATTCCAGTAGTTAATTACTCTAATTGTTAAAAACATACACCTTTATTTACAGGCTGAATTTGTCTAGATTCAACTTTCTGCCACTGGATCATGATATACTTTTTTTCTGCAAGATGGAAAGGCCTATTGTTAAATATTTGTTCCCCATGTAGGAACTTATGAACTGTGATCAAGTCACTCCTTTGTAAACTAAAGAGATTGAACTCCTCGTGGCTGTCACTATAAGGCAGGTTTTCTAATCCTTTAATGATTCTTGTGGCTGTTTTCTGACCCTTCACCAGTTTTCTACCATTTTCTTCAATTGTGGGCACCAGAATGGCACACATTATAACAGCAGCAGTTGCCCCAGTGCTAAATATAGCAGTAAAATAACCTCTCTGCTTCTACTTGGACTTCCTCTGTTTATGCATCCAAGGATCTCATTAGCTCTTTTGGCCACCAGATCATACTGGGAGCTCATATTCAACTGGTCATCATCACAACTCCCAATCTTTTTCAGAGTCACTGCTTCCCAGGGTAGAGTCCCTATTATGCAAGTATGGCCTACATTCTTTGTTCCTAGATGCATACATTTTTATTTAACCATATTAAAGTCAACATTATTTGCTTGTCCCCAATTTACCAAGCAATACAGATCTCTTTGTACCAATGACCTGTCCTCTTCATTTTTTACGACTCCCCCAGTTTTTGCGTCTGTAACCATCCCTTTGTGGGTCACAACTGAGAATATGAAATTCAGGGCAAACTGCTGAGAAATAGGGCAGATACACCCCAAAATGCTGTGGTCATTCTTCCTTAAGATATACCAATCCAGGCAACAAAAGTAAACTTCTGTTTCACCATACTGACTAATAAGAAATCAGAAAAGCAGTTTCCTTAGGCACTCCAGTCCTTGTATCCCCACCAAAAACACTAGACTTAGATTTCATAGTAGCAGCTGTGTTAGTCTGTGTTCGCAAAAAGAAAAGGAGTACTTGTGGCACCTTGGAGACTAACTAACAAATTTATTTGAGCATAAGCTTGAAGTGAGCTGTAGCTCACGAAAGCTTATGCTCAAATAAATTTGTTAGTCTCTAAGGTGCCTCAAGTACTAGACTTAGAGATGAGTGGTCCTTTAAAAACAATTTAATAAAATAAAAGGTTCTTCTGATCCCAAAGGACCAGGCACACACCCAGGTTAATATATAACTCAGATCTTACCTAAAAATCATGCTGATGCCAATCCTTTAGTATCTAAAATCTGAAGGTTTATTTATAAAAAAGAAAGAAAGGTGAGAGTTAAAATTGGTGAAAGGAATCAAATACATACAACAATTGAAAAGTTCTTAGGTCAGGCTTGTAGCAGTGATGGAATAAACTGCTGGCTTAAGTCAAGCCTCTGGTTGCTTCCAAATCATTGGAAGGTCCTCGATCCCTTGGTTAGAATGCTCCCATTAGTATAGGTCCATAGTCCAGAGGCTGGAGTAGGAAAGAGGCAAAATGGAAGTGTTTCCAGGGCCTTTTATAGCTTCTGCCATGTGGAGGGAAACCCACTGTTTCAAACAAAGCCCTCAGCACAGCTAGTGGAAAATCACAAGTGACAAGATGGTGTTTGGAGTCACCCGGGCAATTCACATGTCCATGCATGGTTCCACTTAGTCACAGTAAAAGTCCATTCAGGGTAGATGGGAGGTCTTCCATTGTGAGTTAAATGCTCCTTGATTAGCCACTTAATTTGAATAGTCCCTTCAAGATGTACAGGCTAGATACTTTGTGGGCATTACCCCAGGAACAAACATTTGAAATCCAGGTGTAGAGCCAATACTCTCAACTACAAATACAAGAATGATACATGCATACAAATAGCATAATCATATTCAGCAAATCATAACCTCTCCATAGACACCTTACTTGACAACCTTTGTACAAGATTTGTTGCAAATATTTAACAGTGGTTGCAACAGTGAGCTAAAATATAGTCATTTTTTAATCAAATAACGTCACAGTGTCATCTGCAAACTTTATCAGTGATGATTTCAGGTTTTCTTCCAGGTTACTGATAAAATTGTTAAGTAGCATAGAGCCAAGAACTGATCCCAGTGGGACCCCACTAGAAACACACCATCTTGATACTGATTCCCTGTTTACCATTACATTATGAGGTCTATCAGTTAGGCAGCTTTTAATCCATTTAATGTGTTAATCTTGTATTGTTCTAATTTTTAATCATAATGTTGTACAATGCCAAGTCAAATGTCTTTCAGAAATCTAAATATATTTTATGAACATTATTACCTTTATCAACCAAACTTGTAATCTCAACCAAAAAAGATATCAAGTTTGTTTGAATGGAACTATTTTTCATAGACCCATGTTGAGTGGCATTAATTATAGTTCCTTCTTTTAATTCTTTATTAATCAAGTCCTGTATCAGCTGCTCCATTATCTTTCCTGCAATCAGTGTCAGACAGGTGTAACATTTAATTGGTAAAGCATCATAATTCAGCTTGCTGTGGCCAGAAAATGGGTTTCCATTGATGTAGGAAACTGTAATCCTAAGTATTTTCCTCGATGACTTTTTTTCTTGTTGCTTCCTTCTTTCAGGACAGGTGAATGGTAGACAAAGAGGAGAGAGAGAGAGAACAGCAACAACAACAAAACCCTCTAGCTGCATCCTTGGCCATGTTGCCACAATACTTAAATGATTAAGAGTAATAAAAATGCTCAGTTTCTTAGTCTAATTTTTCAGTGGGAGGATATCTTGAAGTTGGCTAACTTCATGGTTTATATACTCTTGTGTTTTTGCTGATCTACAGGTTTGCATGTTTGTGTTCTTTCCTTCTTGAGATAGATGAACTTTCAAATATTTGTTTCAAGCAAATATAGTTGTTTTTTACTTGATTTCTAGGTGTCGGATTTAGTAGTAATACTGAACCATGAAAGAGCAGTTGAAGCTTTTGCAAAAGGTGGCAATCTTACACTTGGAGGAAATTTTACAGTGGCAATTGGGCCTTTGGGGAGGTGAGTAGCATTAAAATATAAAATTCAAGTAACGTGTTTTAAACGTATGTATTAACAAAAAAGTACTTCCATAATCCTATTTAAAATATACTTGCAAGTTTTATTTAGTTTATTCTAACAATCTGCTCAATAATTTTGTGGAAAACCTATCGTTCACTTGGCCAGTGTTGTCTTCATAGTATTATGCCACTTTAATTAGATACAGATTGTGCAGTCTCGGTCAGTTCTTGTCTTTCTCTCAACCAGACCTACAAAAAGCAATGGGAAAGAGGAAGCTAATAGAAGTTCAGTCTAGCTTAAATGGAGATTGTTTGTAGGTGGAAAGAAGAATTGATTGCCTCTTTCTATGTATGATTGAGAAAGGTAGGTTCACAAAGGCCCTAGATTTGAACATCTGGGAACTAGTAAAGGAAGTTCTTAGTGGAGGGCCCTGAGTTCTAAGATTAGATTACCTTGTTGGTCTATCGGACCCCAAATTTGTTAACCTTGGGCCAGCTTAAGACTCCTCTTTTTCACTCAGTCTTTTGCTTGAGAGAAATGACTGTGGGGAATATTCTAATTTTTATTCTGGTGTGGTCATTTGTTTGGGTTGGCCAATTGTTTGACTGTTTTAAAGAAGTCAAAAAATTTCTGTCAAACCTATTTTTTGACAGAAAATTGGGTATTGATTAAATGATTTTCATGAAAAGTGTCTGCTTTCCACAGATTTTTGGTCCAAAAAAAAAAAAAGAAAAAACCATAAACTGAAAAAAATGGGGCCAAACTAAAAAACTTTGATTCAGTTATGCTTTGCTGTCTCATGGAAGTTGTAGTTCTGTTGCTTCAAGTCCCCATTCTCCTCTTTGGGCCAGATTCCCCAGCTGGATGTCATTTCTCATAATGTACCACAGCCTTGAGACTCCCATAATGCACCGCCCCCAAAGAGGGGAGAGAGTGCTGCATCATGAGGGTTGGAGTCCAGCCAGGGAACCCAACCTATAGAAGAGAGTGAGAGTATGAAGCACTTGAACTACAGCTCCTATGAGACACCACTGCAGCATTTCCAATTTAAAAAATGTTTCGGTTTTCACGCAGATGTTTCACAAAAAAGTCACTTTTTTCCATGGAAAAAAACATTTTCTGGCCTTTTTTTTTTTTAAACGTCTCTGTGCAGAGGTTGTGTAATATACATTTCACAGCTTCGTAATACAATGTTCTGAGAACTGTACTGGCATGAAGTGATGATGCTGATACAAAAAGATTTATTATAGCAAGTCATTGTATACCGTAAGTTGTATTTTTAAAATCAATTTTATTTTATTTTGCAGTATAAAAGTGAAAAGAATTTACCAAAGAGAAAGGATAGTAGAGTTTTTTTGGGATCCTTAAAAGTCTGTTACAGAGCACTTTTTAATACCAGTAAGTGCTTTAAGTGTCCTTTTAAACAACAGGTTTCAGAGTAACAGCCATGTTAGTCTGTATTCGCAAAAAGAAAAGGAGTACTTGTGGCACCTTAGAGACTAACCAATTTATTTGAGCATGAGCTTTCGTGAGCTACAGCTCACTTCATCAGATGTATGCCGTGGAAACTGCAGCAGACTTTATATATACACAGAGAATATGAAAAAATACCTCCTCCCACCCCATTGTCCAGCTGGTAATAGCTTATCTAAAGTGATCATCAGGTGGGCCATTTCCAGCACAAATCCAGGTTTTCTCACCCTCCACCCCCCCACACAAATTCACTCTCCTGCTGGTGATAGCCTTGACATTGGCTATATTTGCTTTGGAATTACTCCTTTTAGTCTGTAACACAAAGGCATCTACAATATACAAATTGAAGAAGTTTAAAATCAGAAATAAGTGAACTAGAATGCCTTCCAGTGTACTAGGACCTTTATGTAATAGACATTATTGAACCTTGGTGAAACGACAACAAAACAAAACAATGGTATACAATAATACCTGGGTTACAAACTATACCGGAAAGATAGACTAGTCCATAGAAGTAGGATAGTAGCACTGTTTCTAAAGGATTCCATTGAATTTAGCCAGATGAAAATTCTGAGTGGAGGGAACCACCCAGTAGAATGGATACAAAACCTGAGATTAAAGATTGTGTATATTAGTAGGGCTATACTACAGTCTCTGGATCAAGAATGAAACAGAGTGTGCAGAATGTTGAGTAAGATCAATGAGGCAGCCAAAATCTAACAAAATGATGGTAATGGAGGATTTTCAATGATCCCGATATAAAATGACACAACAGGACAAAGTTGAGAGAAAATGTCTGAACGCCTTAGCTAGTTGTTTCTTGGAACAACTACTTGCTGAACATGAAAGAGGAACAATTTTTGACTTAATTGTAAGTAATACACAGGAGCTAATTCAAGTAGTGACATTCGCTGAGACACTGAGCTATAATGACCATGACAAAATTAGGTTCAACATCCAAAGTGTAAGTAGGGCACCATAAAGTCATAGTGACACTTATCATTAGAAAGGGAGATTTAAATGAAATGAGAATGTTAGTCAAAAAGGCCCTAAACCTAAAAGTAAAGGAAGAAAAATTCCTAGAGGTGGCATGAATGGTACTAAAAATACAATAAGAGTCTCCGATTATCTTCACTACAACAGTTAAATCAAGTTTGTTCATCTGAGTTCCTTCTTTCCCTGCTGTTTCACCACTAAAAAGAGCAGTGTAGACATGGGAGGCACTGCATGGACATGTAAAGAACATGTAGGGTATGTATTCTGTGTGTTTACATATGTAGGGCACTCTACTCTACCTGCGTAAGTCATGCCTCGCCATCAACATTGATATTTATACCCATGCTAGCTGGGGTGTTCAGTGTCTGTACTTTAAATGCCACCACATATGCAGACTTGCCTTCTGAAGCAACACACTTGAGCTATACAAAGTGACTAGATTAGCAGAGGGAATGGACTAACACCTGATGAGTTGTTGTGGCTTCAGCTGTTGCATTGCCACTGCATTACTAGCTTGAGCAGCAGTAGCACATGAGCTTCAACTTTCACCTCCTGACAGAGCAGCTAGCTCAAGTTTAAACCACCACCTGTCTTGAGCTAGAGATGTTTTTGTGTGGATGGGAGTCATGTTATGGGGGGAAACTTGAGCTATACCTTGAGCTAACTCTAAAATAAATTTGTTAGCCCTAGTCTACACTAGGACTTTACGTCGAATTTAGCAGCATTAAATCGATGTAAACCTCCACCTGTCCACACGATGAAGCCCTTTATTTCGACTTAAAGGGCTCTTAAAATCGATTTCCTTACTCCACCCCTGACAAGTGGATTAGCGCTTAAATCGGCCTTGCCGGCTCGAATTTGGGGTACTGTGGACACAATTCAACAGTATTGGCCTCCGGGAGCTATCCCAGAGTGCTCCATTGTGACCACTCTGGACAGCACTCTCAACTCAGATGCACTGGCCAGGTAGACAGGAAAAGAACCGCGAACTTTTGAATCTCATTTCCTGTTTGGCCAGCGTGGCAAGCTGCAGGTGACCATGCAGAGCTCATCAGCAGAGGTGACCATGATGGAGTCCCAGAATCGCAAAAGAGCTCCAGCATGGACCGAACGGGAGGTATGGGATCTGATCACTGTATGGGGAGAGGAATCCGTGCTATCAGAACTCCATTCCAGTTTTCGAAATGCCAAAACCTTTGTCAAAATCTCCCAGGGCATGAAGGACAGAGGCCATAACAGGGACCCGAAGCAGTGCCGCGTGAAACTGAAGGAGCTGAGGCAAGCCTACCAGAAAACCAGAGAGGCGAACGGCCGCTCCGGGTCAGAGCCCCAAACATGCCGCTTCTATGATGAGCTGCATGCCATTTTAGGGGGTTCAGCCACCACTACCCCAGCCGTGTTGTTTGACTCCTTCAATGGAGATGGAGGCAATACGGAAGCAGGTTTTGAGGACGAAGAAGAGGAGGAGGAGGAGGAGGTTGTAGATAGCTCACAGCAAGCAAGCGGAGAAACCGGTTTTCCCGACAGCCAGGAACTGTTTCTCACCCTGGACCTGGAGCCAGTACCCCCTGAACCCACCCAAGGCTGCCTCCTGGACCCAGCAGGCGGAGAAGGGACCTCCGGTGAGTGTACCTTTTAAACTACTATATGTGTTTTAAAAGCAAGCATGTGAAAAGATTACTTTGCCCTGGCATTCGCGGCTCTCCTGGATGTACTCCCAAAGCCTTTGCAAAAGGTTTCTAGGGAGGGCAGCCTTATTGTGTCCTTCATGGTAGGACACTTCAGGCCAGTAACACATACTCGGGAATCATTGTACAACAAAGCATTGCAGTGTATGTTTGCTGGCGTTCAAACAACATCCGTTCTTTATCTCTCTGTGGTATCCTCAGGAGAGTGAGATATAATTCATGGTCACCTGGTTGAAATAGAACGCTTTTCTTCAGGAGACACTCAGAGGAGCCCATTCCTGTGGCTAAACAGAAATGTTCCCCACTGTTAGCCACAGGGAGGGGGGAGTGTTGAGGGGGAAGCCACGCGGTGGGGGAGGCAAAATGCGACCTTGTAACAAAAGCACATGTGCTATGTATGTAATGTTAACAGCAAGGTTTACCCTGAAAGAGTGTAGCCACTGTTTTATAAAATGTGTCTTTTTAAATACCGCTGTTCCTTTTTTTCTCCACCAGCT
This sequence comes from Lepidochelys kempii, assembly GCF_965140285.1. Classification (NCBI taxonomy): domain Eukaryota; kingdom Metazoa; phylum Chordata; order Testudines; family Cheloniidae; genus Lepidochelys; species Lepidochelys kempii. Next base: position 39,981,181 of record NC_136382.1, read on the forward strand.
GCATGTGTTTCAATGATCACAGGATCTTCTCCTTCCCAGAGGCTAGTGAAGATTAGAAAGAAAAAAAAAACGCACTCGAGATGAAATGTTCTCCGAGCTCATGCTGTCCTCCCACACTGACAGAGCACAGACGAATGCGTGGAGGCAAATAATGTCAGAGTGCAGGAAAGCACAAAATGACCGGGAGGAGAGGTGGCGGGCTGAAGACAGGGCTGAAACTCAAATGTGGCGGCAGCGTGATGAGAGGAGGCAGGATTCAATGCTGAGGCTGCTGGACGACCAAACCAGTATGCTCCAGTGTATGGTTGAGCTGCAGCAAAGGCAGCTGGAGCACAGACTGCCACTACAGCCCCTGTGTAACCAACCACCCTCCTCCCCAAGTTCCATAGCCTCCACACCCAGATGCCCAAGCACGCGGTGGGGGGGGCCACCGGCCAACCAGCCACTCCGCCACAGAGGATTGCCCCAAAAAAAGAAGGCTGGCATTCAATAAATTTTAAAGTTGTAAACTTTTAAAGTGCTGTGTGGCATTTTCCTTCCCTCCTCCACCACCCCTCCTGGGCTACCTTGGTAGTCATCCCCCTATTTGTGTGATGAATGAATAAAGAATGCATGAATGTGAAGCAACAATGACTTTATTGCCTTTGCAAGCGGTGATTGAAAGGAGGAGGGGAGGGTGGTTAGCTTACAGGGAAGTAGAGTGAACCAAGGGGCGGGGGGTTTCATCAAGGAGAAACAAACAGAACTTTCACACTATAGCCAAGCAGTCATGAAACTGGTTTTCAAAGCTTCTCTGATGCATACCACGCCTTTCTGTGCTCTTCTAACTGCCCTGGTGTCTGGCTGCGCGTAACCAGCAGCCAGGCGATTTGTCTCAACCTCCCACCCCGCCATAAACCTCTCCCCCTTACTCTCACAGATATTGTGGAGCACACAGCAAGCAGTAATAACAGTGGGAATATTGGTTTCGCTGAGGTCTAAGCGAGTCAGTAAACTGCGACAGCGCACCTTTAAACGTCCAAATGCACATTTTACCACTATTCTGCACTTGCTCAGCCTGTAGTTGAACAGCTCCTGTCTACTGTCCAGGCTGCCTGTGTACGGCTCCATGAGCCATGGCATTAAGGGGTAGGCTGGGTCCCCAAGGATACATATAGGCATTTCAACATCCCCAACAGTTATTTTCTGGTCTGGGAATAAAGTCCCTTCCTGCAGCTTTTGAAACAGACCAGAGTTCCTGAAGATGCGAGCGTCATGTACATTTCCCGGCCATCCCATGTTGATGTTGGTGAAACGTCCCTTGTGATCCACCAGAGCTTGCAGCACTATTGAAAAGTACCCCTTGCGGTTTATGTACTCACCAGCTTGGTGCTCCGGTGCCAAGATAGGGATATGGGTTCCGTCTATGGCCCCACCACAGTTAGGGAATCCTATTGCAGCAAAGCCATCCACTATGACCTGCCCATTTCCCAGGGTCACTACCCTTGATATCAGCAGATCTTTGATTGCGTGGGCTACTTTGCATCACAGCAGCCCCAACAGTAGATTTGCCTACTCCAAATTGATTCCCAACTGACCGGTAGCTGTCTGGCATTGCAAGCTTCCACAGGGCTATTGCCACTCGCTTCTCAACTGTGAGGGCTGCTCTCATCTTGGTATTCATGCGCCTCAGGGCAGGGGCAAGCAAGTCCCAAAGTTCCATGAAAGTGCCCTTACGCGTGCGAAAGTTTCGCAGCCACTGTGAATCGTCCCAGACCTGCAACACTGTGGGGTCCCACCAGTCTGTGCTTGTTTCCCGAGCCCAAAATCAGCGTTCCACAGCATGAACCTGCCCCATTAGCACCATGATGCATGCATCGGCAGGGCCCATGCTTTCAGAGAAATCTGTGTCCATGTCCTGATCACTCAAGTGACCGCGCTGACGTCGCTTCCTCGCCCGGTATCGCTTTGCCAGGTTCTGGTGCTGCATATACTGCTGGATAATGCGTGTGGTGTTTAATGTGCTCCTAATTGCCAAAGTGAGCTGAGCGGCCTCCATGCTTGCCTTGGTATGGCGTCCGCACAGAAAAAAGGCGCGGAACGATTGTCTGCCATTGCTCTGACGGAGGGAGGGGCGACTGACGACACGGCTTACAGGGTTGGCTTCAGGGAGCTAAAATCAACAAAGGGGGGTGGCTTTACATCAAGGAGTATTTCAGGCAGGACTTCACGGAGGGTTCCAATAAGAAATGGTGAATCTAAGTTATTGTTCTTATTGGAACAAGGAGGTTAGTCTGGCCTCTGATTGATACATGGCTAGATTTACCTCGCTGCACCTTCTCTGTGAGTGACTGCAGTGTGACCAGAGGAATGAGCCCTCTAGATGGGGGAGGAGGCAAATGAGTACAAAACAAATCTGGTCTATTTCTTGTTTTGATCCACTCCATCTATCTTTTACATCTTTGGCTGGCAGCAGATGGTGCAGAAGGACTGCATGCCATCCACATCTAATGGCTGCTCGGCAGAAGATGGTACAGTACGACTGCTAGCCATCCTCATCTCTTGCCTGCCCGGCAGAAGATGGTACAGTACGACTGCTAGCAATCCGTATCGCCTGCCTGCTCACCATAAGACGGTTCAATAGGACTGACTGCAGGACTAAAGAGAATGACCTGGTCAAGTCACTCCAAATTTAGTCCCTGCGCCCATGTCTGCCCAGGCGCTCCCAGCCGACGTGGCCAGGAGCACCTCGGACACGACGAGGATGGCTACCAGTCGTACTGCACCGTCTGCTGCCAGAAGGCAATGGATTGCTGCTACTGTGTAGCAATGCCGTACCGCGTCTGCCAGCACCCAGGAGACATACGGTGACGGTTACCTGAGCGGGCTCCATGCTTGCCGTGGTATGGCGTCTGCACAGGTAACTCAGGAAAAAAGGCGCGAAACGATTGTCTGCCCTTGCTTTCACGGAGGGGAGAGGGGGGGCCTGACGATATGTACCCAGAACCACCTGCGACAATGTTTTAGCCCCATCAGGCATTGGGATCTCAACCGAGAATTCCAATGGGCAGCGGAGACTGCGGGAACTGTGGGATAGCTATCCACAGTGCAATGCTCCGGAAGTCGACTCTAGCCTCGGTACTGTGGAAGCACTCCGCCGAGTAATGCACTTAGAGCATTTTCTGTGGGGACACACACACTCGAATATATAAAACCGATTTCTAAAAAACCGACTTCTATAAATTCGACCTTATTCCGTAGTGCAGACATACCCTTAGTCTCTAAGGTGCCACAAGTACTCCTCATTCTTTTTGCTGATACAGACTAACACAGCTACCACTCTGAAATCTAAAATGAAGATAAGCACTCGGAAGACATGCATGCTGTTAAAAGACAGTGTACAGCAAGGAGTGTAAACCAATATGGCTTCACTGCAAATTTTGAGAGTCTCTTCAAACAGAAATCCTTCAAAATCTGGAAATCTGACCCTAGTAAAGCTAATATACAGGAGCATAAATTATAGCAGGCAGTAAATACAAGGGGAAATTGAAAGGGCCAAAGTGGATTTCAAAGAGCAAATAGCTAAAGTTGTACAAACAAATGAGACTGCAACCCTGTATCGTGCTGACCAATGTTATTATGTCTCCTCTTTTGTCTCTGTCCATCTGTCTGTATCCACCTGTTGTCTCTTGTCTTATGCATAGATTGTAAACCTCTGGAGGCACGGATCTTTTTGTTTTGCCTATACAGAGCCTGGTACAGTGGGGTCCTGGTCCATGACTGGGGCTGCTAAGTGCTACAATACAAATAATAAATAATGTAATGTTGATAAATAAAATGTAATAAATATTGAAGGAGAAAATCTAAACTACTCATACACGTTAACCGAGTTCTGAATTAACTGTATTAGTCCAGGAAAGGAACATGGGCATCATTGTTGACAGCTCAGTGAGGACCTTTGCCTAATGTGCAGCTAATGTGGTCTAAAAAGCAAAGAAGATGCTAGGTTGTATGAGGAATGGGATGATGAATAATACAGAGAATATTCTAATGCCAAGTCACCTGGAATACTGTTTACCCTACTGGTCACCCCATCTCAAAAAGGATACTACAGAACTAGAGGGGTTCAGAAAAGAGCAACAAGAATGATCAAGGGCATAAAAAGAGCTCTCATAGGAAGAGAGACTTAAAAGGCTGGTTTGCTTACCTTAGAAAGGAGGTGAATAAGAGGGAACATAGTAAAAGTATATAAAATAATGAATGGTAGAGAGAAGAGATCAGGAATTTTTGTTTAACTTGTCTGATAACACAAAAACAAAGGGATATTCAATAAAATTAAAAGATAAATTCAAAACTGGTAAGTTGTTTTTCATACATTAACATGTAATTAAACTCTGGAAATCACGGCTTTACAAAGTTGTTCAAGTCAGAATTTAATCCAATTCAAGAAGAATTGAATATTTTTAATGGATATCAAGAATATCCAGAGTTGCCTTATTAATGATAGCAAATTTTGAGGAAGAGATGTTAAACCTCATGCCTCAGGGCTTAACTGATTTTTAAATATTAAAGACTCAGCTGAGACTTAATGTGGGGGGCAGATTATTCCAGAATTTCCTGTTGTAGGGTTCTTAAACCTTCTGCTGAAGCATCTGGTACTGGCCACTGTTGGAGACAGTATACTGGATTAGATGGACCTTGGACCAGAGACAATAGGGCAATTCCTATGTTTCTACATACTCCCTTGCAAAACAAAATTCCTGCTTACTGCTCTGCTCCCTAGCATAGCAAAAAATGTTGTATGCCAACAGTCTAAAGATTAGCGTTCTAGAAAACTGCAGTTCAAACAATGTATAATATGGAAAATAGCTATTTTATCTTTAAAATAGAAGTAGTATAATGCATTGAGTTGTCTGACAATATTTTAAAAATACATCAATTTAAATTTATATTGCACTGGTTTACATTTTTTTAAAATCTTCAGTGGAAATAATAGGATTGATCAGAGGGAAAAGGAACAGATAGACATGAATCAAAGGCTACTTACAACCTATAGGTAAAAAATACTTACATTACAGGTGAACATGTGGCTGCAGCTTAAATCTGAAAATCTATATTTTTAAAAGGAAAATGGCCATCTTTCTGTACAATTTTATCACGTTTCCAGAATGGCTCTTTATTTCATTGTCTGAGAGACTGGATAATTTAATTACTGTTTTATTTCCCTACGCATGGTATTTCTCATCCATAGTGCACTTTCACTTTTACTTTTTACTCCCCCTCAAAATCCAGATGTGGAAAATAAGCAAGGAATGCATTTGTTCAGTTGTAGCAAAGTAATTGGACAATCAGAAATGCAGATTGTCAGAAATAATTTGATCATTGTGCCAGAATTGTAAAATTTAGAATGAGCAATTGTCAGTTGCTATTCTTGTTACAATAGCATGTTGATAAGAGCCATGCAAACTTTTTTCTTTTTTGTAGAAATTTAGAAGGTGATGTTGCCGTACGAAGCTCAGCTGCTGTCTATACATACTGCAAATCGCGAGGGTTGTTTGCAGGGGTATCTTTAGAAGGAACATGTTTAATTGAAAGGAAAGAAACTAATCGCAAGTAAGTCGGATTCAAAATCATAGACTCATAGAGTTAGAAGGGACCGCAAGGGTCATCTAGTCTAACTGCCTGCCAAGATGGGGGATTTGTTGTGTCTAAATTGTCCAAGACAGATGACTATCCAGCCTCTTTGTGAAAACCTCCAGTGAAGAAGCTTCCACAACCTCCCGAGACAATCTGTTCCATTGTCCTACTGTTCTTACAGTTAGGAAGTTTTTCCTGAGATTTAATCTATATTGTTCATGTGTGTTTCTTCCATATCTTGTACTGCATCATCAAATGGGTTACACTGGAATTTTAGTGGGATGGACTTTTAGGAAAATATTCAAAATAAATCTTATAGTTAACTTTCGAGACTAACCAATTTATTTGAGCATGAGCTTTCGTGAGCTACAGCTCACGAAAGCTCATGCTCAAATAAATTGGTTAGTCTCTAAGGTGCCACAAGTACTCCTTTTCTTTTTGCGAATACAGACTAACACGGCTGTTCCTCTGAAACCCATAGTTAACTTTGTAGAATTGAGATGCTCTGATATACTACTTTTGGTTGTGTTGAGTTCACAGCCAGTTCCGTAATTTATAAACAAATCAGGGTAAGGTAATTCATTGTTCAGATACTTTAAATGTCTACTGTACTTTCAGGGTTAATAGGTGAATATTTGATACATATTGGTATAGTGCAGTGGTGTGCAACTTAGTGTCCGCGGGCCTCATTCAGCCGATCGGGTAATCTGATTGCGCTGGCCCGCTGCTTCCCACAGCTCCCATTGGCTGGGAATGGCAAACCGCAGCCACTGGGAGCGGCGGGGGGCCATGCCTGTGAACGGTCAATGTCAGCAAAATGTCTTGCAGCCTGCAATCAGCTTACCCTGTTGGGCCGCAGGTTGCCTACCACTGGTACAGTGGAACAAATTCTATCCCTGGAATGATTTCAGTAGAAATTGCAGGTCATTATCGAAAGCAAAATTGGGCCCATGGTATCTCCAGAAGCATTAATGGTGGAATTTGAGTATTGAAATTATATTGCCTCCATATGAACATTTATTCCACTGCACCATGCCAAGAGTTTATTTTTGATGTGAGTTATCTGTCTTTTTTTCATTAAAACAAGAAGTTTTTGAACTTCTGATGTATTAGATTTGGCAGGGAATGGCGGATATCTGGTTCAATGTCTTTTTAAAAATAAATTGGGGATTGTGGTTTAGAGCCTCACTAAAGATGCTCAAGAGCTGCTTCTTTCTGTTTTGTTTTGTTTTGTTTTTTACCCATTGCTATCAAAACTGTCAGAATTGATGGGAGATTTAGGTCCAGTTTTCTAAATCTTAAAATTCTTTTCCCTTCTGGTGCCATTGTTGTAAACATACACATACTAGATTTCTTTAACTTTATTGTCAGCTGCTTTCTAAGATGATAGCAATACTGTAAAATCAAAATTATACATAGATAATATGATAAAACTAAAATCTTTCCAAAATACTTTATTTTTTATCCCTCCTCCCAAGAAAATTATACATTTGCTTTAACACATGGCTCCAAAGATGCACTAAAATGCAAAGAAATGAGGTTTTCCATGCTGTTTTCTGACAGGTTTGAAATCTTGTTTGAGTCAAACCACTTGGATGAAAAATACATTAAAATCAAACCAGTCTGAGTTGGAGACAATTAAAATTTTAAATTGAATGTCTGCTTTTTCTAAAAATCTCCAATCCTAGTATTGCTGTTTATAAGAGTAAAGGTTTTTAAAAATCCGAAATGTACTGTACCAATTTTAAGCTGTACAGTAGCAAAGGCATTAATTCATATTTCTTAAAAGCACAGTTTTGACAGGCCCTTATGTGAGTACATGTAGAAGATATGCGGGGACGCATGCGAGCAGGTTCTCCCCTTGTACAGCTGAGGCAAGGTCAGAAAGCAAGATGCACACACAGCAGGGAGAAGAACAGGTTAGGGATATGTCTCCCATTGGAACAGGCAGACCATGCTAGTGGGTGGGTCCTAAAGGTTTGTGTACGCTGTGAACTAGGCCACTCAAGGAGTCTAAGTCTGTGAATTAGGCCACTCAGTGAGTAGTTAATTGTACATGCTTAGAAACAAATAACACATCCACTGAAATGTTTATGGCATATTTGTGAAAACAGATACTGTTGAACATTACCAAGAGTCCAGTTTTCCTTCTTGCTCTAATATGAAAGGACTCTTTAAATAAATAAATAAAATCTGTAATCACAATATAGCAAGAGTTTTAGCAAGTTTGTCCCACTTGTTTTCTATGGTTACCAAGAGTTATTGTGGTCGATATTAAAAAGGCCACATTAAAAGCCCTTTAAGCTATAACTGTTTTCTGTGAAATCACTGTTCTCTTTCCTTGTTTAATGCTGACTTTCAGTGAAGCAGATGATCCTGCAGCTGGCATCTGCTAGTGCGTGCGCACAAAAAAATCCTGATGTTTCATTTTTTGCACACCACCATGCTTTTCTGTAGAAAATGAGCTGGAACAAAATATTGGTGAAAATTAAGATGAAGTAATAATAAAGGGAAACAAGTCTGTTCCCTGTACTTTATTGTTCTCAATTTATATTGGGCATTGAACAGCTTCTGCCATTCCTTCGTGGGTAATCAGTTTAAGAAATCAAGTAAGTGTTATTTATACAACATGTCGAAATGGCATGGTACATAGGGAGTCTTTTAAACTGTAGGCTAAACTAAAAGTATAGATGAGACGATGATTAAAGCAACTGATATAATTTTTTGTGCTAGATTTTATGGTCAAGATATTCGAGCTAGTGCCATTTTATTTGGTGATGTACCTCGTCTTACTCAATCAGAAGATCTGCATGAAATTCTGGATTCCTTTACTGAACAATATGAAAATGAGGAGCAGAAAAACAGGAAAAGGAAAGCAGGAAGGGAACAAAGGAAGGTTTGCACACATCTTTTTCCATATTGGCTCTCTGTTGCTAAATCCTTTCATCTACAATTAGACCTAATCCTAATATTGCTGTGTTGATGGCACTCACATTGAAGTCATTGGATATGTTAAGTGCTGACTGATGGAAGGGTAGGGTGTCTTCTTTGAGTATACTGTATTCACTCAAGCGCACTGTTCAGTATTGCCAGGGGAACCTCCTCCACAGAAGAACCCTACTATTACATTAAGTTTTGCATACTCCAGTCTAACAAAATAATTCTTCATTTCACTGTTTCCGAGAAGACAACCAACTTAAAGAGACATATCTGTATTTGACGCACTACAATCAGAAATATTCAAAATGTTCTTTTCAGCTGCAGCTTGATCTTCAAGAAAAATGTTAATTCTTAAGAATATATGGAACAAACCAGGGTTTTTCAGTTGAGTGTTCTGCTCCTTCTGTTTTCCATCCAAAATTATAACTCTTGAATTGGGCCATCATATTTAATCTCTGAGAATTATGGGAAAAGACATTATCAATGTCTAGGCAATATTATCTCTCTAGATGTAACAGCTGATGCTATTGAGAGAGACTATAATATATATAATTTATTTTCCACCTTTTTGTTAAAACATCAAGCAGTAACATTTATCATTTACACATATAACTTCGTAGTGAATTATTGTGTGGCTATATCAAAATCTGTCTTTAGTTTTATAGTTTGAAATGTAATGTCATCAAGAGGAAATATGTGATGGGTGCTTCTTAATTTCTTCTGGACTATCTCCAGGCCTTCAGTTACATTAACCTATACTTGCTAGTGAGGAGTGATTTTTGCTATTTTAAAAATTATTTATTTTAGGCTAATGATCCACCTGTTAAACCATCATCGAGGCCACAATCACGTAAACCACCTGTGTATGCTGCAACAGCAGGTATGAGTGTTTTGATGATTACATTAAATTGTTGCTATATGTGAAAGAAGAGTATTAGAAATACTCTGAGTATTGATGTTTTTATGCTATTCAACCCCCTTTTCTTGTGTGAGATGGTAACTTCTCTATAACAGTTTGATTTGTCAAAAAGTGGAAGTATTTTGGGATAGATTCATGAAAGATAATGGGTGAAATTTTTATGGTTTTTAACTTCTAATGTACTTTTATCGAATTTCTAAATGCAACATAACGTTTACTAAACAGACACTACAAAATGGCTGATTGTATTATTACTACATATTGTAGATGACAGCTGAATATAGAAATTAGTGCCAGTTTTACAGTCATGTATGTAATAGCTCAGAAGGGATATTAAAGTTAATTGGGTACATAATGGTCCACTTTGTATTGTTATACCAATAAAATAAAAACCAGCAGGATCTTATTAAAGGGAAAAGGGCAAAATACCACATTTATTGTGAATACAGAAAGAATCATAGTAAGCAGTTAGTTATAGCTATAACATTCCATTCAATTTCATATTTATTCACACATTCATACACACACACACAGGTTCTGCAAGGTTGTTATCATAGTTACCAGCCTAAGAGTTGCTCATGCCAAACCACTGGCCAGGTGGCCTGGACATGAGGAGGGAGCAGGGCCTTGTCAGATGCTCATCTGATGCCCCTGGAAGTTGGTTTGCAGAATCAGAGTTCCCCAAAGTTCTCACTTTTTAGAGTCTATTTTTATAGGAATTTCTTCCTATGCCAGTCTATGGGAATTGCTTCATCATGCTGTTGCTGAATCAATCAGCAGATACCACATTCCTGACAGCTCCGTGCTGCTAGATGTTATCTTGTTCTTTGGTTCTCCCATTCTTGAGGCTGTTGGGTGGATTCCAGTCTGCCCTCTGGGGGGGGTGGGGGGTCCTCTGGTTATTTCCACTCGACGCCTTCTTCAGCTGATGGACACTGGATTCTTAGGCTGGCACCTCCCTGATCATTCAGTTATTATCCACACCAAGCATCCATCCACATACATCCTCTATCTCTATTTTAATCACAATTGTTAATACAACAAAAGGGCGGGGAGTCTCTGGGTGCTGTTTCTGTTGTTACAGAGTATTGCTTTGAGTTTCTCTCTCTCTGTGAATTGCTTTGAGAACAGACTCTGTCTTAAAATGTACTAACGCAATTAGCAGCTTGCAAGTTTCACACATAGAGGGAGAGAAACAGTACCAAAAACCAAGAGACCTCTTAATTAGTAATACCCTGGAATTTAAACTGTGGGGAATCAAACTCATTTGTGATTTTAATACAGAACTTCTTTAATATGATCCAACAGTATGATGGATTTTTTTTCCTATTTAAGGGGAATGTTTTCTTGTAAAAACTACTGACTTTTAGGAGGAAGTTAATCTCTTCTGGTCTAGGCCCAATGGGCTGCCTCTTTTCATCATCCTCCTCAAATAGATAGATGAATCTTTCACTAGGATACTATCTTAATTCCTTACTCTATTTTAGTCTTCCTTCTGCCACACAGCAAGTAGGGTATGTGATGCTCCTGCTGATATTTTTTTCCCCTGAAGCGCCTTTCCTATTCTATTGGGAAATAGATTAATCAAGAGTTTCATTCCTCAGTCCTAGTGCAGTAAATAGCTATTTCTTCTCTCCACCACCACTTCTTGGCTAACTACAATAATTTTGTGGATACTGAACATATATTACAAGAGCAGAAAACAAAGTAAATTGACCTGTATTGATATGTTATATAAATTAATTATTTACATTTTTCTGCAGCTGTAAAAAATCCACACAAACTTTATCCTGAACTTCCCAATTACCATCCCACGGAGGGTAAGTACTACACTTTGAATTTATTTTATAAAGGCCACATACAATGGGTGTGAGACCGTATGGGAATATTTTGGAAAACGTTATACTTTTTAAAAAAAATTCTGTGCTGCATCCCTTTGTTATATTTATTATCCAGACAAATCAATATTTCCTTCTGGTTTTTTTATGTTTCAGAGTAGCAGCTGTGTTAGTCTGTATTCGCAAAAAGAAAAGGAGTACTAGTGGCATCTTAGAGACTAACCAATTTATTTGAGCGTAAGCTTTCATGAGCTATAGCTCACTTCATCGGATGCATTCGATAAAGTGAGCTGTAGCTCATGAAAGCTTATGCTCAAATAAATTGGTTAGTCTCTAAGGTGCCACTAGTACGTGTTAGGGGGCGGCTTATTCCTTCACCCGCTTCCTTCCCTGGTCCTTCTCGCATGAACAGAGAGCAACAATACCCGAAGTCCAAAGGTGCAAACAATTCAATGTTTATTGGGGTCAACTTCCAGCAAGCATGATTACAGTTTCCTTCCTTAGTGTCCTCCTTCCCAGCTCTGACACCACAGAGCCTTACGCCTGTGTCCTTGTTCCCATTCCTACCCTTAGCCAAACATGATTCCAATTTCCTTACCCACATTCCCTGTTCCCATTTCCCCCCACACACACACACACACCCACCCACTCACTTCCTGATTGACTGCAGGCTATGTAGTAAAACTTGAGTTCTGCTTTGCTATACCTTAACCAATCATCTTCCTGAAATTTAACTAACCAATCCTAACATATTGTAACATGATTATGTAACCAATTATATCCCACCACCTTAATTAGTTTACACTCAGCAAAATTAATTATACAGCAGACAGGAACAATCACAGAACCAGACAGAGATTATACAGACAAACAATAGCAAAGTGGGAACGAAAATGACAAGTCAATACAGAAGTGAGGATTTCACATCCCAGCTATTGATAAGTGAGTTCTTGCCAGACAAGATGCTATCAAACTAAGTTTCCTTTTACATTTTCTAGGCACTTCTCTTTCTCTGGAGGCGATAGGCATTATCGGGACAGGATTGTATTCCTAACAGCCCAATAGCACCTGATTTCAATGTGACTAGTTTGGAATGTGAGGATGTAACTGTTCGCTTCCTAGCTTATGGCTGCCTCTGCTGCTTAGCCAAAGGCCTTAGCCTAAGCACAGGTTCTCAGACTGTCACAGTAAGAGAAGGCCCTTACACCGGCAGACAGTTATTTTGATTCTTTCTTTTGTACCTCTATAACTAGCCAAGTGATAAGAATACACCTAAATTCTTAGAGTATCTATATCCTAACAGTACTCCTTTTCTTTTTACCTTTATCTTGTTCCCTGGCTTTATGCTCAGACAGTAGGTGAATCTCACCTTCCTTTCTGTCTCCTTGTGGCCTAACTTCTTACATTTCAAAAATCCTTTTCCCCCATTCAATATACATGTTCAGTCCTATAAATAGACTATATTTAATGATACCACCTTAATGAGGCAAAGGAGATCACTATGACATAATAACCTTTGACCAAGTCTACCTTCTCGTCTCTGTGCACAAAGTAGTGTAAATCCTGTTTTAAATAAACAAATACCCACAATGGTCAAATCTGATTAGCATCATAAGGTTAGTTTGCCATTGCATTTACATCCTTTCACAGGATTATGCAATGGTTTGAGATTATAAATCTGCTTTTTGGTGTAACACAGAGATCACTTGTGCTGTGGTCTGGACTGTCAAGTTTTTTGAGGTCATAACAAGGGCCTGGCTCATTTTCATGCCTAACTCATTTATGATTCTGTGGCACCCAGCACCACGTGTAGTTTATGGAGTTTGTACTGTGAGAGCTTGCCATCACAGATCATTAGAAGTAATTTTGAAGCCCAAACAATTTAACCTTTCTTCTGCACCTGGCAGAACCCTATGGACAAAGTGGTAAATTCACTTAGAGAATGTTTAAGCCCATGTGGCTTTTGTTTCCCCAAGTATGTCTCACCCTTCCAATGGAAAAAGCAAGTTTGAATTGATCTCCTGAAACCACTTATAAGGTCCACAAACTATTTTGCAAGGCAGTGAAATATAATATTATCCAAATAAATTGGATAGGCTTTTTGATCTATAAAATACATTAGCTGCTTGTCAACCATGAAGTTTTATACAGACAGTAAGTCTTGGACAGTGCGAAGATCAGACCCAAAACTTTGGTACTGCATAAACATACACATTGTCTCACATACACACAATGCTTAAAAAAAATTAAAATATTTCACCAGAATGTTTCAATGTGTTTTCAATTTAAAAATTTACAAGTAAAAATAACTACAATGATCCAGTTATATTAAAAACCATTACAAAAACAAATTAGTTGTGGTGTTCAAAACATCCACGAAGTATGATTTAATTTAACCCCAAGGTCTTGACCAGTGTCCCAATTACGTTATCTCATGTGCACAAATCATTAATAAATTAACACGATGCATTTTTAAACACACAAAAAGAGAAAAAAAGTTAAAACTTATAATACTTAAAAATATTTAATCTTCATTTTAACCACCTTCCTTATTGCTTCACCTCTGCCCTCTCTGTTTGTAGTTTTCTTAAAAGGAAAAGCTATTTCTTGTAATTTCTGATAGTAATACATATACTTGTTGGGGAAAAGTGTTCAATTTAGGAGATAGGTGTCAGGTTTCATTGGCAACGTCCAGTCCTACTTCTGAAAACCAAACGAGAGAAATGCACACAGGGGAAAAGACAGAGGTGGAAAAAAGATAGGAAGATTCTACTTTTTTCTGTAATGTTTGGTTTCTGGAAACCCACAGAAACATCACACATTCTCTAACCTTTTTAGAAACATTGGAACCTGACAAACATTTGTCACAGTCAGGCTGCTAAAATAGAACTTTCAGTTCTGCCTCTTCTGAAGGGGAGAGGGAGTTGGGGGTAGGTGATATTTTGTCTTAGGGTATGTCTACACTGGCAAGGTTTTGCCCCACAAGTTATACCACTTCTATTAAAACGCTGGAATTAAACCACTGTTGTATGTCCACACTGCGCTCCTTGTGACACTGGAGCGCATCCACATTAGCAGCTCTTGCAATGGCAAAGAGAGCAGTGCATTGTGGTAGCTATCCCACTGTGCAACTGGCCACAGGGTGCTTTGGAAAGGGTTTGCAATGCCTCTTGGGGGAAGGCATAGTGTCACATGATGCAGGTTTCTCAATCCCATTGTTCCATGGGCATCCTACCACATTGCCAGCTGCTTTTCAACTGAAGTGTGTGGGGAGGGGAGTGTGTGTGTGTGTATGGGGGAGAGAGAGTTGTGTTTTGGGAGACAGAGTGTGTCAGCATGCTGTCTTGTAAGTTCAGACATCAGCAGAAAGCAACCATTCCTAAGGCAGGGAGAGGGGGAAAACCTGACATCAGCCCCTGCCTCCTTCCCTAGGCTCTTTGCACAGCAATCTCTCTCTCTCTCTCTCTATCACACACACACACACACACTCTGCCTCTGTGTTCAACAGCATGAGCATTCTGCACTAATGGTTTGCTTTGTGTTCCATAACAGGTTAGCACAGCATGCTTTGAAAGGGGAGGGGTGCATGTCTCCAGGGCAGGCTGAGTTCAAAACAATGAGCAGAGCGGTCACTTGAGGCATTATGGGACAGCTCTGGAAGCCAATTACAGAGCAGAAAGCAATCAAGTATTTACATTGGCAATAGAGTGCCAGAGCCTCTGCACAAATAGTCTTACGACTCTCGTCGAGGTGGTTTTTTTGCAACTCTGCAAATGAGGAGTTTCTGCGCACAAAAGAGGCTTGGCAGTGTGCACACGTCTGCAGTTTGAGTGCAAAAAAGCTGCTTTACTGCACAGAAACTTGCCAGCGTAGACAAGCCCTACTCAGCAGACCAGTTTTCCTTGCATAGTAGTCCTGTCATCCAGGATATCTGCAGCCTTATAGGTATTACGCAGCTCTGAAAACTATGGATATTTTCTGTCATTAAGCTCTAAAATGCTGATATCTTATTCTTGTAGTAAAGAGATAAGTGGCACATAAGAAAATTGCTGCTAAGACTAAGGCCCTGATCCTGCAACCTGGTCTTTTAGCACTGACCCCTGTATTTATGTGTAGTGCCAAGACTGATTTAAACAGGACCCCACCTAGGAGCAGAGGCCTGTGCTACCAAGTTACCATTGCAGGGTTAAGGCCTGTTGTTATATTATTCAGGTCCTTAAGTAATAATATATGGTTTCAACATTTAACATAAATCTCTTCTGTTGCCAGTGAAGAAAACTACAATAATTTGTAGACAACACATAGAAGTAGAAATAAAATGAATCCTCTAGAAGCCATGTTTTAGATTTTATATCATAAACATTATTGCTGGAATACTGGACCTTAGCATATAGCAACAGTATGTCCATTGTCATCAGTAGGAAGGGATTAATTGCAAAAAAAAAAAAAAAAAAAAACAGTAACAGAAGAGTTGAAACATTTTATACTTCTATGATGTTACATGAAAGAAGAATTTGATTTGTGTTTGAGACATTTTTAATTATCTACTATGGAGACCTTCTGAGTTATCTTGATGAGTAAAGTTTTATATAACCTGTTTCAAGTCCAAGACAGAATATTAAATTAAAAACATGTCTCTAAACTGATACTGTGATACTTGATTCATATGCAAGCAGAGTAGACTGAGTTTTTATACAGCTCAATTCTGTCAAGACTAATTCTTAGATTAATGCAATAAAATGTAAATGGTGTTTCCAAAGGAAGATTTTAAACGTTACCAGAAATGGGAATTATTACATATTTTAGTGCCTGTTTCTTTAAAGTGTTGTAAATCACTAGGAATTATTACAACTCTGAACATAAAACATCACAGTAGTACCATTATTAACTAAATAGGCTGGGATTATCAAAGAAATCTCATGGATTTGGCCATACAGCTCCCTTAGGGTCTTTTGAAATTCCCTGTCCTAGCAAATACCATTGTGGTTGGCAGAAACCAGTTCTCCATCTACTGGAAGAAGTCACTGATTTTAATCTGACTTTTCAAAAAGAAGCTTTGAGTCTCTATCTTTTAGTTTTTAAAAAATATGTTATTTTTGAAAAATGTTACATATTACCTTTTTTGTTTGTTTGTCTTGCTTCCTGTTTGCCATCTTGCAAAAGAACCTATACCCCCTCTGTCACAAAGTAGCATGTCTTACTCTATCAGGTAGCTAAGAAACAAAAATGATGGTCAATTATAGCTCATATGATGAGACCATTAACTTCCTCCTTAGTCTTTTTGCATTTTGGAAGCATTCGCCATGGTATGGGAAGTTAGGTGTTTCTGATTCACATCCTCAAATGTTAACACCCTATTCCACCCTATGAGGGTAGAATACTTTGGAGATAATTGAGATAAGACCAGAAAAGAGATCTTGTAATTGCACATAGGCCAACTGACCAAACATCCAGATGTGCCTCCTTGCCCTACTAGAAGCAGAGATTTGTAGAGAGGGGATTTTTCAATTTCTTTGTGTTCCAGCTTGACACCCCAGGTGTCTTCCTGAGCTTATGAGAAACCTACCAGTGCTTCCAATCATCCTTCACGCACTAGCTTTTTTATTGCAACTGCACAAACGACATCTGAAGGGTTTCTTCAGCAACCTTAGGGCTTCTCTTTACTGCTAAAAAATATGTTTTTAATGCATATGAGCGATCCTGAGCTAAAAACACAGTGAAGAGAAGGCCACTTTAATTTTACCACCGGCACTGAACCTCAGGCGGTGTGTATAGGGCTGACATTGGCGAAAAGCCGAGAGATAGGACAGGAGAAAGATAGTGGGGATAGAAAGAAACACATGAAGGAAAGGATAATAGAGCAGGATCTCACATGTATCAGGCTGGGGTTCTCATGCTGGTGATGGTCAGGTGTCCCCACTAGTGCACTGAGGTCTGAAATTTGGGAGGGAATGGGGTCTGAAGCTGGAGTTTTTTCAGACTTCTGTGCTCCAACTCAGACTACTTGGGGAGGACTGGTTCTTGCCTTGGCAGACTGAAGTGATTATTTTCCAAGTTAGGAAACCATCAGGGAACAGCTGGGATAGCAGAGAAAAGGGAATAATTTCAGAGCCTTCCTCCCCCAAGCTGTGTTAGTCCAGGGAGCTCAAAGATCAACTGGAACAAGGTCGAGGCATAGTGGTCTCATTTTGGATTGGATTTTTAAGCTATTCTGTCATACAAAGAATATTTCAGGTAGACTTGTACAGTCTGTGCAAAATAGAAGTGGGAAATCAAGATCTTACTTGAAACAGAAAGCTAGTTACAACTTTAAATACACACTGAATACCATCTCACCAATTGCTTTACAATTTCACAGCACTATGAAGATATTAATGGCTCTTAAGGACATCCTGTGTGGTAGATAAGAATCCTTATTTCCCATTCCACATTTGAAGAAGCTGAGACAGAAATTTTACTGACCTATCTCAGAGATACTGTAGTTTACTGATTTAGTCATGGAACTGGGAATTGGTAGGCTTTAATTGTAATCCTAGTTCTGCCACAGATTTGCTGTGTGATTTTATGAAAGTTTCTTCATAGACTCTCACATATTAGGCCAGAAGGAACCATTAGATTAGTCCCAGTTTAGATCATATAATCTGACTTCTTGTTTAGCACAGAGCATTGAATTTCACTCAGTTATTCATGTATTCATGTATTCAACTGGTGGTTGAACTAAAGCATATCTTCTATAGATGCTGTCACATCATCTGGAGTGGCTAATGAGAATGAGTGTCAGCCTCAGGGCAGACTGCAAAAAGCAGGGCAGAAACCCCAAACTGGTTGTATGTTCTATAATTATGTTTCATCAATGCAGTAAAAAGAGTGAACTCCTAAAGCACTATAACAATCTTACCACAGAGTTTGACAGTCCCCTTGGGCATTCCAATCTATCTTGCCACCTTGGCAAGCTGAATTTATGTAATAGATGGTCACTTTACACAAAAATCTCATAAATATTCAGGTTACTTCCACACCCAAAGGACCAGTCATTTACCCCAGGTCATTTGTACTTAGATCTCAATGCCTGTAGCCAGTCCTGTAATAAACTTAGTAAGGATTTATTAACTAAGAAAAGAAATAGAGTTATTTACAAAGTTAAAACAGGAAACATACATACACAAATGAATTACAGTCATAGGTTTAGAAGGGTATTATCGGCTTCTATAATAAGCAGCTCTATGTGTCCTTTAGGGCTGACCCATGCCATGCAGCATGGGGATCTCTTGCTTTATATTTAGGAACCTTTGCCCCTCAGAGTCCAGACAGCATAAAAGATCCAATTTCTTCTTGTCTTGTCTTTGTCTGTCATTACCCCAGAATCCAAGGTCATGGGGTGAGCTGTCCGCACATAACCTCTTCATGAGGGATGTGGGGAGCAATTGACAAAGTCTTTGTTTCACAATGGCCAATTTCGATTTAGTAGCCTTTCCTGGTGGGCAGGAAATAACACCACCTGGGGTAAACTTACATTTCACACTTAGTAATGCTTTTCCCTGGACTGTAGGGAATTTGCAATCTTAACAAATATTTTTATAGTTACATAGAATCATAGAAGATTAGGGTTGGAAGAGACCTCAGGAGGTCATCTAGTCCAACCCCCTGCTCAAAGCAGGACCAATACCAACTAAATCATCCTAGCCAGGGCTTTGTCAAGCTGGGCCTTAAAACCTCTAAGGATGGAGATTCCACCACCTCCTTAGGTAACCCATTCCAGTGCTTCACCTAGTGAAATAGTTTTCTTAATATCCAAGCTAGACCTCCCCTACTGCAACTTGAGACCATTGTTCCTTGTTCTGTCATCTGCCACCACTGAGAACAGCCTAGCTCCATCCTCTTTGGAACCCCCCTTCAGGTAGTTGAAGGCAGCTATCAAATCCCCCCTCACTCTTCTCTTCTGCAGACTAAATAAACCCAGTTCCCTCACTTCTCCTCATAAGTTGTGTGCCCCATCCCACTGATCATTTTCACTGCCCTCCGCTAGACTCTCTCCAATTTGTCCATATCCTTTCTGTAGTGGGGGCCCCAAAACTGGATGCAATACTCCAGATATGGCCTCACCAGTGCAGAACAGAGGGGAATAATCACTTCCCTCGATCTTCTGGCAACGCTCCTACTAATGCAGCCCAATATGCCATTAGCCTTGTTGGTAACAAGGGCACACTGTTGACTAATATCCAGCTTCTCATCCACTGTAATCCCCAGGTCCTTTTCTGCAGAACAGTCCCCAGCCTGTAGCAGTGCATGGGATTCTTCTGTCCTAAGTCCAGGACTCTGCACTTGTCCTTGTTGAACCTCATTAGATTTCTTTTGGCCCAATCCTCCAAAATTTGTCTAGGTCACTCTGGATTCTATCCCTACTCTCCAGCATATCTACCTCTCCCACCCACTTTGTGTCATCCGCAAACTTGCTGAGGGTGCAATCCATCCCATCAAACAGATCATTAATGAAGATTTTGAACAAAAACGGCCCCAGGACAGACCCCTGAGGCACTCCACTTGATACCGACTGCCAACTAGACATTGAGCCTTTGATCACTACCCGTTGAGTCTAATGATCTAGCCAGCTTTCTATCCATCTTATAGTCCATTCATCCAGCCCATACTTCTTTAACTTGCTGGCAAGCATACTGTGGGAGACGGTATCAAAAGCTTTGCTAAAGTCAAGGTATATCATGTACACTACTTTCCCCATATCCACAGAGCCAGTTATCTCATTATAGAAGGCAATCAGGTTGGTCAGGCTTGACTTGCCCTTGGTAAATCCATGTTTACTGTTCCTGATCACCGTCTTCTCCAAGTGCTTCAAAATTGATTCCTTGAGGACCTGCTCTATGATTTTTCCAGGGACTGAGGTGAGTCTGACTTGTCTGTAGTTCCCCAGATTCTCCTTCTTCCCTTTTTTAAAGACGGGCACTATATTTGTCTTTTTCCAATCATCCGGGACCTCCCATGATTGCCACGAGTTTTCAAAGATAATGGCCAATGTTTCTGCAATCACATCAGCCAACTCTCTCAGAACCCTTGGATGCATGACATCCGGCCCCATGGATTTGTGCTTTTCTAAATAGTCCTTAACCTGTTCTTTTACCACTGAGGGCTGCTCACCTTCTCCTCATACTGTGCTGCCCAGTGCAGCAGTGTGGGAGCTGACCTTGTCTGTGAAGACCAAGGCAAAAAAAGGATTGAGTGCTTCAGCTTTTTCCAGATCTGTCACTAGCTTGCCTCCCCCATTCAGTAAGGGTCCCACACTTTCCCTGACCACCTTCTTGTTGCTAAACATACCTGTAGAAACCCTTCTTGTTACCCTTCACATCCCTTCCTAGCTGCAACTCCAGTTGTGCTTTGGCCTTCCTGATTGCACCCCTGCATGCTCGAGCAATATTTTTATACTCCTCCCCAGTCATATATCTGAGTTTCCACTTCTTATAAGCTTCCTTTTTGTGTTTAAGCTCACCCGACGATTTCTCTGTTAAACCAAGCTGGTCGCCTGCCATGTTTGCTGTTCTTTCTGCACATCGGGATGGTTTGTTCCTGCGCCTTCAATAAGGCTTCTTTAAAATACAACCAGCTCTCCTGGACTCCTTTTCATAGAATCATAGAAGATTAGGGTTGGGGGAGACCTCAGGAGGTCATCTAGTCCAACCCCCTGCTCAAAGCAAGACCCACACCAACTAAATCATCCCAGCCAGGGCTTTGTCTAGCTGGGCCCATACAAACTCTAAGGATGGAGGTTCCACCACCACCCTCGGTAACCCATTCCATGGCTTCACCACCCTCCTAGTGAAATAGTGTTTCCTAATATCCAACCTACACCTCCCCCACTGCAGCTTGAGACCACTGCTTCTTGTTCTGTCATCTGCCATCACTGAGAACAGTTGAGCTCCATCCTCTTTGGAACCCCTCTTCAGGTAGTTGAAGGCTGCTATCAAATCCCCCCTCACTCTTCTCTTCTGCAGACTAAATAAACCCAGTTCCCTCAGCCTCTCCTCATAAGTCATGTGCCCCAGCCCCCTGATCATTTTTGTTGCCCTCTGCTGGACTCTCTCCAAATTGTCCACATTCTTTCTGTAGTGGGGGCCCCAAAACTGGACGCAATACTCCAGATGTGGCCTCACCAGTGCCAAATAGAGGGGAATAATCACTTCCCTCAGTCTGCTGGCAATGCTCTTACGAATGCAGCTCAATATGCCATTAGCCTTCTTGGTAACAAGGGCACACTACTGACTCATATCCAGCTTCTCATCCACTGTTATCCCCAGGTCCGTTTCTGCAGAACTGCTGTTTAGTTCCCCTCATATTAGCCTCCCAGGCAATCCTGCCCATCAGTTCCCTGAGGGAGTCAAAGTCTGCTTTTCTGAAGTCCAGGGTCCGTATTCTGCTGCTCTCCTTTCTTCCTTTTGTCAGAATCCTGAACTCGACCATCTCATGGTCACTGCTGCCCAGGTTGCCACCCACTTCTACTTTCTCTACCGATTCTTCCTGTTTGTGAGCAGCAGGTCAAGAGGAGCATTGGCCCTGGTTGGTTCCTCCAACACTTGCACCAGGAAGTTGTCCCCAACACTCTCCAATAACTTCTTGGATTGTCTGTGCACTGCTGTATTGTTCTCCCAGTAGATGTCAGGGTGATTGAAGTCCCCCATGAAAACCAGGGCCTGTGATCTGGAAACTTCTGTTAGTTGTCTGAAGAAAGCCTCGTCTACCTCATCCTCCTGGTCTGGTGGTCTATAGCAGATGCCCGCCACGACATCACCCTTGTTGCTCTCACCTCTAAACTTAACCCAAAGACACTCAACACGCTTTTCTCCAGTTTCATACTGGAGCTCTGAGCAATTATACTGCTCTCTTACATACAGAGCAAATGCTTAAACATTACTTTATAATATGGGATACAGATATTGTAAGGAATAATACATGTAGCATCCTACAAGCATTCCATAAAGTCTAAACAATAAACACATTTGTTATAACTCTAATATTTATTTTGATAGTGCTAACAAACAGGTAAATGGGACTGGTTTCCAGCTGTGCATTTGTAAGTGTTCAATAAGGGAGAATCCAGGTTTTCATGACAGTGTGTTCCAATGGTTAATTAATCACCCTAACTATTCAAAATAAAGCACACATTTTTAATGAATTTATCTGGTTTCAGATTCCAGCTATTGGTTCTTTTTATGCCTTTCTCCTCTAGATTAAGATCCATTTAGTTTCCAGGATTTTCTCCCGTTGAGGATGCTGGAATCAAGTCACCCTTCAGTCTTCTTTTTGATAAAATAAACAGACTGAGCTTTAAGTCTGTCAATGAAAGGCATATTCTTTGGTCCTCAAATAAATGTGGATCTTTTCTGTCCCCTCTCCAATTTTTCACCATTATTTTAAAATATGGGCACCAGAACTGGACACAATATTCCAGTATAGATTTTACCCATGACACATACTGAAGTAAAATCACTTTCATCCTTACTACTCCCTTGTTTATACATCCAAGGATTTAGCTCTTTTTGCTGTAGCATTGCACTGGGAGATTATGTTCAGTTGTTTGTCCACTATGACCCCAAAATTCTTTTTAATCCTTTTGCTCTCCAGAATATTGTCCCCCATTCTGTAAGTATGGCCTGAATTCTTTGTTCCTAGAGTATGACCTTGCCTTTGGTTGTATTAAATCCAAATTGTTCTGTATGACTGCCCTGTCCTCATCATTATTTATTACTTCACCAATCTTTGTCATCCACAGACTTTATCAGCAGTAATTTTTATTTACTTCCAGATCATTAATAAAATGACTGTATAGCATTGGGTCTTCAACAAATCCCTTCAGAAACCTCATTAGAAATACCCCAGTCAATGATGATTCCCCACTGACAATTTTTTTGAGATTTTATTTGTATTAGTGTAGTGCTTAGGAGCCCTAGTCATGATCTAGGCACTGTACAAAAACAGAACATGGCCATGGCCCAAAGATCTTACAATATAGGCCTTCAAGGGACCTCCTGTGTCACTAAATCCAGTTCTTTGCTTTCTCAGGCAATCTCATCATATAATTCCATTCATAAATTTATCAAGCTCCATCTTAAAACTAGTTAGGCTGTTTAGCCCCACTACTCATATTAGAAAGCCTTTCCAGACCCTCACTCCTCTGATGATTAGAAACCTAATTTCCAGACTAAATATATTCGTGTCCAGTTTGTGCCCATTTGTTCTTGTGCCAACCTTGTCCTTTATATTAAAAAGCCCTTCTCCCTCCCTGGTGTGTTCTCCCCTCCTCCCTCTTCAATGTATTTCTAGAGAGCAATCAGATTCCCCGTTAGCCTTCATTTTTCTAGGCTAAACAAGCCAAGCTCTTTTAGTCTCCTCTAATAGGATAGGCTCTCCATTCCCCTGATCATTCTAATAGCCCTTCTCTGCACCTGCTCCAGTTTGAATTCATCTTTCTTAAACATGGGTGACCAGAATTGTACACTGTATTCCAAATGAGGTCTCACAAGAGCCTTGCACAATGGCATTAATATACTTCCTGTCTCTGTTGTAAATACCTCACCTGATACATCCTAGGATCACATTTGCTTTTATTTTTATGGCCACATTACACTGATGGCTCGTTGTCATCCTGTGATTGACTAATATCCCCAGGTCTTTCTCCTCCATTTTCATTTCCAGCTGATGAGCCACCAGTTTATAGCATATTTTTGTTAGTCCCTAAATGCATGAACTTGCACTTAACGCTGTTAAATTCCATCCTGTTTCTGTTACTCAAGTCCTCTGGGTCATCCAAGTCTGTTTTTATAATATTACAGTCTTCCTCTGTATTGATGATGCCTCCCAGCTTCGCGTCATCAGCAAATTTTATTAGCACTTTCCTACTTGGTGTTGTCAGTGAAAAAATTAAGATCAGCAACAAAGAAATCAGAGAGATCTGATCTTGATGAAGATGAAGTCAAGTCAGTGGCCCTTTTGGTGAGTGGGCAAGTTGAACCAAGGCTGCAGGTTGAATTAAGAGGTGATGGCAAGGAAATGTGTATCTAAGAGTTGGCTGGATCATCAATATGGAAGTTGATGTCTCAGAGAGTAAGTGTGGAAGATTGCGTGGAGAAGAAGAGAGACCAGGAGTTGAAATCAGAAAGACTGACTGATTGGGAGGAGTTGGGGGAATGCTAGATGACTGCAAGCCCAGGTAACACTACAAGAAGAGCAATGCATACTGCAACAGGAGCACGTAGAGAAAGACAAGGAAATAAAGGAGGTATGTCAGAAAAGTAAGAAAGAGTTGCTTGACAAAAAAGCAAGAGAAACCAAAGAAGCATCAGTGAGAAGTGACTCTAAGGCAGGGGATCCCAAACTTGGAAGCAGTGGCCCAGCCTGTGCTGCTTCCCGCAGCTCCCATTGGCCAGGAACAGTGAAACCATGGCCACTGGGAGCTGCAAGCAGCCATACCTCAGGTAAACAAGGGGACGCTCAGGTAAACAAAGTGTCTCACAGCCCGCCAAGGGCTTACCCTGAACAAGCTGTGAACCAAGTTTGGGAACCCCTGCTCTAAGGACACATCTTCACTACGGAGTTATATCGGTGCTGCTGCAATTGATGCAGCAGCATCAATGTAGCGGGTCTGGTGAAGACGTGCTAAATTGACAGGAGAGCGCTCTCCCATCAATTTCTGTACCCCACCCCTTCAAGAAAATGAAGGTAAGTTGATGAGAGAGTGTCTCTCATTGACACAGCGCGTTATAGATACTGCGGTAGGTGGATCTAGATATGTCGACTTTAGCTATGTTGTTCACGTAACTGAAGTAGTGTAACTTAGATCGATTTGCTGTGGTAGTGTAGACAAGACCAAAGAAACTTTCAGTTGTAAAAGCAATTGTCAGCATCATCCCAGAGTTACAGTGGTATTGGAAAAGAGAAGGATGGAAAATCGTTAACAATGAAAGCAGAACAAAAGAAACAAGGGTGAGGACATTTTAATGACATGCTCAACCAACTAGAGCCAACAATTCCAATTAATGGATGAAAAGTAGGTGAAGAATTGAACATTTCACTGTTAGAAATTTCAGAAACAGAAATAGGATTCTGTTTGATTCTTTTCAAGATCATTGCTGAAATGTATAAAGCTGGTGAGGAAACAGTGGAACATGAAATACATAAACTGTGTAATATTGTTTAGGAGAAAGAACTCTGCCCAGAGGATTGGAAGAAAGGTGTGATCTGTAAATTACCAAAGAAAGTCACCCAACTGGTGTGCGATAATTGGCAAGAAATAATACTACTTTCATGTCCCGGAAAGGTGTTCTACAGCATACTGTGGAACAGAATCAAACTGGTAATAGATGTAATGAGCAAGCAGGCTTTAGACCAAAAAGATCATGTGTAGCTCACATCATTACCTGAGACAATTGATTGAGAAATGACTCGTATACCAGAGAAGGCCAGGGTTGGGACAAATGTCTCCAGAGGTGAGGAGGGAGTGGATGTGAGATCTGGATTTGTGTTGGTGGAAGGACTGGGGAAATTGGTTTGGAGAGGAAAGAGGAGAAGGTAGAGCTTGTGGGGGCTGTAGACTGTTGATGGTAATAAGAATGAGGGAAGGAAGAGGATGACAAATGGTATAAGGCAGAAGAGGGGTGTGGTGAGAGCCATAGGAGAGTGCCAGATAGACAAGTTTACTGTCAGCCAGTACTTAATCCATCTAATATGTGCTTTATTGATATTGTATAATATTATATTTTAATCAGAATGTTGTGCAGTACTAAATCAAAGTTACTTAACCTCTTAATCTGTTTCCCCTCTGTAAAATAGAAAGCATACTTACTATTTTAAAGGGATATTTGTGAAGTTTACATAAGTATTATAAAGTGCAGTCAGTGTGAAAATTATTAAATTCACAACATGATTCAGTGACAGAGGAGAGATTAGAATTCAAGAACTCCCAGCCCTAAATTCAATTCACTAGACCATCATGTTTGAAGAATTTTTTCCTTTGTCTGTTTCTTTGCTTAGCAGCCTTTCACTAGTCTCTGAAATCCCAGATTTGATGCGGGATCAATATGTATTTTAAAGTCCATATGTTGTGAGTATGCAAAGACACACATGGCTTTAATGTCTCCTTTAACATGTGTCTCAGGAAGTTCACTGGCAGCATACAAGGTTCCCAAACTACAAGTTAGTTTTAGAATCCGTTGCCCCACACTGTCTGATACTAATCAGTGCTCATTAAGGCCAACAGAAATGAACAAATCTGGAGTTTGTAGGCCTACCTGTTTCTAAGGGCTTGTCTTCACTACCAGGGAGATCGACGCTGCTGGAATCGATTCAGCGGGTGTCAATTTAGCAGGTATAGTGAAGACCAGCTAAATCAAAGGCAGAGCTCCCCGAGAACAGTAAGGTAAGTTGACTAGAGAATGTCTCCTGTCGATGCAGTGCAGTGAAGACACCAGGGTAAGTCGACCTAAGCTACGTTGACTCGAGCTACGTTATTCACATAGCTGGAGTAGCGTAACTTAGGCCAACTTACCCCAGTAGCGAAGACAAGCCCTGAGACACAAAGTAAAAAAAGGGGAGGGGGCTTCAGAAGCTTCCCCAAAAGCAAATTGCACCTCAGATTTGGAACTCTGGCATCTCACAAATGACTTGTCTGGTTATCCTGAAACCTTCCAGGAAAACCTCCATTGTCATAAGATCCTGATCATGACTTTACACGTGGATTGGAAAGTTCTGGTATTTACTGAGCTTGGGGTGGTGAAAATCATAATTGCATTTATATTGTGGAAAATAGCTTCTAATCACTGGCATTTAAATTTTGAAAAGCCTGATGAAGAATTACAGTTAGTAGCCACTTGTTCTTTAAATTTACTCTGAACCAATTTTATTTCAAAATCAGCAGCCTTTCTATATTTTTTGTCAAGATCAAGTCTATTCACAGACATCACAGTGTCTGGGATATAGCTGAAATGGTTCTCCTAGGTGATGCTACTGGGCAAATTCAGAGGGAAGACCAAATGTGATGTGGATCTTTGAGAGCATTGTAATTTTTCCATTCACAGATACCTCAAATTACATGTACTGGTGGTGTTGATGAAGTACATTACAAGTTTGATATAGGCAACATTTGTATTTAGAACCTTAGAGACAGTAATACTCTTTTCCCAGAAGTTCCACAGTCCTGAAATTCGAAAATAGGCTTTCTCCACAAGGGGCTAGATGACACTCTTTATTTCACTTGCTCCAGCATTCATTTTCAGCTCACCTATCCTATGTATGACAACACTGGCACTGTCTTGGCAAGTCTCAGAGCTGACTGGGAAGAGATTTAACCAGGGATCCAGTGTTCATCTATTTATTCTCATTCATCTTGTTCCACACTGTAGAAATACTTTCACAGTGACAAAGGCCACCATGGGAGAGACGCAAGTGTCTGCAAATTCTGTGTTGCTGGCAGTCTCCTCACAGGACTTCAGAATTTTGATCGCAAACATGGCTAAGGTCCACTCTACCAAAGTCTTTTGCCTCCTCAAAGCAAAAAATGTCAGGGAGTGCCTGTTTTGCACCAGATTTTGTAGCATGTGATATCTGGAGTTTCACCTTGTATCCTGAGGGGGCATGCCCTTAAGAATTTTCATCTTTACAGAACACAGTCAATTTAGCAGTGTTACTCTGAGAGGAATGGCTTTTTCTCTCTCCGTTCTGGCCCAAGAAATTTTAAATGGTGGCTTCAAATTGTACTAACTAAGATTGGTCAAAATTGAAATGCAGATACATTTGCATGGCAACAGGTGCAGCTTAGATGACTATTTGAGATTTAAGCAGTTTTATCTGGATCAGAAATGTGGTAATCACTATGGTAGAAGACTGGTTTTCTAGAGATCTTAGGGAAAAGTCCAAAACCCTTGAAAAATCCAGCATAACTCTTTCTTAAGCTGAGGGAGACACAGGCATTTTGATTAAACAGAATTGTGAATGAGAATTCATAAGATTAGGTCTGTGCAGTATTCAGAAAGAGGCTGTTAATATGATCAGGATGTACCTATTTATAGAATCAAGGATGGTAGGTATTTCAAAAATGATGGGTCTGAATTTTCTCTCATGCACAATAGAATTATATTGGTTGTAAAAAACTAGTGATCTCAGTGTATTTACTTCTGATTAACATAAGTATGAGAATAGATTTAGGCCTACAGAGTGCTATATAAAAATCGAAACCATGCCATGTATAGTAGGCATATTAACTAGACCTTTTTCTGTCATTCCCCTCTGTTGTTGCCACTCACTGTCTACAAAAAGAAAAGGAGGACTTGTGGCACCTTAGAGACTAACCAATTTATTAGAGCATAAGCTTTCGTGAGCTACAGCTCACTTTACTAACACGGCTGTTACTCTGAAACCTGTCACTGTCTACAATTTACTGTGGAATAGGAGATGTATTGGTTCCATTTAATTTTGTAAATAAATTTGTCATCTCTGTTGTATAATTTCAAGGTGCAGCAGAGCAGACATTTTTGAAATAGGATGATGATTAGCTACTAATAACAATAATTCAGTGAAAGTTGAATCAAATATTTAGTATCACTACTTAATATGTTAATAAAATTATTGCTATTCATAACATTAATTTGTACCTATGTATATAGGCACTTAAATAAGACATATGTCTGTATTTGGGTAAACTGCATATTAAATTGGGACTAAAAAGGAGAATTATGGAAAACGTAATATTATTAGAATAATAAATCTACCCTCGAGGAAAGGACAAATATATGTCAGAATCAAACAGTAGCACTTCATGATGGAAGTAGAAGTGTTCACACACAAACCTATCCAGTAGTATCTTCTTCCTTTTTATAGTAATATGTGGAGCAATTTATAGCAGATTATAACCTGTAAAAGCAACAAGCCAGCTCAAAGTGACTAATAGATATTTCTTTTGGAAGATCCTTACACAGAGGGATAATGTGGCATATCTATCATAAGCCTTAGTGACGTGTACAAATTTAGTAAACATTCGGGAGTTAACCACTGGAAAGTACTTAGTTTTTAAAGGTTTTATCCAAGCCTGATCTATTTTTGTGGTTTCCTGGCCAGGCTTGTGACATGTTTATATTTAGTTACAGGAATAATAAAAATCCATTTGGTGGTCCCTCAGTATTAATTTTGTTGCCGTTAAGAACTGTATGTTAATACTAATAGCAAAGTAGGAAATCCCAGGAAACTATTTCAGACTCTCTTTAATTTGGGATTCACTTTTACTAGGATCACAGTATTCTTAGGTTGTATGCAGTAAGTCAAATAATCAAATACTGTTTGGCTTATGTTGTGATAAACTGAGCAAAAATATGTAACATGTGTGACTCAGTTGGTCATATTGGAGCAAATACCTCATAAACCACATATAGTATTCTGAGCTAGCTGATTATAAGATATAAAGAGATTGAGGTCAGGACGTGCTAGTATTAGAAAATATGATTCATGAATGTAATGGAAAGCTTGTATTTTGTTAAATATCTGAAGTAAATGCATTTATTCAGGAATCTGAAATTGTGTGCATTTTTAACTTTTGTCTCAGCATTTTTAATAATGTTTTGATTAAAAATATTAAATGGTTACTAGTAAATCACAGCACACATTCCAATACAAGAATATGTTTTGGGAGCAAGGCAGTACTTAATGTATTGTATCTAATTTACAAAAGGTAAAATATGTGAAATTAGTTGTGTGGCTCTAGAGAAATCTGATAACATAATATATTAGCTGATTTCTTGTTGTCTGAATTTTGGTTTTGGGTTTTTTTTCAAGCATTTTGGTTAAGTGCCATGTAGTCAGTATATAGTATTTCTTCAGAATATTTATACATGCTAAAATGGCAATTCAGAACTATGTATTGTAGGAGGCTAGTGATGCTTTTTCCTAATCTTTCAAGTAAGGGCAGGAAGAAGGTAAAATTAAAAGTCTACTCTTCGCCTAGGAAAGCAGTATTTAAGACTAACTAGACTTCCTTCAGTAATACAGCTGATTAGAAATTTGCCCTAGTCCCAAAAGTATCTCTAATCTTTTGTCACTAGCCCTAGTGTATCTACCCAAATGGCATTTTTTAAATCCATTAAATTGCCAACTACATCAAGAAAAGAGTGTTAAAGATTTTACGTAGGCTGAGATTTTTTGACATTTTTTTCTGAAATCCTAAGGAGAACTGTGGATTGTTTCGTTTATCTTTACCACAGGTATTACAATAATATCATCAACTTTTGCAATAAACTTTTGAGCTTTTAAAAGCTACTTTTGGTATATTTCTTCACTTTGCTTTCAACTAAATGAGATACATTAGAAAAGAAATCTTATTTGTAATACTTGAAATAATTGGATTCCTGGGATGCTGTCAATGAGATTGAATTACAGTCTATTACTATAATGAAAAGATCCACAATATTTAGCAGTGATGTTACAGTAATGGAAAAAATAGATTTTAATGCTACTTTAGTGTCAGTATTGCTCTCTGAGTAATTGCTGAAGGTGATCTGAAATGCTATCTTAAAAAATACAAAAAGTTGTTGAATATCCTGGCTAATTAACGGAATGCAAATGTAGACTTAAAACCTACTTATTTGTAAATTTTTAAATGAAGATTTGTAGATTATAATTGAAAATCATTGCTTCACTGAGTTCTGAACTGTGACAGTGGGCGAAATAACTGATACAGATACTGTGGTGATCACGGTATAAGAGCTTATATGGAATAGAAAAAGCAAGACAAGGAATATTCTGGTCAACTGTTCAAGAAGTCATCAGCACTAGTAGGGAAAGCAGTTTTTAACTCCTTGAACTTAGGTCTTAATAAGTAAATAGCTTTATACTTAATCAGTTTTATAGAATTCTGTTACAATAGAATTATTCAAACAGTTTAAGGCCAGAAGAGATCACTATGGTGATCTGGTCTGGCCTCCTGTATGTCGCAGGCCATAGATAAGATTATTTCAGGGGCAGTTGACCAGAAGGATTGATATCTCCATATACCATGATGTGATGCTTTTACTTACTCAGTCTGAAGTCACAGCTATACGGCATTGTGAACGCACATAAAATTTGCTCTGCATTGTAGCCCCTAGGTCTCTCAGTTGTTATGCTTTCCCAAGTTCCTTTCTCCCACAGAATAACAATATTATGCATTAATTTTCCCTGGATGTATTAGCTTGCATTTTTCCATTTTGAATTACTGTTCATGTTCTGCCCATGCTTTTTTCTGTCTGTTTGTACTCTACATCTACCACAGTGCCTGTTTTCCATCTGTTCTCCCTCAGTGTTTTGTACCCTGTCTTCTACTGGATGGAATGTTGGACATGTTTGAATAGGTGTGATTATCACCTTCTAGTGGTTACAGTGCACAGAAGATCTAAATCCTAATACTGGCACATAAGAAAGCATGTTACACTACTAGAAATCTGTGAAAGTCCACATTCATGCAATAAATGCAATTGATAACACTTGATAACCACTTGAAAATTTTTGCCCATTAGAGCAAAATCAGAAAATGTTGGGCTTTTTGCTAATTCTGTTTTGATACAGAAATTTCTGTTTGCTCAGTAGAATAGGAAATAGTGTGGTTAAAAGATTATGCATGGTATAAGCTTAGTATAACAGGTCTACTTTTGTGAAAATTATTTATTTCTTTGGCACACGAGGGCATAGATTGCTGGTCCCACGTTTCCTGTTTTTGTAGGCCACTGTTTGGCTAATGGGGTATTCCACTGCAGCTTTCCTATACCTGGACACTTTGGGATGAGATTGTGTGGTTCAGTGCTCTGCACGGCTCTTATCCCTGATGCTGGAGACACAATTAACTTTGTTTAAACACAAATGTGCATACTAAACATGTGGGCCAGCCATTTGAGTCCTCTTCTCTCATAACACTAGAGGAGGTAGAGGTTAATAACTTGAGTGCTGTTTCTCAAGACTGACTTCAGCAACAAAAACACTATTCACACATACTAAAGGCCATCCAAAAGTCTTGAACAATTGCCCATTAAAAACCTTCAGACTCCTCAAAGAAAACATCTTACTTCAAGACAATCCTGTGTGTGTTGAATTTTGTATTTCTTCTGGTTTAAAACATTCTTTTATTTTTTGTAAAGATTTGAATCCGAGATCATGACTTTAGGTGGAGAATAAGTAGTATTCAAGTTAGTCTCTAGCACTAAAAGAAATGAGGAAAATATTTGTTTTTGGTACACAGGTCTATGTGCAAATATTTTCTTTATGCTGATTAAAATGAGTTTTTGACTTTCAGGCTTGTGTGAACCAAATACTTGGTTCTTGGTTGCATGGGGTTCTATGTATCTGCACAGGACTTAAGTCTTTATTGCAGGTGGTGTCCTGCTCATTGTACAGTGCCGTCCAGTCTTTCCTTTCTTTTACAGTTAAAAATAAGCTGAATCTTGTGGATTTTTTTTCTTCCATTAGTATAGGATCTTATATTAACTCAAAGAACTCCTAATTTGAAAAGTGAACTGTTGGGATAGTATATGCATGAAAATAGTCTAATTAAAATAGAAAGTTTTTGTAATATAATTAGCCATTATTTCATCTGCAAGCTTCAATGTATTAGATCCAAAAGTCTCAATGATCTAGACATCCGATGCTGAATGTAGCACTGTAGCACCATCTTGTGTGAGCTGGAAATTTGATGTTTTAAGAAATGCAGTCCTGTTTCAAAGGTTTTCATGTATTCAGAAATCTTCATTTTTCCACTATAAAATGAACAGTGTTAACTTTGACAGTAAACTTTAGAATATTTTATTACAATTGAGTTTGTGAAATATAAAACATATATTCTCCACTGTAGTATATCAGTGTTTTATGTCTATATCATATGTCATATATCAAGTTGCAGTGGGGGAGGTTTAGATTGGATATTAGGAAAAACTTTTTCACTAAGAGGGTGGTGAAACACTGGAATGAGTTACCTAGGGAGGTGGTAGAATCTCCTTCCTTAGAGGTTTTTAAGATCAGGCTTGACAAAGCCCTGGCTGGGATGATTTAACTGGGAATTGGTCCTGCTTTGAGCAGGGGGTTGGACTAGATGACCTTCTGGGGTCCCTTCCAACCCTGATATTCTATGATTCTATGATATTGATCAAACTAATATATAGTGCAGTAGATATTCAAACCATATTCTGTCCAATGGAAATTAAGAGGAAAAACAAGTTTAAGATGTTTCCTCACAGTTTACATCATCACATATAGCACTTCTTAAAATGCACAGAACTTAGTACTTTTTGAAGTCCTAGATCTGCCCAAAATTAAATGCCCTGCCCCTCATCGAAGGGAGAGGAACCACTAAGTCCAAGTTCCAGACAGGGGACATCAAAGGAGAAAACAGGAAGGGTGTGAGGTCAAAGGTTAAAAATAGCAGATGAGGACACGGAGCAGAAACCCCCCGAAAGTGCCCTGTGTTCCTCAAAGGCATTTAGGGAGTCAATGGATACTGCCCAGATGAACTCTGCCTGCAGGCATGATTGGATAAGGGACCAGAAATAGGTCCCACAGTCACAAAGCTCTCCCTGACCCTTGTCCAACTTCGTCCTCCTGATATGATGGATGACCATCGTGGCTAGCGCCAGAAGTAGGTTGATGAGGCGGTCCCAATATTTTGTGGGGCCACAGATGTGGTATGCATAAGTCAGGACTTTGGGAGAAATGCAGCCAGAACCTCAGTAAGGTTCTGGAGGAGCCAGATGAGGCACTGCAACCTGATGCATTCTACATAGATGTGCTCCAGGGTCTCCCTCTCATCACAAAAGGGACAGCTGTTGGGAGAGTTCATAAACCAGACCAGGTACACACTTGTGCTCATGGCTCCAAGGAAGAGCTGCCATCTAATTTC
The DNA here is from genome assembly GCF_965140285.1 of Lepidochelys kempii. Taxonomy (NCBI): domain Eukaryota; kingdom Metazoa; phylum Chordata; order Testudines; family Cheloniidae; genus Lepidochelys; species Lepidochelys kempii. The sequence continues at coordinate 40,015,397 of NC_136382.1, forward strand.
CCTGGTGGGCCATGGAACCAGAGTGGAGTACAAGCTGGCCCACTGGGGTTCTTTGCCTTTATTAGGTGGCAACAGGTCCCATCACTTGGTATCAGGGCTGGACATAAGGGTGAGGAAGTGGATGGTATGAGGCACCAGCAGATACAGACATTCTCTGGGTGCAGTTTGGAGTTGGACCAGCTGGATAGCATGCAGCCAGCTCAGGTGGTATGTCAGGGACAGCCAGGAAGGGTTGTGGGGCAGAGGCCCAGTGAAGAGTTCTGAAGGGCCAGAGGTAAGGGATGGTTTTGTCAGTAAGAGTTGAGGTAGTGGTGCATACATACTGCGTCCCCTCTACCTTCCAGAGTTCCTCTTCCCCTACATAGACTCCAGCCCATCTTGCACAGCATAGCTCTCACATTTTAGCTTCCTTGCACTCCTCCTCCTGCTTCTCTCCCCTGACAGCCCTGCTTAGCCTTTGTGCTCCCTTAAAGGCCCAGTTTACATCCCCTGCTGCTCAGCCTGTCTGCCTTTGCTCTGTGTGAGTAGGTCTGGTGAGGCAGGCTGGGAGCAAAACCAGAAGTAGCTGACAGAATTTAACAGTTCTAGCTGATGGCAGTGTTGATCAGCTAGGTTATGATGGGTATGGAGAATAAGGCTGTGTTTAATTAGTCAGCTTCATAGAATCATAGAATATCAGGGTTGGAAGGGACCTCAGGAGGTCATCTAGTCCAACCCCCTGCTCAAAAGCAGGACCCATACCCAATTAAATCATCCCAGCCAGGGCTTTGTCAAGCCTGACCTTAAAAACTTCTAAGGAAGGAGATTCCACCACCTCCCTAGGCAACGCATTCCAGTGTTTCACCACCCTCCTAGTGAAAAAGTTTTTCCTAATATCCAACCTAAACCTCCCCCACTGCAACTTGAGACCACTACTCCTTGTCCTGTCCTCTTCCACCACTGAGAATAGTCTAGAACCATCCTCTCTGGAACTACCTCTCAGGTAGTTGAAAGCAGCTATCAAATCCCCCCTCATTCTTCTGCAGACTAAACAATCCCAGTTCCCTCAGCCTCTCCTCATAACTCATGTGTTCCAGACCCCTAATCTGCCAGCACGGGGCGTTGGCTCCTGGGAATGACTGTCTCACATTCTGCTCTTTTCACCACTGCGGTTCCCGGGAAAGCCTGCAGTTCGGCAGATACCAATTTATATCTGTGAATATCCACACCCACGAACATAAATTTGTATCGGCACAGCGTTTCAGAGGTCACTGCAACTTCAGCCAGGAAAGAGGCAATTTCTGGTATTCCCTTATGCCACACTTACTAAGAAATCAGTATTGCTCCCACTGAAGTCAGTGGCAAGACTCCCATCAACTTCAGTGAAAGTAGGATGTGGCCATGAACTTCCTCCCTAGGAATTATCAATTATCATGTCTTTCCAACCCTGTTGTCATTGGTTGGTCAATGTTTATTTAATCTTTCCTCTTCAGTCAGTCCACCCATCCAACCTCCTAATAATTTTTCTTGCTCTTCTCTGAACTCCCTGAGATAAACTTAATTGAACTGAGCCATTTGAGTATTGATTTAGGTGTGTTCACACAGAGGGTTTTGCACTTGTTTCATTAATTCAATTTAAAAACTGATTTTAGTTAAACCAGTGCAACTATTTTGTGTAAAGCTGTCCAGAGTCAGAGCTCAGGGAGTTAAGAGCAACAAAAATCATGAGGAGGTTGGAAGGATTAATTTATGAGGAAAGATTAAAAGTACTAGCACCATCGAGCCTGCCCTGGCAGCAGCAGATAAACCTACGCAAGAGGCTCAGCTGGAGCCTGAAACACAACCTAGTGCACCAGCAGAGAGCGGTTCACAGTCCATGGAAACAGCCCCATCACCTGCATCGCTTCCAGAGGGACCAAGCACAAGTCCACAATCCAGTGAGGAACTGATGTCTCCAGCATCAAGGGAACAGTTCCAGGCCAAACAGGAAGCAGATGAAAGCCTCCAGGGAGCTTGGATGGTGGCACGGAGCAACCCACCGCCTCTCAGCTCTTCTAATCGATCTAATTTTCATAATCGTGTCTAATCTTCTAATCGATCCTAGTTTGTTGTAGAAAGAGGACGTTTATACAAGGAAACTCTTTCTAGTGGGCACCAGGAGGACTAGCATCCTCAAAGACAGTTGATTGTTCCAACTAAGTACTGGGTAAAGCTCTTGAGCTTAGCCCACGATCATCCTAGTGATCATGCTGGGGTGAAAAGGACCAAAGACCATTTGGGGAGGTTATTCCACTGGGAGGGAATGGGCAAGGATGTTTCTACTTATGTCCAGTCTTGTGAGATGTGCCAAAGAGTGAGAAAACCCCATACCAGGTCAAAGCCCCTCTCCAGCCACTCCCCATAACTGAGATTCCATTTCAGCAAGTAGTTGTGGATATTCTGGGTCCTTTCCCGAAAAAGATACCCAGAGGAAAGCAGTACATACTGACTGTCATGGATTTTGCCACCCAATGGCCAGAAGCAGTAGCTCTAAGGAACAGCAGGGCTAAAAGTGTGTGCCAGGCACTAACAGACATTTTTGCCAGTTAGGCTGGCCCTCTGATATCCTTACGGATTCAGGAACTAATTTCCTGGCAGGGACCATGAAAAGCCTGTGGGAAACTCATAGGGTGAACCACTTGGTTGCCACCCCTTACCATCATCAAACAAATGGCATGGTGGAGAAGTTTAATGGAATTTTGGGGGCAATGATACGTAAATACATGAATGAGCACTCCAACAATTGGGAACTAGTGTTGCAGCAGTTGCTTGTGGCCTACATGGCTGTACCATGTCCCAGTTTAGGGTTTTCACCATTTCAACTTGTATATGGCTGCAAGGTTACGGGGCCATTACAGTTGGTGAAACAGTAATGGGAGGGTTTTACGCCTTCTCCAGGAAGTAACATTCTGGACTTTGTCTACAACCTACAAAACACCCTCTGAACCTCTTTAGCTTTTGCTAGAGAAAACCTAAAAGATTCTCAGGAAGAGCAAAAAGCCTGGTATGATAAACATGCCAGAGAGCGTTCCTTCAAAGTAGGAGACCAGGTCATGGTCTCGAAGGCGCTCCAGGACCATAAGATGGAAGCGTAGTGGGAAGGGCCATTCACGGTCCAAGAGCACCTGGGAGCTGTTAACTATATCATAGCATCCCCCACCTCAAACTTAAAGCCTAAGGTGTACCATGTTAATTCTCTAAAGCCCTTTTATTCCAGAGAATTAAAGGTTTGTCAGTTTACAGCTCAGGGAGGAGATGACGCTGAGTGGCCTGAAGGTGTCTGCTATGAAGAAAAAAGTGACTGTGGCGAGGAAGAGGTGAACCTTCCAATGACCCTCGGACATATGCAGCAACAGCAGATCAAGGAGCTGTGCGCCAATGTTCTCAGCCAAACAGGCATACCACTCCATTGACACAGGTTATGCTCGCCCAATTAGAGCTCAACCTTACGGGGTGTCTTCTTAAGCTAAAACTGCTATAGAACGGGAGATCCAGGACATGCTACAGATGGGTGTAATCTGCCCCTCTAACAGTGCATGGTCATCTCCAGTGGTTCTAGTTCCCAAACCAGATGGGGAAATACACTTTTGCATGGACTACCGTAAGCTAAATGCTGTGACTTGCCAGACAACTATCCAATGCCTCACACAGATAAGCTATTGGAGAAACTGGGATGTGCCCAGTTCATCTCTACCTTAGATTTAATCCAGGGGTACTGGCAAGTACCACTAGATGAATCTGCCAAGGAAAGATCAGCCTTCATCACCCATGTAGGGCTGTATGAATTTAATGTGCTCCTTTTCGGGCGGCAAAATGCACCCGCCACCTTCCAGAAACTTGTATATAGTGTCCTAGCGGTATTGGGAGAATCTGCAGTTGCCTATTTTGACAGTGTGGCCATATTTTCTGACTCATGGGCAGAACACCTGGAGCATCTCCGGAAGGTCTTTGAGGCATACGAGAGGCAGGACTAACTGTTAAGGCTAAAAAGTGTCAGAAGGCCTTTAACCAGCTTAAAGTGACACTCATGTCTGACCCTGTGCTCAGGGCCCCAGACTTTGAAAAACCTTTCTTAGTAACCACAGATGCATCCGAGCGTGGTGTGGGAGCAGTTTTAATGCAGGAAGGACCGGATCAAGAATTCCATCCTGTCGTGTTTCTCAGCAAAAAACTGTCTGAGTGGGAAAGCCACTGGTCAGTCAGCGAAAAGGAATGTTACGCCATTGTATACACTCTGGAAAAGCTACACCCACACGTTTGGGGATGGCGTTTCCATCTGCAAACCGACCATGCTGCGCTGAAGTGGCTTCATACCATCAAGGACAATAACAAAAAACTTCTTCAGTGGAGTTTAGCTCTCCAAGATTTTGATTTTGAAATACAATACATTTCAGGAGCTTCTAACAAGATGGCTGGTGCTCTCTCCCATGAAAGTTTCCCAGAATCAACTGGTTAAAATCGTCCTTGAAATGTGGAAATTATTGTTAGTTTTTATATAATCAGTAGTATATCTAGAGGTGTATGTGTCTTATTAACTCTGTTTTCTCCTAGAGCTCCAGGAAGAAATCACAGCCAGTGTGGTACAGGCTGTCCAGAACCGTCTGTGATTTGAGGGGCGTGTCAAAACTGTACAGCTAAGGGTAGCCTAGAAATCCTCCCTACCTGTAAGGGGTTAAGAAGCTCAAATAACCTTGTTGGCACCTGACCAAAAGGACCAATGGGGAAAGAAGATACTTTCAAATCTATGCGGGGGAGGGAGGCTTTTTTTGTGCTTTTTGTTTGTGTGTTCCCTGGGGAAGCAGAGAAGCATCAGGTCAGAAAACTCCTTCTCCTAAAATCATCCTAAAATGAGTCTCAGTATTGCAAAAAGAGTAAGTAAATAAGGCAAGGCACATTAGATTATCTTTTGTTTTTAGCTCGTGAATTTTCCCTGTGCTAAGAGGGAGGTTTATCCCTGTTTTTTTGTCACTTTAAAGTTTTGCCTAGAGGGGAGCCCTCTGTGTTTTGAATCTGATTAGCCTGTAAAGTTACCTTCCATCCTGATTTTACAGAGGTGCTGCTTTTACTTTTTTTTCTCTTTATTATAAAGTTCTGTTTTTAAGAATCTGGTTTACCTATTTGGTTGGTAGATTATTCTCAAGCCTCCTCAGGAAAGGGGATAAAGAGGATTGGGGGGATATTTAGGGAAACAGGAACTCCAAGTGGTTCTTTTCCTAAACCTTTGTCTAACTCACTTGGTGGTGGCAGCAGTACCCATCCAAGGACAAGGAAGGATTTGTGCCTTGGGGAAGTTTTTAACCTAAGCTGGTAGAAATAATCTTAGGGGGTCTTTCATGTGGGTCCCCACACTGTACCCTAGAGTTCGGAGTGGGAAGGGAACCCTAACAGTACTAAAATATTTATACATTGGCTAAACAATGACAGCAGCGCTAGAGAGATATGATAATTATCCACAAGTATTTAGATGATGTAAACAGCAAGTAGGGAGAAAACCTATGGGCTAATCCTGCTTCTACTGAAGTCAATAGGAGTCTTGCCATTGACTACAGTGGGAACAGGGTTATACAAATGATATTAAGGGGCCCAGTGGAGGCCACATAGGTGTTAACCATTCCCTTTGAGGTGTCTCCTTTTACTCAATAGCATCACCTGTCTCCATTAACAAACTCTGAATGTGCTATTCAGTGCCCAACGACACGTTTAACTATAAACTGTAAAGACCGAGCAGGGAAATGGGAGGAAATTATTAAATATATAGCAAATGAGACATGACACAGTGTTTGGAGAAAGAGCTCAGAGCATGAGTTCTACATTTATAAGAGTAGATCATATAAGCAATGCTAATGTGTTGTTGTTACATTTAATAGACAAAATTATACCTTTAAATTTGAACTGCCTTTCCAAAGAAGTTATAACTGTTCTAATTCTTCAAAATGTAATTTGTTAGGTGACACTTGCATTTCTATTTTTCCTCTGAGTTATTTTACCCTTTTTATTCCTTCAATGCTTTAAACCACCATAACATTCAGGAATGTGAAACCTCTAAAGTAGAAAAAATACTTAAGAATATCATTTTATTGGGGTTTGAGTCATTTCAGTACCAGAATGTTGACTGAAAAAATTGGTGAGTTTCTCTCAGAATTGTAAATGTGCTTTTGTTGATTGCTTTGTCATGTAGTACGTGTTTGCACTGGTAATCTGGCATTTTAAAGCTATAAATGTTCTTTAAGTGACGTGTGCTAAAATGTATTGTGGTAGCTGATTAATTAAAGCTGTCTTACTTTCCATCAAAAATCCAATTTTAACTTCCTTGGCATCCTCTCAAGTCACCAGTAAAAATCAGACCATAAAAGGCCAGAATGTGATACCCTACTCACATTGAGTAGTACGATACTCGGTGTGAAAACCATTCATATCATTTGGACTATTTACAGAGTAAGGTACTACCAAATGTGTGTAAGGGTATCACAGTCAGGCTCAAGCAAATTGGCTCAAACGTCTCATGGCCTTTATCCTTCCTTACAAAGTTAGAAATAGTATTTAGCAGATATTTTAAAATATTCTGGGGACTTCTGAAGGGAGAGTTAGAAATAGTAAACCATGTATAAGGAGCAGTTCCCTGTTGATTGTAGCCACCATTCCTAACCATGACATTTTCAGTGGGTTCGGTTTTGCCAATATTTTATTAATTTGTGATATCACTTCTTACAATTTATCAAAGTTGATTAGAATATTTATTCCTCAGAGTTGCACAAAATGAGGCATCCATTTCAATTTATGAGATCTTACATTATTTTACTTTTTCTGTGTAATATTAGTGGCCAGAAGGGCTGTCAAACGATTAAAAAAATTAATTGTGATTAATCGCACTGTTAAACAATAATAGAATACAATATAATTTAAATATTTTTGGATGTTTTCCACATTTTCAAATATATTGATTTCAGTTACAACACAGAATACGAAGTGTACAGTGCTCATTTTATATTTTTATTACAAATATTTTCACGGTAAAAAACACAATAAATAGTATTTTTCAATTCACCTAATACAAGTACTGTAGTGCAATCTCTTTATCATGAAAGTTGAACTTACTAATGTAGAATTATGTACAAAGAATCCTGCATTCACAATAAAACAATATAAAACTTTTGAGCCTAGAAGTCCACTCAGTCCTACTTCTTATTCAGCCAATCGTTTAAACAAACAAGTTTGTTTACATTTGCAGGAGATAATGCTGCCTGCTTCTTGTTTAGAGTGTCACCTGAAAGTGAGAACAGGCATTCGCATGGCACTGCTGTAGCAAGCGTCTCAAGATATTTACATGCCAGATATGCTAAAGATTCATGTGTCCCTTCATGCTTCAGCCACCATTGCAGAGGACATGCGTCCATGCTGATGATGGGTTCTGCTTGATAACAACCCAAAGCAGTGCGGACCAATGCGTGTTCATTTTCATCATCTGAGTTAGATACCACGAGCAGAAGGTTGATTTTTTTTTTTTTGGGTGATTTGGGTTCTGTAGTTTCTGCATCTGACTCTTTTAAGACTTCTGAAAGCAAGCTCCACGCCTCTTCCCTCTCAGATTTTGGAAGGCACTTCAGATTCTTAAACCTTGGGTCGAGTGCTGTAGCTATCTTTAGAAATCTCACATTGGTACCACCTTTGCATTTTGTCAAATGTGTTCTTAAAATGAACATGTGCTGAGTCATCATCCGAGACTACTATAACTCGACATATATGGCAGAATGTTGGTAAAACAGAGCCGGAGATGTACAATTCTCCCGCAAAGAGTTCAGTCACAAATTTAATTAACGCATTATTTTTTAATGAGCATCATCAGCATGGAAGCATGTCCTCTGGAATGGTGGCCGAAGCATAAAGGGGCATACGAATGTTTAGCATATCTTGCAAATACCTTGCAATGCCAGCTACAAAAGTTCCAGGCAAACTCCTTTTCTCACTTTCTGGTGACATTGTAAATAAGAAGTGGGCAGCATTATCTCCTGTAAATGTACACAAACTTGTTTGTCTTAATGAGTGGCTGAACAGGAAGTAGGACTGAGTGGACTTGTAGGTTCTAAAGTTTTGCATTGTTTTGTTTTTGAGTGCAGTTATGTGACAAAAAAAATCTACATTTGTAAGTTGCACTTTCACAATAAAGAGATGGTACTACAGTACTTGGATGAGGTAAATTGAAAAATGCTATTTCTTTTGTTTATCATTTTTACAGTGCAAATATTTGTAACAAAAATAATATAAAGTGAGCACTGTACACTTTGTATTCTGTGTTGTAATTGAAATCGATACATTTGAAAATGTAGAAAACCATCCAAAAATATGTAATAAATTTCAATTGGTATTCTATTGTTTAACAGTGTGATTAAAACTGCGATTAATCATGATTAATTTTTTTGAGTTAATCACGTGAGTTAACTGCGATTAACCAACAGCCCTAGTGGCCACAATTTCCGATTTTATGTAATTTACTTTCAAACTGGACTCTTTCAAACCTTCAGTTTCTTTTTATTTTGTCAAAGACTTTCAGGTAAGATAATATTCATGTAATATGGTCTGCATACAAAACAGTTTTTGGTGTTACTATTTTGTTTTAATTCCTTTAATTGCTGAATTATTCCTTATTTTAGATACATATTATTCCATTGCAAGGTTCACCTAGGTAGAGGGAATAACTCTTATATACATCTTCTTACACATACTGATGTCTTATTTTATAGATGGATTTGATTGTATAATAATGACCCAATATCATGGGGAAAAGACCCATATATTATTTGGGAGATGGGGTGCTATTTGGGTATGATTGAACTCAGAGCTTAAAAAAATATACCTGACACTTATTGTTATTCCATAATAGCTCTTAAGATTTTGCACACTGTGTTCAGCTATGTCTTAGGGTATGTCTTCACTACCCGCTGGATCGGCGGGCAGCGCCAAGGTGTAGTGGTTAGATAAATATTTTTTTTACAAGTCTAATATCAATATATTTAGTTATAGGACAAATAATTCTATACAGATTCTTATATAGCCCTAATCATTGTAGTATCCAAGCACTTTCCAGTAGTACATTAAAAGAATTGACTAATATCTGTTGCATGTGATTCGTTTTTTCTCTCATCCTCTTCTTGGAGGACTGTGTGTGCACTGTAGTGTTTTGTTTGGTAGGTTTTCTTAAAAATTGTGTGTTTTTATATTAGAGAAGAGGCAAGGTTGAAGAAGTGCATCTTGTATTTGAAGCAGAATGGGGTGGGGGTTGGTCCTTAGTTCCCTGAAAAATCTCTGTCTTCTGCACAGATAAGGTTTAGAGTGTAATTTAGAATGCACTAGAATGTAAGTTAGCAAAAAAGAGCAATAGTCTAGACGCGATAAATCGACGCCCGAGCGCTTTCCCATCAAGTCCTGTACTCCAGCGCCGCAAGAGGCTCAGGCAGTGTCGATGGGGAAGCAGCAGCAGTCGACTCACCGCGGTGAAGACACCACGGTAAGCCGATCAAAGTACGTCGACTTCAGCCCCTGAAGAGGAAGACCAGCAATTTGTGTATTGAGCTCTTAGAGCTCTTACACCAGTCTGAGAATGTATTGAAAATGAGCTTCATCACATCTGCAGTTAGAGAGAAAGAGAGTATGTGTGTGTAAAACTATAATACACTGAATTTGTTACCCTCATTCGTGGTTCTTTCCATCTTTTAGGGATACTGAATTTGAGAATATACTGTACATGAAATTCAACATGTTAATAAAATCTTTTTAAAATAAAATAAAACTTCAATTGATCTTTCTTTTTAGGGAATTCTGAGACTAAACGTATGGAAGTGACAGCACTTTATTCATTTGAAGGACAGCAACCAGGTGACTTGAATTTCAAAGCTGGAGATAAAATAATTGTCAAAACCAAAACAAATTCACAGTTTGACTGGTGGGAAGGAAGCATCCGAGGACAAACGGGCATCTTTCCAGCCAATTATGTTACCACTAACTGTAATTAAAATGCACTCAATGGCCTTAATGGTTTTGGTTTTTTTCCTAAACTTCTTTTCTGAAATATCCACTGGATGATGTACAATCAATTTACAATTTTTATTTTTAACAAATTGTCCTATAAAAAATGTTTTTATTCTGCTTCCAATTACAACAAACTTTTTTTGGAGTTGATTTTTGTATGGAAAAAATTATAAATATAAAGATATATTAGAAGAATATTTTGATTTTTAATAACTTATTGTGTCTCTAATGTTCTCTTTCCTTAATCCATAATAAATATTCTCTAATTAAACTCTGTTCAAGCTACCTTTCAGTTGTAGTTTTCCTTGTCTCTCAGAAAATGTGTGGGCATTTATTTCAGGAGAGATTGTGGAAAAAGGTATATATGACAGAAGAAATTTCCTTTTTTTAAGTATCCTGGACTTCAGGAAAGCAGACTTTGACTCCCTCAGGGAACGGATGGCCAGGATCCCCTGGGGGACTAACTTGAAGGGGAAAGGAGTCCAGGAGAGCTGGCTGTATTTCAAGGAATCCCTGTTGAGGTTACAGGGACAAACCATCCCGATGAGTCGAAAGAATAGTAAATATGGCAGGCGACCAGCTTGGCTTAATGGTGAAATCCTAGCGGATCTTAAACATAAAAAAGAAGCTTACAAGAAGTGGAAGGTTGGACATATGACCAAGGAAGAGTATAAAAATATTGCTCGGGCATGTAGGAATGTTATCAGGAGGGCCAAATCGCACCTGGAGCTGCAGCTAGCCAGAGATGTCAAGAGTAACAAGAAGGGTTTCTTCAGGTATGTTGGCAACAAGAAGAAAGCCAAGGAATGTGTGGGCCCCTTACTGAATGAGGGAGGCAACCTAGTGACAGAGGATGTGGAAAAAGCTAATGTACTCAATGCTTTTTTTGCCTCTGTTTTCACTAACAAGGTCAGCTCCCAGACTGCTGCGCTGGGCATCACAAAATGGGGAAGAGATGGCCAGCCCTCTGTGGAGATAGAGGTGGTTAGGGACTATTTAGAAAAGCTGGACGTGCACAAGTCCATGGGGCCGGATGAGTTGCATCCGAGAGTGCTGAAGGAATTGGCAGCTGTGATTGCAGAGCCATTGGCCATTATCTTTGAAAACTCGTGGCGAACCGGGGAAGTCCCGGATGACTGGAAAAAGGCTAATGTAGTGCCAATCTTTAAAAAAGGGAAGAAGGAAGATCCTGGGAACTACAGGCCAGTCAGCCTCACTTCAGTCCCTGGAAAAATCATGGAGCAGGTCCTCAAAGAATCAATCCTGAAGCACTTGCATGAGAGGAAAGTGATCAGGAACAGCCAGCATGGATTCACCAAGGGAAGGTCATGCCTGACTAATCTAATTGCCTTTTATGATGAGATTACTGGTTCTGTGGATGAAGGGAAAGCAGTGGATGTATTGCTTCTTGACTTTAGCAAAGCTTTTGACACGGTCTCCCACAGTATTCTTGTCAGCAAGTTAAGGAAGTATGGGCTGGATGAATGCACTACAAGGTGGGTAGAAAGTTGGCTAGATTGTCGGGCTCAACGGGTAGTGATCAATGGCTCCATATCTAGTTGGCAGCCGGTATCAAGTGGAGTACCCCAAGGGTCGGTCCTGGGGCCGGTTTTGTTCAATATCTTCATAAATGATCTGGAGGATGGTGTGGATTGCACTCTCAGCAAATTTGCGGATGATACTAAACTGGGAGGAGTGGTAGATACGCTGGAGGGGAGGGATAGGATACAGAAGGACCTAGACCAATTGGAAGATTGGGCCAAAAGGAATCTGATGAGGTTCAATAAGGATAAGTGCAGGGTCCTGCACTTAGGACGGAAGAACCCAATGCACAGCTACAGACTAGGGACCGAATGGCTAGGCAGCAGTTCTGCAGAAAAGGACCTAGGGGTGACAGTGGACGAGAAGCTGGATATGAGTCAGCAGTGTGCCCTTGTTGCCAAGAAGGCCAATGGCATTTTGGGATGTATAAGTAGGGGCATAGCGAGCAGATCGAGGGACGTGATCGTTCCCCTCTATTCGACATTGGTGAGGCCTCATCTGGAGTACTGTGTCCAGTTTTGGGCCCCACACTTCAAGAAGGATGTGGATAAATTGGAGAGAGTCCAGCGAAGGGCAACAAAAATGATTAGGGGACTGGAACACATGAGTTATGAGGAGAGGCTGAGGGAGCTGGGATTGTTTAGCCTGCAGAAGAGAAGAATGAGGGGGGATTTGATAGCTGCTTTCAACTACCTGAAAGGGGGTTCCAAAGAGGATGGCTCTAGACTGTTCTCAATGGTAGCAGATGACAGAACGAGGAGTAATGGTCTCAAGTTGCAGTGGGGGAGGTTTAGATTGGATATTAGGAAAAACTTTTTCACTAAGAGGGTGGTGAAACACTGGAATGCGTTACCTAGGGAGGTGGTAGAATCTCCTTCCTTAGAGGTTTTTAAGGTCAGGCTTGACAAAGCCCTGGCTGGGATGATTTAACTGGGAATTGGTCCTGCTTTGAGCAGGGGGTTGGACTAGATGACCTTCTGGGGTCCCTTCCAACCCTGATATTCTATGATTCTATGATTCTATGCCAAACTGAGACTCAGGACTCTGCAGGCGTGGCTTCCTCGGGTGTACCGCCGAGGCAGGGACTCCCTGGACTTGGTAGTGACAGCCCCAAGGGACATGCTGGACTCCCTGCTGTGGTGTCAGTCCCAGCCTGTGGTTTGCAAAGGCATCCCCTTTGCCGCTCCACAGCCAGACCTGACGCTGGTGACGGACACATCAGACCATGGATGGGGGGCTCACCTAGGGGACTTCATGATGCAGGGGATGTGGTCTGGAGCAGAGCGGTCACTCCTTATCAATGTGAAGGAGCTCAGGGCGGTTCATCTCGCCTGCCAGACCTTTCACACCACTCTGAGTGGTCACAGCATGACAGTTCTGACAGACAACACTATTGCCATGTTTTATATACAAACAGGCCAGGGCTCGTTCCTCTCCACTCTGTCGCGAGGCTCTCCTCCTTTGGGATCTTTGCATAGCCCATGCAATTCACCTCGAGGCGTCCTATCTCCCAGCGGTACGAAACGAGCTGGCGGATTCCTTCAGCAGGTCATACCGCATGCACGAGTGGATGCTCAGGGCGGACGTCGTGCTTTCACTCTTCCGCAGGTGGGGGTTTCCCTGGGTAGACCTGTTTGCCACCAGGGCCCACGCCCAGTGCCCGCAGTTCTGCTCGTTCCAGGGCCGCAGCCCAGGCTCGCTCACAGACGTGTTTGCGATCCCGTGGAGAGGGGGCTTGATGTATGCCTTCCCCCCACTCCCCTTGGTGCACAAAGTCCTACTCAAGGTGCGCAGGGACAGGGCGGCAGTGATCCTCATCGCCCCAGCCTGGGCCCACCAGCAATAGTACACATCGCTCCTAGAGCTGTCGGTGGAGGCCCTAGTAGTCCTGGCCCTACACGGGGACCTCATTACACAAGATGGCCGGGAGCTTCTCCATCCTGACCGACAGTCACTGCACCTGACAGCATGGAGCCTCTGTGGCTAAATGCCCTGGATAGCCAGTGCTCCCTTCCAGTGCAGCAGATTCTATTAGGCAGTAGAAAGCCCTCTACCAGGGTGGTCTATATGGCCAAGTGGAAAAGGTTCTCATGTTGGTGTGAACCTCATCAGGTGCGGCCATGCCAGGCCCTGGTGCAGGCCATCCTGCAGTACCTCCTGCACCTCAAGCAGCAAGGGCTAGCCCCGTGTTCACTCAGAGTGCACCTGGCAGCCATCTCCACCTTCCATCCGGGGTTCTTGGGGGGTTCGGTGTTTTCCCACCCAATGATGGAACGGTTCCTTAAAGGGTTGGAGACGGTGTTCCCATACTCCTGCCCACCAGTCCCTCCATGGAATCTTAACCTGGTCCTCTCTAAACTCATGAGACCCCCTTTCAAGCCTCTTGCTTCCTGTTCCCTCCTGCACCTTTCCTGGAAGGTGGCATTTCTGGTTGCCATTACCTTGGCCAGAAGGGTGTCCAAACTGAGGGCCCTCACCTCTGAGCCACCGTATACCGTATTTCACAAGGACAAGGTGCAGCTCCGGCCACACCCCAATTCCATTTGGGCCAGGACATTTGTCTGCCGGTGTTCTTTCTGAAACCCCATACGGACCCACGTCACTGCAGCTTGCACACCCTGGATGTGCGTCAAGCGCTGGCATTCTATTTGGAGTGCACCAAGCCCTTTCACAAATCCACGCAGCTGTTTGTGGCTTTAGCCGAGAGGATGAAAGGTCTCCCAGGGTCGGCGCAGTGGATTTCATCTTGGATTACAAACTGCATCCAGGCGTGCTATGAGCTTGCAGATGTTCCGGCCCTGGTGGTCATGGCCCACTCGACCAGGACGCAAGCGACTTCCATGGCGTTCCTAGTACATGTCCCGATCTAGGAGATCTGCAGAGCAGCCACCTGGTCCTCGGTGCACACCTTCACGACCCACTACACGGTCAACCAGCAGGCCAGAGAGGATGCGGCAGTTGGCAGAGCAGTCCACCGAGCAATTGTTCCGTGACTCCTACCCTCCTCCAGAGGTATGGTTGTGATTCACCTAATGTGGAATGGACATGAACAAGCACTCGAAGAAGAAAAATCGGTTACTTACTTTCTCATAACTGTTGTTCTTTGAGATGTGTTGTTCATGTCCATTCCACCACCCACCCTCCTACCCCTCTGTTGGAGTTGCCAGCAAGAAGGAACTGGAGGGGGTTAGGCTGGCGGGGGTATATATGCACGGCGCAGTGATGCCACTCGGGGGGCCCCGCCAGCCTGATGGGAGCCGCTAAGGCAAAAAGTTTCCGACGCTCGTGCACACGGTGCGCGCACACCTAATGTGGAATGGATGTGAACAACATCTTGAAGAACAACAGTTACAAGAAAGTAAGTAACCATTTTTTAAACAGTACCTCTCTTTCCCCTCTCAGCAGTGAATAGGTAATCATTACTCATTAGAGTGGCTAAGTTCTCCTGAAAAGTTTGGTTAAATAAATAAATTCTTACTAATGGTAAGAAGTACATAGGTTATCTATAGACGCTAATTGTGGCCTTTTAAAGCCAGATCATCCATTGGGCGTATAAACGATATTATAAGCTTTGTAAATTTATTTTCACCATGATATTTGCAGTATCCGCTTCTACTTTGAAATATTCTCCTCTTCATTATCCAGTCATATAGTGTCTTTTATCCTCGAACGTCAAATCACTTTATTATTCTAATTGTTACTTAAGTAATTAATTACATGAATTAAATCTCACAAAGTATCTGGGCAATACTGTTGAGCTGCATGAGAGGAAATATAGAGATACAAGTGTATTTTTACTACTGACAGCCTCAGTTCCTACAGTTTACTACAGTTCCTCAGTTCCTTCATGGGGGATATTTGGGGTTTACAAAGTATCACATATACATGGGTACCATTGTACATAGTTTTCATTAACTATAAGTTTTAGCCTAAATGAATTTCCTTTAAACAGAGATGCAGTCTTTTTGAGGATTGATCTTGATTTAAGTTACAGCGAGACTTTCTTCGGAGTGTTCATTTTCTGAATAACACAGACCTGCCAACAACACTTTAAAATTTGACTCACGTTATCAGTTGCACTCAGTCTGGCATTTCCTTCAATGTGTCCTTTGTATTTTAATGTTCCTAATTTCCTTCCTTCATATTTAATTTCAAAATTAAGGCCACATTTCAGCCATAAACCCAAAGTAGGAATCTCACTAGAATTGGTTTCTTGTCAGCAATCAGATTCTGACAAACATATATAAAACCAAAACCCTTTATAAATCATAGCAGCCGTAAAATATGTCTGACATGTTTTGGGTCACTTCTTTTGCATATCTGATTTAATTATTTTCAGATGTGGACCTTAAGTTTCCTCTTAGCAAAACTAAAATAACTAACAGCATGGACATAATCCAGCTCTGCTGGAATCAATGGGATTCCTTCCATTAACTTCATGGGCTTTGGAACAAACCCTCTATCATTTGAAATCTAGGATTATTTCTGTTTTCAATGGGAGCAGGATCCTGTTCAAGTAAATACAATATAGAGAAGATCATTATTGATATCCGTTTACATAATCTTGAGGATCCATCCAATCAGAATACTTTTTAGAGCAAGCAAACTCACTAGCCTCACGTACCAATTTAGTTTTCCAGTATCTCATATAGAGCAGCAGACAAGGTATTTATTTTTCCTCACTACATGTTTACATACTAGCCTTTATCTGAATGGTTATAACCACCATATTGTCAAATTGTTACTTATTCTCCAGGGCTGGAGCTTGCATCACCAAAGAAATTCTGTCCATCTCATTGAAATGTACCCAGCTTGATATTTATCCTCTGCAGTTAAATATTTATCAACTACATGAAGAATTTGAAGATCTGTCAAAAATACTGACTAGTTTCATTCCACTCTGCAGCTGCCCTCTGAGCAAGAAAGCGTTTTCTTTGTCCTCACCATAAAGGGACAAGCAAGGTACCATTTTCCTCCACACTTTGTCAGATAAAGGGTTTGCTTTATGATAGGGAGTCTCCAAAAGGCTGCTTTTAGTTTGCTGTACTACTGAGTGCTTTCATACCTGAGAAAGCCTTTCAAGAATTGCACTAAATGTAATTTAGTGTTCGTGCCATGAAGTGACGTATAAACCCATCATATGAAGAGCACTTGTGCTACACGAAACATGCAGTGTCAAAGCCTATAATATTGAAGATTACTTGCCCTTCTAGACTGTCATTTCTTCAGCCAGTTAAGAGATCAGTCTACATGATAAGCACCATACACAAATGTTGTTCTTTCAGTTCAGATGTAGAGGTTTCATGTCCATCCTTTCCTCTTCACATGACCCACTAAGTTGCTCAAGGCAACCCCATTTCAAACTCCTAGTAACAAAAGTTCCAAAGCTGGATCATACATCAAACTGATATACCAGTGCAAACCTGAGTGAAGAATGAAAAATTAATGGAGGGGAAAGATATTGGGAAAAATAAACTCATATCTATTTTAGTAACAGAAAATGATGCAGGATACTGGCAATTAATGTGTCAAAAAAAGCAACAGGAATTAATAAAGTTGTTACCTCTTTTTTTTTTTGTTCTGTTTTGTTTTTGTTACTCAGATGGAAGCTGGATGGAAAAAATATAACCCCTGGCTCTTTATGTTCAGAAGAATTGTGTCCAAGCCTTTCATTCAGATTGCCAAAATACACAGCAGGTTATTGTTCACTTAACGTTTCTGAACTGATTGGCAAAACGAAGAGAGAAACAATATAAAATGAAGGGAGAAGTTCTCCATTGGTACAGATCACATCAAAGCATCTTTCTTATTTAAGCATTGTAAAAGTACTGTGCTGCTGAATGGATGGTCTCACCCCAAGGTTACTTAATTTAAAACTGCTAGTTTTCTACAGTATATATTCAGAAATGTGCTCTCCAAATCCTAGTCATTCATGTACCTTGAAATCCCTTTCTGTTACAAATTATTACATTAATAATTACATTTCTGTGATTCTCTAGAGGAGGAATATGAAAAAAATTAGAATGTAGGCATTTCATTCTCTTACATAAAAACCTCCACAATTATTTTCTGTAATGTGAAAAGGTTTCCATTAACAGCTAGATTCCCAGATCTAGGTGAACAAAATGTTTAACAGGAGACTCAACAACTTCACATTAATAGCTCTCAGCTGACAGTGTGAAATTTTGACATTACTGATTACAACTCAAATATGATATACTAACTTTAATACAGCATGCAAGCAACGTGTGCAGGCAAGCCAGATGCAAAACGTAAACATTATCTAAACAGAGCTGATTTCAAATGTTTCGAATGTAAATAAAACACCGGGTGGTCCTTCAGACTGTCAGCAATCATTATTTCCTCCAACATAAACAAGGCTGTCAAACGGGATTTTTTTCACAACTATAAAAATTCATTCTTCACTAGTAAATCCTAGGCTGTTTCTTCTTTTAAAAAATAAAGTTCTTTACCTTTAGAATAGATGAGTTCCTTTCCAGATTTGCATGAAATAATTTTGCAAGTTACTTCCTCAAAACAGCAGTAGATGTTGGAACAAAATTAGAGTAGGAAAAAATAAATTGTCGGCTTAGTAAAGAGGTGGCCCTTAAGATTTTCCATTTGTCTTCAATAAATACATGACTGTTTTCACCTACCTAACCTCAGGTTTGAGGTATTTTCTACAGAGAGTGAAGTATAGCATATAGATAACAAAGAAAATTTTTCTAAAGGCCACCATTTGGACTGAAAGAATACTAAATTATTAGTTCGAAGTGAGCCAAAATATTTGTATGGCTGAAGTCCTTATACAGTAAGTAACTGGGTTCCTACATATTTGTTGAAGTATACACTGTATTATCATCTATGTTACCAGTTAGATAGACCCTAACCCTATACCCACTGAAGTCAAAAGGACTGGCCATGGGCTTCAATGTGGACAGGATAGGTTGTTAGAGAATAGAACACAAAAATGTTCAATTCATTTCACTAATTTATTAATATATATGAAAGACTAACTCTTACATAGTGTTCATGGAAAATAATCAATTTTTCAGGCTCTCTTTGCTGCTTGGTTCAGGTTTCCATATGGGAAATGGCCCTCTTGGCATGTGTCCTGAGACCCACAAGAGAATCTGGTTTCCCTCATACGAGATGTTGGATTGCTACTGAGAAGCTCCTGCTCCCAGTTTCTCCTGGCAGGAAACCATGGAGAAACAGGACCATGTTACCATTGGTTCACTGTCTTTGCAGAAAGTAGAGCCTGTAGTTCAGAAGGGGGAGATAATGTTACAAGCAGCAGCAATAACTTCCTGGGGCAGTTCCACTGTGAAATATACCAGTTTTTGAAGAGAACGTGAAATGAGTATCTTTGTGCTTGCAGGGATGTGAGTGCATCTCGCACATGTTCCTCTTCCTCCCCTCCTTTTCTTTTCAGCCTGTATTTCACTCTTTCACTCTTCTTAGCCCTGCATCATGGAAAGGAGCTTAGGGCTGCCTAGCCTATCAAGAATTCGATTTAATATCACAAAGACTTTCCTGGCAGAGAGAGTCCTGAATGTTCCCTGTGGCAACCAGAAGCAGCAGCAGAAGGGAAGAGGAATTAATACTTCCTGTCCTCTTTGTCACTTGTGGAGGCAGGGTCGGATGGAAAGGTCCTGAAAGCCTGGAACCAGCATGTATTTAATTTTTTACATGAAAATTATGGAGAGCTTTTCAAAGCCACCTGTCATGGTGACAGGGCCAGTTGTACTTGGGTACTTTGCAGACCCTCTTGAGTGCACCCTTCATGGAACCGGTTTTGCTACCTTTACCGGTCTGTGCACAGAAGCCTGTGACTCTATCACTTTTAGTTTGGCTCCCTGGGTTGCAGCCCCTTTGTTCCCCACCTCTGATAGCATGACAGGCCCAACTGTATTTGGCATCTGCAAGAAACTTCCCCCTAGGAGCCTATGATCAGTTGCTGATTAAAGTGACTGAACAGTTCCTTCAAAAGAAATTTATCATTTATTCATCCAAACGTACGTAGCAAGCAGAGAAAGAGTTAAAACAACAAGCATCTGTTTACATCTTAATTACCTGAATCCTATCATTTCCTCGTACGTTTTGTTAAGTTCCACTTAGCCTAGATACCACCTTCTCTGGGCTGGGAGAGACTTCCTTGCTGCAACTTCTCTCTCTCTCCCCCACATCCTCAGTAGCTGCTGACCACTCAGTTCCAACCCCCCACCTACTGTCATCCTACTCTCTCCAGGGGGGTGCTTTTAACTGCTTATGATCCTTATGATCTCTAGCCTCAGGCCTTGGCAAAACAGCTGTATAACTGTCCTGGCACCTGAAAACATCATCTTCCCAATTAATGGTCCAGCCATTGTCATCTTAATTCTCATGAAATTGTTTACCTCATATGCCTTATCTCTACCGTTTTCCTTACCTGCTTGCTATTCCTAAGAGCCCATTTTTATTCAACTCCATGTAGTCAGAATAATATCAAACAGGTAAACTGAGGTACATACTATTCCTTAAAAAAATAGTACTAATAGCTCCCTTATTCTCCACACCATCCAGGTAATTTAGGTGCCCAATTCACTTTAATTGTAATGGAACTGGGTGTCCACATCCCATAGGTAATTTTGAAAATTCCAGCCTTAAGGCACAATGTTTTTGGAAGTAACTGGTAGTTGAAAACTCTCAACACCTTGTAGAAAGGGGCCCTTTGTTCCTTCCTTGTAAACCCACTCTGAGCCTATAAAATGTTAATAGCGACATGGACTATTACCACATGTTTCTCAGTTGATTTTAAATTTAACTTTCATCAAACTGACAGTGTTTTAAACAAATCCTTCACACATATGTTAAAAGGTTTGGGCAAGTGTTTGCATGGAAGGAAGCTATAAATGGAGCAGCTTAATCCCAGACTGGCCTGGCCATGGTGATGAAATATAAAGAAGAGGGCCTGAACAGAAGAGGGAGATAAAGCTGTTGGGTGCTGAGATACAACAGCAATGGGGCTATAGAAGCACTTGGACAGGTAGATCAAAAGAAGCCTGTTGCAAGATGTGAGATTGTCGATTTGAACGACAAGAAGGCCTTTAATAAAATATTGAGTACTCCAGAATTGTAGTGACATCCCTGTCTCTGGACTAATTTGAATGTACATTAATGAAATGGCTGTGAATTGCTTCCTTGGTGTGGATGGTTTGTTTTTGTTTTGCCTTGATTTTTAATTTTTTAGTCTGTGCATCTATTACTCACTAATTTTTATTAATACGCTTATCTTATTCAGTATATGCATATTGACATTGGCCAGGAAGTGTGACAAAGTTAGAAAAGCAACATCCTAGTAGGTATTCATATAGACCATATATTGGTTTTCTCCAATTACCTTTCTACCCCAAGCTTTACTCCCTCAACAAAATCATTTTATTTCCCTTATTCGCTTAAATGGTTTGGTTTGTCAATGTACTGTTTTCTCTAAGGGTTGACAAACTGCATTCTTCAGCATTATGGAAGGGTTTGATCCCAAGGCTACTGAAATCCATGGGAATCTTTCCATGGAGCTCATCTGGCTTTGGATCAGGCCCTAACTGCCCACAGTCAATATTCTGGAGTTTTATTTCAGTGATCGCTACAAAGGAAGGCAAATATTACAGTGAGGCAAAACTGTTTAATAGAGTAATAGACCAACCTTGCGAGATATCAACTGCCTTGATAGTCTCATGATTTTAGAGAGTTGAAGCCACTAAACTCTGTCCAAGCCTGCTTTTAATAGTGTGGTTTTATTTTACTTCTAAGTACAGTTTATACATTATTTATCACTAATTTTTAGAATTGTTTGGTTCATGTCACAGATTGTTTAATTTAGGTCAAATAGGGCAGATGTTTGGTTAACCAGTCTTTCTGTGTGAATCCAGATTTATCTGCAGGATACTACAGTTATTGTCCTCTGTAAAGTTTTGGCCCTGAATTATGCAACGGTGGGCAGTCTGACAAAGTCTTCTTAATAGTATTGTTAAATAAAGGATGCTTAGATTTGTCAGTGTGTTTGCTTTGCACCTAAACTTTTTGCTTAGTAAAGATGGTACTTACAAGAAGAGAGACAGAAGCCTATCTTGTCTAAATGTGATGTGTGTGGTATGGAAAGCAGAGTTTTGACTACATTCTTTCAACACTGTGCTGGAGGAATTGTGGATCACTTTCCATAGACCCATCAGTAAGGATTTCTTATTTTTTAAAAACACAATCTACAAAAATGGTCCAACACCTTATATCTTGCAATAGTGTTAATATTTTGTTTGGGACCATTCCTGAAGACACAGGGGGCTTGGAGCAGTGTTCATGTCGCACTCCCTGTCAGTACCTGGCCCAAGCCAGGGAAACTAATAATCCAACCAGCAGACCAAATTCGGTGATGAATCCTGGTCACGTGCCACCTGTGGCAGTTTGTGCATATGCTAAGAAAACTGGAGACCCAACTGATAAAGGGTCTCCCACCAAGTAGTAATAATTAGCACTAGGCAGAGGGAATCCAGGGAAAAAGGTAAAATAAATAATTGTCTCAAAGATAAAGTAAGGAGAATGCTGTATTAGCAAGAAACATTTTGTCTTTATTCTGCCAGGGGTCTGAAGAGAGGAAGCATGACAGAGGAAATGAAAGGACCAGTAAAGGGAAACAAAAAAAACAAAAAAAAAAAAAGGGCAATCCCCTCACAAACTGTGTGTTTTACACACACATGAAAAATATTTTATTTTTAGTGGTTTGAAGAGCTTTATAAAGGCAAATAGGTTGTTGTGGGGCAGGGCAAAATATGACTACCTCACAAATATATTTTGCCACTAATTACTCATTTCTCTTAATTTATTTAAAAATTCTATCATAGAGGAGATTACAACTGTATCAGACATACAGGGTAGGTGCATACTATGGGTTGGGCTATAAACTGAAAAAAGTATAATCTGGAATGAAGAAAGCAGAAATGCAGGGTGCTGTACCTACATATATATTAAGGGGTCTGAGGAGGATAGAATCCCAACTTAAGAGGATAGGCCTCTTAAGAAAATGTGGGGTCCTTCTGGAAACATGGCACTTGAATTGTCCTTTCTAACCTTATCCTTCCACAGAGTGCTATGAACTTTGCAAATCGAAGAACTCATGCATGAATTTCACAAAGCACTGTTTCAGTGTCTAAATATTTACTAAGATACCATCCAGGATGTTACAGAGTATTTCTTGGGGAACAGATCCGAGAGTGGTGAGTTAAGCTCTAAAGGGAACGGAGAGCTCATCTGAAGAATTGGCTAGAGACATAAGTGTACGGAAGTCTTCAGTTGTCTTAATGGGGTTATAAGCATCTAGAAATCCTAAAACAGAATACAGAGAGAGCACTGTAGGTGGGATGCAGATCATTAAATCACTGAGAAGTTAAACCAAACTGGGTGAAACTCTGCAGGCTTCCTTCACAAGGGTTCAGAGAAATCTTTTCTTTGTTTTTGATTCAGCAGATTCATACCATGTTCACTTAGAATGCAACCCTGTGTTCTGCATTTTGTCTACTTTTGTTTCACTTTATGCTCCTCATGGGGGACGCCACAAGAAGGCAAGTGAACACGCCCCCCCCCATTTGATTTAGCCCAATTTTCACAGTGTGATGGCAAGGCAGCAATGCAGATGGTCAAATGTAGTTGAGAAGTGCACAATTAGATTATTTGAGGGTGGATTCTGCCCTCAATGATGCAGCAGTTAGATAGCTGAACAATGTAGATATCAATTTGTGTAGGGTGACCAGATAGCAAGTGTAAAAAATTGGGGTGGGGGAGGGGGTTATAGGTGCCTATATAAGAAAAAGCCCCCAAAATTGGGACTGTCCCTATAAAATCGGGACATCCGGTCACCCTAGACTTGTGATGCATACAAAAGAAGAATGCCTTGTTAATTTTTTTTACTTTAAATGTGTATTTCAAAGAAACCTCAAAACAAAATTCCAACAAAACTGCAGATTACTATGTGGTTTTCCATCCAAATAATGGAAAACCAAAAATCTCAGTTGGGCTTGAATGCAAAAACAGATCTACCCAGGTTAACATTGAATTGGATCTGGGTTCACTTGAAAAGTTCACAAACCTTAATGAGCATCATGACAAGCCTGGACAAAGCTTTGAATTTTTAATGTCACCAGAAAGCAGGTGCGCTTCACACGGTTTCATTTTGTTTTGAAAGCTTACCTCACAGTTTGGTGCAGTATGAAAAGTTCAGCAATTTCAGAATGGTGAGATCTTGTGGACTTTGGTTCACTTTGTATGAAACATTTTTTCCTTCCCAGTTTACAACCTTATTTCTGGATAACCAAGAGGATGCAAAGTCCAAATGGTGAACAAAATGGCTGTGGTAGGTGGAGTTTATTTTTTGGGAGGGACAGAAAATGGTTTTTCAACAAAGTGGAAATCTATTTACATAAAATAAGTTTTTTAACCAAAAAACCTGAAAATATTTTGGTTTTCAGCAACTTAAAAATGTTTGATATTTTGTTTTTTGACAAACCCAAAATTTTTTGGAGTTTCTCTCTTTTAAAATTAATTTTTCCCCATTTTTGTTGAAAAACTTTCCTAGATGCCCCTTCTTCTCCCGCCCCCCCAATTCACAGGCTTTAGTGCATGGAGACCTTTTCTTATTTATTTTTTTTAAATCTTAAAATTTGTTCATTTTAGGTTTCATTTTTCACCTGAAAAGCTGAGTTGTTTAAATAGTTTTGGGGTTTGTTTTTTGCATGATGTAAGTACTTTCACTGAGAATCACTGTACAGTGCTCCTCATGCATAAAAGCTGTGGGGTTTACTTTTGCTACAAGTTGTGTCTTTATGCATTTCTGGATTTGTGTAGAGTACAAGTCAAAAAAACATAGTCAAAGGAAAAGTGAATGAAGTTTCTAGATTAGGTATTTGCTTTAGAGACTCAGTTAGAAATAAACTGCTGCTAATCATGTTCCCCTTCTCCCTTTCCTGTCTAACTCAAAATAGTCTTTTCTCCTTTCCCTGCCCACAAAGAATTGCATCTCCCGTGCTGCCACAGAAGCCACCAGAGAATGACTTTTCCCCTGGCCTGAAGTTGTCTGCCTTTCCCACCCTCTTCATAGTTGCCTTTTTGGTTCTATTAGCTTCTGACTCAATTTCTCATGCCCAGAGTGACCTTCTCACTGCTGGTATATTCAGTGGGCTTTATACCTGTCAATCACACTAGGAGACAGAAATTGGCAGCCTCACTTTCAGCCAGCAAGACAGCTAATACTATTCCCTTTCTCCTACCTTTTTGGCTGACATGTGCAGAGACTGCAGGTAGGAGACCCTCAAAGGTGAAATGGAGGAGTATATGGCACTGCAGAAGAGTTCCCAATGAATGATGTTTGGAGAGCATATGCAGATAGAAGGAAATCTATTCTGTGTAGTCCAAAACAAAATATAAAAAGTACATGAAAAATACAAATCAAGCTCACAAGTTATTAAAGCACTGTTTAGTTTTACACATTTCTTGCAATATAATGCCATTAGCCTCTTTAGTTATTAATGTTTATTTATTCAGCAGCAGTGGTATGCTGAAGACTAAACAAACAGAGGACATGGCCTACTGTCTTGATTGTGAGCTAGCTCAGACACACCACAGTTCAAATCTATATGATCAATGTAGCATATTTAAGTCAATTGGAGTTGTGTGTGCTGAACAGTAAAGTCCTTCAAACTATACTGTTTTTAATTGCTTTTTATAAATACTTATTGTATTTGTTAAATCAATGTCAAAAGACTCTGCTGCAGGGGTATGTAGCAAGCAGAGATTTCGGGGTGGGGGGGGAGGTGGATTTTGTAAAAAGAAAAGGAGTACTTGTGGCACCTTAGAGACTAACCAATTTATTTGAGCATAAGTTTCGTGAGCTACAGCTCACTTCATCGGATGCATACTGTGGAAACTGCAGAAGACATTATATACACAGAGACCATGAAACAATACCTCCTCCCACCCCACTCTCCTGCTGGTAATAGCTTATCTAAAGTGATCACTCTCCTTACAATGTGTATGGTAATCAAGGTGGGCCATTTCCAGCATAAATCCAAGTTTAACCAGAACGTCTGGGGGGGGAGGTGGGGGGGGGGAAAAAACAAGGTGAAATAGCCACTCCCAGTCTCTATTTAAGCCTAAATTAATAGTATCCAATTTGCAAATGAATTCCAATTCAGCAGTTTCTCGCAGGAGTCTGGATTTGAAGTTTTTTTGTTTTAAGATAGCGACCTTCATGTCTGTAATTGCGTGACCAGAGAGATTGAAGTGTTCTCCGACTGGTTTATGAATGTTATAATTCTTGACATCTGATTTGTGTCCATTTATTCTTTTACGTAGAGACTGTCCAGTTTGACCAATGTACATGGCAGAGGGGCATTGCTGGCACATGATGGCATATATCACATTGGTGGATGTGCAGGTGAACGAGCCTCTGATAGTGTGGCTGATGTGATTAGGCCCTGTGATGGTGTCCCCTGAATAGATATGTGGGCACAGTTGGCAACGGGCTTTGTTGCAAGGATAGGTTCCTGGGTTAGTGGTTCTGTTGTGTGGTATGTGGTTGTTGGTGAGTATTTGCTTCAGGTTGGGGGGCTGTCTGTAGGCAAGGACTGGCCTGTCTCCCAAGATTTGTGAGAGTGTTGGGTCATCCTTCAGGATAGGTTGTAGATCCTTAATAATGCGTTGGAGGGGTTTTAGTTGGGGACTGAAGGTGACGGCTAGTGGCGTTCTGTTATTTTCTTTGTGAGGCCTGTCCTGTAGTAGGTGACTTCTGGGAACTCTTCTGGCTCAATCAATCTGTTTCTTCACTTCCGCAGGTGGGTACTGTAGTTGTAAGAATGCTTGATAGAGATCTTGTAGGTGTTTGTCTCTGTCTGAGGGGTTGGAGCAAATGCGGTTGTATCGCAGAGCTTGGCTGTAGATGATGGATCGTGTGGTATGGTCAGGGTGAAAGCTGGAGGCATGTAGGTAGGAAGAGCGGTCAGTAGGTTTCCGGTATAGGGTGGTGTTTATGTGACCATTGTTTATTAGCACTGTAGTGTCCAGGAAGTGGATCTCTTGTGTGGACTGGACCAGGCTGAGGTTGATGGTGGGATGGAAATTGTTGAAATCATGGTGGAATTCCTCAAGGGCTTCTTTTCCATGGGTCCAGATGATGAAGATGTCATCAATACAGCGCAAGTAGAGTAGGGGCGTGTCAAGGTTCCTCCCCCACTCTGAACTCTAGGGTACAGATGTGGGGACCTGCATGAAAAACCTCCTAAGCTTATCTTTACCAGCTTAGGTCAAAACTTCCCCAAGGTACAAAATATTCCACCCGTTGTCCTTGGACTGGCCGCTACCACAACCAAACTAATACTGGTTACTGGGGAAGAGCTGTTTGGATGCGTCCTTCCCCCCAAAATACTTCCCAAAACCTTGCACCCCACTTCCTGGACAAGGTTTGGTAAAAAGCCTCACCAATTTGCCTAGGTGACTACAGACCCAAACCCTTGGATCTGGGAACAATGAAAAAGCATTCAGTTTCTTACAAGACGACTTTTAATAAAAATAGAAGTAAATAGAAATAAAGAAATCCCCCCTGTAAAATCAGGATGGTAGATATCTTACAGGGTAATTAGATTCAAAAACATAGAGAACCCCTCTAGGCAAAACCTTAAGTTACAAAAAAGATACACAGACAGAAATAGTTATTCTATTCAGCACAATTCTTTTCTCAGCCATTTAAAGAAATCATAATCTAACACATACCTAGCTAGATTACTTACTAAAAGTTCTAAGACTCCATTCCTGGTCTATCCCCGACAAAGACCAGCATATAGACAGACCCACAGACCCTTTGTTTCTCTCCCTCCTCCCAGCTTTTGAAAGTATCTTGTCTCCTCATTGGTCATTTTGGTCAGGTGCCAGCGAGGTTACCTTTAGCTTCTTAACCCTTTACGGGTGAGAGGAGCTTTCCCCTGGCCAGGAGGGATTTCAAAGGGGTTTACCCTTCCCTTTATATTTATGACAGGGCGTTAGGGGACGAGAGCTGAGGAAGCTTTGGTTCTAATTCAGCCATAAAAATGTTGGCATACTGTGGGGCCATGCGGGTACCCATAGCCGTGCCGCTGATCTGAAAGTATACATTGTCCCCAAATGTAAAATAGTTATGGGTAAGGACAAAGTCACAAAGTTCAGCCACCAGGTTAGCCGTGACATTATCGGGGATAGTGTTCTTGACGGCTTGTAGTCCATCTTTGTGTGGAATGTTGGTGTAGAGGGCTTCTACATCCATAGTGGCCAGGATGGTGTTATCAGGAAGATCACCGATGGATTGTAGTTTCCTCAGGAAGTCAGTGGTGTCTCGAAGGTAGCTGGGAGTGCTGGTAGCATAGGGCCTGAGGAGGGAGTCTACATAGCCAGACAATCCTGCTGTCAGGGTGCCAATGCCTGAGATGATGGGGCGCCCAGGATTTCCAGGTTTATGGATCTTGGGTAGTAGATAGAATATCCCAGGTCGGGGCTCCAGGGGTGCGTCTGTGTGGATTTGTTCTTGTGCTTTTTCAGGAAGTTTCTTGAGCAAATGCTGTAGTTGCTTTTGGTAACTCTCAGGGGGATCATAGGGTAATGGCTTGTAGAAAGTGGTGTTGGAGAGCTGCCGAGCAGCCTCTTGTTCATATTCCGACCTATTCATGATGACAACAGCACCTCCTTTGTCAGCCTTTTTGATTATGATCTCAGAGTTGTTTCTGAGGCTGTGGATGGCATTATGTTCTGCACGGCTGAGGTTATGGGGCAAGTGATGCTGCTTTTCCACAATTTCAGCCCGTGCACATCGGCGGAAGCACTCTATGTAGAAGTCCAGTCTGCTGTTTCGACCTTCAGGAGGAGTCCACCTAGAATCCTTCTTTTTGTAATGTTGGTAGGGAGGCCTCTGTTGATTAGTATGTTGTTCAGAGGTATTTTGGAAATATTCCTTGAGTTGGAGACGTCGAAAATAGGATTCTAGGTCACCACAGAACTGTATCATGTTCGTGGGGGTGGAGGGGCAGAAGGAGAGGCCCCGAGATAGGACAGCTTCTTCTGCTGGGCTGAGAGTATAGTTGGATAGGTTAACAATATTGCTGAGTGGGTTGAGGGAACCATTGCTGTGGCCCCTTGTAGCATGTAGTAGTTTAGAAAGTTTAGTGTCCTTTTTCTTTTGTAGAGAAGCAAAGTGTGCGTTGTAAATGGCTTGTCTAGTTTTAGTAAATTCCAGCCACGAGAAAGTTTGTGTGGAAGGTTGGTTTTTCATGAGAGTATCCAGTTCTGAGAGCTCATTCTTAATCTTTCCCTGTTTGCTGTAGAGGATGTTGATCAGGTGATTCCGCAGTTTCTTTGAGAGCGTGTGGCACAAGCTGTCAGCATAGTCTGTGTGGTATGTAGATTGTAATGGATTTTTTACCTTCAGTTCACCTGCACATCCACCAATGTGATATATGCCATCATGTGCCAGCAATGCCCCTCTGCCATGTACATTGGTCAAACTGGACAGTCTCTACGTAAAAGAATAAATGGACACAAATCAGATGTCAAGAATTATAACATTCATAAACCAGTCGGAGAACACTTCAATCTCTCTGGTCACGCAATTACAGACATGAAGGTCGCTATCTTAAAACAAAAAAACTTCAAATCCAGACTCCAGCAAGAAACTGCTGAATTGGAATTCATTTGCAAATTGGATACTATTAATTTAGGCTTCAGTGCACATTACAGACTTTGATACAATTAACTTAGGCTTGAATAGAGACTGGGAGTGTCTAAGTCATTATGCAAGGTAGCCTATTTCCCCTTGTTTTTTCCTACCCTCCCCCCCCCCCCCCGACGTTCTGGTTAAACTTGGATTTATGCTGGAAATGGCCCACCTTGATTATCATACACATGGTAAGGAGAGTGATCACTTTAGATAAGCTATTACCAGCAGGAGAGTGGGGTGGGAGGAGGTATTGTTTCATGGTCTCTGTGTATATAATGTTTTCTGCAATTTCCACAGTATGCATCCGATGAAGTGAGCTGTAGCTCACGAAAGCTTATGCTCAAATAAATTGGTTAGTCTAAGGTGCCACAAGTACTCCTTTTCTTTTTGCGAATACAGACTAACACGGCTGTTACTCTGAAACCGGTGGATTTTGTGTGGCACTTTGTGTGTGGTATTTTGTAAAGAGGCAATGCCGGAATGAATATCCTTGGCTGTTTGTATTGTATTTGGCTCATATTCTGAACTAATGTTTACTTTGTTTCATAATTGTATTTCTACTACAATGGCAGCGTAAATAAAAGTCTGTCTTAAAGTACAGTGTTGTAATATGCGGGGGATGTTCCTTAGTAATGGGATAAAAAGAACAATGGATGAGTTGAGTTAAGTTTGTGGACTGTATGGCTAAAAGTCATCAAAATTCTAAAGGCCTGATCACACAAACTTTAATCACGTGTCCTTACTCACACAAGTAGTTCCACTGATTTACTTGCATGATTAAGGGTTCAGCTTTAACTTACAGTGTAAGATGCTTGGAAAGTCAGCCAGAGACTTTGACCCACGTAAAAAAAATAGACCACAAAAGATAAGATTATGTGGGATTTTTGCTCCCCTTCATTTGGAATGTTAATAATCCAGTTTAAACAAACAGTGTAGAGTGGCTCTAAACCCCAATGATGGTTGCCTTGAAAAGGTGTATAGTAATAATATCAATACATTTTGAATCTTTATCATAGAATCATAGACTCAAAGGACCAGAAGGGACCTTGAGAGGTCATCTAAGCGACCCCCCTGCACTAATAGCAGGATTAAGTATTATCTAGACCACCCCTGACAGGTGTTTGTCTAACCTGCTCTTAAACAACTCCAGTGATAGAGATTCCACTTTTCCCCAGGTACTTTATTCCAGCTCTTAACTACCCTGACGGTTAGGAACTTTTTCCTAATGTCCAACCTAAACCACCCTTGCTGCAATTTAAGTCCATTGCTTCTTATCCTATCCTCAGAGGTTAAAGAGAACAATTTTTCTCCCTCCTCCTTGTAACAACCTTTTATGTACTTGAAAACTATTATCGTGTCTTCTCTTTCCCAGAGTAAACAAACCAAATTATTTAATCTTACCTCAGAGATCAAGTTTTCTAGATCTTTAATAATTTTTGTTGCCCTCCTCTGGACTTTCTCCAGTTTGTCCACATCTTTCCTGAAATGTGTCACCCAGAACTGGACACAATACTCAAGTTGAGGCCTAGTCAGTGCTGAGTAGAGCAGGAGAATTAGTTCTCATGTATTATTTACAATACTCCTGCAAATACATCCCAGAATTATGTTTGTTGCACCAAAAAAAAAAAAAGCAGTGTTATGCTATTGACTCATATTTAGCTTGTGGTCCACTATGGCCCCCAGATCCCTTTCTACAGTACTCCTTCCTAGGCAGTCCTTTCCCATTTTGTATGTGTGCAACTGATTTGTTCCTTCCTAAGTGGAGTACTTTGCATTTGTCCTTATTGAATTTCATCCTACTTAGTTCAGACCATTTCTCCAGATCATTGAATTTTAATCCTATCCTCCAAAGCATTTACAATCCCCCCCCCACACTCCCCACTGCTTGGTATCATCCACAAGCTGTATAAGTGTACTCTTTATGCCATTATCTAAATCATTGATGAAGACATTGAACAGAACCGGACCCAGAATTGATCCCTGCGGGACCCCACTTGATATGCCTTTGCAGCTTGACAGTAAACCACTGATAATTACTCTCTGGGAACAGTTTTCCAATCAGTTATGCACCCACCTTATAGTAGCTGCATCTAGCTTGGATGTCCCTAGTTTCTTTATGAGAAGGTCATGTGAGACAGTATTAAAAGCCTTTATTTTTATTTTCAATGTCTAGAGGCACTTTTCATGATTATCAGAATACATCTCAGAACACAGCCCTCTCAGGTCAGTTTATGTTGTGATGGTGTTTATGCTAAAGCCTGCAACAATCTGGTCAGTTGGCCATGTATGATAGAATACCAGGGTTGGAAGGGACCTCAGGAGGTCATCTAGTCCAACCCCCTGCTCAAAGCAGGACCGATCCCCAATTAAATCATCCCAGCCAGGGCTTTGTCAAGCCTGACCTTAAAAACCTCTAAGGAAGGAGATTCCACCACCTCCCTAAGTGTTTCACCACCCTCTTAGTGAAAAAGTTTTTCCTAATATACAACCTAAATCTCCCCCCACCCCGCAACTTGAGACCATTACTCCTTGTTCTGTCATCAGCTCCCACTGAGAACAGTCTTGATCTATCTTCTTTGGAACCCCCTTTCAGGTAGTTGAAAGCAGCTATCAAATCCCCCCTCATTCTTCTCTTCCACAGACTAAACAATCCCAGTTCCCTCAGCCTTTCCTCATAAGTCATGTGTTCCAGTCCCCTAATCATTTGTGTTGCCCTTCACTGGACTCTCTCCAATTTTTCCACATTCTTCTTGTAGCGTGGGGCCCAAAACTGGAAACAGTACTCCAGATGAAGCCTCACCAATGTCAAATAGAGGGGAATGATCATGTCCCTCAATCTGCTGGCAATGCCCCTACATATACATCCCAAAAAGCCATTGGCCTTCTTGGCAACAAGGGCACGCTGTTGACTCATATCCAGCTTCTCGTCCACTGTAACCCCTAGGTCCTTTTCTGCAGAACTGCTGCCTAGCCATTCGGTCCCTAGTCTGTAGTGGTGCTTGGGATTCTTCTGTCCTTGTTGAACCTCATAAGATTTCTTTTGGCCCAATCCTCTAATTTGTCTAGGGTCCTCTGTATCCTATCCCTACCTCCAGCATATCTACCTCTCCTCCCAGTTTAGTGTCGCCTGCAAACTTGCTGAGGGTGCAATCCACACCATCCTCCAGATCGTTTATGAAGATATTGAACAAAACCGACCCTTGGGGCACTCCACTTTATACCGGCTGCCAACCAGACATGGAGCCATTGATCACTACCCGTTGAGCCCGACAATCTAGCCAACTTTCTATCCACCTTATAGTGCATTCATCCAGCCCATACTTCTTTAACTTGCTGGCAAGAATACTGTGGGAGCCCGTGTCAAAAGCTTTGCTAAAGTCAAGGAACAACATATCCACCGCTTTCCCCTCATTCACAGAGACAGTTATCTCATCATAGAAGGCAATTAGATTAGTCAGGCATGACTTGCCCTTAGTGAATCCATGCTGACTGTTCCTGATCACTTTCCTCTCCTCCAAGTGCTTCAGAATTGATTCCTTGAGGACCTGCTCCATGATTTTTCCAGGGACTGAGGTGAGGCTGACTGGCCTGTAGTTCCCAGGATCCTCCTCCTTCCCTTTTTTAAAGATGGGCACTACATTAGCCTTTTTCCAGTCGTCTGGGACTTCCCCCAATCACCATGAGTTTTCGAAGATAATGGCCAATGGCTCTGCAATCACATCCACCAGCTCCTTTAGCACTCTCAGATGCAGCACATCTGGCCCCATAGACTTGTGCTCATCCAGCTTTTCTAAATAGTCCTGAACCACTTCTTTCTCCACAGAGGGCTGGTCACCTCCTCCCCATGCTGTGCTGCCCAGTGCAGTAGTCTGGGAGCTGACCTTGTTCGTGAAGACAGAGGCAAAAAAAGCATTGAGTACATTAGCTTTTTCCACATCCTCTGTCACTAGGTTGCCTCCCTCATTCAGTAAGGAGCCCACACTTTCCTTGACTTTCTTCTTGTTGCCAACATACCTGAAGAAACCCTTCTTTTTACTCTTGACATCTCTGGCTAGCTGCAGCTCCAGGTGCGATTTGGCCCTCCTGATAACATTCCTACTTGCCCGAGCAATATTTTTATACTCTTCCTTGGTCATATGTCCAACCTTCCACTTCTTGTAAGCTTCTTTTTTATGTTTAAGATCTGCTAGGATTTCACCATTAAGCCAAGCTGGTCGCCCGCCATATTTACTATTCTTTCTACACATCGAGATGGTTTGTCCCTGTAACCTCAATAAGGATTCTTTAAAATACAGACAGCTCTCCTAGACTCCTTTCCCCCTCATGTTATTCTCCCAGGGGATCCTGCCCATCAGTTCCCTGAGGGAGTCAAAGTCTAATTTTCTGAAGTCCAGGGTCCGTATTCTGCTGCTCTCCTTTCTTCCCTGTGTCAGGATCCTGAACTCGACCATCTCATGGTCACTGCCTCCCAGGTTCCCATCCACTTTAGCTTCCCCTACTAATTCTTCCTGGTTTGTGAGCAGCAGGTCAAGAGCAGCTCTGCCCCTAGTTGGTTCCTCCAGCACTTGCACCAGGAAATTGTCCCCTACACTTTCCAAAAACTTCCTGGATTGTCTGTGCACCGCTATATTGCTCTCCCAGCAATATCAGGGTGATTGAAGTCTCCCATGAGAACTAGGGCCTGCGATCTAGTAACTTCCGTGAGTTGCCGGAAGAAAGCCTCATCCACCTCATCCCCCTGGTCTGGTGGTCTACAACAGACTCCCACCACGACATCACCCTTGTTGCTCACACTTCTAAACTTAATCCAGAGACTCTCAATTTTTTCTGCAGTTTCATACCAGAGCTCTGAGCAGTCATACTGCTCTCTTACGTACAATGTAACTCCCCCACCTTTTCTGCCCTGCCTGTCCTTCCTGAACAGTTTATATCCATCCATGACAGTACTCTAGTCATGTGAGTTATCCCACCAAGTCTATTCCAATCACATCATAATTCCTTGACTGTGCCAGGACTTCCAGTTCTCCCTGCTTGTTTCCCAGGCTTCTTGCATTTGTGTATAGGCACTTGAGGTAACTCGTTGATCGTCCCTCTTTCTCAGTATGAGGCAGGAGCCCTGCCCTCTCGCGCGCTCCTGCTCGTGCTTCCTCCCAGTATCCCACTTACCTCAGGGCTTTGGTCTCCTTCCCCCGGTGAACCTAGTTTAAAGCCCTCCTCACTAGGTTAGCCAGCCTGCTTGCGAAGATGCTCTTCCCTCTCTTCGTTAGGTGGAGCCCATCTCTGCCTAGCACTCCTCCTTCTTGGAACACCATCCCATGGTCAAAGAGTCCAAACAGTCAAGAGTTTCTCTCCCACCAAGATGAAATGACCAAAGAAACCTTGCAAATGGACATTCCAGTTAGAGATCAACCTGGGTGAAACTTGATCTTCAAGACAGTTATATCCCTTTGGGATTTACCATGATAATGATCTCAGGATGCTGATACATTGAGGTCTTATTCTGCCTTCAGATTTATGGACACAACTCCTTTCTGAGAGTCACTTATGTATCCAAAGACAGAATGGACAAATGATTTTTGTTTGCCATTCTCAAGAATCCATTTCAGTACCTATATACTTTAACCAAACATGAAACATCCTTCCAAATTAGCACTGTGTTAGCCATCTCAGCAGTGACATCAAGGATCAAATGGATATAGGGAATGAACTTCTCATTTATCCTTAGAGGTAGTCCTCTAGGTAAGAGTAGAACTTAGGCGGGTAAAGGAAATGATTCATATTGCCCCTAATAAAATTATACCTGATCGATATATAAATAGAAGACTTATTTTTCCAGGGCTGACAGACTGTCTCCTTTCACAATCCAAAATTTAAATAAATGTTTTTCACCTATTGTGAGGGCATGGGTGGGAGGCTAGATGGTGTGAGTTAATGCACCATTTTGCATATCTGAATACTTTGGGGTCTTATCCTGCCTTGGCCACAAGTAGAAATAAATTGGGAGCTGCTATCTTAGTCTCCAGTGGAAATGAATCTACATCACCAAAACACAGTGCAGTTGGCTAGGATTGGTAATCTCTGCTCAAGAGATCTAGGAGTAAAATACTGGAGTGCTTGCGGCTCAGTGACATGGTTAGAGAAAGGGGCTGGACACTGTGTTCAGCTTCTGACTGCCACCTATGAAATGTCGACCAAGTCGTTTGACCTTTGTGAGCCTCAGTTTCCTCATGTGTAAAATGAGGGAAATACCAATTCATGTTTGTAAAGCACTTTGAGAACTAAGATGAAAATTGCTATGTTAGTGCAATGCATTATTGCTATTTCATCATTTCATTCTGTCGATTTGTAATGAACCATTATTGTATTTTACTGTGTAGAGGACTGAGCAAAGTTGCACAATTTGCCAAGTTTGCACAGTACTTCTCCACACTATCCCTGACTGGTCTGTTATTAGGGTTCAATTCTGTAAAGTGCTGAGCTCCCAAAGCACTGATCTTGTCTATAAGAGCTAAGGACATTCATCATCTTATAAGATCAGACTTCGTTGGCAGTCAGTCTATTGTGCTGTACATCTAAACTTGATGCCCAATATATGAGATGCAAAGAGACATACTAGGTACTGTTCAAAACTCCACTCATCCCCTGCAATGACTAATCACTTGTTTGCAGACCTAAATTTCACAGGACATTATTTTCTACATTACAGAATTTGCAGCATTACTATATTCCCACACTTTCAACAAAACCATATCCTGAAGTAGAATTGCAATCTCATGCAAACTCCAGCTGTCCTAAACACCCATTGCTCCAGAAGCAACCCTTTGGCCCATTTTCATAATTATATGTATGTTATAAAAAAGAAACAAGAACAGGGGAAAGGAAAATAAGTTTAAAATAAGCATCAAAAACTGGGAACCTGCAGGGAAAAAAAGGAAAAATAAAAGAAATAGTGAATTTAATAATTCTCCTTTGCAACAATATGAAAATCTAAAAAAAGTCCAGCCATGTATGTATTGATTTTATTTATAGGTGAACTCATTGCCTGAAATCTTGTCTGCTTTATACTAAATAAAACAAACCTCTACATAAATAGGTCTTTTTAAAAAAAGACTAAAAAAAATCTCCATTCCCTGCCACTAAAATGGTCCAACAGTCAATTGGAGGCCTGACTAAAGAGCTGCATCTTACATTGCACCTACAGCTTGTCCAGGTTAGGGTCTGGCAGCCTGCAAGAGAAAGCAATTTCCAGAGAGATGGACCTTCTGCTATGGTCCTATTTTAGTATGGAAATATCTACCTTAAAACGGGCATCAGGAAATCTCTATATTCCACAAATGCTGTAACATCATGAACCCAGAAAAATGAGTTTCCACTGCTATTGAGTATTCAGGGAGGGATAAGCTCTCAAATGGATGAGACCCTCCGCCTGCCACTTAGGGCTTTACAGATCCTAAACAAAGCTGTACAGTCGGAATCAGTGACAACGGATGTCGTATGTTTATAGGGCCTGATCCAACGCCCATTGAAGTCAGTGGTGGTGTTTCCATTGATTTCAGTGGGCTTGGGATCAGATGCTAATGATATGCTCCACTTAAGAAATGAGCCACTATATTCAGCACGAGGTGGAAATTTTGGGGTACATTTAAAAATGAAGCACTTTAATCTGTCCTTTTTAGTTTACAAAGCTGTAGGTTCATAGATTCCAAGACTAAAAGAAACCATTATGACAATCTAATCTGACCTGAATAGCAAAGGCCATAGAAATTTCCCAAAATAATTCCTAGAGCATAGCTTTTAGTCAAATATCCAATCCAATAGCCAGTAATAGAGAATCCACACAACCCTTTGGTAAATTGTTCCAATGGTTAATTACCCTCACTGTCACAAATTCATGCCTCATTTCCAGTCTGAATTTCTCTAGCTTCAACTTCCAGCCATTGGATTGTGTGTTATACATTTATCTACTAGATGGAAGACCCCATTATTAAATATTTGTTACCCATGTAGGTATTTATAGACTTTGATCTTTACCTTCATAACCCTTCTTTTTGTTAAACTAAACAGAGTAGGTCATTGTGATGAGAACCTAATACAAAGAATGGTCACAGCCCCGGGCAAACCACAGAAGGTAAAAGACCATCAATGTTGTGAAGAACAGCAATGGATTCAATAGCATCCAAAATTGTGGTGGTATATGCACATGCCATCTCCTGCCAGGATGGCTAGTGCGTGTGTGGACACTGCAATTACTGTCTACCCAAATGTCTCAGACCCCACCACACTGAGGTCAAGGGTCAGAGTGAAAGCCCTGGTGTTCAGGTCAGCGTGGCTTAGCAGCCAGAGTCAATACAGCAGCCCTGGTGTTCAGGGCAGCATGGCCTAGTGGCCAATACCCAAGGGGCTGAAACTGGGGAGAGGGGGTTGGCAGCCCTGGTAGGGGGGCCCAGGCCCATCTGACTCCACCAGGCCCATCTGACTCCACCAGGCCCTGACCCAGGCGCCTATCAGTGGCAGAGTAGTCTGCCACTGGTCAGCAGGGAATCCCACTGAAACATGTTGATCTCACACAGGTGGGAGATACCACTCGCTCACTCTCCCTGGGTCACTTCCTACCGTGCTTTCTGAAGCTGCAGTCATTGGGGTATCAGGGTCACTGGACTCCTCAGTGCAGGTAATTCCCTGGTGCTCCATTGGCCACAGATCTCCAGTCCAATTTTCAGGCTCTCCAGATCCTACAAGCAAGGACTATTGACAGTTCCTCAACTAGAGCCTCCATCAAAGAAGTCAGACCACTCTCTTTTATACTAGTATAGCATTTTGTGCTTGCCCAGTATGGTCTGAGGGGTGGGACTTTCTCTGCCCATAGTGTGGTGTTAACCCTTTCTGGTCCAGTGCGGGGTATGCACACCCTGTCACACAAGTGTGTGGACTATATTGGCACAGATCAGGCACATGCCTCCACAGGAAGAACAGAATGCATAACCACAGTTCTAGTCCATACTGCTAGGGGTTTTCCTCTGCTAACCAGCATCTCTACCATTTTACCTGGATTAAGTTTAAATTAGTTTAATCATCTCCATCTCTCCACTTCCATAAGACATGGGGAAAACATCTGGGCTGCATGAGAAGCAGATCAGATGTAGATCTAAGTGCCATGCATATATGACGCTACAAAACATCTGACTGTTTTCTCTCATACATTGCACAGGAGAAGTCAGAAGATGAAGCTCTGTGGGACTCTGCAAATAAAACCCTTATGGATATGGCCCTATTAACCGAAAGGGACATGATGACTGGGCATACGGTACAGCAAATGTGAAGGGTGGAGCACTAGTGTTCAAAGTATTGTGAAGCTTTTCATTTCTCTTCGCTTTGTTTAATTCAGGGGCAAAGAGGAGAAGTAAAATCAATGCTATCAGGGAACTTCCTGAAGGAGATGTCCGGATAAATAGGGTGAGGTATTTTGGAGGAGACTGTTGCAGGGAAAGAGAGAGGTGTGACAGGTCAGAATGAGGTGGAGTGGGAGGTATGGAAGGGGATGGAGAAGAAAAGTAAGGTGTGGAAGCAGCAGCAGTTTATGCAGCCAGCTGGGCAGGTGGACTAATAAGCATCTGGCCAGCTGACAGGGATTTATCAGCTGGCCTTAATAAGAAGCAGCTGCTGTGTCCCAGCCATGCCCATCAGAAGAGTGGTGTACCAGCTGGTGAGGGGTGGAAAAATGAAGAGCTGGAGCTGGAGGAGATACAAGTTCATGGGAGCAGCTGCAGACCTGTCAAAGGATAGCAGGGATGAATTTGGCCTAGTGTTTTTCAGCTTGCATGGAAATCTCATTTGCTTCATTTTGGGATTCATTCTCCATTACTGGGGTGGGGTGGGGTTGGATTGATTAAAAATAGGGTCACATTCCTTCCGTGTATTAATAATTAAAGACCCCTGTGGGTCTATACAGGACTTGGATCCTATAAAACTCCCTTCTTTTCCTGCTCATCCTCTGTTCATAAACCTAGGAAGTCAGAGGCCCTCTGAAGAGAAACAGTGTCTCAGCTAGAACAGTTTGTAATTTTCAATAGCAAAGCATTGCCTTCTGCTGATTATCAGTAGCTGCCATGAGCTTTAGCTAAAGTAAGCATGCGAGCTATAATGGAATGAATAGTAAACAGAAACCATTCAGCTGTGATCGAACGTGCTAGTAAGAAAACGTACAGATCTCCAGTGAAGAAATTATCCTCTTGGTATTCATATACATATCCCCAAATCTGTGATTTCCCAAGCCATAAGATCTAAATATAAAATTCCTGTTGTCAAACTTGGCATTCCCTGAATAATTCTTTATTGCGCACAACATACCTGCGTGCTTTCTCAAAGAAAAACACCCTTTTAAGCTAATCGCACAATTTATCTTCCAAACTAGAGAAAAGGCTTGTTATTTCTATTCTTAAATACTTGTGAGACACTAAGGGACAGATCCTCAAAGGCACTTAGGCACTCATCTTCCTTTTTAGGTGCCACTGACATTTCCAAAGCCAGCAGTCAGCCACTGTCTAGCCCTGTAGGGGCCTAGGTCCCCTGGGCACTTATGTTTCCACCAGGCCCTCTCAGAGGTCCAGAGAGGCCCAGGCCACTTCCAGCTTTGTGCCATCAGAAGCGATATATTTTTATTAATATTTATGAACATTTTTAACTCTTTAATATGACAAACCTATCAGTTAACAAAAAAATTATGTCTTTTATCAAATCACATCTCTTATTGGCTTAAATGTGCAGCTCTAAGCTCAGCAAGTGTGTCATGTTTTGGTCTGATACGGATGCGCATAAAAACAAGTTGCAAAACTTATCAAATTCAAAAAAATTAACAAGTGTCTAAATTTGAGGCTCCTTTTGAGCTTGAGACCAAGGCCAAATAGCCCTCCTACCCTCCCTCCCGCCCCCCCCCCCCCCCCATTGGCCCTGGTTTCCACTAGTCAGCATTATAAAGCTGTCTACGCACTGATGCCATGTCACAGCTAATGAATAGCTTGGAGCCCTAGCTCAGCCCAAAGCCTTAGAGACCCCAAAGTGGGATTCTCAAACTAGGTGGGAGGGAAATGCCTATCCTGAAAACGAGGCCCAATTGTGTAGATGTGCGCAGAGCAGAGTGATCACCTGCTACCTGTCAGCCTCTGCATGAGGAGGGCTGGAGGCCAACCAATGATAGAGGGAGGGACAGCACAGCACCCACACAAGAGACACATGGGGGTACAGATAGTGATGAGCTGCCAAAAGCTGAAGAACCGGTTCCTTCAGTCGCCCTGGGTCTTTGGCGGCACTGAAGGACCTGCCGCCGAAGTGCCGCCGAAGACCCGGAGCGACTGAAGGACCCGCTGCCGAAGTACCGCTGAAGACCCAGAGCGCCGCTGGGTGAGTAAAAATTAAAAAGGGATTCTCAGGGGAGCCTCCCCAGCCAACAGCTCAGATGGGCCAGACAGGATGTGGCCCGCGGACCGGAGTTTGCCCACCCCTTTAACAACCAGTTCTAAACCGTCTTCAAAATTTAGCAGCTGGTTTGCGCGAACTGGGTAGGGGAAAATGTATGGCGAGTGTGAAAGA
This sequence comes from Lepidochelys kempii, assembly GCF_965140285.1. Classification (NCBI taxonomy): domain Eukaryota; kingdom Metazoa; phylum Chordata; order Testudines; family Cheloniidae; genus Lepidochelys; species Lepidochelys kempii. The sequence continues at coordinate 40,056,327 of NC_136382.1, forward strand.
GCTATCAAGCATGAGCAAGAGACCGACGGTTTCAGCTGCTAGGGCATAAGCTACCTAAGGATATGGCTTGGCTTAGGTGCCTCACTTCAGGAGATGGTTCGTTGTCGAGACAGGCACCTATTTCAGACCTATCAGTCAGTCACATCAGGTCAGCCACCTAGGTGCCTAAGTCCCTCCCTTCTCCCTCCTCCCTTTCTGCCCCTCTGCTCAGCATCTCACTCCTAGCTAGCTTAGGTATATCCCTGCTCAGCCCTGGCTCCAGAAAATCCCTTTCTTAGGCATTTAACTCTCCCCATGCATTGTATGGGGAGCCTGGGTGCCTAACTTGAGGCGGAAAATTCATCAATAGGCTACTTAGGGCAGGGGTTCTCACAACAATTTTTTTGGTGGCCTCAGAGTGCAGCCACCAAATCTTGCTGGTGGCTGCTCTGACAATTTTTCCTAAATTGCTTAGTTAACTTTAGGAAAAACAAATAAATATGCAGAGGTACATGTCCAAATCATTGTAGTCTATCTATACAGGGTGGGGTTTTTTTTACAGACTCAGTAATAAAAACAGTGTGTAGTTGTCTCTATTCTTTATTGGACTTAAACAGAATAGAAACACAAATAAGATGCTTTGAACGTTCTTGTCATTTTTCTTACTGTTTCTGTTGCTTTTTTTGGTTGCCTTTTTTGTTACTAAGTGTGCTGTGAAAAGTGATATTAACAAACATACAAATATCACTTTTCACAACAGACTTTCTCTGCCCCGGCAAGCCTGGGGACAAACGGTACAGAGGCAGCAGGGGCCAAGGGTGATGGGGCACTTGGGGAGACAATGGGGAGCAGAGGTGATGGGGGGATGAGCTTAGGGCCAGAGCCCGTCACCACACAGCCAGTGAATGGAGCCCGAAGCCCCATGCCCAGGGGAAAGAGCCTAAAGCCCCGTGGCTGGAGCCTGCCACCCCAGGGCTGACACCCAATCCTACTGCCCCCAGTAAGGTGGGGAACTCACTGACTGCCTGTTCCTCCAGCTTGTGTCTCTCCACAGGGGGACAGGGCCCAACTACTCCTGGTGGCCCCTGGGGAGGGGCCACTGCTTTGCGCCCGCCCCTCCACCCCAATCACCGCCCAGGGAGATGTAACCACAAGAAAGTGTGGTGGCCACATTTGAGAAACATTGACTTAGGCTATGTCTACACTGCAATATAAACCCAGGCTCAGACTCTGGCTCAAGCCTAATCGCTCTTCCATCCACATACAAATCATGCTAACGTCGGGCTGCAGGGTCAAGTTCAAGTCAAGTGATTTGCTTTGAAGTTTAGATGCAGCCCACCTTGACTTGGGTCCTGGATGTCCACTGAAAGTGTCCCCAATCCTCTGGGCCAGTTTGCTTTATTCTCTCTATCCCAAGAATCTCCAATCCACTCCAGTGAAAACAGAAGCAACCCCCCTCCCCATTGGCATACAGCAGCAGCTCATTAAGGCAGCATTAATCCTCCCATTTTCTTCTGACCCCCCTGAGTTGCAAACACACAGCACAGAGACTTCTGTATTTGCAATGGATATTGCCCAGAACAAGCCTTTTGCAAGCGTGCTGCTTCATGGTTACAGGAGCACAGCCAGATTTTGGTATATCTCTGGTGCGAGGCTAGCAAAACTCTGAACTTTAGTAAGAGTACCAGGAATATTGAAGAAGCTGGCAGCTTCTGGCACACATACCAGTAAATATTGAAGAAGCTGGCAGCTTTGTAAATTTGGCAACCAGTGCAGGAAGTGGATTAAGTGGCTCACAAGAGAATATTGGAAAACCAGGGATCAGAACCACACCTCTGTCAACTCGCTGACATCATGCCCATTGTATGAGGAGTTTGACCCGTTGCTGGGCACTGCACTCAGTACGGAGCCAGTGGTGATGCATAATGATCTGGTCAGCCAGAATGGTCCCTGCTGGCCCCAGAATCCAACATGGTGACTAATGGGAGCCAGCAGCAGGCACTGACTGAGGACAATGAAATCATTCTGTTGCTGAAACCGGTACCAGAGCAGAAGCAGTAGCACAGTTTGGGTCCATACTTGGAGGAGCTGTTTGATGTGAGGAACAGACTGCCATGAAGCCTGCAGCAAACACAGAATGGACAGAAGCTGCCACTGAGCCCAGTACATTCCTGGCTCCATTTTAATGTTTATTAATAGAGTAATAGGAGAGATTTCCACTGTGTAAACCCATGCAAAAGTTATGGGAAACCCCAGCTAGCAGTGTATATCCGCTCAGGGTCGCCCGGGGGGGGCCCAAGTGGGGCAATTTGCCCCAAGCCCCACAGGGGCCCCCATGAGAATTTTCAGGGGCCCCCACGATAGTTTTCGGCGGCACTTCGGTGGCGGGGGGGTCCTTCAGTGCTGCCGAACACACCCGGAGTGAAGGACCCGCCGCCGCTTCTTCTACTCCGGGTCTTCAGTGGCAATTTGGCAGTGGAGGGTCCTTCCACTCCATGTCTTCAGCGAAGTGCCCCAAAGACCTGGAGCAGAAGGACCCCCACCACCTGAATTGCCCCCAGACCCCCTGAATCCTCCGGGCAGCCCTGTATCCACTAATGGTGGATTTTATGCCAGTTCCTTGGCTTCCCCTGCTTCCTCTCTCCCACACCACATGGAATTCAGAATGGTGACCGGGAAATGCAAACAATAAAGAACACCTTTCAGATCTATGTTTACTAGACAGGCACGGATTTTTGCTAGGGCCATTCCTGTTTCTTAATAATAATAACCACACATTGCCAGGTCTGTAAATATGCCGCTTTGTAATCATTCAATGATCTGTTGAGCTGCCTGGAAACAGTGAACTGTGTGGAGATGGGGGAGGTTGAAATGTGTTCCATTTACAAATCTAGCCCATTTCAGTTAGAGGTAGTCCATGAAATCCATAGATGATAAAATACGACTGAGGTTTGAAACTTTGTCCAGAAATATTCCAGGGATAGGGAGCAGGAAGGCTGTGGAGTTCTGTGTGTTTGCATGAAACCATAACAAGCTAAGTCATGTTGAAGCTAATGCAGCATCCTGATGATTCCCTCCTGAATTCTGACCCAATCCTGGGTGCCATAGGCACCAACTCCATGGGTGCTCTGGGGCTGGAGCACCCATGGGGAAAAATGGTGGGTGCTAAGCATCCACTGGCAGCCCCCCTATAAGCTCTTCCCAACCCTCAGCCCCTCTCCCCCAGTGCTTCCCACTTGTCGGCAGGCCCCACAGATCAGCACCTTCCCCTCCCTCCCTGCGCCTTCCGCCCGCAGCAACCAGCTGTTTCACAGCATGCAGGATACTTTGGGAAGGATGGGAAGGAGCAAGGACGCGGCGCACTTGGGGGACGGGGGCAGAACTGGGCGGGAAGAGGCAGGCCAGGGTCGGGAAAAGGCGGGGATAGAGCAGGGAGGAAAGAGGTGTGGCATGGGTGGGGCTTTGGGGAGGGGTGGAGTTGGGGCAGGACCTGGGGCAGAGCCGGGGTTGAAGCACCTCCCAGCACTTTGGAAAGTAGATACCTGTGCTGGGTGCTGATAGCTGCAAACTTTTCCTGAAGCAAGAACTCCAGATAGGTAGTCACACTGTGGGGAAGGGCGTATTTTACAGGGCCACCTTGGTAGCTGACCAGCCCACTCCACTCACAGATGTGTCATTCAGTCACTATACATTTGAATGCTTTAGCTACATACACTCCAGGTTTCCCACTGGCAGCTTGGAATAACATCTCCCTTTGCCAGTCGGGCACCACAAGATCTGTCATGTCCTCCAAAATGTGGAAGGCCTGAAATAATAGGAAAAACTTTTGTAGCATGGCCACTGATTGCCCCGCCCATAATCCCCAACCCAACCTAAGTAGTTCTGCAATTTGTAGGAAACTAAAATCAGCTCTGAATTTTCAACTTGCCATTGTCTCTGCACCTCTTTCACTGTGATTAACCAGGTTGTTCAGGGAGCTTCTGTGGACTGAAGTCTCCCTCTCAGAAAATACTGAAGTTTAGGTTTGAAAAGTAACATTTTCTGTCCTTGAAATTTCACAAGTATTTTTTCTGTGCTCCTGTACTGGGGTATTTGAGACAATAACCCTCTGTGTCTTGTCCTATTCCAAGCCCCTTGACCTCTACAAGTTGCTGTACCTCCACAGCTCACCCACAGTGCAGTGCAAGCCTGGCCCAAAGTACCATCATGGTCCAAGAGGAAGCGTTTCCCTAATGAACTTATGGTTGAAGTTCTGGAGAAGGCCAACAAGCATGTCCAGTACCAAAAGACAGAGACACGTACAGCTAGAGGAAAGGCTGAGACTGGCTGTGCAGCTTGAGAACAGGATTTCGACACTGGAGCAGGTACTTGCTTCACTGTTTCTGGAACAGAAATGGCCTCCAAGGGAGGAGGACAGAACTCAGCAGAGAATCATTTGAGCGGCTGCTATCAATAATGGCTGCAATAGTACCTGCTCCTCTGTATCACCCACACAATATCCTGAGTCTCCTGCACCATGCTCTGGAATGCAGGCCAGAAACAGTTTGGAAAACTCCATGGCGGGGTGGCCCATGCAATCAGGCCCCATGAGCGGCTGGGCAGGGCAACTTAGCCCCATACAGTTCTCCATCTTCGCTTCCTCCTCTGTGGATGCTTCCACTGCCCTCCCCTGAACCCGAGTGCAAGGCAAATGGGGAAAGAAGTGAAAGGAGAATGGGAGACTTGAGGACATGCAATGGTAGGGGGTTTCCCTCTTGTACATGGTTTCACGGTTTGCAATTACTTATGCCCTTTTTTTTTTATTTTGTTTTAAAAAGGTTCCGTTGTTACTGGTGTTTTTTGGTGTTGCAGTGGTAGGTGGCCTGCCTGGCAATGGGTGAATGCTGTACTTTTCTAATACATGTTTCTGAATAAATCTTTTTATGTCACCAAGCAAGTATACTGCTATCACTGCATCTCATCATACAATGTGTATTTGAAATAATAAAGGTAAACACATGATCAGGGACAATTAGGAGTTAGCAAGCAAATATTACTCCTCTACACAGTTATGTACTTCAATTCACACATCAATCACTTCCTCATATGAATCCAAACTGTGAATCAGCCTCATCCCCCATTTCATAAGTGGCCATATCATTCATAAATACATTTCATGGCAATCAAGTCTCACCCCTCCTCAAGCACTGAATGCCCCCCCAATCAATTAACCTCATCCCCACCCCCCACAAACACATTTATAGATGAACTATGTGAAACGGCACCCCATAATGCTTTATAGAAATATGCTTATGAGAAATATCCTTATTAACATAACTGGAATATGTTTTATGCTAGATATGCCATGTACCATATCTCTGCAAAGGTTATGATCTACTGGACATATTCATCCTATTTGTATGCATGTATCATTTTTGTATTTGAAGTTATGAATATTGGCTATGTACTTGTTTGATTTTAAGTACGCTCAGTGAAGCATTTGGTCAGCTTGATGAACAATTTGTGAACAATTTATGAGTTTACCCTGTATAAGCTTTATACAGGGTAAAATGGATTTATTTGGGGTTTGGACACCATTGGGAGCTGGGTATCTGAGTGCTGGAGACAGGAGCACTTCTTAAACTGTTTTCAGTTAAGCCTACAGCTTGTGGGGGATATGGTTCAGACTGGGATCTGTGTTTGCAGAAGGCAAGCATGTCTGGCTCAAACGAGGCAAGGTACTGAAGTCACAAGCTGGCAGGGAAAACAGGCTCAGCGGTAGTCTAGGCACATCAGGTGGCAGTCCCAAAGGGGTTTCTGTGACCCAACCCATCACAAACTATTCCCCTTCATCTTTTGGGCCATGCAAGTCCATAATGTGGGAGCACAAAGGAGCCCTCACTTCTGTTGCCCAGGTACATACCGTTCCAGCAGTGGCAGGTGCACTTTATGGCTGAGTGCGCCAATTCAGTAGCCCCCTGCTGTCATAGGTCCATTCAGGGAGAAATGGCTCCCCTCTTGTGAAGAGCACAGCAAGCCACAGTAATGCAGAAGCATTGATGACACTGGCATCCAAACAGGTCTGTAAACATATCGAACACTGGGATTTCAGTCTGCCAAAAGCATATTCAACAACCATGCTACAGCTGCAGAGAGTATAATTAAACTGTCTTTTGCCAGGACCTCTAAAAATCAGGCAAAAGGGGGTATGCAGGTCCCCCAGAATAATGGTGGGGACAGTAACTCCATTTATGACAATGTCATTTAGTGGGAATGGTGTCCCAGCCTATCCATCAATGTAGCCTCACGATTAGCAAAAAAACTGGCATGAACTTTCCCAGTGCAGCCAGCATTGAGATTCCTGTGATCCATGAGGGCCTGCATAACAATTAAGTAGTACTTTTTTGCATTTTATGTACTCTTGTGCTCCTTGAGGAGGGCAAACTATGGAGTCGCATCAATGGCCCTGACACAATTTGGAAATGTCATTCTCTCAAAGCCAGCAGTTACTTCACGAATATCTATTATACCTGCCACATTGGGGTAAACCACATGCCTGATTACCTCAGAAACCTCCACCACAACTTTACCCGTAGCCGACTTTCCAACCCCAAACTAGCTGGCGATGGACCTATAGCAGTCTGGGGTAGCCATCTCCCAGGTGGCCATAGCAATCCACTTCTGGGCTGGCAAGGGTGGCCTCATGCGTGCTTCTTTACTCTGGAGGGTTGGGGCAAGCTGCTGACAAAGCTGCAGAAAGGTAGCTTTCTTCATGCAAAAGTTCTGGTCCCAATACTGGTTGTCCCAGGTCTGCACGATGATGTGATCCCACCAGTCTGTGCTTGTGGCCCTGTCCCAGGAGCATCAGTCTACGTAGGGAGCATCAGTGGCTATATGGAGTATCATGAGCAGCATCAACCAGTTTGAGTCTGCCATGCCTGGGTTCTTCTCTCCTGCTCCATCATAAACTCTGTCAGCAAACACCACCAAAATGTCCACCAGTGCCTCATAGAAGCTCTACCCAATTCCTGAATGAAATATGAAGTGAAAGTGCAAGCAAGAGAAGTTCTTAAAAGGTGCCTCCACCATGTTGCTTGGTGGGCTGTTCAGACTTCCTCTAGCAGGCAGGGTGGATAGCAAAGTTTTTCCACAGTACACCACAGTCAAAAGGCTAGAGTGGCCACATTTTGGGAGGGGAGTCTGGGAGGTGGCTGGTTTGACTCAGGTCTAAATGCTACAGTATGAATACCAGAGCCCCATGTTCAAGCCCAGATTAGAAAATTTTTAACATAGGGTTAACAATCAGTGTAGATGCTCAAGGCCTAGGGTCTCTAACCCAGGGTCAGCTGACTCAAGTCCCACTAACCCTGGGTTTACATTGCAGTGTAAACATACCCCTAGGGGTTAGGCTGAGTGGAGGTAATGACTAAGTACCTTTACAGATCTGGGCCTGAGTACTATGATGCTTGGAGCCATCTGATTGCTCTCTATAAATACATTAGAAGGGTAAATACCAAGGAGGGAGCAGAGTTGTTTAAGTGACGCACCAAAGTGGACACAAGAACAAATGGCTATAAACTGGCCGTCAACAAGTTTAGGCTCGAAATTAGGTGAAGGTTTCTAACCATCAGAGCAGTGAAGTTCTGGAGCAGCCTTCCAAGGGGAGCAGTGGGGACAAAAAACCTAACTGGCTTCAAGACTGAGCTTGATAAGTTTATGCAGGGGATGATATGATGGGACTGCCTACGATGGTATGTGGCCCAACAGTGACTGCCAGTAGCAAAAATCCCTAATGACCGGAGATGGGACACTAGATGGGGAAGGCTCTGAGTTATTACAGAGAATTCTTTCCCAGGTGTCTAGCTGCTGGGTCTTGCCCACATGCTCAGGGTCTAACTGAACATCATATTTGGGGTCAGGAAGGAATTTTCCCCTTGGTCAGATTGGCAGAGACCTTGGGGTTTTTTGCTTTCTTCTGCAGCATGGGGCGGGTCACTTGCAGGTTTAAACTAGTGTTAATGGTGAATTCTTTGTAACATGAAGTCTTTAACCATGATTTGAGGACTTCAGTAACTCAGCCAGAGGTTAGGGGTCTATTTCAGGAGTGGGTAGGTGAGGTTCTGTGGCCTGCAATGTGCAGGAGGTCAGCCTAGATAATCATGATGGTCCCATCTGACCTTAGAGTCTGTGAGGCTATATACATATCCGGAGCTGTGTTCCCTGTAAGCTGCGTGCTTTGGCAGCCACACAGGAAAGATTTAAGTGCCACCCAGCTGATTAGCTGAGCCCACAGCCAGCAACATTCAGGTGCCCATCCCCCCACATTGCTCTGTCCTGACCTGCTCTTGGGATCATCCTGCTGGCTGTGCAGAACAGGGAGTGGGGGAGGGAGGAAGGTGCTGATATCAGGGTGTCCCCTTCTCCTGTACCCCATCTCCACAGAGCAGGGCAGAGGGGACAGCCTGGCTCAGGAGGACTTGGAGCTGCTGCAGTCTGAGGTCTGAATGATGAGTGGCTGAATGCCTTTCTTAAAGAGACAGTGCATTCTTTCTGAGATTTCCCCAGCAGCCAGCTCACACAGTCTCTCTCCCTCTTCCCCCGCCTCCCTGCCCATGTACCCCATCTCCACAGAATGGGGTGGGGAGACAACAGGGCTCAGGACAGAACAGGAGCTTTCAGTGAGTGTCTTAAAGAGACAGCGCACGGCTTTCCCCAGCAGCCAGCACACACACTGTCTCAGTGTCACACACAGTCTCTGTATCTCTCTCTCTCTCACACGGCCTCTGTGTCACACTCACCTCCCAACACATACTTGTATTATTGTTGTTGTTACTTCTTGGTATTTTCTGCAATGCACATATATTCTCTGTAATTTTATTCTTTCAAAGTGTGTTATTTTAGTGTTTTGACTGGTCTATGCATTTCATAATTTTTATTTCTCTTACACTTAAATTTAATTCTTTGAGTAGCGAGATCTAAAATGCCCAACCTGTCCTGGCTGGAGTAATTATCCCTATGGTAACTTTTAAAAAATATATATTATATCTAGGTTTTTTGTTTCTACTGGTGGCGCACATAGGCACATACCAAAATTTATTCCACACATGGATGGAAAAAAATTAGGGAACATTGATCTGGGGACATAGTTTTTCACAAACAGAAACCTAAAGAGCATATTAGCATTTTACACTACCCTAAAATTACTCAAAATTGAAGATAACTAATGTTTTGCACTGACAAGTTTTGGCATCTCAGCCTTTCTGGTAACTTGATATGTTGTCAATAAGCTGCGCTTAATATGAATTTCATAGATTCATGAAGAAGAGCTCTGGGTAGCTTGAAAGCTTGTCACCAAAGGAAGTTGGTCCAATAAAAGATTATCTCACCTACCTTGTCTCTCTATAGATTCATTAATTTCATAATACTTTACATTGTTTACATGCCCTAGTGAACTTTTGAATTAAAAATATCTGTACTTCAAATTCTGAAATAACAGGATCTACTAAAGAAAAAGTATATGGAAAGGGAAAAGCCTTCAGAATAAAAGTAAATTTTGATTATAGTTTAGCTGACATTCAAAAATGTAAAAATTCTAATGGCTCCATTCATTTTGGTGGAATTCTTATTATCAAGCAGTCTAAACTTTCTGATCTGTCAGTGGCAGCTAGCATAGGGGTGGCCAAATTATCCCACAGTAAATGGATTTTCTCCTTATCCATTCTGGTTGATAAACAGTTTTGAAAGCTTTTGAACTCTGAAGAAAACTTTGCACTAATGAAACAGACTGAAAGTCTGAATTTGAAAGGAAGGTTTTGCAGCTTCAGTGTGTTTGAAAATGTTGTATCCATACTGCACTTACAATGGGATATTATTTATTTGGGGGGAAAACTGTCATTTTTTTACTTAAATTTTTACCTAAAATTTATAAATTTATAGGTTTTTAAAGGCTAATAAAATGCAGAGTCTCTGAATTGCTCTTTTATCACAAAGGCAAATATGTGCTAAGACTGAGATAGGTGGTAGGACACACTTCTGTTAAGTTTTTTTAAATTTTAACATTCCTCATGTGGCGTTATAGTCTGCAAGATTTTTTCTTCCTCGAGAGATGAGTTCCAGACACCAACATATAGCATACTGAACAATTATTAAATGGATAGATGCTGTTCCCCACTGAAGTACAAGACGGTAGTCCTTTTGACTTCAGTAGGAGAAGGATCAATGCAAAGTGAGGGATATTGGCAGATGGAAGTACTAGTATTAATAACTATGGCCCTGATTCAGAAAATCTCATAAGCACATTAAAGTCCATCACTATATAGAAATCCATATATACATGTGCATATGTGGGACGTCAGCATGTGCTTACAGTTCAGCATGTGCTTAAGTGCTTTGCTGAATTGGGGCCTACAGGAACTAGCACTAAATAGAAAAGTGTTTGTCTTTCTAAAAGCACATAAAGAGTTAAAAACAGGTTAAAAAAATTAAAGAAGACAAAGAAAGTTTTTACAATTGAGAGTAGGAAACGGTTAACCTATTTTCAATTTTGTTTAAATGGTTACAAAGAAAACCACTTGAAAATAGGAAGCATAAAATCAATTAAACCAATGAAAAAGGAAAGGAAGGAAAGAAAAATGGAAAACAGGACTGAAAAAGGTCTAAAAATCAATTTGTGTCTTGCATCCCATTTCAATTATGGGACCAGCTCAGATGAGGTGCTAACTGCCCTCCCCTCTTATTAATTGCCTTTGAACACTTACTCTAAATGGGACCCTGACCAAAGTCAGTCTGAGCACTCAGCATGGTAAGTTTTAAGTGTTTTCATGATCCGGACCTTTAAGCATTACAAGCCAAAGGAGTAAATAGAGATCCATAGTATATTAGCCTGATTTTCCTAGGTGCTGTGTTCCCGCAATTCCAGTAGAAGTCCAGGGGAGTTTTCAGATGCTCAACACTGCCAAAAATTAAGAATGAAATCCTGAACCCACTGAAGTCAATGAGAATTTTACCATTGACTTCAGTAGGGTCAGATTTCACTCTAGGTCTCAAAGAAAGTGCTTGTTTTTCCTGTTCCTTTTCTGTGCACAATATGTTTAAGTAAGTTACATGAAACAAACTTGCTTGATTTCGAGAACAAAAGCAGGGCTAATGCCAAAATTGCAGATGCAATTTGTTCATAGATCGACCACTGTGCGATCATTTCAATTCCATTTGGCACATGTTGAGTGTAAGAATAGAACTTCTCTCTCCTTGGATTACTTATAAATACTTAAGAAATTGTGTATACTCCTGATATAGTTAGCTGTGGAATTGCTTGGCTGGTCTCCATTTGTTAAACAAGTACAAACTTCCTTTGATTTCTCCCTAAACTGGCACAAACTACAGCAAACGGGCCATACGCTGTCAAAGGACAATTGGAGATGTACCTACACAGGCTTGCTGAGCCCTCCCAACTACCTATGGGTATCCAGATAATTTTCCCATAGACAGGATCCAGGATCTATGTGACACATTAGACCTAAATTATGCCACAAAATCACCCCTCTCCTACCTACCAAGGGTAGTCAATAGGCAAACTGCTGGCCAAATCCAGAGTGCCAGATGCTTTTGACCAGACCAGGAAACACTTCGGGGCCGGGGGCAGTTAGTGCGGGGAGAGGGCTAGTGTGGGGAGAGGAGTGACTGGCAGCGTGCTGGTGGGCTTGGGGAGCTGGGGCTGCAGGATAAGGTGGAGGAGCTTGGCACCAACATTTACCCTGCTGCTGCCACCTCCACCTTCCTCCAGCCACCACCGGCCTGCGACTGAGGAGCGGCACAAGCCAAGGGGCCCAACTGCCTGCTCCACAGCGCACTGAAGTGGCCCAAAAGCGCAACCTCAGCTCAGTCCCACCCACACTTTAGCCCATCTGTGGCAACCATGCTTTGTGAGCCCCTGATCAAAGGGGGGGTCACAGAGGCACCATTTAGGGAGGGCAGAGGAGGATCTGTCCCCCCCCCGGGTTTCATGTCACCCCCCTCAGGGCTCCCACTGTCAGCCCCGTGCATCTGCTGGAGTCCCGCTGACAGCAAGAGCCCCAGTCACCTGGAGCTAACACAAAACTTGGGGGGGGCAGGTGCCCCCCCTTCCTAAGTGGCACCCCTGAGTGGGAGCCCCGCCAGGTGTGGGGCTGACAGCTGGACCTTGACAATACCTTGAGCAAGAAGTTTGGACCTTGACAAAAAATAATGAACTACCCCTGCACATCTCTTTATGCAGCATTGCTGTGCTGGCTTCTGCTGCAAAATGAGAATTATGCAGGAGCAGTCACTGATTACATAGTCCTGCTCTTGCTTTCACTGTTATTGAAATAATTTAAAAACATGCTTCCCATAGTGAAAACGTAAAATCTCTGCGTATTATTTAATTGCACTGTAGAGAAGCTGTGCGGCAAAGGGAGAAAGTGAGCATGCAGAGTTCTCTGGATTGGAGCCACCTCCTCTAGCAAACTTCTACCACTTCTACCCCCACCTCCCAAAGACTACTGGGGCAGGCAAGGCAGGTCATTCATTCTTGCTGTTGCCTTGAATTACAAAAGATCTCCCTCTTTCTGCCTCATGCTCTATCCTTTCAAGGGTATCAGCCTAGGAGTAGGTTTAGGAAAGCCACTGATCTCCACTTGTGAAGGAAACAGAGAAATATACAGAAATGGAAGAGACAGGCAAAATGGAATGTGGACATACCGAAAAGCGGGATGGTGGCTGAAAAGTGACCAAGTCTATAATACTGAGCTCTCATATAGCACTTTTCCATCAGTAGATCTCAAAGCACTTCACAGCAGGTCAGTAACCCTATCCCAATTTTACAGTTGGGGAAACTGAGGCACAGAGCGGTAAAGTGACTTGCCCAAGGCAATCCAGCCTGCTAGTGGCACAACCAGTAACAGGACACAGAGTTCCCGAGTCCCAGCCCAGTGTTCTACCCACTAATCCACATTGCTTCCCCTCACTGCACGCACACACACAGAAAAAGATTTATGGGGTCATCTTGACAAGTAGGTAAATGATGTGGCCCTTTGCTTTCTACACAGGGCCCTGCGCAGAGATTTTCCAGGCACTGAGAAGCCTCCACAGTTTTATCTTTCAAAGGCAGGATTTCTGGAATGGATTCATAGCTTCCTACTCTCCAGTGAGATACCATTAGTCCACAGGAGGAATAAAATGGGAGGAAATTGTGGCATTTTCAGGGCTTCTTCTTAGGAGTAGAAAGGCACCATCAAGGGAAAATATGACCTTGTGCTTATATTGACTCCCTTTGTCTCATTTAGTTCTAGAAAATTCCTTTTTTAGGAGAAAGGGTGAAGCTGTGTTGCCTAATACAGATTTCATCAAAACCTTCCTTCCATGGGTGGGGCTAATGGACAGTGCAAAAGTAGGGACTCTGTATCTTTTAAATTTAAATGAAAAAGCAGTGTGACATCCCCACTTGTGTGGCTAGAGTTCACTCTGTGTTTGCATTATAAACCTGTATTTCAGGTTAATCAGGATCTGATCCAGGATCTGATCCAGTCAGAAACTTGGCTTTCAAGTTCTTCGCTTAGGAGAGAATTATTTTTACTAAATTTGACAAAAATAGGTTTGATCGTTTGTAAGTCACACTGCAGGAATTCAGTCAGTAAATTACATATAAAAGAGACAGTAGTCTCAGCTGTTTTCAGTGTTCTAACTCAAATGACATTTAAAAAAATATTTTGTTTTTGCAGGCATTGAGCCTGATCCTGGGTTCATTTGCCCCCAAAATTCCTTTGGACTTCAATGCATGTGAGGAATGCGGGATTGGGCCCAAGGTAAACAAAGATCCATGTATAATGAAATGACAGAAGTTTAGAAAAACACGAGTGAATCTGTGTCTGAGAGATTTTGCACCAAATATTCCGGAAGGTATGAATACTGTGCCCATCCTGCATGAGTGCAGAGGGCTCGCATGGCAGTGGAACCAATGGGATCATTGTGTAGGGAAGCAGAATTCTGGGCATCTGAGCAGGGAGTGCAGAGCACCCGCATCTTGGGATGTAGAGTTTCTTGAGGGTCTATGGCTACCTTGTTCTCAGTGTGCTTTAGAGGGTGGGGCAAGATGCAGATGGGGAGGGAAAGGAGACAGTCGACCTGCTATTATAACTATCCTCCAGTCATTCCCCCTTTCAATCACGTGGTTGCAATCACAGCCATGGAATGGATTTACGGCTGCTCCACAGCTTGTGGGAGGATTCCTCTCCTCCCAGGCCCTTCAGGAATCCCATGGTTCTCCCTTGCAGCACAGCCCAGCTACTTGGGCAGTGAATTGGGAGCAGCTTTTGGCTCTGAGGAAGGGCTGCAGGTTTTGAATGTTGATGCGTAAGTGCATTCACGGCTCTAACTCAAAAGTCTCTAATATCCAGATCTCACTTTAAAACTTTCCTGAATGCACAAAAGATCACTCCAGTGAACTGACAAGTGGGTCCTTTTTGAACTTGTCCATCTACAGTGTAATGAGCATGACACTGAATTAGTTAACAAGCACATTATATGCTGTTCAAAACTCTTTGGATAGAGAAATATCTAGGGCAGAGGTAGGCAAACTACGGCCCTCAGGCCACATCCGGCCTGTGGGACCCTCCTGCCCGGCCCCATAGCTCCTGGCCCGGGAGGCTCGCCCCCAGCCCCTCCCCTCCTGTTCCCCCTCCCCCGCAGCCTCAGCTCACTGCACTGCCGGCGCAATGCTCTGGACTGTGGGGCTGCGAGCTCTTGCTGGGCAGCACAGCTGCAGAGCCACGGCCTGACCCGGTGCTCTGTGCTGCGCCGTGGCGGGGCTGCTCCAGCCGGGCGGTATGGCTGCCTGTCCTGGTGCTCTGGGCGGTGCGGCTGTAATGCTGCCAGCCCCTGGTGCTCCAGGCAGCACAGTAAGGGAGCAAGGAGCGGGGGGGTTGGATAGAGGGCAGGGGAGTTAGGGGTGGTGGTCAGGGGCAGGAGCGTGGATAGGGGTCGGGGTGGTCAGAGGGCAGCAAACAGGGGGGTTGGATGGGGGCAGGAATCCTGGGGGGGGGCAGTCAGGAAGGAGGGGGAGTGGATGGGAAAGGGGTCCCGGGGGGGCTGTCAGGGGACGAGAAGCAAAGCTGGTCATATAGGGGGTGGGGGCCGGGCCACGCCTGGCTGTTTGGGGAGACACAGCCTCCCCTAACCAGCCCTCCATACAATTTCAGAAACCCAATGTGGCCCTCAGGCCAAAAATTTTGCCCGCCCCAGCCTAAGGGCAGATCCTTGCTCCCACTAATTCATCTTTGTGATGCTCTGATGATGGCAGGAGGTGTTCCCAGTTTGGGAGCATAGAAAGGACATGGTCTGAAGCCACTGTAATTTGCATTTAGGATTAACAGCTACCAGGACCAGGAGGAAATGGGGAAAGGCACACCTGGTGATCTAGCCTGTAATATCCTAAACATCTACATATTACTGGAATAATATTCAATATTCCATCTACATATTAATGGAATTTTGAAAGCATAACATAAAACAGACTTTTAAAAAATATAGGGCAAACTGATTAAACAGTGTTGATGAAAGTTCTTGAATACAACCTTTTTGTGTTCAAAAGAAAAAAAAGAATCTGAAATTACTGTGAGATCTTTGGCAAGTAATTTAATTTCCATGGACCTTAATATAATTGATCTATAAAATGAGTATTATAATAACATCTATTCTGTGCAAAGTTTTATTACAGTCTGTGTCAGGGTTCCCTCCCCACTCTGAACTCTGGGGTACAGATGTGGGGACCCGCATGAAAGACCCCCTAAGCTTATTTCTACCAGCTTAGGATAAAAACTTCCCCAAGGCACAAATCCTTCCTTGTCTTTGGATGGGATTGCTGCCACCACCAAGTGAGTTACACAAAGATTCAGGAAAAGGACCATTTGGAGTCCCTGTTTCCCCAAAATATCCCCTATAGCATCTTCACCCCCTTTCCTAGGGAGGCTTGAGAATAATCTACCAAACAAATAGGTAAACAAGGTGACCACAGGACACTAAAACCCAATCAGATTCTTAAAAACAGTCCTTTGTTATGAAGAAAAAAGTAAAAGAAGCACCTCTGTAAAGTCAGGATGGAAGGTAATTTTGCACGGTAACAAGATTTAGAACACAGAGGATTCCCCTCTAGGCAAAACTTCAAAGTTACAAAAAACAGAAATAAACCTCCCTCTTAGCGTAGGGAAAATTCACAAGCTAAAACAAAAGATAATCTAATGCATTTCCTTGCTTTACTTACAATTTTTGTAATCTAGATGCTTATTTCAGGTAGGGTTTTAGGAGAGGGTTTTTTTTCTGCCTGGTCCCTCTCTTTGTCCCGAGAGAAAACACACACACGAAAAGAGAGCACAACAAAACCTCCCTCCACAGATTTGAAAGGATCTTCTTCCCTTATTGGTCCTTTTCATCAGGTGCCAACCAGGTTATTTGAGCTTCTTAAACCCTTACAGGTAAAGGAGGGATTTTATGCTACCCTTATCTGTATGGTTACGACAGTCTGCAAAATGCTTTGAGTTCTGCATATAAAAGGTGCTACAAAACTGCAAATGAATTATGATGTTAAACAGCAGCTATTAAAAGTAGACATTTTAAAATCAACAGGCATGGATAACTTACATGTGAGAGTTTTAAAAGAGCTGGTCGAGGAACTTGCTGGTCTAGTAATATTGATTTTCACTAATTCTTGTAACACTCTTGACATTCCAGAAGACTCAAAGAAAGCTTATGTTGTGCCAATATTAAAAAAGGGTGAAAAGGATGACCTGAATAGTTATAGGCCTGTCAGACTGACATCAATTCTAGACAAAGTAATGGAATGGCTGAGATGGGACTGGATTAATAAAGAATTAAAAGGAGGGTAATATAATTAATGTCAATCAACATGGGTTTATGGAAAATAGATCCTGTCTAATTTGATAGCTTTTTTGATTACTAGTTTGGTTGATAAAGTTAATAAGGTTGACATAATATACATGACTTCTGTAAGGCATTTGGTACCCCATGACATTTTGATTAAAAACCTAAAAAGATACAAAATTAACATGGTACACATTAAATGAATTAAAAACTGGATACCTGACAGCTCTAAAAAGGTAATTGTAAATGGGGAATCATCATTGTGCTGATGCGGGGTCCTGCATGAGGGATCAAATTGGTTCTTGGCCCTGTGCTATTTAACATTTTTGTCAATGACCTGGAAGAAAACATAAAATCTTCACTGATAAAGTCTGCAGATCACACCAAGTTTGGGGGGTGATCAAAAATGAAGAGGACAGGATCTGGATAACTTGGTAAAATGGGTGCAAGTAAACAATAAGTATTTTAATCTGACCCTAATGTAAAATGGTTTAGGCAGCCACTTTGGTTTAAATTTGCATATTGCAACAGCTGATGTGTACCTTTAGCAAGGAAGTCAGACCAGGAGGTGATCTCATACACCACTCTAGCTTGATCTCATACACCACTCTAGCTGCAATACCATGTTACAGGTGTGAAATAAGAACAGAAGTTTGGGGTCTGTACAGAAAGTGTTTGTTTTTGCTATCTTTAAGACAAACCATTAGCATTATTAAATCATACTTTTCCTGTGTGTGTGTTTACAAAATACCCCTCAACTGGTCTCTTCACATTTGTCTTATTTTACAAAGAACTCACATTTTTTAAAATGGAATTTTGAAAGCATAACATACAACAGACTTTTTAAAAATATAGGGCAAACTGATTAAACAGTGTTGATGAAAGTTCTTGAATACAACCTTTTTGTGTTAAAAAAAAAAAAAAAGAATCTGAAATTAACCAGAAGGGAACTCATTTTTGCCAATCTCTTTTTAAATTTCAAAGAGGCAACAGCATTAACCTGTTTATATTGTACCAAAATCTCCTGTATGCCCAGAGCTCTGTGCTATTTTTGACACAACTGTTAGACTAGGGACTGAAATAAAGTTAGTTTTTAATCATGATAATGTAAGAGCATCAATTTGTCTCTTAGGGATTAAGAAGTTCTCTATTATGAGTTGTAAGGTCAAAAGGGAAAAATATGGGAATCCAATTGTACACAGAACTGCAACTGAGTAAACAAAGTCAGTGATGTTTTATGTTTAAGACAGTCCAATAGTACTTTGCCTTTGAAGTTGCTAAAGAAAATCTCTTGCACATCTTATCACTGAGGTTTGGAGATCTGGGTGCACTGCACGCTAAGTGAAACAATTCATCATGTTCTCTTTTCTGGTATTTTTTCCAGCGGATACAATCTTTGATCAGCTGACTCATATTTAGAAATTGTCAGTGCTGGCAAAAATACCCTAACTATTATTATCCAGGAGTCTGCTCCATCGTGGTTGGTGGTGGGTGTCTTTGGAGGTGATCAGTCAGCTAAGAAATATATGTAACTGTGATAGCCTGGCTTGCGTTTAGCAATCCTTTGTGTTCTCTGTGACAAGGAATTCTCAAAAAGTTATTCCAGAGAGTAGGTGCACAGCGACTGTAAAGCAGACCATCAGAAAGATAAGTTAGGTAGACTAAACTGCAATAGTCTAGAGTTCGTTCATCGCTTAGTTATTATAGTGGTGGTAGGGCAATTCTTTGCATTGAGACTGGCCAAAGGTTTCTTTCTGAGGGAACCTTGGACTGCGAGCATCTTATTCATAAGCAGATGAATAGGTTGGTCATTAGCATGAGAAAAGACTGTTTGAAGCCGCCAGTAGGAGGGAGAAGAGCCAGAAACTCAGGTCTTAGTGACCTCTAAACAATGGGAAGTAGCAATCTAGATGCTTTTATAGTCCCATTATGAGAGAATCTGAGGGCTTCCCACTCCCAAATGTATTTAGCCTCACAATAGCCCTGTGAGGTAGGGAAGTGCTATTATCCCTTTTTTTAGATGGAAACTGAGGTCCAAACAGGTTAAGTTACATGCCCACGGTCACACAGTAAGTCTGTGGTAGAGCAGAGAATTGACCTGAGGTCTGCTGAGTTCCAGGCTAGTGTTCTAACCAATGGACAATCCTTCCCACCATATGGAGGAAATAAATGAACTATGACAAATTATTCAAAGAAATAGACATAAATGGTTGACATAAGTCACTGAAACAAAGTTTTAGAAACTTGTATGAGGTACTCAGGACTGAACCAGATTTCTTAGAATATAAGCAAAAGTGAGCCACTTAATTTTCAGTGATGACAAACTCTATATGGAGGATCTTAGATGAGAACAGAACTCCAGTTGCTGAGCTTCAGAACAGGACAGACATCTGGCATGGTTACTGGCGGGGCGGGGCGGGGGTGGGGGGGAATCCACAATGGGAACAAAAATGCAAAATCAGACTCACATTTTCTTTAAAAAAAATTGTAAAGCAGCTATCTGATAGTAACGTTTAGACTTTATCCCTAGTCAATACTTTAAAACCAAAAACAAAAACAAACCAAAAACAAAAAATAAAGAACACTAAATCCAGTCATCAATAGGGAGGTTTTTAAGTTTTGCTCTCGGTTGGTAGATGCTCCATTTGCTAGCGAATGCCATTTAGTGCCTGAAATTCTGGGATTAAGACTGAAGCAATGGGCAGTCACCTGAAGATAGGCTTGGAACTACCCAGTCACAGCCTGTTCATTGAAACTGGATATATCATTTTTTCTGGAAGCAATAAGTCTGTGTGTCATCAGCAAAGTGAGAACGGTATAAATCCAAGGCAGTAATCAATTCCAGAATGTATCTTCTTGATACAAAAAAGAACAGTTTCAATCTGAGCCTTGAGTAATTTACTTCAATATGGGATTACTGGCCATGGAGTGATCAGTTTGCATCTGACTAGTAAAAATGCATCTCTAAAAATGTGGAAAACTAAATTCAAAATGAACAGGATTAATTCGTCAGTCATAGACTGATAACAGGAAACCATGGGTGCAATGTAATGCAAGTGTGCAACAAGTGGTTTCCAAAGAGCATCCTCAAGTCTGCAGTTGTTCCCTATGCATTGGAGACGTAAGGGATTACAGACCTCAGACTGCATTCCATGGGTTCCCAGGCCACAGCCACCACCCAGGAGCAACCCTGGATAATTAGGGAAGCGTTAGCTTATGGAGGCCTCACACCCCAGCTCCCGATTGGGGGAAAATCAGCTCCAATCGGCTGAGGAGTGCTATATAAACCAATACCAACAGGAAGTTGTCTACGCAACTAGTGGAAAGCATGTGTGGCCTCCTGCTTACCTGACTCCTGAGCCCTCCATTCCTGCCTGATCCTGGTTCCTGTCTTCCTATCCCAGACTCCCATTTCCTCTGCCTTTCCCCTGACATTGTTTCCAGCCCTGATCCTTGGTTTGGCCGCCTGAATTTGTTTCTGGCTCTGACCCTGGCTTAGCACCTGACATAGTCTATGGCAGTACGTCTCAACCAGGGGTACACATACCCCTGGGGGTACACAGAGGTCTTCCAGGGGTACATCAACTCCTCTAGATATTTGCCTAGTTTTACAACAGGCTACATTAAAAGCACTAGGAAAGTCAGTACAAACTAAAATTTCATACAGACAATGACTTGTTTATACCGATCTGTATATTATACACTGAAATGTAAGTACAATATTTATATTCCAATCGATTTATTTTATAATCATATGGTAAAAATGAGAGCGTAAACAATTTTTCAGTCATAGTGTTTTGTTACACATTTGTATCTGATTTTTGTAAGCAAGTAGTTTAAGTGAGGTGCACAAGACAAATCAGGCTACTGAAAGGGGTACAATAGTTTGGAAAGATTGAGAGCCAATGGTCTATAGCTCTGAACTTTGGCATGATACCTGATGCTGTTTTTGGTTTTGACTTCTTCTCTGACCACTGGCCCCCAACATTGCAGTATACTGTTACAGAAGGCATTCAGAAAATGAGCGGAACACAAGAACACCTCTACTGAGTCAGACCAATGGTCCATCTAGCCCAATATTCTGTCTCCAATGGTGGCCAATACCAGAGCTAAAAGGGGAGTGTACAGAACAGGGCAATTTTGAAGAGATCTACCCCTGTCTTCCACTTCTGGCAATCAGAAATTTAGGGTCATCCTAAGCATGGAGTTACATTCCCTGATCACCTCGGCTAATAAACCATTGCTGGACCTATCCTACATGTTCATTTTTGAACCCAGTTAATACTTTTGTCCATCATATCCCATGGCAATGAGTTCCACAGATTAATTGTGCGTTGCATGAAAAAGTACTTCCTTTTGTTGGTATTAAACCTGCAGCCTATTAATTTCAGTGAGTGACTCCTGGTTTTTATATTTGGGGAAAGAGTAAATAACCCTTCTCTATTCACATTTTCCACACCACTAATGATTTTATAGACCTCTATCATAGTCTCCCCCACCTTAGTTTTCTCTTTTCTAAGCTGAACAGCCCTAATCTTTTTAGTCTCTCCATTCTTAAGCTGTTCCATACCCTTGATCATCTTCGTTGTCCCTCTATGAACCTTTTCCAGATCCACTACATCCTTTTTGAGATGAAGCAACCAGAACTAGACACATTATTCAAGGTATGGGTAAACCATGGATTTATATGGTGGTATTAGGATATTTTCTTTTGCTTTCCAAATAGTTCCTAACACCGTTAGCCTTGTTTACTGCTGCTACGCATTGAGCTGAAGTTTTCATAGACCTATGTATAGTGACTCCACAATCTCTTTCTTTGTTGTTACCCGTTCATTGCTGTGTAGATGTCTGGGCTCGGGATGGGCTGTAAGTGCTGCTTCAAAAAGATTTTCCCAGATCCCTGCATTGTTTAATTTATGTAACTGAAAAAACATTTTGGTGGGAGGTCTTGTAGAAGCTAAAAATTTAGAACTCCATTATAGCTCTTGCAAGCCTGTGCCATACTGGCCGGGAAAGTAAGATGACCTGCTGCTCAAGTATCTGTTTCTGCAGACATTATGTCTGTGCAAGGCCTAACGCTCCCAGGAACCGTCTACACTTGTATGTACAACACCTGCTACACTTGTATGACAGGTGTAGCCCGTGGGACCTCCAGTGTAACTATTCTGATGCTTGGGTGTGAGCGGACATTCCCTCAATCTTGCCTTGCCCAGAAATGCCTGTTCTCAGCCGATTAGCATTAATGGCAGCTCTAGCCTTCAGGCACCAAATTATGCAGCAGTTGGGGATAAATTGGTACTCGATGCCCATTGAGCTTCCCCATTCTCAGAGCCAGATACCTGCTGACCTCTTCAGAGAGGCTCTAGGGAGAGAATAGCACCCCCTGCCCGTCCCCAAGCAGTACACGCATACGGGAAAGATGGCTGCTATTTTCATTGTCCCAGCTGAGTGGTGTGATGGGGAAAACGAGACAAATAATGGTGAAAAGAAAATTAGACTTATTTTTTATATTTAATAATTTAAAGTAGATGTAGGAGCACAACTGAGGGAATGTGTATAAACACACCCATACACACACGCACACATATATGCTTCTGATAAACATTAACACTTAGCACATAGTATTTATTCAACACACTATACGGTATAACCCTAAGTAACCCTGATCCCAACCCGGTGAGGTAGGAAGTGGAGTATTACTAGTTCCATTTTATGGATGAGGAAGCTGTTTAAACAAACACTGATACAGTGGGCTATATTCTTCTCTTAATCACACTGTTCAGCCTCCCTGGCTTCAATTTATTTTCATCAGGGTAATTGAGAACAGAATTTGACCAACGAGGTTAAATGACTTCCTTACGGCCACACAGCAAATCACTGAGATTAGCTCTCAGCATCACCTGGCTTAGTTCTGTGTTCAGCGCAAAAGGGAATTCTCGCCTTCTCTAAAATATGGTTTTTAACTTGACTGCATCTCTCTAAACTGTGGAGGATTAAAATAGATTGAATAATCTTTACAATCTATGAGTCAGTATACATGTGGTGGCTACCCAAGTAGTAACAATATTTTTAGGTTGTTCGATATCTAATTCATAATAAAATAAAGTTGATCCATACTCATAAGCATAAAGGTTATTCATACTTTAGGATCCTGAAGCACAGAAATCTCATTTCTTTGAGCTAAAAATGAAATGCTTTTCATAGTCAACCACAATGGACACATATGATGTCTTTTATAGTACATCCCAGTGAGTCTGTACTCTGCTGCATTTTTTTTAACCTAACATATATGTGCAATTTAGAATACCCTGGACAGCTGTTTTAGCTTTGGAAGAAAATACTAATTGGTCACAGAAGTTTAGAATTGTATGGGGAAGTACTTATTTCTTCTGTTCAACAGAATTATCAGGGGGAACACCACATTTCCCACTGCAAATATTTAATAAATGTAAATAGCTTGGTTAGAATATACTAGGATTACTAGTTGCAATGTTGTTGTAGCTGGGTTGGGCCCAGGATATGAGAGAGACGAGGTCGGTGCAGTAATGCTTTTTATTAAACCACCTTCTGTCGGTGGGAGAGACAAAGCTCCACACAGCTCTTCTTCAGGTTGAAAGCTTGTGTCTTCCATCAACAGAAGTGGATCCATTAAAAGGCATTCTCACCCACCTTGTCTCTAGGATTATTATGGTATTTCTTTAAAAGTAACCTACAAGTGGTATATAGCATGTAATTTCATAGGAGAAAAAAAATGTATAGTCAAAGTCACAGGGAAAGTTTCCTGTTGCAGTCATAAATTTCAGGATGTAAATAACTCAGATTAATGTAATGTTTGAGCATCTATTTATTCCCACAGACCATCAACTATTTTATTTCTCAATCATCATAAAGATGAAAATGTCTATCTGCAGTCTAAATATGCTCACAGCCACAGTTGGATGTGGTGATCTAGGTTTCAAATCTTTGATTGCTGTCTGTACGTACATACTAATGTTTGATACCAAAGTTTCAGAAAGTGTAGTATTAAAGTTAGTCCCTAGATGTCACTAAATACCATGGATGGTTTAAAAATGAAACAACGAAGTTCTACATCAATGTCACCCTTCACATTTTTCAAATATAGATCATTCCTCGTTGCCAGATCTGGATTTTTTTTTTAAATCCAGTTAATGAAATAAATACAAATGGAAAATATACAAATATGAATATAATAAGTAGTACAAACAGCA
Source organism: Lepidochelys kempii (assembly GCF_965140285.1). NCBI lineage: Eukaryota > Metazoa > Chordata > Testudines > Cheloniidae > Lepidochelys > Lepidochelys kempii. The sequence continues at coordinate 40,080,404 of NC_136382.1, forward strand.
ATCTTGTAAGGAAGGATTATAAAAACACAAAAAATTGTATACATATGTTTGGGTTCTGTCATAGACTGTGTGACTTTCAGCAGTCACTCAGGGCCTGAGCCAACAGCCTTTCAAGACAATGTTCAAATCCCATTGACTCCATGGGGCAGAATTAGTTGGGTATTTCTGACAATCCATCCTTCAATTTTCTGTTTTGGTTTATGGTAACAGGTATCTCTTTTGGCTCGTCTATGCCAAGCTGACAGCTCAGGCATCTGCTCCCCAAAAGGAGGAGAAATATATGCAGTTCGATCCAAATTCTCCAGCCTAAGACGGGTTGTGGAAAGCCCTGGAAACCACGGAATTGGTGTTTCTTTTGTCTGGCAGAGACTGACGAGACTTCTTCTGTGCATTGGGTATGCCCCCTTCCACATCTCCAAATCTGTGCTCCATGGGGGCTCCCTGTGGCCTAGCATATGGATGCTGGGTTGAGTTTGAGAAGGACTGTGGTGTTACAAATGTATCTGCAACTGTACTGAGTTGCCAGTCAACTTTCTCCCCCTACAAAAAGGGATGTAGCCACTGCAAAGTTTATTATAGCCCTCAGGATTCTGTCTCCTCACAGACCTCAATGAATCCCCTCTCACACATCCCATTTACTTGGGCTACATGCAGGGATCAGGACCCTGAGGAACAGAAAATCAGTAGGCTCTGCTAAGTTTTGCCTGACTTTCTGTTACAAGTTTCATTTCACCTCCTTTTTCCTTCTCTGCCATCTTCCGTTGTAAATTTATCAAACCCAACCTCCTGGAAGGAAACTGACAAATGTTATAGCCATTTATGGAAAGCTGGAGATTATTATATGAAGCCAAGGGAATCAATCTTCACAGTGACAATCTAGTGCCAAAATATAATTGGCTAGGGGACAGCAGATCTGAGAAAAGAGAGCCCATAAACTTATTGTCCTTGGCCATCAGGTTGCTTCCCAAGTCCAGAATGGCACCTTGAATAGCCATGCTCAAGTTATATGGCCCAGAGTCAAAGGGCTCTTGCCTGCAGTGGCAATATGTTTGTAAAGCCTTCTGGATACTCCTTCAGAAAGTGCCCATTTAAGGTGGAAAAAAGTCAGCTGTGCTTTGTGCTTACAGAAAGGTGAATGCAAAGCAAAAGGACGCTCTAACAGAACATCAAGATGGATTTGGCTGTTACTGCTACAGACTCTCAGTTTCTCCAACAGCCGCTTCTCACTGACAGGGAAAAAATTGCTCTTTAGATTTGGAGGTAAGGTCATCTTGTAATTTTTTGTGTGGCATATCATATCTTGCCTGAAGCTATACGGTCTTCTCTTGGGAAGTACTTTGTTCAGTATGTTCTGATGGTGGGAGTTTAGCTCTGTATACAAACTTTTCTTCTCCATCCCTCGCTGCTAATTCAGCTGTCTCCTATTGTGTTTATTTGGCACCCCGGAGCAGTACTGTTAGTCTGTCTTTGTCAGGACTATGTCTACATAGACAAGGTTAGAGGAATTTAATGTAGCTCCTATATTGCTTCTATCACCTTGCAAAGAAAAGAATAAAACAAATAATTGTTGGGGAAAGCAGGTAGCAGGAGGTGTGTCCTAGGTGACTGGAAGTTCCTTTGACTCAAAGCACTGGGACTCAGTGAGTAGTAAGGTACACAGTATTTACACTGCTTGGACTAAAAGCCTAAAGTCCTGCCCCACCATTCCCTAGACTTAGTGTATTTATTTTATTGCTGTGCTGCCCAGGAGCCCCACTCATGGACCAGCATCCCTTTGTGCTAGGCACTGTACAAACATAGAACAAAAAGACTATATATAGACTGAATATATAATGTAGCCACCTAATAGCTTACAATTGAAGTATAAGACAAGAGACCATAGGTGGCACAGACAGAGAGGGGAGCACAAGGTAACAATATTGGTGAGCATGATAAGCAGGGATCTCAGCACACCAGTGGCCTAATCGTTGTCAAGTCTTGTATAGGCATCACGGAAAGGAGGGTTTTAAAGGAGGGATTTGAAGGAGGACAATGATGGAGCTTTGTAGAGGTTTGTGCAAGGAGCAGCATGGGACAAAATGGAAGACTGCTTGTTTGAAAATTTAACAAATGGGCAATAAAAGTTGGCATCTGCGTATGTGTGTGTTGGAGTGAGAACCACTATCTCAGTAGTGTATGAGAAATGAATGATAGGCCATGAAGGGCCTTGAAATTGAACACAACTAGCTTATGTCTGATGTGATAGAGAAAGAGGAGCCAGTGGATGGCTGCAAAGAAAGGGGTGCCATACTGGTAACAAGAGGGTGCAGAAATGATCTTTGCAGTGGTATTTGAATGGACACAAGCAGGACAAGATTGCATTTGTCAAGGTTAGAGAAGAGGACTGTAATCTATACTATTATTTTTCTACTTCAAGTTCTTATACTGGGATCATTGTGTAGTATCTGTCATGTGTTTGTTCTTTCATCCTCTCCCCAAGAGGAGTGCAATAGAGTGTCTTGTTTTGACAGAATTTCAGCTTTTTTTAAAAAAAAAATCTTGTTTTGTATTTATGGTAGAGAAGGCCAGGTCAAAGGAATGCACTTTGCTCTTGAAGAAGAAAGTGGTGTTGTTTGTGATGGTCCTCAGTTTCTGGGGGAGTTCACTCCACTCTCAACCCAACTCCTGAAAAAGTTCTGTCTCCTGCACAGATGAGAATTACCCTTATTGTAAAGAATTCCCTTGGGCTAGAGGAGCAAAGCAATCAACCAGTCTTCAGCCTGGAGCTTTAGGAAATCTATTAGTTATCCTGAGCCCATGTCATGGAGCATCGTTGCAAGAAACAATTTCCATTAAAAGAAAATGCATCACAGTAGAGAGAATTTCGTGATGATAGTTTGCCTGTTACCAGGTTGGCTGTATTTTCCTTTCATCTTCTGGATCTTTACATACTGCTGAGATTTTATGAAATCCTCACTGTGAAACACTGTTCATTTTAAACCTAGGATTTATTGTAGTCCCTATATTTTCATATCTGCAAGACCAAAATTCCCTTCTTTTCAGAATTATAACTAGTTTGTCATTGTTTCTCCCTTTCACCCTCAGGGATCCTCAGTGCTCTAAGGATCTTCCCATACTGTTCAGTTTATTTAATTCCAGTGCCGAGGCCCACAAATCATAACTGACAATCTTTCCAGCCAAAGTGGTCCTGATGCCTTTTCACAAGGAGAACATTTTCTCCATATTACCATGTACAATAGAAAAGATAATTCAGAAGAAAACAAATGCAGTGTGCCGATTAAAATAAGGCACAAAACCATTTGAAAAGATTCATTGATGTTAAGGCCAGAAGGGATCACTGTGGTCTTCTAGTCTGATCTCCTGTATAACACAGCCATAGAACATCCCCAAAATAATTCCTGTTTGAACTAGAGCGTATCTTTTAGAAAGACATCCCAGCGTGATTTAAAAATTGCTACCGATGGAAAATCCACCATGACCCTTGGTAAACTGTTCCAGTGGTTAATTAACCCTCACTCCTAAAAATTAATTATTTCCAGTCTGAATTTGTCTAGCTTCAGCTTCCAGCCATTGAATCTTGTTATACCTTTCTCTGCTAGATTGTAGAGCCCATTATCAAAAATGTGTTCTGTTCCCCATTTAGTTATTTACAGATGGTGACACCATTGAGATACCCTAGACAACAGAAGAACTGGTTTTCTGAGGTGCTATAAACCACAGCTCCCTGGGCCTTCTGTTTAGGGTGTCCAGCATTTCTGAAAATCAGGCCGAGAGTTATTGAAAGAAGGACGGGCCAAATTCCACACTAAGTTACATCAGTTTCAATTACAGTAATCCTCCTGATGCCGAGCCCCTAGATTCTAGTTTGTGCAGGCCCTGCACCTGTTAATTTGAAGGGAACCAGTACTGGAGTATTGACAAAACCCTGAGGGAATAAGGAACAAAGCCCTTGTCTTTCACTTTGAGAGACATTTTAACAGAATATCACCATTTTTTCCATTAGCACTATCAACAATGTAAGGCATCCTATAAATCATATGGACCTATTCAGTCCTTTCATAGAAACACAGCTCACTCATATTCAAACAGGCAGCACAGTGCATTTGACATCTGTATCTGCAATCCTCTGAACTGTTGTAACATAAGACTGATTGCAATAAATGATTAGATTTGGCAAACTCCACTATAGTGGAGGGTTTTGAAAATCTTTGTTGAAAAGATTTCTCAGACTCCATCTATTCCATGATGTGTATTAGCTATAATGACTGTATCACACTCTGAGATTTAGGTTTATTTTTCATTCTTTTTCTTCCAATGTTCTTTTAATGCAAGTTACACCGACTTATTCCTCCTGACTGATTTGTAAAATAAAATTTTATTTTTATGTTTTTGTATCACATAAACAGTACCTACTGTTGTGGTTTTTAATTTTATTTTCAGTCTCTCTTCCATATCATCTCAAACACACGTGCAAAGGGAACAGGACTAATTCTGCCCTGGAAGCAGCTCTGGTAAGGACCAAACTGGTAAGAACTGTGATATAGTAAAAGAAACTTTTCTTCAAGGTATCCCCTTGAAATGAGCTCCAATTTGGGCAGGTAGGCCAATATCTTCTGCTCTGGTCCAGGCTTGATTCTAGTAGCAGATAGTAACTTCAGGTGAGCTAAGAAGCCTGTATTTAGCCTTTTCATATTTTCAGTTTTAAAAGTTGTTTCATTTTGATTTATCTGTTTTATTGAAGTCCCATATACACTGTTACCAAAGATTTTTATTTCCTAAACCTGTAGGAATTATATAAAGTGCCAATCTAGAGGTCCTAAACACAGGAGTTACATCAAGCTTATAAGGCTTAAACTTTTAATTTCAAACTGCTAATGTCATAGCATACAACCAACAACAAAAATCACATTTATATGATGTTCAAATGATGCTTATTCTCCACACAAAAAAAGAATAAAAGTCACATACCAAGAGAACTTGTAAATCACATAAAGCCTATTTAAGAAAAAATGTTTTACGAGCATCCTTAATGCAAAGTATCACAAATCACCCTAGACACCATCATTCACTAAAAAAGTAATTGGGCTGGTTTCACAAGTGTTAGAGGTTTTTCCTAGCACATTGGCCAGTGCCAGAGCTTGTTATAATGATCTTACCTAAATCTCGATAGCATTTAAATTTACTCTGTAGTTCCAGCTTAATTTACACACAGAACAAGGTTGGAAGGGAATCCACTGGGGTGCATCTTTAGAAGCTCAGAGCTCCTAATCACTTTTCAATCACTTCAGTGAGGGCTGTGGGTGCTTAGTGTTGCTGATGATTTAAATATTTTACTTATTGTGGATGGGAAGTTAGGCCTGGAACCTCAAAAAGGTATTTAGGTGCCTAAGCCCTATGAACTCAATTTAGGCACCTAAATATTCCTGATGATCTGGGCCTCAGTTATGCACTCAATGAGCTAAATTCACTCCCTTTTTATAACTTGCCATCACGCCTCTCACCTCTAGAGCGCATCCCTATGCCTGAGTGCAGTGTCGCAGGGCTTTCTGGTTTAGCACTCCCTGTAGTCCTTTTGGTGTCAGTGGTCTGTCATTGTACCTGGCCTAGCCCTTTGGCCAGGTCACCACTCATTCCATTCCCTCTTCCAGGGATTAACAGAAAACTCAAAATCTAATGGCCTTCAAGCTTGTCTCCCTGACTGACACTTGGTGTTCTTGGCTTCTTTTATTCTTGATGCCTCTGCTTTCCCTCTTTGTCTGGGGAAAGGAAAGGGAACCCAGGGCTGCCCTCTTCTCTGGGTTCCAGCCAGGGGGCCCTGTTGAGGTAGCTAAGGACTGTTCCTTCAATCCCTTTACAATCCCTGGGCTGCTCCTACCTTTACCCTGCTCAATAGCATCTTCATGAGATCTGTAGGCTCTGCTTCCCCCCCCATCCCCACCCCCACTTGACTTTGGTAGTTCCTCACAGCTTCTCCTGAGGCCAACAACAGAGGCATTTCCTAAAAGCCAGTCTCAGCAATTCCTGCATCAGGATTGTCCTGCTAGCTACTCTGCTTTAAAGTAGTCAATGTTACCTTACCTCTAACAGGAGTTTCCCCTCAGCCGTCTCTGTGAAGCTGGTATTTGTGTCTCAGGCATGTTGCTTTAGCTTAGTCAGTTCCAGGGCTTTTGCCAGCTCCCTTCCAATGAACACTCTTCCCAATTAGCCTTCCAATCTAAGAGACAAGGCTTAGAGACAAGCCTTTTCTTTTCAGTGTCTGTCTACTGTGAGGGAGGAGGCAGCCTTGAATCTGCTGCCCTCCTCCCAACTCTTTCCCAAAGTCACTGCTTTCCAGAATGCAGTCCCTCATCCTGTATGTGTATAACTTTGCATTTGGCTGCATTAAAAGAGTTTGTTTGAATGAGCCAAGTTTACCAAGCCTTATAGATCATTCTCTATGACTAAATCAAATATTTAGTCTCCTCACTTCTTCAAAATGTGGATTGGTGCAGGTTTGTCTCTAAAATCTTTTCAAAATGTTCTTTAATTTCTTTTTTTTCCCCCATAGATTTTAAGGTCAGAAGGGACCACTGTGATCATCTAGTCTGCCCTCCAGCATCACACACGCCATAGAATTTCACTAAGTGATCCCTGCCACAGGCCCCTAACTTTTGGTTGACCTAAAGCAGTGTTTCCCAATCAAGAGGTCACAACTACCAAGGTGAAGGGCACTCAAAAAAGGCAATCGGGGTGGGGAGGGGGTCACGAGTGTTGACAATTTTATTATAAATGAAAGCAAAGAAAATCTTACTTTCCCATTCTCCGCACTCTTAAGGATCAAATATTCTCTCACAACCTCTCGAAGAGGCCCAAATAAATTTTATAGGCTTATCATTGTTATCATTGATACATTTTTTATTTTTATTATAGTAAATGTAAGAGGATGTGATTTTTTTTTCACATCAAATAAGGGACTGACAACCTGAAAAGGTTGAGAAACCCTGAGCTAAAGCATACCTTTTAGAAGGATATTGCTCTTTCAAGGCTGCGTCATCCCCTATGAAGATTGTGAGCGCAAAAATGTAGCATGAAATTTTGGTTGAAGAGCTTACTACCATTCCTGTTTTTGAAATATTGAACAAGAACTGAAATATGCTATTAATGGTCTATAAAGTTCAAAGGCACCGATAGCGCAACATAATATGGAACTAGGTGTATTTGCAGAGGTTATTAACCTCTTCTGCAGATTCCCATGTTAGAGCAATCTGTGGATGTCTTCAGTAGTTCCGATCTGCTGTATTATTTTCAGGAATTTTTTTTTTTTCCGCAGCCCTACTTCTCAAATCTTTCTTGGTTTAATTACTCCCCTCAAAAATATGAAGAAAAAAACCAATTGCCACTGTGTATCAAGTCTGAGCCCCCAACATATTTTTTCAACATTTTTAAAAGCCTTAGTAATGGGTTTATAATGGCACCGCTGATAGAATTTTTAATATCATAGTGTCAGAAAAGGCTGCTACTGTATAATACATATAAAATGTTCCTCGGATAAATAAAAGATTAACTTCCCTGCTTGGGACTCTGTAGAATACAGATAAATGCAGTAATAAATTGGAATGAGCTGAACCTGAAACATTTTTATGCCTCTGAATTTCCTGATACAGAGGAAACAGAAAAGTTCAAAAGAAATGGGAATCAATTGGATTAGTTTCAAGAACACTGCAGTGTTCTCCTTATAATTCACCCAAATAAATTCTTAATTCCTTACTCCCTTGCATCTAATCTTTCTCTATGTCTTTGGTGCCACTAGTCTACAGATAGATATTGGGCCAAATCTTGATTGTCTTATTCATATGCGTACTCCAACAAAGTCTCAAATTAAGTCCTAATGGACTCGCTGAATAATTGCCCAACAGAAGTCAGTGAATGGTTGACTAGGTGAGGTAACATTACTTCATTAATTCACTTCCAGCTGCAATGTCAGACACTGGCCAAATTAGATAACAGAAAACTGAATCCAGTATGAAATGCCAGTTGTGTGACATAAAAGCCCTTTCCCCTCCCCAGTAATCCAGGAACCATATCAATCCTACAACAAAGGAGAAATTTGTCAGCTCTAAAACTGAGGCAAAGGCTCTAGGAACCCGAACTACACTGCAATAGCAATCATATATTGCCCTATGACACAAGAACCGGGCTACAAGAAATAAAGTATAGGGAGGTTGGAAGCCAATGCAGGAGCTCAAGAAGAGGAGTGAGTGATGTTGTCAGAGAAGCAGAGGAAGGTAATTATTTTTGTGGCAGCATGTTGAGTAAGCCTGAAATGTTCAATACAAAAATTTGAGACCTGTGAGGAGGAGGATTCTGAAATCAAGGCACGAGGTGTCCACAACATGAGCTGTTATTTTTGTGATCGAGATAAAGGGACAAATTGTTGAAGCTACTGTTGAGGAAAAACCAGCAAGATTTTACAAAAGCCTTGATAAAGGGGCGGGGGGTGGGAAATGAGAGGAATTGCATATGACAGCTACATATTACTGAACGTGCCCCTTCTACTCCTCACAGAGACTTGTGGAAAGAGCACATATAGCAAGTCTATGCATAACTTCCTAAAATCCATTTAAAAATATTAAATTGAAAGAGTAAAATGAGCTCAACTAGATTAAGGTATAAACTCTGCTGCCTAACAAAAATGAACATCCATTTAGTCATCTTCCTGTGTGTATAAAACAGGGCTGAGGTGGTAGTCTTCCAAAGCTGATTACACTTGGCAAGTAACATAGTGAGATCAGTGAAAGCATCGCCAAAACTTGGATCATACCAAGGAACAAAGCAACGACACTAGAGAAGGACTGAGTAGCAATGGTGATATATTTAGGAGATAAGCTCTATGTACTCAAGGGTGGATGAGTACATATAGCCCATTCCTATAATTGCCTGCATGCAGGCAGCCCTCCACGCTTACTCAGAGCCACATTGACTTCAGCAGGGATCCACATGTGCACAAAGGTTCATCAGTGTGAGGTTAGGTGCAGGATCAGAGTCTAAGGAATTAATTTAACATGATCATTATTGACTCTCAGTCCTTTTCCTACTAAGAAAATTTTAGCTAACAATTTATCAGACAAATGTAAATGTCAGATAGGAAGCATTAGATTGATTTGTTAACAATCTTTTCTTTAAACAGGCTCAGGTGCTTAATATACCTACACAGCTTGGCTTAGATGAGTAAGCCAGGCAATTAAATATGAACCAAATGAAATTGCTCTCTGCTTCTAGCACCCCCAGGAAGTTCTCTACAGTACTGGAAATATTTTCATAATGATGGACATTGATAGGTAATAAGTTTATTCAGTCTAGCACATGCCATGCATACTTAATAAAGAAATATATTACATATGATTATTCATTTAAGCGCTGAAGGAAAAACCTAACACTAGGCCAAATTCAGTTGTCAGAATTGCACAAGTGTATGTCCAGAGGAAGTCTAGAGAAATCAGTAGAATAACTCTAGAGTCACACTATTGTAAATGAGAGGAGAATTTGACAGGATGTCTAATCATGAACACCAACCTAGCTTTGAGTTACTAATACACATATACATTACAAGAAAACTTGACATATTTATTCAGCCTAGAAATCAGAAGCTCAAAAGAGAAGAAGCTCTTATGATAATAGACTGAAATATATTAATATTTTGCTGGTGTAAATAGATTTGCTGGTGTAAATAGATTTGTGCCAGCTGAGGAGTTGACCCATAACGTATAATGTAAATTTGAAAATCTAACATGCTCTTTGTGGTAGGTGTCACAGGGTGCAGCCCTCCTCGCCAGACTGGCATCTCCTCCTAGTTGTTCTGGGGATTAGCTCAAGGCCTATGCCCTCATCTGCAATCTGCATGCCCTCTCTGTCTCTGCTCCTGCCTAGGGCTCCTCTCTCAGCTCCCAGAACCACAGCACCCTCTCTGTGACTCAGCCCTCCAGCTAGGTCATCACCTGTGTTTCCCCCTTCCGGGGGTGGGGTACCTCTGTCCAATAGTCTAGCCATTTCCTCAGTGGTTGGGGGGGGGAGGGGAAGGGGAAGAGAAACCAGGCCCATTCACTTCTCCAGGCCCAAGCCCAGGGACCTTCTAAATAGCAGCCTCTTGCTGCTCCTCTTTCCCTGGGTTACTTCCCCATGGTCCCAGCACCTTCTTCCTCCTCACCTGAAGGCACTTAGCTGCTCAGTCCCAGCAGCCAGCCACTGCTCTGTTCAAGGAGCTTACGGTTCCCTCAGCCCTCCAGGGACACAGTCCTTACTTCTTGGGCTCCCAGCCACAACTGACCCTACTCTGCCCTGCAGCTCCCTTTTATCTGAGCCTGCTGGGCCCAGACTGGTTGTTCCCTGCAACTCTCTGGGCCACTCCATGGATTCACCTCCATTGTTCCTTCTGAAGCACAGCATGACTAATCCTCTTTATGCTGTGTGGGGTTAGAACCACATCACAGTAGGCTTCTTCCTAAGAGGTGACATTCTTTGTGGTAATAAACAAGATGACACTGGAACCTTTTCTACTGCCTTTTCTACTTTTCTACTGCTGGGATGCCTAGGATAATTTTAGTCTGCAGTGCTGTTGTTCTAGAACAAACATCTTTAGGTGTCTTTCAGATGCCAACATGTTTTTGAGTAAAACTTCTAATATTTATGCCAGTATGAGTTCTTTCTACACAGAAGGATTTGGTCCACGCTGTCCTTCAGTTCTTCCCCTCCCCTCATTATGCCTAATAACCCTGCCCAACTTTAGAATGTAGTCTCTAATTACATGATCACATACTAGTTCTCTACAGGACCCATCCCTGACATAGTGACTGAATGGACAGTGCTCTGAGAATGAATCATGGTTATATAGTGAATATCTTCCTTAATGTTCCTTTCATGTAGTTTTTTGGGAAAATAATGTATACATTTAAGAAAAACAAACAAAAAATTAGAAAGTCCATCATGTGGCATCATATTTCCACCTCAGCTTTAGGATTAGATAGGTAGGTATAAAAGGTTAAATTAGCTTGCCTAAATATATATATATGCCTTGCAGTTAGTCTATACTTCAGGTGTAGTTTCTAAGAAGTTTCTTTGTAGTTTCTGAGAAGGTACTTCCAGTTTTGGTAAAAAAACATTTGAAACTCAGAGATTGTACCCAAAGTCAAAGTCAAATTGACATTTCACATGAATTAATCATGCCCCAAATTCAAGTAAAACTAAGAGTGTTATGAACACATGGACTGAAACAACTTACCCAAAGTCATCATTGAACCCACGTTAAAGTTTGGCACAGCTCTGGTTCCTGGTCTGTTTAGTAGTTAATTTTTCCCCTTGAGTCCTCTCTAAAACAGCCCCATAAAGCCAAATAACCTGGACTCATGTTAGATTCAAAATTTTCCCCTTTCTCCCTTACTGAACTTTGAGACCAAGCAGAGAGTACACAGTACCTGTACTCTCTCTGTGGATGCTAAACAAATGGTGAAGTTATATAAGAGGTCATCTAGGAGATAGTGATTTAAAAGAATTGTGTTTATTGGGAAACACATCAGAGGCCTTATAATTTATCTTCTGAATCAGGTGGAGTGAAATGTTCATGATCCAAAGGATGAGAACTAATGAAAAAACCCTCTGTCTCTCAAAACTCTGTCTCCTTAAACATTAATCATTATCTGGCCAAAGAAATTGAGAGTAACATGCAAAAGAGAAAGAAACTAGAATTAGTGCAGAAACTAATTTTTTGAGTGTTTTCCCAACTGCTTTGATTAACTAAACTATAAGGCTGAAATTTTCAAAAGTGGACACTAATTTGGGGAATCCAACTTGAGGCACCCAAAGACCTGATTTTCAGAAGCGCTGCTGAGTATCCACAAACTAAATTAAAGTCAGTAGAAGTTTAGTGTCTCAAGCTGGGCAACCCAAAACTGAGGCATGCAAACCTTAGAAATATTGACCTAAAGGCCTGGTCTTGTGAAGTGGTGAGCACCTTCAATTCCCATTGACTTCAAGGTCAAGGGTCCTCACCCTCGACTGCCTTGTCCCGAGTCCTTTACATTTGTGCAAAGTGCAACACAGACATAAAAAAACGATCAGAGCAACATACTAGCTGATTTGACACCTACTACACACAGGTTTAAATTATTTCACAAAGTGCAAGGTAGTGGAGAGCTAGGCCCAAGGACTCCAGGCTCAGGCATCATCTCATTCCAGGCTCAGCAAACCACACAGTCAAGCCAAGTGTTAATTAGGACCAGATTCTGCAGACATGTACTACTAGGTATAGTGTAGGAGAAGTGCTCAAGACGTGAAGTACTGTTTCTGGTAATAAGAGCCTGTAGGGAGGATCAGGCTGTCAGTTACAATGGCTTGAAGTCACCCAAATCTATCTGAGGTGTTTAGATACCAAGATGATGATAATATAAAGCCATAGGTGCCATGGGTGAAATCCTGCCCTCATGGAAGTCAATGAGAATTTTACCACTGACTTCAGTGGAGCCAGAATTTCACCTCATATAAATACATAGCATCCCTTGATAGTAGTGGACCAAATTTCAGATAGTGCGTATTCATAATTTTGATGTTTGACTATTGTTATTTGTGTGATTCATAAAATCCCATGAGCTGTCTAATTTGCTTGTTTTTGACAAGATATTTCTTTAGCATCTAAGAGAAGGAAATTTTTAGGCAAAAATGTCTTTTAAAACTAGCTTAGAAAAGATGCTAGGAAAATTGACTGTAGGGGACTATCCCACATTTGCAGAGACATGGCCTAAATGATTTTATAGGCCTTTTCAGTTAACCACCGGGATGCTATGCATGTGTGTGTTATCTTTTCATTGTAGTGACACCAAATGCAGTACAACAGAATTGAGCACTATTAACTGCAGTGTCATACTTTTTGGGGTCTATAATTTCCCAGTCCTGGTACAATAGCAATATCAGATTTCTGCTATTGAAAATGTATTAAAAGTAGATTTGGGTATTTCAGAACCCAAAGTTTGAATGTAGCATGTAAATGGTTATTTTATATTTTGACCCCTTGATCCAGAACGATTACTCTTATTTTGGAAAACCTTTTAAACAAAGTTTGTCCATTTTTATTATATGAGAAATAGAAAAGAATAGATAATTTGCTCTTTCTAAGTATTCCTACTGGTTAATGATTCTCCAGTGAAACAAATCTATGAAAAAAGACAATTACACTTTCTTACCTTCCACTTCATCTATCTTGTATTTAACCAGTTTAATGTCCTATCCACAAATCAGTTTTGATTGACTATTCCAGCCATCTATAGGATGAGATGAATGTCTTCTACCACGTCACAAGAACAAATAAGCTACAAATCACTCTTTGTTGGGGTTTTAGATACACAACAGGTTCAACTACAGTATCTTGACATCTGTGTTAGTTCCTCTCACGATACTTTTAAAAAAGTACCTTGAATTTTTTCCCCATCCAAATGTGATGTTTAGTGTGACCACTTTGGAACTTATGTTATCTTTCCCCTCCAGTGCAAAGTACAAAAGGGAATTGTATTCAACACCCATGGTTTGTTTTGTCTTTGGCAGGGGAACATTTAAAATTAAAAAGACTGAGCCAAATCCTGAGGTTCTACGAATCTCTTAAATGCAACAATGATTTGAAAGAGGTGTCCATTCAGTGAGCCATTTTAAAATTTTGTAAATTTAATTTGGCATCTTTCAGAGCATTTAGCAGTCTAATTCCCTTTGCAGTACAGTGAATATGGGCATACTCTTTCCAGAGTCCTGTTGTCATAAAGCCTTTTAGGAGAGTTACTGGAGTTGAGTTAATTTGCAATACAAACTAGATGCCTGTTGTTGGCTGTACCATTTTATTGTGCAATTCTTTTTAATCATGTATAGTTTTACTTTAAAAATAAGGTAGATTAAATATCACAGAGTTGTTTCACATATATTATTAGTTCAAACATACCTCTTGGCTTGAGGGCTAAATTTTGCAGCCCTAATCAACAAACTCTCCTTTTGACTTCCATGGTATTTTGACTCACTAAGGACTATGAATTTGGCCATGAGGTTGGTTTCAAAGACTGTGTGGTTCCAGCAGGGTGGGGTATGTCTGACAATGTTTTTTTACATGTGATAATAAATCATCCGTCTGTTCAAAAACATCTGGATAATGTTTCTATTTAACCTAAAGCAATATCCCAGAACAACACTTAGCACATTTTTGCAAGTTCCAGGTTCACATCAGAAGACAAAATCAGGGATGCTTCGGGGACAGTCAGACTATGTCATGAACAGAAAGAACATGGACTGTTAATTGTTGATAAATGATGAGCTCCTGTGGTGACACTGTCTTTTTCTTTTCTAAAAGAAAACTGTGGTTAAGATATCAGAATCAAGCACAGTGAGAACATTTGGAAAAACAACTTTTGAATCAGAGTTTCTACACCTTTGGAGTCAATATTTTTTTCCAGACTTTTTTTTGACAGGAATGAAACTGTAACCAAAATAATGAGAGGCATGTATCGGATTGGCTGTCACTCTTATTGGAGAAAATGTGAGTAAGAGGTTAAACACAACGGTCGAGGTAAGTTCAGTGTAGTTCCACAGATTTACACCAGCTGAGTATCTGGGTTGGTATTTTTAGGGTTATGGTCTGGGTTGTTTGATATACATGTGGGCATCTTTTGTTCTCCTGAATCTTTTCCCTCACAGGGCATATGGATTGGTATCCCACTTTTCTGCCCAATAATATCCAAAATACATGACTGACACTGGATTTATGGAGAGACAGGGTGGGTGAGGTCATATCTTTTATTGGACCAACTGCTGTGGGTGAGAAAGACAAGCATTCAAGCTTACATAGAGTTCTTCTTCAGGTATGGGAAACTAACTCAACACGTCACTGCTAAATACAAAATTTGAACAGATAGTTTAGCATAAGTAGTTAACAGATATTTCAAGGGAACATTCAAGGTGATGTGGCCTGTTAACTAGATTCTTAGCAGGGTTTTGGCCAAAGCTATGTTTTGAATGTGGAATTATTTCATGTTGATTCTTTGTGTTTTCTTCACCAAGCACACAACATACAATATTACATCATGCTATTTGTGCTATCGCGCTATCATTATTGGCATGCAGACTGCCTAGCTTCATGAGAAATGGGTGTAAAACTGCTTCAACCACAATATTTGATACCACTTTAGCAGCTGCTGACACTTCTGATATATGAGAGCTGTTGGTCTAGCATACCTGGTATTGGTGTGATAGGATGGTAATGTCTGCTGGTTATGCAAGGCTGAGAGGACTGGTCAATGCAAAGGAAGAAGGTGATAATAGTCAGGTTGATTTGGACTAATCTAGAAGCATGAGTGTTGGGTACATACATGGCCGTGTAATCCATAAATGCCTTGTTTGGTGTACAACAAACAACAATGGGTATATATCACAAACCACTGAGCCAGAGGATGTCGTCAGTAGTAGCAGACACAGACCCAAAGCACTGGAGCCAGATTATTCTATTCTGGTACAGCGATGATGAGTACGGAGTTACAGTGCTCCAGCGAGAGCTATAGGAAGTATAGGCCTCATAAGGGCTTAGTGCTTCCTGGATGTTTTGGGGAGAACAGCCACAGTATCATTCTGTAAGAGGATGCAGTTGTGCTCTCCTCTGCAGCCAGCCTATTCCTGTAAAGCGTTGAGGGGTTAGTTTAAAACTCCTCACCTGATCCTTGTGGCCTCAGATCTGCAGCATCTGGAAGTAGAACCTGATATTTATTTCCACTGTAACAAAAACAAATAGAGAAATATTTCTTTTGAATGTGATCTTTACACCTAATAAAGAAGCAGCAGAGATCACAACAATTTTTCTTTTTACAGTTTCCACCAATTCAGCTTTAAAAAAAAAAGATGTATTTTTCTATTTTAAAAAATCAGAAGTACAGTAATATGAATAAACGGTATCAGTCTGTTGAAAAACCTTACTTTGGTTTCCATCTGCAGTCAAGACAGACAGCGTGAATACATAGACTTTGGCAGGGATACAAAGTCTCACCTCAGCATGAAAACCTCTTGAATGCACAATTTTAAAAACACAAAATGTTTACACACTGCGTGAGGTATATTACATCAAAGCCACAGACTAATGTCTGCTGCACATATGAAAGAATTTCATTCCCATGTCTCTGTCATCCATTCACATATGGAGGAAGGGGGAAAACAACACAAATAGCGTGGTATATCATGGAATTTCACACCATTGCATTGCAGAATGCCCTATAGTACCTTTGAAATACCAAATTATGTTACCTAACGTTTTAATTAGTATTCAATGGCCACAGCTTATTTAGGACCAGATTCAATAAAAACAATCTGTTTGGTCCCCTGCAAGGTCAGACAAGCTTCCAAATGAATTGATTTTAGTTGTTATTATTGAATATGGCCTTCAGTGATATGCTAGTATTGTGAAGGCAATAGCTGTGCCTCAGTGTAGCTTATATAAGATCTATGGATCAAATGAACTTCTTTTAGAGATGTATTAACCTCAAGAGATATTGCCGTGTAAACCCTGTGGCCTAGAGCCTTAAAGAGAAGGAAGCTCACTAATGTCGCCTGTTGCTGAAATGGGAGACAAGCAGCCCAGAGCAACTTAAGAAATGCAGATGGCCAGAGGCTCCAGTGGCGAGGGAGCTCTGGGCTGGCATCTGTGGGAGAGCAAGGGGAACTGACTGAATGAGTCAGGCCTCATTTTATTTCATGAAAGTTTGGGGCATTTTGATGAAAATTCAGTGAAGTTTTGAGTTTGGGAGCAATAAAATTCAATTGCGCATATTGTGAGATGAAGGGGCAAGGGATCTACAGCAACTGTGCATTATTACAGACATGGTTGGTAAGGGAGTCTGGGCAGAGCTAGGTGAGGCAGTAAGGGGAAGAAGAGTTTCTACATTTCCTTCTGGGAGTGCCTTCCTGGTGGTAAGTACTCTGTAAAGTGACTCTAGATACCCACTAAACCCTTTCTAAATAGCTGAACTGGAACTATCTAAAGAGCTGAGACTGCAGTATAGCAGCAGACAATGCAGAGCTGAAAGTGGCTTAGGGCAGTGGCTCTCAACCTTTCCAGACTACTGTATCCCTTTCAAGAGCCTGATTTGTCTTGCCTACTCCAAGTTTCACCTCACTTAAAAACGGCTAGCTTATAAAATCAGACCTAAAAATACAAAAGTGCCACAGCACACACTATTACTTAAAAATTGCTGATTTTCTCATTTTGACCATATAGTTGTAAAATAAATTGATTGGAATATAAATATTGCACTTACATTCCAGTGTATAGTATATAGAGCAGTATAAACAAGTTATTGTCTGTATGAAATTTTAGTTTGTACTGACTTTGCTAGTGCTTTTATGTAGCCTGTTGTAAAACTATGCAAATACCTAGATGAGTCGATGTACCCCCTGGAAGACCTCTGCATACCCCCAGGAGTATGTGTTCTCCTGGTTCAGAACCACTGACTTAGGGTACGTCTACACAGCAGTTAAATACCTGAGACTGTTTTGGGTCAGCTGATTCAGGCTCATAGGGCTGGGGCTCTGGGGCTGTAAAACTGCAGTGTAGATGTTCGGGTTTGGGCTGGAGCCCAAACTCTGGGATCCTGTGATGGGAGAGAGTCCCGGAGTCTGCTCTTCAGCATGAGCCCAAACATCTACACAGCAGTTTTTATCCCCACACCCTTAGCCCAAGGAGCCCGAGTCAGCTGACCTGGGCCAGCCATGGCCATGCTCACAGCTCTTTTATTCCAATGTAGACATATCCTGAGAGACAATGGCTAGCGCAGAGCCCTCACAGCAGGAACAGAGCTGAGGCAGCTGAGGCTGAAGCCACAGAGAGCAGCAGTCTCCCTAAGGCTTCCCTAACAGCAACTGCATCTGAAATCAGCCCAGCTGAGTCAGGTGACAGAGCCTTCAGAGCAGCCCAGGCAACTCTGGCCTGCCAGCATCGTTGGACTTCTCCAACCCAGGACAGCTAACTGTGAGTGGGGAGCTAGGGAGGAGGGCAGAGGCTAAAATGCCGCAGCCATGCTCAGTTACCAGGAGGACTGAGCTTGGGACTATTGTTAAGGCCCCCCGGGAGGAGGGGTGGAAGACTTACCTCATAGAACTTGTTGACTTATTAATTGCTGGATTTCCTGCATTTGTTCTGTTGTCTCCCCTCACCCCTTCATAAAGTTCTCTTTGTTTTAAATCCCTGGCTCGGTGTTTTTGAGTGGGGAATACTGCCCATCAAGGCACCCACGATGGTAGAAAGAGTTTCCAAGGTTTCTGGGTGGGAGCTCGAGCCAGTATTAGTTAAGTCATTAAGGAAACCACTAGAAAATTGAACCCAGCCCCTTTTGCTGCCGTCAACACCTGGCAGAAGGGCTGCCCCATTATTCATATTTATCTGCCTATGGTAGCACTCAAGATGTGCTAGGCACATTCCTAAAAGATGTAGGGCATGACCTTGTCACTAGGATGCTTCTGGAGTGAGGTCAGACAGACTGGTGAACACAGTAAGGTTAGGGGGATAAGGTACAACATATAAACAGAGAGATCAGTGTGATGCTCGGCTGAGTCTTAGGCTAGAGACCATGAGCTAGCTAGATTCCTTGGAGGCAGAAGTGAGACTTAAATGTGGAAAGGATAAGGTCTTAAAAATCAGCTCTGGAAGGGTGTAACACACATACTAGGGGCATGGAAAAAGGTGTGATGATTAGGTCATTATGGCAAATGGGGAGATGAAGCTGACATCACTGGATGGAGGAGACAACGGCAACTGAAAAGGGACAAAAGCAGATAGTTAGGGAAAGATGGAGCCATGCCCAGCTTTGAAGGCAGTGACATGAAGGATGACTTTGATGTGGTAGCAGGAGGCAGAGCCATAAGAAGAATTTAAATGGGGGAGGGGCAGTGATGTGCTCAAAACAATGAGCTTGAAACATTTTTTCAGCAGGAGCCTTTTACATGGCGTGGAGGGAAAGATGTGGCTTATTCAGGATTTATCATCCAGAAAATCTCAGGAACACTAGCTTTCTCACAGGAAATCTAGCACTTCATCTATAAAATATCATAGCAGCAGCCTCTTCTGATCTCAGATATCACCTGAGAAGGATGTAGCTGTGAAACCATTGTGTGCAGCAAGATCTATTGTAGGCAAAACTACACATGTAACAGATTGATTTTCAGCCTTGGCTTTGCATTTGCTGGCTTCGGTAATTTAAGCCATACCTTTAAAATCAAACTTTTATATAGAATAAAGTTTTCACAACCATCTAGGTGTCTCAGGAGTCTAAATCCCATTTTCAAAAGTGACTTGGGCACCTAAATCTCACTGAAAATCAGTGGCACTTAGACTCCTTAGGGCCAGGTTTTTAAACGTATCTGGACATCTAAAGACATACATTTTGAAAATCCCAGTAGGTGCCTATCTGTATCTTTAGGCATCTAAATGCCTTTAAAGAGCTGGCCCTATAATCCTAAATCACTTTTGAAAATGGGACATAAGCTCCTACATCAGTCTGAGAAAAATTTTCAGTTGCATCTATCTTTTTTATCTGAATCTCTTTTCTTTCTAAAATTCTTCTATAAGTCTCTCTATCATGCCTATAGAATTTCATGCATAAAAATAATAATCTATTTTTACAACAATCATTTGCAAACTATTATCTTGTAAACACATTTTTGTCAGTTTATACATGGAGATACTGATTGGGGGAGAATGTATTAAAGCTATATTCATATTTATACCGCAGAGTGGCTAGGAAAATGGGAATGATTTTTAAAAAAGGAATTTCCCCCATGCCTCTGCTTTTCATCAAAATCATAGTTTGAATAAAGTTTTCCAACCATCTTAAACAAGTACCCGGAGCCCTGTGTGTAGTCAGCTTCGGAAAGTAGATATTAAATGCTACGGTTCTGATCTGACAGTGTTTTACATGCATGTTGCACAGGCACCAGTGTCTGCACAAGAGCAATGCAGAGGAGAATCAGGCTGTTTGTGTATGTGTGAAGCATACTGATGGTGAAAGGCCCAATTTTGAAGACAGATTATGTGCCAGTGCATCTTAATTGATGGATTGGTGTATTGTTTATTGATTAATCTCTTAGACCACCATAGTTGTTAAGGGTTTGGTCTTCTTTGTGGCTCCAGCCTCAGGAAGATTATTACCAATATTATTTGAGACCCAAGGAGCACATGAGAAACAATTTATAACAAGTCCCTTTATTAACAAATTCACTAAGCACAGTCCCACGATCACTGAAATACAACAGCAGATAGGGCTGTATGCTTTGTACGCTCTCTCTCTTATATCTCCTGCTGGGGAACCCAGAGTGTCAATCATATTTCTTATCATCATCTTCATTGTCATCATCACCAATGGGTGTCATCCTGATGTCTCCCAAAGTAAGTAAACTGGGAAACAATTTGTATTATAAAAAGAAAAGGAGTACTTGTGGCACCTTAGAGACTAACCAATTTATTTGAGCATGAGCTTTCGTGAGCTACAGCTCACTTCTTCGGATGCATGCATGGATGCATCCGATGAAGTGAGCTGTAGCTCACGAAAGCTCATGCTCAAATAAATTGGTTAGTCTCTAAGGTGCCACAAGTACTCCTTTTCTTTTTGCGAATACAGACTAACACGGCTGTTACTCTGAAATTTGTATTATGTTTCACGCTGATGCCCATTGGGGTTTGTACATATTTATGAAAGTTTCAATCCCTTTTCTTTATCTATACTTCTGCACACCACTACGCTTGGGGTGCCCAGTTTTTCATAGGCTAACTTGTTAGTTCCACTTGTTATACTCATTAATATTTACATTACTCAGTCATCATAATAACTTGTGGTTAGCACACTGCTGATACCCTTTGTCTGCAAAAATCTCCAAAATACCTCAACTGGCTTGAACGGGTAAACCATGATAGATATTTCCTAAATATTGGCAGTTAACACAACTATTATTGTATCTGTTTTATCCTGTGACATAGGGTCACACAGCAGTTAGCTACTCGTGTCAGCCTATCTTTAGGCCTGAGGCCTTCTTTGGCTAAACTAAATATCTTACGGTATGGCCACACTGCAATTAAACACCAGCAGTTGGCCTGTGTCAGCTGACTTGGGCTCGTGGAGCTTATGCTGCGGGGCTATAAAATTGCAATGTAGACTTCTGGGCTCAGGCTGGAGCCCAGCTCTGGGACCCCACAAGGTAGGAGGGTCCCAGAGTCCAGGCTTCAGCCTGAGCCAGGATGCCTAACTGTAGTTTTATAGCCCCATGAGCCCAAGTCAGCTGACATGGTCAGCCACAGGTGTTTAATTGCAGTGTAGACATACTCCTAAAGGCCTGAAGCCTGTAGGCCCTGTACATATATCTACACCACAATGTTAGCCCCAGGATAGTAGAATTCAAGTTAGCAGATCCTGGGTGTGTTAACCTAGGGCTCAAGCATCTACACCTAATTATAACCCTAGGTTAGGAATTGTTTAACCCTGGGGCCACGATATGCACTGCATTATGCAGGCTTGAGTACAACCACCCATATTCCAGACTTCCTACACCCTCCCAAAATATGTCCACTCTAGCCCTTTGTTTGTGGTTTAGGGTGGAAAAATTTGACTGTCCACCAAACTTGACTGTCTAGAGGACAAAGAAAGTTGGCCCATGGGATTGGGGGGTATTTTTGGCAGAGTCCCAGAGCTCAAGTCCTGTTGGGTTGCATCTTATATTACAAAGAAATAGGGCTTGAACCCTGAGTCCCAGCTTGACTCAGGTTTGGATCCTTCACTCCCATGGGGTTTTGGGACTCTGGGTCCAAGCTTGGGTAAGTGCAATTTGTGTGTAGCTGGAAGCGGGGGGAGGGAGCTAGTGATGGTTTGTGACAGGATATTCATGCTGTACCAGCCTTGGAAGGGTAAATGGGGCTGAGAACAGGGCCAATTAACTTGAAAGTCTGCACCTGAGGGAGAGCCAGGGATGGCAAGGTTGATTGGAGATGGAGCCCAGCTGAGAAGGAATGGGAGATATAGAGATAGAAAGTTGGCAGCAGAAGGGGGCTGAAGTGGAAGTAGTCTGCAATCACTCCCTGGGAGAAGGAAAGTGTGTTTGGGGTTATAGTGTCAGGTAGCCTGCTTTTACTCCCTGGGAGGAGGGAGTTTGGGCTGGTAAACCCAAGAGTATGGGAAGCCGGAAGGTAGACCTGAGAAGTAGGAAGGACTTCAGAAAAAGAGCAACATAGTCTGGGAGTGACCAGGCCATCATTAATAAAGATAGGGTTGCTGGACTGGAACCCAGAGTAGAGGGTGGGCTGACCCCCTAGCAGCCACTGGAGGAGTGGCACTGTCAGGGCAGTTAAGGGATAACTGCCATTTTGTATAGAGGGAAAGGAAGGAAAAGGAGGACTATAGTGACCTGCCTGGAGGTTTGAGTCACAAGGAAGCTCCCCAAGTTCCAGAGAACAAGAGAGACCATGGGGAGAGGAACCAATAGAAGGGGGTACTCAACCTGCAAAGAGCTAATCCTAGAGCACCAAGAAGGTGCTGTAGCAGTGAGTGGACCCCATGAAATGGTGTTTAACACATATTTACCATATGAAGAACAAATTATTTCTTTTTCATACACTGATTATTAATTATTATATTTTAAGCTGGTTAACTTTAATTTGAGTCTTATTAAATAATTGTGCTACTCAGTATATATTGTAAACATTTTCTTTGTTGCTGAATGTTTTATTCCTTGTTGGTGCCTTTCTCTAATGCATAATTTACCTTCCTTTTGATACTTTCAACATATACTCTACTTAAAATTGACATTGAAGTGCCAAATAATCCTGACACTGTCCCCACAATTCCTAAGGATTGATTTCCTGTTTTCTTCAGGGAGAATACAGATGTGTTCTAACATAAATTTCCAAATTTAATGTGAATATTTGAATTTGCAGTATCTTATCAACAAGGAATACTGAAAAGAAAAAAGCCACCTTTGTGTTTTTACAATGGCAAATAAGTAAATTCAGTTAATGTGACAGTTGAACACCACAGAGATGTGCATAAATTGAACCTGGTAAATTAATACTCCATGCATAGGTGAAGCAGGGAGGCCACTCAAACAATCTTTGTTTGAAACAGGATATTTAACAGGATTTTGTAGCGGATCATCATAGTCATAATCCACCACTGGTATCTGTACTCTTAATTTAAAATACTTATTAATTATTTTACATTTCACATTTTCCAGACATTTAATTTGGATATGCATTTCATATTTCCCTTTATTTCTATATTTGAATTTATTTTTTATGAAAGTTCCTTACAATATTGAATTTGTATGTATAATTTTTGTTTTTCCACATTGCTTAAGGAATTTTATGCCCCACCACCTTTGAAACACTTCCTGTTGTGATATATATTTTGGATTCTCCCCCTCCTAGAGCTATTAATTAGGGGAAGACCTTTTGTCAACCTTATAGGGCAATGCTGTTACTTCCATTAATTTCTAAGGGTATGTCTACACTATGGAATAAGGTCGAATTTATAGAAGTTGGTTTTTTAGAAATCGGTTTTATATATTCGAGTGTGTGTGTCCCCACAGAAAATGCTCTAAGTGCATTAACTCGGCGGAGTGCTTCCACACTACCGAGGCAAGCGTCGACTTCCGGAGCGTTGCACTGTGGGTAGCTATCCCACAGTTCCCGCAGTCTCCGCTGCCCATTGGAATTCTAGGTTGAGATCCCAATGCCTGATGGGGCTAAAACATTGTCGCGGGTGGTTCTGGGTACATATTGTCAGGCCCCCGTTCCCTCCTTCCCTCCCTCCGTGAAAGCAAGGGCAGACAATCGTTTCACGCCTTTTTTCCCGAGTTACCTGTGCAGATGCCATACCACGGCAAGCATGGAGCTCGCTCAGATAACCGTCACCATATGTCTCCTGGGTGCTGGCAGACGCGGTACGGCATTGCTACACAGTAGCAGCAACCCATTGCCTTGTGGCAGCAGACGGTGCAATACGACTGGTAGCCGTCCTCATCGTGTCTGAGGTGCTCCTGGCCACGTCGGCTGGGAGCGCCTGGGCAGACATGGGTGCAGGGACTAAATTTGGAGTGACTTGACCAGGTCATTCTCTTTAGTCCTGCAGTCAGTCCTATTGAACCGTCTTATGGTGAGCAGGCAGGTGATACGGATTGCTAGCAGTCGCACTGTACCATCTTCTGCCGGGCAGGCAAGAGATGAGGATGGCTAGCAGTTGTATTGTACCATCTTCTGCCAGGCAGGCAAGAGATGAGGATGGCTAGCAGTCGTACTGTACCATCTTCTGCCGAGCAGCCATGAGATGTGGATGGCATGCAGTCCTTCTGCACCGTCTGCTGCCAGCCAAAGATGTAAAAGATAGATGGAGTGGATCAAAACAAGAAATAGACCAGATTTGTTTTGTACTCATTTGCTTCCCCCCCTCCCCTGTCAAGGGGACTCATTCCTCTAGGTCACACTGTAGTCGCTCACAGAGAAGGTGCAGCGAGGTAAATCTAGCCATGTATCAATCAGAGGCCAGACTAACCTCCTTGTTCCAATAAGAACAATTACTTAGGTGCACCATTTCTTATTGGAACCCTCCGTGAAGTCCTGCCTGAAATACTCCTTGATGTAAAGCCACCCCCTTTGTTGATTTTAGCTCCCTGAATCCAACCCTGTAAGCCGTGTCATCAGTCGCCCCCCTCTGTCAGAGCAACGGCAGACAATCGTTCCGTGCCTTTTTTCTGTGCAGACGCCATACCAAGGCAAGCATGGAGTTCCGCTCAGCTCACTTTGTCAATTAGGAGGACATTAAACACCACACGCATTATCCATCAGTATATGCAGCACCAGAACCTGGCAAAGCGATACCGGGAGAGGAGGTGACGTCAGCGCGGTCACATGAGTGATCAGGACATGGACACAGATTTCTCTGAAAGCATGGGCCCTGCCAATGCATGCATCATGGTGCTAATGGGGCAGGTTCATGCTGTGGAACGCCGATTCTGGGCTCGGGAAAGAAGCACAGACTGGTGGGACCGCATAGTGTTGCAGGTCTGGGACGATTCCCAGTGGCGAATTCCCAGTGTTGCAGGTCTGGGACAATTCCCATGAAAGTGCCCTTACGCTGCTGTGAAACTTTCGCATGCGTAAGGGCACTTTCATGGAACTTTGTGACTTGCTTTCCCCTGCCCTGAAGCGCATGAATACCAAGATGAGAGCAGCCCTCACAGTTGAGAAGCGAGTGGCAATAGCCCTGTGGAAGCTTGCAACGCCAGACAGCTACCGGTCAGTTGGGAATCAATTTGGAGTGGGCAAATCTACTGTTGGGGCTGCTGTGATGCAAGTAGCCCACGCAATCAAAGATCTGCTGATATCAAGGGTAGTGACCCTGGGAAATGTGCAGGTCATAGTGGATGGCTTTGCTGCAATGGGATTCCCTAACTGTTGTGGGGCCATAGACGGAACCCATATCCCTATCTTGGCACCGGAGCACCAAGCCGCCGAGTACATAAACTGCAAGGGGTACTTTTCAATAGCGTTGCAAGCTCTGGTGGATCACAAGGGACATTTCACCAACATCAGCGTGGGATGGCCGGGAAAGGTACATGACGCTCGCATCTTCAGGAACTCTGGTCTGTTTCAAAAGCTGCAGGAAGGGACTTTATTCCCAGACCAGAAAATAACCGTTGGGGATGTTGAAATGCCTATATGTATCCTTGGGGACCCAGCCTACCCCTTAATGCCATGGCTCATGAAGCCGTACACAGGCAGCCTGGACAGTAGTCAGGAGCTGTTCAACTACAGGCTGAGCAAGTGCAGAATGGTGGTAGAATGTGCATTTGGACGTTTAAAGGTGCGCTGGCGCAGTTCACTGACTCGCTTAGACCTCAGCGAAACCAATATTCCCACTGTTATTACTGCTTGCTGTGCGCTCCACAATATCTGTGAGAGTAAGGGGGAGATGTTTATGGCGGGGTGGGAGGTTGAGGCAAATCGCCTGGCTGCTGGTTATGCGCAGCCAGACACCAGGGCAGTTAGAAGAGCACAGGAGGGCGCGGTACACATCAGAGAAGCTTTGAAAAGCAGTTTCATGACTGGCCAGGCTACGGTGTGAAAGTTCTGTTTGTTTCTCCTTGATGAAACCCCCCCGCCCCTTGGTTCACTCTACTTCCCTGTAAGCTAACCACCCTCTCCTCCTCCCTTCAATCAGCGCTTGCAGAGGCAATAAAGTCATTGTTGCTTCACATTCATGCATTCTTTATTCATTCATCACACAAATAGGGGGATGACTACCAAGGTAGCCCAGGAGAGGTGGTGGAGGAGGGAAGGAAAATGCCACACAGCACTTTAAAAGTTTACAACTTTAAAATTTATTGAATGCCAGCCTTCTTTTTTTGGGGCAATCCTCTGTGGCGGAGTGGCTGGTTGGCCGGTGGCCCCCCACCGCATTCTTGGGCGTCTGGGTGTGGAGGCTATGGAACTTGGGGAGGAGGGCGGTTGGTTACAGAGGGGCTGCAGTGGCAGTCTGTGCTCCAGCTGCCTTTGCTGCAGCTCAACCATACACTGGAGCATACTGGTTTGGTCCTCCAGCAGCCTCAGCATTGAATCCTGCCTCCTCTCATCATGCTGCCGCCACATTTGAGCTTCAGCCCTGTCTTCAGCCCGCCACTTACTCTCTTCAGCCTGCCACCTCTCCTCCCAGTCATTTTGTGCTTTCCTGCACTCTGACATTATTTGCCTCCACGCATTCGTCTGCTCTGTCAGTGTGGGAGGACAGCATGAGCTCGGAGAACATTTCATCTCGAGTGCATTTTTTTTCTTTCTAAGCTTCACTAGCCTCTGGGAAGGAGAAGATCCTGTGATCATTGAAACACATGCAGCTGGTGGAGAAAAAAAAGGGACAAGCGGTATTTAAAAAGACACATTTTATAAAACAGTGGCTACACTCTTTCAGGGTAAACCTTGCTGTTAACATTACATACATAGCACATGTGCTTTCATTACAAGGTCGCATTTTGCCTCCCCCCACTGCGTAGCTACCCCCTCAACCCTCCCCCCTCCCTGTGGGTAACAGCGGGGAACATTTCTGTTTAGCCACAGGCAAACAGCCCAGCAGGAACGGGCTCCTCTGAGTGTCCCCTGAAGAAAAGCACTCTATTTCAACCAGGTGACCATGAATTATATCTCACTCTCCTGAGGATAACACAGAGAGATAAAGAACGGATGTTGTTTGAATGCCAGCAAACATACACTGCAATGCTTTGTTGTACAATGATTCCCGAATACGTGTTACTGGCCTGGAGTGGTAAGTGTCCTACCATGAAGGACACAATAAGGCTGCCCTCCCCAGAAACCTTTTGCAAAGGCTTTGGGAGTACATCCAGGAGAGCTGCAAATGCCAGGGCAAAGTAATCCTTTCACATGCTTGCTTTTAAAACATGTATAGTATTTTAAAAGGTACACTCACTGGAGGTCCCTTCTCCACCTGCTGGGTCCAGGAGGCAGCCTTTGGTGGGTTCAGGGGGTACTTGCTCCAGGTCCAGGGTGAGAAACAGTTCCTGGCTGTCGGGAAAACCGGTTTCTCCGCTTGCTTGCTGTGAGCTATCTACAACCTCATCATCATCTTCTTCGTCCCCAAAACCTGCTTCCGTGTTGCCTGCATCTCCATTGAAGGAGTCAAACAACACGGCTGGGGTAGTGGTGGCTGAACCCCCTAAAATGGCATGCAGCTCATCATAGAAGCGGCATGTTTGGGGCTCTGACCCAGAGCGGCTGTTCGCCTCTCTGGTTTTCTGGTAGGCTTGCCTCAGCTCCTTAAGTTTCACGCGGCACTGCTTCGGGTCCCTGTTATGGCCTGTCAAGGTTCCTCCCCCACTCTGAACTCTAGGGTACAGATGTGGGGACCTGCATGAAAAACCTCCTAAGCTTATCTTTACCAGCTTAGGTCAAAACTTCCCCAAGGTACAAAATATTACACCCGTTATCCTTGGACTGGCCACTACCACCACCAAACTAATACTGGTTACTGGGGAAGAGCTGTTTGGACGCGTCCTTCCCCCCAAAATACTTCCCAAAACCTTGCACCCCACTTCCTGGACAAGGTTTGGTAAAAAGCCTCACCAATTTGCTTAGGTGACTACAGATCCAGACCCTTGGATCTTAAGAACAATGAACAAGCCTCCCAACACTTGCACCCCCCCTTTCCTGGGAAATGTTGGATAAAAAGCCTCACCAATTTGCATAGGTGACCACAGACCCAAACCCTTGGATCTGAGAACAATGAAAAAGCATTCAGTGTTTTACAAGAAGACTTTTAATAAAAAATAGAAGTAAATAGAAATAAAGAAATCCCCCCTGTAAAATCAGGATGGTAGATATCTTACAGGGTAATTAGATTCAAAACCATAGAGAACCCCTCTAGGCAAAACCTTAAGTTACAAAAAAGATACACAGACAGAAATACTTATTCTATTCAGCACAATTCTTTTCTCAGCCATTTAAAGAAATCATAATCTAACACATACCTAGCTAGATTACTTACTAAAAGTTCTAAGACTCCATTCCTGTTCTGTCCCTGGCCAAGACGATTACAGACAGACACAGACCCTTTGTTTCTCTCCCTCCTCCCAGCTTTTGAAAGTATCTTGTCTCCTCATTGGTCATTTTGGTCAGGTGCCAGCGAGGTTACCTTTAGCTTCTTAACCCTTTACAGGTGAGAGGAGCTTTCCCCTGGCCAGGAGGGATTTCAAAGGGGTTTACCCTTCCCTTTATATTTATGACATGGCCTCTGTCCTTCATGCCCTGGGAGATTTTGACAAAGGTTTTGGCATTTCGAAAACTGGAACGGAGTTCTGATAGCACGGATTCCTCTCCCCATACAGCGATCAGATCCCGTACCTCCCATTCGGTCCATGCTGGAGCTCTTTTGCGATTCTGGGACTCCATCATGGTCACCTCTGCTGATGAGCTCTGCATGGTCACCTGCAGCTTGCCACGCTGGCCAAACAGGAAATGAGATTCAAAAGTTCGCGGTTCTTTTCCTGTCTACCTGGCCAGTGCATCTGAGTTGAGAGTGCTGTCCAGAGCGGTCACAATGGAGCACTCTGGGATAGCTCCCAGAGGCCAATACCGTCAAATTGTGTCCACAGTGCCCCAAATTCGAGCCGGCAAGGCCGATTTAAGCGCTAATCCACTTGTCAGGGGTGGAGTAAGGAAATCGATTTTAAGAGCCCTTTAAGTCGAAATAAAGGGCTTCATCGTGTGGACGGGTGCAGGTTTACATCGATTTAATGCTGCTAAATTCAACCTAAATTTCTAGTGTAGACCAGGGCTAACTAAAGGTAACACTTTCACCGAATATGCCTTTTACAACTTGATAACCCTTCTTTGGGCATTGCTCATTTGAGTAAGATATAGGGGGTAGGAAAAACAATTTGACCATTTGGAACTTCTTTATGGATATACCTTCATGTTCAGGGATTCTTTTCAACATTTACTTGAATATATATCCACAACACACACTTTTTGGTTTGTCTAAAACCAAGCAAACACCTACTCTATATCTCCCTGATGTACAAATTGGCACCTTACTAAAGGTTAATGCAGTTTCATTAGTTCATGCTGTAAATTTAGTATTATTCCACATTTAGCAGTTAAACCCCAAGTTGCAAGACTGAGGTCTCCAGGTGTACCCTGGATTACCCTGCTAATTCTCATGAAAGAATTTGAACAAACTCTACACGTGGACTGCTTCTTGGACAACCAATTGAACTGATTCTAGAAGAACTTTTAAAGTCAGCATCTTACAATCTCAATGAAATCTCTATGAAACTGACCTGAGAACCTTATTCATATTTGTATGTATAATCTATTAATGACAGTAATGCTTTCTTTTTTAATAAATCTTAGATTAGTTAACAAGAATTGGCTCTAAGCGTGTATTTGGGTAAAATCTGAAATATTCATTGACCTGGTGGGTAATGTGTCTGATCTCTTGGGATTGGTAGAACTTTATATATGGTGAATAAGATTTTAAGTAATCCTCACTATATTAGACTTGGCTGTCTGGATGGGAGCCAAAGGCTGGTTTGCTTAGAAGGAACTATATTGTAGCTTCTTGGTAACCAGTGAGGTATTATAGAGGCTTTTTTGTTACTGGCTTGGTGAATTTAATTATAAGAATAACACCAGTTTGGGGGATTGTCTGCCCCATTATTGGCAGTTTGCCCTGATTAAGCATTTTCAGTGTGACCCCTCCAGTGACCCTGGTCACAATATTGTTACATTATAACAGATTGTAGTTATATAGCTATTAATACTACATTTATGTTGTGGTGGTTTCGTTTTAATGAAATTATTAATTTTAACCTGGGTTTTGCCAAACAACTGGCCATATTGATTAATAAACCCCGAATCCAAATTAACAATAGGTAAAACAAAGTTTTTACAAAAATTGTTTATACTGTAATTAATTACTGATTGAGGCAAAATATAGCTATATTCATTATAGATACCAAACTTGGTAAAACCAGCCTGATGGCATGAGTTCAAAAGGAGATGAACCACACCTAACTCTGCATGTGGGAGTTTTGGAGCTAACACAGGGGTCAAGAGCTCACATATATGCTCTCCCCAAACAGCCTTACTCATCTCCCCGACCTGCTTTCTCTACACTGTTGAGATAGCAAAGGTATTGAGAGGCAATGCATCACAGGAAGTGATGGGAAAAGTTCCTTTTACTTGGCATTTATTTATTTATTTATTTATTTATTTAAAATGCCTCTGCAGGCACCCATCCAGTGCTCTGGATGCCTGCCCCATCCACAAAAAATTGCAGCACAGACACAGGCAAAGGACTGCCCATAAATATATCCACCTCAACCCACACACTCCTCAGCAGCCTTGAGAGAGGGAGAAAATATGGGCTTTGCAGCATGCCTAAAGCAGGCTCTGGCAGTTCACTGTGTGGGAGGAGAGTTCCTGGTGAACCCCATACAAATTGCTTCCTTTCATTTATATCGAGGGAGCTCAAGCTCAGTCACCTTTGCTGATTTCAACTATGGTTGTACATCATGGGGAAGAGCCTCAAACTACTGTGGGCTTTGTAGCATTAAAACCAACACCTTGAATTCCATCTGGAAGCTTACAGGAAGTCAGTGCAAATCACGGAGCACTGGTCTAATATGCTGTACTTAATATGCAGGCTACAGCATTGTGCCCTAGGTTCAGCTTCCAAATGTTGACAAAGGTATCGCCCCACGTAGAGTGCATGACACCAATCCAGTCCTGAGGTGACAGAGGCATGGGTAATTGTGACAAGGTCCATGTCAGGGAGAACAGATCTCACTTGACTTGCCAGCTGCAGATGGGGGAGTGGGGAGTGCACTTTGGGCTACAGCCTCCACCTGGGCACCCAGGAGTTGACCAGGATCTAACAACCATCCCAAAGTGCACACCTGTTTGACAAGTAGCAGCCACACTCATCAGCGGCAGGAGCCAATATAAATTCCTTTCAGCTGCTTCCCCCAGCTCACCTGCATTATCTCAGTTTTGTCTGGCATAACCATCCCTAGTACAAAGTCTGCATGATGTGGAGTGAGATTTCTGGCCATATATATAACTTGTCTATCACTGCCTTAGGGAACGTCAAGATAAGGAGTAGCCCCTTAATGCTTCAGAATCTAACTGAGCTGCAGATCTTCATTTGTACCCAGATGAGTATTGGGCACTGTGTATTGCAGGTATCATATCACCTATTGCCAGGGAAACTGCAGGAAGAACTTAGGTAGGCACAACATAATTTCTCAATATAAATTCAGCCAGGATGCCAAAACCTAAGGCTCTAAAAGGTGTGGAAGTATTTCTAATGAGAAAAAGTGGTCAAGAGCTCTCTTCTGAAAGACAGCACTTCCAGCAACAATGTGCTTCCTAACAGTGTCTATGTTGTTGGTTCAATTCTGATTTATGATCTGATCCTGAGAGGTGCTGGGCACCTACAACTGACATTGACATAAATGGGGTATGTGAGCTCTAAGCATCTCTATGAATTATGTCCTTAGAGGGAAGAGTGCTACCTAGTGAATCACCCAAGAGGACCTAGGTATTCCTTGGAGGGCTCCTATATTGACAGTGACTCTGGTTACCATAGAGTCCCATGCCAAGGTGTCATAGCTGAAGGGTGAACTTTTAATTAAAGCTACTCAGATTCAGATTCTTATATAAAATGAAAATAGGCATTTCTCATGAAAATATTGACAAACATATATGCAACAGAATCACATCATGAGTATGGTATGATGAGGTAATGTGGGGCCAGATTCTGATCTCATTTACACTAGTGTAAATACAGAGTAATTGTGTGTTGAAGCCAATGAGATCAGAGTCTGACCCATTATCTGTATCTTCCCCTAGAGTGATTATATTCTCTGTGTTATTGGAGATGTAAGTTTTATTTCCATACTAATCTCTTTTCTCTCGAATGGAACTAGAATTACTTCCAGTTACAACAAGCCAACATGACTTATTAAACAAAAGGCCTGCCATAAGAGAATGTATGTTACCTGCTTTATCAACTATCTCCCTCCAAAATGTACATGTACTTTAAGGAGAATTTCAAGTATGGCAGTAAATGTATAGCAGTGATTTTTTTATGTACCTGTTTGGTCAGAGATTATAGAATTTTATTTGAGGAAGCACTTTGTTAGTCATTGTTGATTAAAGACATCCTCAGTTATACATCTTCAGGTCATAAACCTAACTGAACAGAGTAAATAAGTACAGACTGACTGTCTGGCCTGAAGGAATACTTTCCCAGTGCAAGAACTGGTTTAAAGCTTGACTCATCTTTGTTGGCTGTTATGCCTCAAAGCCATGTACAGGGTTGGGCGCTTTTTCAAACATGAACTGAGGCAAGAAGGATCTGACATTATCAGTAGCATGTAGATTTTACAGACATATTGCTATGCTCCAAAAAGTTTAACAAATATGCAAAATTAATATATTTATTTATCAGAGTCAAATGGGAACTAGATGAAGCATACATACTCTGGTACTTTGTAGACGGGTTCTCGCTCTTTTTCCAAGTGTTTATCTATTTTAATAATGGTGTTAGACTGTGCTTCCAAATAATGCCAGCTCTTATGTCACACACACATTGATAAAACCTGATGCTGTGTTCAGAGTTTTGAGACGGTCATGATTTAGCTTCTAGGAGGATGATGGGTGAAGTGGTTGCTTCTGTCCAAAAAATCTTATTAGCTCAATATGTTGGTCTGAAATTAGATTGAAAGCATCTAGATAGCATGGAAACCAGCAGTCCTTGCCAGTAGGAAGGTATTGTATAGGTGGAAGTTTTTAGCAGTCAAGATAAATCATTTCAGCAGGCAAATTGTCTAAATAAATCTAAGTAACAACAACAAAAGGCAGCTGAAAGAGCCAATTACAGAAATGAGAAGGCATTTTTGAAAAATAATGTTAGACATGAAGATGTTTATTACAAACATTTTAATCTTAAAATATTGGGCTAGGGAGACTGTGCCCTTATGGCTGCATTTGAAGAAGGATCTGTGTGGTCTCCTGATTAAGTTTCTTTTAAACAGATGAAATTAGAATGTTTGTCCCCTATTGGAAAACTGAGGGGATTTCCTAGCAAGGACATACAGGTAAAAATGAGATCATGTTGAGATCATATTAATTATTAATTATATTATTATACTTATTAATTATTATTCATTATTTTATCTCTTCAGAGATGAATAAAAGAGAAGGCTGAAGGGCAACATACGTATTCAAATACATAAAACTTTATTAAAGAGGAAGGTGATCAATTGTTCTTCATGTCCTCCAAGGGAAAGACAAGAAATAATCAGCTTAGTTTGCAGCAAGGGAGATTCAGGTTAAATGTTAGTAAAAACTTTAACTATAAAGATGGTTGAACACTGGAACATATGACCTAGGGAAGTTCTGGAATCCCCATCATTGGTGGTTTAAGAACAAGTTAGACAAACACTTGTCAGGGATGGTCTAGGTATACTTGGTCCTGGCATCAGTTCAGGAAGAAGGTCTAGATGACCTCTCAAGGGGTCTTCCAGCCCTACAGTTCTGTTTCAATAAACACCTCCCCTTCTACCACATCTACCCTGCTGCAATTATAGTGCCTGCTTATATGAAAGAGTACTACACAGAAAAGGAGACAAGACAAAAATAAACTAAGAGCTGTTGAAGTTCATCCCTTCATTTTGTGTCAGAGCTACTTTATCTATTTGCATCTGTGCAGTTTGATTCTCACCATAGATGTAGGCCTTTCATATAATCATAGATTAGGGTTGGAAGAAATCTCAGGAGGTCTTCTAGTCCATTTCCATTTATTGGTAGTGAATTCAGCTGGTTTAAAATGTTTCAGTGAAACAGTTTTCCATTGGAAAATGCAATTTTGTCTGAATTAAAATGTGTTGTCAATTTCAAGAAATTTTCAGTGGGGAAAAAGTCAAAACAAATTGTTTTGATTTTTCTCATTTTGTTTTGAAGTGTCAAAATGTTTCTCTTCAATAAGGTAAAATGTTTCATTTTGACTTTATTATTTCAATTCAATTAATTTCATTTAGACTTTTATATAATATTAAAACATTATTTTTATAGAATTTAAGGCCAGAGGTCAGACTAAATGATCTTCCTGTACTGTATCTCACAAGCCATTAAATTCCACTGACTCACCCCGATGTTGAGCCCAACAACTTCAGTTAAACCAAAACATTTGAGTCCTCAGGAGACTAAATTGTTGTATGCCAGAGGCAGAGAACAGGAGAGACTGAAGCACCACCAATGACTGAGGCAGGGAATTGACTAGGTAAGATATCACCAGATGATCCTAGGAGTTAAACCGTGCACCATGCTACAAAGAAAAGCAACCCATCTCCTCCTCACCTCTACCTCAAAATCCTTGACAATCTGACCTGGCAGAAAATTTCTTCCTGACCCCAAATGCAGTGATATCATAGTCTCTGAGCACATGAGCAGAACACACCGGAT
Source organism: Lepidochelys kempii (assembly GCF_965140285.1). Taxonomy (NCBI): domain Eukaryota; kingdom Metazoa; phylum Chordata; order Testudines; family Cheloniidae; genus Lepidochelys; species Lepidochelys kempii. Next base: position 40,115,457 of record NC_136382.1, read on the forward strand.
AAGCATCTAAGGAAGAAGATTGTCTGTGCTACCTCAGAGCACTGGTCCAGCCCAACTGGTATCCCATCTCTAGCTGTGGAAGATCTCTCATGCTTCAGATAAATATGAGATTAGATTATAAATAGGACTGCAGATTTGTCATGGCATTTGATTATCATAAATCATGGAGCAGTCATAGCAAATTTAGTAAAAGTCACTGGTTTCATGCATTTTGATAAAAAAACATTCTGTGACAAATGAGGAGGAGGGCCTCAGGGGAGAATGGGCTGGAGAGCAAGCATGCCCAGCACTCACTCCACAGCGACAGCTCTTGCAGTGCCTGTCCTGCAGAGCGGGGCCTGGATCCACACATCAGGAATTACAACCTGGCAATTGGGTCTCAGCGCCACTCAAATTTTGCCCATTCATGCCACTGTCATGATGATGAAGGCCAAACTTGAGTGGGGCTGTGACCCCGTGTGCCAGATTGGAAAACCCCCCACTCAGATTTGGCCTGGCTGACCCCGTCGTGATGGAAGGGCGGCCAGACCAAATCTGAGTGGCTCTGCAAACCATGAGCTAGGTCAGAATGCCCAGAACAGGGAACTGGGCCCAGGTCCATGAGACAGCAACCACAGGAGCCGCTGCTGCAGGGTGAGTTTATAAAAATCACGGATACAAAACCAAGTCATGGACAAATGGGAAAATCACAGTATCCATGACGTTTCCCCCACTGTGACAAACCTGCAGCCCTAATTATAGTCATTATCAAATACAGTGTCACAAGGTACCTACTCCCTGTGGATAGACTAAGCCCAGCTCCCCTGAACTGGAGCAGGTGAGCCCAATCCAGCTAATTAGAGAGGGCTGGACTACACCTGGGCCTGTAAAAGGGCTGTTTGTAGGCTGCTGAGGGGAGGAAGGGCTGAGTCCTGGGGAGGAAAAGCCACAGTGGAGTGGAGCTAACCCCTGTGGTGGGTCTCTGGAGCAAGGGCTCAGGGAAGCAACCCTGTGTCTGCAGCTCCAGGAGGGGAGCAGAGCTGACAGAGGCTGGGAGGCTGCCAGGAGCTGGAGTGCCAGCGATCCCGGAGAGGGGTCACCCTGGGGCCAAGGACTGAGTTAAGAATATTTTCTGTTTGTTTGATAATCTCTGTTTAAAGACATAGGCCTTCTTGAAAAGACTGGGCATGGCAGCTCATGCTCTGTAGCCAGGGAGATGCAATGTGTTGGGTAATCCTGTTCTGCCCCAATGCCTGTGAAGTAAGGGGATGAACAGGGGAATGCGTAGATTCACAGACTGTAAAATGGGCCCACCACAACCATGCAGCCCTACCCCCACCCCAAAGCCGGATTAAAGCATATCTCAGAAAAATCTTTTCTTAAAGACTCAAAGTGATGGTAAATCCACCACCTCCCTAGTGTAAACTTCCAATGCTTAATCACTTTCACTGCTCAGAAATTGACATTTCAAAAAAAAAAAAATGCTGAATTTTCCATGGAATGGAAACTCTGTTTTCCAAACAGCTCTAGTACTAAAACTTCCTTTGTTGCCCACAGCCCCCAAATTTATAGGCAGTATTGCAAACTCTTGAAATTCTTTCATAAGTTTTGCAATATTTTAATGGATTTTAAAAGCCCCAGCTCCTGGAGTCATGTGAATGAGATAATCTCAGTTTTCACTTTTTAAAAGTTTCTAGCTGAAATGGTTGTAAAGAAAATCTTGAAAACATAACTCGAGTGTACCCTGAAGAACAACAATGTAATTGTGTTTTTAAATCTCATGATTGTAAAGCTGTCATGATTTTTGGAGGCCTGACATTATTTTTGAATGCTTGAGGTTGGCAATATCATACAGGTGACTTTGCCACTTGGTTTTCTCTTGCTGCCTGTTTGGAATTCCTTCAACTTTGATGTTTTCAAAAAGTTTGATCATATATAGTTGAAGATACACCTGACAAAGAGAATGTTTTAACAGCCTTCAGAATCTATGCTGCATTTCAAACAGGCAAAGGCATACACTTGGAGTTCTTGCAAATATCCAAGGGAGCTCTGATTGAAATTTGACACATGCACAGTTATAATGCCCTATGATGGCCAAACCACTACTTGTTACAATTATACAGTATTCATAATTGTAATGGAAGCTGCTCCAGGGACCATCTGGAAATGCTCCATGGACCACCTCTGGGCAATAGCACATAGTTTCAAAACCACTGGCTTAGACTATGATTATGACTGCCGTTAAATTTATGAGTTTGCAAATAATGGAGAGAGTGCTGAAGTTAAACCAACTGCAGGTGTGTAGCCTAACCGGAATATGGAACACTTAAGCAAAGGGCAGAGTGCACGGAAGGGGGAATAGAATAGAGAACATTGTTGCATTCATATAGCTATCAGCTATACAGATAATGACATATGTAAACTATATTTGTTTGTGCAGGATATTAATCTTGAGGAATAGCATTATTATTTATACTACAGTAGCATTTAAAGACCACCATTGTGCTCAGCACTATACAAACATACAGTAAGAGACACTCCATGCCCTGTAGAGCTCACAATATAGACAGACACACATGAGAAATAAGCATGTAGTGATTTGCCTAAGGTTACAATCGGGCAGTAGTAGCAGTAAGACTAAAGTCCAGGTCTTTTAAAGTCCAGGCTAGCAGCGGATTTACTAGACCATGTTATTTCTTTAGTAATTGAGATTAATGAGTATCTGCAATATTCCTCATTTGTTTTGTTTTACACATTTTATTTGTGTTAGAGATACTTACGGACAACAACAGAGGTAAATATGCATGTTAAATATACAAGTCCTGTAGCTGTATGGGTTTTAGTTGTGATTTTAAAATACAGATAATACCACAGATACTTGTTCTACTCAAGATACACAGTACACTTGTTCTGAACAAGTACACAGATACTTCTTCTACAGAAGAATTTATACATATATTTTATCAGCATTATAATAAAAAAGTAAACACTCAGGTATCTGCTGCAATATTATTCTACATGCATAGGTCCTTTAGTGGTTGGTGTACAGATTTTATATAGGGATAGCTGATGCAGAATTGTCTGACTCAGCTCATTATTGCAGGTGTTGCTTAATGGATATGTAAATGAGAAAATTACGCCTTTCTAGATCCATTACAATGTAGTTTGAGGTGTTTGTTAACATTCTATAATAACCAGTGCTCCAGCTTCCCCTCATGTAAAAGCAGAGGGAAGTGGCAGTTTTCTAGACAAACCACTAGGTGTAGTTACAGTGTAAGACTGTCATTAGTGCAGGCTAAACTGATATTTGTCTTCAGGAGAAATGTACCCTGGAATGCCAGGAGAGGGGGTGGGGTGTCAGTTTGTGGTTTTCAAACGATATTTACAAACCTCTCTGTACGGTACTGAGATAGGAACTCAAAATGATGCTCATAAGAAACCAGCTGATTAAGTCTTCTACTTATTTATTATTCATTCTCTTGGTTTATCTCCTATTTTAAAAAAAATCCCCTCTGTGCCATCATGCTACAGACTAACCTTTGCTGAGTAACCACACCATGTCACTGATGTTGCTCCTGTTTGACCTCCATACAATCTTCTTCCCCTCCGTATTGCATCATTTCGGAGATTTATTTGGAACCTCCCCAGGGCAGGGCTCCTGTGTTTTATCTGTAGCATGAGGCACTCTTTTGGGTGATGTTGAAATACTAATAAGTAGATAATGATACAATCCCAAATGTAGTAATGTTCCTTTTCTGAATGCAGAAGTAGAATTCCTCAAATGGAAGAAGCTAATGTTTAAATTATCTAAATGGTGCATGAAAGAGCCTTGCATGGTTACATAGTTATAGTTCCTAAATCTTCAGGCCAGAGCCTTGGCTGGCATAAATTCAAGGGAGCTGCAGCTATTTACACCAGTTGTTGATCTAGCCCAATATGTCTTTTTGTGTGGAGTCAGCCTGGTCAAGAAAAACAGAACTTAGAGAAAGCATCTTCCCGTCAGTGATCTAGATAAAAGGGCTGTAAGATAGCATCAAGGCCTCGTCAGAACCTGATGTAAATTATACAAACTGCAGAATCTCTATCTCTCTCAATGCAGACACCCACTACTCACCCTAATAATTTACCTTATTGCACACTGAAAGTTTACATAGAGTGGGGTTACCCTGTGGCATACTTTGAGTATCTGAACATTAGCAGAAAAGAAAATCCAGGGAAGAATATTGTAAGTGGAGTAATTTGCCAAAGCAGAGTGTCTTAAAGAGGAGCGAATCAACAAGGAACATAAACTGCCTGCAGGCTGAATGGTACTTAAAAGAAATGAAGCCTCCAAAGTGACTATTGATGCAAATTGTTAGTTTTCAAAAACCGTAGAGCCACAGGATAATAACAAAGGACCAGGCCCTACACAGAGAAAAAAATCAAAACCCAAATGAGTGCAACTAAGCATTAAGGGCCACATTGTGAGCCCCCTACTCATTATGAGTAGTATTTTACTCCATGTTAGTCCCATCATAATTCATAATAAAAATTTCACAGTTTTACCTTGATGCCAAAGAGAATGGATTTCTAGGGAATTATGGTACCTTTGTCTGCAAACACTTAAACAGAAAGAAAACAACACAATGAATAAAATAAACTCTATGGACGATACAGCAGAGCGGACAAAAAGGGCAAGGGGGGGATAAACATGGGGAAATAGTTTTACTTTGTGTAATGACCCATCCACTCCCAGTCTCTATTCAAGTCTAAGTTAATTGTATCCAGTTTGCAAATTAATTCCAATTCAGCAGACTCTCATTGGAGTCTGTTTTTGAAGTTTTTTTGTTGAAGTATTGCCACTTTTAGGTCTGTAATCGCGTGACCAGAGAGATTGAAGTGTTCTCCAATTGGTTTTTGAATGTTATAATTCTTGACGTCTGATTTGTGTCCACTTATTCTTTTACGTAGAGACTGTCCAGTTTGACCAATGTACGTGGCAGAGGAGCATTGCTGGCACATGATGGCATACATCACATTGGTAGATGTGCAGGTGAACGAGCCTCTGATAGTGTGGCTGATGTGATTAGGCCCTATGATGGTGTCCCCTGAATAGATATGTGGACACAGTTGACAACGGGCTTTGTTGCAAGGATAGGTTCAAATAAATTGGTTAGTCTCTAAGGTGCCACAAGTACTCCTTTTCTTTTTGCAAATACAGACTAACACGGCTGTTACTCTGAAACCTGGTTCCTGGGTTAGTGGTTTTGTTGTGTGGTGTATGGTTGCTTGTGAGTTTTTGCTTCAGGTTGGGGGGCTGTCTGTAAGCAAGGACTGGCCTGTCTCCAAAGATCTGTGAGAGTGATGGGTCATCCTTCAGGATAGGTTGTAGGTCCTTGATGATGCGTTGGAGAGGTTTCAGTTGGGGGCTAAAGGTGATGGCTAGTGGCATTCTGTTATTTTCTTTGTTGGGCCTGTCCTGTAGTAGGTGACTTCTGGGTACTCTTCTGGCTCTGTCAATCTGTTTCTTCACTTCAGCAGGTGGGTATTGTAGTTGTAAGAATGCTTGATAGAGATCTTGTAGGTGTTTGTCTCTGTCTGAGGGGTTGGAGCAAATGTGGTTGTATCATAGAGCTTGGCTGTAGACAATGGATCGTGCGGTGTGGTTTGGATGAAAGCTGGAGGCATGCCCCTTGTCCCCCCCCTCCCCAGCCCCCGCTCTCCTGCTGGTAAAAGCTCACCTTACCTGATCACTCCCGTTACAGTGTGTATGGTAACACCCATTGTTTCATGTTCTCTGTGTATATAAATCTCCCCACTGTATTTTCCACTGCACGCATCCGATGAAGTGAGCTGTAGCTCACGAAAGCTTATGCTCAAATAAATTTGTTAGTCTCTAAGGCGCCATAAGTACTCCTTTTCTTTTTACATAAGTAAAGTTATACACATGCTTACATGTTTGCAGGCTGAGTCCCAAGATGGTAAAGTCTTTCAGGCAGGAACTCATCTTCTTTCAGGTTTGTAAAATACTTGCACAATTTGGGTTGCTGTACAAGTTTAATATTAATAACAGAACCATCAAGCTAGAGATAATGAACAAGATAACGGGAGAAAAATCAGCCTTCAGAATAAGTTCATGGAAGGAGAGTAAAGGGTGGTTAGATGTACTGAATAAAAACATTCAGAAGCTATTATCATTTGTATTAGGTTATGATGTAATGCCTCAGCCAAAATCAGGATCCCATAGTGCTGGGCATTGTACATAGTGAAACACAGTCCCTACCCTGTAAAGCTTAGGATCTAAGCAGACAAGAGATGGGAAAAAGGCAAAGTGACATACTGATGTCATACCGAAGCAGAGGTAAAGCTAGAACCCAGTTCTTCTGTATAATAGACTATTGATTTATTCACTAAACCACGCTCCCCTCCCTATAAAGGAAAGAGAAGATGAACACACACCTAACACAGATGCAGAATAAATTGACTCTGATTATACAAGTTAAACAATTGATACCAAAAAACCTGATAAATTCATAATAAATCTGTTAATGCCACTCACCTATTCATAAACATCATCTTCAGTGAGACTTTCTAAACCCATACTGTAAACAGGGCAATTCAACTAGTTGTTTCATTTCACTAATGAGATTCCAGCGTACTGCTCAGTATGTGCCAGGAGAAAGCCCTGATGTTGCTGACAGTTTGTCAGACATTCTTATTATCCAATATTCATAGTGAAAAGCTTCCAAAAGGAAACATTGTTATGTAGGGCCCATATTGTCCAGGGATTCTCCTTAATTGAGCAGGCCACAGTGACTGAGCCTGCTCCAGGACAGAAACTGTCCTACCCAAACAGAAACTGTCTGTGATGGGGACTCAATGACAGCTAGCAAAGGGCCAGATTTTATCTTGCGGAATGAAGGTTGGAGAACTGGACCCAAAAAGAGAAAATTATTGGTTCCGCCAAGACCAATAGGGAAAAAAAAGACATCTCATGTTAGGAACTTCTGCAGCAAATATTGACAAAAAGGCCAGAGATCAGCTGGTTTGTAGCCTTGGCTCTTCAGAAAGATGTTTCCTGCCCCTAAGGCCTAAATCTTTCCCTAGTTCCTGCACTAAGCCCAACTGGCCAGGCTAAGGTGACGGGTTCACTGCAGTAAGGAAGGGGCTGGAAACCCTCCCTCCAGCCTGTGGAGGAGCAGCGGCAGCAGAAGTGCTCTCTGGATGCTAATGTGGCCTAATTACTGTTTCTGCTATAACCCTCCGCCCCAAACAAATGAACCAGCCCATCTCCAACCTTTTGCCCCACAGAGGGAGTCATATGGAGGTGCCCAAATTCTGTTTCTCAAATGTAGTCGAACCACAGTAGTTCTGCTGTAGGTAAGGCCCTTCCTGGCCATAGAGGAGAGGTTAGGACTTGTGTCCAAGGAATGTGGTTCCAAGAGAATGGGGGAGGAACTGCTGCATTGTATTATATGACATATTCCCACCAGTGGGTGGCATGGCTCAACCAATAAGTCAGTGTGTGATGTGCCTTTAGCTTTACTATCAGGTTTTTCGATATTCCCTCTAAATGCTGTAAAGCACCCACCTAGCTGCCTGCGGACAATCCCAATTGAGATGCTGGGTGAGTATTCAGGTAGTCGCCCATGCTGCTGTGGCTACACTGCTATTTTTAGTGCACTACCTCAGTTAAAGCTAGCACATATATGTCTACCTGCATTGGCAATTACGCTTCCAGCGATTGTGCAGATGTGCCCTGTATACACCACCATCACTTTAGCACATTTTACATACAACAGTTGCCATTCTGCTGTCTCCTATTGTGCTTCAGACTTCCATCCTGGGAGTGCTACTTCAAAGGTTGATGTCAAATGCATTTGCATCTGTCTTTCTGAGTTCAGTCAGGCTGAAAGGAACTACTTGTCTTTTTCTATGATTTCCCAGTGCGGTTCTGAGGGGATTAGTGAAGGTTCCCATTAAGAAGAATGAAACACAGAAGAACCAGCTTATACCTATAGCAAACTGCCATTTATTAAATGGAATTTAAATCCTCCTCCTTGTCCCAAATCCATACAATGTTGAGTGTGAATATTTGCCTTGGGATCGTTCCATTTGCAGGTGTAGTATATAGATGAAAGTACATATATCCACATGTGAATTCACATGTGAGGAAGCTGCTGCATATCAGCTATTTTACCCAAAGGCTGGAAAAACCATTTCACCTGAATTGGCCTCTCCTGAGCTAGTATCAAGGTGGAAGAACATGATGTACTGGTATGTGACCAAAACATGAACTCTTCTGAGTTTGCTAGTCCCAAGATGGAAGAGATGCAGCTCCAGTGGGCTCGCACCTTCGACTTAGCAGATCTCAATCACACATGGAAAGAATTTTCTTCAGACGATTCTTCAGGAGAGCTCTGTGTAAACTCGAAATCTTGTCTCTCTCACCAGCAGAAGTTGATCCAAAAAAAGATATTACCTCTTCCTTCCCCTTCCCCTCCGCCCCCCTGCCCCCGGCTTGTATCTCTAACATCCTGGGTTGAACATAGCTACAACCATACTGCATACAAGCTGTACTTATCTCCATTAATATTTAGGGCCCGATCAAATTCATAGCTGTGAAATGCTCATGGACCAGGAAATCTGGTCTCCCCTGTGAAATCTGGTCTTTTGTGTAATTTTATTCTATACTATACAGATTTTATGGGGGGACCATCGCTTCTCAAACTGGGGTCTGGACCGAAAAAGGGAATGCAGGGGGGTCATAAGGTTATTGTAGGGGGGTTCATCATAGAATATCAGGGTTGGAAGGGACCTCAGGAGGTCATCTAGTCCAACCCCCTGCTCAAAGCAGGACCAATCCCCAATTTTTGCCCCATATCCCTAAATGGCCCCCTCAAGGATTGAATTTACAACCCTGGGTTTAGCAGGCCAAAGCTCAAACCACTGAGCCATCCCTCCCCCAAAAGGGTTGCAGTATTGCCACCCTTACTTCTGTGCTGCCTTCATAGAATCCTAGACTATTAGGGTTGGAAGAGACCTCAGGAGGTCATCTAGTCCAATCCCCTGGTCAAAGCAGGACCAATCCCCAACTAAATCATCCCAGCCAAGGCTTTGTCAAGCTGGGCCTTAGAAACCTCTAAGGATGGGTGTCCAGAGAGCGGCAGCTCCTGGCCAGGTGCCCAGCTCTGAAGGCAGCGCCCTACCAGGAGCAGCGCTGAAGTAAGGTTGGCAATACCATACCAGGCCACCCTTACTCATGTGCTGCTGCCCTCAGAGCGGGGCAGCTGGAGCGTGGCGGCTGCTGACCGAGGGCCCAGCTCTGCAGGCAGCAGCACAGAAGTCAGGATGGCAGTACCCTACCATGCCCTCCTGACTTCTGGCTGCCTTTGGAGATGGGTTGCTGGAGGTGGTGACTGCTGACTAGGAACCCAGCTCTGAAGGCAGCGCCACTGCCAGCAACAGCGCAGAAGTAAGGGTGGAAATACTGCAAACCTCCCTATAATAACCTTGTGACCCCCCCCCCCCCGACCACAACCCCATTTTGGGTCAGGACCCCTAAAGTTACATAACCATGAATTTTCAGATTTAAATATCTGAAATAATGAAATTTATGATTTTTAAAATCTTATGGCCACGAAATTAACCAAAGGCCCATGAATTTGGTAGAGCCCTATTAATATTTGATGAAGATTCTGTCTCCTAACCAAGAGTCTGCGGAAAGAGCTGTGGCTATATCACATCCTTTGAATCAACAGATTCAGTAGCCACCGCTGTGCTGCAGTGGGCAACAAATTTAGAAACATCTAAACCTGCATTTTTAATGTGAAATTTAATCCAGATTCTGCAGGCGACCTGCAGCTGTCATGAAAAGGGAATGTATTCCAGCCTTTCTAGCCTTAGATTGGTCACTAGACCTTTTACTGCCTGCAGTAGACCCGTGGGAAGTGTGGTTCCATTGCAGGGATGGGAGGGGTGTCCAAGCATGGAATGAATTTCGGGTGTTACTTCATTTAGAACTGCAGAGGAGTGTGGCCTGTTCTATCTGAGGAGTCATCATTGCTGCTAATATTGCCATTTTGAGTAGGTTGAGTTTATCAGGACATGTATTCCTTAGAGCACTGATAAACTGAAGTGCTGATTTCCATGCTGGAGAGGTAAAGTTATACCTACCATGCCCAGCCAAAATAAGATCTTGATAAGCGATGCCATTTAAAACAAAAACTATGCCAATTGCAATAAGGAACTTTTTAGTTCAAGGTTTTCTATGTTGTATTTATTTAAATGACAGCACAGTTTACTGAATGTGGCAGCTGAGGATTTTTCACTTTTCTGATATTTCACTTTTCTGTATTGGTGTTATTCAGTCTTGATTGTTATGGGGCTGGTACCCTCTTGGTGAAATGGGGAATGAGCAAAATGGTGAGGGACAGTTTTTTTTTTTCAAGAGTTCACTAGTTTCGGGGGCCTCCATTTTGGGGTATGCATTCTGAGATACTTAACAGCTGCTTTTCAGAAGCAGAGATCACCAGCAGCTCCTGCTGAGTGAAACTGGAGTTGAACACTCAGCACCTCTGGAATTCAGGCCAAGATCTGAGTCAACAAAAGTTACAGACACGTTTGAATGTGGGCCTTAAAACGTTACTGACACATTTGAATGTGGGCCTTAAAACGTTACTCTTGCTCAAAAGACCTAAGCAGGAAAAAGGAGTAAGGAACATTAAAGTGATTTCTGTGGTGGGTTCAGTTGCTCACTATCTCAGGAATGGGCCTACTGAGAAGCATCTGAAAGCACAGGAAAATGAGACTGGCTACCAGATTGGCAGCCATGTATTTGTACAGATGCATAACAAGAACTCAACACACACAAAAATCATTTAGTGAGAGCCTGGATGGGCCTAGGACATAGGTGCTGGAACTAGAGGTGCAGGGGGTGCTGCCTCACCTCCTGGTTTGAAGTGGTTTCTATCATATACAGAGTTTACTATTTGGTTCAGTGGCTCTCAGCGCCCCCACTACACAAATTGTTCCAGCACCCCTGGGTGGGAAGATGAGCCAGTTTTGATGTCAGAATTGTGAGCTTGTGCAATGGACAGGAGAATGGAGCTCTCCACAATGGTGGAGAACAGAGGGAGAGCAGAAGGATTTGGAGGAGAGATGCTAAGTAAGGTTTTTGCCATGCGATGTGTGAGGTGATGACAGGCCATCCAGAAAGAGGTGTCTGGGAGGCATCTGGACATTTAAGATTGCACTGAGTGTTGAGAGGAAGATGGGGGAATCATTTGTGTATAGATCATGTGTGAAACTGTGTGAGCTCAAGCCGGGGGAGAGATTATACAGTTAGAAGAGGAGAGGACTGAAGGCAGAAGTCAGGTGGGACACTGACAGAAAGTGGGAAAGGCTGGAGGAAAAAATACCAGTTGATTCCCCCTGTCATGATGCCCATTTTCTCTAAAGTGTTCTGAATAACAGGAGGAATCTGGTAGATGATGAGGGTTCCATGCTGTGCAGGTATAAGCCATGCTTCTTGGTGTGGCACTCCGTCCCCCTCTAGTGGTACTACACCAGCTAGCGATTGATGAGCTTGCTAAAGCCCTGGCTAAAATATATGTATCTTTAAGCTCATGCATTAAGCTCCCAGGGTCCCAGGTTTGATCACAGCTATTGCTGAACGAGGACTTGACCGTGTTACAAGTGAGGACTTGTCTGGCATACCAACTGGGAAGTCTCAGGATGTGCTCCTCATCTAGGAGAACCCATGCCTGCTTGGTGTGGCACTCTGTCACCCTCTAAAAGAAAAGGAGTACTTGTGGCACCTTAGAGACTAACCAATTTATTAGAGCATAAGCTTTCGTGAGCTACAGCTCACTTCATCAGATGCATCAGATGCATCTGATGAAGTGAGCTGTAGCTCACGAAAGCTTATGCTCTAATAAATTGGTTAGTCTCTAAGGTGCCACAAGTACTCCTTTTCTTTTTGCGAATACAGACTAACACGGCTGTTACTCTGAAACCTGTCACCCTCTAGTGGCACCTAGACCAGCTAGAGATTGATGAGCCTGCTACAGCGCTGGCTTTTAGCTCATGCATTAAGGTCCAGGGGTCCCAAGTTTGATCCCAGCCACCACCGACCGAAGTCTTGTTGGTGTTTCATGGGCATGCAGCATATTTCCAGGGGACAGAGCTTATTAGCCACCTTAATGTATAAAAAATAGTGTATGAAAAATAACCTACTTCAGTTATTGGAATTAGTTATGTGAAGTCGGGTAGTGCCCACAAGTGCTAGGTGCTGTCCATAAACATAAGATGACATAGTCTCTTCCCTGAAGAAACAAAGCAAAAGACAAAGGGAAAAGGAGAGTGATAAAACATACAAAGTTGCCCCTCTCCCTCGACAGTATCCATTAGCAAGGTTCTTGTTGGTGTCTTGGAAGTAATAAATGGGTTTTGTGGAGAGAGCTGAAAGGTGCTATGGACTAATTTAGGGAGGCCATTCTAAGCATAAGGAGCCAAGAATATGGCATGAAGGGAAACTATACAAAATATGCTGAAACTTCTCTAGTGGTTATACGCAATAGTGAAACTGACTGAGCCCCTCGTTGTATCATGCTATGCTTTATTTTACTCAGTAGTGTACGTTTGATCCAACAACAGTGGTGCCTCCTTATGCATGGAATACCCTCCTAATTTCGGTCCATTCAGGGCAGGGCCCGTGCCTTACTATGTGGTTACATAGTGCCTAGCACAATGGGTCCTCAACCATGATTGGGACCTCTAGAGGCTAACCTAATATACCAGCAATCAACAAGAACATTTTAATAACCAGCTGATTCAAGAAGAATTTCAGGTTAAGGGGAAATGTTGTGTCAGCCCACTTCCCATCCCTCCAGCTATGCCTATTCTCTTATTCATTCCATGGACTAACGGAAAGTCATTCATGTTTATAGTGCCATGCCTCTCTGAAACAAATAGCACCATCTGTCCATCCCTGTTTTCTTTTTGTGGAGTAGAGTTGAGGGGCTGTGGAGGGAAATCACCTGAATCAGTCTGCAATTGAACAAACTGTAGTTGAAAGCAGCCCTCCTGCACTGTAACTTAATTTAGAATAATTTATATTTTAAATAATGTAAGGAAACAGAATTGGGTAAAGCCTAAAATGTCACACTAAAGGCTGATTAGGGAAAGCTTTTATTATGAAATGCTGTCAAAAACTCACATACACTTTAGTAATATTAGGAGCTTGCCTAACCTGAAAAGGCACATGTAAACACAATGCTAATCCCTCTGGGGAGGAGAGGCACAGATGCTGCCAGAATATACTGCACTCAGCAGGAGACATAAGAAGCTAGTTAGGACTTCCTTCTCTCTTTAAAGTTTATTTAGGCAATGCAGCTAAACTCAACTGTGCCATGCATTTTTCAGCTGTGTCCTGCTTGTATCTGATGTTACGGATGAATTGACTGAGAGACAAGGCATTCTAGAGCAAAGCGGGGTGGGGGACGGGGAGGGATTTCAAAAGCTTACAGGTCTGGTTCAGACAAGCCTAGAAAAGTCTTGGTGATTATCTGAACCTTTACTGAGCTCTAAGGTTCGCACTCCATCTAACCCCTCACAAGGCTCCTGCCTTTCCCATCCACTCCTCTGTGCCCCTCTCTGTTTCCTCCAATCCCTAACATATCTTCCCACATCCACTCTTGATCCCTGAAATCCTTCTCACTGAATCCAAGCTTTGATCTGCTTCTTCTCTTCATCACCAATGCTTCTTCTACACTACTTTTTACAGATGGACTCAGCTGGGTGGACAGCATATGAGAGTTAAACTCTAAAATGTCCTAGGAACCAAATATTGATTGGTCTAGGATTTATCCAGTGGTCTCTTTTTAAGCATGGGATAAAAAACATTTGCATGCAAACAGTCTAACTGCTGATAGTGTTGGGTTGGTTTCATTCTGTCCACTGTGGGGTATGTTTGCTTTCTTAGACATCATTTTGCTTCCAAGTGTTTTAGCAGAATGGCTGCCATTGTATATAAAGTATATGTAACAGAAGTGTATGCCTGTAAGCAGCGGTTCAAAGGGAGGAGAAATATATTGCCTGTACAGGGGTTAAATGCAGAGGCAAGTTTCCCCTCCTCTCTTTGGCTTAGGGGGAGCAAAATTCCTTCACACCCTTCCTTGATGGCTGATGCAGTGGGGGCCCCCTCCTGTTTCAATCTACTTTAACCAGTGTATATGGGCCAATATAAGTCTGCCCTCGCCTGAGGTGACATTGCCTGTAGGTGTCCTACAAATGCCCTGCCAAAGACCAGGCACTCAATTGACCAGCTCATCATTTTTCTTTTCTTATCATTCCCTGATGTGCTGACACTGAAAGGCAATAGTAGAGGAATGACTTCAATGGATCGGTAATTTTGGCACAGTAGACTACCTAGTTGGCAGCATTGTAAACCGATTTGCAAAATACTCCCTGTACTCACAGACCCAGCTTGGTGTTCAAGATTACAGCTCTGGGTTAAAAACTGTCAAGTTATTCATTGTGAATATAGTATTTGACAAATTAACCTGCTTTTCTGTGTGGGAGGTGTTCTCAAACCACACCTGATTTCTACCCACCTATTTGTTGCATGTATGTATCTGCCAAATAATTTATGCAAGCAAACTTCCATCAGTGAATAGTTTGTGAACTGTTTACTCTGATTAGCCACCTAAGATCTTGTCTACACTGGAAATTTTCTGCACAGTAAAGCAGCTTTCTGCGCTGTAACTCCCGAGGTGCACACACTGCCAAGCCACTTAGTGTGCAGAAACTGTGCAGTTGTAGCTCTCTAGAAAAACACCCCAAGAAGAGGCGTAGAGCTTTCTGTGCCAGGGCTACAGTGCTGCGATGCCAGTGTAGACACCGTGGCCATTACAGCGCTGTGATTGGCCTCCGGGTGGTGTCCCACAATGCCTGTTCTCACCTCTCTGGTCATCGGTTTGAACTCTACTGGCCTGCCTTCAGGTGACCAACCGTCATCCCCACCCCGTACATTCCTTTGCAAATTTGAAAGTCCCCTTCCTGTTTGCTCGGTGACGCGTGCAGTGGTCTCAGAGCATCTTTCCAGGTGGCCATGCCTGCTCCACACACCAGGTGATCCCCCGCTTGGAGCAATGCGGAGCTGCTGGACCTCATGAGCATTTGGGAGGAGGAGGCTGTGCAGTCCCAGCTGCGCTCCAGCCATAGGAATTATGATACTTACAGACAGATTTCACAATGCATGACAGAAAGGGGCCATTACCGGGACACATTGCAGTGTAGGGTCAAAGTGAAGGAGCTGTGAAATGCCTACCACCAGGTGCGGGAGGCAAACTGCCTCTCCAGTGCTGCGCCCACAAGCTGCCTGTTCCACAAAGAGCTGGACGCGATACCCCACCTTCACTGCGAAGGCGTGCCAGTCAAGAGTGGACCAAGCCAGGAGGAGGAAATGTTGGACAAAGAGGGAGAGGTGGATCCAGAGGCAGAGGATGACTCAGAGGTCAGAGGTGCATGCAGTCAGGAGCTCTTTTCTACCCTGGAGGAGCCTAGCTAGTCACAGCAGTCAGATCTTGGTGAAGCACAAACAGGAGAGGAGGCCCCTGGTAAGTGGATCTGATTTTTGGGAATCGCTGAAGCGAGTTGTTGGGGGCAGGAGGGTTGCAGGAAGCAGGCTTGTCTCCCACCTCATGCCTAGTCTGAGCGGCGGAACAGGCTGTTGGTAGACTCCCTCACTTCACGGGAATCTCCCTCAGAGAGCTCTAGGAAACTCTCGTGGAGATACTGGGCAATCCGCTGCCGCAGGTTCTTTGGCAGAGCTGCTTTGTTTCTGCCCCATTAAGGGTAACTTGCCCACGCCACTGTGCCATGGGGGGTGGGGGGGAGACATGATTGCTGCACACAGGTGAGCTGCATAGGGGCCAGGGCAGAAGCTGCAGGCTTGAAGAAGACACACCCTTGATTCCCTGTTCACCCTCAGCAGCGAGATATCTTCCATAATGATCACATCCTGTGGAAAGTGTGGGGACAGGAATGATTATCAGCGCCCCTCCCCCCACCCCATGCTGGCTCTCCCCAAGAGCCACATGCCCAGTGTACAGCAGGGTGTGGGAAGAGTGATTTACCCTCACCATTTTGGGGGTCTTGTGGCTCATGTGTGCTTGCCTGGGGTCAGCCAGTTAGTGACAGGTGTGTGAGTACTGGCTGTGTTTTAAAGCACTGAACCAGTGTTGTCTGTGTTGCAAACAATACTGCTTCTGTAAAATGTTGTATTTAAACTTCACAGAGATGGCATTGGGAGCCCAGCCTCCCTCTTTGTTATCAGCTGAATGGCTGCACAGAATTAGAAAGTGGCCAAGAAGAACGAAGAGGACTTTCTGAGTGATGTTATGATGCACTCCGCCACCGAGAAACAGGAATTGAAGGAGTTGTGGGACAGTGAGAAGAGGGACCGAAAGGAGAATGTGGCACACCAGAATGAAGCCACGGAGCGATCTTAAATGTTATGGAGCGCCAAGTGGACATGTTCCAGACAATACTAGCTCTTCAAACCGAGCAGCTCCACGCCCACCCTCCCCTACAGCCACTGTCGCAAAACTCTTTCCTATGTGCCCCCCACACACACTGCCAAAACACTATTATCAACCTCCTGGCTCCACTCTCTACCTGCAGCATTCCACTTCTCCCTCCTCACAGTCCAGCACTGTGGACTCCCACTACCTACTGCACTCAACACCCATCCCTCTGCAGTTTGGCTCTACTGAAGTACAACACCCGCTGAATTGTACTCCAAAGGAGAAGGTGGGTATGATCCCTGGACATACCCAAATCTGTAGCCATCTCGGGACCTCTCCTCATCTTGAGACCTTCCCTTTCCTCATCCCCCTCCCTGCTGATGAATTTTTTCATTTGACTCTCTCCTCTGGTTGTCTTTTAATAAAAGAATTGCGTTGGTTTGAAAGCAATCTTAATTCTATTAAGTGAAAGCAAAAAGAGCACTGCAAAGCAACATACAATTATGTTAAGCCCCCTTCTTGCATCATGTGCACCAATCACCTCCTACCATTACAAGCACTGCAATCCTGAGCATAGCAACAAATATTAGTGGCTTTCAGCTTCAAATTGCTGCTTCAAGGCGTCACTGATCCTTATGGCCCTGCACTGTGCCCCTCTAATAGCCCTGGTCTCTGGCTGTTCAAACTCAGCCTCCAGGCACTGAGCCTCTGCGTTCGAGCCCTGAGTGAAGCTTTCACTCTTCCTTCACAAATATTATGGAGCTTACAGCACACAGCTATAAGCATAGGAATATTGTCATCGGCCAGGTCCAGGTTCCCAAACAGGCATCGCCAGTGGGCTTTTAAATGGCCAAATGCACACTCAAAAGTCATTCTGCACTTGCTAAGCCTGTTGTTGAACCGCTCCTTGTTGCTATCAAATTGCCCCATGTATGGCTTCATAAACCATGGCATTAAGGGGTAGGCAGGATCTCCCAGGATCACAATGGGCATTTCTACTTCCCCTACAGTGATCTTCTGGTCCAGGAAAAAAGTCCCTGCTTGCAGCTTCTTGAACAGGCCAGTGTTCTGAAAGATTCATGCGTCATGCACCTTTCAAGACCAGCCTGAGCTAATGTCTGTGAAATGCCCACGGTGATCCACCAGCACCTGGAGAACCATTGAGAAATACCCCTTGAGATTAATGTACTCAGTGGCTAGGTGGTCTGGTGCCAGAATTGGAACATGTGTGCCATCAATTGCCCCTCCGCAGTTAGGGAAGCCCATTTGTGCAAAGCCACCCACAATGTGACGTAAGTTGCCCAGAGTCAGTCTTTCAGAGCAGGATGCAATTAATGGCCCTGCACACATCCATCAACATGACTCCAACGGTCGACTTTCCCACTCTGAACTGGTTAGCAACCAGTCAGTAGCAGTCTGGAGTAGCCAGCTTCCACAGTGCAATTGCCATCTGCTTCTCCAGCGACAGGGCAGCTCTCATTCTTGTGTCCTTGTGCCACAGGGCTGGGGTGAGCACATCACACAGCCTCATGAATGTGGCTTTCCTCATGCGAAAGTTCTGCAGCTACTGCTTGTCATCCCAGACATGCATCACAATGTGATCCCACCACTCAGTGCTTGTTTCCTGAGCAATCTCGTGTTATAGCTACTATGTGTGGCAAGATCAATGTCTCACTCCTCTTGCCTTTGTTGTTTAAGGAATAACTCCACTGCCACTCATGACATGTTAGTCAGAGTGAGCAGCACACTGGTCAGCAGTTCGGAATCCATTCCTGCAGCCCAAAGAGGAAGGGCGCGTAGTACACAAACCGTTGAAAGATGGCACCAAATGCGGACGGAAGCACAGGGATTGTTGGGATGCGAAGCAATGCATCACGGGGCATTGGGACAGGACCCAGGATGCCCTGCGACACCCTCCACCTTCCCACAACTCTTAGTGGCAAAACAGAAAGAGGTGCTCAGTGGGATAGCTGCCCAGAGTGCATCACTCCGAATAGCGCTGCAAGTGTCACAAGTGTGAACATGCTATTGAGCAGGCAGCTGTCAGTGTGAACACACAACAGCGGTTTTCCTTCTGCGCTTTCTAAGCGGTGCTGTAACTGCCGGCGCTGTAACTTTGTCAGTGTAGATGTGCCCTAAGTTACATGTAATTGTTTCTACTCTCTGAGTGGAAGCCTCTTAAACAGGCAGGTATTTATTGATGAATAACAAATAGTGCACTAATGGTTATTGGGAAATGATGAAGCATGTCATTCTGTATTCCCAACAGCAGAGTGAACTTGCTACACTGGCCTCTTCTACACAGGAAAATGTTTGCTGGCACAACTATCCCTGTATCGTTGTCCCAGTAAACCTTCCTGGTGCAGACTTAGATTATACAGGCAATGAAGTACTATTGCTGGTATCCTTATGTCAGTTTTCTATATGACAAACTATAGCAGCCAAAGCAGTTTTTTTTTGCCAGAATAACTGTGTCTTTAGCAGGGCATTTGCTGGTATAAAAATGTTGTTAAAAAGACCATCCCTTCTAAATGACATTACTATGCCAACTGTACTAGTGCGACCAGATCTTATTCAAAAACATATTCTCCAATTTCTGTATGCACTCTATGGGCCAGCCCGAGCAGAAAACATCAATAGTGAAAACCTGGGCAGGGATGTGGTGCAATTTGCAGCAAACCATAAGCTTCTCTAACTCATGTCAGGACCATTTTGGCCACTATGTGGGCTGAGGATAAGGGGAAGCATAAAAATGGCTTAGCTCCACCTTTTCCTGCTGGGCTGAATGTGAGCATAATGCAGTTCAGAATTGAGCCCCTATGTATTTTAATGCATATCTGTATTTAACTAAAGAAAACTTGAAGGTTATAGAGAATAACATTTAGAAATTAAACCTCTGTCTGTGTAAGGATTTTCTGTATTGCCCGTCACTGTGTATCTAAGTGCTTCCCAGGTGAATTAGATCTTCGTTGTGAGGTTCCTCATAGATTTCATGGAGCCTTCTGCTTTTTCCCCCCTTCCCTGGCTATTGGAAGTTTTGTTTGGGAGGGTATATAAACTTTCCCTTTTCTTCTCATCTCTTCTTACTCTGTTCATTCAAAGTGCACAGAGTGTTTCTTAGTCTTTTTGTTTCACTTAATCTTTTCTTTCAATCAGTAGGTCTTGGTGTAGGACTCAAACCCATTCTGAAGCATGACAATGGGGCATGCAGTTCTTCACACCTCACCTTAGCTGTCTTTAATAAGACCCAATGACTAAGTCCAGAAGTGGGAAGTGGGCAAACCACACACACACAAACACACCCCTGGAAGGTTCACCTAAGAACCCCACTTGTTTTATCTAAAACCCAAATCCCCAAAGGTGCTTAGGCACCTAACTCTCATTGAT
This sequence comes from Lepidochelys kempii, assembly GCF_965140285.1. Taxonomy (NCBI): domain Eukaryota; kingdom Metazoa; phylum Chordata; order Testudines; family Cheloniidae; genus Lepidochelys; species Lepidochelys kempii. The sequence continues at coordinate 40,135,331 of NC_136382.1, forward strand.
TTCAGTGGAAGTTAGAAGCTCAAGTAGGGCTGATCAGATCTGAGCGTAAGGTCTTTTTTCTGGTCTTTGGTCTGTTGCATTCTCTGGCTTTGCTATGTTATAAAGATCTAAATCTCTTGAAGTACTCAGGGTTTCTGCTTCTCTTTCAGTACTGCCCCTGAAATCACTGAACAAACAATTACTAATGATCACAGTTGTAATTTACCTGAACCATGGAGGTGAAATGTACAGTTCTCACTTTCATACATTTTTACTCCTTATTCAATAATTACTTATCCCCAAGATTTCAAATTATTTACCAGCTTTATGATTAATCGGGTGTAGAGCTGCAATGTACTCACATGAATGTTTCATGACTTCCTTTCCAAAAAACTCAGAGAAATGATATCTCAAAATCTTAATCCTTATCAGGTTGGCAGGAAGCCAGGAGCAGAGGTGAAACTTTGATTGAATTTTAAATACAAAGATTTTTATTTTACAGTCTCCATTCCTTTGCCAGAGGAAACAAAGCTTTTCTTAACATTCTTAAGAAATAAAACAGGCCTCAATCATATGCTAATTTTCACATACAAGTAGCACTAAAGATTCAGTTTGCTTGGCTCATTGTGCTAATAAAAGCAGAGCATAGATGTGAAACGTTAAATATTAAAATACAATATTCATTAAAATATGTGCCCAGAGGTACATATTGGTTCTGATTTACAATGACTCATGACACTTTTATCCCATTTGCTGAGATTTAGGCAGTGCACTGTGCAGACAGACAAGGAACAGTATTAGGAAATCAAAAGCTAAGGAAGTAAGAGAGGGAATGATTAGAATGCTCATCTTAGTCATCTGACTAAAAGAATTAAAATGCCTCCTTCAGACTGCGCTGGAAAGTTCCATGTCTGTTTGATTTGCATCATCCTAAAGAAATGTGCATGTTACTCCACTCCAAAATTTCCCTTCCCTTTCTTCAGCTTCCCTAACAGCATTGCAGCTCCCCTGCATCAGCAGGCCCTGGACGTCACATCGCTCCTTAGCACACTCCCCATGATGCTCCCTTCCTGTAACACCACTTCAGATAACTCCTGGATACCCACAGCCATCGCAACTCCCCCATCCAGCCTGCTCCTGGCACCCTATGCCTTTTCCAGTAGGATCTTGGATTCCACAGTATGCACATGAACCAGGCTAGATCCCTGCTCCCACAGCTCTGACTTCGTACAGCCTTCTCCAACAGAATGGTGATGCCCTGGGACCATCCCTCATTGCCATTCTGATTTCCTGTACCGCTACCCCACCCCCAGGAAGAATCCTGCTTCCCCCACCTCCACCCCCACAACTGAGTGAGCCTGCAGTGCTCCCACACAAGAGACTCCCAGCATCCAGTCCATAGGCCCCCTGCCTTTGCCAAGAGGAGAGATTCAGTGCTAGGATCCAGCTGGTGTAAACTGAGATGCTTTGGAGCCTTATAATCTTTTCCTGCTTGGTACCGTTGTCTGATAAAATGCATTTTAGTTAATGTTTCTCTCTCTAATGGATCCTCACACATACAAACACTCATATTGGGTTGAATGTTTGATTTTTCTTCTTCTATCGTAATCAGCCAGAACTGGACTTTGTACAGGGAGCATTCCCCGATGTCGCTACAGAGATTTACGTACCTAAATCTCAGTTTCAGGCTCCAGTGCAATTCACAAAACTCCCGCTGAACCTTGTAGATGCCTAAATTCATTCAGCACCTATGCTTCTGCCTCTGGGCATTTGCACTACTGCCACCCTTAGGCAACTGGTTGCCTCTCCCATCCAAGATCCAGAGCATAGATGGCATGTAATGGAGGCCAGGGAGGCTAAGCCTCCCCAAACCTCGCACTGCCAGGGGCAGGGGAAAGTAGTGGATTTGGAGCCCCTGAAAAATCTCCCCCGCCCTGGCCCTAGGGTTGGAGAAGCTTGGGCTCCCTGCCATGACCCTGGGGCACAGAGCTTTCCTGGTCTTGGGGCAGTGTCAGGAGGAGGAGTGAACAGGAAGCAGAGCCTCAGGAGGAAGAGGCAGACTGGGGGCAGAATGGAGGCGGGGCTGTGGGTGGAATGGGGCGGGGCCGCAGGGGAAGGGGCAGAACGAGGGAAGGGCATCAGGCTCGGCGTTCCAGCCAAGGCTGAGAGCTGGACCTCAGCCGGGGCCAAACTCTCAGCCCCCTCACTGCCCCAGAGAGGAGCGAGTGGGGGCGGGGCCTCAGTGGGAAGAGGCAGGTCAGGGGCTAGCCTCCCCAAGGGGAAGCTTCACCCACTGCCCATGCCCCCCAGAGCAATTCACAAAACCAGCAAAGGTAAGCATTCAGCCATCTAACTCAAACATGGGACCCGATCCGGGAGGCATGCTCAGAGCACATATACCAGATTGGGCAGCTCCGCCAAGAAAGATCACACAAAACAGCTTGTAGGGAGGCCCTTCCTTATAACTTTTAGTCCAGTGATTAGGGTGCTCACCTGGGATGTGGGAGATTTCCCTGTTCAAGTCCCTGCTCCACTGGATGAAGAGAAGGGATTTAAACAGGGATCTGCCACTCCTCTAATGCCCTAACCATTGGGCTATGGAATAAACTGATGTGGGGGCTTCCTCAATCTCTGCAGTTGAAGCTGTTACATTTTGGATAAATAAAGAGTCACTGGAGCAGGAAGTCTACACCCTGCATCACCCACATCATGGGTGAGTGACCTAACACCAGGCTACAAAGTCACTCATGCAGACTTGCTCGCTGTCTCTTCCCTCTGTCTCTCCAGGACTTAATTATTTAATCAATGTAAACATTTCTTTAGTAACTTTTTTAAAGAAGATTCTTTCAACTACATTTTTGGCTAGAAATTTCCTTAGATTTTTGTTTTGTAAATCTGCTGTGTGAACTATTCTAAACTTGAGTGACTAAAGACAGGCACCTAAAACCATATTTAGGGTGCAGTTTACCTCATCCACCCTTTGAGCACAGCCCTGCCTCAGTTTCCCCACTAATTGCAGTCTCCTTCTCTCTGTCTGGTGGGTTCTTTTTTATTTGGCTAGAGGGCCAAAATTGTTTCCTCTTGTGGGAGAAACAAAAAGTTAAATACAATAAATGCATTGCAGACAAGTCCTTCACCCTCTTCTGTAGCAGTCCTTGCTGTATACTATAGCTACATGATGGGGCTGAAAACAGAGCAGATGAAAGATGGCGCCTGAGCTTCTCTTAAAGGCCCATCTCAAACAGTGATAAGCGTTAACAAACAGGCCTGATTTCAAAAGTACTGAGCATAAGGACATGACTTCATTGGGAGCTGTGGGTGCTCAGCAGCTCGGGAAACAGGCCATTTCCTGAGGTCATGGATTTCAGTGCCCATGTTCAGGCACCCATATGCGCAAACACTGGGATTGATGATGGGAGACAACATTGTCCGATAGAGAGGGCACTGGAATGGGAACTGGGACACTTGGTATCTATTTCCCACTCTGCCGGTGACTTGCTGTGTGACCTTGAGCAAGTCACTTCACCCACTTATATCTGAGTTTCTGCATTTGTAAAATGGAGATATTGATATTTTACCAACTTTGTAAAGTGCTTTGAGCTCTATGGATGATAAACCTTATATAAGAGATAAGTAATAGTAGATGGAATTATTCTCATTTGAAGCAAAGAAAGAATAAAGTCTAATTTGTGTGAACAATTATCACAGTTCACTCTGGAACTTTATGCCTAAAATATTTAAAAATCAGGCCTTTTATATTTTCCAGTGGCCCTGGTCTTTTACATTTGAAAGCACTCTACAAACTCCAGTTCAATTTTTTCACAAGTGTATTGTGAAGATTAGTTAAGGGCCTACTTTCAGAAGTGCTGAGCACCCACAGCTTCAATTCAGCTCAACTTTGAGTTGAAAATCAAGCTCAAAATCCCTTAAAGAGCGCCCAGAATGAGGTATTCTCAGAGCTGGGATTAGAACTCAGATGATCCTGGTGCCAATTTATGTGCTGAAACCACTAGACCATGCAAATAAGCCATTAATAAAACTTGAATATATAGCAATGTGCTTTTCATTTGGTGTTGACTTTAGTTTGGTCTAAAATCTTGAATTCCCTACAACAATAAACCTGGATAATATAGAATCATTTTAGAGTGATCAGTTTAAAGCAAAACCTGGCCCAAGGCCTTTCAGCACCTTTCCCACGGTAAGGGCTTGAAAACATTTCAAGAGTATAATGCGTCTCAATGGAGAAATAAATATTTATCTTGCTCCACAAGAAGAAGGACTGGAAGCAAGTCCAAATAAACCATGCACATAAATCTCTTTTATAGGAAAATCCAGCCATCAGTGTTGTTCAGCCTTGGTAAGGAGTGAGACCTGGGCTTGCAATCAATAAGCAGAAATGCACAATCTATCAACATGTCTGTGTGTGCTAGTGGATAAAGGAGAACTATCATAACCTGAGTGTAAACAACAAGATCGTGCGTCAAGCTGAATTAAATGCAAAAGCAAACTGTTTTCATTTCTCTTGTCCTGTCTAACCAAACATAATCTTTCCCAGCTAGGACAGTTTCATCCTAGCAAATAGGCTAATTTACCAAGAAGGATCATAAACAATATGCAGGGGGAAACAGGTTATACACCATTGTGGACTCAGTGTAAGCATTTTAACTGTGGGAAGAGAAAAGTCTATGGATATCTATTGAATATAGAAGATTAGATCAGCTGATGTATATCAGAATACACTGGCTGAGGATCTGACCCAGATCAGGTTAACAGAGTATGCTAAAAGTGTATTTATATTTTGGTGCCACGTTGTACAGATGAAACATGGCTTGATTATTTTTACAGACACAATTTAACTTCATAAATAAGTGCTATAGACTCAACATCCCTTCACAGTGGTGTCTGACAGAGGCCACCACCTCTGTACTGTGTCACCTAATTTCTCTAGAACTAATTAAGTGAGAATGTAGAAAATTCTGAGAAGCAGTGTGAATAACGTTCACCCAGAAGTCCAATATTAAAACCAGGAACGTCCCATTGTTTAATAGCTCTGACAAAGCACTATCAAATGTAAAAGTCTTTATTAAATATTTCCATATACATCAATATAAGAGTAATGAATCAGAGTAAAACTTTAAATATTTTCTCAGTTATGCTTACACATACATGGCTTTTAATATGGAGAACTCAACATAGAGGCTTATGAAAAATTGAAACAATATGTGTATATAGTTGGGAATTGATAAATAGCCACTTCACACTCAACTTGCATAGGAATCCACAGTCTTTAAGCTATTTTCTGTTGTTAAATTTTAATTTTAACAGAAATTACTAGGAATAATGAATCCTGGATTTAACAGAATAAAAAAAAATCCACTGCCCAGATAGAATGATGTCAAAGTAAAACATTCAGATGCTGCACACATTGTAACCTCTAACTATCTGCAAATCTACCTAGCCATAACAGCAGATGTTGGCTGATGTATTGGCATTTACCACGTTACATTGACATATAGCTTTGGTACAGTATGTCAAAAGTTGAGCCAAATCAAGCAAAATGTATAGTTAAAGCTATGGTGCTTAAGTTTGCCTCTGCCAGGACTCCTCTGAATGTTATCACAACTTCTGACCAAGTACAATAGGAAGCTTTACACTACATCAGTGAGTTATTTTTCTTCTGCCAGAGAAAGGAGAGGCTACAGACACAGGATTGTAGACACTGGTCTACTTCATTTACAAGGTGTACAGTTCCTGCTGAACACAGACTGTTAACCAGAGGTGGATGTTTAACATCAAAAACAGCATAGCACAGGCTCAAACTAGAGCAAGGGTGTTTTCGAGATCACTTTGTTATTTCTTTGCTGGAGCAGTTTTGTCATTGATTTTAATGAGAGCATGAACAAATTCCCTGTCTTAGTGCAGTTCAACTCCAGTAACACTTTCTTTAGTTTCCAAAAAGTTTGTGTTGTGAAACTCCTCCCTAAAAGAGCCCTTATTTCCCTTGTTGTTAAGGGAGATATTTTAGCTCATAAGCAAATTACATTTCTATAATTATGAAAGTTGCTTACTTTGTACTAGCCTGGTGCCTCCTTTTGCATGGTCCCTCCACAATACAAATGGAACTCCACTTGGATTCAAGTGTCAGTGACCTGTTCTCTTTAAAGCCAGCGATGTGATGAATATAATAACAAGAAGTTTATTTATCTGTCACTCCATCCTTGCTGAGAGGCTGGGTTGTCAGACAGCTATTTCAGAAATACAAGATAATGAAAATATACTACTTCCAAGTAGCTTTTGTTGTACTTAGTTTGTAACAAGCCAACTTTCTTTATTTTAGTTGGAACTAGTCTACAGTGTTTTGAACTCTTAGCTATTCCTATTTTTTACAGATCGTGGGCCTAATTTTCATTGGTGCAGAGACTCCACAACCAAGTCAACATGTGCCAGGATTTTCAACACCCCTGAAAATTAAAGTCTTAATATTTAAGTTGTATATTTTCACCACGTCTGTCACATAATCATATTGGGTGAAAAACTAAGCATGACAACAGGGAGAATTAAGTGGTAGACATGGTGGTAATTAGAGTGGTAGACTTCAACCTGATTTTTTGAGCTTGAGAGATCTTACTCTATGTCATTATTTTCACATATGCATATTATAATATTTTATATCTATAATACAATTGTAATATACACACAGGCACATACAAATATGCATGCTGTCTGGCACACACTCACACGACATATATACTTTTTACTAACAGTAAAGAACTGCCAACTTTTCTGTCAGTGTATAAAATTTACTTCTGATATCACTGCTTTCTCTGTTCACCTTGAAAAGTTTATCTTACCCTTCCATGGACATTTTCTTATCAAAGGGAAAGAAAATGAAGTGCCTTTAAAAATGTCATATGGCCAATTAAATTGGAGGGCACAAAAATGTTGTTATTTTTTCCCAAGAAATTGCGGACAGGTGGTTCAATACACTAACTTTTAAATGAGGCCTTTAACATGTCAACATATGCAAATATACTTTTTTTGCTGCCAAAGAGGTTTAACAATGTTCCTGGACGGCTAGCATTGCTAGTGTAATTCTGAAACCTATATTTTGAAGAAATAAAACACCAGATTGAAGAATTTGTATAAAGCATTACAATTTATTTTTACTTTTGCCACTGTTTTATCCCGTAGAGTCTAAAAGAACAATTTGAGGAAAAGGTTATGTGACCTAGTGATAGTCAAGAGTGAGCCAAATGCATACATGGGTATGAGGCAAATCTGAAATATTTTCATTTTTGGAGGTGTGATACTAGCTCAGACCAGATGCTCATGTGGTTCAGTATTTTTGTCTCTGACAAGGACCAGTGCCATATGCTTCGGAGGATGGAGCAAGAAATCCCAGAGTGGCAACTATGGAAAAACTAGTCCCTAGGAGAAGTTTCTTCCTATCATTATCACAGATGTCCACTTCCGTTCTAGAATCTAGGAAAGGCTATCTCGTTGGAAAAATATGATATAGATTCCAAGGCCAGAAGAGACTACTGTGATCGTCTAGTCCAACCTCCTGTGTAAGGTAGGCCAAAGACCCCTTCCCACCCCCCACCCCCCGAAAAAAAAATCCTAGAGCAGATCTTTCAGAAAAACATCCAATCCTGATGTAAAAATGGTCAGCGATAGAGAATCCATCCCAAAACTTGGTAAATTGTTCCAATGGTTAATTAATGTATGCCTTATTTCCAATCTGAATTTGTCTATCTTCAGCTTCCAGACACTGGATCATGTTATATCCTCTTCTGCTAGACTGAAGAGTACATTATCAAATATTTGCTTCCCATGTAATTATTTACAGAGTGCTGTCATGTCCCCCCTCTTAACCTTCTCTTTGTTATGCTAAATAGATTGAACTCCTTGAGTCAATCACTACAAGGCATGTTTTCTATTCAATTAATCATTAGAACATAAGAACTGCCACACTGGGTCAGACCAGTGGTCCATCTGGCCCAGTATCCTATCTCAGACAGAATCAATACCAGAGCTTCAGGGGAAGTGTACAGAAAAGAGCAATTATGGAGTGATCCATCCCTGTCTTCCCCTCCTGGCTTCTGGCAGGCAGAAGTTGAAGGTTGCCCTGAGCTTGGGGTTGTATCCCTTAGCATTTTGGCTAAGAGCCATTGATGGACCTATTCTCTATGAACATATCTAGTTCTTCTTTTAATCCAATTATACTTCAGGCCATCATAACATCCCATGGCAATGAGTTCCACAGGTTAATTGTGTACTGTGTGGGAAAAGTACTATGTCCTGCTTGTATTAAACCTGCTGGTATTAATTTCGTCAGGTGACCCCTGGTTTTTGTATGGTGGGGAAGGGTAAATAATCCTTCTCTGTGCAATTTTTCTACACCATTCATGATTTTATAAACCTCTATCATTTCCTACCTTAGTCACCTCTTTTCTGAGATGAACAATTCTAATTTTTTTAGTCTCTCCTTTTATGAACACCATTCCAAACCATTAATCATCTTTGTTGCTCTTCTCTGAACCTTTTCCAGTCCCACAATATCTTTCTGAGATGGGTGGCAAGCACTGTACACAGTATTTAACATATGGGAACACTATGGATTTATATAGTGGCATTGTGATATTTTCTGACCTATTTTCTATCCTTTCTTAATAGTTCCTAACATATTATTAGACTTTTTGACTGCTGCTGCTCACTGAGTTGACGTTTTCAGAGAACTATCCACGGTGACTCCAAGATCTTTCTTGAGTTGTAACAGCTAATCTAAACCCCATCATTATATATGGGTAACTGGGATTATTTTTTCCCAATGTGCATTACTGTGCACTTATCAATGTTGAATTTCATCTGCCATTTTGTTGCCCAGTCACCTGGTTTTGTGAGACCCCCTGTACTTCTTTTCAGTCAGTTTTGGACTTTAATACATTCTCAGGGCTCTTCTCTGAACCCTCACCAATTTACAAACATCCTTCTTGAATCGTGGACACCAGAGCTGGACACAGTGTACCAACTGTGGTAGCACCAGTGCCCAATACAGAAGTAATATAACCTCTTTACTCCTACTCAAGGGTCACATTAGTACTTTTGGCCATAGCATCACTCTGGGAGCTCATGTTCAGCTGACTGTCCATCATGACCCCCAAACCTTTTTCAGAGTCACTGTTTCCAGGCTACAGTCCCCCATCCTCTAAACATGGCTGCATTCTTTGTTCCTAGATGTATACATTTACAGTTGGCTGTTTTGAAATGCATATTTGCTTGTGCCCAGCTTACCCAGTGATCCAAATTGCTCAAATTTGGACCTGTCCTCTTCATTATTTACCACTCCTCCAATTTTTGTCATCTGCAAACTTTATCAGTGAGACTTGTATGTTTCATAAAACATATAAAATAAAACATTCATAAAAATGTTAAATAGCATAGAACTAAGAACTGATACCTGTGGGACCCCACTAGAAACACACCTGCTCGATGATGATTCCCTGTTTACAATTACATTTAGCCAGCCTTTAATCAATTTAATGTGAGCCATGTTACTTTTATATCATTCTAGTTTTTTAATCAAAATGACATGCAGTACCAAGTCAAATGCCTTAGAAAAGTCTGAGTGTAATCCATTAATACTATTCTCTTTGGTGAACCAAAGTAATAATCTTATAAAATATTAAGTTAGTTTGACAGCATCTGTTTTACATAAACATGTGTTGATTGGCTTTAATTATATTACCCTCCTTTAATTCTTTATTGATCAAATCCTGTATCAGCTGCTCCATTATCTTGTCCAGGATTGATATCAGTGTGACAAGGCTGTAATTACCCAGCTCATCCTGTTGATCTTTTTTGTATATTGGCACATTTGCTTTCTTCCAGTCTTCTGGAACTTCCCTGGTGTTCCAAGACTTAGTGTAAATCAGCATTAACTGTCCAGCAAGCTCCTCAGCCAGCTTTTTTAAAACTGTTGGATGCAAGTTAGCCAGACCTGCTTATTTTAAAATGTCCAGTTTTAGTAGCTGCCATTGAACATCCTCGTGAGATGCTGGTGGAATGGAAAGAGTGTTATCGTATGATATGATTATATCATCAGTTTTGCCCCAAATATGAAACCAAAAATATTTATTGAACACTTCTGTCTTTATTGGATTATTATTGATTATTTTACCATTTCCAGCTGCTAATGGATCAATACCATTGTTAGGATTTTTTTTGTTCCTAATATACCTACAAAAACTCCTTATTGTCTTTAACATTGCTGGCCATAGAGTTCTCCTTGTGTCCCTTTGCTTCTCTTATCAATTTTCTACAGTTCCTTCTGAAATTATATTCATTACTATCAACTTCCCCTTTCTTCCAGTTATGTTACATTTTTTACTTTTTTTAGCCTTCATTTCCCCTCTAAACCAGGTCAGTTTTTTAACCAATGTAACAGTCTTCCTTTATTCTGGGATTGTGGTCTTTTGGGCTTCTAGTAAAATGTTCTTAAACATTTCCCAGTTATCATTCACATTTTTTCCTGATTAAATTCTTGCTCCCAGCTGATTTGGCTCATAATTGTTTTCAGCTTTGTGAAATTGGTCCTTTTAAAGCACCGAGTATAAATATTACTGGTCTGAACTTGATTTTGTTTGTATGATATAAATGTGATTAAGTCATAACATTGTATCTAAGCTATCATTAATCTTTAGTTCTGTGATCAGTTCTTCATCTGTCAAGATGGGGGGGTTAACCCCCATGTTGGATGCAACATTATTTGAGTTAGGACATTGTCATCTATAATATTTGGAAATTCCAAGGATGTTTTAGTCTTGGCAGCATGAGACCTCTAGCGTATATCACTCAAATTGAAGTCCCCCATCATCACACTTTTTCCCCCTATAAATTATAGATAGGTGCATAAGAAGCCAGTCACTCTGTTCCCTGGTGTGATTTGATGGGCTGTAGCAGACACCAACGAATACCCCATCTTGTGCCTTATCTGTGAGGCCATTGATCCATAAGCATTCAAGATCTCTTTCTTCCTAGTTATCTATGACACAGAAATAAGTAATGCTATTTTTGACATACAGTGCCTCTCCCCCTCGCCTTTTGCCCTCTTGAACTTCCTAAATACATTGTCACCATTGATTTTTACACTCCCAGTCATGCAATCATCCCACCAGGTTTCAGTAATACTAACTAGAACAAATTAAGCTCACAAATTAGCAACTCCAATTCCTTTCATTTGTTATTTAGGCTATGTCTACACTTAAAATACTATAGCAGCACAGTAGACACACACTATGGTGACAGAAGAGGTTCTCCTGTTGCTGTAGTTAGTCCATCTCCCCAAGAGTCAGTAGCTAGGTTGATGGATGAATTCTTCTGTTGACATAGTGCTGTCTACACCAGGGATTAAGTCAGTTTAACTATGTCTCTCAGAGGGGTGGATTTTTCACACCCCTGAGAGACATAGACATAGCTGTGCTGATGTAAGTTTTCAGTGTAGACTAGCCCCTAGGCTCCTAACATTGGTGTGTAGGTGATTAAAGAATTTCTCCTCTTCATGTCCTTTGATTTCTTTATTAATTTTGTTCTCAACATCTTGATTTTGTTCTAAATGAGTTCTCATATCTTCCTTCCTTTTACCCTCTGCTTTTGTATGTGTGTGTGTGTGATAAATATGTTACAGCTGATTATGAGACAACTGAAAAATCTTGTTGGTTTCAGACTTATTCTCCAGTATAACAAGATCATTTTGAATTCTAATCTGTCCTCCAAAGTGTTTACAGCCCCTCCCAGCCTGGTGTTAAATGCTAATTTTACAAGCAAACTCTCCACTCCATCATCTGAGTCTTAAATGAAAATATTGAATAGTATTGTACCCAAGATAGCCCCCTGGAGGACCCCACTTGATATGTCCTCCCAGTTCAACAGTGAACCATTGATAACTATTCATTGAGTAAGATCCTTCAACCAGCTGGGCACCTACCTTATAGTAATTCCATCTAGATCACATTTCCCTAGTTTGCTAATAAGAATGTTGTGTGGGACTGTATCACGCCTTACTAAAGTCCCTATATATCATGTCTATTGCTTCCTCCATCCACTAAGCCAGGTACCCTGTCAAACGAGGAAGGTAGATTGGTATGGCGTGACTTGTTTTTGACAAATCCATGTTGGCCATTACTCGTTATCCTCAGGGTCCTTACAAATGGATTGTTTAATACTTTGCTCTAGTATCTTTCCAGTGTTGAAATTAGGCTGACTATGGTAGTTAGGATTATCCACCAGCTGGAGGAAATGGGAGAAATAGTTGCTGCTGCAGGACCTCCCCTCTTCAGATTCCTATTTCCCTGATCTTTGTCTGAACTTCCCTTCTGATTCCATTCTCTGTCCTCCACATCCCCTCACTGCACCATACACTGAGTACAGAAGCCAAGAACAAGAGGAGAAGAGTGTAAAAGAACAAGAGGGAGCTGATGCTCATGATAGTGTCCCTACTGACTGAAGGGCCAAATCACGGGGGGGGCAGGGAATCTGTCTTTCCCCACCAATACCCCCCTTCTGGGTAGGAGGCAGGGAACTCAAATTAAGGGAGTGTACTGCTCCTTATTGGCTTTATATCCCCAAGCCTGCAACATCTGCCACTGCAGCCAACAGGAGTGGATAATCACAAGCTTTGTTTACTTCCAAACAAAAAAATAGCTGAACATGGAGTTACGGTGGACAGTACATATCAGTAACATGAGGGTAAAACATCTTGCTTGGATGCTCTAATTATCCCAGAATCATGCATTACAAACCCAGGAAATTCAGAATTAAGGTTATACTTAAAAGAAATCCAGACATATTCAGGTGCAGAAATGCACCATTAAGGCACACGAGCAACCTTAACTCTGCCCTGCAGGGATGCTATGAAATCAGTACAATAAAGTGCTTGTGATCTCATTTTTACAGATATTCATTTTTCATGTTTTTCCCCTCTTGGTGTCACTACAGGACAGAGTTAAGATTTATACTGCTCTCCATTCCCATGTCCCCAAACAGGTCAAGGCCCCATTGTTCTACTATTATACCAACATATAAGAAGAGACCATTCCCACCCTGAGCAGCTCACAATTGGATGGACATTTCTGCTAGAACAATCACTAGAGGAAAAAGTTAGTGATGTTGACATTTAAGCATTTATCATCAGGTTTCAGGGTCAACACTCCACTTCAGTGAATGGAGAAGTTCACATCTTTTGTAACTATTGTCTAACACTTTCTGCTGACTCTGAAAGACAATCCTGGATCAAGAAAAGGAGTACTTGTGACACCTTAGAGACTAACAATCCTGGATCAGTTTACTTTGGAAGGCTCAGAGCAGCGTCATCTCTGAAGTGTATAGAGCAAAAAAGCAATATACATAAAAATCAAGAAGTAATGAAACGAGAAAAAATTACAAAATAAAAACTACTAGATATATAAAACTGAATCATTATTACAGTAATTATGTTGTGCATATTCAGTGGGTTTTTTTTGTAATATGCCATTGAACAGATATGCTAAGTGACTCATACCTTTGGATCAGTCTGTGATCTTCAGCTATGCAATTTACCATGAGCCACCTGGCACCTGCAAAACTGCTCAATCAGGATGAGGTAATCTGTTTCACAAATTTGGAGTTGATTCAAAAGTGCTAGATTTTAGATTTAGAACTGGACTTGAACCTTTGAGCTTGGTTTGATCGTAGCAAAATACGACTTCCAGGTTGCTGAATGTGCTTTTACTGTATTCCCCAAAAGCAAGGCAAGAATTTCTTTCAAACAAAAAGAACTGTTTGAATAACACATGTTCCTATTGAGCTGTAAACTTGTTTTTTGATGAATTTCCCTGGGAGGGTGGGAGGGGGGAAAGGCTTACATTAAGATGGGAATGGTTCACAACAAAAGCTGTTTGTAAGAAGTATGCAGACCTCTGACAAGATTAAGGGTTATGTAGTTCAAAGGTCTTTCGGTCTCTAGGGATATCACTGTTTAAAACAACATTTACTCATTTAATCCTTCTCAGAACTTTTTTATTGTAAAGGCAATACTAAAAAAAAATAAGAAAAAAATGAAAGACTTCCCTCCCTTCTTAGGGTTCTAACATGAATTCAATGCTTCGATTCCACTTTTTTCTTTCTACCTAGAGTCAAATAGTTCGGAGGATGATCCATTAATTTAAGCTTAGTTCTATTCATCTACATTTATAGAGTAATTATTAATTTAAATGTTAATACTTTTATCCAAAACAGCATAGATAAAAGGTCTAAGCAAAATTAGACCTTGTGTTATTTATAAACATAACTTGAAGTAGGTTAAAGAAGATATTAACTGTTTTTTCCCCCAACAAATCCCTTATTTTGGAATAGGCAAATGAGCAAGAATTTGTATTTAGTTCTACCTTATTATTTTTATTTAATATTAAGCATTCAAAACCGCACGCAGAATCAAGGCCTGATTGTGCTAAATGCTATACAGACACATATAACATGATTCTTACCCTGAAAAATTTCAAGTTAAGACGACATATAAAGGGCGGGAGGAGAGTTTTATATGCATAACTTAAAGACAGTCTTTCATTTCCCAGATTAAAGGTGAAGGTGCTGGTTGATGTAAATTATTATCAAGTTGGAATCAGTCAAAATTATGTGAACCTGAAAGCTGCAGCATTACCCAAAATATTGTTGTTTTGGCTGGAACTGTACATTTTACTAGTACCTTGTTCCCTTAATAGCCCATCCATGCATTAATTAGTGAGTCCAGCTCTTCAAGAGGCAGCATGCTCTAATAGGTTGGACACTGGACAGGAACACAAGAGACCTGGATTCTATTCCTGGCTCTGCTACTGACCCGTGCCACCTGGAGTAAATCAGCCCCTTCTCCGCCTTATCTATTTAGGCTGTAAACTCTTCAGATGGTCTATTGCCATGTGTTTCTACAGTGCCTAACAAAATGGGACCACAGTGTCAGCTGGTGCCTCTAGGCAATACCTTAACATAAATAATGGTAATTTTAAAAGAAAGTCTTTCCTATAGTCTTCCCTGAGGGAATCGTAAAAATAAGAAAACATGCACGTTACCTGTTCACATAAATCTGGTTGTACTGTACACATAATTGTGTGACCAGTTCCCCATATTAAAGGGTATCTTTCATAAGATATCTATTAACATAGTCCTCCTGTACCACAGCACTTTGAGAGTTCACATGTTAACAGTGGTAGACATCTGCTGCTTTCTTCATTTCCCCCTTCACATCCAAAAAGCAAGGGCTGTTTCTTATCTCCAGAGCTTTTATTAGCAATAATCACAGTTCTTCAGCACAGGGCCAATTACAAGGCAGTGGTTTAGCCGTCTTAACACTCATTAGCCCTTATGCTAAATATGGCAGTCCTTTCTTCAGGCTCTGCATCCTGTACAGTTAGGCTAAAGGTATGATTTACTTCTTCTGTTGTTATCAATTAACAGCAGTCAGGAGCCCAGAACAAAATATGGAACCTTCTATTTCCAGGTTGTCATTTCCAATTTAGGCAAGGTCAATAGTGACTGAAAGTTGGTAAGGCCTGGCTGCGTCCAGCTCCCAGAGTCACAAACTCTGAGGGCAGCAGGCTCAGCAGTGAAGCCGAGCTCTGAATGGCCTAGAAGAGTAAAGACTCCTTATCCTAAAATGTGCTCTTTCTGGGTCAGGATTGAGGTATGTTGATAGAACAGTGAGAGGAGAAGGTTTACACTGCTGTTTCTCACGTAGTACCCCTTTTCTGTATAAATAGAGGTGACTACCTGGTCTGCCAACCTGGTACTCTTTCAGCATCACCACATTCACAAATTTAAAAATAATAATGGTAAATATATGAATACATATTAAATAGCCACAGAATAAGAAAATATTTCTGAAGACTCTCTTACCTGACTAAACCCAACACTGTCATCCTTAAGCAAAGTAGCACCGAAGCAGATGAGTGCATGCACTCACAGTGTTATTTCTAAGTGTGTTGTATTTTAACTTTTACCTTTCTTTTTCTTCTGTTCAAGGGACACTCTTCAGCTACATATAATACTTGGAACTGAATTATCATTTACTAATGGCAAAAAGGATTTTCTTTGATGCACTGTGGACAATACATGTTGAGAACAGGGGTCAGCAACATGTCCGTACATGGTCACAAGTGAACAATTTTGAGGTCTGTGGTAATTTTTCAAAAAATTGAATGACTGAATGACATAACTCCTCCCCCCCCACACCCCATGTCCGTAACTAGGTATGATAATGTTGTTAAGTGTCTGTTGCACAACATGGTGGTGTCGACCCCTGGTTGAGAAATTTAGTTATCTAAAGGGAACCTTTATAATAGGCTTTATATATAATTACTTTTTTCACTGTTTGACACAATCAGTATTTTAAGGTGCATTTTTTCTAAGTTATGTTTCATGAAAGGAAGAGGATATCTCCAAATCCTTATCTACAGCAGAGATAAATGGAGGTTATTGTATAAGTCAGGATATGTTTGTTACTAGAAAAAAGAAAAGGAGTACTTGTGGCACCTTAGAGACTAACCAATTTATTTGAGCACGAGCTTTCGTGAGCTACAGCTCACTTAATTGGATGCATACCGTGGAAACTGCAGCAGACTTTATATACACACAGAGAATATGAAACAATACCTCCTCCCACCCCACTGTCCTGCTGGTAATATTGTAGAGAGTGGTCACTTTGGATGAGCTATTACCAGCAGGATAGTGAGTTTGTGTGTGTGGTTTTTGGGAGGGGGGTGAGAGAACCTGGATTTGTGCAGGAAATGGCCCAACTTGATTATCATGCACATTGTGTAGAGAGTTGTCACTTTGGATGGGCTATCACCAGCAGGAGAGTGAATTTGTGTGTGGCGGGGTGGAGGGTGAGAAAACCTGGATTTGTGCTGGAAATGGCCCAACTTGATGATCACTTTAGATAAGCTATTACCAGCAGGACAGTGGGGTGGGAGGAGGTATTGTTTCATATTCTCTGTGTGTATCTAAAGTCTGCTGCAGTTTCCACGGTATGCATCCGATGAAGTGAGCTGTAGCTCACGAAAGCTCATGCTCAAATAAATTGGTTAGTCTCTAAGGTGCCACAAGTACTCCTTTTCTTTTTGCGAATACAGACTAACATGGCTGTTACTCTGAAATTTGTTACTAGAGAGTGCAATTCCCTTTCTTCAGTACTTAACACCTCTGCTGTTAGCTGGTTTCTTCCTCCCCCTTCCCCCCCATTTTCTCCCTTTAAAAGAAGGCACATATTGCCAATCACAAATTTGTTTTACCATGAGTTTTCCTCTTCCCTTCTACAAACTCTATGAGTTAACACAGAATCAAACGGGTAACATTAAGATCCAAAATGTGTTTGAGTAAACAGAATTTACTATTTTGACTTGAGTTCTCTGGTCACGATTATAAGCCAGCTGTGTTTTTCACCTAAGGCAACATCCGAGGAAGTGGATAGAGTGAAAAACAATTCTTCTCTCCCTCCTGCCTCTTCCAACACTTCTCTGCAGAAGTTTTTCCACTGCTGGAGATTCCAAGGGAAAAACTTTCAAAGGGAAGTATTGAGAAGTTTCATTCCCTAGCCTTGTTCATAATCATTGTCACATTTTATTCTGTACACTGTTCACAATGCTAACTCCAAATTATTATTTTCCTTCGGATAACATAGTTCCCCATTTTAACATATTATCTGATAGTAACAGTTTCAGGGTATTATTTTAGATGCACAGAGAGTTGCAAACATCAGCACAGAGTAACACAGAACTAGAGGTAGTGAATGTGCTTGACATATTTTACAGCTACTGCAGGTCCACTTTATTCTTTTTCCTTTACACTCCTAAGAACAAAGGGTTTTGTGGAAACAACTTTCACAATAATAACTTGGCTTCTTTCCTTTACGTCATTTGCAGAGGTTTACATAGGCCTTGAGTTTACCATTATAATTAGAACAAATGGCCAAACTGGCCCCACACATGTAATAGCTTAGCAGTTGTTCTACTTAGTTGGCTTGGGGATGGCTGCACATTGCATTACTGGTGACGATTATCTTTGAGGTGTCTGTGAGTTAGCAAATGAAGCCTAATGTTCGTGTGATAAAACTTCTGATCACAGAACAGAATGAATTATGTCCTTGACCCCTCCTAGAACATGCATAATTTGAGACACATACTTCCCACCGTATATGAACCAAAGTACCTCTCATAGCCCTGCATTTCCAGTTCTGATCTGAAGAGGTTTTTTTCATTTTACTGATCCTCATAGACATCTATTAAAAACTGTGCAAGAGCTAAAGGTGTGCTGCCTGGCAACAGATGTATGTGTAATTTCAGCTAAATCTTTTCTCCTAAGTCTCTTCTCTTTTACACCAGTGTAATTCCACTGCACCATATCCTGTTGTTGGTGCAAAGCTGCCAAAAAGCTGGTGGCACTGATCCCTGAGTACTCCCCATGCCTGGGGAGTGGTGTAGAACCCAAGTGGTATAGAACCATCACAGCAGATCTTGTGCCAGCCCTCCTCCAGACCCGTGACACACAGGATGTGTCGGGGAGAGGGTGTTAAGACCTCCTGTGCCTCAGCAATCCTCAGCTATTGACACAACTTATGGGGGCGATTGCCAGCCTGGGGAAAAGCAGAATTGCCCTGAGGCTCCTCTATTTTAGGTCAGAGACGAGCTCTGTGCCTGCATCAGGGGTGGGGCATAAAGGTGGCTTGCGACCACTCCCATTCTGAGATGCATCAAATGTAGCTAACACACAGCCCAGAATCTGGGACCTAGACTTAAACAGATTTACTGCTGATTCTCTTCTCTTGTGCTACTGATTCACACTGATGAAAGTGAGAGAAGAATTAGGGACGAAAGCTCATGCTCAAATAAATTGGTTAGTCTCTAAGGTGCCACAAGTACTCCTTTTCTTTTTGCGAATACAGACTAACACAGCTGTTACTCTGAAACCTGTAGTTTTTTGAGTTCACTTTGCCACTGCTATGCACCCAAGGAATATGCAATCCAAAAGGTAGAGGAAGGTATTGTATTTGTCCTTCTTCCAAAGATGAGAGAGCAGAGTCAATCTTAAAAATCTTTAGCAAAAAAGGATACACGAGAAATATCAGTAGCCTTGTAGCAGCTCGCAGCAGTGTGGTGTGTATCATACCAATGAACAGGGGGTACAAATACAGGTCTGCAATACTTTTGATTCACAAATAAAGCATGATGACAAAGGAAATTGACATAACTGGATTTCACATGAGCGCCTGTATATTTTCCAGCATCTGTGGGGACAAATGTTTTCTTTTTAAACAATTTATTTATTTAGGAAGTTTTAACAGGTTTACAAATCCCTGCCATGTAAATAGCAGAGACAAAACAATCATTACAGAAGTGACATTTTGTTTAGAGAAACATACAGTAATATAAACATCAGCTGGCTCTCTAACAGGGTGCTATAGTACAAAGTGTTTCTGATGACTTTAATAAATTGCGTGAAGTCTCCGCAGTTTTGTTTCCTTTCATATCACTCTTAATTTAAAGCAACATTATTTTCTTCAATTAAATCATTTGAATTCTAAAGATTTTATTTTTGTATAAAGGAGTGGAGTGAGTTCAATTGTGAAGATACTGGATACATAGGACAACTGGAGACTAAGGACCCAATTCTGCAATCACTTCCACATGTCTTAATTTATTTTTTTTTAAATCTATGTATGTATTTAGGAAGTTTTAACAGGTTTACAAATAATTGCCATGTAAATATCAAAGACAAAATGCTGATCATTACAACAGAGAACTTTTGTTTAGAAAAACATACAGTGATTTAACCACCAGCTCTCTCCATTTAATAGGTGTTATCATATTGCAGAGTAAGTCTCTTTACACTCCCCACGATGTGTTATTTATGGTGATTTTATTAAATTGAGTGCTTAATTTTAAATGCACATACAGTAACTTTAAACACATATATCTTTGCAGGATCAGGGTCTCAGTTTGAATGCTCATTCTCATTCAGAGCACGGTGAGAGAGAAAAATCCTTTTGTACTTTGTAGCAATGTGCTTGGTGAGCCAAGATAGGTACATAATGCCTTTTGTAGAGTATATTTTCAACACCTCTGTGGCTCTGATTGCACTATTAAGGCAAAGGTCCACACCTGCAGTAGTGCAGAGACATCCCACTCCAAAGAAAGGCCCAGGAAGCTGGTCACAGCCCTTTCCCCATAGCCTCCCCACAAGGTGCAAGCAGGGAGTATTCTCTATGCTCAGACAAGTGCATAGACTGCAATTGTACCCATCACATGTGCTAGACAAGTAGGAGGGAAAAGTCTTCTTGTAGTTCAGCAGACAGTGGATGGAGCAGCAGGATGTCTGAGTTCCATTTCCAGTTCTGCCACTGACCTAGCAAGTCATTTTTCTTCTTAATTCCTCCATTTTCCCATGTGGTAAATGGGGATCCTGATACTTACCTTCCTTGGTAAAGTGCTTTGAGATCTACTGATAAAAAATGCTATATAAGTGCATAAATATTATTGTTGTGGCCCCCTCCTTTCGTTCACACACCAGGCAAGAGTATAAGCTGGCACGGCAGCCCAGATTTGTAAAGGTATTTACAACCTCAGTATTGCAATGCCTAACCGATTTAGGAGCCGACATCTCATTATAAAAACTGGTTTGGGCATTTAATAGCCTAAATGTCAATAGGATTTTGGCTTCCAACTGTCTAAATCCCTTTGAAAATGAGATTTAGGTTCCTAAATCAGTTAGGTGTTGTAATGCTGAGCACAGCAATACCTAAATACCTTTACAGATCTGGGCCTATGAGTATGCATGAGAAATATGTTGGAGTAGGCAACACAGGGCATTTTCACTAACACACATTTGCCTATACCCTTTATAGGCATGTAAATAGAGTTTGTTGGGGAATCTGTTTTGGTTCTTCAGCTAAAGGCTGCAGAAATATAATATTGTGGGCATTTTTCAAACTGATTCTAAAAGACTGACAGCCTATCTACCAGGTAATGTTAATGCTCCATTTACCATCTACAAAATCATTTCCAGTTTTATATCTATCACATAAGTGTTATGACCCCGCTGTCAGTGTTAAAGCAAGAGACCGATATTTTCTACTGTGTGTCATTTCTAGTTGTATGAAATAAACAGCAGTTAGATGGTCCTTTTTCTGTCAGTTTTCTTGTGTTGATCCTTTCATATGATAGGATTTTCAACTTAGTAAAAACGCAGTTGAACTCATAACCCCATTCCAGAAAATAGTTAGCCCTGAGCTGTGTAAGCATTGCTATAATACAGAAGGCATTAGTAGCAGACATCTGTCAGTAAACAAAACTGCAGGCAAGGTGAGCTATTCTGCCTTTACTCTTGCTATATGAATTTGATACTGAATCAGTAGCTGGTTCATTAAAATTCAGGGGTACCAGTTTGTGTCATAAGTGCCAAATTACAATTGAATTTGTTAAGAATGTCAAAACACTGCTATTCTACAGTCAACATTCATCTACTGAATACCATTCCTCCATGTTATCTAGATGGCAGTAGATAAAGCCTTTCCCTAAAAACTCTCTTTAATATTTTGTTGATCATGATCTTTTTCCCACGGTTGTACGTTTGATTTTGCACATGGGAGTATTTCTTCCCTTCTCTGCACAAAGTGATAACGTTCCAAAGAGTTTTTAAAAGTTTAATTTAAAAAAAAAAAGTTCGTTATGTATGCTAGAGATGGCTGAGTGGTCAGCAAGGGATGACTAAATTCAGGGGTGTCATTGTGCAAGCTACACATCAGTAAATTAGTGTAAGTGGGTGTGACAGCAAGTATAATTGACATACCAAAGGCATGTGTGGATGAGGTTGTAGCAGGAAAAGCACTGAACAGGAAGCCGTTACATCTTGTTACGCCCATTAGTTGGCTACATTTGCTGTTACAATCCTGCCCTTGCAGTATGTAAATTTCAGTGGTTTCCATACCTGATCCTGGATGCATAATTGACACCAGAGTTTCTCAACCAAGGTCTGAGGCCCCCTGGGGGGCTGCAAGCAAGTTTCAGGGGACCACCAAAATAAATCAGACTGCAGGGCCAGCATTAAGAGTCGCTGGCACCCAGGAAAGAAAGCTAGATCCCAAGCCCCACTGTGTGGGGCCGAAACTGAAGCTCAAACTCTGCCGCATGGGGATGAAGCCAAAGCCCAAACAACTTAGCTTCATGGGACCCCCTGGGGCTACCCCATAACTCCACTCTGGCTTTTAATGTACTGGATATGCAGAAAAACATTTCTTGTGGCACAGGCGGGCCGTGGAGGTTTTATAGCGGGGGGGGGGAGGGGGGCTCCAAAAGAAAAAGGTTGAGAATCCCTGACTTAAACCATCATTTATGTCACCTCTGAATTTGGCTGGGAAAAGCTCTTTCTCATCTTACTTATCTATGGGATGTATTATGCCATCAATTTAAGGCGGAATTCCTCATTGATTTTGTTTCAGTGAGGAGTTCTACTTAAATATCTGATGGCAAGTTATGGCATTATGTAACTATATATATAATATTGTACCTGATTTTGAACTGTGCATTGCCCAGGGCTGTGCAAAGCCCTGTCTTTATCTTCACTTTAAATCTCAACTGGAGACAAGTAATTACCAAGCGAATGTCAATGAAACCATCTACTACAAAGGCTTTAAGAAACTGACCAAACAAAGCCAGGATTAGGAAACGTTTAACAATTCTTACCACTTTTTGCCCATTTGTCTTTGTCGCAGTACTTACTTACGCCAAATATCCTTAAAGATAATAATTTCTGTAGCTGCACCACCCAAGGATCTTTTGTTTGTGATCAGATTTTCTCATTTAGTCAATCTAAGTTCAAAGAATTATAAAGGTGAAATTGATTGGTATGTGAAAAAAGAACAGCACCGCTCTCATTAACACGTCACCACAAAGGCCAGCTAATACCATTAACACTTCACCACAAAGGCCAGCTAAACCAATAGCTATACTAAAAGGATTAGTAGTGTTTTTAAAGAGTACATTTTCTAAGAGAACCCAGACTATATACAGAAGTATAGTGAAGCCATTTTAAATACCAGCTAGAACAATATATACCATAGAATATATCTCTGTTATATAATATATAATAAATTATATAGTCTATATGATCACCTAAATGGTAGTTTTCGATATGCAAGGAATCCAGGATCAGACTCTAAATTTGTTAAAGGAAAAGGCTGTCACTGAACTAAGGGTAAAATGCCATAGAAAATAGACTGCATGGAAAGCTACATTAATTTATATTCACTGGATCAGACTAACATGCCGTGCATTAAAGAGCAGAATCCTCTTAAGTTTAAAATAGTAAGTCAAAAAGAAAAATACTGACGTAACAAGATTATTTAACACATTTCTACATTAGCTAAATAGCTACACCAGTAACACTTTTAATTGATTCTAATGTACTCTTATTCTGATTCAGCAGCACTTTATTCCATGAATACTTCTATTGACTCCAGTGGGGCTACAGGTGGAGTAAGGCTATTGGAATCTGTCCCATAGTGTTTTCTATCACAGATCTCAAAGTACGTTACAATCATGGTCAGAGTTGTTATCTTTATTAGACGGATGCAGAAACTGAGGCTCAGAGCTATTGAGGCCAAAATTTTCAAACGTATCCACTCATTTTGAATGCCTCAACTTTGGGAGCCCAGCTTGTGAAACTGTGCACGCCAAAATGTAGAATGTCTCATGCTCACACAGCTAGTTCATGGCACTGTCAAGAACCACAGTCCCTTGACTCTAAGGGCTTCTTTTCTCACAGGTTTTGTACGACTTTAAGTATATGGGTTTAAAAACAGATATAATTAAAGCACTCCAGTGCCTGAGTGGGAACACAGCTATACCGGTATAAAGGTGTTTATAGTTTATACTCCTGTAAATATTTGGACAGAAATAAACTATACTGATATAAGCACCACATGCAAACTGACATCCAAGAAAACTATGGTTCACTCTCTGGCTGCAGCAGGGAAGGGGAAGGCCGGATACTGTGACATTCCAAGCCTTAATTTCTGGGAGTGAACTAAGGCCCCAAGGCCAGCTGGATTACAGGTGTTCCCCCTCTTGAACTTATCTCATGAGGTGGCTAATAAAGAAAAGGCCTTTCTGCAAGCAGGGGGAAAGAGGTGCAGAGAAAGCGATGACTGATGGAGACAGAATTGTCAGAGGGAAGAGACTGTTATATTTAATGTCAATAGTGAGAATGTAAGGATAAAAAAATATAACTAGGAATAAAACAGTGATTATGCTACCCATGAAGCTACAAACCAAGTAACTACAAAAACAAACTGCTCAGGTGTGGTGTCTGCTATTGGTGTGGTGTCTGGCACACGAATCAATGGGCCAACTGGTCAAGCCCTTACTCTTACGAATAGCCCCATTGATTTCAGTGATCAGGCCCCTAGTGTGTGTGTGTGTGTTTGTGTGTATGCACGTGCGCACACATTTTTGCTTGAGACTGTCAAAGAATGAAGATGTGGTCTTCTCTGAATAATTCCATTGGGAACCTCTAAGGACTCTGTTATCTGAAACAACACATGGACGGTGGGTTCTCGGAGTTCAGTGAAGACTGTCATAAGATACACCCACACATGCTGTGTTTTCTCATAGAGATATGATTGTTATCTTTTGTTGTTGTTCTCTTAATCTAAAATACAGTACAGGGCATTCAGACTGAGAGCGTCTGTTTGTTCTTTATTCATGGGACAATATAACACGTCGTCATCACAAAGATAATAAAATGGGAGCTGAACTTTCAAGAATCATGCTCTTTTCTCCAAGCTACTGGGCTCTCTTCCAATGGCCGTAGTTTCCCAATAGTCTTGTGAAAAGTGTGAGATCCTTAAAAGCTTCTCCACCTCCCTTTTTTCCTAAATATTCCAATAAAAATGATCAGATTATCTACTGCTTGGGAGGTGTGATGGGATGGACAACTGTAGCAGGTTAGGAAGAGGTTAATAGTCTATCCTGGACACGCACTGAATCAGGCTCCATTCTGCAACACCTTCCAGCAATACCAAGCCTTGAGAACTTCCACTTAGATGGAGTGAAATACAAGGGAGCAGGCTTTCGAATTGGGCTACCTTGGAAGAACCTAGGCAGCGGGTTGAGTTGAATCTTGTGGTGTTTAGGGACGTTCTGTAGACATTCATAGCTGCTTGATGTTCTATAGACATTCCAGCAATTTCTCCATCACACTTTTTACTAGCTGAAAGTAAGGTCATTATGGGATAGAGTGTGAGCTTGCCACAAACCCTGGCCATGGGCCAGTGGGTAGTTATACTGCCCCACGCAGAGACTGGGAAGCAGAAAATGATAGAGAGAGACAAAATCTCCTTCCTGGTTTCCCCTTCTGAAAGGGGAATGTACCCTGTGCCAGCAATGTCCCACAAAGGCTGCACCTACTCCTTATCCCTTTCTGCACAGTCCCCGTCCACATGAACAGCCTCCGCAGGGGCCATGTACTGCCGTTTGCACAGCTAACTGCAGTAACGGGTGTGCAGAGCAGTAATGGAGTATTCCCTGAGTGGGTGCACAGGCAAGACATAATCTGGCACTAATTACAGCTGGATATATCTCTTTAGATTTCATAAGCTTTATGATAAAGACAAGGTACATCAAGTCAGTGTGTATAAATAAATAAATAACAACTGATCACTTAAAATACATTTATCAAAGGGGTTCAAACCATGCTACTTTAAAGCTCTTCAGTGCACATTACAGACTTTGATACAATTAATTTGATACAATTAACTTAGGCTTGAATAGAGACTGGGAGTGGCTAAGTCATTATGCAAGGTAACCTATTTCCCCTTGTTTTTTCCTACCCCTCCCACCTCCTCAGACGTTCTTGTTAAACCCTGGATTTGTGCTGGAAATGGCCCACCTTGATCATCATACACATTGTAAGGAGAGTGATCACTTTAGATAAGCTATTACCAGCAGGAGAGTGGGTTTGTGTGTGTGGGGGGGGGGTGAGAAAACCTGGATTTGTGCTGGAAATGGCCCAACTTGATTATCATACACATTGTAATGAGAGTGATCACTTTAGATAAGCTATTACCAGCAGGAGAGTGGGGTGGGAGGAGGTATTTTTTCATGCTTTGTGTGTATATAAAAAGATCTTCTACACTTTCCACAGTATGCATCCGATGAAGTGAGCTGTAGCTCACGAAAGCTTATGCTCAAATAAATTGGTTAGTCTCTAAGGTGCCACAAATACTCCTTTTCTCATTACAGACTTGTGACTGAGGCACAAAGCTAACATTTTCCCCTTTCTGTTTAAATGCCAGGTTTGGGAGACTTAAGATTAAGTGCACAGCCCTTATTAAGAAAAATCTAGTTTAGGGTTCGTGCTTGACATCATAATATCCTTAAGTGGTCATTGTACAAGGCCATGAGATATTATGTCTACTGGTTGTGTCACAGTGAGTGCTGCAGGATTAAGTCAAAGCAAGCATTGTTCAAAAGTTGTGGTCAGAATGTTCTGCTAAAATGTGTTGCTTTAATATAGTTAAGCAATTAACCAATTAAACCTGGGTGATGTATTTGACATTTAAAACTGAACTACATCAGGGTTTTCTCCCTTTCACCCTGATCTCCTTCCAAACTGCATCCATGGAATGCCTAATTTTTCTTGACAGAAGTGTGTCACTTCTTTAGATTTGGTGGGAAGTTGTGATGAGGACACTATTAACCCCAGGGGTTGTTATAGAGCCTGACATACTTGTGTTTATTGATCACAGATCCTATGGCCACAGTCTGCTTGACAAGCAGGAGAAAGGCTGAAGATGCTGGATTTTAAATCTCACACAATTGCAAGGAAATATTTGAGCCTTCCTACAGTTAAAATTAGTTTTCCAAAATCATAAGTATTTAAACTAGATCTGTCCTCAAGAGTGGATAATCGAAGGACGTTACAAAATAGTGCTAAAAATATACAAACAAATGGGTATACGGATAAAGGATTTTGCAGCTGTATAGCCCCAGCAGAAGCTCCTGGAGGCATGGTCCTTCTAGGAACAGAGATATAGCACACCTGCTACACTACCCTTGAGATACATGCAGCTGCACACATCAGACTGGTTGAACTCCTGGGTCATGAAGTCCAGTCCCCTGCCATTGCAGACAACCCTGTCATACAATCCCATTCATAAACTCATCAAGATTCATCTTAAATCCAGTTAGGTTGTCCCCCCTTCCCACTCCACCCCCTTCCCCACACCCCCCCACACACTGGAAGTCTGTTCCAGGGCCTCCATTGTTTTACACACACACACACACACACACACACACACACTTGTGGAGCCAGCTCTGCTGGGCAGCATGGAATTTGAGATTGGAGCCCTGGTCCTGTCCCTCCAGTTCCTCTGCCATCTATAGGAAGTTTGAGCCAACATCGGTGCTGATCAGAAGTAGTTCTCTTGGTCCTTGCAGTGCGAAGATTGCCATTGTAAGAGGCCTCTCTTTAGGGAGTACGAAGGGAAGGGGATGTTTTCCATGCTTGTCTTCCCCAGTCACAATCTCGGCCATATGGTATATACACATTTTTCTTCAGAATCCATACTATTGGTTGTGCTTATAACAAAATGAAAAAAAGTCAGTTTTAGCCCAAATATTGGCTCTCTATAATGTGGCAGGTTGATCTTCAGCAGCACAATTATTAGAAATTATATTTAGAGTGCCTTCTTTTAACTGTCATTAATGACTGAAATCTCACTGGAGGTAAACCTGGACATTCTAGCTTCAGCAGAAAATCATATTTTTTACTAGAGCGCAAGATTCTCCCAGGAGAAAGGGAACTGCCCACTGCCCTGGAGTTGAGACTCAGAGGTGGCACAGAACACAAGTGACTGCTCTATATTGCAGTGGCAGCTGCCAGCTGTTCTTAGTGGGTGAGCAGAAGTGACATCTGTTGCCCTGCTGAAAACAACTGGGAGGCACAAAAAGCACCGGCTGAATCCCAGCTGGGAGGCCCTGGGTGGCAGGAGAGTGGAAAGGGGCTGACAAATGGCTCTCATCAGGCCACAATTAGCACAGGTGGGATAGGGGAGGGTGCGTCTTTTCATTCCATTAAGGTCCTGGCAAAAGAAACAAGGAAGAGACAGCTGCGTAAGAGGGGAAAGAATAGTAGTGTGTGAGAGGGAGGAGGCAGAAAAAGGAAGGGAATGGAAAAGAAGGACAATGGAGGAATGTGATCTGACTGGGAAAAAATCACTGGGTGCTGACGAAATCATCACAGCATCCTACAATCTCAGGGCTTGTTTACATGAGAAAACTGGCCAGCATAGCTATAGCGGAATAAACTAATCTCCAGAATTAAACTCACCTTCATTCCAGAATAGAGTTTCCACATAGGGAGTTATTCTGATATAGCTACTGCAGAATTGATTTCCCCCCTGTATATTCCTCTGTAACTATACTGGTCAATTTCCCCAGGTAGACAAGCCCTCATTGTCTCCCCCTGGGTGCTGTCGCATGGTTTCATCAGCGTAGTTTCATTGGCAATAAGCCAATTTCCACATCTGAATCAAAACTACAGGTGTCCTGGAGATTATTACCTCAACACATGCAAGTATGAAAATAGGATTAATATACATGTCTTGCAGTGTGGGAAGAAAGTGGTGTCAGCCACAACGCTAGCGGGCCCATTCTCCCTTCTCACTTGGTTTAATTTGTCTCCTTTTTCCATGCTGAATCCCAAAGAAAGAACTATGATAAATAGTGGTCATGGGGCAGGTTCCGAAAACATACTGTACATGCCAGATTAGGAATCAGCTTCTAGCACATGTTTCAATTAGATAATCAACACCAGCCATCAGGAGAGAAATTTGGTTTGATTATAAAGATAAAAAAGGAGCCTGGTTTAAGAGAAAATGAGAAGCAGATTCACCCCTGTGCAAAGGCTTTCACAGGCTTAGGTACCACTTAATCCCCATTTGGAAAGATAAATCAGATTTATGTGATTCATAGACCTTGTCCTTGCCATAGGGGTGAATTTCACCTACACAGTGAAATCCGTTGCTACCAGAAAAAGGAGGACAAAAACTGATCACAAAGCTTAGCAGCGGCCACTATACCATATGGGCCACGGGAGAAGGGGAGACCATTTTACCCATTTCAGGGGAAATTAAATATAAGATGATATAAATGTTAATAAAAAAAATGTTATCTGCTCCCTGCTGTGTTTCATCTTGGGAAGAGGAGATAAAATTCTTGTTTGCCATATGCTACTGTGTGAAAAATTAAAAGTTGATTTTAACCATCGTTCAATAGCATTGATAGCCCTAATTCAATCACACAATACATTAAAAAGATATTAGAGCAACATATTACAGCTCATGCAATCTCAACCTGTCAAAGGAACACTATAGAAGTAACACGGCTGACATTAGTTAGTCAGAAATAGAACACGCCTCTTTGGTTTAATGTAGCTGTTTGCAAAGTCAAAAATAGAAATGTTTAAATAATACAGTATTTTCCAGACAAAAAGGACTCCCAGGCAATCCCATGACAGACCGGTTTGTACACACTGTGGGGACAGACAGTTTTAAGTATGTAAGGGGTTATTTAAAAGAAAAGTTAATTAGAAATATATTTAAATTATTAAATACCTGCTGCGTGTCCCTATAAAAAGCACCATAATGCACCCATGTATTTGATTGCTTGACTGCTTGCATATTCCCACCCACAGCATAGAGCTAGATCACTGATGGGTTTTCTTTGTTTTTTGTTTTGGACTGGATATATCTATTAAGTGACCAGACTTGCGTGGTGCTGAGTGCCCTCATCTCCCATTGAAGCCAGTGCTATGGAAGGTACTTACCACCTTCCAGCATTGAGCCATAGATCACACAGCAGAGTTCAATTCTCAGATGAAAAGCTAGGAAGAGAACACACTGCATTTTCACCCACTAGCCCCTCTCTTCTCACCCCTGGCATGCTCATATAGATTAACGCAGTGACCCAGAAGGGCTAGGATGGGGAAAAAAGCTGTAGATCATTTTGGTCTTTCAGGTTACCCTGGCGTTTAACAAGTCTGTGCAAGTGTCAGATGAGTCACGAATGGCTCAGCAAATGCCGGCATTGCCGAACCAGATGAGAGAGCAGCCTCAAGCACTTGAAGGGAAACATTTGTGATGATTTACAGTGCGCTCCTTGAGCCTTCCAGGGCCTTAGCCTTCAGGATTAGCATGGTGAAGAATTAGAGAGGGACTGGTTTTAAAAACAATAGCTACCTGCATCTCTCCACCACTAACGACAAAGGACTTGACCGTGCAAGGGGCTGACTGCCTTTAACTCCCACTGACAGCAAGAAAGATGGAGGATTCTCAGCATATTGAGAATACATATCAATACATACATATCATATTACATATCAGGCCCATTGTGTTCATTTATCCACTGCCTTTTCAGCTTCTTTCAGCAGAGTGTCAT
The DNA here is from genome assembly GCF_965140285.1 of Lepidochelys kempii. NCBI lineage: Eukaryota > Metazoa > Chordata > Testudines > Cheloniidae > Lepidochelys > Lepidochelys kempii. The sequence continues at coordinate 40,165,828 of NC_136382.1, forward strand.
ATTTCCATCTGGAAACCATGGCACCAGCCTGCTGATAGTGAAGCTATCGAAATTGCTCCTTAAAGTCTGGGTCATCAGGAAAAAACACTTGCTAAAGGTGCACAAAGCACAGGCACTAGAATGACCAGTCCAGAATCTTGTGGTGTTTCATGGCAATGTTGACTGGTGCCTTCTCATACTGGAGGGGCACCAGCTAAAGGGGAGGGCACGTGACCACCCTTGTGTCTCCTCCCCACCCCACCTCCAGCTTGGGGCTCCCTCACTATTCCCACCCTCTCCCTGCCCCACATTACCTGCAGGGAGGGGCTCCGTCCTCCCACTGCACCGGCTCTCCCCTTCCCTTGGCACATTCGGCTGCTCTCCCTGACAGCCAGGCCCTGGCGGGGAGCAGGATGGAGCCGCTCTGTGCAGCATAGCCAGCTTCCTGGGAGAGAGCCCAGCTGGGGCGGGGAGGCAACCCGCTCCCTGCCTGGGCTCAGCTTCACTTCCGGAGACAGGGGCCAAACATGTTGGGAGCGGGGGAAAAGGAGGAGCTCCAGCTCACTTGGCCCGATGTCCCTGGAAGCCAAGCCTGGGCGGGGTGGGCAGCCTGACGCCTCAGCCAGGAGCTCTCTGCAGCGGGCAGCATCCCAGGCCGGAAGAGGCTTTGGTCCCAACCCATCCACTCCAGCTCTGGTCCAGGCCCTTCCACTCCCCACCCGATCTGGCTGCTGGGGGGTAACTTCATCCCATGTGCCCCCCCGACACGTCGCTTCTCATAATGTGAAATGCAAATAATTAAAACATCCTCATCAATCACTTTTCTTCATACTACCCTTCAACCAACTCAAAGATTACAGCTGATCATCCAGTGTAAAATTACATATTCTCTCATGTGTGTTAACGATGGAAGTTTGAAATTCTCTGATTGTACAAAAAGTCACAGACACTGTTCCTAAAGAAGAGAATTAAATAAATTAAAGATTTGTTTATGAAATTATAGGGAAAAATGCAATGTAACCATGCAAATGTGGTGAGGTTGCTTTGCTGGTGTTAGTAGTTGCACAGGGCTGGCCTTACCATGAGGCGACCTGAGTGTAGACCCAGAGTGTAGACAATTGTGTCTGCTGCTGGTGCATATATATTCTCTCCGCTCTAGATGCGCAGAGATGGTGGAGTGCTGTGCTGGAGGAAGGAGGGCACAAGAGACATAACAGGCAGGCAGGAGAAAAGGTGAGAGGGAATAACAGAAAGCAGCAGGAGCTGCAGGGAGAGAGAGGAGGAGGAGCCTCTTATGTACCTCTCTAGCACCCCAGGAGCCTGATTAATTGGACTGATTAACACCAGCTTCTCAGAGAGCTTCCTGTTTCCTGCTGCTTCCCTGAACCCACTTGAGGAGAACAGGCAGTCAAATGAAGTAGTAGGAGCCAGTTAGGCCATTAAGATGCTGATATCTCCCCTCACTCAGGCCCTGCTACCAGCCAGCTTATTTGTCCCTTTCAGCTGAGTGTTGAGAGCCACTATAGCTGGCACAGAACAGCAGTCATGAGTGAAAGAATAAAACGCCCCTCTGGGGTAGCATTCAAAAAAAGAAAGAAAGCAAAGGAAGCTTTTCTATCTAAGCAGGAAGGAGCTCTCCTGAGATACATAGACACAAATGTGCACAGTGAGCCTTCTGGCCCCTGTGAGGATGTGAGTGGTGAGGAGATGCCTGATCTTCCAATTAGTCAGAGTACAGGTGACCTGGCAGCTACTGCAGCATCCATATCTCCATCTCAAATGGATGTAACCATGCACATTCCTGAAGAAATGTGTAGATCAGAGAAGAGTGTGGTGGAGGCGAAAGAAACAGCTGCTGCTGAGTTTAGTTCCTTAAGTCTAGATGATCCAGGACTGTGGACCCACTTGAGCAGTAGCCTGAGGGACTTCCTTGTACTGCATGGGCCACAGCAAGTGAAAAACTTCATGTTCCCCAAAGACAATGAAAATAGATGTTTCCATCCAACACATTACTGACGTGAAATCCCCAATGGTGACAAAGTGGAAAGGCCATGGCTTATGTACTCAAAAACACAGAATGCTGCATACTGTTTTTGCTGCAAACTCCTCCAGTCTAATGTTCCAGCCACATTAGGTTCTACAGGAACAAGGGGACTGGAAAAATCTGGCTAGAAATCTGGCATGTCATGAGAAGGCAGCAAATCACCAGAGAGCATTCTATAGGTGGAAAGAGCTTGAGATGAGACTAATGTTAAAGGCCACCACACTTGATCAGCATCAAGAGAAGATCGCATCAGAGTCTCTTTACTGGCAAAATGTTCTGAAAAGGCTCATTGCGATTGTGAGAATGCTTGCTACCCAAAACATAGCACTGCATGGCACTTCAGATCAGCTGTATGTGCCAAACAATGGAAACTTCTTTAAAATTGTGGAGCTGATGGCTGAGTTTGATGCTGTACTCCAGGAGCATCTAAGAAGAGTCACCACCCAAGAAATGTACACACACTACTACCTTGGAAAAACAATTCAAAGTGAAATCATACAGTTACTGGCAACAAAAGTCAAACAGAAGATTGTGGCAGATCTGAAGTCAGCAAGATATTACTCTGTTATTCTGGACTGCACACCTGACATCAGCCATATGGAAAAAAATGACTTTAATGGTGCATTTTGTAACAACAACAGAACCTAGTGAAAATGTCCCTGCAATGGTGACTGTCAGAGAGCATTTTCTAGAATGTATTGACATTGATGATACTACAGGAGCTGGTATGACAAATGTGCTTCTTAAAAAGCTGGAAGGTACGGAATTGCGATAGCTGACATGAGAGGTCAGGGCTACGATAATGGTGCCAACATGAGAGGAAAGAACAGAGGAGTGCAGACACAGATCCAAGAGTTAAACCCTCGAGCTTTTTTTGTCCCATGCAGTTCTCATTTGTTGAACTTGGTGGTCAGTGATGCAGCATCAGCTTCTAGTGAGGCTGCTGAATTTTTTAATATAATTCAAAGCACCTATGTATTTTTCTCTGCATCAACTCATCAATGGCAAATTTTGAAGCAACATCTGGGAACATCCTCTCTGACACTGAAACCACTGAGTGCCACACGATGGGAAAGTCGAGTGGAGGCAATAAAGCCTATCAAACACCAAATTGGGAAGATAGATGATGCCATAGTTGCCATTATGGAGGATAATGCTATGACAGGAACTGTTCATGGGAGAACAGTGACAAAGGGAAATGGAATCACCAGAAACATACATAACTTCAAATTTCTGTGTGGCTTAGTGTTGTGGCATGACATACTTTTTGAAATAAATGTTGTAAACAAGAGACTCCAAGGTGTTGACCTTGATATATCTGGAGCAATGGAACAACTGGACAAAGCAAAGTCATACCTACAGTCTTACCGGTCAGATGAGGGATTTCAAAACGTTCTGAAGAGTGCACAGAAGTTGGCAGAGGAACTTCACATTGAAGCTATTTTCCCATCCATTCAAGAATACAAGAGTCACCGAAGAAGACATTTTGATTACGAGGCATGGGATAATCCCATAAGAAACCCCAAACATCAATTTAAAGTTGAATTCTTTAACCAGGTGCTAGATTGTGCAATAGAGTCAGTTGAAGAATGTTTCATGCAGCTCAAGGAACACAGCAATATATTCAGGATATTGTATGATATTCCAAAACTTCTCACTATACCTGAAGAAGACCTACACCAGCAATGCAGGGTACTAGAGACAGTGTTGACACATGATGACATGCGCAATATTGATGCGAGTGATTTAGGTCATGAACTGAAAGTCCTTTCAAGATACATTTCAGCAGGATCAACTCCTAAGGCTGTTCTGGAATATATGTGCACAAATAAGATGACCACCCTCTTTACAAATGCTTTTGTTGCTCTGTGCATATTTCTAACACTTCCTGTAACAGTTGCCAGTGGAGAATGCAGCTTCTCCAAGCTGAAGTTAATAAAAACACATCTATGCTCCACAATGACACATGACAGACTGGTTGGCCTTGCAACCATCTCAATAGAGCATGAGTTGGCCCAGACTATGGACCTTCAGGAAGCAGTTCAAATCTTTGCAACCAAGAAAGTACAGAAAGCATCACTTTGATTATTCAAACAGATAAAAATGCCAGTGTTTACTATGCAGACAAGAAAAGTTACATTTGCTGTTCAGGCGTTTGAAAGTTAAGTGTTACTTAAAATTTTGAACAAGGCATTTTAAGTTGTTAGTTCTCCTTTATTGGGGTAGGTAGCAGAGCATTACCATGAGAGGAGTAGAACAGGGAAGATGGCAGAATTGCCATCTTTTCAAGGTTTTGGACCAAGTGAGGAGGTATGGGGGCATCATTTGAGCTCCCCGCCTCAATTGCCAAAATGTTGTGGGCCGGCCCTGTCATTGCATGTGTGTGTGAGATCCCTTTGCTAACTATAAAGCATGTTATTGGAGAAGGAAAAATATGAGACAATCTAAACTTGACATAACATAACCAGCCATGGTCATAAACAGATGAAAAAGGGGGTCAAGGAGAGCAGAGACAAAGTTTACAATAATAAGATCACAAGGAGGGTTACAATAATAAGATTGCACGGATAGTCAGCAAGATATATGTGTCCATACATTAACTAGGTTACTTTTTAAGGGTTTTCTGTAGTTATTGTTTGTTGGATATCGTTTAATTATTGTTTATAATAAATGAGTTTTATTATGCCCATGTAAAACTCCCCCTGTAGATTCAATTGGAAACTAAAAAAGCTAGCGAAGGACTTTTTGTCCAAAATCTGTGCACACTGCTAGAATACATGGATGTTACGTTTCACCCCAGAGAAGACTGCAGTTCAGTAGTTGATGAAGTGATCATTATATATTATCTATCACATTTAAGTTTGTATATCACTTGGCAATTATTATTAATATTATTACTTATTATGTATTCTGTGTCCAAAAATGTTGTAGGAGCTCTGCAGACAAATAAAATAGACTCACTAGCCCAAAGAGCCTGCGATCTAAATAAAAAAATGACACCAAGTGATAGTAACAAACAATGAGGGCGAAATAAGGAAATGGGAAGAGGAGGATACAAAAATCAGGCAACACAGTTACTTGTTAGGTTCATGTCGTGTTCTGCAAAATCTATACAGTTTTTTATATTCCCTTTCCTGTTTGTATCTAAAATGTTCCCACATTTTCTAAACTTGAAATGATTTTCTGTTTCATTACTAAACAGATAGACTCTTTACAAACAATCCACACACAGTTGCCTGTTGTTTTAAACTATTTCATGTGTTAAAACCTACTAAGCTCCCACTTCTTAGCTTAAGTGCTCGTTTATACATATCCCCTATCTGACTTCACCACCAAGCACCCTTAGCCCAGACCCCCAACCCAGGGCATCTGTAAGCGTCTCATCCTATGATGAATGCATCCAATGAAGTGAGCTGTAGCTCACGAAAGCTTATGCTCAAATAAATTGGTTAGTCTCTAAGGTGCCACAAGTACTCCTTTTCTTTTTGCGAATACAGACTAACACGGCTGCTACTCTGAAACCTGTCATCCTATGATGTCTCTGTATCTCTTCCATCCCCAGCAATCATGTCCTTATTTCAGTACATTGCTCCAGCGCCAGAAATGAGAAGTTTACAAAAGTTACTCTTGTTATCAGAGGCCTGATCCACCTTGAAGTCAGTGGAAAAAATCCCACTGATTTCAATGGGTTTTAAATCAGGCCCAGAGGCTCCAAGAGCCACTTCTTCCTCTTTCTCCCCAGAAGCCCTTCAACATCATATTGCCTTCAGTTCCAGCATTCAGCTCAGTCTCTCTGTTAAATAATAGAGAACTTTGGGGCTATTACCTCAGAAAAGCAGAAAGTTTGTTACGCCTGTTTTATTGTCCCACTTGAAATAATTCTTTAAAATGTAGGTTTCTCTTGTGTAAGGTAACAAGTGACTCAGGATCACCATCTAGCCACAACATGCACGATGCTGAGAAATAAGTAGGTGCAGTGATTGTTTGCTGAAAGGGAAAGCCCTGATTTGATATTGAATACTGGAACAGACATGAACTATTAACATCTCAAGAGCTCCCAGGCCTCTCCCACCGATGGCCTCCTCTTTCGCAATCAAGCAAATGGGATTTGCATGTGAATTCTTACAATGTAACATTCAGGAATAAGCCCAGCTCGGAGCTCCTTGGAGTTGTACTTTCTGTGAACTTTAATCTTTTGTCATTCTTTCTATCAGAGCAGCACAATAGTGGGATCCTAGGTTGTACTAGCCAGATGTTTACTTTACTAACTTGGAAGGTTACTGCCCTATTATTTTGTCAGATGCTTGAATTGCACCTATCTCAAGTGATGTAAAGTTGAACAAGGCAGAACATCTTATCGGATACCTCCTGCATACATGATTGCAGGATGGGGGTTTATTTCTTTAAAACAAATTTGGACCACAGTGCCTCTGAGAAACTTGACAATCCCTAATATGGAACAACTTTTTGGTCCTGTCCAGAGCAGTTGCTGCTACAACAGCAGTAGGATAAGATCTGCCTACATCTGTGCTTTTGTTTAGTGTAACAGTTGCAACATAAACCTAACGAGGCTTGAATACTCAGGCTTAAGCTTATTTGGTTTGTATTGCTTTGGAATTGATATCATTCTATAATAGAAGAGCTGAACCATTTTACACTTGTTATCCAAAACATTATTTAATCTTCCGAGTCAATCTGATTAGGGGAAGTCTGTTATCATTTGCCGGATGAATTCTTATAATGGAGGAAGAAAAATAGACTGTCCTTCTGGAGGCAATAGAAAACAGGTCTTTTCAAGTCATTTCTTCTCCAGCTCTGCAAAATTGAGGGGATGTTGGGGTCCATTTTCAAAGCACTCAGAAATTGGGAGGGAAGGGCTTTAACTAGTTTTGTTAAACGGGGTCTGTTTATACTACATAGCAAACCATGTCAAGGCATCCAGGTATAATACAGTTGTGCTCTGACGTGGTTAAAGCATGCTCCACTTTGTAGTATAAACAGGTTCCTAAGTGTATTCCCAAACTGAGCTAAAGCCTGGACTTCACTGGGCTTTGAGTCAGACCCAGAGTTATTATTAGCATAAGATCATTGCCTGCCCCACTAGGTATCTTGAGGAGAGTTCAGGATGTGAGGAAGAGCTCTGTGAATGCTTCTCTCTTTCACCAACAGAACAGAAATTGGTCTGATTAAAGATATTACCATGCCTACTTTGTCCTATATTAATTTCAGACCATTTATGTCTGTCGCTGAGTCCCCCTTTCAATTTCTGGGTTAAACATCACATTTTCTTATTTAAAAAAATATTTTCTCTCAGCTGTTGCTGTGTGAATGACCCCAACACACAGCAAGGGAAACTGACAAAGGGACTGACTGTACAGAGACAACTGTACAAAATGCAGTTAGAGGAACAAAATAAACACTGGAAAAATATATACTCCCTTTTCTGTAAACTCTCTCACTTCTGGTAACGTTAGGTGTTACTTGTGACAACAGTAGGTAAAAATGTTCAGCAAGAAGGTATTTAAAGTGATAATACAGTGCTGTAAGCTATTTTGCAAAGCCAGCTTAATTTACAAGAAAAACATAAGAAGGTTAGTGTCAGTTCAATCTTTATCGATTAGACAAAGAAATAACTATATGCTAGCCATGAAATGAAAACACTGTAAAGATAGTGAGAGGTGTTACACATTTCTAACATATACTAGGAATGGCTTCAAAATAAATCTGAATTAAGCATTAGTCAATCCCTACAGATCTTTACAAAGACTAATTAATTAGTGTTTTGTGATTTCATCTAAATTGTTATTGTTACAGGAAGCTCTGGAAATCTTAGTCATGAGTGAAAGGGCTTCACACATTTTAACTTTATTAAGCATTGTGCTCTATATTTGATATTTGTAAACATTGTTGTTACAAAATAGCTGCTGGATATGGAGCTGATGGAATGTAGCTCCACATTCCCCTCTGGTTTAGCCTGAGGTCCATGCTGGGTGGAGCTGGGTGAGCTTATTCACTAATCATTATGTATTCAATTTATTTTATTTAGCCCTTCTTTTACATGCATGAGTTATTCATAAGCCAATCACAATTTCCCCAAAATTTGTTTTTGATTTGTACCTGGCCAAACAGTTTCGAAATTTTGAATGCTTTTTTTTTTTTTTTTGGGTGGGGATTTATTTTCAAAACTTCTTCCAGAAAAATTGTCCCCATTTTTTGACCACCTCCCTTTGTAACTGTCGGTCAAATACTATGATGGAACAAAGGAGAGCTTCTGGGTTACCTATGAATCGAGCACTATGACCAGACGTTACTTGTTGTGTGTTGTGCCATCTCCCACACAGCCAGCCAGGTCCCCCTAACAAAACAAAAAATCTAAATGGATATAGTTAATGTAGGTGACATCACTGGGACTTAGGAGACACTGAAAGGGTCACCTCCTACTGCTGTATAGTTCCTTTCTACTGTCCAGCTTCTTTCTACTCTCCTACGGATCTGTGGGGCCTTTTCTAGGCCACTCCCAGGAAAGCAGAGGACTCAGTCACACATGATCAGTTGGCGGGGAGGGTGCTTGGGTCCCTCAGTCCCCATGGTCTCACTCCAAGGGTACAGATGTGGTTAAATGTTTTGTTTAAAATATAAAGTTCTGGTCATCATTGCAAAATGGGAGTGAAATAAAGATCAAAGCTCTGGCCATAAATCATACACACAAATGACCATTAGCCTCACTGACTCTGCAAAGAAATGAGGACTCCCATTCCCATTCATTGGCTGCAGGCATTATTTAAACAAGAAAGAAGATAGGACTAATTGTCTGAATATGTGATCATTCCCCACATCTTGATTTCCTGACTATGCCAATATCACTTTGTGTGGTGATCCTGTAAGATCTCAAAGGCTCTGTCTACACTTGTTACGAATTACACCTGAGAGGACACGCACACAACTGCTGCGAATTACACCTGGTAGGACATGCACACAAATGCCACACTGCAGCCTATGTCGGCAAAACTTATGTCGCTCAGAGGTGTGACTATTTCACCTCCCTGCGCAACATAAATTACACGGACATAAGCATTCATGTGCACAGCGCTATGTCAGTGGGAGAACTTCTAATGAAGATTTCTAACAAACTCTGAAATCAGCTGTAATGTATATGATTCACTTTACATTTAATAATTCTTTTCTTTATATATATATAAAATCTTTAGTTTTAGTTACAAAAGGATTGGCTACCTGTTTGGTTTTGGGGTGAGATCCAGAAGTACATATTGATCTGTGAGGCGTGTCTGGTTCTTTGAAACTGGAAGAACCTAATATATGTGATTTCTGGTTTTAATAATAATTTATCACAGAAGACTGGTTCGTCTGGGTGGTGCATTAGGGGCTAGAGGGCCTGACAGAGGCTGTCTGTGGCCCCATAATAATTAGTACGGTATTTTGGGAGCACACATTTGTTACTGGCTTGGTGAGATTTTATCAGTGGTGGATTAGCCACTGGGCCAACGGGGCCCATGCCCAGGGCTTTGGCCAATTGGGAGGCCCCTGGAAAAATGGGTGCCCCGGGACTCCAACCCACTCCAGCCCCCGCCTGCACACACACGGCACTCCTGTCAGGGAGAGGGGGAAGCCCCCACACCTCGACACCGCTTCCCAGCAGGAGCACCAGGTGGGTACGGAAAACCCCCATGCCTCGACCCAGCTCCCTGGAAGAAGCGTTGGGCGAGGTGGGGCAAGTCCCCAAACCTGACCCCATTTCCCCTGCAGGAGCGCAGGCAGGCCGGGGAGTACTGCAGTCAGAAGGGATTGGGAGGGGTCCCCACTTGCTCTGGCTCAGGGCCCCACAAACTCCTAATCCACCTCTGAGTCATGATAGAGCAGGGATTGGCAACCTTTGGCATGCGGCCCATCAGGGAAATCTGCTGGCGGGCTGGGCTGGTTTGTTTACCTGAAGAGTCCCCAGGTTCGGCCAATCACGGCTCCCACTGGCCACGGTTCGCTGCTCCAGGCCAATGGGGACTGCGGAAAGTGGCAGCCAGCACATCCCTCAGCCTATGCCGCTTCCCACAGCCCCCATTGGCCTGGAACGGTGAACTGCAGCCAGTGGGAGCTGCGATCGGCCGAACCTGCAGGTAAACAAACTGTCCTGGTCTGCCAGCAGATCTCCCTGATGCGCCGCGTGCCAAAGGTTGCCAATCCCCGTGACAGAATATACCACCAGTCTGGGGTATATGTGCTGTATTCTGGTAGTCTGACCTGAGATCGGCACTCTTAGCTGTGTCCCTTTTCAGACAGCATGACAATTGGCTCATGTGATGCCATCCATTTTCATCACCAGTGTTTACAGCAGTGTAATTAGGAGCAGAATCTGACACATCAGCAGAGCTGGTTGAAAAATTACAATTGATTTTTAAGGGACATTTTCCAGGACAAATTTTCAGTTTCTCAGTGAAAAATTGAAACATGAGAAGTTTTTGGATTTTGAAAAAAATGTTTTTGGTTAAAAGTTTAACTGAAAAAATGTTCCATTTTCAGTAAAAATATCTGAGGCTTGTTTTCAGGTTTTTTATCAAAACTCAGAAAATATCAGCCATCTTTTTCCCTAAAAAATGTTTTAACAATCTTTTTTATTAACTCTATAGATTTAGGTATATTCTCTAATGATACAAAGGTATTTGAAATCCCCGGGAGCAAGGCACCTGAGGATCTGTGACATAATGGTTATTCCTACTAGCAGTTGTTGCATAAAGCAAGGGGAGAATGGACTTTATAATTGCTCTATCAGGAATTGCTTAATCACCTCGCTCATCTTAACATCAGGATATACAGCTTTTGTCTTTGTTGTTAAAATGTGTCTGTTTCACAGTGTCCTAGAGCCTGAAACTATCAAGGAAATAAAAATCTAAGTCAATGTAGGGGCCAGAATGAAACCTGGATCTCATCAGTATTAATTCAGCAGATCTAAGTGGTTTATTGTCAAGCTTAATTGTGAGAAGAAATTAACCTTCTCTATAAACCTAACCTTCCATGGCACGGTTGAATAATCGTTGTAACTGGACAGTGATACATCTGTAGGTAAAGAGCTTTAATAATCAGATGCTACATGGTCATTAATGGTGTTTATATTTTTATGGCCATGTTTTTTTATTTGCAAGGGCATTCTTTTTTTAGCCTAGCAGTTACAGGAGTCAGCTATATCTATATGTTTCTAGAAAAGAATGTCTTTGTAAAAAAAATATGACTTACATATTGGCAAAGACTTTGGTGCAAAGAATCTCAAAGCACTTTATAATCCATGGCCCCTGTTCAGAAAAGCATCCTATTCAGAAAAGAACTTCAGCATGTGCTTATAGTTAAGCTGCTTAAATGCTTTGCTGAATAGAGATGGATTTAAACATGTGTTTAAGTGCTTTCTTGAGTCAGGACCTATATGTGTAGCCACCTCTAGCCTGAGCCCAAACGACTACACTGCAATTACATAACTGTGTCAGGAGAACATGTCTGCTTGATGTTACTACATTTGGGTCTTTTGCTGTTAAGAATATGTCTTCACTGCAGAGATAGCCTGAAACTGTTACGCTCAGTGTCCTCCACAACCTGGGCTAGCTGGCTTGTCTGAGGTCATAAGCTAAAAACCAAGTCAGGCTTTCACTCGGGCTGGTAACCCACCCACTTTGCAGTGAAGATGAAGGCTAAACCACTTCGGTGCCAATAATCCTCCAGTGCTTTCCCACAATTTCCCCCTGTGCTTGGAAGGACAGACAAGTTCTCCCACAATTCACTGGGAAAAACACAGAGTGGCTCATCAGCTCAGCTTACTGCAGCACTAAGAACCATGGGATATGACCCTAGAGGCATGTCTGCACTGCAATAAAACACCTGTGGGTAGCAGTGGCAGCTGACTCGGGCCCTTAGGGCTCAGGCTGCTGAGTTATAAAATTGCAGTGCAGAAGTTTGGGCTCAGGCTGGAGCATGGGCTTTGGGAGCCTCTCCCTTTACAGGGTCTCAGAGCCCAGGCTCCAGCCCAAGCCCAAACAACTACACCTCAATTACATAGCCCTGCAGCCCAAGCCCTACGAGCCTGAGTCAGCTGACATGGCCAGCCACAGGTGTTTTATTGCACTGTAGACGTACCCTAGGAGTCCTAGTGACACACACAGGGGAACACAGCATCAGTGTGGACAGAGTAACTCAGATCTGGCTTTGCAGTGTGGCTGCTCACACCTGGGATAGGCTAATCCAGGCACTGATCAGCTGGGCTAACTCTGTGGAGAAGACGTACCCTAAGAGGAAAATCCTCAGGCCATTGTTCACACTGAGTAGCTTGGGTGAGTGCTGAGGGGAAGGGAGAGAAAGAATCCTCGCCTTCAATCCATGGAGCAGCTTGCAGGGCTGCTCATGCAGTTCTAACACATCCTTTCTGGGGAGGACAGAGGATTCCTGTAGCAGTGGACAGAGCCTGTGGCCCCAGCCTGCCCAATTCATGCAAGGAGACTCCACAGAACTCATTTTCATGCTGCACAGAATGCACCATATCCTGACCCCCAACAAATATTCCTTGTGTAGCAAACTGCACTGGCACCAGTGCCTGGGGATCCTTTACACCATTGGTTCTCAAAGCCGGTCTGCCGCTTGTTCAGGGAAAGCCCCTGGTGGGCCGGACCGGTTTGTTTACCTGCCGCATCTGCAGGTTCGGCCGATCGCAGATCCCACTGGCCGCAGTTCACCGCTCCAGGCCAATGGGGGCTATGGAAAGCAGCGCGGGCCAAAGGACTTGCTGGCCACCCTTCCCGCAGCCCCCATTGGCCTGGAGCGGCGAACCGCAGCCAGTGGGAGCCGCGATCGGCCGAATCTGCGGACATGGCAGGTAAACAAACTGGTCCAGCCCGCCAGGGGCTTTCCCTGAACGAGCAGCGGACTGGCTTTGAGAACCACTGCTCTATACCACACAGGCTAGGACAGGATTTCCCCTAAAAGTAAAGTTGCAATATCTAAAGGTTGGGACAGAGAGCATCCATCTACCTTCTCCCTTGTTTGTAACTGATGGTATATCCACCACACTTCTAGTGATGGCAAAAATGATAATCTGAGTCAGTCTTTACAAAAACATTTCTGCACTCTAATCCCCAATGAAATGATACACAGAAAGAACCTTGTTAGAAACAGGTATATGCACTTTTTGTAGGCACTATTCGATTTTAGACAACAGGCAGATCTGTTGGTGCAAATGGCTTGTGCTCCCAAATTAGGGAGCTACTTCTCTAAAATGCCTGGACTAGTACTTCTGGCCCCACTTTAGGGTTCAGCTCCTTTTAAAATCTGGCCCACATTTAATAGCAGAAAAATGATGGAAGATGAAATTAGAGCTGGTGTAATTCCATAGTATCTTAGACCATTCCACCACCCACCCTCCGCTCTGCTGGTGCCATCCACAAACAAGCATCTTATTGATATCATTGGAATGTTAGGTTGTTCCTGGTACATTCAGCAATGCAGCAGGTGCATTTACCTGCATGTGCCTGCAGAGTTTAGCACGTGACTTTCACAAGCCTTTTGGTTGAAATCTCAAACAGCAAGGTGCTGAATTAAATCTCTGCATTTTTGAAGCCTGAATGTGCTCTTTACTTAAAAAAAAAAAGAAAATCCCCCCCAATCTTTAATATGGGACCCAGAAAGTCCAGGTTTAAAGGCTTGATTGTGCAAGGCACCAAGTATCCCATCTGAGGTGCTGGGTGTGGCACTGAGGGTCCTCAGTTCTTCTCAGGGGCATGCTACACTTTGCAGGATCAGGCCCTATATCGTCTTGCTTATCTCAAGGGGCAGGCATTGAAGAAAATGCCTTAGGTAGCTAGGGGAAATGTTTTGATTAACAATGCTTTGGAGCTTATAGTTCTAGGTGCATGTACAGTACAGGATCCACATAGTCCTAGAGATGCCTTCCTGGAAGAAACACATCTCTGAAGTTTTGTTCCCATAAAATCCAAATGTCTGTAGTGGCCCCATTAATCTTAGGAAGACTCCTCTACTGTTTTGACTCAGTCAGATTGCTGGAGGAGGAGACTACTGAAAGCATATGCTCATAAACAATATTTTAATTAGTGCTTGTCCTTGCTGGAGGCAATGGAGTGTTGATGATCTGAGCCACTCCTCTAACGTCAATGAACCAGCTCACTGGTGATGTCAGCTGGGCCTTCTGCACACAGACCTGATTGGCTATGTTTGGATTGCAGGGGCCGGCTTAGCTATAAGGTGAATATGCAAGGAAGCAGCTGTGTGGAGGTGTGTAGTCAGAGAGTGTTAGCAGCAGACACAGTCAGACAGTGGGGCTTTACTGAGGCTGAAGAGCCTTTTGTATTTCGCATAGGTAAATAAACAAACCAGCAGCAGACTTTGGAATTTGGAAAGACTCACTGGGCACTTATACAGGAAGAGTGCAAGCTGCAGATTCCACAGAGTGGCTTTTTTTCTTTTTTTTTCCCCAGAACCATAAGTGGAATAAGTGTACCTGAAACTGATATGCCAACTGAAATCTCTCACGCCGTAAGAATGCACGCCATCTCGGACTTCCCTTTGACAGTGCGACTCCTCAGCAAGGGGCCAGAATACCTTCGCAGACAGATGGAGGCAGGCACCCCAGGCAGGAAAAGTGCTGTGGAAAGACTGGCAGCTGATAAGGCCAAGTATGTAAAAAGTCAGCATGTAATCAGCACTAAGCAGGAACCCGTCATCGGGCTGAGCTCAGCCTCAGAGAGCAGCAGTGAGAGCTGTTCAGTGGAAAACAAAAAAATCAGCAGGGACGTTGGTGGAGGGAAAGGCACAAAAAACTCGGAGCCAACTAAAGCAATGTATTCCTGCAGTGCTCCCCTGGAACCTGATCCACCCATAGCAAGGCGCAGCAGCTCCAAGAAGCAGGTACGGCCAGACTCCCTAGTGATCTATCGCCAGAAATGTGAGCTTGTGAAAGGTCAAAGCAATGAGAGGTCACGAGGGGGCCTGGTGAGGTGGCTGTTCCAGGGGTCCATGAAGGAGAAGCTGCTGACTTCCCCTGAGATGCCCAACATAACTGGGCAGGGCCTCACACCAGAAAGTGAGGAGACAGTATCCACCAAACACGCCGCCAATGAGCCAAACAGCCGTGTAGCTGAGCACGCTGCTCCTGCAAACACAGACGCACGAGCTGTTCCTGAGCGTGAGTGTGAGGACTCCTCACAACTGACTGTTGCACCTGATGAGGTCAAGGACATGAGGAGGAAAGGGCTGCATCGTTCCCAGTCTGATATCAGCTCTCGCTATTCCAAGTCTTTCTCTGAGTTTGACACGTTTTTTAAGTACTGCGGCCTCGAACCCGAGGTAGTCGAGGATCTGGGCAGAGAGAACTTCTCTGTGATTTCTGACATCTCCTTCAGGATCCGCAGCATCAGCCTGGCAACATCCGAGAGCGATTTCACAAGGCACAGTGGGGATGATGGGCTGTTGGAGGAAGAACTGACTGAGCAGGTCCCTAGCACCACGTCAGTGATTGAGCGCAACGCTCGGATAATCAAATGGCTGTATACTTGTAAGAAAGCCAAGGAGACTAACAACATGCTACAAGAGCTTGCGTGAAGGCTTCTCCTTTCAGCATGCGTTACAGCCTGGTAAACTCAAGGTGTGTGCAAAGCCCAGCCATGCCCATTAATATTTATCTTTTTATTAAAACACTGTTGATTTATCTGAGTTTGTCTGTTCTATGAATGGCAGGAACAAGCTGCTTTCTGCACATAACGTTGCTATTATTATTATTTATAGAATTACAATAGCACCTAGGAGCCTAGTTTGGGGGAATGGAGTTCTTGTAAAACAGGAGTCCGGGGTATTACAACAACAACAAAAAAAAGAGAAACCAACTGTAATTTGCAAGCTTGGATCAGATCCCCAAATGAAAGTAAACAGTCAGGGTTTACAAGGAATGTCTGCCCTTTGCAGTCTCCTGCTTTGTAAATGACTTGTTTTCACCAGTTTCTGCTATGTTAAACTCAAGACAAACCCCAGAAAAATTATTCAGCCCTTAATTGTAGCAGGTAAGATCAAACAAACTGAACTGAACCACTCAACGTTTAGGGGTAGTCTATATTTACCGTGTAGTAGTACAATTTCCCCCTCCCTCCCCTTCTGTCTCGCTCTCTTTCTATCCCTCCCACTTTGCCTGCACTTATTATATCCATGCTTTTTCTAGAGATCCCATTCTCACAGAGCTTTCTGCTTTGGCAGTAGGAATTGCCAGCTGATGCCTGGCATTTCACAAGCTCTGCGGGGAAGTGGGACTGCTCTTTCTGCTCACGTCGATTGTAATCAGTTTGGCTCTTTTGACGTTGAAGAACGTTCGTGGCTTTGCCCACATGGTTGTGCTACTGCAATTCAAGCAGCAGATTTTGGGAGTCAGTGATGTGGTTTGTTTGGTGGGCCGGGCCGATATTTAAAAACTACAACAATGAATAAAAATGTGAGAGTCTTGGAAAGCTATTACTTCACGTAGAGAAATGGGCCAAATGCACTCCAGGTGTAAGTGGGCATACTTCCCATTGACTTTTAATAAGAGCTGTACCTATGCCTGGGGTGAGTCTTGTCTATTGGCAAGAACCGTTTTCCTAGGAACTTTAGTAGCTATTCATTAATGCAAATTGCCCAAAGTATCCATTATATGAAAATCTTACTGACCCAAGCACATACATCCCTTAGGCCTTGGACCTCTTACACAGTATTATTTTAAATTGTGCTAACTGATCCTTGACACAATGAGCTACATGTGCCCTTTGTGAATTTATCATGTTCATAATCTGTATATTAAGAGGATACTAATCAGCCCTTGGCACAGTTGTTTGAAATGAGTCCATGGCTTATCCAAAAGAACATGGATATTATAATGCCTGAGCCAATTTCCTAGTGGATCAAGAACTGTTACCCAGATTTCTCCTGGTACACCGATTTTATAGTGATATGAATCCACTGTCTTCAAAGAAATTAATCCCACATTACATTATTGTAGGTAGGAAGTGAGTAAGGGCCTGTGACTCCATCCCACGCAGTTGCCTGGGGGCTCAGGGTTATGAAAATGTTGGGATATGCATTAAGCATACTCACTGTATCTCCTGACATGCTAACATGGTGGTGGATTCTAGCTTGGTTGTCTGACAACGTAGGGCAGAAAAGAGTCTGAAAGATGCAGCATACAGTACCTACTAACTTCTGAGCATTCCTAATGAGGAATATACCTTTTAACACCATTGAAATATATTAGGCTAAGAGAGCTTTCTAGAAGGCACAAGATGGAAACTTGATACAGATTCTGTTTAAAAAACAGGACATTTTTTAGAGGTGGATAAAAAAAAGTATTCTGGTTGTGCATTTGTTTGAGAAAAACAAAAAAGGCATTTTCATTTACATTTTTCATAGAAAGAAAAGGAGTACTTGTGGCACCTTAGAGACTAACCAATTTATTTGAGCATAAGCTTTCGTGAGCTACAGCTCACTTCATCAGATGCTCATGAAAGCTTATGCTCAAATAAATTGGTTAGTCTCTAAGGTGCCACAAGTACTCCTTTTCTTTCTGCGAATACAGACTAACACGGCTGCTACTCTGAAACCCATTTTTCATAGAATTACTTTTGTCATTGAAATGTTGAAAACTCAAAAATTTTGATTTTTGTCAAAATCATTTCCACAAAATATTTTTCACCAGCTCTAGAGTGTGCCTCCAGAATAGGGACAGTTGTCATGTGTGATGCTGTCAACCCACAGATATGTCACTGGGTAAAAGCTCCATGCCTGAATTCAGTTGCAGAAAAGAGAAGGTTTCTCTGAGCTGAAGAGTTCCCCTCCCTCACTCTCTAGAGCTGATGTGAGAGGGAGCCACATAAAACAGATGGTGGATGTGGGGGTTTGCAAAAGTTTCTGCAGCTGTGAACTTTACACAATTATGAAGGTGGGGCCTTTGACCACCTCGTGCTACTGGGTGCAGGAGCCTGGAACTGGCTTTGTATAAAGCAACTGGCTTTGTATAAAGGGAAACAAGAGACGTCTGGCTGTAGGATCTCTTTGCCACTGCTCTTGGGGCCAGCTGTGAGGTTATTCTCCTACTAGAACTGTGGTAATTCTACAGTTACAGTGTGGGCCATGTGGGCCTTGTCAAATGGAAGAAGGCTGTTGGGCCTCTTATTATTTATTTGTGAAATGCTATCAGTGTGTTCAGTGTTGCAGATGACACAGGAGACAGATGATCCCTACCCTAAAGAGCCTACAAACCAGCTAGGCACACATCATAAAAAGATGTCTGGCAAAGGGTGCTGTAATGTATGGAAAGCCGGAAGTACATTCACATGTGCTCCCCACCTTCACAGAAGCTCTGCAACTCCCTGGTGCAGAATCAAGTGTTGCCTTTCTCTCTTTCTGCCCTTTGACCAACCCATCACACAGTCAGCATCTGAGGCCGCAGGTACTTTTGCAGCCAAAGAGACTTTCTTCTTGATTGGACCCTTAATATTTGTCATGTTAATAATCCACAGAGCAGGACTTTAGATAAATTATACTTCTGTTGCACTTTAGGGGGGTATGCAAAGGAAAGACAGAAGCAGGGCCAAAGCTGTGACAGGTTTTTCAAAGACATAGAATTTTTTATGTAAATGAAAGTACTGGGTTCTAAAATGTAGCATAGCAGATTTTAAATGGATTTAAAAAAATAATATTCTGATTTTACAATGGCATACTAATTTATTTTCAAGCTATCCAGGGTCAGCTCTTTAAAGAACCTTGCCCAAACATGTGAGCGCATTTCTGTGCCTACGTTTGTTAACATAATTATCTCAATTGCTTGTGCAGATGGGGTTTTTGCATGCCCAAGTGGACTTTTACGGCCTGATTCTTTTCTCATTTACACCAGTGTAAATCAGTGCTAATTTTATTAAGTTAATAGCATTAAACATGCATAGACCTGATTTGTATAAAAGGAGAATTGGGCAAGTAGCTACCTAAATAGCCATTTGCACATGCAATGGCCCAATTTGCACATACAGGTAGGGTAACGTCACATAAATATAGACCCATACATATGTGCAAATGTTTTCATGCTTCTGTCTTTAAAAATTGTAGCCACAATTTTTCTTATGTTATGATGGGAAATTTACTTTTAAACTTTGTTTCCTTAATATCGTTTGATAGTGGTTTGGGGAAGAGGGAATACATAGGAAGCATACACCAGAAATTTTTAAGTAATATCATTAATAGTAAGGACAAAGAAATTCAGAGTATTGACTGACACCCCATTGTGCCTTTGAATTACAGGTAGTTTTATAACCTATTTCTTCTTATCCATATAGGCACAGGGTTGTGTTTTGTTTTGTTTTTTGAGGACATGGTGGCAAACACATTTAAAATTCCTTACCTGCTTTTTCTATGAGTTTGTGTCACAGTTTTAATGTTGCTTAAACATAGTTGTACATGTCTTTTTGTGTGTTTTCAAAACAGATACAAGTATTAGGACAGGACAGGAATTTAGGAGATAGGGCTTTTGTTATTGGCTCTGTCACTGACCTATTGTCTGATCTTGGGCAAGTGGTTTAACCTCTTTGAGCCTGGCTTATGCCCCGGAGAAATAATACTTCCCTACCTCCCCAGGGCATTGTGAGATTTTAATCATGTTTTTAGAGTGGATGGAAGACACACTTGAAATGTTTATTGGTATTGCTTTCTGTTCCAACTAACAGTTCAGAGGATGCTGAAATATGTGGGTACCACGTGAAAATTCATGGTAACAAATGTCATCTACAGTGTCAAGCCTTTCCATGATTGACCTGAAATAAGATTGGTTGACTGGTCCTCAAGAATACATATAAACCCTTAACACTTTCATTAATATTTAAGAACTTACTCTTTTTTTGGTACTAATGTTTCTGTACAAAAGAAACGCTTAGCAGAATGATCTTCTGTATTAATCTAAACCACAAAATCTCCACTTATAACTCATCACGTGTTTACATAATTGGTTAATCAGAAGATGAGCCACAGTGAGACAAATTAACCACTCACATGCTAAGCCTTCAGCCTAGGCCCTTTGAAGCAATGCAGGGAACTTCCTGAAGTGAAGCAATGCATCCTGGCTTTCTGCAAATATTGGATGTGATCCACAAAGCATACAGAGACATTCATTACTAGCATTACTGATCCCTTGAATTTTACAAAGGCAAAACTAATCCGCATGGGAATGAGTATGACTGGGACACGAGTACTCTAACTCTCTTGGCAATAATATGCAGAGAAGTATAGTACAAACCTAGAATTGGTAACAAATTACTTGAGTAGAAGAGTGTGTGAGTGAATATACAACTCAGGTCATATAATTTGCTTATTTTTAGACGGGGTAGAAAGAGATTTTAACTGCTGAGCCTGAGATCTGCTCAGTCACATGTCACTTAATTGTATTTAATTACCCAATGAATGTGTCAAATAAACAGTTCAAAACTGATGCTATTTACAGCCCCTGGTTTAACAGAGTAGGAGAAGGACCTGCATGAACTTGGGTATCTATTGGTTAAAAACTAAATTCATAGGCTAGATATGGCTGTTCTAACTCTAACAACCTAGGGACTGTGTGGCTGAAAGTAGCTTTTCCCTCAGCTGCTTTCGCAGAAAGGATGCCATCTTGAGTTTAATTTGGAATGATATTCAGAGGGGCACACTACATTATGTTGTCCATCCCAGGCAAATATTTTGGTACACTCTGTTTTTGCAGTTTGTACCGTAAACCTGACTTTAAATATATAGGGACAGATTCTCAGCTGGTGTAAATCAGTAATGGAGCTATGCTGATTTCCACCAGCAGAGGAGCTGGTCCACAATTAATGAAAAATCAAGGAAAATCCAACAATGCTGATTTTAGGCCATTACTTTTAACAGACCCAGTAACCGTTATAAAACTCACCTACAAATATCAATGTACAGTGCCCAGCACAAAGAGGATTTGGGCCTTTTGGAGCTACCTTCATATAAATATTTAATAATAAATAAGGCTGAATTAAAGTAGTTATCACCAGACAATTGGTGGTGTTGACTCTGGGTCTGAGACTTGTGTTTCCTACAAACCCACAAGCTAGCTTCTTGTCAATGCTAGAGTTTATCCTGACCACAGGCCATCATGTTTGTTGCAAAAAATGCAGTGCTCACAGGGTATTTTTACACTGCAGTTAAACACCCGCAGCTGACTTGGACTCATGGTGTCAGGCTGCGGGGCTGTAAAATTGTGGGAGGAGACATTCGGGCTTCAAGTGCACCCCAGATTCTGGGAACCTGAGTGGGGAGCATCACACCACACAGAGATCAGACAGATAAGCTGAAAATAGAAGCTAGCCCTTCAGCTCCCTTTGGCCTTTGTGTAGACAAAGTGCTCAGCATTTATCAGCTGTGGGAACAGGGAGGCTAATGGACTAGACCCAGGAAACCTGCCCCAGGGAAACTAGGTGCTTTCTTTGCCTTTCAACAGACATATTCCTTAAAGCCCCTGGCATGGCCTGGTGTATTGAAGTTGTTGCACCATATTTTAAAAAAGAGAAAAACCAACAAAACCCTCTGTGCATGTTTCCTAGACTCTAATGTTCATTCTGAGTAGAACAGCTTTTTTAAACTGCAGGTTTTTACTGAGTCAGACGCTCCTATTAATATTTTATGTTCCTAGCTTAATTTTTCATGAATTCTGTTATGATTGGTAAAACACTGCATAAATAAAACTGCTGCTGGAGACATGAAGTGAACTAACACATTTGTTTGAGCAGGATGATAATTAAGAAGCCATGTTATCTATAGTTAGCCTCAAAATAACCCAAAGGTAATTGACTAGATTTTGCCTAGATAAGCAGCATTATAAAGTTACAAAGTCTTAAAGGCCAAATTCACCAATGACATTAGGAGGAGCACAACTCTATGGGCTTTCAGGGAGTTTTGCTCCTCATTGCTTTAATGATGGTTATGGCTTTAAAAAAAGGGTGAACTGAACATCCTCCTCTCTGATTGTAATCAAGATTACACAGTTCATATCAGTCCTCAGCTTCAAAAGCATTTTTTAAAAAAAAGAATGCTCCTTTTTAGGGTGGGTTTCTCAGGAAAGGAATTGATTATGTTGGTAGTAGTTGTAAGCAGTTGGAATGAAGTGTTAAAGCTTACCTTGTACCAGTATGATGCATTAAGTGTTTTAAATAGCACTTTTTTCTTTCCTTAGACTGAAAACATTCCCTGAGATGGCGGCTGACTAAACAGGACACAGACAGATAGACCCACAGCAAACTCTTCTATCATCTGGCTTATGATAAATCTGTGCAAGTTTATCAACTTCCTGTTGCCCTCCCACCCGTCTGCAGGCTCACTCTTTGTCACAGGCATATGTGTGTACAGAAGTACAACAGCAAGAGGGAAGTTACAAACTGAGATGGAGGGAAATTAAAGCTTCTGGAAGAGCAGGGGCAGGTTTACGTGCTAAAATATCTGGTAATATCCAGAAAGAGGTCAGTGCACCAGGATGTCATCCTAAATGTGAAGGAAGGTTGGTGTGGCATGTCTGGCTCTGACTGATGGCAAATCCATCAACAAGACCCGGGGAGGAGAAAGCGGGAGCAAAGTGGCAATGACCTCTGGGTCAGGTATTTCTTTGCAGGGAGGCTCCACCTACACTTTCAAAGAAAGTGTGTTAACAGGACTTTAAACCTGGCTCATGCTGACATGAATTCAGCACACTCTGCCTGGCTGGTGACAGTGGACCAAACATGACAGTTTTATAAACAGTATTTAAAGCCAGCTGTACACTAGCTTCCTTCTGAGGCCTTGTCTAGATTGAGATTTAAGGCAAACTAGAGAACATGTTCTCCAACTAGACCAGGCTGATCAGCGAGTGGGAATGGATGGCTAAAATCATGTTTCACATATGGTCTTGGGCATACTCCCAAAGCCTAGCTATGACACAGGGAAACTCAATGCACGTTCCATATTAGACAGGACTCTTTGTTATAACAGTGCTCCAGCATGATAACATGTGCAGTCTAGGTAGGCCCTTAGGCTCTTCTTATACTACATCTCAGACCCTGCCAGCACATGGTTGTCTATAGTCTAACACATTTATTTTTGTACTGAGGATGGGCAACATGTTTATTGACTCATGTTAGGGAATAGTGTCACAGCATATGTAATGTTACAGCTGATTAGCATGAATCTATAATAGCATTGTCCTATCTGCATTGTAAACAAGAAGGCATGTTAGGACACAAGTCCTATCTGCATTGTAAACAAGAAGGCATGTTAGGACACAACCGCAACATACCAGACAAACGTGCTGAGATTATTCGACTTGTAGTATAGACAGCACCATGTCAACATAATTGTTATAACGACTACACCTACTTTGCACTGACCAAGCAAACTTTATTTGAACTGTGTTTAAACACTGTTCAAAAATAATTTGTGTCACTCAGTTTGATTGTAGATGTAGATGTGAGTTTATGGCCCTTGGCTATGCCTCAGATCCTTAGCTCAGTCAGTCATTAGTTATCAGAAAATGCCCTTCCCTGAGTTATTTATTCCTGATACCATAAATCACAAAGCAGGGTGGGGGGGAAATGAAGTAGGGACCAGATTCTGATTTTAGTTATAGCAGTGTCAATCTGGAATAATTGAACTGATAAAAAAGAGATCAGAATCTGGCCCTATATTTCAGTGTGCTGAAAGGTTAAAAGTTGAACCACAGGTTACCATGGCTATAGTATTCTGTTTACAGCACTGGACTCTCAGACCTGTACTGTAACAAGTACAGGAAAATGAGATTCCATTCCCAACATTCCATTAGGGTTATACGCGGTAAGCAGTCAATCAGCCCCTTTCAACGATGAGCTGCCATGCCCCCACCGAACAAAGTGAACCAGACGCAGGCATAGAGGAGAAGATGGAATGAACACCTAATCAGCACTTTTAACATCTTATAAAAGACTTAGTCTTGTAACATAACTATGAGAGAGGGAGGAGAAGGACTGAGTGATGGCATTTTTATAGAGCATTCACTCTAACCATAAGAATCAAATATTTCCGATTTTAATTTATTCAACCATTGTGAGCCAAAATACTGCACTTTAAGTGCTATTTAATAGTTTTTAGTTGACTTTAAGTTAACAGTAGACTTATGAGTCAGGCTAACCTTATTTAATTAAGAAAAACGTATTTGTCACTATTTCTCACCCCCAGTATGAGAATGCAGGGCATTTGTCTATATTGGTTTAGTGTTAATTCACATACACATATCTTAAATTGTCTATATATATAAAAATAACATTTCCAAATAAAGTATTTATTGAATCTGCTCTACACAGGGGAAACTGAAATGATTGTATTAGTGAGACACAGAGTTTAAGGTCAGAAGAGACCACCAGATCATCAGCTCTGACCACTTTTTTATCACAAGCCACCAACACCACCCAGCACCCACACACCAAACCCAACAACCAAAATTTGACCAAAATATTACAGGTCACAGGAGAATAGACTATTATGTGCCACAGGCAGAGAATAGGAAGGACCAAGTAGCACCAGTGAGCTACTGTATACTTAGAGATTAGCACCTTCAAAACAAATAATCTAAGTTTCGGTTTTGATTCACGATAGACTACACCGTCAATGCTAATATGGTTAGAGTTATCCACTGATGTGCAGTTGTTTAAAGGGAGATTGTAAAGATTGATAAGTCAGCAATGTGACCCACTGTATTCTTATGCTCACTTTGCAAATTACTGTACATGGAATTATGTATATGTTTTATCAAAAGCTATTGAATGCTTTTTCTTGGAAATACGAATGAACCACTGTAGACGGCTCAGAGCTCATGAGAAATCCCGCAGCTACAAACCAGTGCACCAACACAATGGAAGGGGGGCCGGGTTTTTAGAAAGGTTTCTGGTTTCCCTTTCAAGTTTCCATTGGGTCTATATCAGAGATGGTAGTGAGATAAGTTGGCCATGGACTTTAAATAACAGGAAGAGATATGTAAAGGACTTAGATGGGATTCTCAAAAGCATAGAGAATCAGTTGATTCTGTCCCGATTGAAGTCAGTGGGAGTTTTACCATAGATGTCAGTGGGATCAGTTATGCCAGGATTGTGCATTTTTGAAAATCCCACCTTTGGCCTTTATGAGCTGCTTAATGGAGCTGTGCTGACCTTTCACACCAACACTAGAGCAAATGCACCTGGCTTTGTTCAACTTTGGATGTGTTGAACCTCAGAGAAGATTTGCCCAAGACCTTTCCTTACACCTAATAAGCTATGAATTCCCCTTACCTATAAGTGTCTTCTGAGTAGATCTACCCTTTTCCACCTTACCAGGAAAGGGGACAGCTGACAGTCCCTTTATCCCTACATCTCTTGGGAGAGGACATCTTACCACGCTCATCCTGAACAGTGGGAATTAGCACATTCTGCTCAGGTTCCATTGCTGCTGTTACTTATAAAGCCTTTTACCTCATTCTGATGCTGACCTGCCCCATGATGATAGGGAACCCAATGGCTACTCTTGGCCATTGACTCTCCTTATCCTTTGACTCTCCTTATCCTTCAACAAAAACCCTTAAAATAAGGAAGGGATGCACTGGGAAACTCATCTATTTCATTACGAAACTGGTGTGTTTTGTAAGGGGTTCCTCAAGTTTTGTTTAGCGCTTTTGGGTAAAATCCCAGCCCCACTGAAGTCAATTGGAGTTTTGCCATTGTCATCAGTGGGGCCAGAACTTACCCTTTATTTTCATGCAAACATAAAACTAGGATTGCTGGGAGAAGATCACAAATTAACTCACTTGTTTTTGTTTGACTGGAACCATGCAAACAAAGAAAGCCACATTGGATGCAACCCTATTGCACAGCTTAATTTTAACGGTCCAGTGCTCTTCATAACCAGTTTTTTAAAGCTAATATTATCACTGTAAAAAGGGACAGTGTCCATAGTTTTAATTTAACAGGAAAAAAGGTACAAAGTCTGCTTTTATGGCGAGAGCCTGGTGTTTACAATTAAGACATCAGGTGTAAACTATGATCCCTTCAGTATATTGTACATAGCCATGTACAGGAATCTGTGTAACAAGAAGAAAAGGAGTACTTGTGGCACCTTAGAGACTAACAAATTTATTTAAGCATAAGCTTTCGTGAGCTACAGCTCACTTCTTGTTAGTCCCTAAGGTGCCACAAGTACTCCTTTTCTTTTTGCGAATACAGACTAACACGGCTGCTACTCTGAAACTTGTGTAACAAGAGTGCAGATTGTTGTATATATATACACATTTTTAAAATGGATATAAATCTTCATGCTTCAGGGCATAAATCAACCACTAATTGATGGGGACTAAGAAGAAACTGCCTCCTATAAGCATGTTATTCCATCATTGTCTGTTATGGGGTTTCTTGCACCTTCATCTGGTCCTGGTCTGACCTAGTATGGAATTTCCTAGGTTCCTACGTTTATATTCTTATAAAAAAACAAATCTGTATTTTATTTCATTGCATACAAATTAAAAAAATACACAACTGAAAGTTTGTAATTTGTTCTTGGTAGCTTGTAGTTTTATTTTGTTTGTTGTTTACATTACTGTTACTATAGTTTTTTTAAAACTCAGACTCCTTGTCACATGTTTAATTGCTCTGGGACAGCAGCTTCTTGTAGTGGTGAGCAAAGCTTTGGTTTGAAGAAACATTCAAAGGTGCAGATGATTCTCTGAAACATATCCCAATCTCTGCGTAAAGAACCAGGCAGGCAATCTCTTAAGAAAATCTCTCTCATAAAATGGATAGTGGGTTCTGGTATCAGTAAATTTGATATCTACAAAGCTAATCTTTCTCATAATAATTTTGTATTCCCATTTTAGGTCATGGTTCAAGTGGCGTAACATTTATTTTTAAAAGCAAACAAAACTTTTTCAAACTAATTAGGGTTGCCAACTTTCTGACTGAACAAAACCAAACACCCTTGCCCCACCCCTTCTCTGAGGCCCCGCTCCACTCACTCCATCTTACCCCCTCCCTCTGTTGTGTGCTCTCCCCCACCCTCACTCACTCAGTCATTTTCATAGAGCTGGGGAGGGTCCTTTTTCGACCGGGTGTTCAGTTGAAAACTGGACATCTGGCAACCCTAATTTTCGGTATTACCTACATTTGGTTTTGTTCAATCTCAAAAACTAGGATGTGCCTCAGGCAATATTGTACAGCCATTACCCTCACACCCAACTGGCCAGAACAGCTGGGTGTTTGGGTCCATCAGGAAAAGCTCTATCTGAGGAACCTTACTGAGATAATTTTGTTTAATGGATTGAAAGAGACAAACTAGATTTAATAAATGTGTGTTTTGTGGGAAGAAGTGAAATAATGGTTTTTAAAGTGAGTTTTTGCTGAAACTAATACATACTCATCCTAGGGTCTCAACATCATTTGCCCTTCAAACTACTAGACAAACACCTGTCAGGGGTGACCTCTCAAGGTCCCTTCCAGTCCTACAAGTCTATGATTCTATAATCTAATCTTCTTAGACCGGGCCTACCCTTGTGACAGGGTGTAGTGTATGTGTGGCTACATGCAACAGTGGAAGGCTCCTGCAAGGGGAGGAGCAGGAAGTTGCCTGGGCCTTTCCCTGCCTTCCCTGCTACCTGAGCCTTTCTCTGCAGCTGGAGTCTTTCACCGAGGCAGGGAAAGACTCCAGCAGCAGGGAAGCAGCAGTAGTTTCTACACTAGCAACAGCAGTGTAGACATGGGAGGCACTGTTTGGGCATATAGAGAGCCGTGTAAGATATATACTCTAGGGTTCAGACATTTAGGGCACTCTGTTCCACTCACCAAAGCAGTGCCTCAGTCTGCACTGCTACTTATACCCCTGCTAGCTCAGTCTACACACCACCACAAGTGTAGACCTACTTATGTAAAAGTAGTCTCACTGACAAGAGCTTGAACACAACTCAGAGTTCACTGCTATGCAGCCAGTAGGATTAAGGTCTTTAGCACAAAACGGAAAGCAATTTTGAGATCATTGAAATGCAACCCCTCTCACAAATCCTAATTAATTGGTGTTTGTGCAAGGTACTAAGCAAAGGCTGGGCAGAGGAAGGAATTCATGCTTTTAACTTACGGGTGGGACAAGCCGCCTTAGCAGTCTGCAGCTGGTATTCTAGTCTCAGGGCTGAAACAGCAGTCACTGTACTTCCTGAGGTCCCAGTCCAGCAAAGCAGTTAAGTACATCTTTATTATATTAGAACTCAGCCCTGCAGTCCTTTTCCTCCTAAGTAGGCCTTCCTCATGCAAGCCTGTGAACTCAGCTGGACCACTCTCACAAATAAGGATTTGCAGGCTCAGGTTCACAGATTGCCCAGTGTGGATAAACAGTCCTTTTAAATTTCACAAATTACTCATCAAGATGCTCTTCTTTCTGCTCATCTGTGAACAGCTTACAAAGCACAGCTGTTGAAAAGAGAGCCTGTGGTGATTTTACAGCTGAGAACAAGACCCTTTGCTGCAGCTTTACACAGACTGGTGTCTACTGAACATTAGAGTGTATAAGATCTTGAAGGGCTTTTCACAAAGCATTCTCTGAAGCTCTGTCCAGTTGCCACTGACAGACGCCCTAGCACATAAGTGACTTACACAACCCTGCAAAGACAAGCCTCCTAACACAGTTTCTCTCTTTTTTAAAAAATGGTGCAATAAGATACATTATGTCCCCCTCCTTACTTTAGTATCTGAGCACATTCTTTAATATAGTTATCCTCACAACCACCGCTCCCTGCCCATAAGGTAGGGAATTGCTATTGTTCCCATTTTACAGATGGGAACTGATGCACAGAGATTAAGTGGCTTGCTCAAGGTCATACAGGAAGTCTGTGGCACAGCATGGACTTGGATGCAGGGCCCCCAAGTCCTAGACGAGTGCTGCAACCACTGGACCATCCTTCTTCTTAGTTTCATTAAAGCTTATCCTTGAAAGAAAATGAAGATATTTTTACATTACAGGGTTAAAAAGCCTGACTACTTCAAACTAATTTTCCAACCCCCAAAAAGTAGATTTGAAAAAACTCACCCTCCTGGAGGTTCACCTACCCTTGGTTCAGGGATCTCAAACTCAAATCACCATGAGGGCCACATGAGGACTAGTACATTGGCCTGAGGGCCCCATCACTGACACCTTTTCATACAAAAATACAACCCCCCCCCCCAGTCCCACCCCCACTCCACCCCTTCCACGAGGCCCTGCCCCTGCCCCAGCTCTTCCCACCCCTTCCCTGCCCTCATTCCAATCCCTTCCCCAAAGTCCCCGCCTCAACTCCGCCCCCTCCCTGCCCCCTATTCCAACCCCTTCCCCAAATCCCAGCCCTGCCCCACCACTTCTCCGCCTCCTCCCCTGAGCGCACCACATCCCTGCTCCTCCCCCCTCCCTCCTGGAAAGTCCTAAGTGCTGGGAGATAAGCGGAGGAGTGGGGATGCAGCATGCTTGGGGGACAGAGGCGGGGGGTCAGGGGAGCTTGGCTGCCGGTGGAGTCGGCGCCTATGGCGGGCCGCAGCAGATAACGCACATAAATGGCCTCGTGTTTGAGACCCCTGCCTTAGTTCATACCATCTCCTACACACTACACACAATTAGGCAGTGGTGCTTTTCAGGCAGCTCTGGCAGATGAGCAAAGTCACAACTTCTGTTTCTCTTTGGTCACTCTATTGTGCTTTTCCCCACTGTTGCATGCAGAGGAAATATTATTCAATTGTTACCAATTTTTTTTTATTAAAGATCTCAGTTAGGAAACAAGACTTCTTTTCAATCACATACAACAAACTGGGTCATGAACACTGTGTATGCATTACATGCATGGGCCCAAATGGTTACAAGTTGGGTTACAAGTCTGCACCCAAAGTTAAGGCCACACATTTGCATGTGCAAGATTTTACATGCAAAACACTATTGGCCAGAGCCTCAACTGGTATAAATTAACAGAACTCTACTGAAGTTAATGGAACTTCTCAGTCATACACCAACTGAGGATCAGATACTCAGTACATATGTGAAACTGGGGATTGTTATGTGTAAATAACTTTGTTCACACATAACAATGACTTATGTGCATGCATTAGAACTTTTGTGTGTGCCACTCATGGATACTGTCTTTTATACATTTGGGTGATGTTTAAGTTAAGCATATAATCACACCGTTGATTAGCTCTGATATTGGACTCTGCTGCACGTGCTTTCATTTGCTATTTACTACCTAACATATTGTGGGCCAAGTTAATTGACTTCAGTGGGGTTTTGCCCATTTACACCTGCCAAAATTTTGCCACATATAGCTTAAAAATAAACAAGAAAAAAGACAAAAGGCAACAGCATCACCAACACCAAAATGAGTTTCAGTGATTTCAGACATCCCTATCCCCATCCAGTAGTTCAGCAAGAAAGGACATGAAAACTTGTAAAACTAGCTTGGATAATTTGAGAAGTATTAGGTTGTTTTAGCGAGGAGTGTGATTAAGAGAGCTAAGAGTCCTGTGTGGATTAAGGAAAATGCTTCAAAAATCAACCACCTTTCAGGAGCATCACCTGTAGCGAAAAGATGGGAATAGTAATTACTGACACTAAACCACTAAAACATCTGATTGTTTGTCACATAACTGTGATGACTGTAAATCAGTGCTGAACAGATCTTCCTCCATTAACGAGCTAAACTGTAGAAACAAATGCAAGGATATTGATAGGGCTTACTTGGTATTGTTAATTTCTTCCTGTTAACGTATCCTCTTTGATTACTTTTTCACTGAAAATCTAGGTCATTGAAAGTCTAACCAGTTCCCCTTCACTGTTCCAGAGTTATCTGTGAGCTTTAATTGCTGAGCTTATGCTGGCCTTGACAGTCCCATTTTGTGTTTACATTTCAAGCTAATTCATCCAGACAATGAATACACAACCTGAGGTACTATCATAAGGTAAATGTTGCATGTTATTTTCTTATGAATGACATTTTCCAGAGAGACAAAAAATCCTCCTTCCCTGCCTTAACTCTAGACCAGTGGTGGGCAACCTGCGGCCCACAGGCCGCATGCAGCATGTCAGGGCGGGCCGCCAGACAGTTTGTTGACATTTGCACGGCTGCCCTCAGCTCCCAGTGGCTGCAGTTCACCATTAACGGCCAATGAGAGCTGCGGGAAGCAGCGTGAGATGCAGGGACATGCTGGCCGCCGCTTACCGCAGCTTCCATTGACCAGGAACTGCAAACCGCTGCCACTGGGAGCTGTGGGCAGCTGTGAAAATGTGAACAAACTGTCTGGCGGCCTGCCAGCAGATTACCCTGACAGGCTGCATGCGGCCCATGGGCCGCAGGTTGCCCACCACTGCTGTAGACACTGCCACAACTATATGAAAACAAAACAAGCAAAGAGCCCAGGATCTGCAAGTTGCATAGTTAATCAGAATGGTATTGCATGAACGTTTACTATTTTAGCCCTTTTCCTGCCACATCCCCTCCCTTTGTTTAATGTCATCCCTTGTTAGGTTATAGCTAGCCTAGATAGTAAGTTCCCTGTGGCTGCGGTTGTCACTTTACATATCTGGAAAGGCCATGGGCACCTTGGGAGCTAAATAAATAATAAATCATAAAAATCTTTTAAAGATGAAATATATTCCAAAGCATTTAAGAAGGTTGCAGCACAGAAGTGTAAGAGTGAATGGCTGGCCAGTGAAAATAATAACGTGTCACCTGGGTACTAAAATACAAGCCTTGCACAAGTGTTAGCATGGAGGGGGGAAAGGGTTCTGGGGTATTGCGGATCAGGTCCAATGTATCATAGTTTTTCATAAATTTGTTGGAAGTGAATAGCCTGCCCCTCTTATTCCTTGGTGACTGACCCCTGCTCAGCAACCAGCTTCTTCAGCAAAGTAAGGCCTCTTGTGCTCAGAGTCATATTCAAAGTCAGCACTTCTCACTGCCAGAGTATAAACATGAAGGAAACAATAATGCAGCCCAGTGTGTCCCACTGCAAATGCAAAATAAGGTAATTTTCTCCAGCCAATAGTTCTCAGAAAGGTGGGGTTGTCAGTCAACAGCTCTCCCATGAAGCAGTAATGCTTCTTAGCCAACGAGGGGTCAACTCCGACTGACTTTTTAAGTCTTCCTATTCTTCTCCATTTGTCTCCAGGGAACATTTGTTCTCTCTCCTTTCAAGCTCTCAGATCAAGCATATGTCCCGAACACTCTGCTTATAATCCAGTTAGGATCAGAGTGGGGAAATCATCCCTGTCACACCCCTTCCCATTCCCTCATGGCAAGGTTCCACTGTAGTCTCTGCAGTGGGAGCAGGCACTGATTCTCTCTTCCCTGCTTTGGGAGAGGGTTTCCACCTGACCCCTGCCAAACGCTGCCCGGGTCTCATAATTACTAAGAGTTGCAATTTTCACTGAAGTGGTGCAATTTTCACTGAAGTCAATAGGAATTTCACCCACTGATGCCAGCGCTGGATTTGGCTTTCTCACACCAGATACTTGTGATTTCTGAGATTTTATATATAATTTCCAAAGAAGAAAAGTGATTTGGGGGATTAAAATTCTTGTCTTTTCCATAATAAGTTGCTAAAATCAGCCTGTCAAAATTCAGGCTGCCCTGTAGCATGACACACTCATCTGTTATCTTGTGCTGCTTTCAGAATATTGTGGAAGCCAGCAGATGGATGGGCTGGTCAGAATGTTCCTTGTTTTCGACTTGATGCCAAGTTCCACAAGCACGTCATATGCAACAGGCGGGTTTTTTTTCATAATCGCTTTGTTTAAAGCTTTACAATCATGCTTCTATTTGCTACACAAAAGACAATATCGGGTCCTCAATCTGCATTTGTAACCCACTTTAATCCCAAATGTTTACAATACAAATCAAAGTGTATCATCATGTGGCAAGACTCTTGGATTACTTGGGAGTGGCCAGAGTTGCTCATGCCTAAGCCAATTCAAAGAACTGCCATTATTATAGCCCTAAAATTAATTGGGATAGTGCACGAGTGCATGATGTATAGGAAAACCTGGCTACGAAGCTGGCAGATTGCCTTATAGAAAAGTCCAATAGAGTTTAATAGAGAATTGTATTTCTCCTATGGAATTCACAGAAACATAAAGGAACAGGATCATCTCTATTGAATTCTATAGGTTTTTACACTAATTGCCATAGAACTCTAATTAATTTCCATAGAATTTTAACCTTTCCTTCCTTTCTTTCTTTCTTTCTTTCTTTCTTTCTTAGAATCATAGAAGATTAGGGTTGTAAGAGACCTCAGGAGGTCATCCAGTCCAACACCCTTCTCAAAGCAGGACCAACACCAACTAAATCATACAAGCCAGGGCTTTGTCAAGGCGGGCCTTAAAAACCTATAAGAATGGAGATTCCACCACCTCCCTAGTGAAATAGTGTTTCCTAATATCCAACCTAGACCTCCCCCACTGCAACTTGAGACCATTGCTATTTGTTCTGTCATCTGCCACCACTGAGAACAGCCTCACTCCATCCTCTTTGGAACCCACCTTTAGGTAGTTGAAGGCTGCTATCAAATCCCCCCTCACTCTTCTCTTCTGTAGACTAAACAAGACCAGTTCCCTCAGCCTCTCCTCATGTGCCCCAAGTCATGTCCCCCAGCTCCCTAATCATTTTTTTCCCTCTGCTGGACTCTCTCCAATTTGTCCACATCCTTTCTGTAGTGGGGGGCCCAAAACTGGATGCAATATTCCAGATGTGGCCTCACCAGTGCCGAATAGAGGGGAATAATCACTTCCCTCGACCTGCTGGCAATGCTCCTACTAATGCAGCCCAGTATGCCATTAGCCTTCTTGGCAACAAGGGCACACTCCTGATTCATATCCAACTTCTCATCCCCTATAATCCCCAGGTCCTTTTCTGCAGAACTGCTGCTTAGCCAGTTGGTCCCCAGGCTGTAGCAGTGCA
The DNA here is from genome assembly GCF_965140285.1 of Lepidochelys kempii. Lineage (NCBI taxonomy): Eukaryota > Metazoa > Chordata > Testudines > Cheloniidae > Lepidochelys > Lepidochelys kempii. The sequence goes on from NC_136382.1 coordinate 40,199,838, forward strand.
TGGGATTCTTTCATCCTAAGTGCAGGACTCTGCACTTGTCCTTGTTGAACCTCATCAGATTTCTTTTGGCCCAATCCTCCAATTTGTCTAGGTCACTCTGGACCCTATCCCTACCCTCCAGTGTATCTACCTCTCCCCCAGCTTAGTGTCATCTGCGAACTTGCTGAGGGTGCAATCCATCCCGTCATCCATACCATTAATAAAGATGTTGAACAAAACCGGCCCCAGGACTGACCCCTGGGATACTCCACTTGATACCGGCTGCCAGCTAGACATCGAGCCCTTGATTATTACCCATTGAGCCCAACAATCTAGCCAATCTTTCTTTCTTTCTTTCTTCATATAAAATATAAAACATAAATCCTGTGCTCTAAACACCTATTCCATAGGTTTAAATAGAAGAAATAGTGCAACCCAGCTGCCTGTGAACAGAGCTATCCCTTGGGTAGGACAAATCAGGGTGACTGCTCCAGGACCCGCACTGTGGGGGGCCCCGCAGGCCAGTGCAATTGGCCGGCGTGGTCGATCCTGGAAGAGACGAACCCATTACTTCCACCCCAGACCTCGCACCTCCCTAGGGATGGCTCTGCCTGTGAATATAATCTTCCCAACTCTGAGCCTACTTCCTCCTTAATAGGCTATAAAAAGAAAGGCGTAGTAGCCTACCCAGAATCTGGATCTGGCAGGATCTGGGGGAGCAAGTTGCAAAAGTATGGTCACCTCCCACAGCATAAAGAAAGCCCCACTTAGGGTTTGTATGCACACAGTTATACCGGTTTAACTAAGGGTCTGAATTTAAACCAGTTTAGTTAAACCAGTGCAAACCCCCATGTGGATGCTCTGACTGCAGCTGAAGAGTGGGTTATTTTGGTTTGCTCAGTCAGTTGGCAGGGTTAAGCTGAAGAAAAATAAAGCACTTTTAAACTGAAATAAGAGTGTCTACTCAAGGGTTTGCACCTGTTTAACTCAAATGGCACAAGCTTGTTTGTAGATAAGGACTTAGAGCTACGCTTCTTTCCTTTCACCATGCCCCCTACCCTAACAGAAAGAAAGGGTGGTTTGTAGGAGCTGCTGTGACAGAACCACTTGCTCATCCCCTTACGCTGGCATTATTCTCCTACAGCAGCTTTAGGGTCAGTTTGTGCCTTGCCCTATTCTTTAATAAAAAACATATGTGCCACTGAGTAAGTTAAAAGGAGAAAACAGTGGTGGAGCTACAACTGGGATTCCTTTTTGTGCAAGTGAACACTCTGTTGTTTCAAATAGCCCTGTGTTTACCCTTGTGTACAGACTGAAAAAAAATATATCTAACTAGGTGGGCAACTTAAATTTGCTTATTTAACCCTCCCCCTCACTTAAAGTCACACTTGGATCCCTGTGTGTGTGTGTGTCCCTCACTGCTTTGACTGAGAGCCCCACCTATGCATCTGTTGACAAAATCTCACCTTTGATCTTTCCAAGAGTTTTTCTGGATATTGGCTAATATATGGAGGAGCTCTAGCTGCAAATTTCTGATCCAGATCTAAACCATCCAAACTCAGGAAAGTGCAGATCTCAGATTTTGGCACCACAGAGGAAGAGCTTGTCATAAAGGTTGGATTTTGATTCAAGTCAAGACTTCACGCAAGTTCAGGGTCTTCCCATACAGAGCTTTGGGATAGGCCATGTCCAGTTTTTGAGGGTTTTGTTGTCAGAAAATGAGTCTTGTGTAGATAGTGAGTTCTTTAGGGGCAGGGACTGCCTTTTTGTTCTATGTTTGTGCAGCAGCTAGCACAACGGGGTCCTGGTCTATTACTGGGGTTCCTAGGTGCTACCAAACTACAAATTTAATATTTTATTTATTTAGTTATAAAGACTGAGATAGGTTCCCAAATCGTTTACTTTTGGAAGCAAGTTCAACAGCCATTCCAAAATTCCAGGGTTTGTTCTGAATAACATAGAGGACACAGTTGAAGACAGAGAATTTCTGAACAATAATGACCATGTTTAAATTAGTTATCCTTGAGCTATGACTAACAGTGACAGCATCTAGGGGACAAATAAAGACACTGAATTTCAAGAGGATGTAAACCAGACAGTTTTGAATGAAATCAAATGAGACAATGCAATGGAAAGAAAGATGACAGAGTGGAAATAGAAAGTGTTCAAAGATAAATGAGTGTATCCCATGGGCAAGGTGTGCCAAAAGGAGAGAAAACAAAGCCAATGTAGATTAACAAGGAAGTCACAAATGCAATCAAAAGTTCAAGAAGGATGCATTAGAACCCAAAACAGGGGACAGAGATGAAATAGAGAGCTTGCAGACTGTGAAAAAAAACTATGTGTGTAAACATGATGATAAGATTTTCAACTGTGTGGAAGATATAAGAAAAATTCATCAGGGATAAACTGAGAGGTCACCTGGACTGCTAGGGCCTCATTAGAGACAGTCAGCATGGATTTACTATGCTTTACAAATTTGACAAGTTTTTGAAATAAAACAGAGTTTTTGGGGAAATTATGAATGTAATCACAGAGACTGGAAATTGAGTTTATATTATGTAGTGCTTTTCATGTGCAAGCTCTCTCAAAGTGCTCTACTGAGTAATGATAAAGGAAATACTTTTGGAGAATAAGACTGGGACTTTTCAGCTTGAAAAAGAGATGACTAAGGGGATATATGATAGGTGTATATAAAATCCTGACTGGTGTGGAGAAAATAAATAAGGAAGTGTTATTTATCCTTCTCTTAACACAAGAACTATGGGTCACCAAATGAAATTAACAGTCAGCAGGTTTAAAACAAACAAAAGGAAGTATTTCTTTGCACAAGGCATAGTAAACCTGTGGAACTCTTTGCCAGAGGATGTTGTGAAAGCAAAGACTATAACAGGGTTCAAAAAAGAGCTAGATAAGTTCATGGAGGATAGGTCCATCAATGGCTATTAGCCGGGATGGGCAGGGATGCAAAACCATGCTCTGAAGTGTCCCTAGCAGGGACACTTAACAGGGAATGGATCACTTGATGATTACTTGTTCTGTTCTTTTCCTCTGGGGCACCTGGCATTGGCCACTGTCAGAAGACAGGATACTGGGGTAGACAGACTATTGGTCTGACCTAGTATGGCCTTTGTTATGTTCTTATATTAAGGGAGCTGTGTGATTGTGAAGACAAAAGGAGCGGTACTAAGACATTTCCCAATGTCTCATACATAGCTTTGGGGTAAAATTTTCAAAAGTGCCTATGTGACTTAGGAGCCTAAACTCCATTTTCAAAAACAAGTTAGGGCCAGGTTTATAAAGGCATTTAGACACCTAAAGATGCAGATAGGTACCTAGTGGGATTTTCAAAAGCACCTACATGAGTTAGGCACTTAACTCCCAATGACTTTCAATGTGCATTTGCTCAGGCCCTTATTGAGGTGAAGTATTTTGGCCAGGATATCTACTGTTTCTGAAAGGTCTCAGCTAAAGAGCTAGCTGAGATGAGTAGAAGAAGCTTCAGTTGGGTGTGAAATATGGCAGCTCTGTATGAAGTATGACAACCCTAAAGTGCACATACACCTGAAAGAGCACTGTAATATCAGCATTGTCGAGGGTTTGAGGACAGGTGGGATTAGGGTGACCAGACAGCAAGTGTGAAAAATCGGGACATGGGGTAGCGGGTAATAGGATCCTATATAAGAAAAAGACCCAAAAATTGGGACTGTCCCTATAAAATCGGAACATCTGGTCACCCTAAGTGGGATTGGAACCCTCAGACATGTGGGGCAGACGGGGCTTAAAAAATGTGCAGTGACAGTGATACACAAATGTGCAGTGACAGTTATAAAATGTGCATTGACTTTTAGGAATACACATGTTGGTAAAAATAAACAGACCTATGGAATATTAATCTAACTCTGGAGATTCCAGCTGCCCAGAAAAGCTCTTCATTATCTGATATGCGCATTGACTTTTTTGAGGTTATGTTAAACTCTGGACCCATTGTTCAGTGCAGTATTAACTGAGACATACTGACACTTATTATATCTCTTTGACAGCAAGAGAGAAGATTATGGTGCATCACAGAGGACACAATCTGGCCAGAAAACCCTGCCTATAGATGACAATGAGGACATGAGGCAATTGAATTACAGCTCCCATGAAATGCTTCCAAATCTTTTGTTTGTTTGTTTTGTTTTGTTTTGTTTTGTTTGTTTTCACCTGACAGTTTCCATTGAACATTTTTTGGTTTAATATTTTGGTGAAAAAATAAAATTTTTGTTAAAAAAGTTTCAACAAAAATAAATTTGTTTGTATCAAAATTCGCAGCGGAAAACCCCCTTGGTTTTCATATTAACTTAAAAGTCAGATGGTGACTGCATATGTGAATGTACAACTACTGTGGCTGTTAATATATAACTAAACGGAAAACACTTTGGAACACGAATCTGGGTTTGTTTGAGGCTGATCCATCTCTCCTGCGGTTGGCAACAGCAAAGCAAGGTCTTGATGTTTGTACGTGCAGTGCTAACTCATGTTAAATACACAGTTATCAGCAAACAGTGAGGTAGAGGGAAGGTGAATTAGCTGTAGTTATCTCTGTTCCCAACAGATTTAATGTATAGCAATTGCTGTACTTATATAGTAATTTGCCATTCAAGGATCTCAAAACACCTTGCAAATATTAATGGATTAAACCTCACCACAGCCTTCTGAGGTAAGTAAACATTACTATCCTTATTTTCCAGAAGGGGAAACTCAGGCAAAGAGAGATTTGTTTTAATTACTTTTCATATAGCCAGTTTAAAAAGAAGATATCACATATTAATACATCAGGGGAAAACAAACTATTAGCTGAGATACCTCAGCGATTGGGATAGATAGATAGATAGATAGATAGATAGATAGATAGATAGATAGATAGATAGATAGATAGATAGATAGATAGATAGATAGATAGATATTCATTCAGAATTTTGTTAAATAAAGAAAGGCTGGATTGAAGAACAAATGCCACTATAAATAATGGAACCAAGTGCATAAAAACAATTTAAAAAGGGAAGGGAGACCAGAGTATGACCCCTAGGTAGCTTAAATGATGCTATATATCAGGTCATAAGGATAAGCCTTGATGGTAAAAGATGTCTTTTGCTGACATTTCCGAAATTCCTCCCCATATTACAATTACAAAAAGGATTAATAATCCATTAATTCTTTGCTCTTAAATTGCAGAGTTAATTCTCTCTCTCTGACGCACACACACAGACCCAACAATTCTAGACACTCACTGTGCAGTGCAACATTACCAACATTATGTAGCACTCTGTGAAATATGCTGGGGACTCCTGGAAATCATACACTGTACTCGCGTCCTCCCATAAAGGGGCAGAGATCACAACTGTTTGCAGACGGAATCTGTATTGTTGATTACCAGTCCTCAAGGTACAAGCAGATCCTGTCTGCTGTAGTTCCAAAAGTAAAGTATTAATAGAATCATAGAATCACAGGACTGGAAGGGACCTCGAGAGGTCATCTAGTCCAGTCCCTGCACTCATGGCAGGACTACGTATTTTCTAGCCCATCCCTGACACTGTCTAACTTGCTCTTAAAAATCTCCAGTAATGGCAATTCCACAACCTGCCTGAGCAATTTATTCCAGTGCTTAGCAGCACCAAAGAGACACATGCCAATTTCCTCAGCCATTCAGTTATTTGTTTAGCCCAGATGTGAGCAATTTCCCCTCAGAGCTCCTTGGTGACATTCATGAGTGGATTTCACTAGCAAGGTAAGCTGCCATAGTTGCACAGGCCTGTTACATTATCATGGGTTTTCCCCGCATTAACATTTTCTAACTAGCAATTAAAATGAATATTGCAAATACAGCCAGTTTTGGAGCTCTCAGGTATCTAATGAGTTCATTAATCACTGGGATCTGTGTAGTCACTTCGAGGTAGGTGTTTACATAACAGCAATACCAAAACTTACTGATGTGGATGACATTCAGAAATACATGTTCCTAATTAGGCAGCAAGCCAAGAGAAAGGGTGGCTTGATACACTCTTTAATGGTGGAAAAACCTTCCTGTTAATTCATGTATTCATCTTAATTAAAAATTATCACAGGGCCAATAAATAAGGCATTCATCTTGGCTCCATTCTGCGTGGCCTCTTTTCCTGTTCCAATGTTACTCTCGCTGGTGAATGCAGTGTTTTGGTAGCCATGTTTGTCCCCGCTGCACAAGTCACCATCTGATGAAAACTTGTGTTTTTCAGAGAAGTATGACTGGCCTTGCCTTTCTAATATCCTCTGGTCTACACGGCTACAACACTGCAAACAACTATGAAAGATATTGAATGTTGCCATCTGAAATGGAAACTCCACAACATGAAAGAAAAGGAAGCAAAACTTAACAGCAGCTTCTACTTCCTGAGGAAATACAAGAAACAAAACATACATCACCCCCGAGGACTCACCATCTCAGAAGTTGGTCCAGTAAAAAATATTCCCTCACCCACCTTGTCTGTCTTGCTGGTGGACATAGGAAGCGGACACCACAGGGCCATCCAACTATGACTGTCCGCATGTGCATTGTCCATTCTTAGCTTATTTTCACTGTTCATGAATATCATGCAAAAATTAACAGGAAGGTTTTTCAACTACTCAGACTTTCTGTCACTCTAACTTGTTGGTGAGCCACCCTAGTCTGTGATGGTGAATAGCATGGAGACATCCTGCCACAGGTAGACAGCAACTTTGTACTGATAATTCTTAAAATTTCACAAATTAATATAATATTAATATTAATAAATAATATATTGGGCCTCTTTCTCCACTGCTTTGCACACTGTGCAGTCATGTAAATCGGGGTCAAGCAAGGGCTGAGTGGGTGTAAATTGCTGCCATTCTGATTCAGTAGGATTTTGCTGGAAAGCTGGCCAGAAAATTTTCAAATATGCTGAGGATTCTGGAGAGCCTAAATCCTATTGACATTCAGTGGGACTTAGGCACCTAACTCTCTTAGGCACTTTTGAAAATCCCACCCAGAGAACATACCAAACATAATGAGCAGTACAACATTCTGCCTGGATATACCAAGTGTGGGTAGTAGCAGCTACTATGAAGTCTTTAATATGCAGCTAGGTTGAGAAAACTTCCCATGGCAGAGTCCAAACTCAGACTCAACTAATGAGTGTTCTCACCTGCCTGAGTGTGAGGAAGTTGCCCAATCCATTTATTATTTCAAACTCAGCTCAGATGAAGGCAGGGTCGTTTATTACTCTCCTGTGGGAAACTGAAAATGCACAGACTCGCCATACCCCAAAGCAAAGTTAGATTCTGTATGAATTGGCAAGACTCAGCTTTAATTCACTTCTACCCAAGAGAAAAGGTGATTTAGAAATGCTAATATTTAGTTAATTATTCCCAGCAGCCACCACTCACAAGGCAATTTGGGTCCCCTGTCTACCTCTACTTCAAACTTTCTACATGAACAAATAGCATTTAAGAAGAACTTACCCTTAATCATGAGCTATAATACTCAGGCATTTGCCGATTCCTTTGCAAACAGTTCTATAGCATGTACAGACTAGATTCATCTAATTAATGGGTGGCATGTAAAATAATTAAGCAATCAAACCCCATTGGCAAGGCATTACAAGGGAATTACTGAATGTCTTGGGTGCATTGCACAGTAAGGGACCAAAGACTGAATGCCTCAAGCCACCTGTGAAGTGCAATAATACCCGGGAAATGCACGGCCAAGCAGCTCTTATTTCTGATGTAAAATAGACATAAAGGTATAAAAATGATACCATATATCTATTAGGGATTCCTGACACAAAGCTATAGCTGCTGAAAACCAATCCAAAACCTGTCTTCAAAATGCCATTTCAGCACTATAGTTAAGGTACAAATGAAGAATAAACCAACATTAAAACACCAAAGTACAGAGGGTGAGTGAGACCCTCACCCCCCACTTAGGGTTGCCAACTTTCTAATCACAGAAAACTGAACACCCTTGCTCCACCCCCTTCCCTGAGGCCCCGTCCATGCCCACCCCTTCTCCGAGGCCCTGCCCCCAATCACTCCATCCCCCCTCCCTCCGTCGCTCGCTCTCCCCTGCCCTCATTTACTCATTTTCACCTGGCTGGGGCAGGGGGTTGGGGTACGGGAGGGGTTGAGGGCTCTGACTGGGTGTGTGGGCTCTGGGATAGGGCCAGAAATGAGGGGTTCAGGGTGTGGGAGGGGTGCCGGGCTGGTGCAGGGGGTTGTGGTGTGGACGAGCAGGTGGACTCCGGCTGGGGATGTGGGCTCTGGGGTGGGGCCGGGGATGAGGACTTTGGGGTGCAGAAGGGGGCTCTGGGCTGGGGGATGGGGCTGAGGGGTTTGGTGTATGGGAGGGGGCTCCAGGCTGGGGCAGTGGGCTGGGGTGCAGGACGGGGTGAGGGGTCTGGCTGGGTATGTGGGCTCTGGGGTGGGGCTGAGGATGAGGGGTTTGGGGTACAGGAGGGGCCTCTGGGCTGGGGCAGGAGGTTGGGGTGCAGGGAGGCTCCAGCTCCAGCTGGGGGTGCAGGATCTGGGGTGGAGCCGGGGACAGCCATTAGGCTGCCTCCTAAGGATCCTCTCAGAAGTCTTTGCATTGGCAATATACCAAAGGCGGGGTTGGGGAAGGGGTATGTCAGGGGCAAGGCTATAGTACACACTGCTACAGAGATTCTTGGCAGTGCTGCAGCTCATGGGGCAGTTCACAGAATCATAGAATATCAAGGTTGGAAGGGACCTCAGGATGTCATCCAGTCCAACCCCCTGCTCAAAGCAGGACCAATCCCCAACTAAATCATCCCAGCCAAGGCTTTCTCAAGCTGGGCCTTAAAAACCTCTAAGAATGGAGATTCCACCACCTCCCTAGGTAACCCATTCAAGTGCTTCACCACCTCCCTCATGAAATAGTGTTTCCTAATATCCAACCTAGACCTCCCCCACTGCAACTTGAGACCATTGCACCTTGTTCTGTCATCTGCCACCACTAAGAATAGCCTAGCTCCATCCTCTTTGGAACCCCCCTTCAGGTAGTTGAAGCCTGCAATCAAATCCCCCCTCACTCTTCTCTTCTGCAGACTAAATAATCCCTATTCCCTCAGCCTCTCCTCATAAGTCATGTGCCCCAGCCTCCTAATCATTTTCATTGCCCTCCGCTGGACTCTTTCCAATTTTTCCACATTCTTCCTGTAGTGTGGGGCGCAAAACTGGACACAGTACTCCAGATGAGGCCACACCAATGCCAAATAGAGGGGAATGGTCACATCCTTCGATCTACTGGCAATGCTCCTACTTATACAGCCCAAAATGCCGTTAGCCTTCTTGGCAACAAGGACACACTGTTGACTCATATCTAGCTTCTCATTTACCATAACCCCTAGGTCCTTTTCTGCAGAACTGCTGCCTAGCCACTCAGTCCCTAGTCTGAAGCAGTGCATGGGATTTTTTCGTCCTAAGTGCAGGACTCTGCACTTGTCCTTGTTGAACCTCATCAGATTTCTTTTGGCCCAATCTTCTAATTTGTCTAGGTCCCTCAGTATCCTGTCCCTACCCTCCAGCATATCTACCACTCCTCCCAATTTAGTGTCATCTGCAAACCTGCTGAGGGTGCAATCCACACCATCCTCCAGAACATTAATGAAGATACTGAACAAAACCAGCCCCAGGGTGACCCTTGGGGCACTCTGCTTGATACTGGCTTCCAACTAGACATGGAGCCATTGATCACTACCCATTGAGCCTGATGATCTAGACAGCTTTCTCTCCACCTTATAGTCCATTCATCCAATCCATACTTCTTTAATTTGCTGGCAACAATACTGTGGGAGACAGTATCAAAAGCTTTGCTAAAGTCAATGAATAACTCGTCCACTGCTTTCCCCTCATCCACAGAGTCAGTTATCTTAGTTCTGGGAGCCTACCAAAATTTAACCAAGTTCCCAAGGCTAAGTTACCCTGGGTGTGCTATTGCAGCCCCAAATATGGAGGGTGCAAAAATGTCTTAAAACCACCTTAGCATCTCCTCCCCCTGAGCTAGAAGTTCTATGCTGTGCCCTTTGAAGAAAAACTAGAAAATATGGAGCAAAATTGTAGCTTAAAGGGAAGTGACAAACAAAAATGGTGAGTTACAGAAGGGGAAAGAAGTTGCTCTTTAAAGTAATTGTAAATATTTTTGCTATTTATAACAGTATCCATTCCAAATGCGTCCTTTTCTAAAAATGAGCTATCATGCATCTGGCTGCTGGTAGTAACTGTGTTATCAGTGGGTTTTTCCCTGAGTCAGCAACCTCCTTTGAACTGTAATCTAATAGAACCAATATTTTCTCTGAGTAGCCTGTCTTTAGTATCTTGAAAATTCTGTTTGCTGATTTCCTCCAAAATACAATTATCTTAGGGCAGCCCCACCATGCATTTCAGAATATATAACTTCCTTTTTATATATTTTTCTTTCTTTAGTCGGAGCAAGGTACATTGATACAGGGTTTTGCAATAATTTTCCTTACTGATTACACAAATAGATAGGGTTTTGATCTTCCTCCAGATATTTTCCTGTTGTTCCAAAGTGACTTTTCCTTTTAGAGCCTTTTCTCTTTTTGCATAAAAGTAGTCTTATCTTCTAGATTCATCAGTAACCATTGGTATACCATGAGGAGATCAGGCCTTTCCCATAAATAATGTTCCTAGACTCATTTTCTGTATCAAATTCCATATCTGAAGTGTCATTCTGATATTTTTATGTTGATCTAAATCAGTGGTTCTCAGACTTTTGTACCGGTGACCCCTTTCACAGAGCAAGCCTCTGAATGCAACCCACCTTATAAATTAAAAACAGTTTTTAAATATATTTAACACCACTATAAATGCTGGAAGGAAAGCAGGGTTTGGAGTGGAGGCTGACAGCTCGTAATCCTCCATGTAATAACCTTGTGACCCCCTGAGGGGTCCCAACCCCCAGTTTGAGAACCCCTGATCTAAATCTTTTAGTTAAAAAAAATTCAGTGCACTAAATTTATATTTAAAATCCTGTTGTTCACTTTCCACTCACTGTTTCTATTTAACTATAATCTTTTATTATTATAACCCTAAAAAATATAATGCCCCAACCACACTCTAATCATGTTCTTCTGTTTCTGGATCACTATTTCTCCTCTAAACTTTATCCTCTTGTCTTGGTGGTTCATCTCTTTGGTGCATTTTCAAAGGGTAGACATTGCCAGTTCTTGGAAGATTTTTATTACTTGGTTGAAAATCATCAGTGTTTTTCCTTCATTGCTCTCAGTATTTTTCCCTATCGTGGTAGTAATGTTGATGAACAATCACTTCTCTTCCTCTGGAAACTGTTGGGGTCTTGGGAATAAAGGGATCTATGGGCCATCATCACAATACAAATATATACCTTGCTGCCCAATTGTATTTCTTCACATAACGCACAGTCAACCTGTGGAACTGTTTGTCAGAGGATGTTGTGAAGGCCAAGACTATAACAGTGTTCAAAAAGGAACTAGATAAGTTCCTGGAGGACAGGTCCATCAATGGCTATTAGCCAGGATGGGCAGGGACACAAAACCATTCTCTCAAGTGTCCCTAGCCTCTGTTTGCCAGAAGCTAGGAATGGGCAACAGGGGATGGATCACTTGATGATTACCTGTTCTGTTCATTTCCTCTGGGGCACCTGGCATCAGCAGACAGGATACTGGGTTAGATGAACCTTTGGTCTGACCCAGTATTGCCGTTCTTATGTTTTTATGATCCTACAAACAGTTCTTAATGGACAGATCCCTGCATCCTGGTAGAGTTTGAATGAATTCAATTGCTTTCAAGATAAACGTGCTAGCTGAGTGCTCGCAGTATTGGATACAGCTAGCAGATGCTTGATCTATTCCAGTACATGTGGGCACAATGCATAGTTACAAAGAAATTATTTATCTCACGATCTAGCTAGGTTCTTATATGGCCACTATCACCTAGCCCAGTTCCTTAATGTTATTTAGGCAGACAACTCCCATTGAAATCAATGAGAGCTAGAAACCTAATTACCCTATAAGGAGCTGGGCCTAATTGCCTCACAAGTAGCTAAAAAACAGAAATAATACTGTTCTCTCTTTCTTCCTTCCCTTTCAGCCAATAGGAAGAATAGCTTGATTTATTCATGGGAGTTTGTTGTTTGTTTAGGGGGCTATTTTGTGTGTGTACATATGAAAGAAAAAGCTTAAGAGGGAAAGTCACAAAGGTGAATTTTGTGTTTAGGGTATTCTGACTTCATTGGGCTTTGGATCCCTTAGTTCTCAGTGCAATGACAACAGTGGACATCCACTTAAAGTCAATCATTAGTCCCTCTGACCCATCCCTTATAAACAATGCTACCAACAATTTCATCACTGCACAGGATGACTGATTGCTCTGGGTGCCCTTATTTGTTTAAAATAAGGACGGATCTCTCAGTCCTTTGCCAAAGCCCCTTCTGCAAAAGCTGGATCAACCATTTATGAAATTTGCATTTTGCTTGTGAAATATTTTTTTCTTCCAAAAGTCAGAGGGATATGAAATTCATCAATTTTTAATGTGGTATTTTAAATAGGCTATTGCCTTACCTGAGGCATCTGACTGAGGCTCTTGGAACCAAGAAATTGATAAGGCAGCTGCATCTTCCAGTAGGAATATCCACAGTTCCATTTCAGCTTGCACAGAAGCCAGTGCATTTTGTCAGACTGCACCATATACAGGTGCTTTGTATAATAAGATGACTTTTACACACAGATCCATATTTCCCCCCTTAGCTGTGCAGTGCAGAGGGGGGGAAACTGGATGAGAAAACCATGGCAAGGCCCTGACGAGGGGAAATATGTGACGTTGCCCATTCACAAAGCCACTTCTGTCCCTTCACTAAATATCCAGGCAGTCCAGGGACTACATGGAAGGAACAGACAGGGCAACGAATATGGAAACAGCCACTGTAATGGGCATATGCCGCCTCCAATATGCAGTCTATCTATCTTAGCTTTAAGGTACTTGGCACCATGGGGTCTCTGTGTTAGGCAATTAAGGATAATATTGAGCATGTATCCAAAAGAACAGAGTTCTCACAGCCTCCCCAGTGCAGCGTGTGTGTGTTTTTCTTCCTTCCGTGTGTGTGTACGTGTGTGTGTGTGTGTGTTTTCTTTCCTTCTCCTCCTACCTCCCTTTTCACAGTGTTTCTTCTTTCCTTCCCCTCCCAGGATGGTCTGGGGGTGGTGGGAGTTAATGAGTAATCTGACTCCTTTCCACAGAACAGCTCAGCACTGGGCAATGAGGAAGTTACAACTTCAGGGCATCCTGGCTACCAGCCATACCTTGCTACTACGGTGTAGGCTGGAGGCTGCACCACAGTGTGGCTACGTGAGGAAGTCCCTCTGGGCAGCTGAGCATCCTGGCTCTCTCTCCTTTCTCTGGCTCTGTCCCTGCTAGCCCCCATCCAGCAGTGTCACTGGAACAGGGCAGATCTACACTGCAGCCTAAGTCAATATAATTTACGTCGCTGAGGGGTGTGAAAAAGCCACCCTCCCACCCCGAGTGACACAAGTTTTGTGCTGTCCACACCAGCGCGATGTCAGCTGGAGACGCTCTCCCGCTGACATAGCTTTAGCTTCTCACCAAGCTGGAGTAATTATGCCGATGGGAGAGTGCTCTCCTGTCGGCATAGCGCATCTTCACCAGATGCTCTACAACCATGCAGCTGCATCAGTGCGGCTGCACCCGTGTAGTACTGTAATGTAGATTTGCCCTGAGCAGAGGGGAGAGCTGTGGACTGCAGGATCCGACAGAGGTTGGAGTTCTTCCATTAGCTGGGTCTTGTCTGCACATTTGTGCACAGGAGAGATCATACAAGCCCATATTAACACTGAATAGTTAGTGCAGACATGATATTTCTTACACAAGGTGCCAGTACCTCATGTTTAGTTACTGGGCAGTAACTTCCAATATAAACCCTTGCCATTGATAACACAGGGCAGCAGGCTGCACAGAAATTAGAGCAAACAGCCTGCTTGGTTCGGTACAGCTCACTGATAATGTGAAATGTGAGGAGGTGTGCTGGACTAGCTGGAAAGTTAAAAATGCATGTTTGCAGGAAGCTCAAGTTACAGCCTTTATTTTTGTGTAGTGGTTAGCTCAAGCGTCAGCGGCTGCTGTTCACTGGTGCATGTGGAATTAAACTAGTGACAGGCAGAGAGAAGATGAGAGAACACATGGAACACAGCAAGGAGCAAGGGCCCCCTTGATGTTATCACTCAACTCAGAAAGGGCGGGTGGAAGCGGGGAGGAGCTGCATGTCTCACTAATGCAATGTGCTGTGACCTCAAAGAGCTTCTGCTTTCCTTTCAACTCCAACTCCCAGAACGGCGAGACAAGAGAGAAAAAACAAATGGGAAAGCCCTGAAGGTAGGTAAGACGCATACAAAACAGTAGCATGAAATGTCCCAAAGTGAGTGAGGAAAACAAAACGGGGAAACGTGCTTTTACTGAAAACAGAGGATAATTTTCTATCTTCAACAGTAATTACCTGTTGCCCCCAACCAAGTTAAGTAGCAGTCATGTTAGGGGTGGAAGGCTGAATGGGCTTCCCTGTTCTTAATGCCTACTGGCTTTATAATAGATAAAAACTATTAATTATTATCTTACATTCAGGCCCTGATCCAGCAAAGCACTTACCCTCAAACTTAACTTTCAGCACATGAGTTTTCCCACCAAAGTCACTGGGGCTATTCACTTGCTTAAAATTAAGCATGCACTGAAAATAAGCATGCACTTAAGTGCTTTGCCAGATTGAAACTGTGAGTACCTTTCACCTGCAAGTTCCCTAAAGTGCCATACAACTTATCGGGCATATCCTACTCTCAGCTCATTCACAGCACCCCTGCTGACATCAATAAGAATCCTCTGAGTAGGGCCCTACCAAATTCACAGCCATGAAAAACACATCACGGACTGTGAAATCTGGTCTCCTTCTGTGAAATTTGGTCTTTTTGTGCTTTTACCCTATACTATACAGATTTCACAGGCGAGAACAGGGGGATGCAATGGTAGTGCCACTTCCCCTGGGATAAAATTCCCCTGACAATCAGATATCAGGCTGGTGCAGAGGAGGGTAGCTTCCAAATAACTGACCATCTAAATTCAGCCATGGAGCAACAAGTGAGGGTCTCACACAATTAGGGTGACCAGATAGCAAGTGTCAAAAATCGGGACGGGGTAGAGGGTAATAGGTGCCTATATAAGAAAAAGTCCCCAAAATCGGGACGGTCCCTATAAAATCAGGACATCTGGTCACCCTACACACAGCACAAAAAAGAGGAAGAACAAGACTTACAATAACACCCAGATGTCAGTAAGGTCCCGGTCCTACAAAGGCTTATGTATGTGATTAATTCACCATACGGCAGCCACAGTTTAGCAAAGCATTTATGCTCATGCTTAATTCCATCCCTATTCAGGTTTCAGTGGGACTTAAGCAAGTACTTAAGTGTTGTCAGGAACAGGGATGCTTTCCTGCAAGTTCCACACATAGGTCTTTGTGGGAGTCTTACATATACACACACATCTTTTTCATGGCTTCATCTGATTCATTTTTTCCAGAAGGGAGTGGGAGGGGGCAGAAGGGGACAAAGTTTTTAACTCCCTTCTGGTAGCTGACAGCACTGTACGTGCCAAATTTCTATTGCTGTGCCAAATTTTTAATTGTTTTCCCTTTTTCCTTTGTGCTCTTTTCCTTTGTGCTCTCTTCCCATCCCTGTTATACTCAGCTGTGGAAAAGGAGCTGAAAATAATACATTTAGCTTTAAAATAATTAGCCAGAAATTAATAAAAAAGCACTATTCCCACAAATTGCTGGTGTTTGTAGGTATAAATAACTGACACATTCCTGCTGTTTTACTGAAAATCTCTGACATTCAGCAGAAGTGTTCTTTAATGTAGCAACTCTTTTCTGGACTTTGTTTATAATAATGGATTACATTTGATTGTCTTCATTGGATGCTCAGTTTGTCAAAATGGAGACATTCCTAGCATTAATAATACCACCTAGTTCTTATATAGCACTTACCAGTGGATCTCAAAGCATTTTACAAAAGATCTTGGTATCATCATTCCCATTTTACGATGGGGAAAATGAGGCACAGAGCAGTGATGTGACTTGTCCAAGTTCATGCAGCAGACCAGTGACTGAGCCAGATTCCCTGAGTTCCATTCTAGTGCTCTGTTCACTGGGCCATATTGTCTCTCTTTAGAGCCAGCCAGAAAATGAAAAGCTATTCTTATGAAGCTGTTTGCGTTTTAGAAAGTTTTTCCATCCTGAATTGGGACAAAGTCAAAAATACAAATTGTTTTGTGGGAAGGGCGGGGAGGCAGAAAAATTCTGCTTTGGAAGAAGTGTAAGAAGGGCAGCTTGGTTGCCAGTGGGTGCAGAGCACCCACTAATTCTCCCCCATGGGTGCTCCAGCCCTGGAGCACCCACAAAGTCAGCACCTATGCCCCAACCCCACCCCAGAGACCACACCCCCAGCTAGAGCCTGCACCCTCTCCCACACCCCAAGCCCCTGCCCCAGCCCAGTGAATGTGAGGGTGGGGGACAGTGAGCGACGGAGGGATGGGGGGCTGGAGTGAGCAAGGCAGGGCCTCAGAAAAGGGGCAGGGCAGGGGTGTTTGGTTTTGTGCAATTAGAAAGTTGGCAACCCTAAATATACTGTGGCTCCAATATCTCATCAGAAGGATGGAACTGAAATGTCACACTCCTTCAGATGGATGTAGGGTCAAATCTTGGCCCCACTGAAGTTAATGGCAAAACACTCATTGATTTCAGTGGGACCAGGGTTTGATGTGATCAGAATAAACTATGGATAATTTGGGAGCTATCAATCAGTGGTTGGATTACAGCAGGGACATTCCTGTTTGCTATATCGCTCATTCAGAATTCAGACACAGAGCTAAGGTGCCACAAGTACTCCTTTTCTCAGAGCTTAAACAATAACTTTCATTTTGTTCTCTCTGATCCTGAATGCCACAAACCTTCCTTCTCTTTCAGGACCTTCCTCAGAACACACTTAGTTGGACGCTCTCTTTATGCTGCTCTACATGCCCATGTCAGTGAAATAAAATCTAAATTCATCAAAAAAAGAGTGGTGTTAGCACGCGGTGCACATTTTGAAAACAAGCAACTTCATAAATGGCTTGTGCAGGTCTCCTTCCCTGCCGCTTTGTAAATGGCACATCTCAGCCTGTGTCATTTGGGATCATATTCAAGATAGACTGCAAGCGAATGCCTTGAGTCTGGGGACCAGGTCCCTTATTTCGTCTATAAACTGCCATACAGGTCTCTGGCATGATATACAAACAACAAATATCATACTTAAAGACTACATGTGGTGTAAATGTTCACTATGATGGGAGAACCCTGTTAAAATTAATGGAAGTTGTATAGCAAAATCCCCACCCAGAATACTGAAAGTGTACCCATCAATAACCCAAAGTCAATGGCGCATCCGTTCTTTATGCAGAATAGCACATCAGAAATAACTGCTGCAACACTTTGGAAAGTGGCTAAATATTAAACAAGGATTCTATTCTTTGCTAAAGCTCTGGAAAGGTGAAATTCACCCCTGTGCAGTAGCACTGCAAGAGGCACACCTCCATCTTACTTAAATCCCCAAAACAGGGCTCATGGAGAACTTAAATGGTGCTTAGACTTTTTGATGGCCCTCTGCACAGGAGGAAATTTCACTCCAGATGAAAGGCATGCACTCATTCTTTTCATGAATCCAGACCACAGGTTTAGCCACAGATAAGACATTATTCCTCTGCAGGAGTAGTCTAATGTAGTCACTGTTAAGGTGAAAAGTGACATTTATTCATTAATTTCTATTATGTACTGTTCTATAGAATAGTCTATCATATGCTTTGTCCTGCCAGCCTCCAGAAACTGATCAGTCAAAGTCTGTGACATATCACTGTCCCCTTTGAGTCATCTCATCTGGGATTTGTTGATTGTGATCTTTAAAGAATTGAATGGTCCAGGACTCAATGGCAATTAAGATTTATTTTCCTGCTCTTGCTATTGGTTCTTGTAGTTTAATTGTCCAGGGCAACGGCCAAATATTCTCAGTGGAGATTCCCCCACTACACAACTTACTTTCTGGCAGTCCTCCAGACAGAACCTAAGTTTTGTTAGCTGTATGGTAACTTCCAACTTATCTGTATGTATATATATCTTACTATATGTTCCAGTCTATGCATCCGATGAAGTGGGCTGTAGCCCACGAAAGCTTATGCTCTAATAAATTTGTTAGTCTCTAAGGTGCCACAAGTACTCCTTCTTTTTATAGTGGTTTATATTAACCTTGACTTTATCATCACAAAGCTAGTTTATTCATTCAATCCAGTCACCTCAGACAGACTATATTAGCATGTATTGTGTTTTAACTGCCACATTTAATATATTCACCTAATGTCCAAAAGCACTTTCACATCTGAGTAAAGCATTGTGTATGGCCCAATAACAACGATGTGGTGCTTCTGGTTATAAGAACTGGTCGTTTAACACAAAGACACAGACACACAATAACATTCCTTGCCCTCCACAGTGTGTTCAACCTATACAGTACACTTCAATTTTTATACTTATGACAACTGATCCTCTTGAAGGTTATTACTGTTTAATCATAATCCTCCATATGGTTGACTTTCTTAAATGTAAAAGCAGATGTTCTCCCTTTCCTCAGTTGCCAACCAGCTGAAGTTCTGCGTTTTATTAATTAGAATAGCCACTTGATAATATTTTATATTAAACATTTATTCACTTATTATTCTAACTTTTGTAGTAAGTTTGTGCCATTTTTAACCCTTCTCTTCATGACCATTTGAAGAAGAAGTGATTCTTTCACTGCTTTGAGATGAGCACCTGGGTTCAGATCAATGGAGAGGAGGAAACAGCTCAAGTGTGGAGTTAAAAATCATGATATTCACCGTTATGATACCCCACAAATAATGTTATGTAATGTAATGTCATGGCAATGTAAAACTGTGCCCCTGTCCATCACACGGAGAGGAATGGTGACATCTGCAGTACACCAGGTCAGAAGGTTAATCAGACTCCACTAAGCACAATGTTTTTTTAACTAATCCAGTTTTGTTTGTCTGCACTGTAAACGAAATACCTCGTGTAAGCTGCATTAATTCTTCTATTAGTAAAGGCAGGATTTATCAAGTGGTAACTGGGATCTGGCAGATAGTAGGTGCCATGCTGGGCCCCTCATGGAATTGTTCCCCCAGTTCTTTAGGAATTTCCAGACAGGAGGTTGGTTCTGTTTTCTCTCACAGGAGTGTTGGACTGATAGGAAGTGAACAAAAAGCAGCTTATTATCTAAATCACTTAGCTGTTGCACCAGCATAAGAGGGGAATTGTATTTTCTGAAGCCAAACAAACAGGCCAATTAATTTGGCAGATTTTCCTGTTTGGAAAAAGCTATTACCATAACTCTCTCTTCAAGTCTAAAGGGCCTTTCTAAATGAGATAAGACCAGCCAGTCAATGGGTTTGTCTTTCCTGTTACGATACCGATATGCTTTGGACAGGACACCCTGGGAAAAGGAGAATTGCTTTACAAGTCCTTTTTTAAAACCAATTTCCTGCTTTTCTAGTTAAGCACCTTAGTTCAGAGGTCACTGAGCTTCCCAGCTACAGCATACACTAGTAGCCATAAGTTACTGCTGGCTGTCAGGCCTCATAAGTAGTCTAAGCAGGATTCAGTTTAAATCATTAGTCACCTGGAAACATCTATTTCATCCGACCCAAAAATCAACAAAAAACAATCCATCAATAACAGTCAGGAACCGCAGCCTCCCCCAAACCTAGTGCCCACAGGGATCTGATGTTATCGGCCACATGGCCAGGTAGGGAGCCCTCTGCAGCCGTGCTGTCACAGCCCTGCTTGCTAATGGCCAAGAGTATGGGGGTCATCCCCGGGCAGGACCCATTCAGCAGCCAGGGTGCCTCCTCCTCCTTGCAGCCCTGACTGAGTGTCTTTGCTCTGCCCTGTCAGGACTGCTACCTTCCCCACACTGGCCCCACAGCTGTGAAGGGAGCCCTCTGCAGCCCCCCTGTTACAGTCCCACTGACTCACCAGCCAGGAGTACAGAATATGGATGTCCCAGAACTGTTCAGCAGGGAGGCCTCACCCACAGCTGGGGACTCTGCCGCCTCCTCCTCATGGCCCTGGCCTGGCATCTTCACTGCATCAGCCAAAACCTCAGCCTCCCCCTCATCTTGTGCCTGGGAGTCTCGGACCCCTCAGCTGCACAGAAATCCCCCTGCAGTCCCGTTGTCAGCATTGCCATAATCCTAACCCCAATTCTAACCTCCCTTTATTTCCCACAACTGTGAAAATTAACATAGTTACAAATAAAAATGCTTAAAAATAAAAATCAATATTAATTACAGAAATTACAAAAAATAAAATTGAATTCTGCCAAAGGATCTGGTGTTGCCAGCTATCATGATTTTAATGATGATATCTGGTGCTTTTCTTAAGCCCCAGATTCTGGAGTCAAGTGATTATGTAGAAGACTTAGCTGAAAGAAATCATATATATTACAGGCACGCACACACATGCCCTCACAATGGTGGAGAAAAGCTTAAAAAAAGAGAACCCTAAAGGCTCACCAAGCAGAAAACAAAAAAGAACCCAGACTAGATGATTTTATGGTCCCTTCTGGCCAGAAACCAAACCAAACAAAAAACCTATTAATCTACGAACCTCACATTTCTCTAGTTCTTTTTTAAACTCATAACTAAATTTTTAATTAGTTTTTAACTCAAACTGTTGAAGTGTTTGATAAAAAAAATTGAATGTTTTAAATTAAGAATTTAAGTTAGTAAAAATTTAGTAAGAAATTGTTACTGTTTTTAACAACGAGCTGCAGAGCTGATCCATTTTTTAAAAATTTTGGGGAAAATTTTTTACATTTTCAAAATTCTCAAAGTTGCTTACTGTATATTGATTTTTTCTACCTTTATTTTAAAATGCTGCATGATTCCTGGTTTTGCCATCTGTTTTTAATTGTTTTTAACACTGCCTTTGTCTCTTAAAAAAAAAATCAAACCTGTCCCTGTTTCAACTTTTTAAAAGCCTTCCCTGTTGCTCTGTGTGACTCTCACATATTTCAGTAACACAACAATGTGTGTATGAAATGTTTTCATTAAACTGTTCATAATTGCAGAAAGTAAGAAAGTAGTAAGTCAATCGGGATCTTACATGTTTATTTTTTTACAACTACTGAATATGCTTGTAAGGCATCTATCAATAGGCATTGAAGTGTCATACAATAATATGCACTGACTTGAAATCAAAATAAAGGGCCAGACCCTCAGCTAGTGCAAGTCACTGTAGATACACTGTCTTCAGCTACAGGTTCTGGCCCAAAATCTCAACCAGTCTAATCCAACACAATTAACTTGAACTAACCGGTCTGGCACAGGGGCAAACCATTTGACTTTGATTATCACTTGTTTGATCTGAGCATTTATCTAGCTCACCCATTTCCGATATGGCGGCTCTGTCGCATCCTGCCAATGGCTGAAGCATTTTTTCTAACTGCTGAAGTGAGAACTACAAAAACAAACAAGCTGATGCAGATGCTGGAATATTCAATTCTTATGGCCAGTGTTGTGCTACACCTCAAATTTGCCTGTTGTATACAGTAGGGATTCAGCTACTGCTTCAAACCTTCTTTACATGTAGAGCGGTTCTACATGTACATCTAGGCCACAGAAACCATTTACAATTTATGCCATAAATTGTGACATACCTTCTCCTCTGTACCATTTCTTTCCTGGAATGTTGGAGTCCTCACCTGACTTGACTCCCTGCAAACTTAAACATGTTTTTCCTTGTTTTCTTCCTGTTCCATCGCACAGCACTTACCACACGTTTTAATAACTCCTAGCAGCAGCTGTCATCACAGTTCAATGGACCTATTATAAGGCCTTTATTTACTATAGCTAAACTGGCTTCCACATGACTCACTTCAGAGCCTCAGGAGCTCTTCTTGTCAAGTGCCTGGAAAATAAAGGAAAGGAGGCTGAAATGTTTTACTCAGTGTAACAATTCTAATGGTAACTTTACAGGTTATGTGTGTTTAACAAGGACACAGTATGCATTGACTGTTGTGTTACTGTCTTCCCTGCCTGGGATCTCTGGTAAAAAGTATCTCAGTATCTCTGCTCCCAGAATCAAATCTGTATAGTAGACTAACACCACTCCAGATAAGTCTGTTACACTCATTATGGCTATGTCTACATTACAGACTTTACAGCAGCACAGCTGTATTGGTGCAGCTGTGCCCCTGTAAGGTCTCCTGTGTAGCCGCTCTATGCTGGTGGGAGAGAGCTATGGTAGCTATGTTGGCAGGAGAGTGTCTTCCACCAACATTGTACTGTCCACACCGGTGCTTTTGTCAGTGAAACTTTTGTCAGTCAGTGTTTTTTCACACCCCTGACCAACAAAAGTTTTACCAACAAAAGTGATGGTGTAGACATAGCCTATGCCACTGCACAGCACCTAGAGTTTCCTTTGACCATGGGGATGTGTTTATGGTAATAATGGATCACTGCAGAAGATTATCAAGATCCATATCATGCTGCACAAAATATTATGAAAGAAGATATGCAGCTGTCCAAGGTGAGCTTGTCTAGTCCACCCTCACAAGAACAACAGCTACTTTTAGATACACATAAACATCATGTGACCTACTGTGACACAGGGTCATCACTAGAGGACCATGACTCTCTACTACACCTTCAGATAACAGTCTGCTTTTAGGATTTTGTGATTACTTTGTTTGTAATTCCTTCTTGTTACTTAGCTCTTGCATAGTCTCTCGGGATCTCATGGCCTTCAGAACAACCAGGCAGGGGCATGCACAGGAATTTAAATTTTATCACTTGGGGTCTGGGGCACATTAAACACACACATATTATACACATTAAATCATATCAACACATGCACATACATCATATGCAAAGAAATAAACAGCAGGATATTCACCATTTCCACAAACTGTACCTTTACTCCACCTCGAATACAGGTTCCTTAACATTATGGGGGGAACATGTGCAAACCACGTAGATACACGTGCATCCATAACCTCACATTATGGGGATACATGTATGACCCCCCCTTTTTTCTACTATGGTATTTCCTCCTAATATACAGTGTGCAAACTCAGTGAGGTCAGGAACAACTGGCAACCCCTCCAGCTCTCTTTTCATTCTCTCCTGCCTTCACCAAAGAACCTGCTTATATCCTGTCCTTCTTCCCAGCATGCTTTCTTGTGGAAGTCTACAAATCCCTGTAGCGCCTGGGACTACATTTCCCAAAAGTCCTTTTGGCTAAGAAAGAGAGGACCCTTCCCCCATCACACTTCAAGGTTCTCATTCCAAGCCCTGGACGGAGTCAGAAGCCTATGTTCTCTTCCAACCCGTAAATTGTCACCCCAGGACCACTTCTTCTTTCTCAGCGATTATTTTCTTTGGCCTAGATCCTCAAAGGTATTTAGGCTCCTAACTCCTATTTAAACCACTGGAAGTTAGGAGTGTAAATACCTCTGAGAGACAACTCCTGGACCAGAGTAGCATGGCCATGGAGTCTTCCTTGCTCAACCTTGAAGGGTCAGTATACTGTTACACACCCCAAATACCCATCTTATCTGTGGCCATGTTGCCAAGCACCAGAAACAAATTATTTTAACACCACTCCTCCAGGATATATAATATTTCTCAAATGTATTATCAGAAATTATATAATTTACAATGGCAGCAACCACATATTTACTGAAGGATAGTCTCCCAAACATCTCTAATTTACTAAGTATCCAAAAATATTTCAACCAGTTGGGCCAATCACCTATTTTGCTGCTGTCAAAGCCCATCACATTGTTTAAGGAATACAAAGGCATCTGGCAGGCTCAGGGCTCAATCCTGGCTTTGGCACAAGTCCAATGTATGGGGACAGTGCATTGGTTGCACTGCCCCAGGGGCATTCCCAACCAGAAAATCAGAGTTCTGTCTTCTGGTTCCCCCCTACATAGAAGGGGGTGGAGGGAACTTACCCTCTGCCCTACACCTGCCACAGTGTACATCTCCCAGCACTCTAGTACACATTATGGAGACAGAGCCCAGGCACCGCCCATTCCCTGTCCTTTTGCATAGAAGGGTCAGAAGCGGCTCTGTGGAGGTTGCTTCATACTAACCTAATGCAGGTAGGTGGTACAGGGACATAAGGAGGTACTTTATGCCCCCTTACTATCCTGTATAGGTTGTAAGAGGCCACAATCTTGTTCTAAGATAGTAAATCATGCCTAGTTAACCACAACCCAGTGGCTACAAAAATTAAAAGCTGTCAAATTCCATGTGTTCTGGAGAAGTAATGAAATCATATGCCCTGTAAGCTATTACTGTGGTAATCAAGTTTGATATTGCATTATTAAACGTTTACTTAGCTTTCATCCCTACCCTCAGTCTGTTATTTGTGGTTGAAGAGCAACTGAAGTTTATTCCTGGCTAAAAAATGGCTTTGTTCCAAACCAGATGTCTCATCCACTGCACATATGTAAGCCCTGCAAGTGCTGTGGTAGATTCAAGAAATAGCAAGTTTTGCAGCAATTTTCAGAGAACAAAGTGATATTAAGCTATTACTTAGACAAAATAATAGAACGCTCCCTACCTTTTATCTCAGCAATTATTTTTCCACACATTGGATGCTGCTATTACACTGGTATAAACACAGCGTAACTCCATTGACTTCAGTGGAGTTATTTCGTTTGTACAGCAGCATAACTGAGAGTGTAATTTTGAACCAGTGTATAGACTGGCCGAGGAAATGTTTGAGTAAGACTTTAATACTTCAGTGGCTCAGATTCCAACTGTGCTCTCATTGAATGCAGTGAAAGCAATATCAAGTCCACAAAGAGCATTTCAACAGGATGGTAAAATTTTACTCTGCTTTCACATGCACATTATACCACATCAATGTAAACAGTAGAATCTGTCTTTCCATGCAGGGCCGTCCTTAGGATTTATGGTGCCCTATGCAATATTATTAAACTGGTGCCCCTATGCCCAACTTGCTTTTAGCAACACAAAAATAATCAGTTTTAAAAAATAAAAAACAATTAAAAAATAGCTCTGATCTGATAATAATGTTCTATTGCTAACAACATGTTCATGCTCAAAGCTGATCAATGGCAACACAGTACTGCTTTCATCATGGCTCACCCCGGCCTACTGGTCCAACAGCTGCAGTAGAAGGGATAGGTGGAAAGCCGTGGGACCCCAAAATCTACCTCTTGGGGTGCAGAGTGGCAATAACAGCAGCAAACCCTCAGGTCAGGTCACGTCACCGGACAACGCCATTGGCACCACGGTGAAGTGCAGCATCTCGGGGCTGGGGAACCTGGGGGGCAGCAGCAGCTCCTCCTACCCTGCATGGCTCCTCCCGGATCGGATGGATCGCTGCAAGGGTGCAGCACCTACCGGGCAAGAGACGCGCTCCCCAGCCCAGCCAGCTGTACGCATTCCAGCCAGTGTGGTCACTTGGAGTGAGGCATTCGGGCTGGCTGCCGAGAAAGTGAGTCACTTCCTCAGCACGCAGCCAGACAGCCCACACATCTGCACCCCACCCAGCCTTGCTGGAAGGGGGAGGGGTGCTGGCCGCTCCACGGGGAGGCGGGGGCTGTGCTCAGCACAGGGGAGAGGAAAAGAAGAATGCGTTACCCAGGCAGCAAAGGATACCACTGGACCCAGCGCCACCCGGCCCACCTCACCTCAATGGCAGTGGGCAGAGAGTCACACAGGTGAGTTCCACCGCCCCTTCCCAGAGACCCCAGCAGTACCCTCCCTCAGAATGCGCACGCCGGCGCATTCGTGTCTACAACCCAACCCCACTCTTACCCGTCCCGGCGGGACCCCAAATGTAGTGGTGCCCTACGCAGCCACATACGCTGCGTATGCCTGAGGACGGCCCTGTTTCCATGTTTAACACAGTTTTTGTGCCCAGAAAGCTACCATAGAGCATATCACAGCTATACTCACTTTACAAAAACTAAATGAAATGTAAAGAAAGCTACTCACTCCTAGCTTCTAATTTGAGAGAGAAAGTTTTGAAAAGTGAAAAACCTGTGATATCCCATATCACTTCTGCAATGTTTCTGGATGATTTAGTGGTTCTCAAACTTCATTGCACTGTGAGCCCCTTCTGACAACAAAAATTACTACAGGGACTGAAGCCTGATCCTGCCCAACTGCCCTAAGAGGGGGAGGGGGCGGAAGCCAAAGCCTAAGTCCCACCACTCCATGCTGGTGGGCCAAAGCTGAAGCCCAAGGGCTTCAGCCCCAGGTGGGGGGTTTATAACCTGAGGCCCACCACCAAGGGCTGAAGCCCTGGGAGGTGGGGCTTGGGCTTGGGCTTGGGCCATGACGATCCCATTAAAACAGAGTCATGACCCACATTGGGGTCCTAACCCACAGTTTGAGAACTGCTAATTTAGTGTCTTTTGTTAAATAACTTTCTTAAGCAGCAAAACTTAAAATATAGATAAAAAGATGCTCTAAGATATTAAGGGGCTGTAATCATTTTGATAGCAAAAAGAACCACTCCCTATCCTGTCTGAAACCTTTTCTCATTTTTTTTAGAACAAAAATGGACAAAGAGGACTTTAAGAAACCTTTGATCCCCAGATCCTTCAATTGCAGGTCTAGCTGTGATAGCTGAGTGCCAGACTGGTCTCTCAACACATCTTAGAGCAGTTCAGAGGTGGCTCTAAACTGCACCAGCTGCTTAAGGAACTGAGATCAATGGGATGTACCGTAGCCAAATCTCCTCTTCCCTGTTTACAATCCTGAGTCAGGGAGCAGAAGTGGGGCTGGCATAAGAGCATCAAGGGGAAACCTTGCTAGTGTTGACTGGAGAATCTGACCCTGGATCTTTTTGAAGGTTCTGAAATGCTCAGTTTATATTTTCCAACCTATTATTTTAATTTTCATAGATGCAGCTGCAACTGTGGTGCTGGCAAAATACAGAAACAGATGTGGCAGAATGCTAAGGGACAGCTGATCACCTTTCAGTGTCTGTTTTCAATGAAAGCTGGAATTACCAGAAGTCTCCTGAGATAGCCTCTTCTCACAAGATTTCCAGCCAAATTCCAGACTAAAACATTTCAGTTCAATAGTTCAGGTAAACCTGGGAATTTCTGGTTGCGTTTCCAGACTGAATGTCTTTTGGGAAGATTTGCAACAGACTTTTCAGAAGCTCGGGTTTTTGAGTATCAGAAAAGTACATATCAAATGCAGGCACGAGTTGACTCTAAAAAGACAGCATGCATCAGGTCATTTACAAAAATAGTATTCACAAGGATTTTCTTAAACATGCCGTTTATACAGTAAGTGACGGTGTTCTACCAGAACATAGGCATGAACAGAATTTGAGCAAATAAATCTCTGAAAAAGATTTGGCAGTTGTGGTGGAAAATCAGCTGACCATGAGCTCCCAATCTGACGCTGTGGCCAAAATTGCTAATGCAATCCTGGGATGCATAAACAGGGGAATCTTGAGTAGGAGTAGAGAGGTTATTTTACCCCTATATTTGGCACTGGTGTGACTGCTGCTAGAATGCTATGTCCAGTTCTGGTGCCCACAATTCAGAAGGATATTGATAAACTGGAGAGGGTTCAGAGAAGAGCTATGAGAATGATTAAAGGATCATGCCTTACAGTGATAGACCCAAAGAGCTCTATCAATGATCTTAACAAAGAGAAGGTCAGGGGTAACTTAATTACAGTCTACAAGTATCTACGCAGGCAACAAACATTTAATAATGGGCTCTTCTATCTAGCATAGAAAGGTATAACATGATCCAATGGCTGGAGATTGAAGCTAGACAAATTCAGTCTGGAAATAAGGCATACATTTTTAACAGTGAGGGTAATTAACCACTGGAACAATTTACCAAGGGTGTGGTGGATTCTCCATCACTGACAATTTTTAAATCAAGACTGGGTGTTCTTCTAAAAGATCTATCTAGGAATTATTCTGGGGAAGTTCAATGGTCTGTGATCATGATAGTCCCTTCTGACCTTAGAATCTATGAATGTCAAGGTATAACTTCGGTGAAGTTGCTATTTAATTAAATATCCCTTTTCAGCACCTGACAACTAAGTCAGATGATTTTGCAGATGTAGCTATAAGCCTTATCTGATACAACACATTTCACTAGCATACCAAAAAAAAAAAAAAAAAAAAGCAATGTAAGAACTAAAAGAGTTCAGGTCATATAAAACATGTTACCTATGAAAACAGCCATATTAGTAATAGGGGAGTATTTAAATAATCTTTTAAAATGAGACAGGGTAAAAGTTAATCACAGAGAGTGACTTGTAGAGAAGTTTTAAATGATGTAAGTAACACATCGATAACACATCGCTGCTGGCCAGATCCTCATCTGGTACATCAGCTGTGGATCTGGCCTTGTAAGCAAAAGTCAGTGTATGGGATGGAAAGACTGGTAGCAGAATCAAAAAGGTGTGTAAGTAGGAGTAAGAGAAAGCAGGCCATCAGAGACAGTATAAGATGAAGCTGACTACTGACACATTTTGTCTAGTTCTTTGACATCATACGCCCTCCCATTGTTTGCTTTTCCCACTACAACTAAACCCTTTCACCCCCTCGGCATCTAGACTATGCTAATTTGCATCCATTTAATTATCCTATTTATTTGCCTGCCAGGATGACCAATATTGTCGTACTGCTCCTGTGTTCTCTCCTGTAAGTTTGTCTGTATCCATTGCTTTGTCTTGTATTTAAGATTCTAAGCTCTTTGGAGCAGGGACTGTCTTTTTGTTCTGTATTTGTACAGCACCTCGTACAAAGAGCCCTGGCCCATGACTGGGATTCCAAGAAACTACCACAATACAATTAATAATAAATACATAAATAAATAATATTTATTTTGATTAGTAAAGGTCTGAATTATTCAATTAATAAGTGGCCGTCCCAGGCTCAGGGACTTAGAAGTTACATTCTTGCAAAAAAATATAAACTTATAATAACATTTGAGTGTGTTCATGCGCCACAAAAGAACAATGTCAATGACAAACAACCCCAGGAGATCAACCTGCCTCCTCCTCAAGTGTCTGACAGAGAATATGGGCCTTGCAGCACGCCCAGAGGCTTAACAAATCTTGCAGTGCGTTACCAATGTTTAGTTTACAATACTATTCACTTCAGGTCTGAATTCAACCAGGATTCTGAAACCTACACATGCAAGCTCAAATGAGAAAAGTGGCTCTCACAATCCAAAGAGAAAAGCCAGACGAAGGATGTGTTTATTACCCTTATTTTATAGATGAGCTCGAATTTCAAACTGAACTGAACCAGAAAGTCTTTTAGGTTTGAAAAGGTTAAAAGGTCATACCCTCTCCATCACCTCTGTTAAAAGGACCACGGGAGCCCTCCTATCTGTGCTCAGATCCATTCTGGGATCTCTGCAGAGCTGGCAATTTTTGGTACACTAGCATATGCTGCCATCACATCTTGCAAGTTCCAGGGCTTCCCCAGCACTAGTAGGAGGAGAGCCCTTTGGGGTTTTTCAGAACTGGAGAAACTTGGTAGAGCACACAAAATTTCTTGGCCAGGATTTACAAAATGCCAGATTTTAGCTCACAAAGAGAGGAAGTTTGCCCCACTGGCTAGCATGCTAGTCTGGGACATTCCCTGCTCTGCCACAGACTTCCTGTGTGATTTTGGGCAAATCAGTGAGTCTCTATGTGCCTCACTTCCTCATCTGTACAATGGGGATAGTACTTCTCTATCTCACAGGGGATAAAACAAGACAGGGTAAAAGTTAATCACAGAGAGTGACTTGTAGAGGAGTTTTAAATGATGTAAGTAACACATCAATAACCCACCGCTGCTGGCCAGATCCTCATCTGGTAAACCAACTGTGGATCTGGCCTTGTAAGCAAAAGTCTGTGTATGGGATGGAAAGACTGGTAGCAGAATCAACAAGATGTGTAAGTAGGAGTAAGAGAAAGCAGTTGTGAGGATAAATAATTCCGAGATTGTAAGTCACTCACACACTGTAGTGATGGGGGTATATAGATAAAAACGTTGTCAGACCCCTGTGGATATCAGCATGCTAGGGGAACTGCAAGAGGCCCAGGAGAAGTGGCAGACGAGGGAAGATGTGACTGGGTATAGAAAGTAATATGAGAAAGTAATATGTGATTGCAGAGCCATTGGCCATTATCTTTGAAAACTCGTGGCGAACCGGGGAAGTCCCGGATGACTGGAAAAAGGCTAATGTAGTGCCAATCTTTAAAAAAGGGAAGAAGGAAGATCCTGGGAACTACAGGCCAGTCAGCCTCACCTCAGTCCCTGGAAAAATCATGGAGCAGGTCCTCAAAGAATCAATCCTGAAGCACTTGCATGAGAGGAAAGTGATCAGGAACAGCCAGCATGGATTCACCAAGGGAAGGTCATGCCTGACTAATCTAATCGCCTTTTATGATGAGATTACTGGTTCTGTGGATGAAGGGAAAGCAGTGGATGTATTGTTTCTTGACTTTAGCAAAGCTTTTGACACGGTCTCCCACAGTATTCTTGTCAGCAAGTTAAGGAAGTATGGGCTGGATAAATGCACTATAAGGTGGGTAGAAAGCTGGCTAGATTGTCGGGCTCAACGGGTAGTGATCAATGGCTCCATGTCTAGTTGGCAGCCGGTATCAAGTGGAGTGCCCTAAGGGTCGGTCCTGGGGCCGGTTTTGTTCAATATCTTCATAAATGATCTGGAGGATGGTGTGGATTGCACTCTCAGCAAATTTGCGGATGATTCTAAACCGGGATGGAGTGGTAGATACGCTGGAGGGGAGGGATAGGATACAGAAAGACCTAGACAAATTGGAGGATTGGGCCAAAAGAAATCTGATGAGGTTCAATAAGGATAAGTGCAGGGTCCTGCACTTAGGACGGAAGAACCCAATGCACAGCTGCAGACTAGGGACTGAATGGCTAGGCAGCAGTTCTGCGGAAAAGGACCTAGGGGTGACAGTGGACGAGAAGCTGGATATGAGTCAGCAGTGTGCCCTTGTTGCCAAGAAGGCCAATGGCATTTTGGGATGTATAAGTAGGGGCATAGCGAGCAGATCGAGGGACGTGATCGTTCCCCTCTATTCGACATTGGTGAGGCCTCATCTGGAGTACTGTGTCCAGTTTTGGGCCCCACACTACAAGAAGGATGTGGATAAATTGGAGAGAGTCCAGCGAAGGGCAACAAAAATGATTAGGGGTCTAGAACACATGACTTATGAGGAGAGGCTGAGGGAGCTGGGATTGTTTAGCCTGCAGAAGAGAAGAATGAGGGGGGATTTGATAGCTGCTTTCAACTACCTGAAAGGGGGTTCCAAAGAGGATGGCTCTAGACTGTTCACAATGGTAGCAGATGACAGAACGAGGAGTAATGGTCTCAAGTTGCAGTGCGGGAGGTTTAGATTGGATATTAGGAAAAACTTTTTCACTAAGAGGGTGGTGAAACACTGGAATGCGTTACCTAGGGAGGTGGTAGAATCTCCTTCCTTAGAGGTTTTTAAGGTCAGGCTTGACAAAGCCCTAGCTGGGATGATTTAACTGGGAATTGGTCCTGCTTCGAGCAGGGGGTTGGACTAGATGACTTTCTGGGGTCCCTTCCAACCCTGATATTCTATGATTCTATGATTCTATGATTTGTGATGGAGGAGAAAAAATCATGGGATTCAGAGAAGGCAAGGCCTTGAAAGCATATACACTCAGAAAAGCCTCCAAACTGCACTGGCACGCATTTGGCACCCACCATTACACTGTGGTTAGGGTCTGGTGCGTGGGCTGCCATATACAATCCCTTTTCATGCCTCTGTGATTGAAACTGACTCATCTGAGCTGAAGTTTTCTCTCAGAATTGCTGCTTCTCCTGAAGAATCATATGACTGTTGAGAAGTCAAGAATAAAAACGGCAACAAGAATGTTTTGTTCTATTGCTCTAGAGAACCCTGGTTTTGACACAGGAGACTGAACGGCTAATATGGGGCAATATATCAAAGCCAAATTGTTTTTATTGGAATCCTTTAAATTGTTTCTATCTGTTTCCATAATACCTAAGTGGGAGAAGTAGATAAAACATTTTCAAAGACAACCATAAATAAAAGTTGTTTGTATTCTTTTTTAAAGCCTTAAGAAACCAAACTGCCTCATGGTTTTGTTTTTGTGTGTGTGTGTACATGCCTGTATTTTAATTTTTTCAGTACTCTTCACTTTATCTTTGCTTACCAGCTTCAGATAGACTGTGGTGTTTAAAATGTTAATCCAAAAGAAACTCATTATGTGATATCTCGAGCACTAAGCCAAAAATATATCTATAACAGTCAAGCTTAAAACAAACTTTTCCTCATTCAAAAGTTTAACAACTCTTTCACTTTATATTTTGTATAAAATTAGTGGAAATGCTTAATTAAATTTGCTGAGTACAAACATATTAGTGCCAAATAAATTACATTTGTAGAACATTTTAACAGAATTGGCACATGCTAACAACCTTTCTACAATATTGAATGAGGTCTATTTTCAGCAGAGCTAGTCAGTGTGTCCCTAACTTTAAGCATGTGCCGAAGTCCCTTTGACATCTATGTGAGTTAAACATATGCTTGAATGTTTAGCTGACTTGAGGCCCCAGGAGCAGATCCTCAGCTGGTGTAAGTGGTCATAGGCCCTGCTCAATAGTGAAATTTTTAGTGTGACATTTTGGTTCTATTTAATTCAATGAGAGGTTAGCCATTGACTTCAGTGCAGCCAGGATTTCACCCTTAATCTATCTGTCTAGAAGGAAGCTACTGCTGATACAGTTCATTACTTTGATGTACCATCTTGTGTATGAACTCACAATATATTTCAAGAAACACTTGCATAAGTATTGTTACCAGGATCAGTGTTTGCTAGCTCCAGTGGTTACTGTTATAGGGTCCATGTTGGCAGCAATCTTGTCAATTTTAGTGTTAGTTATTTCTAGGTAGATAAAGGATTGTTTGGGCTGCTAATAGCATTGGCTGGAAGACCCAGCCCTGTAGTTTGAAGATGACATGTTTCTTTCCCAGTTCATTCTTCCCTTTAAGCATTTTGATTCTTTTGTCTTTCTGAGTAATAATCCCAGAACTGTAGATTGCATGGGTAAATATCCAGACTCATGCAGAAACACTAGAAATATTAGGTATGTACAGATTACAGGAGTATCTGTACATACCTAAGTCCATCTGGGCAAAAATCACATTGGGGAAGAAAACGACTAGAGCCTGCCCTGTGATAGTACTTGGGGTGTGCTATAGACTGCCAGGATCTAATTTGGATATGGATAGCGCCCTCTTTAATGTTTTAAATGAAGTAAATACTAATGGAAACTGCGTGATCATGGGAGACTTTAACTTCTCAGATATAGACTAGAGGACGAGTGCTAGTGATAATAAGAGGGCTCAGATTTTCCTAGATGCGATAGCTGATGGATTCCTTCAGCAAGTAGTTGCTGAACCGACTGGAGGGGATGCCATTTTAGATTTGGTTTTGGTGAGTAGTGAGGACCTCATAGAAGAAATGGTTTTAGGGACAACCTTGGTTCAAGTGATCGTGAGTTAATCCAGTTCAAACTAAATGGAAGGATAAACAAAAATAAATCTGTGATAAGGGTTTCTGATGTCAAAAGGGCTGATTTTCAAAAATTAAGGAAATTAGTTAGGGAAGTGGATTGGACTGAAGAACTTGTGGATCTAAAGGCAGAGGAGGCCTGGGATTACTTCAAGTCAAAGCTGCAGAAGCTATCGGAAGCCTGCATCCCAAGAAAGGGGAAAAAATTCATAGGCAGGAGTTGTAGACCAAGCTGGATGAGCAAGCATCTCAGAGAGATGATTAAGAAAAAGCAGAAAGCATACAGGGAGTGGAAGATGGGAGCTACCTAAGGAAAGCTACCTTATTGAGGTCAGAACATGTAGGAATAAAGTGAGAAAGGCTAGAAGTCAAGTAGAGTTGGACTTGCAAAAGGAATTAAAACCAATACTAAAAGGTTCTATAACCATATAAATAAGAAGAAAACAAAGAAAGAAGAAGTGGGACCGCTAAACACTGAGGATGGAATGGAGGTTAAGGATAATCTAGGCATGGCCCAATATCTAAACAAATACTTTGCCTCAGTCTTTAATAAGGCTAATGAGGATCTTAGAGATAATGGTAGCATGACAAATGGGAATGAGGATATGGAGGTAGATATTACCATATCTGAGGTAGAAGCAAAACTCCAACAGCTTAATGGTACTAAATGAGGGGGCCCAGATAAGCTTCATCCAAGAATATTAAAGGAATTGGCACATGAAATTGCAAGCCCATTAGCAAGAATTTTTAATGAATCTGTAAACTCACGGGTTGTACCGTATGACTGGAGAATTGCTAACATAGTTCCTATTTTTAAGAAAGGGAAAAAAAGGTGAACCGGGTAACTACAGGCCTGTTAATTTGACATCTGTACTATGCAAGGTCTTGGAAAAAATTTTGAAGGGGAAAGTAGTTAAGGACATTGAGGTCAATGGTAAATGGGACAAAATACAACATGGTTTTACAAAAGGTAGATCGTGCCAAACCAACCTGATCTTCTTCTTTGAGAAAGTAACAGATTTTTTAGACAAAAGAAATGCAGTGGATCTAATTTACCAAGATTTCAGTAAGGCATTTGATATGGTGCCACATGGAGAATTATTAATTAAATTGGAAAAGATGGGGATCAATATGAAAATTGAAAGGTGGATAAGGAATTGGTTAAAGGGGAGACTACAGCGGGTCATACTGAAAGGTGAACTGTCAGACTGGAGGAAAGTTACCAGTGGAGTTCCTCAGGGATCAGTTTTGGGACCAATCTTATTTAATCTTTTTATTACTGACCTCGGCATAAAAAGTGGGAGTTCGCTAATAAAGTTTGCAGATGATACAAAGCTGGGAGGTATTGCCAATTTAGAGAAGGACCGGGATATCATACAGGAGGATCTGGATGACCTTGTAAACTGGAGTAACAGTAATAGGATGCAAAAAGAAAAGGAGTACTTGTGGCACCTTAGAGACTAACCAATTTATCTGAGCATAAGCTTTCGTGAGCTACA
The DNA here is from genome assembly GCF_965140285.1 of Lepidochelys kempii. NCBI lineage: Eukaryota > Metazoa > Chordata > Testudines > Cheloniidae > Lepidochelys > Lepidochelys kempii. The sequence continues at coordinate 40,235,076 of NC_136382.1, forward strand.
GCTCACTTCATCGGATGCGTACTGTGGAAAGTGTAGAAGATCTTTTTATACACACAAAGCATGAAAAAATACCTCCTCCCACCCCACTCTCCTGCTGGTAATAGCTTATCTAAAGTGATCACTCTCCTTACAATGTGTATGATAATCAAGTTGGGCCATTTCCAGCACAAATCCAGGTTTTCTCACCCCCCCACACCACCATAAGGTGGTGTGGTGGTGGTGTGGGGGGGTGAGAATAAGATGGTGTGATGGTGGGGGGGGGTGAGAAAACCTGGATTTGTGCTGGAAATGGCCCAACTTGATTATCATACACATTGTAAGGAGAGTGATCACTTTAGATAAGCTATTACCAGCAGGAGAGTGGGGTGGGAGGAGGTATTTTTTCATGCTTTGTGTGTATATAAAAAGATCTTCTACACTTTCCACAGTATGCATCCAATGAAGTGAGCTGTAGCTCACGAAAGCTTATGCTCAAATAAATTGGTTAGTCTCTAAGGTGCCACAAGTACTCCTTTTCTTTTTGCGAATACAGACTAACACGGCTGTTACTCTGAAACCAGTAAGAGGATGAAATTTAATAGTGAGAAGTGTAAGGTGATGCATTTAGGGATTAATAATAAGAATTTTAGTTATAAGCTGGGGACGCATCAATTAGAAGTAATGGAGGAGGAGAAGGACCTTGGAATATTGGTTGACCACAGGATGACTATGAGCCGCCAATGTGATATGCCCGTGAAAAAAGCTAATGCAGTCTTGGAATTCATCAGGCGAGGTATTTCCAGTAAAGATAAAGAGGTGTTACTACCATTATACAAGGCACCCGGTGAGACCTCATCTGGAATACTGTGTGCAGTTCTGGTCTCCCACGTTTAAGAAGGATGAATTCAAACTGGAACAGGTACAGAGAAGGGCTACTAGGATGATCCGAGGAATGGAAAACCTGTCTTATGAAAGGAGACTGATGGAGCTTGGCTTGTTTAACCTAACCAAAAGAAGGTTGAGGGGAGATATGATTGCTCTCTATAAATATATTAGAGGGATAAATACCAGAGAGGGAGAGGAATTATTTAAGCTCAGTACCGATGTGGACACAAGAACAAATGGATATAAACTGGCCATCGGGAAGTTTAGACTTGAAATTAGATTAAGGTTTCTAACCATCAGAGGAGTGAGGTTCTGGAATAGCCTTCCAAGGGAAGCAGTGGGGACAAAAGACCTATCTGGCTTTAAGATTAAACTCGATAAGTTTATGGAGGAGATAGTATGATGGGATAACATGATTTTGGCAATTAATTGATCTTTAACTATTCATGGTAAATAGGCCCAATGGCCTGTGATGGGATGGGATCTGAGTTACTATAGAGAATTCTTTTCTGGGTATCTGGCTGGTGAATCTTGCCCATATGCTCAGGGTTCAGCTGATCACCATATTTGGGGTAGGGAAGGAATTTTCCTCCAGGGCGGATTGGAAGAGGCTCTGGGTTTTTTTCGCCTTCCTCTGTAGCATGGGGCACGGGTCACTTGCTGGAGGATTCTCTGCACATTGAAGTCTTTAAACCATGATTTGGGGACTTCAATATCTCAGACATAGGTGAGAGGTTTATTGCAGGAGTGGGTGGGTGAGATTCTGTGGCCTGCATTGTGCAGGAGGTCAGACTAGATGATCATAATGGTCCCTTCTGACCTTAATATCTATGAGTCTATGGGTCTATGAGTTCTCAGAAACAATTTCTACCCTAATGACTAGTAGGGATACCTGCCCCTCCCAACAAACCCAGTGATTATTAATCTGTTGAATATACCTAAAGGCAAAAGGAAGATGGTACATTAAGATAGATCATTTGTGTTATAAATTACTTGATATGTCAGACCACAATTCTGCAGGCTTTGCATACATGAGCAACCATTACACATGTGAGTAGTCCAATGGAAGACAGTGGGCTTCACACAAATAAGGCTTGTAAGTGTCAAACTGTCCTGCAGTGGGTCAAGAATATGAATATCAATCTCCGGGCAGACTGTTAAGAGACAGAGCGCAAACCCGCAACTGGCTGTGTGTTCCCAAGAAAGGGAAATGAGAGTTATTTACAAGGTTAAAGCAGATAAACATATACACACAAAAAAGAGTTACAGTCTTCAGTTTCAAAAGCTTCTGTAATGAGCAAGCTCTCTATGTCCCTTAGGGCTAACCCAGGCTAAATAGTGAGGATCTTTTGTTTATACCTAGAAAAACTTACCCTCAAGAGTCCAAACTGCACAGAAATACTGTTCCTCCTTGTTAAATCTTTTTATTCTTTCCCCACTGCTGCTTCAAGTTACAAACTAAGGCTATGTCTACATTGCAGAGTTTTGTCGCTGTGATGGGGAGCACTTGCCCCACACTGGGCATGTTCCAGCTGGAGACTATGTATAAAAGAGAGCAGCTCAGCTCATTCAGGGCTGGCCGCCAGGGGGAAAGGACCTTGGGCGGAGGCTTCAGCTGAAAAGCCGTCACAGCCCTTGCCTGCAGGAGCCAGAGATCCTGAGAGTCAGACTGGAGGTCTGTGGCCAGCAGAGTCTTAGGGAATCATCCACGCTGAGGAGCCAGGAGACCCTTGGTACCTGATGGACTGCAGCTTTGGGAAACACAGTGAAAAGTGACCCAGGGAGGGTGAGTGAGTGGTATCTCTCACCCAAGTGAGGTCAACATGTTTCGTTGGGATTTCCCACTGACCCAGTGGTGGACACTCAGTCACTCTTAGGGTCCTGGGTCGGGGCGTGGTGGATTTGAGTGGTCCCCCGTGTACTGGTCACTAGGCCACATTGCCCTGCATCTGGAGGCTGTTATATTGACTCTGAATGCAAGGGCCACTGTAACTGACTCTGGCCATTGGGCCACACAACCTTGAGAGGAGAACAGCCATATTGACTTTTACAGTTAGCCCTCACCACCCCAAGACAAAGGCTGGTTATCAGGACGTGACCACGGGGAAGCAATTACCTCACCGCAAGAGGGGATGGGGTGCACTTGCCCTGCGACAGTCACCAAAAGTTATGCTGCTTTAATTAAAGCACTTTAATTAAACCCCTGTTGCATGTCCACATGTTGGCAGAGTGCATCCACACTAGCAGCTCTTGCATCGACACAGAGAGCAGTGCACTATTGGTAGCTATCCCACTATGAAACTGGCCACAGGGTGCTTTGCGAGGGTTTACAATGCCTCATAGGACAGGTATAGCATCACATGATGCAGGTTTCTCAATACCATTGTTCCATGGTCATCCTACTAGGTTGCCAGCTGTTTTTCAACTGAAGTATGTGGGGGTGAGAGTGTGACAGGGAGCATGTGGTGGGGGAGTCAGAGAGAGTGGGAAGGAGTGTGTATGTGAGAGAGACAGATAGGGTTGTCAACTTTCTTCTAGCACAACACTGAACACCCTTGCCCTGCCCCCTGCCCTGCCTCTCCTCTGAGGTCCTGCCCCTTCCCTGAGGCCCCGCCCTCTCTTACTCATCCCCCCTTCTTCTGTTGCTCGCTCTCCCCACCCTCACTCACTTGCTTATTTTCACTGGGTTGGAGCAGGGGGTTGGGGTGTAGGATCTGGGGTGGGCCAGGGATGAGGGGTTTGGGGAGCAGCAGGGGGCTCCAGGCTGGGGGGGTGGAGCCAAGGGGTTTGGAGTATGGGAGGAGGCTCTGGGCTGGGGCAGGGGGTTGGGAGGGGAGGGCGATGGTTCTGGCTGAGGGTGCAGGCTCTGGTGTGGGGCTGGGGGATTTGGGGTGCAGAAGGGGGCTCTGGGCTGGGGATGAGGGATTAGGAGTGTGGGATGGGGCTCTGGGCTGGGACAGGAGTGCGGAGGGGGTGTGAGGGCTCTGGCTGGGGGTGCGGGCTCTGGGGTGCGGCTGGGGATGAGAGGCTTGGGGTGAAGGAGGGTGCTCCGGGCTGTGACCAAGGGGTTCCGAGGACAGGAGGGAGATCAGGGCTGGGCAGGGGATTGGGGCTTGGGAGGGGGTCAGGGGTGCAGGCTCCAGGCGGTGCTTACCTCAAGCAGCTCCTGGAAGGAACGGCATGTCCCCTCTCTGGCTCCTACATGGAGGCACAGACAGGTGACTCTGTGTGCTGCCCTGTCCACAGGCACCGCCCCTGCAGCTCCCATTGGCCACGGTTCCCAGCCAATGGGAGCTGCGGAACTGGCTCTTGCGACGGGGCAGTGTGCGGAGCCCCCTGACTGCCCCTACACATAGGCGCCAGAGGGGGTACATCTTCCTGGAGCTGCGCAGAGCCACAGCAGGCAGGGAGCCTACTTTAGCCTCGCTGCGCTGATGACCAGACTTTTAACGGCCCAGTCAGAGGTGCTGACTGGAGCTGCCAGGGTTCCTTTTCGACCGCACATTCCGGTCGAAAACCGGACATCTGGCAACCCTAGAGACAGAGAGAGTGTTGGGGGAGTCTGTGTGTTGCAGGAGAGTGAGTGTGTCGGCATGCTGTCTTTAAGCTCAGACAGCCGCCAGAAGCAACCAGTCCTGAGGCTGGGGGTGGGAGGGTGTAAACGGGGTGGTCACCTGATCTGGCCTTAAAGGGCTTAAAACAGCCCAGAAGAGGGCTGTGCCTGGGAGCAAGCAGTTCCCGGGCTGATTGGGGGAAGCAGGCTCAGCTGTGGCCATGCCCCAGTCAGGGCTCAGCTGGCCCTTATAACAGGGCAGTGGGCCAGGAGCAGAGAGTCTCCTCTAGGAGACAGGCCTGGCTGCTGAGGAGCATACCAGAGTACCTGAGGTGGAGCAGTGCTGGGGGAAGGCCAAGGGCAATGGGGAGCTCTGGCCTGGAAACCCTGCAGGCCAAGTGTAAGGCCAAAAAGGGTACTGGGATTGCAGGGGGCAGTCCACGGGTAGGCGGAGGCAGCAGGTCCAAACCCCCCTTGCCTGTGATGATTGGCTTATACACTGCCGTCCGACCCAGAGTGCGGGGGCTAGATGGTGACTGGGCAGTAGCCATATACTGAGGCAAGGTGGGGATAGGGATAGGGGAGACCCAGAGACTGTGGGGGTACTGCCAGGGGGCAGCACCCTGGGGGGAAAAGGGGCATCTGGGTTCAGGAGGGACACGGGGGCCAGTGGTAGTGAAACACCGGCCTGCAGAGGGCGCTCTGGAGGCTGGAAGAGCTAATTCCCTGAGAGACCAGCAGGAGGGGAGGAGGGATAACTCAGTGGTTTGAGCTTTGGCCTGCTAAACCCAGGGTTGTGAGTTCAATCCTTGAGGGGGCCATTTAGGGATATGGGGCAAAAATTGCGGATTGGTCCTGCTTTGAGCAGGGGGTTGGACTAGATGACCTCCTGAGGTCCCTTCCAACCCTGATATTCTATGATTCTATGAGGTGCAGCAGGGGTGAGTCTTGCACTGTGACAGAGGGAATAGCTCCTTACAGCAGCCCCTGCTTGCCTCCCTGGCTCTGCCCAGCACAGCAGTTTCTCTCTCTCACACACACACTCCTGCCTGCCTCTGTGTTTATAGTGCAGGGGAGAGCAGGAACATTCCATGTTAATGATTCACTCTTTGCTGCTGGAGCAGAGTGGCATGCTCAGCTGTCAGAACTTCCTGGAGCTTGGAAAGTGAGGGAGTGCATGCCTGCAGGGCAGCTGATTTCAAAACAGTGAGAAGAGCTGTCAAGGTGGGCATTATAGGATACTGGGGAGGGCAGTTCTGGTGATATAACAAACAGCAGATTTAATAATTTTATTAAGATGATGTTAAAATAAAAAGAAAATGGTACAGAGTTTAAGCATAGAAGTTTCTGGTTATCAGGGAATAAGGTACAGATTATCAAGGGATGCAATATCTACACTGACCCTTTGTCACTTTGCGGGCGTGGCTACACTTACGTTTTATAGCGCTCTAATTTGCTGGCTCAGGGGGGTTAAAAATCACCTCCCTGAGCACAGCAAGTCAGAGTGCTTTAAAGCGCTAGTGTAAACAGGCTCCGAGCGCTGCCTGGGAGCCGCGTTCCCAGCACTCGGAGCTAATGCCCTCATGGAGGTGGATTACCAAAAGCACTAGGAGAGCTCTCTCCCAGCGCTGCACGTGACCACACTTGCACTTCAAAGTGCTGCTGCAGGAGTGCTCCCGCAACAGCGCTTTGAAGTTTCCAGTGTAGCCATGCCCTAAGTTTGCCACAAAAAGCTTTATGCCACTCGTCGAGGTGATTTTATTCTGTCACCAAAACTGGCCTTGGAGTGTGTTCACCTCCGGTATTTCATTACCAAAAGCTGCCTTTGACAACAAAACTCTGCAGTGTAGACAAGGCCTTAGCTGATGGGCGGAATTCACTTTCATGTCTCCTCTTCATGGGATGAGGGGAGAGCAATCAACAAAATCTTTGTCCTCTGATGTTCCACAATAGTTGGTTGGGTGTCGATGGGCCTTCTCTCTTGGGCAGGACCTAACACCTTCTGTTGGAAGGCAGTATTTCACAGTAATTCATGTCTCTTTCATGTCTGGTGATTTACACACTTAAAGAGGCTTACAATGCAGACACTTAAATATGACTTTACAAGGTAGGATACAGATGTTTTAAGGGAGAAAAATGCATGCAGCAATTTACAAACATTCAATAAAGTCTAAATACCAAGTACATTTTTATATCTCTAATACCTATTTTAGCAGTACCAATACACAGGTGAGCCAGACTAATTCCAGCTATGTTTTTGTCAGTGTTCAACTGAGACATGGGGGTTCGGCATGAGCTGACACCATTTGCCAGCATCACAGTAGGATCAGAGGCTGAGGTTGAAGTTGGACAAGTAGCTGACTCTTCAGCTGTAAACAGCTATAGTTTTAGTAGCAGCGTGCTTGCAGAATGATGGTTGAAATGAGACATCCATCATAAAGTCCTGAAGCCATATTGTATGATCAAATTTTAAGCAGACCTCCCAACAATAGGGACATCTGCTTCAAAATCAATTATGTGATGTAGTCTGGTTTTTAAGATTTATAATTAGCCAAATGATCCTTCCGTATTAAGGGTGAAATCCTGGCTGTGCTGAAGTCAGTGGCAAAGTTTTCACGGGCTTCAAACAGGACCAGAAATTTACCCTGAGAGTTGGCATGTATGGTCTCAATATGGGACTAGTTAAATAATGATTTCCTTTTAAAAAATATTATACACATATAAAATGTAGATTTCTGGGGTTCAGATACCACAATCTGATACAACAAACTATCTAAATACATATTTACCCATTTGTGGTCAGTCTACATTTTCCAAGTAAACATGTCTAGCTTTTCATGGAATATTTCCATCTTTATTGGGTTTGTTTTAAAGGAAATTAAAAGGCAAAAATATCCCATTCATTTGGACAACCTTGAGGCTGGGACAGAAATCAACAAAAGCCAGGAAATTCAGAGTGAAGGCTGACAGGCTGCCCTTCACTCAAGGCTTGGTTCTGGGAGTGTGGGGGCGGGGGTGAAGAAAAAGAAAACTCAGACAAAACAGCTTGTCACATAATATTTATAGACTTCCATTCTGTTGAGTGTTAAAATGGTTTGGGAATTGGGATTTTGGGATACATTCGGAGAGAAGGCTTTGGTTTCTTTGACCATGGGATGGTGTTCCATGAAGGAGGAGTGCTGGGTAGAGACGGGCTCCATCTTACGAAGAGAGGGAAGAGCATCTTTGCCAGCAGGCTGGCTAACCTAGTGAGGAGGGCTTTAAACTAGGTTCACCGGGGGAAGGAGACCAAAGCCCTGAGGTAAGTGGGAAAGCGGGATACCGGGAGGAAGCACAGGCAGGAATGTCTGTGAGGGGAGGGCTCCTGCCTCATACTGGCAATGAGGGGCGATCAACAGGTTATCTCAAGTGCTTATATACAAATGCACAAAGCCTTGGAAACAAGCAGGGAGAACTGGAGGTCCTGGTGATGTCAAGGAACTATGACGTGATCGGAATAACAGAGACTTGGTGGGATAACTCATATGACTGGAGTACTGTCATGGATGGTTATAAACTGTTCAGGAAGGACAGGCAGGGCAGAAAAGGTGGGGGAGTAGCACTGTATGTAAGGGAGCAGTATGACTGCTCAGAGCTCCGGTACGAAACTGCAGAAAAACCTGAGTGTCTCTGGATTAAGTTTAGAAGTGTGTGCAACAAGAGTGATGTAGTGGTGGGAGTCTGCTATAGACCACCGGACCAGGGGGATGAGGTGGATGAGGCTTTCTTCCGGCAGCTCACGGAAGCTACTAGATCGCATGCCCTGATTCTCATGGGTGACTTTAATTTTCCTGATATCTGCTGGGAGAGCAATACAGCGGTGCATAGACAATCCAGGAAGTTTTTGGAAAGCGTAGGGGACAATTTCCTGGCGCAAGTGCTAGAGGAGCCAACTAGGGGGGGTGCTTTTCTTGACCTGCTGCTCACAAACCGGGTAGAATTAGTGGGGGAAGCAAAAGTGGATGGGAATCTGGGAGGCAGTGACCATGAGTTGGTTGAGTTCAGGATCCTGACGCAGGGAACAAAGGTAAGCAGCAGGATACGGACCCTGGACTTCAGGAAAGCAGACTTCGACTCCCTCAGGGAACGGATGGCCAGGATCCCCTGGGGGACTAACTTGAAGGGGAAAGGAGTCCAGGAGAGCTGGCTGTATTTCAAGGAATCCCTGTTGAGGTTACAGGGACAAACCATCCCGATGAGTCGAAAGAATAGTAAATATGGCAGGCGACCAACTTGGCTTAATGGTGAAATCCTAGCGGATCTTAAACATAAAAAAGAAGCTTACAAGAAGTGGAAGGTTGGACATATGACCAGGGAAGAGTATAAAAATATTGCTCGGGCATGTAGGAATGTTATCAGGAGGGCCAAATCGCACCTGGAGCTGCAGCTAGCCAGAGATGTCAAGAGTAACAAGAAGGGTTTCTTCAGGTATGTTGGCAACAAGAAGAAAGCCAAGGAATGTGTGGGCCCCTTACTGAATGAGGGAGGCAACCTAGTGACAGAGGATGTGGAAAAAGCTAATGTACTCAATGCTTTTTTTGCCTCTGTTTTCACTAACAAGGTCAGCTCCCAGACTGCTGCGCTGGGCATCACAAAATGCGGAAGAGATGGCCAGCCCTCTGTGGAGATAGAGGCGGTTAGGGACTATTTAGAAAAGCTGGACGTGCACAAGTCCATGGGGCCGGACGAGTTGCATCCGAGAGTGCTGAAGGAATTGGCGGCTGTGATTGCAGAGCCACTGGCCATTATCTTTGAAAACTCGTGGCGAACCGGGGAAGTCCCGGATGACTGGAAAAAGGCTAATGTAGTGCCAATCTTTAAAAAAGGGAAGAAGGAAGATCCTGGGAACTACAGGCCAGTCAGCCTCACCTCAGTCCCTGGAAAAATCATGGAGCAGGTCCTCAAAGAATCAATCCTGAAGCACTTGCATGAGAGGAAAGTGATCCGGAACAGCCAGCATGGATTCACCAAGGGAAGGTCATGCCTGACTAATCTAATCGCCTTTTATGATGAGATTACTGGTTCTGTGGATGAAGGGAAAGCAGTGGATGTATTGTTTCTTGACTTTAGCAAAGCTTTTGACACGGTCTCCCATAGTATTCTTGTCAGCAAGTTAAGGAAGTATGGGCTGGATGAATGCACCATAAGGTGGGTAGAAAGCTGGCTAAATTGTCGGGCTCAACGGGTAGTGATCAATGGCTCCATGTCTAGTTGGCAGCCGGTATCAAGTGGAGTGCCCCAGGGGTCGGTCCTGGGGCCGGTTTTATTCAATATCTTCATAAATGATCTGGAGGATGGTGTGGATTGCACTCTCAGCAAATTTGCGGATGATACTAAACTGGGAGGAGTGGTAGATACGCTGGAGGGGAGGGATAGGATACAGAAGGACCTAGACCAATTGGAAGATTGGGCCAAAAGGAATCTGATGAGGTTCAATAAGGATAAGTGCAGGGTCCTGCGCTTAGGACGGAAGAACCCAATGCACAGCTACAGACTAGGGACCGAATGGCTAGGCAGCAGTTCTGCAGAAAAGGACCTAGGGGTGACAGTGGACGAGAAGCTGGATATGAGTCAGCAGTGTGCCCTTGTTGCCAAGAAGGCCAATGGCATTTTGGGATGTATAAGTAGGGGCATAGCGAGCAGATCGAGGGACGTGATCGTTCCCCTCTATTCGACATTGGTGAGGCCTCATCTGGAGTACTGTGTCCAGTTTTGGGCCCCACACTTCAAGAAGGATGTGGATAAATTGGAGAGAGTCCAGCGAAGGGCAACAAAAATGATTAGGGGACTGGAACACATGAGTTATGAGGAGAGGCTGAGGGAGCTGGGATTGTTTAGCCTGCAGAAGAGAAGAATGAGGGGGGATTTGATAGCTGCTTTCAACTACCTGAAAGGGGGTTCCAAAGAGGATGGCTCTAGACTGTTCACAATGGTAGCAGATGACAGAACGAGGAGTAATGGTCTCAAGTTGCAGTGCGGGAGGTTTAGATTGGATATTAGGAAAAACTTTTTCACTAAGAGGGTGGTGAAACACTGGAATGCGTTACCTAGGGAGGTGGTAGAATCTCCTTCCTTAGAGGTTTTTAAGGTCAGGCTTGACAAAGCCCTGGCTGGGATGATTTAACTGGGAATTGGTCCTGCTTTGAGCAGGGGGTTGGACTAGATGACCTTCTGGGGTCCCTTCCAACCCTGATATTCTATGATTCTATGATTCTATGATTAACCCTGTAACTAAATTTAAATATTGCATTGTCAAACCTGCCAGAATCTGCAATAGGTACTAAACAAAATATATTCTGACTGAAGTTGGAGACTGGTTCTTTAGTACAGTAATGACTGTTCTGAATGGTCCCAATATTGAAAAAAGACATTCAAATACATCTTCAACTATTTGTCAGTAAGGGTGTCTTCTTGCTACTTGAGAAGCACTGTACTTAATCACCTCCATTGTTTAGTTTTTAGGCTCTATATTTTGCATATAAATAGTTGTGGATTTATAAATATAAGTATAAAGGAATGTTGGGGTTTCCTCCTGATTTTGTATGTTGTACTTGTGTCATAAATATAAAGGGAAGGGTAAACACCTTTAAATCCCTTCTGGCCAAAGGAAAAACCCTTTCACTTGTAAAGGGTTAAGAAACTCGTTGGCACCTGACCAAAATGACCAAAGAGGAGACAAGATACTTTCAGAACTGGATGGAGGGAGAAAACAAAGGGTTCTCTCTGTCTGTGTTGCCTTTGCCGGGACCAGAGCAGGAACGCAGTTCAGAACTCCTGTAAAGGGTTCTCCTGTAAAGGGCAATCTAGTTAGATATGCATTAGATTCTGTTTTGTTTAAATGGCTGATAAAATAAGTTGTGCTGAATGGAATGTATATTCCTGTTTTTGTGTCTTTTTGTAACTTACGGTTTTGCCTAGAGGGATTCTCTATGTTTTGAATCTGATTACCCTGTAAGGTATTTACCATCCTGATTTTACAGAGGTGATTCTTTCACTTCAATTAAAATTCTTCTTTTAAGAACCTGATTGCTTTTTCATTGTTCTTAAGATCCAAGGGTTTGGGTCTGTGTTCACCTATGCAAATTGGTAAGGATTTTTATCAAACCTTCCCCAGGAAAGGGGCTGTAAGGTTTGGGAGGATTTTTTTTGGGGGGGAAAGACGTTTCCAAGCGGGCTCCTTCCCTGTTTATATATTTGTTAGACGCTTTGTGGTGGCAGCAATAAAGTCCAAGGGAAAAAGGTAAAATAGTTTGTACCTTGAGGAAGTTTTAACCTAAGCCGGTAAAAATAAGCTTAGGGGGGTTTTTCATGCAGGTCCCCACATTTGTAGCCTAGAGTTCAGACTGGGGAAGGAATCTTGACAACTTGTCATATTTCTATTGGTTGTAAATGGAATTTGTAAATAAAATGTCAATCTATTAACTGAAAAAATCAAAGTTAACCCTGCTGACTGGAGAATCCTAAGAGAGAATTTGTGTGTTATATGAATCAGCACCAAATAATAGCTGACTTCATTTCTCTCCAGCCCTCCTTGGGAAGAAAGAGCTGAGACGGCCTAATGGGAATGGCGTTTTTGTTTGCTGTTCCATCACAGCTGCAGCTTTGTGTTACTTGGACTGTCTAAGGTTCATCGACAGGTAAAAAACAATTATCACTGAATCTCTACATAGCAATGAAAAGAGCAGTATATTTGACACTAACACAGTATAAGATTATTTCCCATTCTGTACAGCATATCATAGAGAAAAAGAGATTTGATCTCTTTGGCTTTGGTACTTAGAAGGGCTCTTCAAATGTCTGTGGAAGTAACTGAACACAATAATGGTCTGCAGGCTAAACATGTGGAAATCCTTCTGTATTTCTGGCTTGCAATACACATCTACAGAAACAAACACAGGGCCTGATATGGAGAGATGCTCAGCAGCTGTGCTTCCCATTAAAATCAAGATAAACCTCTCAGGTTCTGGCCCTCAGTGCATCTACAGGGAAATTGAAACCTTCCATTTAATTCACAGAACTCAGAGACCAGCAGTAATGAAATAGCTGTCAAATGGAAAAGGGCATTCTGGTAACTGACATAAGCAAACCAAAAGTCCTACTTGGATTCAAGGTATGTATAACAGTTAGATTACTATCTAGCTTTATCATTATGTGATTCTGTCATAGAAGTTATGGATTCTGTGACTTTCCGCAACCTCCATGATTTTTGCAACTGCAGTGGCCAGTGCAGCTGACTCCAGGGCTGCCCAAGAAGCTGGCCCCGGGGCCAGCTGCTTGGATTCCATGCAGCCAGCCGCACTGGCCACTGCTGGAACAGCCCCAAGGCCAGCTGCTCAGGCAGTCCCTGGGGCCAGCCACACTGGCTGCTGCTTGGGACGGGGGGCCAGGGAGCTCCTGAGCAGCAGTCCTGGAAGCAGCCATGGGGAGCGCCTGAGCAGCAGGTCCTGAGGGCTGCCCTGGGCCAGCCACACCAGCCACTGCTTGGACAGCCCCAGGGTGGCTGGCCCCGGGGAGTGCCCAAGTGCGGTCCTGGGGGTGGCCCCAGGAAGTGCCCAAGCAGCAGCCCCAGGGCAGCTGGCCCTGGGAAGTGCTTGAGCAGTGGTCCCTGGGGCCAGCCACACCAGCCGCAGCTGGAGCAGCCTTGGGTGGCTCTCCCTGGGCCACCAGAGCAGCCTCAGGGCTGCAGGAGCAGCAGCAATCCCAGGGGCCTTGAAGCAGCAGGTGGCTGGGGGCACTCAGCCCCTGCTGCCAGTGCAGGGGCTAGCCGTTGGTCCCCAGGGGTCCCCCAGAGCAGTGCCCTGGGTCTCCCTAGAGCAGCAGTGCCCCAGGGCCCCAGAGGCTGCTAAATTTTAGTCAGGGATATACATATATATATATTCAGTAAAAGCCATAGACAGATCACAGGCTGTGAATTTTTGTTTATTACTTGTGACCTCTCCATGGCTTTTACTAAAAATGCATGTGATTAACCTTATTGATCATCATGAAATTAACCAATCCATGTAAAAGAATCTGCACTATTATAGTTACCTTTCAAAATGTCTGAAAAATGGAAGGACAATTTAGGTGAGCTAATGAATGGACAATTTTTGGTAGTATTGTAGGCAGCAGTGCTGAGAGCAGGGACATCACTGTCCTCCCTCCAAAAAAATCAAACATCAAAAAGCAGAGTCATGCCCATTGCATAAGAAAATTTATATTCAACAGCCTGCTCCAGTCTCCTGTTTCCCATTAAGTAGAGGTTCTTGTATATTTTTGAAGCTTACCGCAGAAGTAATCATTATTGGCCTATATGCTTAGATCCTGTGAAGTACCATATATCCTCAATTTCCATTTAAATCAATGGGGCTCTGTGATAAATAAAGTGTGGGGGGGATAACTCCCTTTGATGGACACCCAGCCAGCCAGTTAGCTGTAAAATCCCTCTTGGTAGCTGTTCTTTATTTGCTTTACCTGTAAAGGGTTAAAAAGTTCCCCAGGTAAAGGAGGGGGGGGGAAAAGTGGGCAGCTGACCAAAAGAGCCAATGAGAAGTCTAGAACTTTTTAAAATGGAGAAAGAAACTTTCCCTTTGTCATTCTCTGGGGTGGAGGGATAGAGCAGCCATGCTATAAGCAGCTTTTAAGCCAGGTATGATCATACCTAGAACTACTTATCTGAACTCCAAATGTGTAAGTAGATCAGAATGTTTAGCTAGATGCTATCAGGTTTATTTCTGTTTATTTTTTAAGGCTTGTGGATCTCCTCTGTGCTAACCTCTGAGGCTTTTGTTTGTTTGTAACTTTTAGGCTGAACCCCCCCAAGAAAGCTGTTTTGGGTGCTTAATTTTTGTAATTGTTTCTTTTAAGATCTAGGAAAAAGCCTGTGTTCCAGATGTATTTTTCCTTTTTTGTTAATAAAATTTACCTTTTTTAAGAACGGGATTGGATTTTTGGTGTTCTAAGAGGTTTGTGCATGTTGTTTGATTAGCTGATAGCCACAGCTAATTTCCTTTGTTTTTCTTTTTCAGCTCTTCCCTGGAGGGGGATGAAAGGGCTTGAGGGTACCCCAGAGGGAGGAATTCCCAAGTGCTCCTTCCTGGGTTCAAAGGGTTTTTTTTGCATTTGGGTGGTGGCAACGTTTACCAAGCCAAGGTCAGAGAGAAGCTGTAACCTTGGGAGTTTAATATGAGCCTGGAGAGGCAAGTATGTATTTTTAAAATCCTTGCAGGCCCCCCACTTCTGCATTCCGAGTGACAGAGTGGGGATTCAGCATTGACATGGTGGTGTGAAGTGCCATAGATCCTCAATTTCCATTTAAATCAATGGGGCTCAGTGCCTTGCAGAATCAAGCACATGAAGAGAGAACTGGATGAGCCGTCCCCATTAACAGCAGTTAAACATAGGTGCTTAATCCTCTGTGAATGGAGACAATAATGTTCCTCATTTAGTATTAAGTGGAGAGACTATCTGCTGGGCTTTGCACACAAATAGACAGAGGCCCTCTCGGCCAAATCACAGAAGCTTCAAGCCAAATACTAGACACAGCAATGGCAGCAAAAGAAGAAGAGTGTGGAAACACGATATGAACATGTAAATCAGCTTTGCTCATTTATATAATGTTGGCAGTGTGGTCACCACTTCCAACATCTTTCTTGTACACAGGTGAAATGGCAAGAGACAAAGAAAATGTAAGTCTAACCTCCTCTCCATCCTCTTACTTAAAAGATCAAATGTAAGGGTCAGTTTCCAAACTTGTATAAACTGTAAAATTTAAATCAAGCTATAGGCTTTTGTCTGTGCAACCTTGCTCTTCCACTGATGCTCTTGATTATTTAAGGGATTCATGAATAGGCTTTAGCTAAGCTAAGTTTCAGACTCTTTAAAAGCAGTTAATGAACTGCTTTCATTCTTACTGTGAGTTCCCAAAGTACAAAAAAAATTACTGTGGCAAATTTCAAAGGACATCAAGATAATCCAACAAGTCTAAAAGGCATTTTTCTTTATAGAGAATAAAACAATGCATTATTGCTTTTATTGCTAGATAATTTGTGGAAAAGCAACAGACTGCTTCTAAGATAGCAAGGAATGGGTCTCTTGAGGTGTATGCATTTGCCAGCTATTCCTGCTTTATCCAGGAAATAGTGAACATCCAGTGCACTTGTGCAGAAAGCAGTGTATGCAGTTCATTATATTTCTTAAGAGTGCAAGTCTTATACAAATCAGCTGGAAGAAATGAACAATCCCCATTTAATATACAAAATGCAAGTATTCATTCCACATAAAACCTCATGAAGGTCAAGTTAGTAAAACCCCAGGAAAAAAGAAAAGGAGGACTTGTGGCACCTTAGAGACTAACAAATTTATTTGAGCATAAGCTTTCCTGAGCTACAGCTCACTTCATTGGATGTTGTAGCTCACGAAAGCTTATGCTCAAATAAATGTATTAGTCTCTAAGGTGCCACAAGTACTCCTTTTCTTTCTGCGGATACAGACTAACATGGCTGCTACTCTAAAACCTCAGGGAAGCTGCAAAGGACATGCCACTAAACTTCCTATTTATGTAACTGTGATATATTTTTAAAAAATCACCCTTTAAGTAGTCCTAAATACACTTTATGAAATGTAGTGTGTGTGAATGAGAGAGTGTAACCCTTGCATTCATAGTTAATAGGATATATTTGTTGAAGAATAATAATTGGTAGCTTTGATAACTACTTAAGGGCTGATTCTGCAACACATATTCAGTAGTACTTATTCAGACAGGTAGCCTCATTGAGAGGACCTCTAACATAAGTGCTGCTGAACATAACTCTGTGAGCATTTTAAGGATCTAAAAATATGCCTGAGTAGTTACCTGAGTCCACCCCTATTCAGAAAAGTACTTAAATATGTTAAAGTTCCATTTCCATGAGTGTTTCATTGCCCTTCCCTGTTTTCTATTTTTATTAATAATTACACTCCCCTCTCCAAAAATAATTGGGAAAGAATTAACTCTTCTCAACTTTCTCAAAAACAGGTTTAAAATACAAGTTCCACTCCTCTTGTTCATTCCCCTCTTTGTCTAACCTGGGGCCCTGAACTGTGCCCCTTCACTGAGGATTCTCTCTTGTGGCTGTGAAACAGTTAAAAGAAAACACCATATACCTTCAAAGTACCAGAGTCTGAGGGCCATATGGTCTATTCTATTCTATACAGGCTCTTATATCACTGTCATGATTTTAGTAATCTGAGCACCTTCCCATAGTGCATTAAGTGATGTGAGTAACCTGTCACATATGGTTCATTCCTTTCACTTTGGATGGGTTGGATCACAGAAACCCCCTGGGGGCTGCCACATGATGTGCCAAGTCTACTTCTGCCCCTGCCTTCCTTGCCAGCTTGGGACTCCAGAACCCTGGCACAAACACAGACCCAGGTCTGAACCACATCCCACAAACTGCAAGCTTAACTGAGAGCAGCTTACAGAAGTGTGCCTGTCTTTAACACTCAGATGCCCAACTCCAATGGGGTCCAAACCGCAAATAAATCCGTTTTACCCTATATAAAGCTTATACAGGGTAAACTCATAAATTGTTCCCCCTCTATAATACTGATAGAGAGATATGTACAGCTGTTTTCCCCCCCTCCCCAGGTATGAATACATACCCTGGGTTAATGAATAAGTAAAAAGTGATTTTATTAAATACAGAAAGTAGGATTTAACTGGTTCCAAGTAGCAACAGACAGAACAAAGTGAATTACCAAGCAAAATAAAATAAAACACAGACGTCTAAGGGTATGTCTACACTATGAAACTAGATCGAATTTATAGAAGTCGGTTTTTAAGAAATTGTTTTTATATATTCGAGTGTGTATGTCCCCACAGAAAATGCTCTAAGTGCATTAAGTGCATTAACTCGGTGGAGTGCTTCCACAGTACCGAGGCAAGCGCCAACTTCCGGAGCGTTGCACTGTGCGTAGCTATCCCACAGTTCCCACAGTCTCCGCTGCCCATTGGAATTCTGGGTTGAGATCCCAATACCAGATGGGGCTAAAACATTGTCGCGGGTGGTTCTGGGTACATATCGTCAGGCCCCCGTTCCCTCCCTCCATGAAAGCAGCAGCAGACAATTGTTTCGTGCCTTTTTTCTCGAGTTACCTGTGCAGATGCCATACCATGGCAAGCATGGAGCCCGCTCAGGTAACTGTCACCGTATGTCTCCTGGGTGCTGGCAGATGTGGTACTGCATTGCTACACAGCAGCAGCAACCCCTTGCCTTGTGGCAGCAGACGGTGCAGTATGACTGGTAGCCGTCATCGTCATGTCCGAGGTGCTCCTGGTCACGTCAGCCACGAGTGCCTGGGCAGACATGGGTGCAGGGACTACATTAGAAGTGACTTGACCAGGTAATTCTCTTTAGTCCTGCAGTCAGTCCTATTGAACCATCTTATGGTGAGCAGGCAGGCGATACGGATTGCTAGCAGTCCTACTGTACCATCTTCTGCCAGGCAGGCAAAAGATGAGGATGGCTACAGTCCTACTGCACCATCTTCTGCCGAGCAGCCATGAGATGTGGATGGCTTGTAGTCCTTCTGCACTGTCTGCTGCCAGCCAAAGATGTAAAAGATAGATGGAGTGGATCAAAACAAGAAATAGACCAGATTTGTTTTGTACTAATTTGCTTACCCCCTTCCCCCGTCTAGGGGACTCATTCCTCTAGGTCACACTGCAGTCACTCACAGAGAAGGTGCAACGAGGTAAATCTAGCCATGTATCAATCAGAGGCCCAACCTGCTTGTTCCAATAAGAACAATTACTTAGGTGCACCATTTCGTATTGGAACCCTCCATGAAGTCCTGCCTGAAATACTCATTGATGTAAAGCCACCACCTTTGTTGATTTTAATTCCCTGTAAGCCAGCCCTGTAAGCCATGTCGTCAGTCGCCCCTCCCTCCGTCAGAGCAACGGCAGACAATCATTCCGCGCCTTTTTTCTGTGCGGACGCCATACCAAGGCAAGCATGGAGGCCGCTCAGCTCACTTTGGCAATTAGGAGCACATTAAACACCACACGCATTATCCAGCAGTATATGCAGCACCAGAACCTGACAGAGCAATACCGGGCGAGGAGGCGACGTCAGCGTGGTCACGTGAGTGATCAGGACATGGACACAGATTTCTCTGAAAGCATGGGCCCTGCCAATGCATGCATCATAGTGCTAATGGGGCAGGTTTATGCAGTGGAACACCTATTCTGGGCTCAGGAAACAAGCACAGACTGATGGAACCGCATAGTGTTGCAGGTCTGGGACGATTCCCAGTGGCTGTGAAACTTTTGCATGCATAAGGGCACTTTCATGGAACTTTGTGACTTGCTTTCCCCTGCCCTGAAGCACATGAATACCAAGATGAGAGCAGCCCTCACAGTTGAGAAGCAAGCGGCGATAGCCCTGTGAAAGCTTGCAACGTCAGAAAGCTACCGGTCAGTTGGGAATCCATTTGGAGTGGGCAAATCTACTGTGGGGGCTACTGTGATGCAAGTAGCCCATGCAATCAAAGATATCAAGGGTAGTGACCCTGGGAAATGTGCAGGTCATAGTGGATGGCTTTGCTGCAATGGGATTCCCTAACTGTTGTGGGGCCATAGACGGAATCCATATCCCTATCTTGGCACCGGAGCACCAAGCCGGCGAGTACATAAACCGCAAGGGGTACTTTTCAATAGTGCTGCAAGCTCTGGTGGATCACAAGGGACGTTTCACCAACATCAGCGTGGGATGGCTGGGAAAGGTACATGACGCTCGCATCTTCAGGAACTCTGGTCTGTTTCAAAAGCTGCAGGAAGGGACTTTATTCCCAGACCAGAAAATAACTGTTGGGGATGTTGAAATGCCTATAGTTATCCTTGGGGACCCAGCCTACCCCTTAATCCATGGCTCATGAAGCCGTACACAGGCAGCCTGGACAGTAGTCAGGAGCTGTTCAACTACAGGCTGAGCCAGTGCAGAATGGTGGTAGAATGTGCATTTGGACGTTTAAAGGTGCGCTGGTGCAGTTTACTGACTCGCTTAGACCTCAGCGAAACCAATATTTGCACTATTATTACTGCTTGCTGTGTGCTCCACAATATCTGTGAGAGTAAGGGGGAGATGTTTATGGCGGGGTGGGAGGTTGAGGCAAATCGCCTGGCTGCTGGTTACGCCCAGCCAGACACCAGGGTGGTTAGAAGAGCACAGGAGGGCGCGGTACACGTCAGAGAAGCTTTGAAAACTGGTTTCATGACTGGCCAGGCTACGGTGTGAAAGTTCTGTTTGTTTCTCCTTGATGAAACCCCCCGCCCCTTGGTTCACTCTACTTCCCTGTAAGCTAACCACCCTCCCCTCCTCCCTTCGATCACCACTTGCAGAGGCAATAAAGTCATTGTTGCTTCACATTCATGCATTCTTTATTCATTCATCACACAAATAGGGGGATGACTACCAAGGTAGCCCAGGAGGGGTGGTGGAGGAGGGAAGGAAAATGCCACACAGCACTTTAAAAGTTTACAACTT
Source organism: Lepidochelys kempii (assembly GCF_965140285.1). Taxonomy (NCBI): domain Eukaryota; kingdom Metazoa; phylum Chordata; order Testudines; family Cheloniidae; genus Lepidochelys; species Lepidochelys kempii. The sequence goes on from NC_136382.1 coordinate 40,255,041, forward strand.
TAAAATTTATTGAATGCCAGCCTTCTGTTTTTGGGCAATCCTCTGGAGTGGCTGGTTAACCGGAGGGCCCCCCCGCCCCCGTGTTCTTGGGCGTCCCTGGGTGGAGGCTATGGAACTTGGGGAGGAGGGCAGTTGGTTCACAGGGGCTGTAGTGGCAGTCTGTGCTCCAGCTGCCTTTGCTGCAGCTCAACCATACACTGAAGCATACTGGTTTGATCCTCCAGCAGCCTCAGCATTGAATCCTGCCTCCTCTTATCACGCTGCCGCCACATTTGAGCTTCAGCCCTGTCTTCAGCCCGCCACTTACTCTCTCCAGCCCGGCACCTCTCCTCCCGGTCATTTTGTGCTTTCCTGCACTCTGACATTATTTGCCTCCACGCATTCATCTGCGCTCTGTCAGTGTGGGAGGACAGCATGAGCTCAGAGAACATTTCATCACGAGTGCGTTTTTTCTTTCTAATCTTCACTAGCCTCTGGGAAGGAGAAGATCCTGTGATCATTGAAACACATGCAGCTGATGGAGGAAAAAAAAGGGACAGCGGTATTTAAAAAGACACATTTTATAAAACAGTGGCTATGCTCTTTCAGGGTAAACCTTGCTGTTAACATTACATATGTAACCCTTCTGCCCATCAGAGTTGGCAGCAACAAGGGCCGGGTTCAGTATCTAGGGGTTCCATTCCAATAATACAATGCAAAACGGGCTCGAGCCCCCACCCAGTGACCTGGGCCAAATATATACCACCCCCGCTGGGCGCCTCCAAGAAGCAATACTTCCCCTCTCACAAGCACGGAGTCTGAGTGTAGCAAAAGCCTTTTAACAACAGAGAGAAACAATGTGGCATTATGTTGGGGAAACACCACCAACCGGATTCATAACACAACCCATGAGCAAAAACCCACCCCAAGCAAATTGGGGCATGTCCTTTCCCTTGGGTTCTTGAGTCCAGCAACCTGAAATCACCCAAAGTCCCAAAAGTCCAATGGCCCAAAAGTCTCTGTCCCTGGTCAGGGCAGCCCCAGAGTTTGAAAGTTTATCTGCAGAGTTTTACCTCCCAATCTGGGTGGAAATGGGGGGGGGGGGAAGGGGAAGAGGTAAGGGTCACCTTACATGATCTGAAGCTGACTGCCCCACAGCTCCACAGGGCTGTGCTCCACTCTGCTCCACCAGCCAGTCCACAAACTGCTCTGCATCCCACAAGCAGCTCCCACCATCCCATGAAATACTCCACCAGCCGGTCCACAAACTGCTCCGCTCAGCGTCCCACAAACAGCTCCTGCCATCCCATGAACTGCTCCACCAGCCGGTCCACAAGCCACTCCAGCTGTCCTACAAAATATCTTCAGGCTCCCCCACTACTTAACACAACACTCAGTGAGTTCAGCTCTTAGTCAGTTTTTAGCTCTTTTGTGATTTTAGCTTGTAGTAGGGGAGCCTCAGTGCTGGTGCATCATTAGCCCAAAGTGAATTCAGCTCAGCAGCCTGTAACTAGACTCCTAATGGAATCAACATTAGCTCTGATATTCCACAGTGGAGAGAGGAGGAAGTGCAATTAGTATGTAAGGGCCCATACCACCAAGTACTAATACCTGTCCCCAGCCTCTCTCAATTCACAGAGTTTTGGAACCCATGTCCCTTGCCTAGCGAGTGCTGCTTAGTTGATGGTGAGTCCCTCCATCATAACAAAAGGCCCAGTACAGTTCCAAGCACAGTTCCCATAATCAGGGTAATAACAATTTATTCTTCCTGCCCCAATAACAGAGACACTGGGGATCCCACAGCAGCCAAAGTGACCATTTGGGCAGCTATGGGCTCATGCTAAGCGGGGTGGATGTGCCTATGCAAATGAGATCAGCCCCTGAATTTCTTTTCCACAACTTGCCACACCTCACCACTGATGTCAGGGTGGAGCTCATCCTGACTCTGCTTACACATACATGTGCTTTCGTTACAAGGTCGCATTTTGCCTCCCCCCACCGCGTGGCTATCCCCTCAACCCTCCCCCCTCCCCGTGGCTAACAGCAGGGAACATTTCTGTTCAGCCACAGGCAAACAGCCCAGCAGGAACAGGCACCTCTGAGTGTCCCCTGAAGAAAAGCACCCTATTTCAACCAGGTGACCATGAATGATATCTCACTCTCCTGAGGATAACACAGAGAGATAAAGAACGGATGTTGTTTGAACGCCAGCAAACATAGACTGCAATGCTTTGTTGTACAATGATTCCCGAGTATGTGTTACTGGCCTGGAGTGGTAAAGTGTCCTACCATGGAGGACGCAGTAAGGCTGCCCTCCCCAGAAACCTTTTGCAAAGGCTTTGGGAATACATCCAGGAGAGCCGCGAATTAATCCTTTCACATGCTTACTTTTAAACCATGTATAGTATTTTAAAAGGTACACTCACCGGAGGTCCCTTCTCTGCCTGCCAGGTCCAGGAGGCAGCCTTGGGTGGGTTCGGGGGGTACTGGCTCAGGTCCAGGGTGAGAAACAGTTCCTGGCTGTCAGGAAAACTGGTTTCTCCGCTTGCTTGCTGTGAGCTATCTACAACCTCATCATCATCATCATCTTCTTCGTCCCCAAAACCTGCTTCGTGTTGCCTCCATCTCCATTGAAGGAGTCAAACAACACGGCTGGGGTAGTGGTGGCTGAACCCCCTAAAATGGCATGCAGCTCATCATAGAAGCAGCATGTTTGGGGCTCTGACCCGGAGCGGCCGTTCGCCTCTCTGGTTTTCTGGTAGGTTTGCCTCAGCTCCTTAAGTTTCACGCGGCACTGCTTTGGGTCCCTGTTGTGGCCTCTGTCCTTCATGCCCTGGGAGATTTTGACAAAGGTTTTGGCATTTCGAAAACTGGAACAGAGTTCTGATAGCATGGATTCCTCTCCCCATACAGCGGTCAGATCCCGTACCTCCCCTTCGGTCCATGCTGGAGCTCTTTTGCGATTCTGGGACTCCATCATAGTCACCTCTGCTGATGAGCTCTGCATGGTCACCTGCAGCTTGCCACGCTGGCCAAACAGGAAATGAGATTCAAAAGTTCGCTGTTCTTTTCCTGTCTACCTGGCCAGTGCGTCTGAGTTGAGAGTGCTGTCCAGAGCGGTCACAATGGAGCACTCTGGGATAGCTCCCGGAGGCCAATACTGTCGAATTGTGTCCACAGTACCCCAAATTCAAGCCGGCAAGGCCAATTTAAGCGCTAATCCACTTGTCAGGGGTGGAGTAAGGAAATCGATTTTAAGAGCCCTTTAAGTCAAAAAAAAGGGCTTCATCGTGTGGACGGGTGCAGGTTTACATCGATTTAACGCTGCTAAATTTGACCTAAAGTCCTAGTGTAGACCAGGGCTAAGTCTACTACAGTAATAAAACTGAATACAGATAAAATCCTCACCCAGTAAACTTCCTTTTACAGACTAGTTTCCTTCTAGTCTGGATCTAGCAATCACTCACACCCCCTGTAGTTACTGTCCTTTGTTCCAGTTTCTTTCAGGTATCCCTGGGGGTGGAGAGGCTATCTCTTTAGGCAGCTGAAGACAAAATGGAGGGGTCTCCCACGGGCTTAAATAGACTTTCTCTTGTGGGTGGATACCCCTCCCTCCCCCTGTGTAGAATCCCAGCTACAATATGGAGTTTTGGAGTCACATGGGCCAGTCACATGTCCCTGCATGACTCAGAACTACAGGTAGCAGCCATGGTTCACATGCTACCTTGAACATCCTCAAGTAGACTTCTAATGTGGATTGGAGCATTCTAAGATCCATTGTTCCTTAAGCACTTCTTGATTGGGCACTTAATTTGCACATTCCTTTCTCAAGAAACTGACCAAATGCTTTACAAAGGTTACTTAAAAATCAAGCCAGTACAAAGCCAATATTCATAACTGCAAATATAAAAATAATACATGCATACAAATAGGATTAATAGATTCAGTAGATTATAACCTTACATAGGTTACATGGCATATGTAGCATAAAACATATTCCAGTTATGTCATATATATTCGTAAGCATATTTCCATAAAGCCTTATGGGGGGCACCATCACACACTCATCCTCCCCAAGGGAAATACTGTATGTGTAAAGTAGTGTTTTGTTTTGGTGGTGTTGTTGTTCTTGTAAGAAACTATATGTACATATGCTATGTGTTTATATTAGCAAAGCCAAGGTATCCCTAAGTGTCTCGGCAAGTGGCTCTGGCCATTGCTGCTCCTCCAGGAGTTCATCAGGGTGAGGGTAAAAAGCCAACTGTATGGTGTCTCTTTTCACCTGCTGAGATCCAAACTCAAGTGTCTCTCAGAGCAACTCTGGGCAATAGTCCTCCTCCAAGAGTGGTGAACTCTTTAGTAGAGGAAATGTAGAGCGCATCGTAGTATTCCGGTCCTGAAGTGCCAATGACATGGATCACTCTGGGATCACAAGGGGAGTGGGCACCATCTTCTTGGCACTCCGAAACTAAGAAAGTAATTTGTGTATATTTCTGCGACCCAGCTATCCAGGTCTAGGACTGAGTCATCTGTCGCCAAGCCAGTACACCACTTTGATAAGTAGGAGCAATCATGAATTTCTGGAAATCTTTCAAAGTATTTCCCCCTCCAAATATTATTTCTTCCAGACATTTAGGCAGTTGGGTGACAGAAAAGTGCTCAATAAAGTAGGACTATCTGATGCACACTAGGGAAGTCTCTGCTTGTAGCTGCAAGGGTAAGGTTATCACATGATGACTAGTCTCCTTGCACCAAATCCTCACTCAAATCTTATAGAGAAAAACCTTTAATTGATTTCAGTAAAATTATGCTTGATTAAGGACTGGAGGGCCTGTTTCTGACTTCAAAGGACTTATTCTAGATGTGTACTGATGTGATTTAGGGCCAGATTCTGCCTTCAGTAAAGACACCATAATTCAGCTCCCAACATTTCAATACCTTTCTTCCCTCTCCGGACTTTTGATTTTATTTATATATATGAAACCCTGTCTTGGTTGGCACTTTGAGCAGTCATTACTCACCATTTCAGACCTAGAGCTGTGGCATTTTAGAACAGTTAACTAATTAAGGTTTAATCACCCCCAAACTGCAATTATTTAAATACAGGTCTCCCACTCATCTCTCCTTCTCACAAAAATATGTCCCAGTGCTTCATTTAAAAAAAAAAGAAGAAGAAGCTGATGTTGCTCTTCTTGGAATTCACACCTATTAGCAGCATTTTCAATAAGCAGTACAGAGTACTTTCATTAAAAAGAATTCTGATAGTCAGTGTTTTGTCTAAAGACACTACAGCAGACATAACTAATTTGCAGAATCCCAGATCTAGTGCCTGGATACAGTTCACTGGGCCAGATTATGATTTTAATTATACCAGCCCATTCTATTAATCTGTCTTTCCCTCTATGCATCCTACAGATTACCTCACTCAAGATTGAAAACAAGACCCTGCTCTGTGGGAAGTAGCCATATCAACTGAACCAATAAGGAGCCTTTCTCTGAGCTCATAGGAGCTGTGCTTGATTTTCTTGGCTGAAAATTGCTCACTGCAATGAGCAACTGAGCGTTTGAAGTTCTGAATGCATGCATTTATAATGCTACTTCAGCCATGCCATTTTCCAGAATCACTTCATTCTCCTTTTTTACCAACTGACGAGTCACTTGTGGATGTGATGACACCTTCTCTGTTGACCTGCCTCTCTTGTGAAACAGTCTTCTGAGCATACTCTAACCAAGTGACAATCAATCTTTTAAAAAATCCTATGCCAACATTTCTAAACTTCAGTGTTTAAATTTAAACACCATCTTCCCTATTTAGGCAGCTGAATAAAAATGGCCTGATTTCCACATGTGCTGTGCTCCTCCAGTTCAGTTTTGGCAAATCAAATTATTTACAATACACACGTATGTTGTTGAGATTGGCAATTGGTAGGCAAAGAGTTGAGAAGACTGATCTCCCTGACAAAAAAATAGCCTACACATGCACGATGTTAACCCTTTGTATAATTCAGCATTATCAAACTTGCAAAGCCTTTTGAGATACAATTGGATGAAAGAAATTATACAAAACAAAAAATACTAAGGCTGGGTGAAACTGGTCAGGGTTGTAATTTTTTTTTTCATGAAAATTCATGCAAAATTTGTCACTACTTCATTTTTAAAATTTTGGGAAACAAATGTAGGTTGGCTTGTTCACAATAAGTTTGTGGAAATAAAAAAGTTCTTGGCCAAAAGCAGTGTACATTTTCAATCGATTACAGAAATATAGGAGCCACTTCTTCCACTCAAATTCTTTCACTCTTATTCCCATTGGACCTAATTCAGCACCTATTGAAGTCAATAAAAAGGCTACCACTGACCTCAGTGGGCCCTGGAGGCAGCCCATATAGCAAAATCTTACTCTTACACGTTGGCGTATATAAGGCCTTTATCTTTCTTTCATTGAATTCAATGGTAAAACTCCCACGGATGTTCATGATACTTGATCAGACCCCAGTGTTAGTAGAAAAAATTCTAAATCTGGATTATCTGGAATCCCCCCTCCCAAAAAAGGACACATTTTTCATTTACAAATAATAATCCCTTTTTTGACCAGCTCTATACATCAATGGAATTCCTTGCTCAGTGTAAGGATAGCAGAAACTGGCTCTGGAATTGGGCATTTCTTTCTTCTTATTGACTGGGTGCAGACTTTTGATGTTGAGATCATTAAAGCTTACTTTAATTATTTCACATAGAAGACAGATGGGTAACTACTCAGTACTGAACTGCCTACTTTTCAGAATTTGAATTATTCCATTGAGTAGATGGAATATAATTTTTCCTTCCCAAGAGAGAGAAATTGACTGGTTCAGACAGTGGGCTCTGTTCTTTTATTGTGTTAATCTACTAATCCATATTCCACAGTTTTCAAACCAAATATATCCTCATATTAATTTACCCTGGGAAGACATCTCTTGAGTGCATGTGATTACCCTAATCTCCTTCCAGAAATCCTTGGCCACTCTGCTTGTCTGCCAGCATCAAAGAGAAAATCATGGCAACTGTCTTTTTCCTTTAAGACTGTTTATTTACCTGAAATCTGGCAACCAACACTCACTGCAGACCTCACCTCCAGCTACAAGAATTTAAGTTTACACTGAAGGTGAATACACCAAGCATGAGCATTATGTATTTGGTCTGTTTTATAGTTTTACCTCCTCCACAAACTTCAACATTTCACTATCAGTCACTTTTTATTTATCTTGTCATACTGCACTAAACTTCCTAATAGGTTTCCATGGCCCCAAAACAATGGCAGCATGTCATCTCTCTCTTTCTCCTCTCTCTGGCTTTCTCCACATTGCACATTTGGAAACACAGCAGGACCCTCTGCAGGAAGAAGGCAGTTTCTTGAGTTGTTGTTCCAAGGAAACTCCACATGATTCCAAAATGGTATTTTCCTTTTGGGCAGTAGCAGAGATCTAATGTCACTGAAGGCATTACTACGAGTCCAATCCTAGGCTCTTGATCAGGCTGCCTCAGCAGCACAAATTGGCTAGAAAACAGCTTCGAAGGAGCATCCAAGGATTCCCCCCTGACAGGGAGTATGCCATGACAAGGGTGGCCTTCCCAGGAGGAGTACACAGCCCTCTTCCTGATCCTTGGCTGGCACTGCAGTTATTATGAAATCATTACAGCCTCCATAATTTAAAGTAGCCTATAGGATGCTCTACATTACACCTATGGTCATTTAATTGAATCCTACATGCCTGCCTATAAATGTTTCATTTCCACTCTGTGACTCTGTATATATCAGGATGCCCTAAGGCAGGAAAGTGGTTCTTCCCTGATTAATTGCACAGTGAGCTAAGGAAGATTTGCATGGAGCCCTGTGGTAGACAATGGGTCACCTGACATGCTCAGATCCAAGGAGAAGAATATGGGTTTTTCAACTCAACATTATCCTAGTCTTTCCACTAACACAACAGCAATGGCAAAGGCACAGTCATAATTCCTGATGTGGTGAAGTAATTCCAAGCCCTTTCTAGAGACTGAGGGCAGAAGCCTTCCCACTGTTCACCTCTAGTGATCAGTGGGTCTCCAACGAAAGGATTTTTTTAAAAAAAAGAAAACTTACCCTTAAGCTGGACCAAAGCCAGCCCATCTCTCCTGCACAAAGGTATAGTTCCAGCCCTAGGAACAGCTCTTTGGCACAAGCAGGGGATGGAATAACAAACTAAAGATAGGGACTTCTGAAGTGGCACAGGGAGGTAGCTTATTTGCATGATCTCTCTTTCCTCAGCTGCACCCCCAAGCTCATTAGGGGAAGAGAGCTCATTAGGACTTTAGTTCATTCTTGTTTGTTTCAGCTGCTGGTTATAAGTTAACTTGCAATTAATATAAATAGTCTGACAAAGCCATGTGGGAAACATGTCTTAAGCAGTGAAGAAATATCATTCAGGAGTTTCTGGGTTTCAAACATTCACCCAGAGCAAAAGCATTTTTGCTTAGTTTATTGTAGCAGCAGCTTCTGATCTCCATCAGGTTCTAGAAGTTAGTTTATTTGACCCTCAGAGACTTATTTTTACAAGTCATGGAAAAATGCCATTTACTCATGTTGTAAATAATTAGTACTCTTTTCCTACTAACATTATCAAAAAGTAAGTCAATTATTTTGTCATAGTAGGAGCAGTCTAGTTTACCCTTTTTAACCAGCCAAAAGTGAGATTTTTTCCAACTTGTTTGTCCCACATCTGACACTTACTGTTTATCCCAGACCCATCCAGGATTTCTCAGAAGGAAGGCATCATTCTCCATGATAATTGCTTAACATATCTGAATCATTTCTGCATTCTTACTATCATGCAGGATGGAAATAATCACAGGTTTACAGCCCCCAAATCTTGGAATGTTTGTACAATTTCAAGTTTATCTGATCTTCATAAGTTACATGAGTGAAAAATCTTCATAAAATTCAAACTCGATATGTTGATCTGTAACCAAAAGCATATTCTGCTAGATCGATTTTTTGAGCTCAAAATCTTAGTATCTATCGATAGAGCATCTGTCATTGTAATGTCTATGCACTGGATTTTAATGCTATGTGTATGCTTCAGCCCCTAGATTTCATTTAGACTCTTGTTGCACAATGTACTCAATCAAACATAGAAAAACTGTTAAGTTCATGTGCAAACAGAAAAAATGAGAAATATTGGCTAGGAGCTAAATTCTACTTTTGGCTGTATGCAGCTTTAATCTCAGATTTAATGGAAATCAAAATTAAATGTGAAGCCATAAGTAAGGACACAACAGAGCCCTTTAAAAGCCAGTGGAATTTCTTTTCAAACTAATAACTGAGATTCATAATAAGGTAAGAAATAAATGTGTAAAAATTAAATAATGTATATAATGCATATTCTTTATTATTATTATTTTAATTATTCTTAAATGCTCGGTTCCCAGAAACTAAAAGATAACATGATCCTATCTCCCAGTGAATTTATTGGGGTTCCATGAGGGCACGGGGGTCCATATGAGTGGAACTAATTGCAAAATCAGGCTACATTAGACATGACATAAGGAGAGCATCAGAAGCAAGTAGGGGAGGGAAGATGTGGGTAACATTGATAAGCGTACATGATTACTCAATGAAGGCAGGTGCCTGGCATGATTTACTGTAAGTGGTGGTTTTCAATATGTGATTAAACAAATGTATTGCTTGACTGAGTTCTTGAAGATGTCTGAAGCAGGATGTAGTTAACGAATTTTCTAAAAGGACACTGTGAAGAGGACAGGAGACCTTAGCACTTACCATAGCAAAATTCCACCTCTCAAAAATGATCAGCTATATCAATTATTTTTCTTTTGCAAGCTTCTATAAGGTATCATGGTTCATAACGTTCAATTACCAAGGTCTAATTATATCAGTTCTATACTTCTCTTTATTTTGTCAACTTTCCTCTTTTCTACCCATTCTCTACCTGTCTCCATCTTTCTCTGCTACTCTACTATATTCCTCATATTCTCTCTCTCTCTCTCTCCTTTCATCCTATTACTACTCTTTTATTTAACCCAAGGTACTAATTTAGGGCCAACTCCCACTCCTGTTGAAGTCAAAAGTGTTTTGCCTCTGGGAGCAGGACTGGACCCTTAACTTAACAAACAGCAATAACAAACAAACTTGTCTATTGTGGTAGGCCTATGGCAGATGCTACAGAGCTATTTTTATTTAAGAAAAAATTAAACATCACAAATCTCTCAAGATGATTGTTCTGCCACTCACTCAGTTATCTCTCTTTTGCCAAAATATGGTTGCAGCCTGCACAATTGATGTACTCAAGAGCAACCTACAAAACTAAACAGTATCACAGGTGCATGATGGAAGATAACAAATTTCAGTAAGGAAACATTTACTTTCAAACTTCCAAGAGGTTATATACACAACAGTGTGTAAAAACTGTGATTTTGAAAAAAAACAAACCTATCTTGATTTCAACCACCTTGAGAAAACTGCCATTTTCTGGGCAATAGTAGAAATCTTCTATGTGGATGCACAGTGCCTTTGTGTTTTTTAAAAAAGAAGGTATTTGCAAATCTCACATCTATATTCAAGAAGATCTGTATTGGAAATAGAATGTTTCTATACAATTTGGGTACAAGAAGTACCTCTTATGGACATTATACACTGTAGAGCTGCACACAAGTAGAAACTGACATATCTGAGGACTCATGCCATATACTAAGCATTATATAGTGGGCCAGGTATATTTAATGCACAATGTATCCATCTGGTCTGGAGTCAGTCACTGATCTGAAAAACTACAGATATTATTTTGTCGTGACTACAAAAATCATTCCAACAAAAGGCCATGAACTTTACACTGTTTTTTCTCATCATCTTTGTGTTCCCCATCTTCAAGTGCTATCTCCTGGGACCATCATTTATAGATAGAAAAGTCTGGGTTGTCATACAAGGAACAGAGAATTCTTCAACTGCTCATAACTTATTCCATCCTGGCTGCTAGTTTGGGCAGCTCAACCATTAGACACAGTCAGATAATAAGAAAAGAAGTACTTGTGGCACCTTAGAGACTAACAAATTTATTTGAACATAGGCTTTCATGAGCTACAGCTCACTTCACTCCTTTTCTTTTTGCGAATACAGACTAACACGGCTGCTACTCTGAAACCAGTCAGATAATAAAAGCTCACAGTGTGATACATGTACATAAAGTCTTGTCTTAGTCTTGTTTTAATGCTTTGTTTCTGCCATCTAGGCAAGGATGTTATTTTGCTATCTGGGCCAAATTCTGCAATCCTTGTACCAGCATGCCAGGGAATGCAGTTGTACCAGCATGTTGGAGAAGGGATGCTATGCCAGGTATAGACCTGGCACAGTTACCTCCCTCCCCGGAGCAGTCAGGAGGCCAGGAGGGAAATTTGTGATTCAGGGAGTCACAGTCACCCTCCCAGGCTGCTTTTGGGGCACCACAACAGTGCACTTCCCCTTACTCTGGGTTTGTGGCAAAACAATGGTTGAGCCTATAATGAAATGCAATAATCAAGAGTGGAGCTCAGGAATGCATGAATTGTTGTGGCCAGGTCTGAGTCCACTAGGACTTCCTGAGATACAGTTATAGTCTTGGGAGCTTTGCAGCCTTTCAGAAAGGACCCTGTGGGATTTGGCGGTCTCCAGAAAAGCTGTTAGGTAGGAACAGAGATGCAGTAGAACACAGACAGTGGTCTGCTAAGAAGGTTTGGACAGAAGACCAAAATTTGAGTGTGGCATTAAAGTCGGCGTCAAGTCATTAAGTTAATAGATTCTGAGATTTTTAAGGCCAGAAGGGACCATTAGATCTAGTCTGACCTCATGTAGAATAAAAGCCCCTTCTGTGTACTACAAACCAACCATCATGTACTGCAATATCTTTGCTTAACCTAATAAAGGCAGCACATTAACAGGCCTCCTCCTTAAGGAAAGAAACTCTACATTTTGCCTCAGTTTATGGATGTGCACAAGTCCTGACATTCTGGTTTAGTTTCATGTGTCTGATACAGTTATAGTAGAAGCCCACAATAGACCTGCCTTAAGGCACTTTTCAGAGTTACCATGTGAGGCTCTGACTGGAGGATTTCATGAAGTTGAAATGAATAAACCTATGGGACCTGATTCACCTCTGCATTATACCAGCTTTATACTGTGTAACTCCACTGAGTACTGCCGTGTTGAATCAAGCCCTGGAATATTATGTTTGCTTGGTTTGGTGCACACTATCGCTGAAAGCTTAAAGCCAATGGGAATTTTCACACTGATATCCATGGGAGAAAGTTTTGGCTTTAAGTGAAGAAGAAGAAAACAACACAAAATAAAACTAAGCAACACCAAAAATGTGGAAAATTTCTGGCTTTGGAGAGGATTTTTGGCTTTGAGACTTCTAGCATCCATGAACTTTTCTGACTAAATCTCTTATCTCCGAATAAGACACATATTGTGACTGTGAGTACATACAGCACCACATAACACATAGCACGTGAGTGAGTAAGCAGTATTGTGTGCATGTATTCTCTAATTCCAGAAGGCAGCAATTCATAATTCCACACATCGTCAGCATCATCACCACACACAATTAACTGCAGTCTCACTAAAGTTGTCTAAGATGGTTTTGCACTAAGGGATGCTGGCTATATCCACCATGCACACCTTATGCACTTTGCAGACGTCTTATGTTTCCTTTGCAGAATAACTAGATTGTCGATGCTGTGGGCCTGATTCTGATCTCACTAACACCAGATTTATGTAGTGTAACTCGAGTGACTTTGGTGGAATTACTCCAGATTTACAGTGGTGTAAACATGATCAAAATCAAGCCCATTGTTAGGGGTGACACCCTCCTAATGCGGACAAAGATCACTAGAAGAAAGTCCACATAAACACAGAGCAAGAGCCCAGATGAGCATTTTTCTTCTCCTCCCAAGCTCTCAGATGCATTACAAATAAATCTCATTAAATACAATGAGCCAGATTCTGGGATGATATTAGAGTTCATTGATCAGAAAACATGTGTAAGTAGTCCAACAGTATAATTCGCACCAATTAGTCAGTCAGAGGACATGCAAAATCAGAGCAATCTATATATCAGGGGAGTGGGGTAATGTAGCAGGAATTTAACTATTAAAAGGATGTACAATAAGGACAAGGAGGGTTGCATAATATTACTGTAAGCCAAGCCTGCTCGGTGCAGCACTTTGTCCCCCTCTAGCTGGCTTGGCCACCACTAGAGGGAGACAATGTGCCCCATCAAGCAGGCATGGCTTACATTACATTGCGCTTTCCTGTTAAATATTTAACTTGCTCTACACCCTTTTGCCCCACGTAAATTGTAATACATATCATGCAGGTAAATAAAATATACTTTGCATACCCACTGAATGGTAAATCATGCTCCTTTCCCTACACCCACTTGTCTGACAAGATGACACCTGACTTGTAACCTATGCCATCATTTTGACCTGTGGAGAATTTTGACCCATAATCTTCCATAGGACTTGCATCTGCTTCACCATTTCTGGAAGGCTCTTAAGGACAATAGTAATAACCACAGTAATATCCAACTGTAACATCAACGAACGTAGCACTGCCTGCACTATGCATAAGTGCGGCTGAGTATATGGATAGGCTGTTGCCCTTTGTCCCATGTCATTGCAAAGGTCTTGTTCTGATAGTCTGGCTGTGGTGGTTAATGGATTTCAGGAGGCTCTGAGGGAAATTGCTATCTTGCAAACTGACAAATAAATAGGTAAATCAGGGTGGAAAGTATCTTATCAAATATGCTAGAAAAGATAGTCTAGAGATTAATACTTTTAATACTGGCATCTGAGGAAGTTGGGGGGGGGGGGTTATCCACGAAAGCTTATGCCCAAATAAATCTGTTAGTCTTTAAGGTGCCACCGGACTCCTCGTTGTTTTAGAGATTAACAATGTGTTACCCTAAAGTTTAGCATAGTATTATGCATATAAAATCATCCAAGCAAACTGCTTACATATCCTGATCAGTAGAAAGTGGATTAGCTTTTTTGCCTGGGAGACAGAGAAGTTTGTTCTTGTTCACTTTAGTGAAAATTATTAATCTCTTCTGAGCTATCCACAATGTAGTAAATAGTCAGAATTTGCCTTTAGTGCTCCTGGAGATACTGTAACATACTGACAAACTTTGCCTAGTGAAAGCTGCTTTTCTTGTAAATGTAATGTGGTATACTACACCTATTCTTCTCTCTTACAGCCGGGCATGAGGCTAAGTAGGGAATCAGTGTGCAAGGATAGCAAACTGCTCTTACAAGTTCTGTCTGCACTGCAATTAGAAACCTGTGGTTGGCCTGTGCCACTGACTTGGGTTTGCAGGACTAGGGCGAAGGGGCTGTTTAATTGCGGTTTAAGTGTTTGGGCTCAAGCTGGAGCCCGGGCTCTAGGATCCTGAGAGGTGGGAGGGTCCCATAGCTTGGGCCGAGCATGTCTACATTGCAATTAAACAGCCCCTTATCCTGAGTCAGCTGGTATGGGCCAGCCATGGGTGTCTAATTGTAGGGTAGACATACATAACTAATTCTGATTTTACTCACACTGGTGTAATTCCATTAGTTTCATATATAAGTGTGAACTGATTTATATAAATGTAACTGAGAACAGAATCAGGCACAATCCACATGTAAGACTCCTTCACCCTTCTGACCCTAAACAAAGAAAAAGGAAACATCTGCTTAATACAGATATTCTGGGAACTGCAAAATAAGTGCCAGGTACTCATGTAGTACATGTAAGTGCCAGGTACAAGCTAAACATTAGGATCTGCTACCACATCCTCTATCTGCAGGTGAGGGGCAATGGAAGAGACTCCATTTGGGAAAGTCTATGAATCATAGTTAAGGGCCAGAATCAGATCTCCGTGTAAATCAGAACTAATTTTCCATTGACTTCTCACTGCCTTCTTCTTCCTCCAGCTGTCCTCTCTGCACTTGGTGCTGGTTACTGATGGGTTAATAATACTCTTCCCAACTACAAGCACTTGTCTGAGGGTAGAATTTAAGTCTTGAACATCAAAGAGTCACTTGTTTAAATACCAACTCATGTAAGCTATCTGATTATATACCCTTTAGTATTTGGAGCATAGTCATAGGTCAAAGGTATTTCAGCTTGAGCTCATAAATAATTTAGCTTCATCCAATGAATAATTCAGCTTCACCCTATGAATAATGCAAACCTGCAATGAGGTCAGTCCTAATTATATGAAAAAGTGAGATTTATTTAAGGTACATCCTTCAGGTTCCTCAAGTTAACTACAGAGCAGACACGCTATCAAAGCCATCATTTTCCTTCAAGCAAATCAGAAACTAATACAGTTATGCTGAATGTTGAAACATATTTATATCTGTGCTACTTCCTAGAAAGGATTAGATGGCATACCTAAATAATCACCATTAAAATTGGTATGCCAAAATGACAGCATATTTATATTCTATAATATAGATAAAATATTACCAATACTGCCACACTTTTTCATATGATATGGCACAAGGAGAGAAAAAATGTTCTTAGGATAATTTACTTCCTTTGCAGTGGTTTGCAAAACAGCTCATTTAAATAATGTAATAACCAGGTCAGTCCAGGTTTTGAGTTATAGAACGCTGTGCTTGATCTCAGCCCTACAGTTAGTAGGGCTTTTTTTGCATTCTCTGCACCTAAGTAATCTGCACATTTACTTAACTACATATGTCCCTCTGGAAAGGAGGGACACAGTACGTTTAATATGTTTCAAGCAATTGTGCATCAACTCTAAGGTGAAAAAACAAAAAATAAATTAAAAATAAATTAAAAATGGAAAGATTAAAACTAGGACAACTGTCTTCAGCACACAGAGAAAGCTCTGCAGGAAATCATCATTGAATAAATCATGCCAACCCAACCTCATTTCCTGTTTTGACAGGATTACTGGCCAAGTGGATAAAGGGGAAGCAGTAGACATGATATATCTTGAGTTTGGGAAGGTTTCTGACACAGTCTCACATGACATTCTCATAAGCTAACTAGGAAAATGTGGTCTAGGTGAAATTACTATCAGGTGGGTGCACAACTGGTTGAAAGACCATACTCAATGAGTAGTTATCAGTGGTTCACTGTCAAACTGGAAGGGTGTATCTAGACAGGTCCAATAGGAATCTGTCCTGGGTCTGGTACTATTCAATATTTTCATTAATGTCTTGGAGTGGAGAGTTAAATTTGTGGTTGACACCAAGTTGGGAGGGGCTGTAAGTCCTTGGAGGACAAGAATAGAATTCAAAATGACCTTGGCAAATTGAAGAATTGGTCTTGAAATCAACAAGATGAAATTCAATAAAGATAAGTGCAAAGTACTACATTTAAGAAGGAAAAATCAAAGGAACAAATACAAAATGGGGAATAACTGGCTAGGTGGTAGGGCTATTGAAAACAATCTCGGGGTTATAGTGGATTGCAAATTGAATATGAGTCAACAATGTGATGAAGTTGCAAAAAAAGTATCGTTCTGAGGTGCATTAACTGGAGGATCATATGTAAGAAAACAGGAGGTAATTGTCCCACTCTACTCTGCACTGGTGAGGCCTCAGATGGAGTACTGTGACCAATTCTGGGAGCCACACTTTAAGAAACGTGTAGGCAAATTGGAGTGAGTCCAGAGGAAAGCAACTAAAATGATCAAAGAGTTAAGAAAACTGACTGAGGAAAGTTCAAAAAACTGGGTATGGTTAGTGTTGAGAAAAGAAGAGTGATGATAATCTTCAAAATGTTAAGGATTGTTATAAAGAGGACAGTGATCAATTGCTCACTCTGTCTGTTGAGCATAGGACAAGAGCTAATGAGCTTAATCTGCAGAAAGGGAGATTTAGATTAGATATTAGGAAAAACTTTCTAACTATAAGGGTAGTTAAGTTCTGGAATAGGCTTCCAAGAGCAGTTGTGGACTGTGAAAATTTCCGATTATTGAAAATTTTTAAAAACAGACTGAACAAATACCGATAGTTTTGGTCCTGCCTCAGCACGGCGGCCTGGACTTGATGACTTCTTAGGTCCCTTCCCTCCCTACATTTCTATGATTCTATGAACAGTCAGTTGAAAGGGTTACTTCATTCTCCAGCAATGGTACATATACTATTTTCATAAAGTTAAATGGCCCACAATATCAGCAGCACAGCAAAAATGCTACTCTCACCTTCCACACTCTGCAAAGATAAACTGCTTCATGAGGGTCAAATAAATAATAATAGGGTCCTTTTAAAAAAAATTCTTTATCCTAAAAGAGTTTACAAAGTGAAATAAGAGTTTCAGGGGGAGAGAGATGTTAACAGAGAGAAGCAGTGATGGTACTACCAATTTTTCAGAGGAAGTGTGAGAAATTCCCAAGAGGGAGCCAAAGGGATGAGATGATAATAGCCCCAACCACCCCACAATGTACCTGAAGCATCCTCCTCTCTCTCTTATGAGCTCCTCATAATAGGGACCATCCCCTTTGAGTATGTGGAAAGTGCTGAGTACATAGTGGGTGCTACCATAAGTAAATAATAAATAGTAACAAAGGGAAACAGACTTTTCCATTTTAAGGTCCTTGATTCAAATCCAGCCCAACTCACCAGTGACAAACAGTCATTACCATCTGATAGGTGTTTGATTCTCTTTGTGAACTGAAAGCACCTGTCCAATATCTTATGGATAAGTATTTATATCCTAAAAGTTGGCATCCTTGTTGGTATCTTTACCTGAGGGGACTCAGGGTTTGAATGGGCCTTGCAGAAATGAAGTACAGTTTCCAGAGGTGGTTCAGGGTTGATGGAGCGATGGAGCGATTTGAGGGTGCGCATGTATTATTGTTGCCTCTGCCATTTCTGTTCAGAGGGTAATCAGAGGACTTCCTGCTTCAGCACCTTTCATAAATGCTAAATTTCATTGAAAGGAAAAGAAAACTGCTCCCTTAATTTCTAGTCACAAAAGAGCAACAAGTTTATGAACAATATAAGCAGGTTTATAAGTCTGATTGCCAGCACTACACAAGTTATAAGCATATGATGCAGGGGGAAAGAATTATATTTTAAACCTAATGATCTTCCAGGCGAAGATGATATATCATGTATAAAGGGATAAAGGTTTTTTAAATGTACAGACTAGTTTGAAGGTATTGTTTATTTTAGATTATTACAAGCCCCGCTGTCTATTTTCAGTTTCCTTTCCAAACCAGGTGTTTCTGATCTGTCTGCTGAATGATCCCATGAGAAAAGATTGTATAGTCAACGGAGGATTAGATTCATTCTTCATGAAAACTCAAGGCTTTCCTCATCATTAAAAGAATGTGTCTTTAGCTAACAAGGAGGCAGCACAGACTGCACAGTACAAGGTAAAATAGCATGACATCTCTGAATAGTCACAGAAAATTATTTCTTATAGCCTTGAAAATTTTATACTGATTTCTTCAATATTTATGCTAGCAACTAAACTTTAAAATTGTGCATTATAATGAACAAGGCTGAAAATGTCCATATTTCCAGTTCAGTGAAACTCTCATACCAGACTGGTGAAGCTTATAACCTTCATGGTTCTGAAGGTCAGCAGAGTGAGTCTTCAGTAAAATAAAGTCTTGTGAGCTTTGCAGAGCTGAAACTGAACTGAGGCTAAGAATACCTGGCAAAGTTCTCCACATCTGCAGCTGCTTACTGACACTTCCAGCCGTACAAGGAAAAAAGATGATCAATAATTACTGCTTCCAAGATAAGACAGCTATTAATTACTTTAAACAGAATGGAGTGCACTCTACCTAAACAGTTAATTTTGCGGCATTCCTTTTGCAGTATCAGGACAGTATGCCGCTGAACAAAGCTATTTTCTCTTCCTCAAATAAAAAAACAGCAGTTAGAAGAAATGACCAAGGAAAATTGGATGGCATAACGGCCCAAATTTCTCAACAGGCCAGATGGTTGGAAAGACATGTATTTTTGCTTTTAAGAATACAATATTCTCTCTCTTTCTCTATATATACAATATAGATATAGATATTAGACACTGTACACTTTATAATTACTGGGCCAAATTCAGAGGTGATGTAAATGGCAGCATATAGTATAAATTAAAAATAAGTAAATCAGCAAAAATGAGCATATGTATAATCATACCAGCCTAAGTAAGCTGGTATAATTAAACATGCTGAAATGGTGGAAGGACAAGAGAAGCAAATGAGAAGTCTGGGAGGATATAAGATGGAGGCCTGATATATTTTACTCCATTTGACACCTTCCTAATCATTGCTTATTACGCTACAGCCTCAGTGTGTAAAAGTTACTCATTTATACTGTCTTACTCTAATTCATCAACATGCCACTAATACCACCACTTTATTTCACCTCTGAATGTAGGCCATTATCTTAACTGAAAAATGTTAAATATATTTCAATAATTGTAAGAAGGCAACATTCCCACCTCACTCTCAGCACAATACACCCACACAGAGTTGGTCCAAACTAATCTGCTGCCTGGGGTTTGATTATTGTTAATTTTAACAACAAACCATAAATCTCATTGTAAGTCTGCTCCTGGGCAGGCTGCTCCTGAGGGCTTTTTCTCTGTTGGATCACTTTTTTCCTGCCCTAGGTTTCCTCTGTCCTAAACCCATTTATACTTCTGGATTGGAGTTCAGAGGATATTCCAGGTCTGTCTGCTATGGTGAGTCAACAGAGATACCTCTTCATCTTCGTGCAAGTTGTTAGCACCTGCCATTCATTTCAGTCAGCAGAAGAGTTCTGCATCACTATGCACAGCTCTAGAACCAGACGTTATATTACAGTAACACATATAATTTAACAGTAACACACAATAATAATTCAAAAATAGAATATAACACAAACTACTAAGAAAAAGGAGAAAAAAACAAGTAATGAAAACTAGGGCTGTCAAGTGATTATAAAAATTAATTGCGATTAATCGCGTTGTTAAAGAATTTTGGAATACCATTTATTTAAATATTTTTGGAATGTTTTCTACATTTTCAAATATATTTATTTCAGTTACAACACAGAATACAAAGTGTATCGTGCTCACTTTATATTTATTTTTATTACAAATATTTGCACTGTAAAAAACAAAAGAAATTGTATTTTTCAATTCACCTCATACAAGTACTGTCGTGCTCTCCCTTTATTATGAAAGTTGAACTTACAAATGTAGACTTATGTACAAAAAATTGTATTTTAATCCCTGGGAGAGGAAGCATGATCATGTAACTAAAACACCGGCCTGGAAGTCAGGAGATCAGAGTACTCTGCCACAAATCTTCTGTGAGACCATGAACAATGGTCTTGTCAATTATGAACAATGCAGATGGAGAAAAATAATTCATTGATGAAAGGTGGGTATATTTTTAAGGCACCAAAGATTATTAGATATGAACATATACTACCTATGTATCCAGGCCTCTCTTGATATCCAAACTCTTGAATTAGGTTACTACAGCACAAGCTCTTCTGGGGTAGCATCATGATCAAATTAAATTACATTGTTACGTGTTAAGCTAAGTGCCAAACATTAAACCACAATGTTGAGACAGACTTAATAACATCTGTCAAACCATTCGCTCAGCCCTGATCTAGATGTTTTCTTTGGCATGCAACCTGGCCCTGGACAGATGTGTGCTTATGGATACAGGTGCCTATTGAAAACAGGGCAGAAACTATGAGGAGTTGGGGCAAGTATTTTTCTATTTCACTGGAACTTAAAAAGATTTTATGAGTAAGGTGTTCCTTATATTTTTGGATTTAAAAAAATAGAAAACCAGAGGAAATATTGTGAAAGTATCAGAATTATGAATGATTTTACAGGCAGTACTTCATCCTGCTTTGGGAAACAAAAGAAAGAAAAAGATATATGCAAGCCAATATGGAAAGAGGAAAACAATGGTGTGTGGGTGAGAGAGCAGGAGCAGGAAAGAGAGCGATTATGGATACAGTTTGAGAAGTGTATTGAGAAGTGTTGAAGATAACTGCAAAAGACACAAAGAAGGCAGGAGTAAAAGAACGAAAGACAGATAACATATCAGAAGCATAAAATATTGGGATGTATTAAGGGCAGCTAAGAGGGAACAGAATGGAGAAGTTTGCTACCAAGGAAGAGAGAAAACCTTGACATTAAAGCAAAGTTAACAAATTCTGAAGTGAGGTGAAAGTGAGAGAGCTATCTGGGACCAACATTTTCAGCTTCAGCCTCTGAATTTACTTGCCTACTTTTTGACTGTTTAACTAAGTGTACCATAAACTGTGCGTACTGCAAATTTGTATACACACTCAAACTTTCGTATGGGTGAATCTTGTAGGGGATTGCTCTAGCCAGCATAATTTAGGACATCCTCTAGGCTGGCATAAAGCCACCTTCCCCCACCACACATCACAAGTCTTGCACAGAGTGCAGCTCAGGCAGATGCAGGGATCTGGTTCTTTGCTTCCAAACACACCTACTTTCTGAAGAATTCAGATCAAAACTCCAATCCAGATCCATATTTCTGAACTGTCAGAGTAAGAAGGACAGATTGAAAACTAAGTAAGGACCTCAGTGTCTGGTTAAATCGAAAGGCCTCTCCTCCTCTCACTTTACAAGAAACCAATTACATAGTTACTAAAATAGTTTGATTTGCAAGATACCCATTTCTAGTGTCTTCTTTAGCTTAAGGCTACAGTGTTTTCAATAGTCCAGTTGCAGTGTGGTTCTTTTCAATCAGCTGGTTTTGAAAATCCTGTTTCTGTGCTATGATATGCGTTTCTTTTTTCAAGGCAAGTTCACATTTTCAGGATTTCCCAGTGGATAAAATTTAGTGAACTGCACAGGGAATTGTAGTTGCCATACTCTTCTGGCCTCCAAATCCCATTGTTTGCAGTGTCTAAGGCATTCCATATTGTAATTCAACATCCAAATATATTTAATGAATTCTGCTTTGTGAAATGAAAGGTAAGCTTGAAATCCAAGCTGATATCATGGCTGGACATAACTACATCATGTGCTTGGAGAAATTAGAAAATCCCTATAGAGTAAAGATGAGGAAAAGCTGCTTAGAGGACTGAAATCTGATGACAATTACTAGACAACATGAATTCTACAACATTTTTTGACAGCTCACGTTCTTTGCATTTTCTTATATTTTCTCTTAGCTGAATTATCAACCTGCATTGGTTACCATTAACTTCCAAACAACCTAAAAATATATGAAAGGGTTTTGAACAGCATTTATAAATAACTGTTTGTCAAAGGATCATTAGATTTGTACTCCTCATTTTGGTATGACATTTTGGACGCCACTGCCTTTGGCAGGCTGATTGTAGGAGTAATACAACATACATTCTTTGAAAATTATCAATACAAAACATATAGACACAGCATTTTTCAAATGTTTCTGACCTTTATTTCAAAATAGAATGAATGCACTGAGGACACTCAGATGAATCTGCAGCCAGCAATACTGGCTTTGAACTAAGCAAGGACAGACACTGGTTATTAGCTCTCTAGGGTCTCAAATTCAAAAATGTTGACACTAGATATGCCTACAAACATCCAAATTTGGACATACAAATAGGCATTTGCCTTTGTAAATGGGTGCGTAAGGGCTTATCTAGATGAACACTTACTATAAGGCAAGCTACCCCATGCTAGCCTTCCATGCATTATGTGCCCATGTGAAAATGTCACAAACTAAATATTCCCTAGTGAGTTTTGATCTACCCCCTTTTGAAATGGTAGTAGATCAAAGTGCACTAGGGAACATTTAGTGTGTGGCAGGAGGGTCCACACAGACAGTACATTGACATCCCAGCTTGGTGTACAGTAAGTCTTCATACAGACAACCCTAGTGCAAGAGCTTGTTAGCAAGTAAGTGGGTGCATGCACTTTTTTGCTGGAGCACCCATTATTATGTTCACTTATGACTAGAGCTGGTCAGGAATTTTCCACTGAAGTGGGTTTTTTTTATTTTTATGGAAAATGCAGTTTCTGCACACACACAAATTAATTTCTGTCAGAAAAATTGAAACAAAATGTTTAATTTCAGATCTGGTTGTCCCAAATCGAAACATTTTGTTGCAGTCAGTTCAACATTAATTTGTGTCTACCTGAGCTGATGTGCTGCCTCATTGGAGTTGTTGTTTGGGAGCCCCAGACCCCCATTCTCCATTATGGGCTGGGATCCCCAGCCAAACTATATCTCCCAGGATGGAAGATAAGTCCATCAATGGCTATTAGCCAGGATGGGCAGGGATGGTGTCCCTAGCCTCTGTTTGCCAGAAGCTGGGAATGAGTGACAGGAGATGGATCACCTAATGATTACCTGTTCTGTTCATTCCCGCTGGAGCACCTGGCACTGGCCACTGTCGGAAGACAGGATCGTGGGCTAGATGGACCTTTGGTCTGACCCAGTATGGCCGTTCTTATGATGCTATATGTTCTCCTCTCTGACTGAACCACCATGGTGCATCATAGGAATTGCATTATTATGACACATCATGCATAAATGAGTAATGCCTCCCCATACTGATGGAGCAAAATGTGCAGGGGAGGACACATGACCACCCCACATGTCTCTTCTGCCCAGCAACACACACCCTTCCCTGCACCCAGCCCGGAACCACCACGCTCTCCCTGCCCCATATTACTGGGGTAGGGGGCTCTGTCCTTCTCCCACTGTGCCTCCCCCCAGCATGTTTGGCTGCTCTCCCTGGCAGCTGGATCTGGGCGGGGAGCGGGATGGAGCCGCTTCTCATGTGACTCAAGATGGCCGCTCCAGGTTGCTGCTCTGTGTAGCGTGGTGGCTGCCTGAAAGAGAGCCCAACTCGGGAGGTGGCGGCAGCAGCCTGCTCATCACATGGGCTTGGCTGCTGGAGACGGGCTGAGCAAGCCAGAAATGTGCCAGGAGAGAGAAGGAGTTCTAGCTCATTCAGCCCCTGTCCCAGCAGCCGGGCCCAGGTCAGGGGCAGCCTACCACCATCTCCCCAGCCCGGCTCTTTCAGGCAGCTGCTGCACTGCACAGAGCAGTCACCAGAGCAGCCAGTGTGAGACGTGGCTGATCCTGCTGCCTCTGCTCCCTTCCCAGGACTGGCTGCCTGGGACAGGGGCCGAGTGTGCTGGGGGGCAGGCACAGCGGGAGGACAGAGCCCCTCTCCTTCCCCTCCAGCATGCCAATCTGGGGAGCCACTTGACCCCACATTCCCCCGCTACACATCACCTCTGCATCATGGGAAAAGTAATCCAGCCAGGATCCTGGCCCATAAGAGAGAATAGGGGCATGAAGTACTTGAACTGCAACTCCCAAAAGTCACCACAGCTCTGAAGTAGACAAAATTTAATGTCTAATTGAGGTGAAATTAAATGCTTTAACATTTCCAAATCAAATTTCTCAGAACTTCTGTTCCATGAAAAATTTTGATATTTCGATATTTCATACTAAGTTGGTATGAAAACAAACGTCAGAACATTGGCATTTCCTGCGGGACAGAACTTATAATTTTGAACCAGCTCTCTTTATGGCCTTTATGTGTTTGTTTTTTGTAAAGTCATCTTCAGCCTTCCTTGGCCAAACTGCCATTCTGTCCCTGCTTTCAATTTGCATCACTGAATACCATCCTGCTTCTCTCCCACATACACAATTCCCCCAGCACTATCAAGGAAGCAGTTGAGGCTGGGAAAACTGCAGAGGGGCAATTAGAAAAATAAAGCATGTAGTTCGCAACAAAAATAGAAGAGAACAAAAGATAGAGAATTTGGAGAACAGCAGCAACAATGTTACCATGTGGAACAGTCCCCTCCCGAACTATTTCTGATCTTAAGGGCAAGGGAGAAATCCCCCAAGCAACTATCCCCCATTTGTAGGCAGAAAGTCCCTCCAATCTCCTAAGCTGTGATCAGTGGCTCTTCCTCCAGTAAAAGCTTGTATTGAACTGTTAGCTCTCCTAGGTGGGTTCTCTGGGTGACGTCCATTAGCTCCCTGGACTCTTTCAAGGAGCAGTAGGTGCTGTCTGGGGTTTTCTGCTATGTGTCCCCCTTTGTGACCCTGGCTTTAAACCTATGACACATACTCCCTGCCTGTTTTTTTCATTTGTTGTCCCCGGGAATTAGTTGATCCCCTTGTTGTTTTCTGGCCCTTCTCCTCTGCAGAGAGGAAGGCCGTTTTAGTTTAAGGGCCAAAGGGGATCCATCATGAACATGGAGACCAAACACACCCAGGTGGGGCAGCTGGTTCAGAATGAGCAGACTGGCAGAGTGCAGCCACAGCCTTTCTGGGAGCAGATGGCAGAAATGTGATCCACATATCGACAGTCTCCAACTTTCCAAGGTTAGATCCACCCCTGTTCAGCATTCCCTGCACACCCTGTGGTGAAAACACACAGCCTAGCAAAACTAGCTGATGATACTTTCAGAGCTTGATGAAAATAACAGGACATCATGTTTAGTTGTTCAGCAAACTTTGGGTAAGTCCCAGCTATGGGAGTACCTGCTCATTTAAGGGTCAGATTAGTATCCAGTACCTGTGGGACTGATTCCCTTCATAAATATTTGCGTAACTAGTGATGAGCACAAATGAAAAGGGTAGAGGTCCGGGTCAAAGCAGCATCCAGTGACCAACATACTGTGAGAATGGCCTGTTTATTGTATTTTAGCACTTTTGCTTCCTGTTCCAGCTGGTACAGAAGTACCACCAGCACATGCAGAAGTACTTGAAAATATAGTACCTCACAGTATCCAGGAGGTGGAGAGCTGAGCAGGACTGTGTGAGTCTTGATGACTTGTGTGTGCACCACAGAATCGTAGAACTGGAAGGGACCTTGAGAGGTCATCTAGTCCAGTCCCCTGCACTCATGGCAGGACTAAGTTTTATCTAGACCATTCCCGACAGATGTTTATCTAACCTCCTCTTAAAAATCTCCAATGATGGAGATTCCACCACCTACCTAGGCAATTTATTCCAGTGCTTAACCACCCTGACAGTTAGGAAGTTTTTCCTAATGTCCAACCTAAACCTCCCTTGCTGTAGTTTAAGCCCATTGCTTTTTGTCCTATCCTCAGAGGTGAAGAAAAACAATTTTTCTTCCTCCTCCTTGTAACAACCTTTTACATACTTGAAAACTATCACTGACTTTCCTCTAGTGTATCTTGTGACATTGCACTCCATATGTTTTATGGAAATATGCTTATGTGTGTGATATGATGTAAATGGAATATGCTCTATGCAAAAGATCTATTGTAAGGTATCATAACAAAGGTTATAACCTACTGAATATATTCCTCCTATTTGTATGCATGTATCATTCTTGTATCTGAAGCTCGAAATATGAAGTATAACTCTGAGGTCCTATTGTAATTATGCAAAGTGTGGGCCATTAATGGTGGTTTAGAATCTTGATGGCTCCCATTGACCCAGACAATTGGTTGTAAATAGTTTATTTACCTGCAAACCTTCCTGTGTAGTGTGGGCCAACCCAGGGAGAATGGAGACTAGGGGTTTTACAGTGACAGGTGATGATGTCACATGATGCTGGAATCCATCTTAACCTTGTACTTTTCCATTGATAAGGCGGGGGTGTGGACAAGCACAGACAAAAGATTCCCGCCTCGTGCCAAAGCTATAAAAAGGGGGTGAAGCAGGACAAAAGGGGCTGCCAGTCATGAGAAAACCCCTGCTTACCACCTTAGATGTCTGCTGGATCTAACAAAGACTATACCAGGGGGAAGCATTGGGCCCAGACTAGGAAGGAGTTTAGTCTGTGAAAGAAGCTTATTGGAACATCTTTGAGGGTGAGATATTACCTGTAATCAGTTTCTTAAAGTATTAGGCTTAGACCTGCGTGTTTTGTTTTATTTTTCTTTGTGACTTACTTTGTTCTCACTGTTATTATTTGAAATCACTTAAATCCTACTTTTTATACTTTATAAAATCACTTTTGTTTATTAATAAACCCAGAGTAAGTGATTAATACCTGGGGGAGCAAACAGCTGTGCATATCCCTCTATCAGTGATATAGAGGGCAAACAATTTAGGAATTTACCCTGTATAAGCTTTATGCAGAGTAAAACAGATTTATTTGGGGTTTGGATGCCACTGGGTGTCTGGGTGCTGGAGATAGGTAACTTGCTGAGCTGTTTTTAGTTAAAGTCTGCAGCTTTGAGGGTGTGGTCCAGACCCTGGGTCTGTGTTGTAGCAGGCTAGCATGTCTGGCTCATCAAGGAGTCCCAGGCTCAGAGGTCCCAGGCTCAGAGGTCATTTCAGCACATCAGGTGACAGTCCCAAGGGGATCTCTGCGACCGAACCCGTCACATATCTCATCGAACACAAATCCCTGATTTTTCTTTTTCTTTTTCTTTGTACTCCATGGCTATATACGTTGTATATAGTGATAAATTATATTGTGATAAATATAATGATTCTTCTCTGAATGCAATGCAAATCAGGAGTATCTCTATTGAAGTCAGTGGTGCTGGTATAAAACCGCTGTGCATGAGAGGTGATCAGACCCCACTTGTTCAGAAAGAATAGGGGGGTATTTAATCTCACATGATAAACTTACCCACTTGACCAAAATGGGAAAATTTACCTTCTGGCTTGAGTCTGTTCTTTGAAAGGTCTTGAAAAGGTGCACTCTTTGCTTTAATAGATTGTATCAGAAGAACAACTAACAAATACCTCAGATTATGCCCAGAAGGGTTAATGATTTCACCTTTTCATATCTAATGTGCAAGAAGCAACCTCCTGAAGAGACCAATTCTCTTAGGTGCTGAGTATCTCCTGGAAGGTGCAGAGTGCCTTCAGTCATTCCATTGTACTGTCTGCTCATTTGTATGAAATCCTCACACTGGATTTAATATGCTCAAGCAGAAGCACAGTTCAGTGGACTGTTTTTAAAGCACCGTCCAGAGAAACATTCTGTGAGAGTAAGTGAGTTTTCTGGTTCACAGAGTGCAGTTCAGCTCCACTCTGATTTGCAGGCTGCACAAAACACACCATGCAGAAATGTAATGGAATGTGGAAGACTTCAGCATGAGCAATAAGCTCCACTAAACTCAAAACTTGAAGAATTGGCATCAGATCTGTGTATTGTGACCACCTGCAGATAAATCATTCCAAACCTTTGTTGTTTCATGGCTAAACTTTGTCCCTCATTTTGCTCTCTCCTGGTCATTAGTTTTCCCCATTGCTGGCGCTTTCCATAATACAATCAAGCATACATGTCCCTTTCCTTGACAATCCTAATAAATTGCCTGACCACTTCATTCAAATCACAGCTGGCATATAATCACTTCACTCTGATTTCTCAAAAAACTTCAGCCTGTCTCATCCAATCCAGCATTATATAACAAAACTGTGACCTCTAGAGCTGATTGAATAATTTATTGTAAATTACATATTAATTATCTGATATTATATTAATTGTTATTAATTATCTGCCTGATTCATGCAGAAGCTCCTCGCGCTGACCCCACTTCAAGCGCCAGCTATGCAGCTCCCATTGGCTGGAAACCAAGGCCAATGGGAGCTGTGGGGGCAGCGCCTGAAGGTGTGGGCAGCGCGTGCTGCACAGAGCCACCTGGCCACACCTCCACCTAGGGACCGGACATGCTGGCCACTTCTGGGAGCAGCATGGAGCCAGGGTAGGCAGGGAGCCTGCCTTAGCCCTACTGCATCACTGACCGGGAGCCACCTAAGGTAAGCGCCGCCTGGCCAGAGCCCGCACCCTGAAACTCCTGCCACAGGTCGGAACCCCCTCCCACACCCTAACTCCCTCCCAGAGTTTGCACCCCAACCTCCTGCTCGAGGTCCCTGAGCCCCCTCCTGAAGCCTGAACCCCCTCCTACACCCCAACCCTCTGCCCCAGCCCTGAGCCCCCTCCTGCACCCAAACCACCTCCTGAAGCGTGCACCCCAAACCCTCTCCCACACCCCAACCCCCTTCCCCAGCCCTGAGCCCCCTCCCACACCCCAACTCCCTCCCAGAGCCTGCACCTCTACCACACCCCATCCCCCTACCCCATCCCTGATCCCACACCCACACGCCAAACCTCTTGGCTCCAGCCCAGACCCACTCCTGAACCCCAAACCCCTCATCCACATCCCCACCCCAGAGTCTGCAACCTCAGCCACAGCCCTCACCCCCTCCCGCACCCCAATCCCCTGACCCAACCCAGACCCACTCCTGCACCCTGAACCTCTCATTTCTGGCCCCACCCCAGAGCCTGCACCCCCAGCTGGAGCTCTACCCCTCCCATACCCCAACCCCCTGCCTCAGCCCAGTGAAGGTGAGTGAGGGTGGGGAAGAGTGAGCGACAGAGGGAGGGGGGCTGGAGTGAGTGGGGGCTGGGCCTCAGAGAAGGGGCGGGGGGGGGACAGGGCCTCAGGGACGGGGAGGGGCAGGGGCAGGACCTCAGGGACGGGGAGGGGCAGGGGCAGGGCAAGGATGTTCAGTCAGTTTTATGCAATTAGAAAGTTGGCAACCCTAACTGGAGTATTGTGTCCAGTTCTGGGTGCCACATTTCAAACTGGAGAAAGTCCAGAGAAGAGCAACACAAATGATTAAAGGTCTAGAAAACTTGACCCATGAGGGAAGAGTGAAAAAAAAATGGGTTTGTTTAGTCTGGAGAAGAAAAGACTGAGAGGAGACATGATAACAGTTTTCAAGTACATAAAAGGTTGTTACAAGGAGGAGGGAGAAAATTGTTCTCCTTAACCTCTGACGATAGGACAAGAAGCAATTGGTTTAAATTGCAGCAAGGGAGGTTTAGTTTGGACATTAGGAAAAACTTCCTAACTGTCAGGCTGGTTAAGCACTGGAATAAATTGCCTAGAGAGGTTTTGGAATCTCCATCATTGGAGATTTTTAAGAGGAGGTTAGACAAACACCTGTCAGAAATAGTCTAGATAATACTTTAGTCCTGCCATGAATACAGAGGACTAGACTAGAAGACCTCTCGAGGTCCCTTCCAGAATCCAGTCCTATGATTCTGTGTACTCTGTGTTAGCACATGCTTAAGTGCTTTGCCAAATCTGGGTTTAAATTAACATTTGAGGGTGTTTCCAGTTTATCAGCTTATAACAATGGACCAAATGATCAGCTGATATAAATAAACATAGTTCCACTGAGGCAAAAGAAACTATGCTGATCTACATTGCCTGCGGATCTGACTCTTTCCAGCATCATTAAACTCAGAGGCTATAAAAGTGACCTACTGGTTGGACAATAACTTAAGTGCTCACTGAAAGTGAAAACCTTTCACAGCCCACCTAGTGAGGTCCAGTTTGTACGAGGACATAATCTATTGGAATTTCTCCTCCATTTATGGTGCCACATTCCATCCAAAGAAATCAATAAGAGTTGTCGGGGCTTATCTAAGGACAGAATTTAGCCTCTAGTACACAGAGAAATGTCAGAATGTTTCTGTGAGACACCATTTTCCTTTAACAGGGCAGCATCTGACCCAAAATGCATGAAAACATTTGAAAAACTTTAACGTTACACAAAAAATATTTCAAGCTTTTTAGCTCTACTTCAAGGCTGTGGAAGAGGGACCAACAAGAAAAAAAATCTAATTGTACATTTTTTTACTTCTACGTCATTCTGTGTGGGTTTTTATCAGTCATTGTGCCAGGACAAAATGTATCTCCATATATCCATGTACAAACCTGCTTGATCTTGCCAAGGGAAGCATAAATATTCTGTCACTTAAAAATGAAAACAGGCAGTTAATAAAATTCTGATCAGTGAAGGGAAATTTATCTGACACTTGATATGTTACCTTCTTTTTAGCTTCAAGCAAAAATCACAAACCCCTTTGAATTTCATTGTGCCTTCCTGGACTGGGCACCTCCCCTCCTGAATTTAACTTTTCATAGTGCAGCTGGAAACAGAAGTATTCACCCAGACCTTTTCCAAGTACTTGCCTAGAACCTGATCCTGGAGTCCTTTCACAAGCAAAACTATCTTTGACCTCAGTAAAAGTTTCCTCTGAAAACAACAACAACAAGGAGTGCAGGATTGGGGTCTAGGCCCTGATCCAAAACCCACCAAAATCAATGGGAGTCTTTCCATTTATGTAATGGGCTTTAGGTTAGGTCCTATTCCCTTCTGCTGCCTTCTCAGGACTTTGTTACTTTGCAGCTTGTCTGGGCCTGACATAACAAGAAAAAAATGGTATGGTATAAAACTTGGAGAGAAAGTGAGTAACCTGTGGTGTTCTAGTTTTCACTACATATCTTTACTTGGATTATAGTTCCCTAATCATAGAAATATAGGGCTGGAAAGGACCTCAAGACGGCATCAAGTCCAGACCTCTGTGCTGAGGCAGGACCAGGTAAACCTAGATCATCCATGACAGGTATTTGTTCAATCTGTTCTTAAAAATCTCCAAATCATCAGGATTCCATAACCTCTCTTGGAAGCCTATTCCAGAACTTACTACCCGTGTAGTTAGAAAATTTTCCCTAACATTTAACCTAAATCTCTCTTGCTATAGATTAAGCGCATTACTTCTTGTCCTACCTTCAGTGGACCGTGAGAACAACTGATCACCTTCTTCTTTATAATAACCCTTAACATATTTGAAGACTGTTAACAGGTCCTTCCTCAGTCTTCTTTTCTAAAGACTAAAGTAGGCTTAACTAGTGCTGAGTAGAGTGGGACAATAACCGTCCATGTCTTAAATATGACATTCTTGTTAATACACTTCAGAATGATGTTAGCCTTTTCATGACTGCATCTTGTTGTTGATTCATATTCAATTTGTGATCGACTATAACCCCCAGATCCGTTCCAGCAGCCAGCTACCATGTAGCCAGCTATTCCCCATTTTGTAATTGTGCATTTGATTTTTCTTTTCTAAGTACAGTACTTTGAATTTATCTTTATTTAATTTCACATTGTTGATTTCAGAGGAATTCTCTAATTTGTCAAGGTTGTTTTGAATTCTCATCCAGTCCTCCAAAGTGCTTGCAACTGCACACAGTTTGGTGACATCTCCATATTTTATAAGCATACTCTTCACTCCAGTAACTGTGTCATTAATGAAAATATTGAATAGTAGCAGAGCCAGAACTGACTCTTCTGGGGCCCCACTAGATACACCTAGCAGTGATCTGGAACCGGTTCGCTGGAACCGGTTGTTAAATTTAGAAGCCCTTTTAGAATCGGTTGTTGGGACAACCGGTTCTAAAAGGGCTTCTAAATTTAAAAACTGGCCAAAAGTGGCGCCTTAGGCGTCGACTCCATGGCTGCTCCAGCCCGGTAGCTCCCCTCCCCGCCCCCCCCCGGGCCCAGCTCACCTCACCCCCGCTCCGCCTCCTCCCCTAAGCGTGCCGCCCCGCTCTGCTTCTCCACCTCCTTCCCCCTCACCCCCCCGGCTTCCTGCAAATCAGCTGTTCGCACGGGAAGCCGGGGCAGGCTGAGAAGCAAGCGGCAGGCGGAGGTGGAGCAGAGGGGAGCTGGGGGGGGCACAAGGAGGGCCTCCCATGCCATAGCAGGTAACCCGGGGTGGGGTGGGGTGTGCAGGGGAACCGCTCCCCACCCCAGCTCACCTCCGCCACCCAGGGCCTGAGCGCAAAGCCACCGCCCACTTCTCAGCCCTCCCAGGCTTCCCGCATGAACAGCTGATTCAGGGGAAGCCGGGGGAGGGGATGGAGAAGCAGAGCAGGGCGGCGCATTCAGGGGAGGAGGCGAAGCGGAGGTGAGGTGAGCTGGGGCTGGGTGTTGGGTGGGGAGCTGCCGGTGGGTGCTCTGCACCCACCAAAGTTTCCCTGTGGGTGCTCCAGCCCCAGAGCACCCACGGAGTCAGCGCCTAAGGCACCACTTTTGATGTGATCAGTGTGGGGAGTGGCCACTCCCCCTGCTCCCCCCCAGCTATGCTCCCCCACCCCTAGGAGCCAGAGGGACCTGCCAGATGCTTCCTGGGAGCTGCCCCAGGTAAGCACCGCCGGGACTCCCCACCTCACCCCCCGGCAGGTCCCTCTGACTCTTAGGAGTGGGATGGGCACGCACTACGTTGGCCCACGAGACCCTCCTGCCCAGTTCTGTGGGCAGTCAGGGGACAGGGGAGTGGGGTGGCTGGGGTGGGGTCCCGGGGGCCAGGGGTGGTCCACGACCCCCTCATGCAGTGCAGAGGGAACCAGTTGTTAAGATTTTGACAGGTCATCCCTGGATATACCCACCTCGCTAGACAATGAACCTTTGATAACTACTCTTTGAGTATAGTCTTTCAACCTGCTGTGCACCCACCTTGTATTAATTTCATCTAGACCAGTATTTCTCAACCTTTTAGATACCGGGGACCGGCTTGCTGCCTTCCTAAACTGTGTCAGGAAGATCTCAGGAACTGTTGCCTGTCCATGGACCAGTCAGTGAGAAACACTGATCTAGACTACACTTCCCTAATGGCGGTGATGTATAGCACCCTTATCTAAGCATCCCCATTTATCTGCAGTCAGCTGAAGGACACTGATTTAGGCACCAAAACCTAAACACCTAACTTTGAAACCTTTATTCCTCACCATCCTCATCTGTACACCTCACATTGGTGCTATGAGGCCTAACGATCAAATCCTGCTAATTTTATTCCCATTAGTAAGCTCCATTTCCTTTACTGAGGATATTTATCTGAGAAAGGCAAGCAGGATTTGGCTCTAATTAGTTGTTTTTTGTAACTTGTCTTGAAACGTTTGGATGGAATATATAGAAATGCAGGATATTTTATTATTGTTCTTGGCATGAGTGGGTCTAACCATTGAAAAAGTTTCCACAGTGAGACAGGAAAAGGTGTTTCTGGCTCAAATGGAGGGATTTGATCTCATATTACTTTTGTAAGGCAGCAATATTTAACAGCTAAACCACAAAATGTTTCCTGGTAAAGAACAGCTGGTGGAAAAGAAGCAGATTGCACGCTCTCTGGTGCAAGCAGTAGGAGGTGAGATGAATAATTTTAAGGGTCTTCATTTCACTGAGCTCTGTTTTCCATTTTACTTGCTTAGCAAAGAGCAACTTAGCAAAGAGCCGTAGAGCTGCTTAAAGCTTGAGGGATCTGTAATGTCTGAGGTGCCCTCCTTTCCAAATGTTTGCTGTTATGATATCCTGTTTGTCACTGGGATAGTGCTAGGGTGACCAGAAGGCAAGCGTGACAAATTGGGATGGGGGGAGAAGGGGGAAATAGGCACCTATATAAGACAAAGCCCCAGATATCAGGACTGTCCCTATACAACTGGGATATCTGTTCACCCTAGATAGTGCTATAAAGTTAGACTACAGTATTATGGGCTTTTCCTCTGCTTTCTATGGTGATGAACCTGAGCTAAAAGGCAAGTTCCAACGCATAAGCGAAATCCTGCATAAGGGACTCTAATGAATGTAGGTAGATTCTATCCTGCCCAGAGTGCCAGCCAGCTGGCAGAGAGGAATGGGTGAGCTGGTTAGAGCTCCTTGCTTCTGGGAGTGTAGTGTTACAAATTGCTCCCCACTGACCTCAGCCTCGAGCCCACTTACAGCTGCTGCTAGGCACTGTAAACTGTGCCACTGATACAGGGTCTTTTAGAGCAGTGTTTCTCAACCTTTGGATATCAGGGACCAGCTTGCTGCCTTCCTGAACTGTGTGAGAGTGAGCTCAGGGACCAGTGCCAATTATTGAGAAACACTGTTTTAGAAAATAAAATAATAAGAATGGCCATAATGGGTCAGACCAAAGGTCCATCTAGCCCAGGATCCTGTCTTCCGACTGTGGCCAATCCCAGGTGCCACAGAGGGAATGAACGGAACAGGTAATCATCAAGTGATCCATCCCCTGTCACCCATTCCCAGCTTCTGGAAAACAGAGGCGAGGGACACCATCCCTGCCCATCCTGGATAATAGCCATTGACGGACCTATCCTCCATTAACTTATTACGTTCTTTTTTGAACCCTGTTATAGTCTTGACTTTCACAACATCCTCTGGTGAAGAGTTCCACAGGTTGATTGAGCGTTGTGTGAAGAAATACTTCCTTTTGTTTGTTTTAAACCTGCTGCCTATTAATTTCATTTAGTGACCCGTAGTTCTTGTGATATGAGAAGGAGTAAATAACACTTCCTTATTTACTTTCTCCACACCAGTCATGATTTTATAGACCTCTGTCATATCCCCCCTCAGTCGTCTCTTTTCCAAGCTGAAAAGTCCCAGTTTTATTAATTGCTCCTCATACGGAAGCCGTTCCATACCCCTAATTATTTTTGTTGCCCTTTTCTGAACCTTTTCTAATTCAAATATATCTTTTTGGAGATGGGGTGACCACATCTGCATGGAGTATTCAAGATGTGGGCATACCATGGATTTGTAGAGATGCAATATGATATTTTCTGTCCTATTATCTATCCCTTCCTTAGTGATTCCCAGCATTCTGCTGGAGGATTGGCATAGTGTATCTCACCTACTTGCCAGCCAGCTATACCTGGGAAAGCAGAGCCCAGAGGTCCGGATCTGCCACAGTTATGCCCAGCAGAGGGTTTCCCTATGCCAGGAGACTTCTCTTTTGGGAACGTGTAGCCAGATTACAGGTGTTTCATACTACCTGAGTGGCACAACAAAGCTGTAACTCATTTAAGAATTTGACCCATTTTATTAAAAACAAAACCAAACTTGCTACTGCAAGTATTTTACATATGCTACTTAGAAGTATGTTTGCCATATTATCCCCACCCCTCTGTTGTTGGTTTGTTTTGTTGTCGTAATCCAAGTTTTATTCATGATCGTTCTATGTGTCTAGCTCTATCTGCTGAACTACAGAAAAAGTAAGTGGCAAGCTAGAACACTGTTTAAAAAATGACTACACTTTTGCTGTTTAATGTATATCTGACTAATATACCTTTGGGATATAATAATGCATCTGGAAGGGAACATAACTGCATGGGCACAATAAGAGAGACAAGGTGGGGAAGCTAATATCTTTTTATTGGCCAACTTCTGTTGGTGAGAGAGACAAGCTTTTGATCCACACCGAGCTCTTCTTCAGGTGTGTGTGTGGCTCGAAAGCTTTTCTCTCTGATCAACAGAAGTTGGTCCAATAAAAGGTATCACCTCACACACCTTGTCCCTGCAATATCCTGGCACTGACAGAGCTACCACTACACTCTCTGGGCACAACAACCTTCTTCTGGTAGGTTTACAAGGTATCAAAGGATCTGTTCACGCTTGTGTGATGTGTGGGACCAACAAATGGGGA
Organism: Lepidochelys kempii; assembly: GCF_965140285.1. NCBI lineage: Eukaryota > Metazoa > Chordata > Testudines > Cheloniidae > Lepidochelys > Lepidochelys kempii. Next base: position 40,291,260 of record NC_136382.1, read on the forward strand.
AATTGTACGTGGTCGGGTAAGCTTTGACTGCTGAGGTGAGCATGCATTCATTTTATGTATTTATGTTTTCTCTGTTGCTGTCTGATATGAATAAACCTTTCCACTTACTTAATCTTGAAAAATAATTGAAAAAAACCCCCCCAAATATCCAGGCAAGATACAATGAGATCATTTATCACTTTACCCAGTCCATAAAGTGGACTGGTTTGTAAATAGACCTTGAATTTCCACCACAATGCAAAGCCAAAGTGTGAAACAACAAACCCTCCCACTCCCTCCACCTACAGCCTTTGTTACAGGGCCTGCAGGCAGGCCACTTTATGCTTTGATCTTGTCAAGCTAAGCAGGTTTGGGTCAGGTCAGCCCATGTATGTCAGATGTTGACAGAACAGCTATCCATGTGTGCTTCAGGAAGTATTGTGGGTAATTCGGTAAATTGTGGTCTGGTGAAAAATACACTTGGTTTTAGGAGCAACAACTGATCTAAAGATAATGTAGAGGTCAGCATTTATTGTTGTACTATACTGTACTTTTAAAATGTATTGTGCTTTGGAAACAGGGTTAAAAGAAAAGGAGTACTTGTGGCACCTTAGAGACTAACCAATTTATTTGAGCATGAGCTTTCGTGAGCTACAGCTCACTTCATCGGATGCATACCGTGGAAACTGCAGAAGACATTATATACACACAGAGACCATGAAACAATACCTCCTCCCACCCCACTGTCCTGCACTGAAGCACAGTGATCACTCCTGGCCTTAGAATCTATGAATGATATATTTTCTATTTTTCTTACTTTTTCATTAATTTTCTGAGGATCAATATTTTAATTCATATAAATAATATAATTAAACAAATGAATTACATACAAGGAATTCCTGGTGATATAATATATTGTGCTTCAAGCCAGTGTTAACTAGGGTACAATTTTCAAGAGCAAAGTTTGGGAGACATATTGGAGGAGTTATGCAGCCAGTAATAAAATACCATAAAAGTTTTTTTAAAATTACAGGTGATAATTTTCTCATACCCAGAGTATTGTCAACCCCAAAAACCATGAGTCAGGCTCACCAAAAATGATGAGATTGGCTTTAAAATCATGAGATTATGTAAAAATAATAGATTTGGTGTTCTTTTATTTGCCTTTAGGATGCACTGGGGATCACATTTTGAAGCTTTCTCCACAGCCACAGGGGCTAGAAACTTCATTTTTCTTTAAGAATGAAGGCTGCAATCATCACATAGCCACTTGACTCCAGGAGCTGGGGCTTTTAGGAAAACAATAATTATCATGAGACTCATGACAAAAATCATGAGAGCTGGCAACACTGCGCCCAACATGAGGTAACTTTTTTTTGGTTATAACAGATACAGATAAGTTAATGGAATAAATTAATGGACTGGAAGTCTGTGGGGATGAGTGATCATGACCTGATAACATTCAATGTGGGCAAACAGAGAACAGTCCCAACTCTCAGTTTCCTGGCCTGTGACCCTTCCCACAACCTCTGCTGCTATAACTCTGTAGCTACATTACTGATTTTTGTATTCTCATTGTAGCACCTTGAAATTGCTATGCATTTTTCCTTTGTGCTGAGTTCAGCAGCCATTATGATATCAGCATGTAAAAGAGGAGACTCACTCACTATACTCTCTCATTGAGACTTTATGTCTTGTTCTTCCTTCATGTAAAATAAAGGAGATAAAATACTGCCTTAGACATCGGAATTACAATCTTTTATCTCTGTGTATGGAAACATAAGACCCTTCCAGGGCATTGTGTCAGTGACTGGGAAGTGGGCGGTTAAGCCCAGTGATTAGGGCAGAAGTCAACCTTTGTGATTAGTACAAGAGAAGGTCGTCAGGATTCAGAGCCCAGGCTCAGGTGATTAGCGCCCAAGGTCAGGACCAGGTTTGTAGGAGTGAGCCAAGGCAGGAGCAGGACTAGGAATAAGCAAGCACAGGAGTGATCACAGCAGTGGGCAAATACTTTGAGCAGCCACTGACCTAGTGCTGCTGCTGGGCTTAAGAGCCAGTCTCCTGACTCTTCCAACCAATCAGGCCATGTAGTCAATCAGGCAGCCTACTATAGGCCAGTTGCGCTCATTAGGTTGCCCAGAGACTGGCTCTGCTGCAAGCCCTGCTTTTTGATGAATCTCTGTAGAAGTGTGTAGTCCAGGGTAGTCAATTATTTTTTGTCAAGGCCCAAATTTCTTGGTCAAAGTATAGCCAATGTCCAGACGCCAGAGAAACATTTTTCACACCACAATAACAATAATTATAATAATAAGTAAATAAAAAGATTTAGTGGTCTGTTCAAAAGCATCTGGCAGTCTGAATTTGGCCTGTGGTCCGCCTATTGATTACCCCAGTGTAGTCTAATTGCAACACAACAAATAGGCACGCATAGTAATTGTAAATAGGGGTGCTGTTTGATATTAAACAAAGCATTGGAAATTGCTATTACTGTTAAAATGGGAGCTCCCAGAAGAGATGTGGTTTGCTGTCATTTACTAAATCCCCACTTTCCATTCTGCTCAGTGATGGGAGCACAAAGACAGACTTTCCTGATTAGCCCTCCTGTGACGGTAATGACTCTCATTTCCCTATCCACGCAAATACCATCACAAGATTTTTCAAATGAGTAACTTAGAAAATGGGTAATATTACAGCAGCTCCTGGCAGCAGCTCCCAGATAAGTGTACGTTAACATCTGCAGTATTACTCAGCGTCAGTGTTTCGTATCTCAACCATTAAAATTAGCCCTAGGCTGAAATTTAAACAGGTTTTTAGGGTAGCAGAGACATTTTCCCTCCCCACAGCTGATATAAGTCCAACCATTTCTATATAGACTTAAACCAATAAAAGGGTCATTTCAGCTTAGATTGTAAGCACCTGGGGACAGGGATATGAGCTTTTAGTTACCTATAAGGTGCCAAGCTCATTTAAATAATACATAATTTTGTTTGGATTAATATACAGTGAACCCTAAGAGTTACGGACATCTTGGGAATGGAGGTTGTCCGTAACTCTGAAATGTCCGTAACTCTGAACAAAGCATAGTTTGGGCTCCAGCAGCTGACACTTCAAGCCGGGCTCCACCAGTAGCTGAGCTCCCTCCTCAGTGCTGGCAGTTTCCTTGCAGGCAACCCCTTTCCCTGGGTCGGACTGAGTTTGCAAGCTTGTCCCCCTCCTGGCACGCATGCGTGCGTGTGCGCGTGCGTGTGTGTGAGAAAGAGAAAACAGCACATCCCTCTCCTAGCTGAGGGCAGAGAGTGGTGAAAGCAGTGCAGTCCCCAGTGCCGCTCCTGCTCTACTGGCTCCAGCTGCCTGGGGCTGGCAGCATCAGCATCTTCACAGCCTTGCTGTAAATGACTGCCCTGCGTGTGGGGGTGGGAACAGGCAGCCCTATCAATGCAATGCAGCCACCGTACAGTATGTGCTTTTTTTGTTTTGTCTCTGCTGCTGCCTGATTGCTTACTTCCGGTTTCACATGGTGTCCGGTTGACCAGTCAGTCCATAACTCTGGTGTTTGTATCACTGAGCTTCTACTATAATTATTATGGTAGCACCTAGAAGTCCCAGTCAAGGACCTGTGTGCTAGGTATCATACAAGCACAGAACCAAATGATGGCCTCTGCCCAAAAAGCATCCATGCTTCACTAAACTAAAGAGAGGCTTCATTTATTGATGACAAATGTCAAATTGGACATGGCATAAAGTGAGCATGCTATTTTACATATCTAACCACAGCTGCTTACCCTGGGAAATTGAAAACCCTGAGATTTTCTCTCAGGTGATGCCTTTATCACTCTCCCCACCATCTTACTCAGGACTCTTTCTGCCATTTGAAAAAGGATCACATCAAAAGTATCTTTATTTTCCTAATTAAAAATAAAAATGCCCAAGTAAATCTGGAAGACAGAGCTCAAAAAGTGTTCTTCTAGAACCTATGTGCTCCTTGGGCAAGATCTCTTTCTCCTCTGTTCTATTCAATAACCCTTCTGACAGTTAAAGAATGTTGCCTGCAAATGTTGCCAACCAGAATGTCAGTGGCAGTTGCTGAAAGTGCTGTGGTTTTGTAGAAAAATTCCCTAAACACCTGAGTTTAGGAATGTACATTGCATATCTGGCCAGTGTAAAATCTGCTGCAGTTTAAATGGTACTTGTTATGGCAGCACTAGATTTATGGGAATTCAGAAGCAAGGGAAAAATGTTTGTGTGATCATTTGCATGTCAGAAACCAGAAAGTTCCTCCACGAATAGCTACTTCAGAATAGCGCTGGTGGCTTTGTTCCAAGAACAAATAGAAAGTTTTGGAGTGTACTTGTGGAGGTACTGAGGGCTTTTTCCTCTCTATGATTTGTAACCCACATTCATGGAAGGCTATTCTCCATTTTTAGCCACCATCACTTCATTCTGTCCAGATCTCAGTTCAAACGTCAAGTCCACCTTTATCACTTTTTTACTGTTGGATATAAATATTTCACACTACCACAGCTGTGTCTACCCAAGGATTTCAAAGTGTCTTACAGACTGCCTCTCAACACTCTTGTGAGGTAAAGTATTATTGCCATCATTTTAGAAATGAGGAAATTCTTACGTGATTTGCACAAGGTCAAGAGTTTCTCTGGCAAATTACTGGAGAATAGGGTAAGATGGCCAGTTTGGATCATAAAATAATAACTGTGTTTCTGTCCTGATACTTTGCCCATTCTTAGAATGAAATTCAAATTGGGGCATGCCACACAAGTACTGAAATGCCATGAGATAATCTGTGCTCAGTATTTCTCACCAGATGTCCTCTCTCTGCTTCTCCCCTCCAACTCCTTTAACTTATACCCCATGCTTAGGGCATGATAGAACTTGGTGCTTGAATCAAGGTGCTGTGTGTGCAACGTGAAAGGAATGCAGGTGCACCACTCCCACTATGCAGTCCAGTATCTTCAAGGCACTGTCCAGCAGTTGGAATTTTTTTGAAACACTGCACTATATCTTCAAGGCCATTAGCTATTTTTGGTCCCTCTTCCTTCCACCAGCCACCCAAACTACAATTCTGCTGAGGAAGGAGGACTTTTTTCTGAAATTAGAAGCCATTTTCCAAATTAGAGACCATTAGGCTGCCAGTGTTTTTCAGGGCTACAGCAATAACTCAGGGAGGTGTCAGTGAGATCCAAACACATTTATCATTTTAAGTATTTTGTCATTGTGAACACCAGTAAATATAGTGTACAAGAAGCCTCCCCTACTCATGTACTTGAGCAAGGGCCAGTCACAATCACAGTACAGGGAATGCTCCCTGCACAAGCTCCCAGGGCAGCCACAGCCCTTCCCTCTGTGTACTGGGAAATGGAATGTGCCTGGTACATTGTGAAGAGCAGTGCCTCAGAGTACCAGGGGGATTGGGATGCTGAGAGAAGCAGAATCCCTCCCCAAGCTCACACTGTGGCACTGTAAATTCCCCACCCCACTCACAACTGCAGCCTCTTGTCCTTATACCAACTGAAGGTTTTAACAAATGTTTTGATATAATGCTTGGTTTAATAGCATCATTTCAATTACCACAGAGGGAGATGACAACTTTAATTAATCCTGGAAATATGGATAAACCTGTTAAAAATGGAATTATTCTCCTGGCTTGACAGTCTCTGTATTTTAAGGGCAAATGATTTATCCGTTTGCTGAGAAGTCTGAACCTGCTAAACCATGTGAAAATGCACCAAATAAGATACTTAAACACTTATCACTTAACAGTGACCAATATTTCAACTTGACCTGAAGTTCAGTGCCTAAATCTGTATTTAGGCACCTAAATACTTATTCTAGGTACCTAAATATGGATTAAGGTTCCTTGAAGTGGGTTTAGGTATCTAATTTTAGGCCGTCATAGTTCAAAATTGGGCCATCTATTCATACTGTTGCACCTCTACCAAGTGCTAGCAAATGCTGGGGGTCTTACAAATCAGCTTCCCAGTGGAGGAGGAATCAGTGACAGAACCTGGGTATAAAACATAGGATATTTTTTACAGTTACACCCTCCATGGAACAAAAGTGGTCAGAGGTGGTGAAAATTCCTTCAGGAATTTCAGCCCCACACCACGGTTCCCCAGGAGTAACTATGCCTTAAGAATTGACCCTAATCAGACACCAAGGCAGAGAGCAAACTCTCCTGCTGCTCATACAGCTCCCTCTAGCCAGAATTTTGCATTAACAAAGCTAACACCACCACACTTCCCAAGCATGACTTCCCAAGCCTGAATATTTGCTCGCAGGCTAAGAAAAAGAAATTGAAAGACCATGTGTGATACCTGCCTTAATAATATATGTTGAATGTGCCGATGTATAAACAGCCATCTTTAGGACCAGACTAAGAGGGTCCCCATTAAATGGGTGCAAAGAGAGTGGACAAGACAGGGCCAGGAGGGTGCAAAGAGCCCCTGCACAAAGACATAGGTGCAGACCCTGAGTTCAGGGAGCAAGTGGACTGCTCCACCAACATGTCTGCAGTTCCCCTGTGCACTAGCCCACTCAAGGAGAGATTGTACATGATCCCTACCAGATCAGCTGCCTGGAGGAATGCCACAGCTTGGCCCCTGAATGGGCACCTGTTAGAAAAAGACATGGTACCTGGCCTTCTTGAAGAACAACTGTATTGTACAAAGCCTGTGGAACAAATTCTGCTCTTAGACTTTGATCCAATGCCCACTGAAGCCAGTGGAAGAACTTCCAAGGACTTCAGCAGGAGCTAGATCAGGCTCTTAGGGCTGGTCTTCACTATGGGGAGATCGACACTGCTGCAATCAGTGCAGCAAGGATTGAGTTAGCTGGTCTAGTGAAGGCCTGCTAAATTGACGGCAGAGCGCTCTCCGGTCGGTACTCCAGCTCTCCAAGAAGAGTAAGGGAAGTCGACTGGAGAGCGTCTCTCGTTGATGCAGCGCAGTGAAGACACCAGGGTAAGTTGACCTAAGCTACGTTGACTCCACCTAGGTTATTCACATAGCTGAAGTAGCATAACATAGGTCAACTTACCCCCGTAATGAAGACAAGCCTTTAATTACAGCAGTGTTACATTTGGAGCAACTCCATTAACTACACTGGAATTATTTCCGATCTACACCAGTGTAACTGAGAGCTTAATTTGGTCCAGTATCTCAAAATGAAGCTGTATTACTAAATATAGTATTTGGGACACATGCTATTTTATGTTCAGTTATCAAATATTTCTTTGAAAAAAATTAAAGTGAGAGTTGTTCTAATTTTAGTACTGTGCTCTTAGAAGAGGTATGCTATAGATTAATATATGATATTTCGATGTGGTGTAAACACAAGATTATGTTATTTGGGGCAGGCATTGTCTGACCTGATGGATTAACTGAGACCTGGCTGCTATTCCTCTCTCAGCCACTGGCTTGCTGGGTGATCTTGGGAAAGCCATTTCACCTCCCTGTGCATCTGTTTCCCTATCGGTAAAGTGGGGTTAATGATACTGACATCCTTTGTAAAGCACTTTAAGAGCTACTGATGAAAACAGCAAGGTATTATTATCCTGAGTTAGTATAAATCGATGTAGCTCAATCAAGGTCAAAGGAGCTATGCTGATTAACACCAGCTTTAGGCATGGCCTAAATAATAAGCAGCTAAGAAATAAATCTTGTATATTTTTAAAGTCCTAACTATTACTTCTTTTGTGTGTGTCAGCATTTTGAGAAATGTCACTTTCTCTCACCTGCTAACATTTAATATAGCACACAGCATTTTCTAGGTAGCTTTGCGTAGGACCACATCAGTGTTGTAGTTTAAATTGCAAATATTTCACATGAAAAGAATCAAGGTCGAGGAATGCTCATTTATCATAGAATCATAGGACTGGAAGGGACCTCGAGAGGTCATCTGGTCCAGTCCCCTGCACTCTTGGCAGGACTAAGTATTATACAGACCATCCTGACAGGTGTTTGTCTGACCTGCTCTTAAACATCTCTAATGATGGAGATTCCACAACCTCCCTCGGCAATTTATTCCAGTGTTTAACCACCCTAACAGGAATTTTTTCCTAATGTCCAACCTAAACCTCCCGTGCTGCAGTTTAATCCCATTGCTTCTTGTCCTATCCTCAGCAGTTAAGAACAATAATTTTCTCCTTCCTCCTTGTAACAACCTTTTATGTACTTGAAAACTGTTATCATGTCCCCTCTCAGTCTTCTCTTTTCCAGACTAAACAAACCCAGTTTTTTCAATCTTCCCTCATAGGCCATGTTTTCTAGACCTTTAATCATTTTTGTTGCTCTTCTCTGGACTTCCTCCAATTTGTCCACATCTTTCCTGAAATATGGTGCCCAGAACTGGACACAATACTCCAGTTTAGGACTAATCAGTGCAGAATAGAGCAGAAGAATTACTTCTCGTGTCTTGCTTACAACACTCCTGCCAATACATCCCATAATGAGGTCCATTTTTTGGAAACAGTGTTATACTGTTGACTCATATTTAGCTTGTGGTCTACTATGACCCTCAAATCCCTTTCCGCAGTACTCCTTCCTAGGCAGTCATTTCCATTTTGTTTGTGTACAACTGATTGTTCCTTCCTAAGTGGAATACTTTGAATTTGTCGTTATTGAATTTCATCCTATTTACTTCAGACCATTTCTCCAGTTTGTCCAGATCATTTTGAATTATAATCCTATCCTCCAAAGCATTTGCAACCCCTCCCACTTATAAGCAAACTTTATAAGTGTACTCTCTATGCCATTACCTAAATCATTGATGAAGATATTGAACAGAACCGGACCCAGAACTGATCCCTGTGGGACCCCACTCGTTATGCCCTTCCAGCATGACTGTAAACCACTGATAACTACTCTCTGGGAATGTCACTGTCCCTTTTCTTTTAAGTATACCATGTAGAAAAAAATATCAGACAACGGTATGTACAAAGACTGTTTCTTGATCACTTTTATTTCAACATTTGTCATTAAATTCTTGTCATGTTTAGCATTAGTTTTCAAGATTGAATCATTTCTGTGCAATGCTGTCTGATTAAATAGTCTAACTTGATCCTTGTACAATTAGACAATGTAAATGCATCATTCCTGATTTGCAAAACTGGTTACCTCTGTTAGCCGACGGCCAAGGATGTTTGGTGAGGTGCCAGCTATGCCCGTTTATACCATCCGTGACTTTAACCGCTAGGACACACTGTCCCTTCGCGGCGGGCAGCCCGGGCTAGGCTGACGGATGCCCCAAGGTCCTAACCACCCGTGACTTTAACTGCTAGAGCTCAGAGCTCCTTCGCAGCGGGCAGTCAATACTGACTGACAGGTGCCCCAATGGCAGCACTAAGAGCCTCTCCACACCCGTGACTTTAACTGCTAGAGCTCAGAGCTCCTTCGCAGCGGGCAGCCAGGATTGACTGACAGGTGCCCCAAGAGTTTGCCCCGTGGAGGCGGCACAACTCAACGCTAGGCTCTTAGTACTCTCACCTAATGGCCAGGCTTTAGAGCCAAAACGGCTGAGGTTCTTTAATTGTGTTGGCTGCTTTACAGTAAACCAGAGAAAACAAGTCAGGCTTATGCATAAATGGTTACCAAAATTTATTAAGCTAGATTCTAATCATGTGGTTACAAAATTGCTAGTGCCTACTTATTTAAATGTAGAGATGTTACACACACAAACAAGTTACAAAACTGAAGCCACAATCCCAAAGAAAGAAAACAAAGTATAGAGCTCTATTTCAAAATATGTGTACACTAAAGATAGGAGATCAGGTGTGGGTGCTTCTTACCCTCCTTGCATCTCTCGATTCCAGCGGTGCCAAGCCAGGATCGGTCACTCAATTCCGCGGAAAGACGAATAAGGGACAAGGCGTAGGGACCCTCTTAGCTGCAGAAGCCTTGGGAGGCTGTCACTTATCTGACCAGCAGATAGATAGTGAAAAGCACTCAAAAATCATGGTGCTATAGGTCCCCTACTTATACCTCTGTACTCCTTTATTCTCTTTCTCCTTTCTTATGCCAAATTGAGGCTGGTCTGTTGGGGTGACGCCAGCTTTTGCAAGAGTAGTTTACACTTGCAAGGGAGAGAAACAATAAGTTTCGACTACTGGACATTTCTTTTATCAGGGTAAATATTTTCCCACCTAGGATGTTGGTGTGTGTGTATCACGCTATTTAGTTGGGGCTAAGAGCCATGTCTGTCACAGGGCCTCTGCCTGCTGTGAGCTTAATCGTCGTATCTGTTCCCAGAGGCACATTGTAGCAGCACTCCTGTGCTTTCACAGCTTCAAAGGCTGTGCTGGAATATATGTTAAGTGCCCTGTTCCTGCTTCCTCCTGTGTTTCCAGCAATGCTGGTCTGAGGGGGGGGGAGCGGCTGTCTGGCTACAACCTCCCACCATAAGGATGCTTGTGGAATTAGAAAAGGGTCTAAGAAGAACAATTAGATGTTTAGGTAGAGTAAAACAGATTGGGAGACTGCAAAAACTGGAATTATTTATTATTCCACAGTGGAAGAGTTACAAGGTCTTAACTGAAGCATTCCAAATCAGCAAGGTTGTACTGAAAACTAAGGAGCCCCTCCATTTCTTACCCCGTTCCATAACTTGAGAGTAAAGTGACACTTCATGGAACAAAAAGGTGGTTAGTTTTGGCATGTGCAGTTCTGTGGTTAGTTTCCTGTGGGTCAAGGCTATTTCTGCATTAGATGCATTTTATTGTTGTTGATCAACAAGTTTATTGTCCTGTACCATTCAGGTGTGAGACAATTCCTGAACATAATTCCAAGAATTAGTATATTTTGTCTGTTCATTTATATATTGTATTTTTTTATTCAGTATTATTCAGACATACTAAGCAGACATGATTGCCATTACTCTGAACACTGTGGGGCTGTCCCCGACACAATGGATCACTCCCCAGACCCATAAATAGGATTTCAGCATGATATCATCAGTTTCTGACATTGTGTCACAGCACAATCATGCTGTGATGCCATCCTGCCAAGGATTGCTTTTTGAACATTGTCACATTGCATAGTGATGTTATGACACTTCATCGCAACATCACAGGGAAGTGAATTTATCCTGCAGGACAAACTACCAAAAGGTGGTAACCTTGTCTATGCATAGTCTGTTTGTTACTGGCCTGCAAATTATTTATGGGTCAGACCAAAACCCAGAGACAGGTTTTAAAATACCATTCCATTGCTTATGAATCTTTCCAGGTGATGTCACAGTTAATTAAGCTACAGCCAACCTCCAACAATCTTCCTGTCAGCCTTCACAACTCTCATTAATCATGAGGTTCAGATAACTATGCTATCTACAATGGCTGCCCCACTGGGATGCTCATGAGAATGTGATACTTAACTACTGTTATGACCTTGGATTCAAAGAAGTTTGGACAAAGGCCCAAGAACACGTTAGCAGCATTTACTGTTTCTGCGAGATTTTTTCAAGCAACCCTGTGCTAGAGAGAAGAGCCACATAAACCAATTGCTGATCATTAGTTTAGACATTTATTCAGTCCCAAATTGACCAGATGGGCTCTGTCTTGAGTAGGACAGGGCTGTGAGTTAAAGGAGGGCTAAAGAGCAGAGAAAATCTCTCATATTTCCCAGAAAATCCAAACTCCATCAGAAAATCTTTGCCAGATGAGCTGTGAGCTATGCTTTAAGTCTTCTCCCCAACTGCGCTCACTGTTCACCTTATTTTTTATTACCATGTGAGATCTCTTCTCTTTTTATTCATGTTAGCTATGAGCATGTTAAAATAGTAAATAAAATAAATGCAGTTCTCTTGAATCCTATTTCTGCCCTGAGAAAATTCTATCATTCTGCTTGCAGTTTGGGCTGGTTTCTGTTTTCATCCTAGGTTCTAAAGCATGCCATAATACCTTAGGATGAAGACAAGAGCCTTTTCACACACTAAGCTTTTGTTGCACAGATCTTTTATAGCTTATGGCAAGGAACTGGGTAGAAGAAAAGACATGTCAGAGCTTCAAGCATTGATTGCCAGCTGTGTGATCTTAGACAAGTCACTAAACCATTCCGGGCTCAGTTTGCAAATCTGTACTGGGATATAATAAATTTATACATGGGCAGAACAATATTTCTGCCCTAACTGCTTCAGAGGATTAGCATAAAGCTTATCAATAAGGCCCCAGTCCTGCAAACACGACAATCTTTCACCATAGGCTATTCATATACTTAAAGATAACTACATGTGTTTGTAGGTTTGGGGCCTAACTACTGAGAAGTTCAGATCAATACAAACTCCCAGTGAAGGGCCAGAAACTTGGCCCTAGCTGCTGCCCTGTGTTGGGAGTTTACAGGCACTCAACATGTCTCAGGATCTGGCCCAGTGATGGCAGCAAAGTCCAGTGTCATGTGCATGTCTTCTCATATTTGTGGCTGACTGTTTCACACAATGGAATCGTTGTTCTCTGAAAGAGCAAGCTATCACCAAATGGATTTAGGTTTCACATGGATTTATGTGTCCTTTATTTATTAATTGGGATTTAAATAGACATACCAAAAAGAGAGCTTATCCCGTGCCATAAAAAAATACATGACAAAATCCATTATAGAACCAAAACAGCAACCCATTCCCCACACATCCTGTAGATGCAACAATCAAGCCGCAAAACACATTACAAACCAAAACAAAAAACTTCCCCCTCAAATTCCCAAAAGACTAGGGTGACCAGGTTTTATAGGGACAGCCCTGATATTCAGGGCTTTGTCTTATATAGGCACCTATTACTCCCCACCCCCCATCCCGATTTTTCACACTTGCTAACTATTCACCCTGCAAAAGATACTCCGTCCCCAGGTAGCTACTCAGACAGATGGGGTTGGCAGTGTGCCCCAGAGGCCAGGAAATCCAGACTATTTTGGACTAAGCAGTTTAAATGCTCCAAATGTCCTAAAACTCTTGACAAAACAATGACTCAGATGTTGCTATTAATATTGGCCAAATCCTGAATGGTGTCAAGTGTTGACAACTCCCATCAGGTGTTTGTCCATGTAAATGGACATTTAGAGTATGTCTATACTTCAATTAGAAACCCGCAGCTGGCTCCTGCCAGCTGACTCAGGCTAAGGGGCTTGGGCTAAGGGGCTGTTTAATTGTGATGTAGACATTCGGGCTCGGGTTGGAAACCAGGCTCTAGGACCCTGTGAGGTGGGAGAGTCCCAAAGCCTGGGGTCCAGCCTGAGCCCAAATGTACACCACAATTAAACAGCCCCTTAGCCTGTGAGCTCCTTAGCCAAAGTCAACTGGCACAGGCTAGCTAGAGATGTCTAAGTTTAGTGTAGAAATAACCTTAGAGCCTAACTGATCAGTCACATGTTCACTTCAGAGGTCCTATGTGGGATATCATTACTTTAGGGCCCTGATGTCAATAGAAATTTCATGAATTTCAGAGATGAAATCCAGCATGTGCTCAAGCGTAGGACTTTGTTTTTAATCAGACAGTCCTGCAGTTGTGGAGAATGTTGCAGATAAATACAGACCTGAATACAAGAGTTCTGTTTTGTTTTTAATTCTCAGTGATGGAAATTCCCCCAGTGCAGCAGTCTCACACAAGGCCCTACTCACCATTTGTGCCCCAGGTAAGCCCTAAATCAAGGGCACCACGTGTTAACTTGTGCATAAGAGCTCAAGTGAGCCTTCCACCCTGGGGTGAATTGTACCGCCTCAGTTTGCCAGCTCTGATACTCATACTTGCAAGTCTATTTTCCTCTGCATGTAAAATGGATTTCTATGTGGCACTTCCCATAGTAAAAATGGGAGTTCTCTGTGTTAAATCTTCCATGCATCAAGGAGAAAATAATATACTGCTTGAATGCAAGTGGATTTTTAGAGAAACAGCTACACTCCTCACTGGAGGCCAAAAAACTTCTTGGCAGAAACTTTCCGGTTTGTGGAGCCATTTTTCAGAGAACTAGTTAGGGTCCCATCTTAAAAGGTCATGGGCACCTAATTCAAGGTGCTAATGCCCCAAATATCAACTGAAATCAATAGGAGTTGAACTCTGCAAGTTCAGCCCCTTCATTAGAGCACTGGTGCTAACCAATCCACAAAGAAGCATTGGCCAAAGTGATCCTGGTGGTAACTCAAATCTCGGTAGTTACAGTAAGGAGGAATTTGTCCCACTGTTGTCCAAATAGCTTTGGAATAGACTTCCAGCCAGCCAGAAGTTCCCTGTTCTCAAAACAAAAACAAACGATATAGAGATTTTGCTTAAATATGAGTTCCCGATAATATTGTTCATGAACAAATCAAAGGAGAAGGTGTTAGCATGTTCTCCCCACCAGGTATACATCTATTGCCTTATACATTTGAGAAATACAAAAGCTCCAGACTTTCACGGTGGAAAAAATAGAAAAAGGAATCATGGGACAGATTCTCAGTCAGTGTAACTTGGCACTCCTCCATTACCTTCATTGAGTTATACAGATTTCAATCAGCTGTGGATCTGACCCCTGGTGTACAATTTGCCATTGAAATGCCTTTGAAGTAAAGGTCACATTTGGAATAAGTTATGACTTGTTAGATGCTAATTCTGAGTCAGTTGTAACTGTAATCTGAATGATTCCTGAGTTATTAAACAAAAAGTTTCAGGTAGCAGCAGCAGCAGCAGCCCTTAACATTAATTTAGACATGAGTGAAAAGAAAAATGGTCTACAAAATCCCTTCAGCCTTTAAGAACTGAAAAATTAACATATTAAATATATTCCTTGTCTAAAGACATGCGGGCAGCAGGCTGCAATTATCAAGATACGTTCAGAGAAGAGGAACATTTGGTGAATCTGAAGAGCATTTTCCACAATGCAACACAAGGTGATTTATATGCCTTTCTGAGGGAGGAAAGGAACTATGGTTCCTTTAACTATGGTTCAATTAAACTATGGTTCAATTAAATAAATTTTCTTTTCATTTAATAACCAACCGAACCCTAGCATTAAAGTTTGACAATATGTTTAAATTTCTTAGTGCTGTCCTCCACATGCTATAGTGGGGGTATGCAGCATAGACCTATCCACCGTAACCGCAATAATTGTTTGGCATCCTGACCCTTTTTTTCAGTACAGCTTGTGCATTGTGGTCACACTTCACACTTTCCAAGAGAAACTGAAAATGCTAGAATTACCTCAGTGGAGTTACACAAAGGATGAATTGGGCCAGCTGTCCCAGACTTCTCAACACCAGAGTCTACCCATGACAACAGGGTTATTTTGGGATAACTTCAACAGCATTAAATAGGCTTCCCTGGAAATTGTGAATGACTGCTGCATCAAATTTTCACAGTCAATACCATGAGAGAAATGCTGAGTACAGGGTATCACATTGGTTGGGAGTGTGGTCCTCTCTCCATATCCCCTATACATATGACATGAATGTGCCACACAATGCTAGTGTCAACCCCTAGTAATATGAGATTCTTCCTGCCCTTCCATATTAGGTCTGCATTTTCAATAACGTTGTGGTGCTAATGTTAAGAATTAGAAGATTGCTCTTTTAAGCTGCTCAGGACATTCACCTTCCATTGATTTCCACAAAAGTTGAGGGTGTTGTGCATCTCACAAAATCAGGTTCAGACCCAGATAGGGTAGAGGTGGTGTAGCCAGTTTCCACAATTTGCATTACAGCATTACAGTAACCCCTGGTTTACAGGATGTGTTGGGGGCAGGAGGGAGGGTGGCCAAAATACTACTGTGCTCCAGTGATCCCTGGCCAACAGACACACCTTTGGGAGCTGTTACAGTCTGGCACAATTTAAAAGCAGACCTGATATTGCTCTTAAGTACATGCAAAGCAGGCACAGAATTGTCCCCTGTCAGAGAGCTACAGCTGTCTCCTTTGCAATCCCCTTCCTCTGCTGCGCCTAGCCAATACTAGCCACAGCTCTGAATCCAGTCCCATGGCATTTCCATCATCAGTGTCAATGTCACCCTATTCATGAGATGGCACAATACAATTATCAGAATCACCAGACTTGTACCAGTGTCTGCCTTCTGCTGCTTTGACGGCTTGGCCCTTGTGTAGAATTTTCAGTTCAGTTATTATGTATTTAAGGGCAACAGATCTGTGCTATTTGTAAAAACTGTGTAATGATGGAAACAGTGTTTCCTACCCCAAGTCTAATACAACCCTTGAAACTGCTGCCTCTTTCTGAGAGCAATGCATTGTGGGGGCTTTGCATGAGACCATCTTTGCTACTGCTGCTGCCATTCTTCATTCCTTTTTGCAGGTAGTATAAAAATAATAATGTAAACAGTGTTCCTCCCCTAGGCATACTAAGAAATGAAAATGCCTTAGGCCTCTGATACTGTGTTTATATGTGGCCAAACATTCCAAGAATTCTAGCTATGAAAGTAAAGCAATACTTCCAACTTACATATGAAATTACTGCCAGGGAGTCAAATTCACAGTCACTGAGGAAGGAAAATCCTTAAGGCCTCTCCTGGTGTTTTAGCGTCATAGACATGAGGTAATCTAGTCCATCCCACTGTACTGAGGCAGGACCAAATATACCTAGGCAAGTGTTTTACCAATACTTCCCCTATGAATTTTTTTTAGCAATGCCCAAGAAGTGAACTAAATGTTCTTTATTCCCAGACTTTACTCGGCAAATAGGAAAACTATAAAACTTTCATTTACCACCTAGTTATTGGTCCTTTCTGCTGACTTATTATTATTACCGTTTTTTCTATGTTTCCAAAAGGACAGAAGCAATTGATAAAGTAAAAATCATGACTAATTGACAAACATAGCACCACAACTCATGTAATTCTCCTTGTAGTTATAGTTCCTCACAGTCTGATCCTCACAATATTTTGTATAAGACAATTAAACTGTTTGTGCATCCTTTCACTTTTCTGTAAGGTCTATTGCTTTTTTTTCTCTTCATTTTCACTTAACACAAAAATGTTCTGTGTTACATACTATTGGGCTTGATGGCTTCTCGATACTGCATCTATCTTAATTTACTTTCATAATTTCACTAGGTATTTCTGTCTTTTAATGCCACCACCTTCATCCCTATCATTCTGACTCATAATCTCGGGAGAGAGGGGGAGTTCACGCCTCCTATTTCCTCGTCTCACACATCCGGGCCATATCCAATTCCCAGTGCTTTGTCTTCCTCAACATCTCCAAGATCCATCCTTTTCTTTCCATCTCCCCAGCCCAAACACTCCCTATATTGCCCCCCACCATTCCAAACAAAATGGAGCCACTATAGTTATCTTCTTTGTCTATCGATTCAGCCATGTGATTTTCCTCTTTGAATCTCCCCACTGGCTCTCCATCAGGTATTGCATGATATTTAGGCTTCTACTATCAGCTTTAAAAGCTTTATATAATATTGCCCCTCTCTGCTTAGCCGCCCTTATAGAATTTTGTCTCCTCTCTGCTCCACTAGCGTTCCTAGCTTCATCCCTCTATTTTCCAGCTTCTCATATAACCACCTCTCTACCTTTCACCCACACAGTCCCTATGCATGGTATGACTTCCCTGAGCTCATCTGCAAGGCCCCTACCTAGTTCATATTTAAATCAACTTCTGCTGTGTTGCTTACAGTGACTGATTTGTCAAGTATTTACATTGCCTATTATTGTTCCTTTTCTCCATACCCTTTCTCTACTTGCCTCTTTGTCCTTAGACTGTGAGCTCTTAACAGCAGGGACCACCCCTTCCTGAATGTTTGGAAAGCACATGAATGCTACCAGAACCAAATAAATGTATTTTAATTATTATCTGGACATCTCTAGTTCATCTTAATTAGGTGTATTACATATGTATGTATTCATTTCCATGTGCATGCACATGTTGCAATAGCAATGGCCCAGTTCCCCCGTTGTTATTATTATTAGCAAATGCACAAGTGGTACAATAAAGATGAAAAAAACCTTCAAAATACAAAATCGAGAGTAGGGAAATAAAGCAGGGCTATATAAGTCAAAAAAGAAAAAAATGCGAACAGTGATTGGGTAGGCACGATGTGTGACTTCAGCGGGGCCACCTCTGTCAGAGACTGAGCATTACCAGTCTTCTGCAGAGTTCTTGGAAACTTCCCATATAGCCAATGCCACCGCATTCTTACTTGGATAGGAGTGATGATCCCCAGAATAATCCCTATTCCTAGACTGTGATGGAACCATACAAGAGCAGGCTGGAAAAAATACTCAGCACTCCAGTGGGTTTTCTTTAGTGAGCACTTCTTATCTTCAGTACTTTTTCTGAACACTCTATCATCTGAATGCCAAAAGAAAAACCACAGACTGAAGCCCGGAAAGGTCTACAGTAAAGATGACTTTAAAATAATATTGTCTACTAACATTTTTCTTAATACAATCTACAGAGGTCATTAAAAAACCTGCACTAAGGAACACAGCCAGGTATGATTTACAAAAATACTTCAAAAATGGCTCTGTCATTTAAAAACATTGATAAATATATTCTAAAGGGTATTCTCCTCTGGATACATAGGAAATTTATGCATATGAGACTAATTCTGTGATGTGCTAAACACCTTCAGTTCCCAATAAAATCTAATGGCCCAGCGCCTCACAGGATTGGGCCCTTAATTTCAATTAGTACTAAAGGGAGTTACCTTCATATATCACCCTTGTATTGCTGGGAAAGTAAGCCCTTAAAGTCCTGGTAAACCAAAAGACATGTTTCTAATGGACCTTCATAATCAACTGAGATGACACAAAGTTTGGCAGTAATTGAATGTAATTTGTAAAATTAATGTTACCAGAAGACAAGTTCTCTATTAGTTTTGCCAACTTTTCTAATTAAAAGAAGTGAGTCATGTTTCACATAAATGTGCTTCTTAGAACATAATTTTACTGACAGATGCAATGAAAAGTACCTGGATTTTAACTGAAAAGTTAAAATAATAATTTCCCACTGCAGTCTCAGGCCCAAATTTCGTACCACCTCTGTGGTCCTAAAACAAAGGAGCCAAGTCTGCAGAAAGCAGCCTATTGAGCTGCTAGTCAGGGGTGAAAGTGGACCAATATGGGCCAGTACGGCATACTGGTAAGAAGCCGGTACCGGCCCTTCCCCAGCCAATGTTAAAGCACTGCCACCGAAAAGGACCCTCCTTAATGTCGCTGCCCAGAGCCGGGCCCCCATACCGCTCAGAATTTAATATTACTTTCATCCCTACTGCTAGTCCACAAAGGCCTGAAATTCTTGAATTCCATAGCTAAGGAAGCTGTTCCCAGTTCTGGAAAGCAAACACCTCTCTTTTAGAATGCCTACTTTGGCGATCTCTGGCTATCTGTGGTTAGCCGTACCCAACTGTACTGATTTGCAGACTATGTGCCTGATCTAAAGGCCATTGAAGTCAATATAAAGACTCCCATTGAATTCAATGGAATTTGGTTCAGGCCCTAGGATGGGCACACTTTGTGAGAGCCCTGTATTCCAATATGTGGGAGGGAGGGAATGTTTTTGCACAGAGCACTGAATTAGGGATGAGTTTTTAAAAGACACTACTGCTTGCCCCTGGAAAACTACTCTGTATTGCAGGTCAGCTGGATACTAGAAAACCTGGGGCCGTGCAACCTGAAGATCATTTGAAGATCTTACATCTTCTCTTTCTCTTTCAAACGAATCATCTATAGGATGTAAATATGTGAATACAGCCTACACTTGCTCAGTGGGAGAAGAAAGAAGTTAAATCCTTTGAAATAAAAAAATAACATTGAATATTCTTAGTGACTAAAATTTGGAACTTGAAATTATTATTCCAACTGTAACTGAATTCTTCAGTTCAGCTTTTATTTTTAATAGGGACAGTTCATAATTTCTAAACTGATCAAGATGTGATCAGGAACACATTCTGTATATCTCTGTCTGTCCACAAATTTTATGAAATATCCAGCTTCTGTTGCTACTAAACAGTAGTTCACATCTATACAATGCATCTTCCCTTGGAAATTTCATACCTTTTTTCAGCAACTGTTCAGCTGCAGTGGTATTGCTAATATGTAAGCTCTATATCTGAGCATACATCCCTTGCCTATGTCCCTCTCATCATTTTACACTCCTCGGTAATGGCTGCTAAATGACTAACTTGGCTACACCAGAAATGGATAAGAGTACACGGTTTCCAAGAGTTTACAGCATCCAATTCTACATTGCTCTGCACCTTGTATAGTCATTTAGGTCAATCTGGAGTAACTCCATTGACTTCACTGGAGTCACACTGGTGTATGACATCAGAATCTGGCGTTTACACTTTTCAAAATGAATGCAAAATTCACAGAAATAATCTTGGCGAGTGGAGAATTCTTATTTGTGAGGGTGTTGCACTCACATTGCAGTTGCAAATGGCCACCAAAGGTGCAAAGCAAGGGAAAAGCAGATCATAAGTTATAACTGTTGTGTGAGGATAGTGGGCCACACCAACTGACTCATGTAAGTGAACTAGATGTACTAAGCTTCTTCCCTATTAAGCAGGCAGGTCTTTTATTGGGGGTGTTGAGTAAATAGTTTTTGTTATAGTATAAATATTCTGGGTTACTCACTTAAAAATGCTCAATAGCTGTTCAATTCAACTCTTGCTTAGACTAAAAATTTAGGATTTAGAAAGCATGTTTACTTGTTATTTTCTTAAGATACCTATCTCTGACCTTCATGCCTACCTCTTATAGTCACTTAAAATCTATCTTTCTGTAGTTCATAAATCTGTTTTATATGTTAGGTGTGTTTTGGTTGAAGTGCTTGGGAAATCAGGCTAACAAGGGCTGATGCACAGCCACTACCCTTTTGTCGGAGTGGTGAACTAGGTAATGAACTGACACTGGCCAGGCTTCTGACCAGTGCAAGATGGTACAGTTTTGGGGTGTAAGGCTGGAGAGCTGGGGGAATTGGCTGGAGCTTCTGTATTGATGGTTTATGAGTGGCTGGGAGATCATTCATGTAACACAGTTGGGTGTGTCCCTGCCTGTGGATATCGGTGGTAAGTACAGAGCCTGTCAGAGGTTTGTATCTTGACATCACAGTGTGAGAGGCAACCCAGGTTGGTGGGTTTGGAGGTCTCAGTGGTCCCACAGTCCAGTTTGCACCCTCAGGACTCCATCATAGATGGGATGGTATTCAAGGCAGCTAGCCAGTCCTGCCACTCACGCCGCCACAGCTACACTTCTATTTTTAGCATGCTAGCTAGATCAGAGGTAGT
The DNA here is from genome assembly GCF_965140285.1 of Lepidochelys kempii. NCBI lineage: Eukaryota > Metazoa > Chordata > Testudines > Cheloniidae > Lepidochelys > Lepidochelys kempii. The sequence continues at coordinate 40,312,453 of NC_136382.1, forward strand.
GCTGGTATGTCTACCTACACTTGGAATTACACCTCCTGCTCCAGTGTAGACTTATCCTAATTCAGAGGGAAGAGTTCCACCTTCAGAGCTTGCTTCTCCTCTTACACCTGTGTAAATAAGCCAGTGGAGTCACATCGATTTTTACAGCAGTGTAAGTAAGAGCAGAAACAGGGTCACTGAATCACCAGCATCTCTTTTTATAGCACCTGTGGCTTCTCCTCCAAATATTGACTAGATCCAAACCACTTGGCTGTTTAAATTTAATAAGATCACAGTTTCAGGTGATATGCAGTAGTTACAAAGCCACTGAAGAAGATACAATGATACCTTGTATTAGTCATAAAGTTTTGTTCTATTGTTTTATTCTGTTTTATTCTAAATTAGAAATGTAATCTCTATAGATACTGGCTAAAAGATGTCAAATACTTGGCATTTACAGTGTACTATACCAATACATTCACTTGAGCATCTTATGATGCTTAACAAATCTGAGAATTATACAACTAAGAGCATTTAAGCAACTTGACTAAGGTCAAACAGTGAGTCAGTAGCAGACTTAGGTCTAGAATCCATATCCTTGCACATCTAGTTCCCTGCCCTAATCACTAGGGGATATTGCCTAACACCAATTACTGTGGGCACATGTTTGCATTGGAAATATAATTTATCCTAGCATCTATACAAACAAAAATTGAATATGTAAGGAGCCTCAGGATATCTTTTCAAATGTCAAGAACACATGTTCATTATAAATACATATGTCAGTCATCGACTGGTGTTAGCTTCAACTGGACTAATTATATAGGTTGCTAGATATGTGTGTGCAGATCTCTGTTCAATAATGGTCAAGCGGTCATAGGGTGCACAATATAATTCTGATGAAATATTAAGGGTGCACATTGTGACTTTAAAAATTGGAATGATTATCTAAAGAGTTAAAGCTAATAAGTTCTAGTGTTTGTTTGTATGGAAACAGCCCTGTGCAGATTTTCTAGTTAAATGTTTGCATGAGCTCATGTCTGAAAGTCAAGTTATAACTTACTAACAATACAGAAAACCCTTTCTTGTTTCCAGACGAAAGATGGCAGTGCCGTACTTGTCAGACATAGAGGCCTCCAAAATGTCTAACACTCAAGTTATTGTATTCAATATAGAGCTTCTTGTTTTGCTTGAAGCTTAAATGTGAATGTGGTCATGTACAATGTGTTAAGCTGTTTAACTCTGCAGGTAGTTTGCTTTATATTATGCATGCAAATATTCTAAATAGACTATGATCGCTACAGTAGGACTGATTCTCCAGTGCTTTGCAGCTATGTAGTCATTTACATGTGAGCAAAGTGGTCCATAGACACAAGTTGGGGGTGGGGGGAAGGTGCAAGGGAGTAGATTATGGCTCCCTGATCCTGGAGTCAGTTCTATGCCAGCTCTGACCCCTGTCCTGATATCAAGCCAATCTATGTCATCTGACTATGGCCTCTAAGGGGCCATCTACCAGCTGGGGATTACCAGAGCACAGTATGCTCCAGCCACATCCCTGATAAGCTGCTCCATGACCCTGATATACCTCCGATGCTAGGGCTGGGACAGGAGTGATGTAGAACAGAGGGACATAAAAACTATCTATTTGGGGACTAAGTCAGTGTATCCCCTGAAGATCAGCGAACTAGGACTCTGTCAGTCCAGCTAGGAAAGTGAATTTGAGAGTCAAGGGATCTACCCTGGGAACATTTTGGACCTGACTCCCCTCTCACACAGTGGCTCCTGATTTACACAGGTGTAAGTCAGAAAAGAATCATGCTCTTTGACATCCACTCTCAGATGTTCAAATCCAGGGAAGTTAATCAAGGCAACCCATCTGGCCTCAACTCCAGTGGTGGGACATTGGGGAAAAGGTAATCAGAATTCAAACCATGCAGGGCTTTATGGGTCAGTCAACCCTTGCAAGCAGATAAGGAGCCAGTGCAGTCCTGTGCCAGCCACGTAGGGTGTGGGTCCAACCTGCAGATCGCAAGCCAAAGCTCCCTCAGTACTTTTAAAATCTCAAGAAGCAAAACTGGCTGAACTTCAATCCGAGACATTTGCTGAGATATTGCCAATATGTTCTCCTTTCCTTTCACCATAAACATTAGAGTCTAAATCATCAAAGCCCAGCCACAGCCCAGGTGAGTATGTTGTGCACTGGGGAAGTTTGCAGGGAGATGGAGTCCTCCCACATTGTTACTGTAGCCTAAGGTCCCGATTCAACAAAGCACTTAAGCACGTGCTTAAGTCCCATTGACATCAGTGGGACTTTGACATGCTTGAAGTTAAGCATGTGCATAAGTGCTTTACTGAATCAGGTCCTAAAGGCTGAAGTAGCCTCTGGTGCACCTTCCCCTCCATAGATGCCTGGAGATCCATTCCACCCTGTCCAGACTCCCCAAATTCTCCTTCCCTCTCCAAGCAGGGAAAGGTACCATTTCAGCCTTATCCTGAGCCTTCTGCTCCAATGGGTCAGCCAGCAGAGGGGGGCAAGTGGGCAGGATTCCTCCCATCCCCATCCTTCACCATCCAGAGAGAATCAAATTGTTCACATCTGGAGGAGCACTGAGAAAAGCTGCTATTATCAGTCAAGCAGAACCAAATAGAGACATGGACTGAAAAATGACAACCTGCATTAAGATTGCTTTTATTCTCTGTGCACTGCTGCCACTAAGAAGCTTACTGCATCTTGCAAATAAGTTTTAGGGAGGGGGCGGGGGAAGAGAGGAGGCTTCAGCATGCTGACATGCCTTCAGAGACAGTTATATAGCCTTGGGAAGCTACTTTTTGCAAAGCAACAATAGTAAGATTTTTTGGATAAAAGCAGACCCATGGACTGCTCTGAGGAAAATGGGGTTGTGAACACACATGTTCATTGGCAAGTTGGGGGCTAGTTGGATTTTAAAGAGCTTTGAATATGGGAAAATGCAATGCAAGTGCTAAGAATTGTTATTACTGTATATTCTTCAATAAGTCCCCTCACTGGTACCACTAGCATTTGCAATGGTGAGCCTCATAAAGCACTATTGTTGGCTTTTAAGATGGTTCATAGGCTTGTTACTCCAGACAGAGGTATTAAAGCACAGTACTAAGAGTCAGCAATTACTGCCTTCTAATCTGGGCTTTGTTACAAATGGTCTGTTGCCTTGAGCAGTTCACCTAACCTCTCTGCCTCAGAACCCTCGTCTGTACAATAAGGATAGAAATATTTATTTGCCCATAGCAAAGCCATGTTGTGAAGATTAATTACTTAAAGCCAGGGTCAGACACTCTTGCTCATCCTGACATGTCCTAGTTCAGTTTTAGTAATTATAATCTGCCTACCTAATACTTCCTTTGTTGTTTTAATTGGATACCGTGTCCTTCGCTTCCTGTCCTAATACTGTTGTTGTGTTTCACCCCAGATATGTTTGCATGTCCGTGGTGCTTGCAGTCTTCATGAGATCTCATGGTCTGAGCACAGTAACTGTAGCCAGGTGCTCCTGAGTTGTAATTCTGGCTCTGACACTTACCCTCTGTCAAATTGGGCAAGACACTTAACCTCATTGCCTCGGTTTCTTAGATGCAATTAAGATGACAATACTTTACCTGCTTTACAACAGGGAGGTGAGAATTAGACAAGCATTTTGAAGATGAAAAGTACTATATAAATGCTAAGTATTATTATTAGTACATACACTTTGGAATCCTTAGATACGAAAAACGCTCTCTCTCTCTCTCTCTCTCTATATATATATGTTTGTGTCTAAGCTTTTATAGACTAGACGTTTTTCCTTTTATAGAATTACTAAATAAGTATTGTGGCTATGCAGAATTATATACACAATGCATTCTACTGTATGATTTTTGCATCAAAAGAATTAAATGGTCCATTTAAATATGAAAAATTTGATCTCCCTATCTTGAAAATACAGTCTCTCATAAAAGCACAAGCACAGATGAGCCCCAAATAAGAATGTCTACTTTATGTTGATGTGTTCACTCATGAGTTGGTTTTTCAGCAAACTTGGCCATTTCCCATCACAATAACTTTCAAAATAAATGAGATTTATAGGAAATATTTTCTCTGTGTGTGGACTTGGAAGGTTACTCCCACACATTGGTTATCCTCAAGGGAGCCCAGCCTTGCATTCTTCACAGACCCAAATTTCCCAGTGAGTTAAGAAAACAAGCTTATACCAAAATAATATCATGAAACTACCTAGTGTCAACACTCGAGCAGAATTCAGTGCACTTGGCACAGGGCCAAACCTGAACAGTGCTGCAACCCCACAAGCCAGGTCACAATGCCACTCACTCAAACTTGGCTTGGCTGCCCCCAGTGATGGAGGGGTGACCAAGCCAAATTTGAGTGAGTGGCATTGTGATGTGCAGGATCACAGCACCACTCACGTTTGGCCTGGCCACCACTTCATCATGACGAGGGGCAACCAGGCCAAATTTGAGTCTGTGGTGTTACAATCTGGTAATGCCACTCATTCAGGTTTGGCCTATGCCATGTGAGTGTGGGACAGGCGATGGGAGTGAGCAGAGCCACTTGGTGGCTGAGATTGCGGGGATCAGGATCAGAACCAGATCAGGAGAAAAGTACTGAGCTAGGGGATGGAGACACCAGTGAGCAGCCAGGAAGGTCTCAGAGGTGTGAGGGCCTAGGGGAGAGTTGTTGGTGGACTATGGGATGAGTGGGAAGTGTTGTGGGAGGGGCGAGTGGGGGATGTTGCGGGGAGGTGGGTGAGTTGTGGGGGTTGTGGTGGGAATGGAGGCTTCTTGGGGGAATTGGGGACTGGGATGTTGGTGGTCAGTGGCAGAAGTTGGGGGCTAGTGGGAGCTGAGGTGTTAGGGACTGCTGTGAGTAGGACGTATGTCAGGGCTTCTGGGATGTGTGGGGCAGCTGTCAGGATAAGTGGGGACTGTTGGAGGGTTGTTGGGGTATATGTGGGGTGAGACGGGCATTCAGGGATCTGTATGGGGCAGGGAGTGGCAGCAGCCGGAGCAGAGCTAGAGCAAGGTTGCAGTGCCATTCAGGCTTGGCGCAGCCACCCCTCCATCATGATAGGGGAAGGATGACAGGGCCAAATTGGAGTGGAGGTGGGAGTCCCTCAATTTCCATAATGCACAGGGCCCCAGTCCAGCCCTGCACTTGAGTCTCCCATTGAAGTGGGAGTCATGCACATGCAAATGAGGGTACGCTTATACTCTTAAGGGCCAGATTTTGCCTTACACAGATGAACAGGAGGGAGGAGAAGTATGCAAGGATCCTCCTTCTCCCCACTATGCTCCAGCAACTGGGTAGGGGCCCAGAGATTTCCAGTCCCTCTCCCTGGGATTGCACAGTGCCCCGAATGAGTCAGGGAAGGGAAAGGAGCTGGCAGTGCCCATAGCTTCACTCCTCCTTATCCCTATGAACGGCAAGTGGGGGGGTGACTAGCTGTGAAGGAGGGTGTGAGCTGTACCCCCAAAGGGATGAGGCAATGAGTAAGGCTACGATTTTTTTCACAGAGATTGCGGAAGTCACAGAATCCATGACTTCCAGTGACCTTCGTGACTTCAGCCCACGGCAGCCGGGAACTGCAGGATCCCCTGCCACCTCCCACAGCTCCCAGCTACCGCAGGCAGCGGGGGTCCCTTGTAGCTCCAGGCCACCGCACACGGCGAGGGCACGCTGTAGCTTTGAGCTTCTGCAGGCAGTGGGAACCCCCAGAGCTCCGAGTAGCCCCCGCAGCTGCCTAGCCACAGTGGGGCGGTGTGGGGACCTTGCAGCTGAGCTCCTCATTTTGTCATGGATATTTTTAGTAAAAGTCAGGGGCAGGTCACGGGCTTGCATGAATTTTTCTTTACTAAAAATATCCGTGACAAAATCTTAGTCTTAGCAATGAGTGTACAGCCTCTATCTATCCTCCCTCACCAAAGACTCTTCCTGAATGGCACAATCCGGCCTGTTACCAAACTCTTCACAGATATTTTTAGTCCTGAATATCTTGATAAGTAGTTTTGTAAATGAAACGTACAATAGATATCTGCTATCCCCTGTTGTAGATTATTATCATTTGATTACTAAGCTGTAAAACATTATTTGCCATCATTCTATGCATTAACATGCTTTTAAGAGCCAGACACTGGTTCATCCACTGACTTCTATAGGAATTTTAGGTACACAGGCAACTGAGCATCAGACCCTATATCTGGTTCCATAATATTCCAACATTTAAGGGCTAAATTCTGCCTTTACTTGAACCAACAAAACCCCAATAAAGATTGTTTAATGGGAGTAAATGAGGGCATATTTTGACCTAAAGGAAGTATAAACAGCTCAAATATATGACTGGCAGGTCTCAGAATCTCTTTAGGATCTCTAAGCTGATTGCTGAAACATATGGTACTTAAGCCTTATTTTAATTTGTTCTAATTTCATGCAGAAACGATTTTGCAAAACTGGCTGATTTTCTACTCAGTTCACTTCTTTACAGCATGTTTATTTTTTCTGGTTTAGTAAATGATTATTTCCAGCGTATGCTGTTGCCATCTAGTGTCAAAACCAAGCAATGTACTTAAATAATATTTTCCATTTATTGTAAAACTAAGTACCCCTATGTATTCCTGTTTTTAGTGCCTCTATTTAATCTAGATCTGTTCTCTCTTGGCCTTGACAGAGGCTATGGATACCTCCCATTAATTCTAATGAGATTTTACAGTTCTGTGTGCACTAAAGGTGAAATCCTGGCCTCATTAAAGTTAATGGGAGTTTTGTCATTGAAGTCACCTTTTAGCAACATCAGCGCAAACATTTGTCTAAATCGCCTTCCAAAACATTTGTGCTGATGCCACTAAAAGATGACTTCATGAAAGGAGCAGGAGTCTCCAGACTCTCCAGTAGTGAATTGATGAATGAATGTTGCATTTCCCTAATGCTTTTTCATCCTCTGACTTCAGAGTTTTACAACTCCTGAATTGCTGCCACGTCTGGGATGGATTAGAGATGCAATTCTGCCATCACTCAGGCCTCCAGTTATTGTGACTCATTTCATCTTGCTGATGTTGGATATATTTTCTTAACAACCTTTCTGTGAAGGCTGTTTTAATTTATGCCACCTGCTGAAGTTATGGATGTACCAAATACAACTTTTAAAAAATCAGTTCAAAAGCCAGTAATGCTATAAATTAAACAATTGTCTGCAGGGAAATGTAAAAAATCTCAAATTGTTTTTAATTTAATAACTCTAGATAACATGAAAATAAAAACATTTACACTCATACTGATTAAGTCCTATTTAACAATTCTTGACTTCCCCTCTACGGAACTGTAATATATAGCCATAGATTGGAAAACCAGAATGGACTATTATGACCATCTGGTCTGACCTCCTGCGCACATCACAGCTTGCCCAAAATTACTTCTTGCCTGAACTACAGCAGTGGTTCTCAACCAGGGGTACACATACCCTTCAGAGTACACAGAGGTCTTCCAGGGGGTACATCAACTGATCTAGATAGTTGCCTAGTTTTACAACAGGCTACATAAAAAACACTAGTGAAGTCAGTAAAAACTAAAATGTCATACAGACAATGACTTGTTTATACTGCTCTATATACTATGCACTGAAATGTAAGTACAATATTGATATTCCAGTTGATTTATTTTATAATTATGTGGTAAAAATGAGAAAGTAAGCAATATTTAGTAATATTGTGTTGTGACAGTTTTGTATTTTTATCTGGTTTTGTAATCAAGTAGTTTTTAAGTGCCGTGAAACTTGGGGGTACACAAGATTAATCAGCCTCCTGAAAGGGGTACAGTAGTCCGGAAAGGTTCAGAGCCACTGAACTACAGCGTATCTTTTAGAAAAATATCCAGACTTGATTCTTAAAATGCCAATCATAGAGAATTCACCACAACACTCAATAAATTGTTCTAATGATTAATTATCCTCACTGTTAAAATTTACACTGTATTTACAGTTGGAATTTGTCTGGCTTCAACCATTAGATTGCATTATGCCTTTGACTATCAGACTGAAGAGCTCATTATCAAATTTTTGTTCCCCCTCTGTAGGTACTTAGAAATTGTGATCAAATCACACCTTAACTTTCTCTTTGGTAAACTAATCAGATTGATCTCTTTGAGTCTTTTGCTATAAGGAATGTTTTTTCAAGGCTTTACTCATACTTATGGCTCTTCTCTGGACCTTTTCCAATCTGATTCCAACATCTTTCTTGAATTGCGAACACACAGTATTCCAGTAGCCATTGCACCAGTGCCAAATATAGATATAAAAATAACCTTCTTACTCCTACTTAGATTTGCCTGTTTATACATCAGAGGATTGTATTAGTCCTTTTGGCAACAGCAACACATTAGAAGTTCAATCTCAGGTTCAGCTGATTATCGAATATGACCCCCCTTATCTTTTTCAGAGTCATTGCTTCCTAAACTAGAGTCCCCCCATCCTGTAAGTATGGCCTGCATTCTTTGTTCCTAGATGTACATATTTATATTTGGCTACATTGAAATGCACAGTGTGCTTGCATAGTAGTTTACAAATTTCAGAGTGGTAGCTGTGTTAGTCTGTATCAGCAAAAAGAACTAGGAGTACTTGTGGCACCTTAGAGACAAACAAATTTATCTGAGCATAAGCTTTCATGGACTAAAACACACTTCATTGGATGCATGCAGTGGAAAATACAGTAGAAAGATATATATATATATACACAGAGAACATGAAAAAATGGGTGTTGCTATACCCACTATAACGAGAGTGATCAGTTAAGGTGAGCTATTATCAGCAGGAGGAAAAACAAAAACCTTTTGTAGTGATAATCAGGATGGCCCATTTCCAAATTGTCAACTGTTGGAAATGGGCCATCCTGATTATCGCTACAAAAGGGTTTTTTTTGTCTCCTGCCGATAATTGTTCACCTTAACCGAACATTCTCGTTATAGTGGGTATGGACACATCCATTTTTTCATGTTCTGTGTGTATATATTGTGACAGGGTCGGGCCAGATGGCTACAAGACAGTGATAGAAGGCAGATATATTAGCCCCAGGTTAAGTAGGTCCCTTTTCCCTGGGTAAAGTAACAGGGAAGGTTCCAGAACAATCAGGAACTTTCTGGAAACAATTAAGGCAGACAGGCTGATTAGAACACCTTCACCCAATCAAGAAGCTGCTAGAATCAATTAAGACAGTCAGGCTAATCAGGGCACCTGGGTTTAAAAAGGAGCTCACTTCAGTTTGTGGTGTGTGTGCAAGGAGCTGGGAGCAAGAGGCACAAGAAGCTGAGAGTGAGAAGGCGTACTACTGGAAGACTGAGGCCATGTCTACACTACCCACTGGATCGGCGGGTAGTGATCGATCTATCAGGGATCAATTTATCACATCTAGTGTAGACGTGATAAATTGATCCCCGATTACCCTACCATCGACTCCGGAACTCCACCATGGCAAGAGGCGGAAGCGGAGTTGATGGGGCAGTGGCAGCCATCGATCCCATGCTGCGAGGACACGAAGTAAGTGATTCTAAGTCGATCTAACATACGTCGACTTCAGCTACACTGTTCTCGTAGCTGAAGTTGCGTATCTTAGATCGATCCCCCTGCCTAGTGTAGACCAGGCCTGAGAAGTACAATCATTATCAGACATCAGAAGGAAGGTCCTGTGGTGAGAATAAAGAAGGTGTTGGGAGGAGGCCATGGGGAAGTAGCCCAAGGAGTTGTAGCTGTCACGCAACTGTTACAGGAGTCATTGTAGACAGCTTCAATCCACAGGGCCCTGGGCTGTAAGCCAGAATAGAGGGCAGGCCCGGGTTTCCCCCATCCCTCCATCCTCCCAACTCCCTACCTGTTACCAGAGGAGTTGACCTGAACTACGGGTTCCACCAGAGGGGAAAGTCTCTGGCCACTAGGTGGATCAGCAGAGACTGTGGGGATTGTTCTTCTTCCTTTTCCCCATGCTGGCCAGTGATGAGGCTAACTGAGTGAACAGCAGATTTGAGCCACAAAAGTGGCCAAACTGAGGGCTGCCGTGAACCTCTGAGGCGAGCAAATCCGCCAATAAGCGCAGGACCCACCAAGGCAGAGAAGGAACTTTGTCACAATATATATTTTCCTACTGTATTTTCCACTCCATGCATCCGATGAACTGGGTTTTAGCTCATGTAAGCTTATGCTCAAATAAATTTGTTAGTCTCTAAGGTGCCACAAGTACTCCTCGTTCTTTTTGCAGTTTACAAAGTATCAGGACCTGTCCTCTTCATTATTTATCACACCCCCACTTTTTGTGTTGTCTGCAAACTTTGTCAGTGATGATTGTATGTTTCCTTCTAGATCACTGATAAAAACATTACATAGTATAGAACCAATCTCTAGAAACACACCCATTTCATTGATTATTCCCTATTTACAATTACATTATGAGGCCTATACTTTAGCCAGCTTTTAATCCATTTAATGTGTGCCATCTTAATTTTATATCATTGTAATTTCTTAATCAAAATGTTGTCATACCAAGTCAAATGCCTTACAGAAGTCTAAACATCTTATGTCAACACTATTACCTTTATCAACCAAACTGTTCATCTCATCAAAAAAAGATATCAAGTTTGACAGGATCTGTTTTCCATAAACCCATCTTGACTGGCATTAATTACATTACCCTCTTTTAATCCTTTATTGATCGAATCCCCTATTAGCCATTTCAATATTTTACCCAGGATCAATATCAGAATGACAAGCCTATAATTACCCAGGTCATCCGGTTTACCTTTTTTGAATATTGGCACAACAGTTTTCTTCCAGTTCTCTGAAACGTCCCCTGTTCCAAGAGTTATTAAAACTCAATATTAACAGTCCAGGGAGCTCTTTGGCCAGCTCTTTCAACAGTCTTGAATGCTAGTTATCTGGACATGCTGATTTCAAAATGTTTAACAGCAACTTCTAAGGTTAATGTCCTCCTGAGTTACTGTTGGAGCGATAAGTGTTTCATCATTATATCATATGCTTCCATCATCTGTTTTTCTTCCCAAATACAGAACAGAAATATTTATTGAACACTTCTGCCTTTTCTGCATTATTGACAATTCTACCTAGGGACTAACTAGCCACTCTTGGTTTTCCAATAATACTTATAAAAATCAAGGGTGTTACAGGAGGTGGAGATAAGAACACTTCCCCCCTGCCCCCAATAGATTCAGATTAGAAGAAGCACTGGAAGAACACAGTGTGTGCTCTCCTGCATCATTCTCCCTTTTTCACTGAGCCCAGAGAGCCCCTAGGTGTGTGCTCTGCAGGGATCTGGATTTGAAATAGGGGAGGATGTTGGGCCAGGGCAGGGCCCAGTGGATGGGGCCACGATCCATAGCACCATCATCCTAGCAAACCCACTGAGTTAGCGTTGACTTTCTCAGCGCGTATTTATCAGCTGATTCCCCTGTAATGGTTAATTCCCTGAGAGGGTTCATGGGCAGCAGTCAGTGGAAGTGCAGCTCCTGGAGGAGCCATGCTGTCATGGAGCCTGGAGACAGCAGGGAGGTGGGAACTATTGTGAAGGTACATAGTTTCCATGTGAATATGCCTCACCTCCACAGACTACAGGAGACACTGGTTTTGAGTGCAAAATTCTCAGTTATCTTGACACAAACCCTCCCCACTGCTGCAGAACAATGGGATAGAAATTTTACAGATGCAGACTCATTGTTCCCTGCCCTTTCCACAGCAATAGCCAGTGTAGGGAATGATATGACTTCTCCTCAGTACCCTTAACAAATTATTAAAGTCACTGGGACAATACCACCACTGGTGTAAGCTGGCAAAACAATTGCACCAAGTTACATCAGCAGTGGAATTGGCCCATTGACTGTCATGGGACTTTATGCTTGACTGAGAACTGCTGGATCAGGCCCAATGTTAATAGACGTCAGCACAGTTCTGCGAATAATGTTTGTTAATTAACTGCTGAGACAGCAGAAGCATCACAAACATTGTTTCTGTCTTGTTTTGGTTTGTTTTTTCGGGGAGTCACATAGGCAGTGCTTCCTCCTTTATAATTTCTTAGGAGTTAGTGCTTTCCTTTGCACTTCCGCAATCCATATGGCTGCTGGGGGTTGGTGTGGCTCCTACTATAACCAGGCAGCTGAGAATCCCCCTGCTCTGGGGAAGATCTGGGTGGGACAGAGCTGAACAGACAGAACCACAGTCTTGTTGTATCCTCCCGCATAGGGGACATGTCATACTGGGTGCATGCCAAAGGTTGCCCGGGAAGGGGCATATTCAAAGCTCTGTTGCTCTCCAGTGATCTCCACATGCATGCAACCCATCTGCCACCATAAACTAGAGTAGCTCTGAGGCTGCTCCGACTTATGGGAGGATTCAGACCAACCCCCAGCAGCCATATGGATTGAGAAAGCACAAAGATGGGCTAACCTTGTCTCCCATCCTCCAGGCACTCTGCTATGCACAGCTTGTCCAGATCCAAGGACTGCAATCAGAAGATCCAGTATGTAGGATCCAGATAACTTCCTTCTTCAGATTTTATTTAAGTTGGATCGAATATCTAAATATAAACATATTCCAAAGCATACAAAAATAGTACCTTGTGTATGCTGACATTTTAGAAACTCAGCATTTGTAACAGAAAATTATCTCTTTAATACAAACGAATACAGGAAAGCAACTACAGACTTTTTAAATTTAACATTGAGAAACTTCTCCTTTATTTTGCTTAAATGCATAGTATCTTTCAAGTTTGTAAATCAAGAAGATGTGATGAATCTAATTATCAATATGTAATTGCTGCATCTTTCCAAAGTTGAAGAATTAATATGATCGTTGAGGTTAATGGTGACAAGTTGTAGTGTAAATGTCAATATGTTCTGTTAAACATATTGATTTAAAAATAAGATGGATCACATACAGCAGAATCCAATTAGGGCCTGATCCTATAGCTGTTACTTAGGCAAAACTCCCGTTAACTTTAATATAGGTTTTCCTTGTTCCAGGACTGCAGAATTGGATCCTCAACCTTAAAGATAATAGCCAAATCAAGAGGATCAGATCTTGCCATCTTTTATCAAGTTGAGTGGTACCTTACTCTATGTGTAGTCTCATATTACTCAGCTCAAGTAAGGATGGCACATCCTGACCCAAAATACAACCCCCCCCCAGCCTTTTCAGAGTTGTACAAGAGATGCTATGGTGAGAGAAGGAGTGTGGGGGGAAGTTGGTCTGGGGTAGCTTGCCCTTTCTCTGGGTAGGCTGATGAAGAAGAGAATCCACCACGGAACCTAGAGCATGTCTACACTGCAGCTGGGAGCAAGCCTCCCAGGGTGGGTAGACAGACTCACACTAGCTTAGCTCAAGTTAGCATACTAAAAATAGCAGTGTGGACATTGCACCTCCAGCAGAGGCTCAGGCTCCCCACCCGAGCCCGAACCTGTCTGACCCCCTGGGTCCGAGCTCGGTGGCTTGCTCAACTCACCTTACCAGAGCCACAACATCCACACTGCTATTTTTCAGCACACTAGCTCAAGTGAGTCTGTCTGTCTGCACTGGGAGGCACACTCTCATTTGCAGTGTAGACATACTTCCAGAGGCCAACAGACAGCACAGAGGAGATGGGCCATCAACATGAAGTTCCTGAAGCTTCGGGGTTCAGCTGTCAGAGAGAAGCAGGGCAGGTAGACAAGAAGAGAATGGTAAGCCATTAAATGTGGCTTCTGTCCCTCACCTTAGACCGTAAAGATGTGTTTATGCATCCTTTGGGAGTTAAGAATTTAACCAGCACTTCGACAAATGGTATGCTCACTTAATTGGGATGGATACAAGACAAAAAATGTAATGTAATGTATTTCAGTGGCTCTAGACTGTGGGAGAACTGAATATCCAGCTGTGCTAAGTCAGTTTAAATGGCATGCCTGATGCTATCTGCATGCCTATTCACAGTTGTTTATTGGTGTTTGCTAGCATAAATTTCCTACTCTAAGGCAATTTGTTCACTTCATGCTGCTTCTCTGTTCTAATATGGCTGTGAGTCAGTTTTATCTTAATTTTAAAAAATAATTTAATGTTTTGCACATTGCTGTGTTTTAAAGGAATTAATGAAGTAAGAATGATTATCTCCTAACACTAGGAGCCTCTGACAATGGGATATACTTAACTGGCACATTTTCCTTTCTACCAAGATGTGCCAGGAAAAGGGATTACACTGTATAGGGCCAAGGCAACTGGACTGTCTCCCCTAAAAGTTTCTAAGCTTTCGTTTCCATTTAATAAGATAGTGATTGCATATTTAAAAGCTACATGTAAAAATCAAATTCTAAACGTACCAGTTGAGAGGGAGAGAGAACATATATTCAAGATCAACTGCTATGGACTCCTATTTAGGGCTAGAACGTGAGAATCTCGAGAGGTCATCTAGTCCAGTCCCCTGCACTCATGGGGAATGAGTGTGCCCTGAGCTAGGTGCAGACCAGGGGGCAGACTTGGAGTTACAATTTAGTCCTTGTTTCTGCCTTGCTCCCAGGGTGAAACAAGCTTTTTATCAATGAGTCTTGTCAACCCTACAGCTTCCACCACTGCTGGTCTAGTGTTGAATTACAGATACAAAGTTTACTAGTGTAGATGCAACCCTGGTGTATCTTAGGGCCAGGCACTCAGCAATGAACTGCAAAAATAACCCATCTGTGTGCAATTAAGTTTATTACATCATGAGCCTGATCTTGTTCTACTGAAATCAAGGGCAAGACTTCTACTGACCTCAGTGGGAATGGGGTAGTTCTTATGAGAGTACGAGATGCAAAGTGGTGATCATATTAACACAGTAAGCAGAGAATAAGCAACTAAAACCCAGGGAGTTACAGGTGACTTTTTTATTGGACTCACAATAATAATAAAGCCAGCTTTCTACGCTCTTCAGTAGGCAATGGGAATTTAGAGACTGTAATTAAATGGTGAATGAGTCTGGGAATAAAGACAATAAATGTATTTTGTATTCCAATTTTTAAATGTATATTACTTTAAATGCTTTCTCAATACAGCACTTCCAAAGGGAAACTCTATTACAGCTGCAAGAGTTTATAGGGTTGGTAACCATAAGCTATTACTGTATTTCTGCAGTGAGTTTTGGAGCAGTCTAATTAGCTTCACATACCATAACTCATATCTTATTTGACCTTCAGGTTTTAATTTCATTCTAATTAGAATCATTTATCTTCATGTCTTTCAAAGAGAGACTAAAATTATTCTGAGCTTCTTCACTTTAATACCTTCAAAGCTTATCAGCCACAGGGCTTGTAAGGAACTGCATCTATCAACTTGCTTGTTCTCTCTGTGCTTTCTCATCTCTGGTGAGATTGATATTCCACTAGCGCAACTCTCCTTCTGCAGCACTGCAAGTTACTCCTTAAAAAACAACTTGACAATGTTAATTATAACACATTTTATTTCTTTTAAAGACTAATAGGTGGGTTTATATGAGTGTAAGGCATGGCTTACCTTGCAGATGTAGAGTGCTTTGAGTTACACCAGCCTTCATAGAGCGCAGTAGGGAAAGCGCTGCAGTCTGTCCACAGTGACAGCTTCAAGCGCACTGGCATGGCCACATTTGCGGCACTTGCAGCAGCATTGGGAGCGGTGCATTATGGGCAGCTATCCAGCATGCAAGTGGCTGCAACGTGCTTTTCAAATGGGGGGGGGGGAATGGAGTGTGACAGGGAGTGTGTTGTGTGTATGTGGGGGGAGAGAGAGTGGGTTTTTGGGGTGCTCAGAGCATGTCAGCATGCTGTCTTGTAAGTTCAGACAGCATCAGACCCCCCTCCCCCCGGCCTCTCTCTCTCACACACAGCATTCACAGTAATGGTTGCTTTGTCTCGGAGGAGATAAGCAGCTGGCTGTTAGAAACGGAGCTTTCAATGGGCATTTCCGCATTCCTACAGCCGATTCCAAGCAGTGACAAGAGTGGCCACTTGATTTACGGGGATTATGGGATGTTTTCGGAGGCTGATCAGAGTGCAGTAAAGCAACACCTCATTCACACTGGTGCCATGGCGCTCCATCGGGGGTGAAGCAAACGTTATTCCACTCGCCGAGGTGGAATACCAGCAGTGCTGTAGCCGCGGAGTCAGAGCGTTCTATGTGCCTTGCCAGTGTGGACGGGTAGTGAGCTAGTGCACCTGGGGCTCCTTTATTGCTCTGTAACTCGCAAGTGTAGCCAAGCCCTTAGTCTCCCACAGCTGTCAGAGATTGTGAGGACAGTGCACTTAGCCCCCAGAGGGAATGAAAACCTCCTTATATTTGCAAGTGAATCCTCTGAGCAACGCCCCTAACAGTGTTGAAGGGCTCAGGACTGAGCTAATCTGCGTCTCATTGTTGGAGGGAATGCCGGCATAACTCCGCACCTCCTGAGAAAGGAGAGAGTAAAAATGGGAGGGAAAGAGGCTGTGTCATAAATATAAAGGGAAGGGTAAACCCCTTTGAAATCCCTCCTGGCCAGGGGAAAGCTCCTCTCACCTGTAAAGGGTTAAGAAGCTAAAGGTAACCTTGCTGGCACCTGACCAAAATGACCAATGAGGAGACAAGATACTTTCAAAAGCTGGGAGGAGGGAGAGAAACAAAGGGTCTGGGTCTGTCTGTATGCTGGTTTCTGCAGGGGATAGACCAGGAATGGAGTCTTAGAACTTTTAGTAAGTAATCTAGCTAGGTATGTGTTAGATTATGATTTCTTTAAATGGCTGAGAAAAGAATTGTGCTGAATAGAATAACTATTTCTGTCTGTGTATCTTTTTTGTAACTTAAGGTTTTGCCTAGAGGGGTTCTCTATGTTTTGGAATCTAATTACCCTGTAAGATATCTACCATCCTGATTTTACAGGGGGGATTTCTTTATTTCTATTTACTTCTATTTTTATTAAAAGTCTTCTTGTAAGAAAACTGAATGCTTTTTCATTGTTCTCAGATCCAAAGGTTTGGGTCTGTGGTCACCTATGCAAATTGGTGAGGCTTTTTATCCAACATTTCCCAGGAAAGGGGGGGTGCAAGTGTTGGGAGGATTGTTCATTGTTCTTAAGATCCAAGGGTCTGGGTCTGTAGTCACCTAGGCAAATTGGTGAGGCTTTTTACCAAACCTTGTCCAGGAAGTGGGGTGCAAGGTTTTGGGAAGTATTTTGGGGGGAAAGATGCGTCCAAACAGCTCTTCCCCAGTAACCAGTATTAGTTTGGTGGTGGTAGCGGCCAGTCCAAGGACAACGGGTGGAATATTTTGTACCTTGGGGAAGTTTTGAGCTAAGCTGGTAAAGATAAGCTTAGGAGGTTTTTCATGCAGGTCCCCACATCTGTACCCTAGAGTTCAGAGTGGGGGAGGAACCTTGACAGGCTGCAAAGTGGTTCAATTGACTCCTGAGTGGTGGGGGATGAAGACAAACTGTATCTGCCTGTCATTGCATACAACAGCAATAATGCATCCTGAAGAGCAGCAATGAAAACTAATCTGAAAGATAGTAAGATCCCTACAATGACAGCACCAGCACTCAGTGCTCCTTTTCCAATGAAATGTCAGTGGTATAAGGGGTTGTCACAAAGCCACTCAATCTGATTTTTTTTAAATTTTAAGGTGAGGTAATAAATATAACCAAGGGTATTTGTTACCTTTCCAATAAAATAAAAATGTTCAGCAGCACAAGTCCAATTTGTTGTCATAAACCTTAGGGATAAGCCATAGAACCTGATTCTATTCCCACCCATCTGATGTAAGACAGGAATAACTGAAGTCAATGGAGCTACATCAGTTGAAGTGAAAGCAGTAAAAGGTTCATAATCATGTATCCCTCCTGCTATGTAGCATTGGCAGCAACGGCCAAATTCAATATTTAGGGGTTCCTCTTAACATTACAAAACAAAACTGGCTCAGACCCCCACCCAGAAATCTTGAAAAACTAAACACCACCCCAGGGTGCCTCTAAGAGGTAATACCTCCCCACTTGCAAGCACTGAGTCCATGCATGACAAAAGAAAACTTCCTAAAAACAGAAGGAAACACGATGTTCATTTGGGAAAACACTGAACAATAACTCAAAAGTAAGTACCAATAATAAAGTAACAATAAGTAAAACACCTGCCCCACTTTATCTTGGGCAGTATCCTTTGCCTCAGTTTCCCATCATCTGTGTCAATGTCCCTTAACACACCACTTCCCTTTTCCTTCCGCAGCACCCCGGTCATGGTTTGTTGTCTAAGGTCAGCAAAATCCCAGAAGGTAAGAGTGCATTCACAGGGTGGGGGAGTGTCAAGCAATGCCTCTACTGCTGTTACCACTCACTGCTCATGCTGCCTCTGTTACAATGCCATGTTCTGAGGTTCCACCACTTAGCCTAGCTCTTCAGTGATTTCAGCTCTTAATGATTTCAGCAGGTAGTGGGGAACCGCATGGTCACTGCAGCCTCTGTGATGTCTTTCGCTGCAACACTGTCCCAACACCAAGTCTAAGGTTCAGCACCCTAGACCTGTCCATCAGTGATTTCACCTCTAGTTATACCTGAGCAGAAGCCAGAAGTCTAAATTGACTCTGATCAGCACAGTCTTTAAAGACTGGAAGGGGAGTGTAGGCAAATGGGCCAAGGATGGTACTCAAACCGAGTTTACGCTACCAGGTAGGAACACCCAGTGCTTAATTTATGCCAGAACTTGCCAGGGCTGAGCCCCGGCACCTCAAGGCTTAGCAGTTCATAGGCCCAGCGCCTCTGGGCTTGCTGCATCAGTTATGAATGTAAAAAAAAGTTGCTTGAGTCCCAGCATCTCTTTCATTACAAATTAAGCACTGGAAACACCTATCCCTCTGACTTTTGAGTGGTTTTGCAGAGGGAGGGATAGCTCAATGGTTTGAGCATTGGCCTGCTAAACCCAGGGTTGTGAGTTCAATCCTTGAGGGGGGGCCATTTAGGGATCTAGGGCAAAAATTGGGGATTGGTCCTGCTTTGAGCAGGGGGTTGGACTAGATCCTGAGGTCTCTTCCAACCCTGATATTCTATGACTACCATACACTAGTGAGAGAAGTTACATTTAAAGTGACCTCCTCAAGTAGAGCATACTAAATCTATTGCACTTAGTCATACAATAAGGATAACAACATTTCATTACCCCCACATCCACAACTAAATTGAATTTTAACCCAAAACAGCCAAAATTGATCACTTTAACAAAGCAGGTCTATCTGTTGATCGCCTAGGTAAAGTAGGTGTGTTTATGCAAATGTGGTCTGCTCCTGGGGTCTTTTCCCCCAGTTCACCAACAGATGACAGGGAAGAGCTCATTCAGCCCCTGATTACAGCTACAAATGTTTTTTTTTCATTGTTGTCATTTTGCTTCCTGTCTGATCCTGTTTATCCAAAGAATGATTCTACTGTAACAGATATGGTTACAACCTTTGAGACATTGATAGCAGCACTCGTAACAATACTTATCCAGTTTGGTTTTACGTTATTCTATTAAGCAATGGTTATTTTAGAAGAGAGATTGCTAGATAGGAAATAAACGTGATATGGCTAGATACTTTAATTATGGCTAGATATAGCAAGTAATACAGTATGAATGGAAATAAATTAAAAATAGTACCTCTTGCAGGGGCTGGAGAACAGGAATTAAAAGTGTATGACTGTAGGAAGTTGAAGTGATTCCAGGAAATCTTATTTATAGTGCACTGTCTTTGATACATACTTTTTTGTTTTTAATTGTCTCTTTAAAGACAGAGAGATATCAGATCGGAAAGGAGAGGGAGAGAAAGAAGATAAAAGATTATATTTTAAGCACAACCTGACACAATATAGGAACACTCACCACACCACTAAAATCTATTGTCCAGTGTAGACCCTGCTGCTGCCAAAACTGATATAATTTATTTCAGTAAAGACCCCTCAGGAAATCATAATATTTAAACAGGAAAATTACAGAAAGAAAAAGCTTTTAACCCTGCTTCCTCATTACCGTCATCTCCAAAAAGGAAGAAACAATTTCCTAGCCTCCCAAAGAGAAAATCTGTAGTTTCAGACCCTGCAACTCCCAAAAGTAATGGGGTAAAATTGAACACTGCGCTCATTCTCCCATCACAATCACATTCCCCTCTTCCCACTGCTGATAAATTGGCCTCTTATCATTCCACCCCTTCCATCTTGTAATCTAAAGCAACATTTGACACAATTTTACCAGCTGTTAATGCTTTAGAAACACATTTTAAGTCTTTGACCATAAGATAGATTTATTGGTTCAAAGGATGAATTTTTAGAATCAAATGTGTAAAAATCTGGAGGAAGTAGTCAAATCCAATCAAATACTGTGGCTCTAAGACTCTTTATTGGTATCTTGAGAGAAGATAATATTGTACTTTATGTAGGTCACAGGGGAAGCTCCTGCTATGCTTCATAAGCACCAAACCATGAATCTTAGTAACTTGACTCCCATTGATTTCTCCACTGAATCCAGCCACAGTCCCCCAGCATAGCAATTTTCTAGAAGAATGTATTGCTGCTCTTAAAACACAGTTATTTCAATACAGCATCAATCCAGACATTAATCTGGGAAGTTTAAAATTTCTGCTCTAAATCATTTCTCATGTCCCATTTTTTTTACTTTGAATTAACCAGTGTTACCATGCACCCTGCCTTTTATCAACCAGTGCGATTTCTGTTAATTTCCCAGTACTTACATTTTAATATGTCTTTCCAGATAAATACTCACTGTACTTAACATTTTCTCTCCAATGTTTTACTCTCAATATTCCTCTCAGCAGGGCTTAAATTCTCACAGAGTATTTTCCAGCGGGGTTGAAAATATTACTCCAGGCAGCTCTGGCTGAATTTAAGCCCTGCCTCTCAGGGAGGAACCAGGGTCCCTAATGCATTACTGACTCACTCTGCTTCACCTTTACTACTATTTCCCTTGCAAGTTGTTGACAATTTACTCTCAGAACAATCATAAGTTCTTTGCCCAATACTTACCTCTAATTTTTCCCACCAGTACAAGTCAACATCCAGCCATAGGTTATTTCTAATAAACCTCCTTTTATACTAAATCCTACCTACACTACTTTTGTTTATGCATCCTTACCAAAAATACTTGCATCTTTTGATAACTCTTAATGCCCCTCGGGACACAATGTTTATTAGGATTTAAAAACAAAAACAAACAAAAAAACCTACAAATCTCTAACTTTCTTTGGTATGTTTGCTGTTACTTATCTTCCTCTTAGACAGCAGTTTCTCTTTTCTTTAAGTAATTTTTTTACCCTAGAAATTTTTTTTGCAATATTTTTATATAAAGTTTAGAATTCCCAGGATACCACATTTCCCTTGCAGTTTATAACTCTTAGAATTGCAGCACAGATATTTTCAGAATTAGAAATTTATGGAAAACCCCTTTTTACAGCTTTGAAGGGTCCTATTTTGTTGCTGCTTCTTTCATAGAACTCTAATTGAATTCAATAGAAAATCTATGGGCAGAGTGGCGACAATATTGGACCAATGCATTACGAGTAAACTTGGATTTCTTGGGACATATTAGAAATGGGGACAAAGTTTAGACTAGGCAAAGTTTTATTTACGTGTGTGTGAATCCACAGAAAGTTTCAATTAGCAAAGAAAAACTTGACCATAAAATTTAGAAAGAGGAAAGTTGAAATTGACTAGGATAATCAACACAGTAGTATATTTTTTCTTTGTTCATTATTTAATTTTGAAATGTTAACATATGACTTTTCCACTGAATTATATAGAGAAAAGGTGTGTCAAGGGTCTTACCCAAGAAGGGATAGAGGGCATTGCTAACAATCCTGGCAGAGTATCATGGGGCAGCTCTGCCCTGAGCACCCTTCAGAGACAGAACAGGTGCATGCCTGCCTCAGTTTCCTCAGAAACTACACACAGGCTTTCTTGTCTTAATAATACCCCTCTTTTGAGCCAGTTTATTACCAAAATATAGTTCAAATAATCCATAACAAAAGTTCCAAACATAGTCCATTTCTCACACCCAGAGTATATAGTCCTTAAAACTCCACATCCTCTGGTCCAGTGGTGGGCAACCTGCGGTATGTGGGCTGCCAGACAGTTTGTTTACATTTGCACGGCTGCCCGCAGCTCCCAGTGGCCATGGTTTGCTATTCCCGGCCAATGGGAGCTGCAGGAAGTGGCGCGGGTTGCAGAGACGTGCTGGCCGCTGCTTCCCGCAGCTCCCATTGGCTGGGAACAGCGAACCGCAGCCACTGGGAGCTGCGGGTGGCTGTGCAAATGTAAACAAATTGCCTGGAGGCCCGCCAGTGGTTTACTCTGATGGGTTATAGGTTGCCCACCACTGCTGTAGTCCATGAACATAGCATATATCACACTCCTGCATCTTCCCCCACACCTAGGCTCTTCTTCAGTCCTCTCCTGTCCTTTTTAAAAGGACCCACCCCAGCCTTTCCAGCTGGACTGCAACCCCGCTCCTTCCAGCAGGTACCCCCACAGCCTCTCATCTGTGAGTTCATCCTCATCAGGGGAGCATGCCTCACTCCTGCTGGTCCTCAGACCTCTCTACCTCTCTAGCTCCAGCATGGAGCATCAGCAGGTAAGCCCCTCTGCTGATCCCCTGCCTTCAGCCCTCTCAATCTTAGAAATCAGCAGGGAACTCCCTTTGCTGCTCTCTGGTCTTCAGCCTCTCCCCAGAACCACCTACAGCTTCCTTCAGAGCCCTCCTACAGACTCCTTTTCATTTCAAGTTTGGGATATTAAAGGAATTAGATAAAGAAGCCAGCTGGACTGAAGACCTCAAGGACTTAAATGTGCAGGAAGTTCTGAATTTCTTCAAATCAGCTATACAAAAACTATATGAAATCTGCATCTCAAGCAAGGGAAAAAACTTGTAGGGAAAGGCTCCAGACCTAGCTGGATGAATAACCACCCCCAAAAGGTTATTATGAGTAGGCAGAGAGCCTGTTTGGAATTGAAAAAAGGGGTCAGTCAGCAAAGAAAGCCGCATTGTGGAGATTAGGAAATGTAGGAATAAAGTGAGAATTGCTAAAAGTCAAGGAGAATTAGCTCTTGCCAAGGAAATTAAAATAAATAATAAATTTTTTTTAATGATATAAATAAAAAGAGAAGACAGAAGGATGAGGTTGGGCAGCTATTGCAGTGGAGATAGAAAAGAGATTAAAGATAATCTAAGTATGTCCCCAAAACTAAATGAATACTTTGTCTCAGTTTTCAATAATGACGATGATATGGAATATGTGCATGAAGGCAGTCCAGCTGATGCAAAAGAGTGTCTAGAAGTGGAAATTATCACATCTATGGTGGAAGAAAATCTTAATGAGTTTAAAGACCTTCAACTGGGGAGACTGGATAATTTCCAATTCAGACTACTGAATGAACTGGCACATGGGATTGCTAGTCCAATAGCAAGGATTTTTAATGAATCTATCTTTTGGGGATAGTATGATATGAATGGAGAATGGCTAATGTTGTATCTACATGTAGGAAATGGCGGGGGGGGAAGTGATCCAGGCAGTGACAGACCTGTTAGTCCTGCAAGATTTTGCAGTAGTAATGCAAGGTTTTAGAACAAATTGCATGAGAAAGAATACTTAAATGCATAGGAGTAATTGGTAAAGAGAATGTAATGCAACATGGGTTTTCCAAATGTAGATCACACCAGACTAACCTGATCTCCTTCTTTGAGAAAAAAACTGATTTTTTAGATAAGGCAGGTGCAGCAGATCTAATATATTTGGACTTCAGTAAAGCATTTGACACAGTACCACATGGAGAATTATTAGTTAAATTAGTACAAGCAGTGTAAGATAGGCAAGGATTTGGATAAAGGGGAGAATGCAATGGGTTGTGCTGAAAGGTGAATTATTGGACTGGAGGGAGGTTAGTAGTGGAGTGCCTCAAGAATCCATCTTGAAACCAATCTAATTCAATATTTTTATTAAGACCTTGGTACAAAAAATAGGAGTGTGCTAAATAAATTTGCTGATGATACAAAATTGGGAGGCATCATCAAGACTGAGGAGGATCGGAATATTATACAGAAAGATTTGGATGACCTTGAAGACAGGAATGACCGAAATGGGTGAAATTCAATAGTACTAAGTGGAAGGTCATGCACTTAGGGCCTAATAATAAGAATTTCTGCAACAAGCTCATCAATAGGAAGCAACAGAGGAGGAGAGAGACCTATGTGTGTGGGTTGATCACAGGATGTCTATGAGCCACCAATGTGATATGTCTGTGAAAAAGGCATATGCGATCCTACGATGTATTAGGCGAGGCATTTCCAATAGATTAGTATTAATGCCATTGTACGAGGCACTGGTAAGACTTCATTTGGAATAGTGTGTACAATTCTGGTCACCCATATTCAAGAATGACTAATTTAAACTAGAACAGGTGCAGAAAAGAGCTACTAGAATGACATGGGGAATGGAGAGCCTATCTTATGAGAGGAGACTGTAAGACTTGGCTTGTTTAGTCTAAGAAAAAGAAAGAGAGGGGATATGACTCCTCTCTATAAATGCATTACAAGGCTAAATGCCAGGGAAGGTGAATTTAAGCTATTTAAGATAAAGGACAATGTTGGAGACGAGCAAATGGATATAAGATGGCCATGAACAAATTCAGGTGGGAAATTAGAAGGTTTCTAACCATCAGAGGGATGAGGTTCTGGAATAGCTTCCCAATAGGAATTGTGAGGGAAAACAATCTAATTAATTTTATGATAGAGCTGGACAAATTTATGAGTGCAGTTGTATGACAGGTTTGCTTGTGAAGGTAAGGCGAAGGGCTCAACAGCCCTGGGCTCACTTCCAGTTTGTCTTATGTTCCTAAAGCTCATGCTTCAGGGTTTCAGCCAGCCACCTACTGGGATCAGGAAGGGATTCTCTCCCAGCACCCATATATTCTGGGAGGGTTTTTTATCTCCTTCCTCTGAAGCATCAGGATGGCCACGGCTGGAAATGGGACAATGGGCAGGGTGGGCCAGGGCTCTGAGGTGGCACTGAGCATTTCTTCTCTCAGGTGCTTGGCTGGCTGGTTCTTGCTCACATGCTCAGGTTTTCGCTGATCACTGTAGGTGAGATTGGAAAGGATTTTTCCCCAATGTCAGACTGGCAGTGACCTTGTGAGTTTTTCACCTTCCTCTGAAATGTGTGAGTGCAGATTACTTACCAGGATTATCTGTATACATCTCACTTAATCATTTCCTTGCCATTATCAAGGACGCAAGCACCGCCTATTCTCTGCCTGTGGCACGTAACAGTGTGGTCTCCTGTGGGTTGTAATATTTTGGTCTCATTTTGGTGTCAGGTTTAGTGTGCGGGTGCTGGGTGGTGTTGGTAGCCTGTGAGAGGAGGTCAGACTGGATGATCTAGTGGTCCCTTCTGGCCTTAAACTCTATGACTCCTGATCTCTGGCAGTTCTCACCTGCCAATCTCTCCCCTCTAGGACCTAGGTGTCCTCTTTGAAGCCCAGTTGGCAGTCAGCTGACCAGTCACAAGTGCACTAGCCTCCCTCTATCTTAAAGGGCCATTGTCACCCTTATTGTTTTCTTAATCTGTGTGACCCAGAAATATTATGCTATCATAATTTTGGCAGATCGGTAATATAGCATGTTCTGACACGAAGAAACAGTGGCAAGATGACCCTGAGTAAATGGTGCTGATGGGAAGGGTTTGGAAAAGCTGATGCCAGCAGTGAAGAAAAGTTCTGAGGAGCTGGTGTGCTAAGTTGGAAAAAATACGACAAATAATCTTCGGGACAGTATGGCTTTTGTCCAAGCTTTATTCTTATACTAGTTTGAGATTTTTCCTGAAAAAAATAACTACCCATGCCAGCAAATCTCCAATTCCTTGGAATAGTGAAAATTTCCTGGATTAGCCACCCTTTTCCAGCTTTCCTAGGAAACCTTATGATATCTGTCTTTATTACTTTCAAGGACTTTGCTGCTGTTTCCTGTTTTCTTGCTGCTCTATCACTTCCTTGTTTCTCACCAACTATAAACATCTCACCTCTTTGTATTGTCTTCATCAATCCCCTGGAGACTGGATTTAGTCTAGGTGCTAAGTAACCAAATCAGCTCATGTTATTTTCTGCAATTTCTCCCCATATTTAAATATAAACATAGGTGAATCAACAGAATCCTTATAATATCAGAGGTGACTATGTCAAAAGCAGTGAGGCTCAGTTAGAAATGTCCCAGTAGACCTCATTCTCAGAAGCCTGGTCAGAAAAACAGGGTCACTATCCATCTCCATAAATCAGCAGTCAGCCTGATTTTAATGTAATCCTACAGTCTTATCCAAGTTTCAGTGGCAGTTCTGTTGGAGGAGAAGGTATTTGTATTTGGTTTTGTATTTGTATGTGTAGAGGCTTGTAGGGGCTTTGTGCTGGGAGAGAAGCTGAGCCCTGATTAGGGGGCGGGGTGTCTCTGAGTAGGAGTCCTATAAAGGTAGCCAGCCAGTCAGGCAGTGGCACAGGAGCCAGCAAACAGAGCTGTAAACAGGGGAGTTTCAGTGGGAGTTTGTATTGTGGTACTTGTTTGGGGTTGGTTTTTGCTGTGGGTGGTGGTGTTTTGGTGTGGTTTGCGTTTCCCAGATTAACAGGATTTAGGTGGGAAGGTTATGACAGATATAGAGGCAGCAGTGGGAGTGACCCATGTGGTAGAAGACACAATGAAGATGACTGGATGTGGAAGCTGCGGTATGTATACGTTCCTGGAGGGGCTACCTGGTAAGAGTTTTGTCTGCATGAAATGCCGTCTAATAGAGCTGATGGAGGAAAAGATCCGAGGATTGGAGATGCAGGTGGAAACTCTGGTTGAGTTTAGAAGGGGGATCAAGCGGATTATGGAGCAAAGGCATGAGGCAGCTGAAGGGAAAAGCTCAAACTTGTAGATAGAAGCAGGACTGAAGAATTCTGAGGGGAGACTGCTGGGTGAGGAAAGTGGAAGCATGTGACTAAGAGAACCAGGCAGAGGAAAAGACAGGCTAGTGAAGGACAAATAGAGCTCAAGAATAGGTTTGCAGAGTTGAAAAATGAAGAAGGGGCTCAGCAGGTGGTCACTGAAGGTGGAAGGACAAGGAAAAAGAGAAGAGCAGCTAGTCCTATAGGAAAAGGGGAAGAGTCAATGGAGACTACACCAAATATGAGTCCAGGAAGATACAGGATGGGTTGAAGAGGATTACAAAGGAGAATAGGAATAGAAAGAACTTGCAGCCTGAGGGAATAGGGGATAGATTGGAGAATAGCACCGTCATCAGGAAAAGGCAGGTCTACATGACTGGGACTCTTTACTGAGAAGAATAGACAGGCCTGTACCCACAGCTGATCCAGAGAATAGAAGGGTGTGCTGTCTTCCAGGTGCTAAGATTCGGGATGTAGACCTGAGGTTGAAAAGGATCCTAAAGGGAGTGGGAAAGAATCTCCTAATTATCCTTCATGTGGGAACAAATGATACCGGTAGCTTCTTACTAGAACGTATCAAGGGAGACTAGGCTGGGGAAGACGCTTAAGGAAATCGAGGCTCAGGTGATCTTTAGTGGGATTCTGCCTGTTCCTAGAGAAGGGCAACAAAGGTGTGACAAGATTATGACTATCAACAGATGGCTTAGGCAGTGGTGCTATAAGGAGGACTTTGGGATGTATGGCCACTGAGAGGTGTTCATGGACAGAGGACAGCTCTCTCGGGATGGACTTCATCTGAGTAGGGAAGGAAATACACATCTAAGATGGATGCTGGCACAACTGATTAAGAGAGCTTTAAACTAGGAATTTGGGAGAGATGGTTGAGAGATGTCCAGGTAATCTCCATGCCGGATTTTAGCATTGAGAGGGAAGAAAACAAAGTAAGAAAGGACACAGCTGTGGGTAGGAGAATGGACATAAGGAGGAAGGGCAGAGAATGGACATAAGGAGGAAGGGCAGTCTAAAAGGTCATACTGGCTGTAGAACGACTGTGCCTAATCGGGTACAGAATGTGAGCAAGGCCAAACATCAAAAATTAAGATGTTTGTACACCAATGCGAGGAGCCCAGGTAACAAAATGGAGGAACTAGAGCTACTGGTGCAGGAAGTGAAACCAGATATTACAGGGATAACAGAAACATGGTGGAATAGCAGTCACGACTGGAGTACAGGTATTGAAGGGTATGTGCTGTTTAGGAAAGACAGAAATAAAGGTAAAGGTGGTGGCGTAGCACTGTATATCAACGATGAGGTAGAATGTAAAGAAATAAGAAGCAATGGAATGGGCTGGATGGATGGAAAGTCCGTCTGGGCAAAAATTACATTGGGGAAGAAAACTACTACAGCCTCCCCTGGGATAGTGCTTGGGGTGTGCTATAGACCGCCGAGATCTAATTTGGATATGGATAGAGCCCTCTTTAATGTTTTTAATGAAGTAAATACTAATGGAAACTGCGTGATTATGGGAGACTTTAAGTTCCCAGGTATAGACTGGAGGACGAGTGCTAGTAATAATAATAGGGCTCAGATTTTCCTAGATGCGATAGCTGATGGATTCCTTCAGCAAGTATCAGGTTTCAGAGTAGCAGCCGTGTTAGTCTGTATTCGCAAAAAGAAAAGGAGTACTTGTGGCACCTTAAAGACTAACCAATTTATTTGAGCATGAGCTTTCGTGAGCTACAGCTCACTTCATCGGATGCATACCGTGGAAACTGCAGCAGACTTTATATACACACAGAGAATATGAAACAATACCTCCTCCCACCCCACTGTCCTGCTGGTAATAGCTTATCTAAAGTGATCATCAAGTTGGGCCATTTCCAGCACAAATCCAGGTTTTCTCGCCCTCCACCCCCCCACACACAAATTCACTCTCCTGCTGGTAATAGCCCATCCAAAGTGACAAGTAGTTGCTGAACCGACTAGAGGGGATGCCATTTTAGATTTGGTTTTGGTGAGTAGTGAGGACCTCATAGAAGAAATGGTTGTAGGGGACAACCTTGGTTCAAGTGATCATGAGCTAATTAAGTTCAAACTGAACGGAAGGATAAACAAAAATAAATCTGTGACTAGGGTTTTTGATTTCAAAAGGGCTGACTTTCAAAAATTAAGGAAATTAGTTACGGAAGTCGATTGGACTGAAGAACTTATGGATCTAAAGGCAGAGGAGGCCTGGGATTACTTTAAATCAAAGCTGCAGAAGCCATCGGAAGCCTGCATCCCAAGAAAGCGGAAAAAATTCATAGGCAGGAGTTGTAGACCAAGCTGGATGAGCAAGCATCTCAGAGAGGTGATTAAGAAAAAACAGAAAGCCTACAGGGAGTAGAAGATGGGAGGGATCAGCAAGGAAAGCTACCTTATTGAGGTCAGAACATGTAGGGATAAAGTGAGACAGGCTAAAAGTCAAGTAGAGTTGGACCTTGCAAAGGGAATTAAAACCAATAGTAAAAGGTTCTATAGCCATATAAAT
Source organism: Lepidochelys kempii (assembly GCF_965140285.1). Lineage (NCBI taxonomy): Eukaryota > Metazoa > Chordata > Testudines > Cheloniidae > Lepidochelys > Lepidochelys kempii. The sequence goes on from NC_136382.1 coordinate 40,341,914, forward strand.
AAGAAGAAAACAAAGAAAGAAGAAGTGGGACCGCTAAACACTGAGGATGGAGTGGAGGTTAAGGATAATCTAGGCATGGCCCAATATCTAAACAAATACTTTGCCTCAGTCTTTAATAAGGCTAATGAGGATCTTAGGGATAATGGTAGCATGACAAATGGGAATGAGGATATGGACGTAGACATTACCATATCTGAGGTAGAAGAGAAACTCGAACAACTTAATGGTACTAAATCGGGGGGCCCAGATAATCTTCATCCAAGAATATTAAAGGAATTGGCGCATGAAATTACAACCCCATTAGCAAGAATTTTTAATGAATCTGTAAACTCACGGGTTGTACCGTATGACTGGAGAATTGCTAACATAGTTCCTATTTTTAAGAAAGGGAAAAAAAAGTGATCCGGGTAACTACAGGCCTGTTAGTTTGACATCTGTACTATACAAGGTCTTCGAAAAAATTTTGAAGGGGAAAGTAGTTAAGGACATTGAGGTCAATGGTAAATGGGACAAAATACAACATGGTTTTACAAAAGGTAGATCGTGCCAAACCAACCTAATCTCTTCTTTGAGAAAGCAGCAGATTTTGTAGACAAAGGAAACGCAGTGGATCTAATTTACCTAGATTTCAGTAAGCCGTTTGATACTGTGCCACATGGGGAATTATTAGTTAAATTGGAAAAGATGGGGATCAATATGAAAATTGAAAGGTGGATAAGGAATTGGTTACAGGGGAGACTACAGCGGGTGACACTGAAAGGTGAACTGTCAGGCTGGAGGGAGGTTACCAGTAGAGTTCTTCAGGGATCAGTTTTGGGATCAATCTTATTTAATCTTTTTACTACTGACCTTGGCACAAAAAGTGGGAGTGTGCTAATAAAGTTTGCGGATGATACAAAGCTGGGAGGTATTGCCAATTTAGAGAGAGACCGGGGTATCATACAGGAAGATCTGGATGACCTTGTAAACTGGAATAACAGTAATAGGATGAAATTTAATAGTGAGAACTGTAAGGTCATGCATTTAGGGATTAATAACAAAAATTTTAGTTATAAGCTGGGGACGCATCAATTAGAAGTAACAGAAGAGGAGAAGAACCTTGGAGTATTGGTCGATCACAGGATGACTATGAGCCGCCAATGTGATATGGCCGTGAAAAAAGCTAATGTGGTCTTGGGATGCATTAGGTGAGGTATTTCCAGTAGAGATAAGGAGGTTTAGTACCATTATACAAGGCACTGGTGAGACCTCACCTGGAATACTGTGTGTAGTTCTGGTCTCCCATGTTTAAGAAAGATGAATTCAAACTGGAACAGGTACAGAGAAGGGCTACTAGGATGATTCGAGGAACGGAAAACCTGTCTTATGAAAAAAGAAAAGAAGTACTTGTGGTACCTTAGAGACTAACACATTTGTTAGTCTCTAAGGTGCCACAAGTACTCCTTTTCTTTTTGTGAAATACAGACTAACATGGCTGCTACTCTGAAACCTGTCTTATGAAAGGAGACTCAAGGAGCTTGGCTTGTTTAGCCTAACCAAAAGAAGGTTGAGGGGAGATATGATTGCTCTCTATAAATATATTAGAGGGATAAATACCGGAGAGGGAGAGGAATTATTTAAACTCAGTACCAATGTGGACACAAGAACAAATGGATATAAACTGGTCATCGGGAAGTTTAGACTTGAAATTTGACGAAAGTTTCTAACCATCAGAGGAGTGAAGTTTTGGAATAGCCATCCAAGGGAAGCAGTGGGGACAAAAGACCTATCTGGCTGTAAGATTTAACTCGATAAGTTTATGGAGGAGATGGTATGATAGGATAACATGATTTTGGCAATTAATTGATCTTTAAATATTCATGGTAAATAGGCCCAATGGCCTGTGATGGGATGTTAGATGGGGTGGGATCTGAGTTACTACAGAGAATTCTTTCCTGGGTATCTGGCTGGTGAATCTTGCCCATATGCTCAGGGTTCAGCTGATCACCATATTTGGGGTCAGGAAGGAATTTTCCTCCAAGGCAGATTGGAAGAGGCCCTGGAGGTTTTTGGCCTTCCTCTGTAGCATAGGGCATGGGTCACTTGCTGGAGGATTCTCTGCTCCTTGAAGCCTTTAAACCATGATTTGAGGACTTCAATAGCTCAGCCAGAGATGAGAGGTTTATCGCAGGAATGGGTGGGTGAGATTCTGTGGCCTACATTGTGCAGGGGGTCAGACTAGATGATCATAATGGTCCCTTCTGACCTTAATATCTATGACCAAGCAAAACCAAAGGCTCTTGAACTAACAGATCTATTGATTCAGCGTTCCCCACTATAAGCAATGAGCACTCAGTGAAACTGTGGTCCCAAAATGCTTTAGGATTTGATCAAATGTGATGGGTACCAGGAGAAGCCACGAGAGTGGAGGGGTGAACAGTGGAAGTTGGCAATGTGAAGGCCATTCAGGGACTTGGAGAGTAGTAGCTGAAAGAGGGTCAGAGTCTTTCCATACCTTCTCCAATACTGTCTAATTCCTAAATTCCGTCAGCACACCTTAGGGGCGTCGTGCTGTTGTTAAGTGCTGAGGAATGTTGTTGCTGCTGCAGTACTGTTACTGTTCTTGGAGCACTGATGCCAGCTGCACTAGCGGACAGTGCAGCGTGTTAATTCAGCAGACCTCAATGTTATTCATCAGAAAGGTCACAGGATCAGTTCAATGGCTAAGGCACTTGGCCAGGTTTATTGTCAACAAAGCACAGTGTTCGTGCCCCATAGAAGCTACAGGTACACTAACACATGTATGCCTGCGACAATGGTACCAGCTCAGTCAGCACACCAGGATGCTGTCCCCTAGTACGCTGGCCAATACTGCCCCTTCTATGACGTCTCCTTTTGTACATTGATACAAACAAGTTACACTCCTTATGTGATTAGTTACCAACCCTACACCTTGCATCTGCTAGTTCAAACAGAACATTCTTATCCATTATCCTGTCATCCTATCCTCGTCTTACAAGGGGTCGGTGTGCTCCTGTCAGTACTGGTTTTACAATAGCACCACAGCGCTGGGCCCAGGCTCCAAAGGGGCCCTGGCCCGGCCCACTCTGCTTGGGCTGCAGTCCAAGGCCCTGTCAGCTCTTCCCTGCTCCCCACCTCCTCCCCCCAAGCATGCCATGTTCCCGCCCCTCCCCCTCCCAGAGCTTCCTCCACCACCAAACAGCTGTTTTCCAGTGCTCCTGGAAGGAGGGGGAGGAGGCGGAGAAGAGGCATGGGGGGCCCTTGGGGAAGGGGGTGGAATCAGGGCAGGGCTGAGCAAAGGCAGGGCCCCCTACACATACCTCCTCCAGCCCCCTGTCATGAGCCTCTCAGGGCAGGGGTTGGGGTGGTGCAGGGTGGGATTGGGAGCACGGAGCACCAAGCATCGCAAGACCCCAGCTCCCTGCCCTGACTCCTGCACCCCTCTCACACACACCCACAATCCCAGCCCTGACTCCTGCACTCCCCCCCACATCCCCACCCCCACCCTGAGCACCAAACAGGAGCTCCTACACCCCCCCACATCCCCACCTGCACCCCTTGCACCCAATGGAGCTGCCCCAGGTAAGCGCTCCACACCCCAACCTCCTACCCCAACCCCCTCCCAGACCCTGCACCCCCAGCCCTGAGCCCCCTCCCGCACCCAAAGTCCTGGCCAGACCCTGCACCCCAACGTTTTTTTATATTTTTTTTTTATAAAGCGCTCTTATCCCAAGCGCTTTACAAAAACTAGTTAGCTAATAGTTTAAACAATATTTGGAAAGACCATTAAGTGGCCTGCCGAGACCCTCTGCGATTTTCAAGTGGTCTGTGGAAAAATAAGTTAGAGTACAAAAACAACCAAGGTACCTCACTTTATTTTCATTTACTTGCTATTACTTATAGGAGGAGGATGAAGAAAAAAAGCATGAAAAACAGGGGTGGGGGGGAGATAAGAGAGAATGTTCTTTTTCTTGGCTGGGTCCCAAGGAGGGGCCCCAAAAATGAAGCTGGACACAGGGCCCCACTAACTCTAAATCTGCCACTGGGGCTGACCCATTCCCCACAGCTCCCCATGCTGCAGCCAGGGGCTGACGCCCCCCTCCCCGAGCTCCGCATGCCACTGCCAAGATGGGGCTGACCCCCTCCTTCGCTCCAGCTCCCCGCACCACTGCCAGGGGCTGGGGCTGATATCCCACACCACTGCCAGGGGCTGGGGCTGGCCCCTAACCCCGACAAGCTCCATTCTACCTGGGGCTGGGGCTTCCCCCAAGCCCTGCTGCCTGACACCTCATGTTGCCAGCCCCCACACACATGTTCTTCCACAACCCACTAGGGGGGTGCACCAGACTTTTTTGGTAAACTGGGCATTTGTTCAACGGGATAAATGCCCGTTTTTGTCAAAAAAGTCAGGATGGCCAGGACAGAGCTTAAAAAGGTAACTGTCCCAGCCAAACGGGGATGTATGGTCATCCTATCTCCAGGCAAGTGGGTCCTGAGGGAGTCCAGCAAGGGCTGGGGCAGACCCTGGCCTGGCTAATCGTGCCACTCCTGAGAGGCCAGAGTGATTCCCCCCCCCGGCACTGGACTGGTCCTGGCCGCGCTGCCAGCTCAGCCTGGCAGATGCCGTCACCTTCCAGCAGGGCCGGTGAGTATGGCCAGGGGGCAGGGTGTGAGGGAGTGGGTCTCTGGAGGTGTGTGGGGGGGAGCTGCTGGCCAGTGGGGAGGTTTCTTGAGGGGCGGTGGAGGAGGAGTGTGTGTTGGGATGCTGGGAAGAGGGGGGTCTGAGTGGGGAGCTCTGTAGTTGTGGTGGTGGGCTGTGGGGAAATGCATTGGGCAGTAGTGGTGTGGGTGTGGGAGAGGGTGCTGGGCAGCGGTGGTGGTGTGCAGGCCGCTGTGTGGTGGTGTGCATTTGTGGTGGAGGGTCTGTGTGGGGGGCTGCTGGGCATAGCAGTTCCAGGGGACGCTGGGCACAGGGAGTCGGGGGCTGTGGGACATGGCATGGGCCCACCCCCAAGGGGAAGGGGCATGCTGGCAGCACAGGGCTGCGTGGGCCAGTGGTCATCTGTGTCTACAGACATTATATCTAAGACAGAGTATTAGCAAATATTATAAGGAATCAGGCAAATTTTCTAATGCTGATTGGAGCCCTCTTAATTTCTCAAATACCAATAGACTATTCTTATGCTCCCAAACTGAAAATGAATGAGTTATTACATTTGCTTTTCTACATCTCAGGCATTGTGTTCTACATCTTGCCAACATCTTTCAAATACATTTTATTTGAAGACACTTAGACAAATTGTTTTGTAGCTAGGATTTGGCAAAAAAGTATTAGAATTTCAAACATGAACATGATCATCACTGATTTTTTTTCTATGTCCTATCTCTCAAAAATGACTTTTCTGAAGAATCTCAAATTTAGTCAAAATATTGTCAGATGGTCATAGAACACATATACCAAATTTGAAGCTGAAAGGACTTTTATTGGAATACAAAGATTGCCAAAATTATCTTTAAAATGGAAAGGATGTCTCAACACTAACTATGGTGTTGGCAACAGTCGTTCTATAATAAGAACATTTATTTGGTAAAAGTTTTTGATCCATTTGGATTAAAATCCTGGACACAGAAAAGGTTAAAGTTACTGTCCCAAATAACTAACATTCTTGTGCTAGAACAAATATAATTACCAAAAAAGGCATGTTGTTATAATTCCCACAAATTTATAACAAGGGTTAGAAGGCTGAAGACAAGGGAAAAATACTGTAATAGTTGGCACCAAGTCAAACCTCTTAATTATAGTCTACAATCAAGGAGGAAGGGAGTTGGCACAAATGTGTCACTCCAGCAAGCCAACAATTAGTAGCAGCCACAAACATATTCTTCCAACAACTGTGAAAGGAAAAAAGGAAAGCATAAAGCATATTATCCCATAAACAATACGAATTTGCCTGCTTATATTTAAATTTCAAACATATTATTCACTCGGGTCACTCACAGTTCTGCCAAGATTATAACAAAGATACAATTAAGTAATAGCCTGTTCCAGATAATTAAAAAGATAGCATACTATGTGTGCAAGAATATTATATTACTGCTTTCATCACAGTTATTAGATGAAGCATAAAACTATAAAGGGTGCAAACATCTACCTTTCACCTTACCAGTTATTTGGGGTATTTGTTTATTTGGTTATGACTGGGAAGTTTGACTAGAAAAGGTTTGATGTTAGCAGCTTCTCAAAGTTTTCATTTGCAAAAGATTTTTCTGGACATAAAAATTCTACTACAATCAATGGTAGCTTTCTGTGACACCTTGTACCCCATGTTCACCCCTGTTATATGGTTTTGATATATTTTGTGCAAAATTATGCCTTGTGAGGTATCATTTAAAAATACATAATCTGCTGAACATTGTCCTGTTAAAAAGTGTGTATCAACACTGTATGTGGAGCTATGCGATTTTATTTATGATTGTTACTGAAATATGCTGTAGTTCTGGGTGATGCCCTCAGAGCATTTTCTCAAAGACGAAGGCATATTGGCACATGAGCTAGGTGCTAAAAGGCCATTAACGGTTTAATCAGAGAGTTATAAACAAAGTATTTACAAATCACCTGAAGGACTGCTGGCAATGCACATATGCAATGGAACTGCTGACCCCATGACCCAGCAAAGACTTTTCCAGTACAAAGGGTCAGAAACAAGAAGGGAGGAAAAAAGGCCTCTGGCCACCTCTCCTCCCCCATCTCTACTCATGACAGCAAGATCACTTGAAAGACAATAGGAGCATCTTTGAACGGGAGGGGAGTGGTCTTAGCTGGAAGGCTTTCCAGTTAGTATGGACTGCTGAAGACTTTTTGGGTGAGAGAAACCTTCTTGCTTTCAAATCTTATTTAGCTTGGTAAAGTTTAGAAATTAAATTACAGTTTTATCTTTTTATTTCCTTTGTAACCAACTCTAAGTTTTATGCCTTAACACTTTAATCACTTAAAATCTATCTATCTCTAATTAATAAACTTGTTCTACTGCTTTATCTAAACCAGTGTGTTTGATTGAAGTGTTTGGGAAATCTCTACTCAGGTTAGCAAAGGTTGCATAATCGTTTCCTTTGATGAAATGATGGACTATTAATGAGCTTGCATTGTTCAGTAGTGTGCTGGACAGTACAAGATGTACATTTTTGGGCTGCATGGCTGGGAATAAGAATTTTCAGGGGTCATCTTATAGGTAGTTCATTAGAGGCTGGGACAGCATTCGTGTAACTTAGTAGGGACTGACTTTACATGATGGCTGTGAGTGATCAGAACCTGGAGAGGTCTGCTTTTCACTTGCAAAGCAATGTAAAAGGCACCCTGGGCTGGAGAGTTAAAGGGACACAGCAGTTCAGCAGTCCAGATTGTACCCTGGGGGATGTCACACTTACGTATGAGAGACCATGACTCGGTCACATTTATAATATGCAAGCAGAATAAAATCCAGACCAGTAATAAATATACTTGGTGCTTTAATAGGGCCAGCTGCACAAAGCTGAAAACAATTATGAGCCAAATCAGCTGGAAGGAAGAACTTAATCAGAAAAGTAAGAATGATAATTGGGAAATGTTTAAGAACACTTTACTAGAAGCCCAAAAATCCACAATCCCAGAATCAAGGAAGAAGGTTGTGCTAGTTAAAAAATTGACCTCATTTAGAGGGAAAGAGAAGACAGGTGTAAAAAAACAAAAAACATACATAATAAATGGAAGACAGGAGAAGCTGATAGTATATAAATCAGAAGTTATTAATTGTAGAAAATTGATAAGGGAAGTCAAGGAACACAAGGCGAAATCAATGCATTACGGAAAATAAGGAGGTTTTTAAATATATTAGGATCAAAAAGAATTCTGACAATGGTATTCATCCCTTACTAGATGGAGATAGTAGAATTATCAATAATAATGCAGAAACGGCAGAGGTGTTCAATACATTTCTGGTCTGCATTTGGGGAAAAAACAGATGATACCGTCTCATCATATAGTGATAATATTCTTTCCATTCCACTAATATCTCTGGAGGATCTTAAACAGAAGTAACTAAAGTTAGACCTTTTAAATCACCAGGTCCAGATAACTTTCATCCAAGAGTCTTAAAAGAGATGGCTGAGAAGCTCACTTGACCATTAATATTGCTTTTCAATAGCAACCGGAGCACTGGAAAGTTCCAGAAGACTGGAAGAAAGCTAAAGTTGTATGAATTTTTTAAAAAAGGTAAATGAGCTGACCCAGGTAATTATAGGCCTGTCAGCCTGACATCGATCCTGGGCAAGATAATGTAGTGACTGATATGACACTCAATTAATAAAGAACTAAATGAGGGTAATGTTATTTGATGTTAATTTACATTGTTTATGGAAAATAGATCCTGTCAAACTAACTTGATATATTTTTTATGAGATTACAAGCTTGGTTGTATGACAGGGTAAGGCCAGGTGGCTACAGGAGAGTGATAGAAGGCAGATATATTAGCCCCAGGTTAAGCAGGTCCCTTTTCCCTGGGTAAGGTAAAAGGGGCCGTTCCAGAACAATCAGGAACTTGCTGGAACCAATTAAGGCAAACTGGCTAATTAGGACACCTGGAGCCAATTAAGAAGCTGCTAGAATCAATTAAAACAGGCAGGCTAATCAGGGCACCTGGTTTAAAAAGGACCTCACTTCAGTCAGTGGGGGGTGCGCAAGGAGCTGAGAGTAAGAGGGTGTGCTGCTGGAGGACTGAGGAGTACAAACGCTGTCTGACTCAGGAGGAAGGTCCTGTGGTGAGGACACAGAAGGTGTTGGGAGGAGGCTATAGGGATGTAGCCCACGGAGTTGTAACTATCACACAGGGTTTACATGAAACACTGTGGACAGCTGTGACTGACAGGGACCTCGGCTGGAACCCGGAGTAGAGAGTGGGCCCGGGTTCCCCCCATCCTCCCAACTCCCTATTGGAAACCGGAGGAGTTGACCTGGACTGTGGGTCCCACAAGAGGGGAAGGTCCCTGGCCTGTCCCCCAACCCACTAGGTGGACCAGCAGAAACTGCGGGGATTGTTTTCCTTCCTTTTCCCCATGCTGGGCAGGGATGAGGTTAGCTGAGTGAACGTCAGGTTTGAGCCACTAGCAAAACTGGCCAAACTGAGCGCTGCCGTTAATCTCTGAGGAAAGCAAATCCTGCAATAAGCGCAGGACCCACCAAGGCAGAGGAGGAACTTTGTCACAGTTGATAAAGGTTACAGTACTGACATACTATATTTAGACTTCTCTAAGGCACTTGACTTGGTACCAAACCACATTTTGATTAAAAAACTATAATGATATAAAATTAACATGCCACATTTTACACGGATTAAAAACTGGCTAACTAATAGTTCTCAAACTATAACTGTAAACAAGGAATTGTCATTGAGCGGATCCGTTTCCAGTGGGATACCACAGGGATTGGTTCTTGGTGCTACGCTATTTAACATTTTTGGACAAAAACATAAAAATCATCACTGATAAAGTTTGCAGATGACACAAAAATTGGGGGAGTGGTAAATAATGGAGAGGACAGGTGACTGATTCAGAGCGATTTGGATTGCTTGGTATATGAGGTGCAAGCAAACAACATGCATTTCAATACGGCTAATGTAAATGCACACATCTAGGAACAAAGAATGTAGGCCATATGTACAGGATGGAGGACTCTATTCTGAGATGCAATGACTCTGAAAAAGATTTGGGGGTCGTGGTGCATAATCAGCTGAACATTAACTCCCAGAGCGACAGTGTGGGAATGTGATCCTGGGATGCATAAACAGGGGAATCTCAAGTAGGAGTAGAGAGATTATTTTACCTCTCTATGTGGCACTGGTCCAACCACTGCTGGCATATAATGTCCAGTTCTGGTGTCCACAATTCAAGAAAGATGTTGATAAATTGGAAAGGGTTCAGAAAAGAGTCACAAAAATGACTGAAGGATTGTAATTACTATAGTGATAGACTCAAGGAGCTCACGCTACTTCACTTAACAAAGAGAAGGTTAATGGGTGACTTGATTACAGTCTATAAGTACCTAGATAAGGAACAAATATTTAATAACGGGCTCATCAATCTAGCAGAGAAAGGTATAATAGAATCCAATAGATGGAAGTTGAAGCTGGACCAATTCGAACTGGTAATAAGGAGTAAGTTTTTAATGGTGAGAATAATTAACAATAGTTACCCATTTACAATTTTTAAATCAAAATAGGATGTTTTTTCTAAAAGCTATGCTCTAAGAATAATTTTGGGGAAGTTCTATGGACTGTGATATACAGGAGGTCAGACTAGATAATCATAATTGTACCTTCCGGCCCTAAAAATCTATAATTCTCTGAAATGGGACTGGTGCTAATTTCATTTACACCAGTGTGTAAGTCAGTGGAGTAAATCAGTTCTTTTACTTTCTGTAATAACAATACCCCCTGTAATAATAATATCATCTGGATCCCATCTCTTTCCCTTCACCTCCCATAATATCCAAGGGAATTATGGGTCTGAAGACTAAATATTAGTAATGGCCACTTAATCATTGGCTTCTCTGTTGAGGCATCCACCATTACATCAAATATGAGGGTGATGTTGATGCTAGTCCACCAGGAACTAAGAGTCAGATCATCAAACTATTTCACATCAGCCACCAAAGATCAACAGCTTTCTATCACTTTTGACATGGGTCACCCCTGGACTGGATTTAGAAAATTACTACTCTTAAAAATCACAGGATTTACAATTTTTACAAAATATTTCATTGATTTTATAAACAATTTAATATAATAATTACAACTTACATAACATTTACAAAGCAGGAAAGAATAATTCTTTCCACTGCAGCCATTATTGGCGGAGGTACTGTGGCCCATGTTATGCAGGAGGTCAGACTAGAATCAGTGGTGCTCAACCTGCAGCTCAATCAGCACACATCTGCAGCCCACATGACATCCTCAGGACCATACAGATAGTATTGGATGCGGCCTCCAGTGGTAAATAGGTTGAGAGCCACTGGTCACTAGATGATCATTACAGTTGCTTCTGATCTTAAAATCCATGAATTTATGATCAGACAAAAATGAACAAATACATACAAATTAAAAAGAAAAGGAGGACTTGTGGCATCTGCGAGACTAACCAATTTATTTGAGCATAAGCTTTCATGAGCTACAGCTCACTTCATTGGATGTATGTATTTTCCACGGCATGCATCCAATGAAGTGAGCTGTAGCTCACGAAAGCTTACGCTCAAATAAATTTGCTAGTCTCGCAGATGCCACAAGTCCTCCTTTTCTTTTTGCAGATACAGACTAACACGGCTGCTACTCTGATACAAATTAATGAATTCCTCCATTATGGTATGCGTAATCCACCTTGTGGAAAAATCCACAGCAAAACAGCACTAACATCTATCCTTTAAAAAATATTAGCATGCTATCTTTGTAACTTTTACTACTTTACTCAGTTGAACAGTATTTTCACAGATAGTTAAAGTATTCCATCAGACATTCAAGTACGTAATAAAACTGTCATGATGAGGAACAGATCCTGTAAATCCTGGCTTACAGAGACCTACTTACATGAGAGATTGCAAAACCAGGCCTGTACACAGTGAGGAGGACCTTATACGTTAAGGGTGCATACTCAAGGGGGCATACTCACACTAGCTCTGATTGAAATAGTGAGCTAAAAATATCATGTAGCTGTGGCAGCCTAGCCAGCAGGAGGGCCTAACCACCCTAAGGGAGTGCCTGTCAAAGACACTAAGTACATATTCAGGGTGGCGAGCCCCTTCTGTGGTGCCAGGGCTACATTCTATTTTTAGCATGTTAGCTTGATCAGAATTGACACAAATATGTCTTCTCAAGTTAGGAATAACACCCCATCTTCAAGTATAGATATACACTAAAGTCCTGATTCTGCAATGAGCTCTGTGCAGGCACACTTCTATACCCCTGTGGAGCTCATTGCAAGATTGTGAGCTATAGCTCTGTATTTCAATGGGACTTCATGAAAATTCAGAGATACTTCCTTTGAGAGTTAGTTGCAGGATTGGGGCCTACTATACTGGTAGATGGAGTAAAGCAGTATTGGCATCCCCAAGTATATGAATCAGACCCCACAGAAAATATAAGACTGGCTTAACAATGAAATTTTAAAAATATACATTTTGCATGATTTTTAATTACCTTCTGGTTTTTGAGTCTTTGGGCTTCATCTTTTCAATTTTTTCTCCACACCATAAGGGCTAGAAACTCATTTTTGAAATGAAAACTGAGATTCTCACATAATCACATGACTGCAAGAGCTGGGGCATTCAGAAAATCACCACATTCTGTAAAATTTACAACACAGTTGAGTGACTGGCAACACTGGATATATTTTCATATTTGTGTATTTGATTTATTCAATAAATCCAAACATGGTTAGGCATGGGAATGGTAACACAGAATACCCAAATAGGGCTTGGTAGTAAAATGCTAAATTTTACCTGAAAATATTCCATTTATATATCCCTTTCTTGCTTGCGTGTCTCCACTAGTTTGCTTATATAGCTCCAGTTACACATCCTTTTAGTCCTTGTTTTGGATTACACACATGCTTGTCAAGCATTCACTATACACAGTCAGTGTTCTGGTGTGCTGAACTGGGGATGGGTACCACAGTGAAAGGACAGCACATGTCAAAGTGCCTAAAGCTCTGGGATGAAGACTGTGGTTGACAACTATGCTCCTCTGTTGCAATGGCACTCTCCACAAGATGGGGTAAAGTTCGTTTGTGTGGTAGACAGAACTTTCTCAGAGCAATGGTTCTCAGCGAGGGGGATGCGTACTCTTGGGGGTACGCAAAGATCTTCCAGAGGGTACATCAACTCATCTAGATAAAAAGCACTACAGAAATCAATACAAACTAAAATTTCACACAATGACTTGTTTATATTGCTCTATACGCTATATACTGACATGTAAGTACAATATTTATATTCACATTGATTTATTTTATAATTATATGGTAAAAATGAGAAAGTAAGCAATTTTTTAATAATAATGCGCTGTGACCCTTTTGTATTTTTATGTGTGATTTTGTAAGCAAGTAGTTTTTAAGTGAGGTGAAACTTGGAGGTACACAAGACAAATCAGACACCTGAAAGGGGTAGTCTGGAAAGGGGTACAGTAGTCTGTCTTAGGGTATGTCTATACTGCAGCTAAGAACGTGTGGCTAGCCCATGCCAGCTGACTCAGGCTCACAGGGCTTGGGCTAAGATGCAAGCTAATTGCAGTGTAGACATTCAGCCTCAGGCTCCAGCCTGAGCTCTCAGACCCTCACAAGGTCCTACAGCCTGGTCTCCAGCCCAAGCTTGAATGTCTACACCGCAGTTAAACAGCCCCACAGCTAGAATTACCACCTTTGAAATGCAAAAAATCCGGCATGCCCCCACATAAGGCAAACCCACCACAACCCCAACCACAAGCCAACTCCACAAACCCCTCCTTCACAAGCCACTGATAGTGTCTAGAGAAACAAAATGTATAGATGAAGATTGATAACATCACACATCTCCTCACTCCCCCGTGACTCAAACCCTCTCACACACACACATGATCTACAACCCATCCTGGACAACGATCCCTCACTTTCACAGGCCTTGGGAGGCAGGCCAGTCCTCGCCCACAGACAACCTGCCAACCTGAAGCATATTCTCACCAGTAACTACACACCACACCATAGTAACTCTAACTCAGGAACCAATCCATGCAACAAACCTCGATGCCAACTCTGTGCACGTATCTACACCAGCGACACCATCACAGGACCTAACCAGATCAGCCACACCATCACCGGTTCATTCACCTGCAAGTCCACGAATGTAACCTATGCCATCATGTGCCAGCAATGCCCCTCTGCTATGTACATTGGCCAAACTGGACAGTCCCTACGTAAAAGGATAAATGGACACAAATCAGATATTGGGAAAGGCAATATACAAAAACCTGTAGGAGAACACTTCAACCTCCCTGGACACACACTAGCAGATTTAAAGGTAGCCATCCTGCAGCAAAAAAACTTCAGGACCAGGCTTCAAAGAGAAACTGTTGAGCTTCACTTCATTTGCAAATTTGACACCATCAGCTCAGGATTAAACAAAGACTGTGAATGGCTCACCAACTGCAAAAGCAGTTTCTCCTCCCTTGGTGTTCACACCACAACTGCTAGAAGAGGGCCTCATCCTCCCTGATTGAACAAACCTCATTATCCCTAGCCTGATTCTTGCTTGCATATTTGTACCTGTCTCTGGAAATTTCCACTACATACATCCGACGAAGTGGGTATTCACCCACAAAAGCTTATGCTCCAATACGTCTGTTAGTCTATAAGGTGCCACAGGACTCTTTGCCACTTTTACAGATCCAGACTAACACAGCTACCCCTCTGATACTAAACTTTTAACATTAGCTAAAACCCAGTGTATTGTAATGATAATGCAAATCTTTAGATCCATGGGAAAAGAAAAGGAAGCTTAAATTATTTTTCTGGCAACTCCATAAAAAACCAGCCAGCCCATTCAAATACCGACCAGGTGGTAACCCTACTCACAGCCCAAGCACCGGCAAGGGTGCCATTTAGATAGGGCAGAGGGGGACTACTGACCCACCTCCCCCGGAGTTTCATACAGGGGGTGTGCTTCCAGGCAGAGCTCTTAACTGCTCAAAAATAGTGCGGAATATGAGTTCTGCAGAGAGGTGCTTCTCCCAGCTTGTGTCCCTGGGGCAGGGAGTCAGTGTTTTGTTTACAAACAGAGGCAGGGTGATTAAGATAAGTCAAGGCTGATAATTAAATTAAGGATCTGGCAGTCCTTAAATGAACCTGTAAAACAGGAATCCCTTGGGGGGAAATGGAGTTGAAGAGAGATACAGCCAAGCCTTCTGAGCCAACGGGGTTACATTCAAAAAAGAGGAATACATGAGGGTCATAAGTGAAAAGAAGGGGCCAAAACCTAGGGAAGGGATAGCAGTGGTATAAAGAAGTTCCCACTCTACCTCTGGTACTTATATGGCCCTATCACTGTAGTATCTGAGCACCTCACATCACATCCCCTTGGTGAGGCAGAGCAGTATCCCCAGTGTACAGATGGGGCACTGAGGCACAGAGAGACTAACAGCCAGATTTTCAAAAGTCTTTAGGCACCTAATGGGATTTTCAAAAGTGCCTAAAAGGCTACATGCTTTGTAAACCCCACTAGATACCCTAGCTACATCTTTGAGTGCCTAAAAACATTTTAAACTCTGTCCCTAAGGCACTGACCTGAGGTCATGCAAGAAGTCCATGCGGGGTGGAGGGGAGAGTAGAACCCAGGTCTCTGAGGGCTAGCTCCCTATCCACTGGACTAGCCTTTCTCTTGGCTGCATGCTGCGTAAAAGAGGCCTCTGATGGATGGGAGAAAAAACAAGAAGGCCAGTTCTCTGGGACTCCAGCACATGGTTCCAGGTGATTGGGAACAATGTCATGGTTGCAGTATCAAAAGCAACAAAGAGGTCAGGAAAGATGAAGAAAGTAAGAGAATGAGAGTCAGATGAGAGAAGAGCACTTAACTGCCAATGGGTGGCAGGTTCTGCCCCAGGCTGAGTTGTACAGCAATGCCTGCTTTGCAATTTTAGATTTTAACTGAAAACCCTTTTGTTTTGTCCTTTTTTGTTCTGAGTTTGAGAAAAGGAAGGAATGAGAAAGTGTCGTCTGAGTATCAGATGTAATTATACATCAAATTCTTAGGGTTTCAGCTATATTCAGGCCAAAGAACAGAAATTTTATCCACAAAGTCCATAAAATTGACCATTATTGTCATGATTTGTGTTATTCACTGGGCACAATCTGTGCGCTCAGCACTGTTCAGAATATGCAAGAAAATGTAGTCCCTGAGCCAATGCATACAAGACGTGTAACTCTGGATAAGATGGCTCAGATATTTAAGTATGAAGTGTATAGTTATTGACCACACGTGGTCACTGTGATGTTTATATCTATGAATGCAGGCACTGAGGGCAACAGAAGTTTTACTTGATTAAGGACTAGAAGATTTGACCCTCCAACTTTCTTTCACAGAGGAGCTGCCTAGAGCTCCTGTGCCTGTTTATTTTCCTTTCCTGCCTGCAGTGGCCCTGATATACCTCAGAAGTCTCAATTTTTTTCCCCAACTTCAAAACATTGAATTTTCTTGGTGTTTGATTTAAAATATTCTCCTGTGAAAACTGCAACTCAATCACTGCAGTGTTGTGTTTAAGAGCCTTCTGAAAAGTAACTAGCCTTTAAACAGAAAGCAGTGTTGCTAACTCATGATTTTGTCATGAGTCTCATGATAACTGTTTTCCTTAAAGTCCCACCTGCTGGAGTCCAGTGATATGTAATGATTTCAGCCTTCATTCTTTAAAAAAAAATAATGAAGTTTCTAGCCCTTGTGGCTGTGGAGAAGCTTCAAAATGTGACACCAGTGCACCTTAAAGGCTCAAAAAGCAGAATGTAAATAAAAAGAACACCAAATCTATTATTTTTACATACTCTCATTATTTTAAAGCCAATCTCATGATTTTTGGTGAGCCTGATTCTTGATTTTTGAACATTTGGGGTTGGCAATACTATGAAAATGACTTGAGAGTGTCAGTTTCACTCCTGCTAAAGTCATTTTCTAGTCTATTATTTGTAGTGGGGTAACACCCCTAGAGCCCCAAGCTGGAGCAGTATAAACTCACAGGGCCTTGCCCCAATAGGATGTTTCCAAAAGTTAAATGATCTATTCCAAGCCTGATGAACTGCAAAAATGTGATAGAAAGTAATCTAGTCTTTTCTACAATTGTTTCAATTGTTCTATTCAAGAGTTAGTAACAAAGTAAAAATATACATTAATTTTTTTAAACTGAACCAGCATCCCTTAAGTGAATTGACACAAGATGTCAGAACATCTTCCTATTAGAGCTGAGTGGGTCTAATATTTATTTAATTTTCTTTCTTTATATAGGAATTGGAAATTATTATCTGACAGGAGCACTGTATCTAAGTTATTATCTTAAAAAAAAAAAAAGAAAGTTTTCAGGTGCCCAACTAGTGTTTGGAATCACAGTTAAAGTTGCCCCGCAATCTGAAATGGTGCCCCAGAGCGCTGGGAGGTCTGGTCAGCTGGCATGGGCCAGCCCTGGGTTTTTAATTGCAGTGCAGACACACCTTTCAGGGCAGGCTTGAGAGCGTGGATCTAGCCACCCCAGGAACTAAGGCCATTCACAAACCTCACCACCTCTTGCTCCAAGCGCATTGCTTTGTCCTGACTTTCTCTAACACAAGTACACAGACAGCAACCTGGATAGTTCAAACCCAACAAACCGCCCCTACCAAGAGCAACCCCTCCTCTGCGCGCCCAGCTCTCCCGAGCAGGAGCCCAGGCACCAAGCCACGTGCGGGCTGGAAACGAGCCCGAGCAGAAAGGCTCTGGCAACCGGGGTGGCCCGTTACCGCCCCAGCCTTACCGCTAGGGGGCTCAGGGGGAGCCGCTGCCCCACACCAGTCACCCTGGGGCGAGGCCGAGCCTCCAGCTCGCGACCCTAGGGAAGGGGGGTTGGTCTGGTGACGCCACAATGGACCCTTAGAGAACGGACTCCCGCGGTGCCGCGGCTCCGGCTGCCTCAGAACCCGGGACACGCCCCCTGTCCCGCCCAGCCCGCTCACAGAGCGGAGCCGGGCCTCTCCGCCGCCAACCAAAACATTGACATGTGCGTCTCGCGCTCCACAGTCACGTGACGCGGCCGGTTTGGCAAGCCCGTGACGTCACAAACGTCGTAACCAATCGAAAATCATACTTCCGGGTAGCAACAAGCGCCGCGGCAAGCGGCCAATCCGCGGGAGCGGGCGGCTGGGGACTTTAGCCTCGCTGTTAGTTCCATCATCAGCCCTGGAGCTGCTTGGGGTCCGTCAGGTGAGCGCTGCGCGCCGCGCTTCCCCGGGCCTGCCGCGGGGCCAGGGCAGCGGGAGCCAGGCCGGGGTTTGCGGGGTAGGGCTGCTGGGGGCGGGGCTGGCGCTGAATGGGGCGGGGGCCTGGGCGGGTTGGAACCAGAGCAGGAGGGGGCTGGGGCAAGAGGGGGGCTGGGCTGAGGTGGTGGGGGGGGGGGCTGGAGTAGGAGAGGGAAGGGATCGGGGGCTGGGGCAGGGATTGAGGGGCTGGGACAGGAGGGGCAGGGATTGGGGGGCTGGGCTGGGGCAGGGGTCGGGAGGGCTGGGACGGGCAGGAGGGGGCAACGGTGTTGTTTGGATGGGGCTGAACATGGAGAGAGGGTTGCTGGGATCAAGAGGCTGGGGCTGCGCTAGGCTGGGGATGTCTAGAGGAGCAAGGAATAGGATAGCAGTGGGCTGTGTGGTTGGGCAATGTGGGAAGTGAAGGCAGTTGGGGGAACAGATTTTTACCCTAGGTTGCTGGGGGCAGGAGTTGCTGGAGTTAGAAACCGGGTACATTTAGGAGCCTGCAGATTAGGGAAGAGGTGAATTTAGAGGCATAGGCCTAGTGGTCCAGGGTAGGGAGTGGCAGATGGGTTTCTGGGTTTGAGCGAGGCAGCTGTCTGTCATGGGGAGGCATGGGAGACTTGCGATGGGAGGCCATGAAAACTCTGGGGATTCAAGGGAGGATGCTGTATTCCTTGGTTGCTGAGAAGGAGCCAGGGAGTGAGCAGGGCTGGTGATAGAAAATGAGGAGATGGCTTTTCAGCAGGGAAGTCCTCATGGTGCAGAGTCCAGAGTGCTGAACGGGGAGGGATGGAGTAGTGTAGGATCACATCTTTCTAACTTTGTCTGATGAGGGATTTTCTGTTCTGAATGGGACTTTAAGTGCTGTCAGTTTCATGTGTGATGCTTTATCCACCCCACCACAAGCAAAACAATCTCAAAAATGCCTTGCAATTCTTTACTCTGTCAAGATTTCCCATTTCTTTTGAGGAAAGGGTGGAGACCCAAAAAAACCAAGAAACCAGCTCTTATTTGTGCTTTCAGTGCTTGGAAACCCAGAAGCTAAACAATATCTGTTTTTTTCTGTAGTGCCAATCACTGCAAATCAAATAACCAAGTTTATTGTAAATTATCTGTTGTGTGAAGTTGGAGGGTAAGTTTTTCAGGGAAAGAGATGTGAGGAAAACAAAAATATAATGGGTCCAACATTCAGAAGTCTAGAGAACTCTATTCTTGCTGTGGTGGTGCAAAGGAGTTTTCTCCGCATGAGGTAATGAGATCATGAAAATCTCATTCTATGTAAGAGGTATGTATAATTGTATAAAGTTCATATGGGCTGGCAGCTCTTAAAACTGGTGAGTTCAGGAATAGCGAAACTTTGTTCAGCTGAGGGCTATGTTAGTAGTTTTCCAGGAGATGAGGAGGATCAAAGCGAAGGCTCAATTCTGCAGCTGGACCATTTTCTAATGTAGGGCCCTGTTGGCTCTAATTTCCTTAAATGCAGCTTCTCTTGTTTTCTGGCATATCTGTAAGAGTTTTGAGCCTGAGATGCTCCAGGAGAGAACCCAAGTTCATAAAAGCAGATCACTGCATAGCGGGTTATAATCTCCATGGTCTATGTACAGTAATGCCCCACTTAACATCCTCTCACTTAACATTGTTTCAATCTTACATCCGTGGTCAATTACAGAACATGCTCCATTTAAAGTTGTGCAATGCTTCGCTATAACATTGTTTGGCTGCCTGCTTTGTCCACAGCTGGCAGTTCCCCTATCAGATCCCCTCCACGTCTCCTCCACCCCACAATGCCTCCCGCCCGCAGGCAGACCCTGTGGATCAGTGCCTTTCCCCTCCTCCTCCTCCTCCTGCCCGCAGCAATCAGCTGGCTTGCGGCATTCTGTAGGGAGGGGGGAGGAGCAAGGACTCAGCGTGCAGGCTCCCCCTCCCTCCCCTGCTGCCCAAACACCGCAAACCAGCTGATTGCTGCGGGGAGGGGGAGGAGTGAGGACGTGGTGCACCTCCCCTGCCTCCTGCCCTCGGCAATCAGCTGGCTTGCGGCATTTGAGAGGCAGGGGAGGGAGGGAGAGCCCGCATGCCAAGTCGTTGCTCCTGATCCCTCCCTACAGAATGCCGCAAACCAGCTGATTGCCGTGGGCAGAAGGCAGGGGAGGGAGCGGGGAGGAGCAAGGACGTGGCATGCAGAGTAAAAATGGGGGGAAAGAAGAGGCGGGTTAAGGGTGGGGGCTTGGGGGAAGGGGTGAAGTGCGTGGGCCGAGGGTTGAGCCCCCCCTCCCCCACCCTGGTGCTTGCAGAGGAGGGGAAGCTGCTGGCTGCGCAACGTGCTTCTCCTAGCCTACAGCACCTTCAGCCTCCTTGCCTGCCTCATTGTCTCCAGTGCCAGTGGGCTGTGCCTGTGTGGGGTAAGGCGGGGGTACCTCCCAACTTATAGTACTGTACTGTATGGCAAAAAAAAGTTTTCCTGGAACTAACCCTCCCCCCCCCCCCCCCCCCCCCGTTTACATTCATTCTTATGGGGAAACTGGATTCACTTAGCATCGTTTCACTTAGAATCATAGAATATCAGGGTTGGAAGGGACCTCAGGAGGTCATCTAGTTCAACCCCCTGCTCAAAGCAGGACCAATCCCCAACCAAATCATCCCAGTCAGGGTTTTGTCAAGCCTGACCTTAAAAACATCTAAGGAAGGAGGTTCCACCACCTCCCTAGGTAACGCATTCCAGTGTTTCACCACACTCCTAGTGAAAAAGTTTTTCCTAATATCCAACTTAAACCTCCCCCACTGCAACCTGAGACGATTACTCCTTGTTCTGTCATCAGCTGCCACTGAGAACAGTCTAGAGCCATCCTCTTTGGAACCCCCTTTCAGGTAGTTGAAAGCAGCTATAAATCCCCCCTCATTCTTCTCTTCTGCAGACTAAACAGTCCCAGTTCCCTCAGCCTCTCCTCATAAGTCATGTGTTCCAGTCCCCTAATCATTTTTGTTGCCCTCCGCTGGACTCTTTCCAATTTTTCCACATCCTTCTTGTAGTGTGGGGCCCAAAACTGGACACAGTACTCCAGATGAGACCTCACCAATGTCGAATAGAGGGGAATGATCACGTCCCTCGATCTGCTGGCAATGCCCCTACATATACATCCCAAAAAGCCATTGGCCTTCTTGGCAACAAGGGCACACTGTTGACTCATATCCAGCTTCTCGTCCACTGTAACCCCTAGATCCTTTTCTGCAGAACTGCTGCCTAGCCATTCGGTCCCTAGTCTGTAGCGGTACATGGGATTCTTCCGTCCTAAGTGCAGGACTTTGCACTTGTCCTTGTTGAACCTCATCAGATTTCTTTTGGCCCAATCCTCTAATTTATCTAGGGCCCTCTGTATCCTATCCCTACCCTCCAGCGTATCTACCTCTCCTCCCAGTTTAGTGTCATCTGCAAATTTGCTGAGGGTGCAATCCACACCATCCTCCAGATCATTTATGAAGATATTGAACAAAACCGGCCCGAGGACTGACCCTTGGGGCACTCCACTTGATACCGGCTGCCAACTAGACATGGAGCTATTGATCACTACCCGTTGAGCCTGACAATCTAGCCAACTTTCTATCCACCTTATAGTCCACTTAAAGTCACATTTTTCAAGAACATAACTACAACGTTAAGTGAGGAGTTACTGTTTCTCAAATAAAGATTGGTGAGAAGCATGTTGCAGCATTTTTAGCTAGAGCTAGACCAGAGGTGGACAAACTACAGCCCATGAGCCACATCTGCCCCGCAGGACCCTCCTGCCCGGCTCCTGGCCCGGGTGGCTAGTCCCTAGCCCCTCCCCGCTGTTCCCCCTCCCCCACAGCCTCAGCACGCCACGCCGCTGGCACAACGCTCTGGGCAGCCGGGCAGCGCAGTTGCAGAGCTGCGACCTGACCCGGTGCTCTGGGCGGCGTGGTAAGGGGGCAGGGAGCGGGGGGGTTGGATAGAGGGCAGGGGAATTGGGGGGTGGTGGTCAGGGATTGGGGGTGTGGATGGGATTGGGGCGGTCAGAGGGCGGAGAACGGGGGGTTGGATGGGGCAGGGTTTCCAGGGGGCAGTCAGGAAGCGGGGGGGTTGGATGGGGTGGCGGGGGGCAGTCAGGGGCAGAGGTTCTGGGGGCAGTCAGGGGACAGGGAACAGTGGGTTGTGGATGGGATAGGAGTCCCGAGGGAGCTGTCAGTGGGCGAGAAGCAGGGGGGTCGGATAGGAGGCACAGGCCAGGCCACGCCTGGCTGTCTGGGGAGACACAGCCTCCCCTAACCGGCCCTCCATAGAATTTTGGAAACCCGATGTGGCCTTCAGGCCAAAAAGTTTGCACGCCCCTGAGATAGACAGATATTTTCATCTTGTGCAATATTAAATGTTCTCTTTTTTTAATAGAAAAACAATATTTTTGTTCTTTTTTTTTTTTTAATAGAAAATTCAGGTCATCATGTGCTAATCTCACATGGAGTTATTGACTTTCTGTGGCTGTGTCTCACCATGGCTTTCTCCACAAGAGTTTTATTGCTAATTAAATTAGTTGTTTCCTAGTGATTTTTTGTTTTGTTTTGTTCCACCCGGGAAGTATAAATATGCTTACTTGCCCTAAACATGGGAGGTCATAAAAGTGTAAGAAAGAAAGACCTAAGTGATCCAGATTCTAGATACAAGTTTCTAAAGTTTATGTAGGAGCAGCAAAAGTATTGTCTGATGTGTGCATTTGGCTGCCACTTCCATTAGTATTTTTAAAACCTTCAATCCAGCTATCAGTTTTGTAGGGGTAGAGAAAACATTTACTGAATTTTTATTTCCTAATGAAGACTTTCATTTCAGTCCCATTGGTTTGCAGGTCATCTTTAAGGCTATAAAGTAATCAAGAGTTTATTGACCATGTATACAAAGGCATGTTGTTTTGAAGCAGACACAACTTTTATAGGAGTGTTTATGCATAATTGTACTGACTCACTCTGACTGACTCAGTCTCTCAAAGTTCAAGAGCTTAAAAAAAGAAAAATTAACTTTTTTTTAAAAGAATTGAATTTATTCGCTATTTTACTAGGGTTTCACTGATGATCAGTTGTTCCATTTTATATCCTTCCTGTTTGATGTAAAATTTGAATGACACAGTTTTAAGTTCGAGTCCTACCCATATACTTGCACACCTGCTTACCTTTATGGATGTGAGGAAGCCCATTGCTTGATATGGGAGGGAGGAGGGAACAAACCTTTACATTTATTTGTGGAGAAAACTATGGTAATCCCAGAAGCCAGTGCAGCCCTTTGTCATCTTTAGAGTCTTTAATATCAATACTTCTGCTGCCAATAAAGGAAATAAGTTAAACATTAAAAAGAGAGTTCAATTTCTTCTTTTTTAAAACAATGTGATGCTAGTAGTAACTAATCAAGCCCTATACAAGATCACAAAGCAATACTTGAATCTCTCTGTATTGAATTTCTTTGCTGCCTTAACATTCCCATTCATGTTCTTAAATGTCTTCATAACTTTAGTGGGACTATTCACATGCATTCCATCCAGTCTGTAATGACTTTTGATGCTCTGAACTCCTCCCATGTTGTCAGTATCTTTCTGGTAATGAGATGCCCAAAAACAAACATTAACTGGTGATTATTTTGTCTATGTTCCAGTTCTTTCTGTAGCACTTAACACATTGACTTAATGTAGCCGGATCTATTTTTTTTCCTTTGACACTCTAGTGGCATAGCTCAGATGGTGACTGTCACAAACACCTGAACGCCAGATATTTGATAAGAAGGATAAAACAGCCTTTTATAGGAACAACATTGCCTTCAGTGCAGCACAATGTATGCAGTTTAAAGAAATGACTGAAACACTCTGCCTTGGAGAGAGATGTACTCCTGCGGACAGATTTAAAAATTGAAGTTCACCTACTAGAAGCTGCAAGTGAAGAAACAGGAGAAATTAAAGGCAGAACTAAAAGTAGGAACATTAACATTAATACAAGATGGTTTGAACATGAGAAGCATCCTGATTAAGGCTTCTGATTGTCCTATTTAATGCTATTGATTTTAGGGTTTCCAGCCCTCCAGGATTGTCGTGGAGTCTCCAAGAATTAAAGAGTAATCTTTAATTGAAGATTATGTCATGTGATGAAATCTCCAGGAACCTCCAACCAAAATTGGCAGCCCTAATTGACTTTCTCTCTCTCCCTCTCTCCTAAAAAACAAAAAACAAACAAAAAAACCCTACAGAATATTGTGTCCAGATTGCCATTAAGGAATCTAGGAAAATATAATTGCAGCTTATGCCATTTGCACAACCTATACTATGAAGTTGTTCAGCACACTATTTAACACTCATGGAGGAAAATATGGGTAACGCCTCCCGCATAGAACAGTTTAATATTTTCAGCCAAAACATTTTCCCATTAGAAAAATGAAGGGTGTTTTATTAAACAAATTTGAGGTGTATGATCCCCTGCAAAAATTAGGAAACATCAAAATGGAAATTTTTCACTTGGAATTGAAATTTTTTGTTTGGTTTTCAGGTTTTGAAAATCAAATTTATTTTTTTTAGCATTTTGGACTTTGTCTTTTCCATTTCTCACCTTTCTTTTTGTTTTCTTTCCTACTGAAAACAATAAAATGAAATCTAGACTTTTTCTTTTTGCCATTCTATAAATTTTCAAACCTTTTCCAAAGTTGGAGAAATTAGTGGCAAAAGGAAAAATGAAACAGAGTAAATTTGCCACTCTGTCAAAGAAAGAGAGAAAAACAAATCCAATATTTAGAAAATTCATTTTTTTTTTCAAAAGTATTTTGTTTAAAATTTTGGAATAAAGAAATTGTTCCATGTCTCAAAACTCTTTTTCATTTTTTTACCAGATCTCTATAACAGATTGTAGAATTTCAAAAATATAAAATAAATATAACCCATCATCAGCCTCATGTTTAATTGACCGAATAAAGATATTAATGGCTCAATTTCCTTATGACACATTAGAACTCTCAGGATGATTGTGTCTCTGTACTAGTATCCGGCTATCATAAGTGTATTGCAATTTATATGAAGGGGCTTTGATCACAGCTCACATTAAACAGCAACGAGCTCTACAGAGAACTACTGCATTTAAAAACATAGCCAAAGGATGTTTTGGAGCACCTTACAATTTGCTAATGCTACTGTGGGACTCTCAATTGAAATCTGGCTTGATCTGGTTAACAATGAAGAACTGGAAGTATATATGACAACACTGAAAATATATTAGGAAAAGGCGTTGAACTTTTCTATTACTTAGCCAACATGACTGATCTCATAATAAGAGACTAAAATGTGGTGTCTGGAGCATAATCCTGAGTAGAACTGGCCAAAATTATTTGGTCAAAAGAAAAAAAAAAAAAAAAAAGAGAACTTTGGAAATGTGAAACCAAACATCAAAATGAAACATTTCAAATTTGGGGGCTAGATGTTTAAGAGCATATAGGCATCATTCATAAAACCCAACAAGGAGGAGATGGTGCTACCCTCTTAATACCCAGTAGCCCAGTGGTTAGGGAACTGATGTGGGAGACCCAGATTCAGGTCCACACTCTGGAGCAGGGACTTGAACCCAAACCCCCCACTTAGGGTGCATAGTTCCTTCAACCAATTTGGTGCAAAATTGTATAAGAAAATTCATGGAAGACAGGAGAGATGAATTATAATTGTCAGTTTTACAAAATCTGCACTTCTGTCCAGCCATTTAGGGCATGTTTACGCTCCCCCGCAGTGTGGACTAAGACAGGGATGGCCAACCTGAACCTGAGAAGGAGCCAGAATTTACCAATGTACATTGCCAAGGAGCCACAGTAATATGTCAACAGCTCCCCATCAGCTCCCCCACCCACCTTCCCCCAGTGCCTCCCACCTACCGGCAGCCCCCCCAATCAGCACCTACCCCTCCCTCCCCACACCTCCCAATCAGCTGTATCGGCGTGCAGGGGGCTCTGGGGGAAAGGAAGGAGAAGCGAGGGCACTGCAGGCTGAGGGGAGGGGGCGGGGCCTGTGGCAGAACCAGGGATTGAGCAGTGAGCACCTCGCGGCACATTGAAAAGTTGGCACCTGTAGTTCCAGCCCCAGTGCCTATTCAAGGAGCCACATATTAACTTCTGAAGGGCCGCATGTGGTTCCGGAGCCACAGGTTGGCCACCCCTGGACTAAGGGGATGTGAATAGCTGTGCACGCAAAAGTGCTGCACTCCCCTCTGGCACTGGAAGTGCAAACTTAAATGTCCCAAGGGGACCACACAGAGGAATTACAGTGCAGCTCTTTGGTGCGCACTGCTGTTCACACCTTCTTAGTCCAAACTGTGGGATAGTGTAGACATGATATTAGTATTTAATTAACTGGGAACTCCTGTGTTTCACTTAAAGTTCACAAACGTTTTATTTTGAATAGTATACCTTTCTTTGTATGTCTCAGGAATAAACATCCACTGAATCACATAGTGTCTTTTGTTCATAAATCTTTCATAGATTTTTCACTTTTTTTTTTAATATGGGGAGGTGGAAAATTCCCAAGATTTATTAGCATGTAGTTTTTCATTTTTTGTTTTTGTTTCTAATTTCTTTTTATTGTATTGTATCCTCACATGTAGTAACTCCAATTTACTATCTTTCATGAAGTTCTCTTACTTCCAGAACAATAATGATCTCTGACCTAACAATCTCCTGTTCATGCATTTTACACATGAAGGAAACACTTCATTTCTTACTGCAGGTATTTTGAAGGGAACCTGGGGTTGAGAGAGGTGGGATTTGGGTGTGTGCCCTCTTGCTGATTTATTAAATAACTGAGTTTAAAAAGTCCCCCACAATTTTCAAACATATGTGCTGCATTTGTGCCTTAGAAATACCATGAATGTCATGTTTAATCTTGCCTGTTTTCTGGAGAGAGAACTTGGAAAATCAAGAATTGTAGATTGGAAACTCACTAACTCCTTAACAGAAGGAGCTTTTGTATCTTTAACAAGTTTTTCTTTCATCTTTTTGACTTGTTTGCATTAAATACATGTTAACAAAACAGCTCTTAAATTATCTGAATAAAAATCATTTCCTTTCTCAATTTAATCAGCTTTCAGTTCTCTTGTATCTTTGTCAAACTTACTAGTTCTCCCTCTCTTTCAGAATTCTAGGGGGGGGAAGGTACATGACTCCTGAATTTCTAATGCAGTAAAAAGTTTATTTTATAAAATTGCAGGTCATCCTTTTATGCATCACAAAGGAGAAAAAGGAACAGCTTTTTCTTTGCCAGACACTGTTAACTGTAGAAACCTAATTTTTCCAAAACTTGATTGCCCTGTTTAAAATGGGGGAAGGTGGAGTAATGAATTAGGAAGTGTGAGGGAGTTTCTGAAACATTTCCAGGAATATTTAAATTTAAAATATACCTGTCATGAATAAACTACTTATTGCTTATAGGGAAACCATGCCATTTTTGGGCCAAGACTGGAGATCTCCAGGATGGAGATGGATTAAAACAGAAGATGGTTGGAAAAGATGTGACTCCTTCAGTCCAGAACTTGAGGATGAGAGCAGCCAGCTCAACAACATCAGTCACACTGTGTAAGTTTCAGAACAAAGATTAATAAAATTCAACCAGGAAGTAGGAGGGATTGTGTTCATCGTTTAAAGTTTGCTGTAACAGGGTGTGTCTTATTCAAACTGAAACTTTTTTTGTGTTCCGCACGTTCTTCTCATCTGCACTTATTAGCAATGCAGAGCTGTAATCACAAGCACCTTGGACAGGGAATGTCAATCAGCATTTTGATGAGAGGAAATTATTTGAAACTCCAACTTTGGTGGGGGGGGGCAGGGAAGAGGCTCACTTGATATGTGATTAATTCTTATATTCAAAATTTATAGTCTCCTAGAATAATGGGAAAACATTACCATAACTTTTAATCAATATTTTAAGGAAGATGATATGATTATCTAGAGTGTAGCAATAATACAAGGTAGTTGGTAAAATTTACTTTTTTTTTTTTTTAAGTAACATCTGTCCACCTTGCGGTGATGTTCACTTGCCAAATGGCTGCTCTAGATATCTTAGTAAACTTGGATAATTTATGTACTTAATAGTATATTACAACTAAAAGGTATACAACTTTTGCAAGACTTCTAGTATTTTCATGTGTCGGGACAAGGTGGAATAGGGTGTTAGTTTAGCATCTCTGGAAAACTGGGGTCAAATTTAGCCACTGTTACAAGTGAAAGTTGATGGCCTCATAATAGTCCTTATTGGAAAGTTGCCCAGATCAGAACTGCCAGGCAATATGTCATGAATGGCAATTTTCTCTTAGAGCAGTGGTTCTCAACTCTGGTCCACCGCTTGTTCAGGGAAAGCCCCTGGCACGCCGGGCTGGTTTGTTTACCTGCTGCGTCCACAGGTTCGGCCGATCGTGGCTCCCACTGGCCGCGTTTCGCCGCTCCAGGCCAATGGGGGCTGCAGAAAGCGGCGCAGGCCGAGGGATGTGCTGGCCACCCTTCCCGCAGCCCCCATTGGCCTAGAGCGGTTAACCGCGGCTAGTGGGAGCCGCGATCGGCCAAACCTGCAGATGCGGCAGGTGAACAAACTGGCCCGGCGCGCCAGGGGCTTTCCCTGAACAAGCGGTGGACCAGAGTTGAGAACCACTGTCTTAGAGAGACAATGTGGTTGAGATAATATCTTTTATTGGACCAACTTCTGTTGGTGAGAGAGACAAGCCTTTGAGCTACACAGAGTTCTTCCTCTGACCTGAAGCTTGTCTCTCTCACCAACAGAAGTTGATCCAATGAAAGATATTACCTCACCCAGCTTGTCTCTCTCTAATATCCTGGGACTGACATGGCTACAACTACAGTCTTCTCTTAGGACAGTAATTGAAATGTATTCTACGTAGGAGCACTACAGATTAAGATGCTTTAATAGTGCAGTGTGAAGCTTTCAGAACTCTTGCCCACATTCAGTCTGATTCTAGGTACCATTGTTTGTATCTGACTTACTTACCAAAGTCATCCTCAGACATCATTGATAGGGTTTTCAGGATTCAAATGTTAGGCATTAAAACCCTGGTCCACCAACTTCAGTGGTAGCCGGAAGACTTTCTGTTAACTTTAACTGGCATTTGATCAGACCCTAATTTAAAGCTGCCACCTTGTGCCTTTAACCCATACGCAAACATCATTGATATTACTGGAAATTCTCTGCAATGAGTCAAGCATGCATTTGGCTCTTGAGATCCATTGAGAAATAAACCTGTTTAATGTGTTAGTTAATTTGAGAGTGGAATAGTATATATTGCAAATTTTAGTAAACTTTTATGGAATAAATGATCTGTCTTTCTGTAGTTCTGTTCCTGCTGAATTTATATTCGTTCCTTTCCCCCAAAATTAGTCGGAGGACAGTGCTCTTGGTTAGGACCTGCAGTGTAACCAGTTTACCATCCTGAGGAAAGGGAGCATACAGTGTTCAAGTCGTTAGTTCATTGAAAACGGCAATTAATGTACGAATGAGCACAGTATGTTAATTGATTTGGGTGTGGAAAAAATAACTGAAAAGGTAATTTATTAGCAAATATGGAAAACCTTGTGTCGATGTGCACCCTGTGCTCTAAAAATGCTTCAACTGGTCATGTTTCAGACTAGCAGCCGTGTTAGTCTGTTTTCGCAAAAAGAAAAGGAGTACTTGTGGCACCTTAGAGACTAACCAATTTATTTGAGCATAAGCTTTCGTGAGCTACAGCTCACTTCATCGATGAAGTAGTGAGCTGTAGCTCATGAAAGCTTATGCTCTGATAAATTTGTTAGTCTCTAAGGTGCCACAAGTACTCCTTTTCTTTTTTCAATTGGTCATGTGCAAAATGCAATCCTAAATTGTTGAGTGACCAAAGAGTGAGTTCTGTGCCCATCTCTTTTAAACCCATCTTGAGACTTGCCTACATCTCAGACGTTGCTGCTTTCTACATACCATCCTTCTCTCTGTGCTTATCTATCACAGACCTTTCTGGTTTTTCAGACAATTTCCCTAGCATGAGTGTGAAAGGCTCCTTTTCTGTAACTGCTCTTGTTGTCTGGAACCGTATTCGGTTATCCTTTCATCTTATCAACTCTTGCCTTCAGATATCTTCTGAAACAGATCCTTGCTCCTTTGCCTGTATCCCTTAAATAATAGTTGCAGTTGAAAAATAAAAACAGGAGACTTAACTCTGTGGCATTTTGTGAAAGAGTATATGTAAAGTTATGTAATTGTTAAGACCTACTTGTAGAGATTTCTTTGTGTTAACTTAATGGAAGTTTCTTAGTACTATACATATGAATTATATGTTTCTGTTCTTGTAAGCAAACATTTAAATTGTCAAGGACTTTGTTCTGTTTGTATCTTCATATTTTATTTGATTCCAGTGTTGACTGGAAAAAAAAACCTTAATTTCTCTTTTTGTACTTAGTTTCCTCTTCACAGTTAGGAAATGGTCCAGCTTGAGCTCTTAGAAGTCTATTGATCTTGAAATTCTATAGCTTTCTTTTCAAAGGAACTAATCTGCTGCTATTTGAAACATTTTTTCTTAAGTATCTGTTAAACTTAACATGAAACTAGATATAGAAGAATAATTTTAAGTTTTTCAATTTCTAAACAGACGCTGTGGTGAATTAGGACACTTCCAAGTGATTGCATATGAAATACTTAGAGTTACTGTGGACTTTGCATCTGTTCTGTAATAATTTGTTGAATTCCCTTTAAACTTGAATGTCCATCTATAGAATTCCATTCTCACTGTTAAACACCGTATATGTAATTATTTGTGCAACATGAAACCATACATCCATTTTTGCTTACTGGTTCTACTATAGCACTCTAAGCTCCTTTGAAACAAAAAAAAAAATACAGAAATTGAATGACAACTAATCCCATCAACCCCTTTTTACTTTAGAAAATGGAATGTAGCACTGAATGAGGAAGAATAAAGCTTGATAAAATGTGGGACAATTAATTTCAGCTAATGGAAGTAGCATGTTGTAAGTGGTCCTTGAGTAGTATTATATTATACTGCATCCATGAATGTGCTGTGTGCTTTCTTTATAAAGGGACAACTGTGCTTAGCAGTCTAACTGTTCCTTTGCAGTCTGTGTAAGTGGGTAGGCAAGAGCTATACTTCTCATTTTAGACAGGTTTCTAACAAGTCTATTAAAAAAAAAAAGTCTATTCTCCAAAAGTGGATTTACCAAAAATTTTTTTAAAAAGTCTACAATAACACTAATTATAGTACTTGGAAGTTTGCTGGCTTTGGGGAACAGCAATTTCAAATAAGAACTTTTGTTGGTTTTTATCTATAAAATTCAAACATAGTCTTTCAAGGACAGTTACTATGTAATGGTAATGGACTATTTCCTTAGGCTTAAACTGCAGTAAAAGGTAATTGTGATGCTATTTCCCTCTCTCTAAAATCCATCACTGGGAGAGGAATGGAAGTGTGTGCGGGTGAGTGAAGTTGTTTAACTTGCTTTGTGAGTCTGTTTCTGTGACTTGAATTTCTGCAGGGCAAAAGCTAAACATAGTTTTTGCTGTGTAGGACAATATTTCTGGTGTTAAAAAGATCTTCATCTAAAAGCTTCCAGTGTCCTGTGTTAGGTCACTTTGATAAAAGACAGTTTAACACTCAATGCTGGATTTAACTAGTATCAACAAATAGCTATGGATTGATGTAATTTAATGTTTGCCTTTTAATGCCTAGGCATGGGTTGTTTTCAAATGCACTTTTACTTGCCCTGGTGACTTGCAACATCTAGGCTATTGCTGATGCTTCTTACATCTAAAC
This sequence comes from Lepidochelys kempii, assembly GCF_965140285.1. Taxonomy (NCBI): domain Eukaryota; kingdom Metazoa; phylum Chordata; order Testudines; family Cheloniidae; genus Lepidochelys; species Lepidochelys kempii. The sequence continues at coordinate 40,373,753 of NC_136382.1, forward strand.
TTACAATGAAAAATAGATTCATATGGCAAACTCAGCTGTTTTAATATAAATGAATACTCATGAGTGGTATAAGGCTTGTATACACTTTTTCTGTCAAAGAGTGATGCTGGGGAAATAAAAGCAATTTTACTCATTGTTGAGCTTCAGTGCCCTATAGCAGTGGTTCTCAAACTAGGGCCGCCGCTTGTTCAGGGAAAGCCCCTGGTGGGCCGGGCCAGTTTGTTTACCTGCCGCATCCGCAGGTTCGGCCGATCGCGGCTCCCGCTGGCTGCGGTTTGCTGCTCCAGGCCAGTGGGGGCTGTGGGAAGCGACGTGGGCCAAGGGATGTGCTGGTTGCCCTTCCCGCAGCCCCCATTAGCCTGTAGCGGCGAACCGCAGCCAGTGGGAGCCGCGATCAGCCGAACCTGTGGATGCAGCAGGTAAACAAACTGGCCCGGCCCATCAGGGGCTTTCCCTGAACAAGCGGCAGGCCTAATTTGAGAACCACTGACCTATAGCTTTAGCGATTCTGTTTATCTACACAAGGTTGGCTGCCTTCACAGTGAAAACAATCTTAGTTATCAGTGTTTTGTAAAAGTAAGCACTCTTGCTTATCTTTATGTCTTTGTATGGTTAGCGTTGCTGTTTCCTCTAGTTATCTGCTGACCTGGAAAGAAAAGCCTTACTTTAAGAAACTGCTTTGACTTTATGCTGGGCTCTGGAGTTTTTTTCTTAGCTTAAAAAAAAAAGATTTTTTAATGTACAGGTGAGTAGTTTTTTTCTTTGGTTCATTGGCTTTTTTAAAAAAAAAATATATAAATGTGATAAAAAGAGGAACGGGAGCTGGAGGGACTCTTAATTTTTTGCTTCTTGAGAGTATATTAAGTATGTAAAACCATTGCAAAACAGCATGATCAGAGCTTCTAATATAGTTCTTCAGATAATCTTCTTGGGTCACCCTCTTATCACTGGACTATATATGCATCATTTAAGGTTGTGACAATTTGGGGAATCTGTTTATGTAGGACTTACGAATTGTGGTGGTAATTGTACTATTAAATGCCTCGATGCAGATGTGAAATCCACCATTTGGTGACACCTGTAGCATGTCTCTCCCAGACTACGTACAGTGGTGGATTGTTAGTCTGTAATGGTCACCTATTTAGGTGGAAGCACTTTGGTACAATGGGTTGGCTGAAGCCTAGGAGAACCAGTTCAGCCATTTTTCTCTGCAGGAGGGTGGAGAAGTGGAGAGAAGAAAATTCCCAGCAGTTACAACAAAGGAACCAGGCGCTAGTGGTGAGACGTATAACACTAAACTCAAGAGATTCACTGAGACGGGAAGCGTTGTGCAGGAGATGGGAAGAAATTGGTATGCTTTTGTGGGAGGGTTGTGCGCGTTTGCGGAACCAGTCAAGGTAGATAAAGCTAGCTGACCTAGGAACGCTCCATGATTTTGGAGAGACCCATGAGCTGCAGGAAAAGGATCCCAAACACTGCAGAAAGCTCTGGCCAGGCCCAAAGAACTCTCTAGAGTGGTAAGGAACCTGAAGCAGGGAAAAACACACGGGTGTGTTCATTTTTTTTTTTTATAGATCTGTATATTTGTTATGCCACATAAGTGAAGAGTAATGATATTTGATGATCTTGTACAATGTCTGTCTGTTTGCTTTCACTATTTTGTACCGCTGAAGAGGTAAACTGCAAACCAGAAGAGGAGATTCTGAGAAACACTCAAAAACTGCTGGGGAAGGCAATGGGAAGACAACACTAGTTGCAGGGCCTTAGGCAATTGGACTGCAGGATTTCCACTATAAAGAGTGGTGTCAGACATGAGGTCTGCACCTGGAGTGCAGGCCTAGAGGCTCAAAGCCTGGGACAGTGCCTAAGACAGGGGTTCTCAAACTGGGCGTTGTGACCCCTTAGGGGGTTGCAAGGTTATTACATGGCGGGGGGTAGCGAGCTGTCAACATCCACCTGCAAACCCCGGTTCACCTCTAGCATTTATAATAGTGTTAAATATAAAAAATATGTTTTAATTTATAAGGGGGTATATAATATATAATCAGAGGCTTACTGTGTGAAAGGGATCACCAATACAAAAATTTGAGAACAACTGGTCAAAGCTCTGCCTAACAGCATCAAGCTAGGGGCAGGTGGGATTCAGGGTTGGATCTCCTCACAGCAGTCTGGCAAGTGTCCAGGTGGGGGAGCTCAACGAAATCGGTGGCAGGTATTCAAATGTCTATCAATAAGGTAGATATTTTATTGGATCTATTTATTTGTAAATGCCTTTACTCTCTTGTGTAACTTAAACAAAGAGATTTTTTATTTGTGTTTTGACATTAATGTATAATATTACATTTCCAGTTTCTTGACTGGCTGAAGCAGTCTGATATGATTTACTATTCAACATTATTGGCTGTAAAATAAGTGAGTAATTAAATAAATCAGGCAATAAATTCTGCACTTGATCAGAATTCCTCCTTTTAAAGTTGAAAGTTATCTGATATGTATTGTGTCTCTCATTTGATCACGCTCCAAGAAGGATTTACTACCTTAAAAGTAAATACAACTACTGGTTTTTCTTAAGCCGTAGTTATATAAAAACTAGCCTTCAGTCAGAAATTTCCCTTCTGCAAAATAACTCTCTAAGTCTTTGTTTTGGGGGAATTGTATCACCGTCTTGCTAAGTTTTCTGTGCCTTAGACATAATTGTAACACCTTTGCTTTAAAATAAATCACAATTTAGCACAATACATATGTGCTGTAATTCGTGTTAACATGTATTCAAATAGTGGATGAAACACTTAGATCAAGGCATAAAAATGTGCATTGTGTTACAAAGTAAAGAGGTTTGTATTAGCATTTTGTTCTTTGCATTTAGCAGAGCAGATAAAACTTTTTTTGTAAAAATTTATTTGAAAAATCAAAATTTGGAAAAATTCAGCTCTAGGGTCTACAGTGTTTTTTCTCCGAACACCCTATTGACAGTTCTTTCATTAATTGTAGAGAAGATAAAAATAATCCAGGATTTGGGGGGATATAAAACTTGCTTTAGTTGTTAACCAAACACTTCAACTGTTTTTTTGGCAGGGAAGCTTAACTGTGTAGTGAATTACTGTTCAAGAATAGACTTTAAGGTCCATTATGGTACATGTTTCTATATTACTGTTATACTCTCGCTACCTGGTGTGTGTGTGTGTGTGTGTATATATATATATACACACACGTGCGCACGCGCACACACACAAAGTTAGTATGTGAAAGTCAAAATACATCACTAAAATTAATTTCCCACCTCAACAAAAGCATGGTGATTTTTAAAAAAATGATTTTCCTGTTTTGGTTACTTCATAGGGACGTATTGGTGCAGACATACATTGTTGAGGATAATGATAGCATTTTGCAATTAGATTGCTATCCCTTCAAACCCACCCCACCCCCGAAAATCTCTAGTACAATAGCACTTTCCTCAATATTGTAGAGAGAGCCTAAAATAACTAATGTTGTGATCCTAGTCAGATAATCTCTGCTACAACGATCACTTCACTGAAAGCTTTGCTAAATTGTAGCAGTGGCGTTTCAGTTGTATACTGTGTTTCTGTGACATTTAGTAAATGGAAAAAACGTATTCTCATCAGTTTTTGCTGCAAGAGATCATGTTCCCTTAGAGTGCCAAAGCTTGTTACTGGCCTTCCTCAAAATAATATATGTGAATGGAAGAAAAGGGAAGTTGATAGTAATGAGAAACTAAGAATTCTAAAAAATGTATAAAGGAAGCAAATGGACACAAAGATATCTATGGTTGGTAGAATTAAAAACAAATAAGGAAGTCAAGTATATTAGAAATAAAAAGAATCCTAACAATGGTATTGGTCTATTACTATATGGAAATCATAGAATTATCAATAATAATGCAGAAAAGTCTGAAAGGGTCAATAAATATTTCTCTTTATTTGGTGGGGGGTGGGGGGGTATGTAGTCATATCTGATATATATCTGATATCACTCTTTCCATTCCACTAGTATCTCAGCAGGATGTTAAACAGCAGCTACCAAAGTTAGACATTTTTAAAATCAGCAGGTCTGGTAACTTGTGTCCAAGAGTTTTAAAAGAGCAGGCTGAGGAGCTTACTGGACCTTAATGTTGCTTTCACTAAGTCTTGGAACACCAGGGAAGTTCCAGAAGATTGGAAGAAATCTAATGTTGTGCTAATGTTTAAAAAAGGTAAACAGGATGACCCAGGTAATTATAGGCCTGTCAGTATGACATTGATCCCAATCAAGATAATGGAGCAGCTGATATGAGATTTGATTAAGAAATAAAGGAGAATATATAATTAATGCCAGTCTGCATGGGTTTATGAAAAAACAGATCCTGTCAAACTAACTTGTTACCTTTTTTTTATGATAAAGGAAACAGTGTGTTAATTTTAATATACTTAGATTTCTGTAAGGCATTTGATTCGGTACTGCATGACATTATGGTTAAAAAAGCTAGAATGATATAAAATTAACTTGGCACACATTAAATGGATTAAAAACTGGCTAATTCATAGATCTCAAAATGTAGTTGTAAAAGGGGAATCATCTTTAAATGGTGTGGTATTAAGGATGTTGAGATTGGTTCTTGGCCATACACTGCTTAACATTTTTACTAATGACCTGGGAGGAAACATAAAATCATCATTGATAAAGTTTGCAAATGACTCAAAAATTGGGGGAGTGGCAAATAATGAAGATGACAGGTATCTTACACAGAGCAATCTGGATCACTAGGTAAGCTGGGTGCAATAAAACAATGTGTTTTAGTATGACTAAAAATAAATGCCTACATCTAGGGACAAAGAATGTAGGCCGTGCTTTCAGGACAAGATACTCTGTCCTGGGAAGCAGTGACTCTGAAAAAGATTTGGAGGTCATGGTGGATAATCAGCTGAACATGAACTTCCAATGCAGTGCTGTGGATAATGCAATCCTTGGATCCATAAATGGGTATCTCAAGTTGGAGTAGAGAAGTTATTTTACCTCAGTATTTAGCACCGGTGCAACCACCGCTCGAATACTGTGTCCCGTTCAGGTATCCACAATTTAAGAAAGATGTTGATAAATTGGAGAGGTTTCAGAGAAAAGTCACAAAAAAGTTTAAAGGATTAGAAAACATGCTTTATAGCGATAGATTGAGCTTCTTCCATCTATGTAGCTTAACAAGGAGAACAAGAAGAAGTGACTTGATTACAGTTTATAAGTACCTACATGGGGAACAAATATTTAATAATGGGCTCTTCAGTCTAACAGAGAAAGATATAACCTCATTCCAATGGCTGGAAGTTGAAACTAGACAAATTCAGACTGGATATAAGCTATGCATTTTTAACAGTGAGGGTAATTAATCATTGAAACAATTTTCCCAAGAGTCATATGCTCCAGGAACACAGCGGTTCTTTCTGGTCTTGGAATCTGAGAACCTTGATATACTGCAGTGGTTTCCAGACTGTAGTCCATCAGCCAGTGGTGATCTATGCGCACACAATAGCGGTTTGAAGAAAGGTGCTTGATCATATGATGCTGGCTCCTCATTAGTTTCTCCTCCTAAATTACACTTTTAAAAGTTTTAAATATGTTCTTAATATTAATTTCCTATGGAAGTTATTACTGTATTTGAAACAAGAATACTACACAATCATGAAAATGAGAGAGGAGGTGCTGAACATGACAATTTCTCTGCTAAGATCCCTGCTGTGGTAATATTTGGGGACCACCTGACGTTATGTTCTCTTTAAATTGTGAATTTCCAATTGACAGAGTGAGGTGCAAGCCCTCTATAGTTAAATATTTATCATTAGATGGTTCTTTAATTAAATGTATGTTTATTTCAGCATCTTAGCTGATGATGATGATGATGATGAAGAAATATACAGAACTGAAGATTGTGAATTTGCAGCCAAGAAAAGGAAAAAAGACCATTTTCGGAATAAATCAAAATCACAATGTAAGACTAGATTGCTTTTAGTTCTAGTTTGGAGGATGTTTCATAACTTTAAAGTATTTAAATATTTCTATAAAGCTTACTCATAAGGGCATAATTCACTAATCCTTATTAGTACTGCTTCTACAAACACTCAGTATTAATAATGCATACATAAACGATACAGCTTTTCAAAACTACTCTATCATTAATCAGCGAGCATGAGATCTTGATGATCCTAATGAAAATACATTTGTGAATTGTGATACCATTCTAATAATCAGAGTCTACTGATGCTGCTTTTACTTTCTTTTTCTGTTTTTTTTCTTTAAACTGAGGTTCTTCTGAATATGTAAACTTACTTTTTAGTTACTGTCTTTATAAGTTTAAGCTAATCTTATATGTAATTTTAATTCAACTTGTCGGTAGTGAAACAGCTCTTGGAAAAATGAATTTTTATTGAATTTTTTTTTCTTTACTTTTAATCACAGCATCTAGAGTACTTAGTGATTTAAAAAAAAACTGTGGGGGGGATACAGTTATTCACAATCCTTGAAGACACAGATCATGGAGAGACAGAAAGGGGCATACAGAACACTGAGGGTGGAGGTAGGAGGCACAAATTGCTCAGGGTTGAGGGGACAACACGGGGGAACCCCAGGGCACAGAATATTCAGGGGAGACAGCAGAATATGTGCACAGATTGAGGGTGGGGTCCTGTAAAACATGCAATCATGTAATTAAAACTGTATCCTAATGTATACTCACAAGAGGACAGAACATAGGTTGCTGGTGCAGCCTAAAATCTGGAGTTTCCTTACTTTGAATGCTTGGCTTTGCAACCTAAATAGTTTTCTTTTTGCTTAGTTTTTTGTATGTGTAATTTACGACATAGGATAAAATTTTATCCAAGTGCCTAAGTCACTTAGGTACTTTTGGAACAGTTTATCCATCAGCTGTTTCAAACTTTTGTAAGTAGCCTTCATTAAAACTATCTTAAAAACCCCCTCTCATTTGCAAAGAGTTTTATTAAGAATGATACATTTGTGTAACTTTTTATTTAATAAATATTACCCAATGTGCTGAAAGTTAAAATTGTTACATTAATTTATTTGTTTTTAGGTTTTTATCGTGAAAAATGGATCTATGTTCACAAAGAAAGCACCAGAGAAGTAAGTGTCCTGTGCTGTCTTGCAGTCCTTATTTGCTGCCTGATTACATGTGGTGTTTAAGTACACATCTTAAACCGTATCTTCACTGCATGCTAACCTCATACTCAGCTCTGGGTGCCCCCCCCACCCCCAAACACATTCAGACAATCTTACAGTGGGGCAGCCATCACACTCTGAACAATAGGGCAGACCACAAGGTAGTGTTTAGCACATGTTTCTACCACAAGGTCAATGTAGTTAAAACGAGGGTCTCTGTAGCTGCTCAACAATTGAGATATCCTAGTCCTTCAATTAATTCCCATAAGCCCATTGGGTACCTGATCATGTGTTCTACCTTTCCATCTCTCTGTGCCCTGAGCCCTGACCAGAGATGGTCTCCCTTCACTTCCCTCTGCTCAGGAAAGTGCATAGTCCCACCCTGCTTGCAGTTTCCCCAGCTATTCTATCCCCAGTGTTTGAAACAGCAGAACAATGGCCCCTAAGAAGCATGCGTATTGGCATGCAGCCTCCTGGCCTTATGAACACACCAGAATCTTGCTGCAGCTTTGGGCTGAAGTAAACCAAACCCCCATCTTTAACTGTACAAAGAGGAATGTCAAACAGTACAAAAGGTATGTCTGAGGAGCTGCTGGCTGATCACGGGATTGAGCAGACCAAACAGCAGTGCAGAGAGAGAATACAGGGGCTCGAGGTGAACTCCTGGAAGACCAGGAAAAAGAATAAGAAGTGTGGTAATGTCCCAGCAACATATTCATTTTACAGTGAAATGGGCTGTGTTCTGAGCAGCCCTGTGAGCGCGGAGACCTGTTTCAGCACAGACTCATATGTGGAGCTAGGAGGGGTGAGGGTTCAGAATTTGGATGTCCATGGAGATATGACCTAGCCCAGCCAGCAAGGAGAGGGAGAGGCAGAGATGTGGATGGCTATAGTCTCATCCACAAGCTTGTGTCCGATTCACAAGAGATGTTCCCTTAAACATCCCTAGAAGAGCACAGTGTGGTAGAGAGTATCCACACTGAAGAAGTAGGGGAGAACTCAGCATCTTATCTGATTACCAACAGATCTGCAACAGTCTGAAGTTGGCAGTTTATAAAGGGCAATAGAAACGCTCTTCTAAACCACTATTCGTTCTCACATCTGGGTGCTCTGTCTCTTAAACGCCAGGGAAGCACCTTACTCAGTTCCATGAATGTGTGGTTCTTCATGTGAAAGTTCTGGGCTCATGGCTAGTCATCCCATGTTTCCGTCATAATGTGCTTGTGTTCCTACTGTGACAGACTCAGACCAGAAAGATATAAGAGAATAGTGGAAGGCCAGTATATCAGCCTCAGAATGAGCAGGTCCCTGTTCCTAGGATAGCCAAACAAAGGCTACTCCAGGCCAATCAAGACACCTGACGCCAATTTAAACTAGTTAAGGTCATTAGGCTAATGCCGGCACCTGACCTCAATTAACTGGCAAAGAGGCAGTTAGGCTAATGGAGACAGCTGGAACCAATTAAGGTCCCACTCATACTGCTTAAAAGCTCTCCTTTCCAGTTTTCTCGGGAGAAGCCCAGGTGAAAGGGGCTGGAGGAGAGGAAGCATTGTTGAGTCCTGAGGTAAGGGTGAAACTTGGAAAAGGGGACCATGGGGAAGTGGTCCAGGGAATCAAAGCAGCATCAGTGGTGAAGGGAAAGCCGCCAACAGCTGCTACCATTAGGGTACCTGCACTGGAACCCGAAGTAGAGGGCGGGCCCGGGTTCTCCCCTCCCCATGATCTACAGAGATCCCCTTGAGAGGGGAAGCAGACTTTGGTCCAGGAGGGAGGACAAACTGCACCTACTGACCTCTAAGGAGCAACAGAGACTGTGGGTATTCCACCTTCCCACCTCCCATACTGGCCTGTGATGAAAGTAGCTCAATAAGCTGTGACCTTTGCTGCTATACAGGGAAAGGGAGATCATATTGAGGGCCTTAGCGCACTTCTGAGGCCACTGAATCCGCCTGGAGGCATGGGACCCACCAATACAGGCTCGGAGCTTTGTCATACTACCCAGAAGTAGTGGTCTGTGTAAAGTTCTGGCCTCATGGCTAAGGCTACATTTTCATCACGGGTATTTTTAGTAAAAGTCATGGACAGGTCATGGGCAGTAAACAGAAATTCATGGTCCATGTCCTGTTCATGACTTTTACTATATACCCCTAACTAAAACTTCGGTGGGACGGAGGGGGCCTGCGGGTGCTCTGGGGGGAGGGTGTGTTCCTGGGGTCCCACGAGTCCTCTGGGGAGATGGTCAGGGGGGCTGTGTGTGCTCTGGGGGGGAAGGATCCAGGCCGTGTGATGCTGGGAGGGGAGGGTTGGCAGGGCTAGCAGGCTCCCTACCTGTCTCCACATGTCCCTGCAGCTCCTAGGCAGCGGAGGGGCCAGGGGGATCAACACACTGCTCCCAACACAAGCGCCATCTGCGCAACTCCCATTGGCTGGGAACTGCAGCCAATGGGAGCTGTGGGGGTGGGGCTTGTTGGCAAGGGCAGCACGTGGGGCCCCCTGGTCTCTCCACTTAGGAGCTGCAGGGCCATGACTATGGGAGCTGGGGAGCCCTGCACCCCCCCCACCCATAGCCCCCTCCCACACACCCAAACTGTTACTGCTGCAGAAGTCATGGAGGTCACAGAAAGTCATGGAATCCGTGACCTCTGTGACAGCCTCGCAGCCTTACTCATGGCTAGTCATCCCATGTTTCCATCATCATGTGCTCCCACCAGTGTGTGGGTGTGTTCCTACACAGAAGTTGGGATTATCTGCCATTTAAAAACAACATCGTCTCAGTCCATGTCCACTTGGCCATGTCCAATTGCTTGTATGCTACTTCTGACTGCATGTTGCTACCTCAATTTCCTCTAGCCCCAAAACAGCCTCTGAAATCCCTGCCCACATCTCCTAGCAGCTAGTGCAGAGGCACAAAAACAAAACATTGCATCCATAAAAAACAGTAGTTCTTGGCCGTGGTGATTAGGGAGCCAAACGGCACACCACTACATCAGCTTGATTACTGCTTGGTTACTGCCAGTAAATGAATTTTGTGGGCCTAGACCATTTCCTCCCACAGTCCCAAGAGTGAACAGACAAGTTGTCCTACAGCACCCTGCACAGAGTGACACAATCTCAAGATACGGGCCAAGATAATTGTATTGCTTGTTACTGCTACATACAATGACAGTACAGACACGGGACATGACAGCAATGTACTGATGTCCACAATGATTGTGTAGTAGTGAGGTAGGCTACCAGGCACTTACAAGCACATGTTTACTTATCCCATGGCTTGCACATATTCCTGCTGAAATTATGCGCCACTGCAAAATGCAGATTTTGTGCAGAATTAATGTTCCTCATAGAATTTTATTTTTCATGCAGAATTTGTGAGTTCCACCAAATTGTTTCCATTTTCCAGTTTTGCATGTTTCAGATGTATTAGTTATGTATACACGTAACGTCTGTGCGCACATGAGCCTGAACCATGTATACGGCCAGGTCCATACAAACACACTTATGTGCACACTTGCCCCAACACATACACACTACCCGAGTTCTCCATTTCCCCATGCTAACTACCACTATCCTACAACTAAACTACTGCTAACTCACCAACCCCCCTTCCTGCCTCAGTAGCTTGGCCCTAAAACCTTACAATACACACAGAAGTTTGAACTTGAACAGGACATGACAGACAGACACAAAACAGTCCGTAAGGATGCTAGCACCCCCTTAGGCCAGGACGTTACAGTACATTTGTGTAATGACTTTGTTTAAATGAAATATTTAATTTCACTGAAATAGATAACAGTCAACAAAGATACATCAATTTCTGTAATAATATGCCTTGTAAGGAATCTATTTGTCAAAAAAACATTTCCTGAATCTCTTTTGTTGTCTCTGTTGTTACAGACATACTTGCTAACAGGTATTTTGAAATAATTTACCAAAATTGAAACTGGTGTGATTAAATTGTGTTATTTTGACAAATAAAATATGCAGAATTTTAAAGTATTGTGCACAGAATTTTTTATTTTTGCCTCAGAATTCTCCCCGGAGTATTCACATGGAATGAAGATAAGGCCTTACTAATGTGTGGCATTTTAGTTTTTAGTTCAAAACGGAGCGGTTGTAATTTCCTCATCTTTTCTCTCGAAGACAGGGATCGGCAACCTTTGGCACGTGGCCCGCCAGGGTAAGGCAGGCTGGGCCAGTTTGTTTACCTGCCATGTTCGCAGGTTCAGTTGATCGCAGCTCCCAGTGGCCGCAGTTCGCTGTTCTAGGCCAATGGGGGCTGCGGGAAGCGGCACAGACCAATGAATGTGCAGGCCACCGCTTTCTGCAGCCCTCATTGGCCCTGTCAGGCCGCGGGCCAAAGGTTGCCGATTCCTGCTCTAAGAAATCAAATGAATGCTTGGCCTAGATTCAGGAAAGTATCCCTGTTCCATAAGGGTGCTTAGGCATAAGTTTAACTCTAAGTACATGCTTAAGAGCTTTCTTGATTCAGAACATTAGTGATGATTAACTGAACCATTTTTTTCTTTGTTTGCTCTTAAAGTATGTTTTCTTCTTTTTCAAGAGACATGGCTATTGCACATTGGGAGAAGCTTTTAATCGCTTAGATTTTTCAAGTGCAATTCAGGACATCAGAAGGTTCAATTATGTGGTCAAAGTAAGCTGTTTATATTATATATTTCATAAATGTTTTGCTGGTTTGTCTAGTATAATTATACATTGGCAATATGCAACTACATAAATAAGCTGTTTGCATAAAAATATGCATTTAAAAATATATATAAAAATACCCAAGTTCTGAAGTAAACTTTTATTTTTGTGTGTTGAAAACTGATTTATTATACTGTGAAACGCCTCAGACTGCAGAAAGAAGAAAATAGGCCAATAACTCTTTTCTGATGGCTTTTCAGAGAAACATTGATGGTAACTTCAGTAGTTACTTTTTTGCATTATAAAAAATTCATAAAACAGCAAATTAAGACCCCACTATTAATATTCTGCAAAATAAACTATAATACATGTTTGTTTAACTTATTTTCACAACTGCAATTTTAATAATTTTTGATAATGCATTATGAATTAGAAAATTTTCTGTAGCGTATTGTTTTTTTAAAACAACGAAGTGTGAGTGCTATGAGTAGGGTTGCCAGGTGTCTGGTTTTCGACGGGAACGTCTGTCCGAAAAGGGAACCTAGCAGCGTCTGGTCAGCACAGCTGACCGGGCACTAAAAGTCCACTTGGCCGCAGTAACTGGTCTCTGCTGCTAGGGGGTGGGAAGAGGAGCTGTCGTGGCTGGAGCCACATAGAAGAGCTTGCTCTCTGCTCAGTTGCTGATGCCTGACAGAGTGGTGGCTTGTTTCCAGACTAGGTTCCAAGAGGTAGGTCCCGCCACCCAGGGGGAGGAGGGATCCTGTCCACCCCCATTCTGTCCCAGCATGCCCAGATTGCCCGAGCCCTAACCCCTTGCTACAGGAACCGACCCCCCCCCAGCTCCTTGCTCTAAGGATCGCCCACCACTATGCCCCGATTTTGCAGGTGGGCAGGTTCCATGTCAGCTCCTCCCAGCCTGACTCTGCAGGCAGCAGGTGCATCCCATGAGAGTGGGGGAGTGAGCAAAACGTGGGGGTGGAGAGTGAGCAACTGAGGGAGGGGGGTGAGGGTGAGCAGAGGGCAGGGCCTTGGGGGAAGAAACAGGGTAGGGGTGGAGCAAAGGGGTTCAGTTTTCTGTACTTAGAAAGTTGACAACCCTAGCTATGAGGTGTCATTACACCACTCTGTCAATCTTTGCTGCAGCACATGCTTTATAAGTGGCAGGCATTTAGTGAGATAAGTGGTATTCCCTTTCTACTATTATTATTTCCTCTAAAACTTTGGGAACAGCACCCAGATTTTTAAAAATCTTCTAGCCTGTCCATCTTCCAAAAATGATTTTAATGAGATGCTGTTCTTGCCATGTTTATCTTTGTCTATTTCACAAATGACAGAACAGGGCAAAGTTTTAGAGAAGCAAACCTTTTAGTGATTGCTTCTTGGAACAATTTGTTCTAGAGCATCTAACAAGAGAGGCTAGCCTTAACTTAGTTTTAAGTAATACACTGTTATCTAGATTCAAAAGCCAAGGGGCAGATAGTGTACTATAAAGTGACAGTGACATTAAACTTGAAAAAGTGAGGTTTCAGTCAAATGAGAAGGTTAGTCAAAAAGGCCCTGAAGTAAAAATAAAGAAATTTAAATCCTTGGTGAATGCAGGGATGGTACTCAAAAACAGTAACAATCTCAGAAAATGTTTACTGCGAGAAAGCGAAGAGTATTTAAACGAATATGGCTAAATGACAGTGCTCAAGAGGCTACTTGAGCAAACAGAAATACTTCAAAACTTGGAAATCTGACCGTAGTAAAGCTAATAAACAGGCGCATAAATTACAGCAGCCAATAAGAGATGGAACTAGAAGGCCCAAAATGGATTTCAAAGAACAAACAGCTAAAGATAAAAACGAAGAGACACTTTAAAAAAAAATATCAAAAGCAGGAAGCCTGCAGAAGAATCAGTGCGTCAATAGTTGAAGGGGACAATTAAGGATGATAAGGACATTTCTTTGCCTCAGTCTTCACCACCGAGAATGCTGGAGAACTTCTTAGTCAGGACCTGTTCTTTACTTGTAATAAAGGTGATCTATTCAGACGTGTCAGAATAGATGTTGGAGCAAATTGTTGATTTAAAAAAGAGTAAGTTACCAGGCCCAAATGGTAAACCAAGAGTTCTGAAGAAGTCTAAGTAGAAGTAGCTGAGCTGTTAACAAAAACATGCAATAATTAAAAATAGGCACTGTTCAGAGGATTGTAGGGTATCAAGCTTTTAAAAAAAAAAAAAAAAAAAAAAGCAGAAGCTCCAGAGGTTGATCCAGTGAATTTACAGTCTAGTAAGCCTTACATATGTACCTGTCAGATTGGTTGAAACAATAATTTAGCAAAAGATTAACAAAGTACATGGAAGATCATGATATAATAAAGTCTAAGCAGCTGGGTCTCTGCACACAACTAATCAAAGACCATGTCAAAAGTAGTAAATAAAGGAGAACTGGTTGGCATTATAAGCAGTGCAACCAGATCTGCCTTAGTTAAGGTTACATAATTCTTCCCATTTATAGAACCTGTTTTCAGTGGCTTATAGCTTTTCCAAAATTTAACTGTATGCTGAAGGGGAGAGACAAGACTGGGACTGATTCAGGAGGGTTCGGGTTTGGTGGGTGGAACAGTGGCACAATGATCTGTGCCCATTCCCCTCCATAACCTGGAATAGAACCCAAGATTCCTTAGTATTATCATTCCTCTGTCAACAAATCTCTCTAAAAGCCTCTGGAAAAGTGTGTGTCCCAATTCTTCTCCACTACTGGACTACTTTAACGGGGCCAGCACCCGCCTCTCATGCATGCCCCCTTTTTTGTCTGGCTGATAGTGCCTGCAAACACAGTTCTTTTCATGTCTTCTTGTGGATGGCCCCCTTTCTCTCGGTTAGGTGTGAGCCTGCTTTTCTTTTTTGGTCTTACATCAGGCTGGCACCTGCTTCTCGCGAGCATCACCCCCAGCTGCTAGTTCTCTCGGCAGGCCTTCGGCTGCTCAGTCCTCTGGCTGAGCCAGACCCTGTCCCCCGCTTCCAATTTATAAAGTCCAAGTTCTTTCTCGGCCCTGGTATGGAGCCATAGCTCTAAGTCTTCTTCCCAGAGGCACTGCCTTCTTCAACCACCCAGTCAGGGCCCATCTCAGCTGGTGTCCTTTGCAGCAGCGCTCCCTGGGCTCTGTCTGAAACCAGACCAGCAGGGCCCATCTCAGTGCTGCCTGGTCTGGCTGGGTCCTGGGCTCAGCCTGCCTCATCAAGCTCCAGCAACTGAAGGCTCTGCTGTGCTGCTTGCCTTTTAATGGTCCCTTCTGGCCCCTTATTGGTCGCTCCAGCAGCCCCTCTGATTGGCCGCTTTTCTGCAGCCACTCTAGACTCCCTGGAGGACTTCTTGCTGTTCTATTCTGGGACAGGGTGACGCAGAGTCTTTTCTCATGTCCCCCTTAGTCAGGTTGTACTCCGCTTGGGCTACCTCTACCTCTGGCTCACTTTGGCCTCTGCTCAATAAATAATTAAAATCTTGCCTGTTTTCCATGGCTGCATCTGCCTCTGGTCCTCCTTTGACCTCTGCCTCTGGCCTCACACAATAAAACAGTTAAAAGCTTGCCCCAGTAAAACAGTTGTATCTGACCTGACCCCTTTTGGAGAAGTTCGGTCTGAAGATCCCACTTTGCTACCATAATGTAACGGAGTCAGCACCTGCCTCTCATGTGTGCCCCCTTTTTTTGGCCGATAGTGCCTGCAAACACAATTCTAGGCTGCCTGGAGAACTTTCCGCTGCTCTGTTCTGGGACAGGGTGATGCAGGGCCGTGAGTCCTTGAGCAGGGGGCCTCTGGACCTAGTCCACCCTGCCATAACTACACAGGAGGACAGCCTACTACTATCGATTTACTCCATTAGCTCAAGTGTTAGAGGTCTGTGCTGTGGATCTAAAGGTTCCAGCCCTGCTACTGACCCATTTCGGTATGAGTATGATGCAATGTGATATTTGTTTTTTCAATTTTCTTTGTTAAAAATCTAGGAAACTATATTCAAAAGTATTACGTTAAAAGTTGGCACAGTCAACCTTAATTGCAGCGTTTCTTAATCTGAGTGCTTGAATTGTAATCTTAATATTTCTGATGTAGTTTTTGTGTATAACCATTTCTTCAGATTTCCAAAAAGCGATTGACAAGGTCACAAACAAGAGGCTACTAAGGAAGTGAAGTAGTCACAGGGTGACAGGCAACATATTGTCATGGATTAAAAACTAGCTGGGAGACAGAAAGCAAAAAGAGTAAAATTAAATGGTCAATTTTCATCATGGCAGAAGGTTCCCAGCACGGTATCTCAAGATTCCATTCTAGGTTCTGTGATTAATGCATTTATTAATGATCTGGAAATGGCAGCAAGTAATGAAATAGTAACATTTGCAAATGTTACTAATAGGACTGTCAAGCGATTAATCGCATGATTAAAAAAAGTAATTGCCCAATTAATTGCAATGTTAAACAGTAACAGAATACCATTTATTTAAATATTTATGGATGTTTTCTACATTTTCAAATATATTCATTTCAATTACAACACATAATGCAAAGTGACAGTGCTCACTTTATATTTGTTTTTGTTTACAAATATTTGCACTGTAAAAAAACAAAAGAAATCGTATTTTTCAATTCACCTAATACAAGTACTGTAGTGCAATCTCATTATTATGAAAGTTGAACTTACAAATGTAGACTTATGTACAAAAAATAACTGCATTCAAAAAATAAAGGAATGTAAAACTTTAGAGCCTAGAAGTCCACTCAGTTCTATTTCTTGTTCAGCCAATCACACAGACAAACACGTTTGTTTACATTTGGAGGAGATAATGCTCCCTGCTTCTTGTTCACAGTGTCACCCGAAAGGTGAGAACAGGTGTTCTCATGGCACTGTTGTAGCCAGCGACGCAAGATATTTACATGCCAGATGTGCTAAAGATTCATATGACCCTCATGCTTCAACCACCATTCTAGAGGACATTCGTGCATGCAGATGACAGGCTCTGCTCAATAACGATCCAAAGCAGTGCAGACTGACGCATGTTCATTTTCATCATCTGAGTCAGATGCCACCAGCAGAAAGTTGATTTTCTCTTTTGGTGGTTTGGGTTCTGTAGTTCCCACATCGGAGTGTTGCTCTTTTAAAACTTCTGAAAGAATGCTCCACACCTGTCAAGGTTCTTTCCCCACTCTGAACTCTAGGGTACAGATGTGGGGACCTGCATGAAAGACCCCGTAAGCTTATTCTTACCAGCTTAGGTTAAAAGCTGCCACCACCAAAGTGTTACACAAAGAATAACAGGGGAAGTGCCCACTTGGAAATGTCTCCCCCCCCCAATACTCCCCAAAGCACTACACCCCCTTTCCTGGGGAAGGCTTGATAAAAATCCTCACCAGTTTGCATAGGTGAACACAGACCCAAACCCTTGGATCTTAAGAACAATGAAAAAGCAATGAGGTTCTTAAAAGAAGAATTTTAATTGAAGAAAAAGTAAAAGAATCACCTCTTTAAAATCAGGATGGTAAATACCTTACAGGGTAATCAGATTCAAAACATAGAGAATCTCTCTAGGCAAAACCTTATGTTACAAAAAGACACAAAAACAGGAATATACATTCCATTCAGCACAACTTATTTTATCAGCCATTTAAACAAAACAGAATCTAACACATATCTAACTAGATTGCTTACTAACTCTTAACAGGAGTTCTGACCTGCATTCTTGCTCTGGTCCCAGCAAAAGCATCACACAGACAGACAGGACCCTTTGTCCCCGCCCTCCCCACTAGCTTTGAAAGTATCTTGTCTCCTCATTGGTCATTTTGGTCAGGTGCCTGCGAGGTTATCTTAGCTTCTTAACCCTTTACAGGTGAAAGGGTTTTTCCTCTGGCCAGGAGGAATTTAAAGGTGTTTACCCTTCCCTTTATATTTATGACAACACCTCATCCCTCTCAGATTTTGGAAGGCACTTCAGATTCTGAAACCTGGGGTCGAGCGATGTAGCTATCTTTAGAAATCTCACGTTAGTACCTTCTTTGCATATTGTCAAATCTGGAGCGAAAGTGTTCTTAAAATGAACATGTGCTGAGTCATCATCCGAGACTACTATAATATGAACTATATGACAGAATGCAGGTAAAATAGAGCCGGAGACAGACAATTCTCCTCCAAGGAGTTCAGTCACAAATTTAATCAACACGTTATTTTTTTTAATGAGCGTCATCAGCATGAAAGCATGTCCTCTAGAATGGTGGCCAAAGCATGAAGGGGCATATGAATATTTAGCATATCTGGCACATAAATACTTGCAGTGCCGGCTACAAGAGTGCCATGCGAACGCCTGATTTCACTTTCTGGTGACATTGTAAATAAGAAGTGGGTAACATTATCTCCTGTAAACGTAAACAAACTTGTTTGTCTTAGCGATTGGCTGAATGAGAAGTAGGACTGAGTGGACTTGAAAGCTCTAAAGTTTCTCTGTGTGTTTCAGGGCAGATGGTTGTGGGGAAATTGGGACAGGGGGTGCATTGGAATCACCCTGCAAGTTGTAATGAAGACTGGTGAAGACCAGGGGCAGCTGTTTTGTTATAAGTAGGCTGCTGTGGTCAGTCTTGCATCAGGGCTGTACAGCACATAGACTCAGGGAACTACGTACATGCTTGTCAGCTGGCTATTGGTGTCCGGGATGTGAGCCGTAGCAGAAGACCACAGCAGGCAGTTATATAACCTCTCACTGGTCTGGACTGTGTCCAGCCCTCTCCTGGAACACACAGAGAAATAATAATGTTTGATGCTTTTTTAAAGAGACCAAAGTACAGCTTATCACTTTAACTGGAGTTAACAATCACTTAAATTCAAATACAGCACTAGGTTGGTTTAGATTAAAAGTAAAACAAGTTCATTAACAAAAGGACATGGGTTAAGTGATACAAAGTAGAAAATATTGGAGGTAGAACAGGTTACAAACAAACCAAAGTTAAAATATGCTTTCTAATGGCTAAGACCATCCTTAAAAAGCTACAGACTTTGCTCAAGGTAGTTTTCTCACTAGTCATTCTTTGAGCAGGCACTCTGGCCAGGACCCAACAAATGGAACACAGACTGCTTGGTTTCTTTTTCTCCTGCGAGGTAAGATAAAGATGGAGTCTCTATCTGTCCCTTACATTCCCAACAGAACTTTTTTTGTCTTGAAAGTCAGGAAGGTCTCCTAGGAATTCGTCCTATGTCTCTCTGTGGTGCAGGAGCCATGCTAATTCTCCATCTCCCGAGGTCAGTCTCAGGATGTTCCCTGCTGGTTTAGCTTGATGGCTTTGTTTATTGCTAATATGTAAATTGAGGTAAACCCACATTTCTTTGTCTAGGACAAACCTGTTTATTGCCTCTTCCCAGGCTAGACCGCCTGGTTTTAAACACATTCTAGTAACATCACACAGAGAGAATTCATAACTTTGCATTCAATGTTACATATATTTTTACAATGATGATATTGACCACTGTGATATTAATTTTCAAATGATACCCCACAACACATATTTTGTACAAATATCATTGCAGTAGTGTGTAGCAGGTGAATACAGAGATATCCTGTCCTTTTGTGACCCAAGGTAAAAGTATATAAAATAAATAATATAGAGATGGTAATTAGAAACCTAGGCTTTTGCTGTCTCATAACACAAGAACAAAGGAATATTGGATTAAGGTAAGAGTTGGGGAAGTAAAAAAACAATAAAAAGAAATACTTTTTCACATAACCTGTAATTAAGTTGTGGAACTCTCAGCCACAGGAAGTTGTTGAGGCCAAGAACTTATCAAGGCTCAGATGGGATTGGATATTTATATGGATATCAAGAATATCCAAAATAGTGATATTTTATGATAAATTTTGGAAGGGGTATTATACCTCATGCTTCAGTGCTTAGGCCTATCTTTTAACTATTGGAAATCAAAAAAAGACCTAATGCAGGGGGGCAGATTACCCCACATCTTCCTGTTGCAGATTTCTTACATCTTCTACTGAAGCTTCTGGTGTTGGCCTCTCTTGGAGACAGAATAGTGGACTAGATGAACCTCAGTTCTGATTCAGTATGACAGTTCCTATGTTGCAGTCTTCTGTTGTCCAAGAGTAACATTTAGTTGTTAATAGACCTAATGCTGACTATGTTTATACAGTGTGTTTGTAACATACTTCTGTTTGCTGTGTCAAGTTAAAGCAGTATGATATAATTCAAGAATTTCTTCCATTGCCATGTGGAACGAAGTAACTCTTCTGAGGCCCCAGTTCAGCTCTGTGCGGGTGCCTGTATTATGGCTAAGTGTAAACAAACACAGAACAGTCATCTGGCTTTTTTGTTGCAAAATCAGTAATAAAATCAGAAAAGATGACTGTGAGAAACAGCATTTTCCAGCCAGAGCTGCAACTCTCTCAATTAAGACTTTATTTCCAAAATAATTAATATGGGCAAAGTTCTTGTCCTGACATGAGGATGGTGAGCAGAATGTGCAGGAAAGCTTTTTTGGCCAGAAGGGGAAGACACCATTCTTTATGGTTAGGGTTGCCAACCCTCCTGGTTTCGCCAGGAGTCTCCCGGAATCAGGCTCTATATCCCGGAGGCTACTGAAGCCAAACCGGGAGATTTTAGGCTGCTAAAAGTCTGGCAGTGCAGCAGGGCTAAGGCAGGCTCCCTGGCTGCCCTGGCTCCATGCTGCTCCCGGAAGCGGCTGGCACATCCCTGCGGCCCCTGGGAGGCACAGGGGACTCCACATATTTCCCGCACCCGCAAGTGTCGCTGCCACAGATCCCGATGCCACTGTTCCTGGCCAAGGGGAGCTACGGAGTCAGCGCTCAGGGCTGGGGCAGCGCACAGAGACCCCCTGGCCCCACCTCCACCTAGGAGCCACTGCTAGATGTGCCAGGTGCTTCCAGGAGCAGCGTGGAGCCAGGGCAGGCTGTACCACTGACCAGGAGCTGCCTGAGGTAAGTGCCACACGGCCGGGGCCTGGACTCCTCATCCCCTTCCACACTCCAGACCCCACCTCGGAGGCCCCTCCTGCACCCAAACTCCCTTCCAGAGCCCGCATCCCCTCCTGAACCCCTACCCCAGCCTGGAGCCTTCTCCTGCGCCCAAACTCTGTCCCAGAACCCACACCGCTCACCTCCTCCATCCCAATCCCCTGCCCCAGTCCTGAGCCCCCTCCTGCACCCAAACTCCCTCCCAGAGTTTGCACCCCCTGCCCCAGGCTTAGCCCAGAGCCCCCTTCCATACTCCAAACCCCTCGGCCGCAGCCCAGAGTCCACACCCCAACCGCCTGCCTCAGCCCGGTGAAAGTGAGCGAGGGTGTGGGAAAGCGAGCAACAGAGGGAGGGGGGATGGAATGAGCAGAGCGGGGCCTCAGAAAAGGGGCAGGACACGAGTGGGGCCTCAAGGAAGGGGTGGGGCAG
Organism: Lepidochelys kempii; assembly: GCF_965140285.1. Lineage (NCBI taxonomy): Eukaryota > Metazoa > Chordata > Testudines > Cheloniidae > Lepidochelys > Lepidochelys kempii. Next base: position 40,394,990 of record NC_136382.1, read on the forward strand.
GCAAGAGAGTTTGAGTTTGTGTGATTAGACGGTTGGCAAACCTATTTATGGTGTGGGGAATGACACTTGTTTTGTTGAAAAATTGTAAAAGCCCCTTTCTGGATGTCTCCGGGCTCTCAATAAAAACAAAATCACAGTGCAAGTTCTACTCCATTCCTTTCTTAGGTCTATTGTAACAACATTGGAATCCCCCAACAGTCAGTGATGTCTGCAAATCGCTGCAATGTTTGTAAAAGGGTCAACCAATTATGAAGCTCATACTGTGTAGGAAAGCTTAGAGTTTCATTTTCCTTCACGTATATGCACCATTCTGCAGTGGAATTTATAGGAGTGTCTGAAAAATGTTTTAAAATCTCATCCTAAATACATCTTTTAAGTTCTTGTGCTCTGTGCTTCTGGATTCCTAAAAAACTGCCACATCTTGTGGATTTGCATTCAGTGGTGTTGAAGGAAGGAGAGAAGAAGCAGTCAGCTGTTAGCTCAGCAGATAGTGGTTGTTCTGGTCTAGGATTTGCTGACTCTCTTATCTCCATAGCTGGTCACCACAAATTGCCTGCACATTTGCTGCAGCAAGGTCCAAAGGCTTCATGTGGATTTGCTTGAAATAAAATAATTCCCAATTATCAGTTGCTCACAGTTTCAATTTTATCTAAATTGAGTTAGTGTTTCATGAAGTGGCATTAGATCTCCTTTTTCTTAGGTGCCAGAAGGGTATTCTCTATCTCTGTTGTTTTTTTAACTCCTACTTAATGACCTAATGCATCTCCCCTTTGGTAGGATCTTATCTTCTCTGAGAAGGAGCTGGAGATTAATATTTTAGGAGCATAAATGTAAGCCCCATTTAAAAAACTACAGTCCTAATCTGTACTAAAAATCCCCAGCAAACCTAGCAGTCTATTCCCCCTACTTCTCAAGCAAGTATTTAGTAGAGTTTTGTAGTGAGGTTTTATAATAAAGTCTTATGACATCACTTATATTTGTAAAATATGCTTTAATACATTATGCAGTAACAAAACAACCACCATAGTCCAGAACAATAAAATGTATTTTTATATGTACTTTAAAAGCTTTAATGCATTTTATTTGTTCACCTTCAAAATGGCAATGGGCTTCCCATTTATTAGCACCAATTAGGAAGGTACTATAGTATAGAATAAAACGTACGGCTTTTCAAGGGATTGGGAATACCACCTTTGAAGTGTGAGATCCTGGAAAATGATTGATTGAGCTTTGCTGAAATTGTCCAGGCCCAAGTTCAAAAAGTTCTCTTTCATAACGTGACTTAACTACAGTGTAGTCAGAAAGAATTGACCTTGGATCTCCTTTTTAAAGTAATGAAATTAAAATGGCTGAGCACACTTAGTGCACATTAGTTAAACGTCAGCTTGTGAGTGCTGGAAATTGCAACCTCTACTTTTTTCCTTTAGGAAAAAGTCTATCTAAACAAGCTCTTTATATGCATATTCTATGCATATGCATATTCTCTTCTATTATGAATACCGAAAACTGATGAGAAATTAAGAGAATCAGTAGAGTGAGTAGCAAACTACCTAGTTTTCCCATTGTAGTATTGGTAGGAGATGAGTGTGAATTCAATCAACTCATCTAGAAAGCTGATCTGTAAAAGCATTTTAATATAGTGATTGCAGCTGTGAATAAGTCTTTTGTTTTTGTTCTGATGTCTCACTATGCAAATAAGTTATTTGTGCCAGTATCAAAATTCTGTACTGTCTCATTTCCATCTCCAACTTCTGATTTATCATTAATGTAGGCCCCAACATCTAACTTCTTATTTTCTACGTTACCTTTAATGCAATTTGATATTCATTGTGACAAAATGCATTTTTTTTCTTAGACGTGCCTTCTGTTCTTTGTAACAGAACTGCCTAAGAGCTCAGTGGAAATGGGTTTTAATGGTGTCACTTGCACCAGGATTTCCTTTGCATGCATTCAAATTGAAGCTCCTTTATACTGCTTAAGGGCTCAGAGCAGCCTATCTCTTTGTCCAGGAGATAGCACACTCTTCAGCTTCAAAACGAGGGAAGGCTACAACTTTAAAGAAAGAAGAAGAAAAAAAACACAGAGGGGAAAAATCGCTCCTGACTTTTTAAAAGCTGGGACATTCATGTGCAGAAGGACTTTGATCATCTCTGGCTGCATCCCCTTTCAGGCCAACTCCAACCCTTCTTCTCACCACCCACCTATCATTGAGAGTTTCTTAGAGGGAATTCTGTGGGCTGCCATGCAACTGCATTCTGGCCGTTCCGACAACAGTTTTCCCTAGCCTGAGGGGTGGAGACCGTTTGAGCTGAAATAGGAGGAAAATAACAGCAAGTCTCATCATTTGTAGAAGTGAGAAAATCAATCAGTAGCTATGATTGTTATCTTCAAATACTAACTGTGCACTAAGGTCAAAAGCAAAGTTCTCCATCTGCATTTCAGTGTGCTCTAGATCAGCACCAGACTCACCTGTGTTTCAAGAGATGGGGTTTAATTCTTAGAATATTATTGCAAATTTCTCAAATTAATATTTATTTATGAATATTCATATCCATTTTGGCTTCTATTCAAGTACTGTATAACTTGTGATAATATGATTATATGCACACCATTCATCATCAGATTACTGCAGTTATCTTTTCCTGGGGCTGAAGGTGGAAGCAATGCTGGGGCCTCCAGTTCATGAGGAATGTGGCAGCTTCCCTCTTGAGCAGGATGCACCATGATGAGCGCATCATGCCCGTGCTCCAGTCAGTATACTGACTACCATTTTGCATTCAAAACCTGATCCTCAAATCTTTCAATGAGCCAGGACCCATACATATCAGAGTCCACATCTCCATCCATGAACCTCCAAGACAGCGGCCTTTACTGTCTCCCTGTAGCTTACAAAGACTGTGATGGAATATGTGAGAGCAGAGATGAAGTATTCTCTGTGAAGTGGCTAGCTGTGAAACAAGCTTCCAGAGGAGACTGGACATCAGCCTGGCCACATTTGTGCATGCTACAAGACCCTTTGAAAGAGCTTTCTCACATTATCAGTATGGTTTGGTCTGGGAAGGTAAAAGAGCAGTAGATTCTGTACTAATTGAGCCTACAGGTTTATTCTAAGTGTGAGTTCAACTGTAAAAAGTGAGGTATAAGTTCATAAGATGTCACAACAGCCGATTACAAATGTTGATGGGAAAAGATATGAAAGGGAGACAGACTGAATTAGTACAAACAAAAGGCCTGCTGACAGAACCAAGGACTGCTAAAATCATGCATGGTGAATAAAAGAACTGTGGAACCAGAAAGCATCAAAACTAGTGTGTCAGAGCCTTAAATGGTGGACAAAATAATTAGGGGATGGGCTATTCCACCCACCATTCCCTTTTAGGATCCTTAAAGAAAAGGACTTTGGGAGAAAAATTGGCTACTGGAATGAGCTTCACCATCATGGCTGCTACCTCCACTGCCACCTGGGACCTCAGGCCTTCATCTTCCTGAGAGATGTCCTATCCAGACCAGGCTAGAGAGAGACACCCATATGACACTGCCACCTCTGCCTGAATCTCAGTCACCACCTGGGATGTAAGACTTTGTCTCCCCCAGCCCACATGTATCCTTTTTCTCCCCCCGCTTATTTTTTCTCTTTCCTACCTTCCCTCCTTTTTCCTTCTGTCTAATAAGAGTCTGGTTTATCTGGCCAAGACTGTATATTATATATAATACTGCTGTAAGCCTGTGACCAGGAATGAGCAACTAAGAGCAATACTCTA